>NC_138992.1:71442066-72803940 GCF_964341445.2 Mesoplodon mirus | reverse complement strand
TATACGGGTCAACTATACATCTTCCTGTAGCTAATATTTATATTTTAAGTAAACGTACAAAAAACGTATAATAAATAATTGGGCAATTCAATATTTATAGAGTAATTTACTTGGGGTGTCTCTAAAGGCAGAAAAATGAACATTTCTTTTGTGCATCAATAATTAAATAAGCCAAGCAATTAGTTACACAGAAAATTAACCATAAATTTACCTCTTAAATGTGGTAAAGTATGAGCAAGGGTCTTCTTTAGACAGAATGAATATATTGGCTACTCTGTTTCAGCAGAATTCAAAATACCAATATATTATTACCCAACTATACAAATAAAAGCTAGTTAGTTGGTTATGCAAAATCCACTGACTCCTTTAAAAAGCATCTAACATTTTCTTACTTATTGGAAATATTCAACTACACTTTCACTTTCCCTACCGAACAATCTTAAATGTACATGGGGAATATCTCAAAAGAATCATAACTATAAAGACCAAAGCTTCAGGACTTCGCTAGCAGTCCAGTGGTTAAGACTTCACCTTCCAATGCAGGGGGTGCGGGTTCAATCCCTGGTTGGGGAGCTAAGACCCCACATGTCTCGTGGCCAAAAAATCAAAACATAAAACAGAAGCAGTGTTGTAACAAATTTGATAAAGACTTAAAAAAAATCATCCACATAAAAACAAAAAAAAACTTAAAAAAACAAAGCCTCCACTTTCTTTAGGATCATTTTTCCTCTGGAAATATTATCAGACTAAATAAACCAGTATTTTAAAAAAATGACTTGGTTAGGAAAAGCAAAGCAATGGAATCTATATTCTTATCTCAAGAATTTTTGTCTGCTAAACTATTAAGATAATCAGTTCCAATTTCATTTAGACAGTCAGTTCTGATTTTATAAAGGGTACTCAAATTTGCATTTAGAGTAATGATTTAAGTAAGATTATTATTTGCATCCCTGAAATTGATTGATATTGGATATTACATGAATAAGAGTGAGGAACTTGATAAACATCTATAAACAATAGCATCAAGAATAGCAACATTTGTAGATTTAAAAAATACTAATGAAAAATACAAGCAACAATAAACACATGTATGAGAAAATATACTCAGAAATAGAAAGGCCACCTTGAACCTTCAGTAACTCTGCGTTAGCTGTTGAAACTCTTTCCAAGTCAAGGGGAGTCTAGACATGCCTGTTCCCTAACCCCGCTCCGTGGCACACTAAGTCAAGCCCCTCAATCTCCCCTCCTCAATTCCCTCATCTTGAGGATGGGGGTAACAGCACGTACCTCCGATAGTTTTTGTAAGGATATCCTAAGTAAAGGGCTTGGCCCAGAGTGAGTGCTCAATAAATTGTAGGTATTATGATCAGAAACTAAAGTAGAAAGCTAAATTGAAAAGACAATGTCCTTTTAAGCCTTGAACTAATGTGTTTTAAATTTACAAACGACAAGAAGTAAACATGGTACACTGGACTGTTTACTGTTATTTGTAACTTTGGAGTGTATGTCTCCAAATCTGTTCAAAAAGCTAATAATATCACAACCTAAATGGGTAAAAAGGACATATTTTAGCAGTCAATCCGTTAAGAGTAGTGAGACATCTTAGAGTTTACCTATTTCTGTTCCAAGTCTATATCCAGCTGAAGAACTCGAGACCCAAAGAAGTGGAGTGATTTGCCCAGAGAACTCATGGTGGAGCCAAGATGAGGAGCTTATGTCTAGATTTTCAGCTCAACACTAGCACCATCTAGCCCACCTTCCCTTTCATATTCACCTAAATCAGCCAACACAAAAAATCTCCTCTGTTGTCTTGGACCACTAGTAAATTACATCCTATTGCAGGTTTCATTACTGATTACCATGATAACTCTCCATCCTGTTCTCACAACTACTCTTTTCACTCCCATCGAGGTTGAAAATGAAGTACAATACCCATGTTGCACCCTTTTTTTCTGGGCACTCAGCTGGGGTACTTTTCCAGCTGCCCTGGGACAATGGACTCTTACCCAATGGAATAGGATGTGTTCCACTTCCAAGCCTAGCACATCAAGTCCTCCTACTCCCAATTCTTATTGTTTTCTATTCACTGACTAAATGGAGACAATTCAGAGGACCTAGAAGTGGGTGGAGCCTTAGATCGAAGGAGCCTGGGTCCTGAGTGACTACATGGGGCACAACATGTCACATCTCCCTTCCTCCCATCCCCTACTGAGTGGCATTGGATTGTGACATGAGTAAGAAATAAAAGTGCTTGGTTAAGTCTTTGAGGTTTGGGGTTGCTTGTATAGGAGTTAGCCAACCCTTACTAATATTTATACTCCAAATATTTTCACAATAGCATATCTGTTTGCTCATTTCCCAGGAACAAGATGGGAGAGTCTTCTAGAATCAAAACTTCTTTCAGTTACCTTTTGAAATAGAAAAAAGAGTTGTACAAAGACTAAAATAAATAGACATCATTACCATAAATTTGTCAATATCTATTAAAATTTTACCTTAAAATTTCTTACTATTTGACCTAATGATTTCAATTTGTGGGCTCCACATATAGAAACAAATATTTCAGTACTTATGGACACATGTACAAAGAATTTTTTTCAGTATTGTTTCCAATGGTTTTAAAAAAAGCCAACCCCCACCAAAAAAAAAAACCAACTCGCACACCTTAATCTCTATTAGAAGAGTGATTGAATATACTATGACACACCTCTGTCCTTAAAAAAATGCTCCTCAGCTATCCAAAAGAATGAATTGGATCTATGATTATTGACTAGAAATAATATCCATATTATTTCTGCTAAGTCAAAAAGTAAATATTGATTTAATGTGTATCATGTCATCTCATGATAAAATCAAAGACAGAAAACAAAATTCTTACATTTGGGCATCTGCAGAAAGAAATGGAGTAAAGATGGTGTGAAATAAAATTCATATTTTATGGCAAGACAAGAAAAATTTAAACATAAGAATTTTTCTCTGCCCTCTGGCCTCTTCTCTCTCTCCAGCTATGCATTATGTATCTGCGTATTATACATCGACCAAACTCCTCCATCGGCAGAAATAACCTGCTCAACTGCCAACGTTCTCCCAGCATCAACAAGACAACTCCTTAAAACATAACATTCCTGTGCCAGCTTCGACAGTACATATACTAAAATTGGAATGACACAGAGAAGATTGGCATGGCTGCTGTGCAAGGATGACACACAAATTCACGAAGAGTTTCATATTTTTAGCAGCACTATTCACAATAGCCAAGCTATGGAAACAACCTAAGTGTCAATCAACAGATGAATGGATAAAGAAGATGGGGTACATATATACAATGGAATATTAGCCACAAAAACTAATGAAATAATGCCATTTGCAACAACATGGATGCAACTAGAGATTATTATACTAAATGAAGTCAGAAAGAAAAAGACATATACCATAAGATATCACTTACATGTGGAATCTAAAATATGGCAGGGAGTTCCCTGGTGGTGCAGTGGTTAAGAATCTGCCTGCCAGTGCAGGGGACACAGGTTCGAGCCCTGATCTGGGACGATCCCACATGTCATGGAGCAACTAAGCCCATGCGCCACAACTACTGACCCTGTGCTCTAGAGCCCGTGAGCCACAACTACTGAGGCCACGTGCCACAACTACTGAAGCCCACGCGCCTAGAGCCCATGCTCCCAACAAGAGAAGCCACTGCAATGAGAAGCCCATGCACCGCAATGAAGAGTAGCAGCCAGGGCTTCCCTGGTGGCGCAGTGGTTAAGAATCCGCCTGCCAATGCAGGGGACACGGGTTCAAGCCCTGGTCCGGGAAGATCCCACATGCCGCGGAGCAACTAAGCCCGTGTGCCACAACTACTGAGCCTGTGCTCTAGAGCCCGCGAGCCACAACTACTGAGCCCACGCGCCACATCTACTGAAGCCTGTACACTCTAGAGCCCGTGCTCTGCAACAAGAGAAGCTACCACAGTGAGAAGCCCGCACACCACAACGAAGAGTAGCCCCCGCTCACGGCAACTAGAGAAAGCCTGCGCACAGCAATGAAGACCCAACAGAGCCAAAAATAAAAATAAATAAATTTATTAAAAAAAAAAAAGAGTAGCAGCCAAAAATAAATAAATAAATAAATTTATTTTTAAAAATAAATAAATAAAATATGGCACAAATGAACCTACTTACAAAACAGAAACAGACTCACAGACATAGAGAACAGACTTGTGGTTGCCAACAGGGAGGGAGATGGGGGAGGGAAGGACTGAGAGTGTGTGATTAGCAGATGTAAACTATTATACATAGAATGGATAGACAACAAGGTCCTACCATAGAGCACAGGGAACTGTATTCAATGTCCTATGATAAACCACAATGGAAAAGAATATACAAAACAGAATGTCTATATGTATATAACTGAGTCCCTTTGCTGCACAGCAGAGATTGGCACAATATTGTAAATCAACTATACTTCAATTTTGAAAAAATAAAAGAAAGTAAAGAAAAGCAAATTTGACAAAAACATTAGTGATATTTAAGTCAAGGGAAAAAAATGACTTTCCTTCTTGATCTTGTAAGGGGCCACAATAACGCTTAGATCTGGATTGCGTAAACTGTCAACAATACGTCATTTACTGTACAGCCCTCCGTCTCAAAAAACTGTGCCTTGACTTCTAATGGGCAGAACAGTTCTTACAGCTTTCTCAGATGCTTTTCCCGGGTTATAATCCTCACATTTGGCTCAAATAAAATTTTCCTTTTCTTTCTTAGATTGACTGATTAATTTTTCATCGACAATAGTGTGGAAAGAGACAGACCGATCTATTGTCACAGGTTAACTTAGAATAGCTGGGGGATAACACTGGCATTTTCTTTACACACTCCAAGGTTGTTTTACTTTCAAAAGTTATGCCTTCTGATTTTTTAAACACTACTAAGATGGAGAAGCCCTTCAGCATGGTGGCTAAGAGCATGGTGTTTGGGGCCCCACTGTCTGGACCCTCCAGTTACCACCTGTGGAACTTTGGACAAGGCAGTCCCCCACATTTGATCCCAAATTCCTCAATGAAGGGATAATAAAGCAGAGCTCCTGGAGCTGTCCTGGGCTCTACATCATGGGATGCATACATAAAGCAGTTAGAGAAGAGTTTGGCACTTAGTAAAATGTCTGTGAGTGGTGATTCATAGAATGCAAACTCTCAGGGGCCCATCTGCACTGTTTCCCTCAGTGATAAGCACTGTGATAAAGGAAAACTGGGCCTCCCGCTGTAGGTGACCAGGTAACTCATTGTTTAGCTTTTGGTCAAGCCAGTTTGGTTGCCCTGCTTTTTCTACCAAGGGAAGACAATGAATGCGTGAAGTGAGAAGACATCAGCCCCCTGGGCAATGACAGGTAAACCTCTGGAGGCAGCTTCGCATCTGAGTCTTACTTCTGGTCTGAGTACCACTGAGAAGCAGGAACCTGAAACACTTGAGTTTATCGAAAACCAAATCTTAAGCACTACGGGTGTCTCTGTTTTCATCTCTGACTCTGACTCTGTCAATCTCACACACACACACACACACACACACACACGCACACACGCACTCGCTCAGGTCTCTACGTTTGTGGGTCATGTTCTGCATGTGTCTTTCCCCTCATCGACTTCTCTATAGACGAAGCCTGAGTATGGGCACCATTACCTCCCACTCAGGCCCCTCTGACCAGGGCTATGCCTTCCTGACGGAGAAAGAGTTGCCTTTGGTAACCTTGAAAACACTAAGTCCCGACTCTTGGAATTAAAGCTCATCTTGGGGCTCCTCGAGGCCGGTGGTTCCCAGAATAGCCCCAGTGATGAGTGAAACAGACTGGAGCTTCTGGTTCCTCCTCTAACAGGACACAACAGGTCCAGGACGTGCCTGCCCAGGTGGCAGGTGGCACTGTCCCCTGACTCATGGAGGGCGATGGAATTCCATCAGGTCGAATCTTGCTGCTGCCAGACCAGCCTCCCTAAGGCGGGCCAGCCCCGGCCTGGACACAGGCCTCTCCGCTCTGGCTGTTTCCCCCATATCCTCCCACCCTCCCTCCCTCCAAGTCTCCATCCTCACACTCACTGTTCTCACAGGGAATCACACTCATTCTTCACTGAAAACACACCTTTATTATTTGTTTTTGCGCCCTGGGAGACAAGCCTGCATCGCATACCCTTCGTGCCCTTTAGGAGCTTAAGATCTACCTCTTACCAACTTGCTTTCTTTGTAACAGGTCATGATGTCCCAGAACATTAAATCATTTACATTCAATCCAGCTCTATTTATTCTAATATCTAATAACCAAAGGTCCATTGGGAAAGAAAGAGTTGCTTGTAAACCCTTAAAATGTGAGCAAATGTGCAAAATGGAAGCAGACAGTCCAGTTTGCCTTCTGTTGGGTCCGGGGCTTGGAATGAACCCTTTAGTCCCACAAACCCAACAAATACAGAAGTAAATGTGTATCGAGTTGGGAAAAAAATAGTGTCTTCTGATAGAACATAGCGACGTCAAATGATTTCAGTTTTACTCTAGTCGCCAGGGCCTTATGAAGGTATTTTAGAAAACAGGCCCCAGAAAGGATGCTCGGATAGCAAAGCTGTTTAGCAGCATTAAAGATGAAGTCATTCCCTCTGGTCTGGAGACTCCGCAGCTGTCCTGTCATCTGCCTGGTATCCCCACACTGCTTCAGTCCCTCTCTGACCACGTGCACTTAGCACGGTCACCAAAGGACGTGTCCACTAACAGTGTCATCTGCACCTTTGCTTTAGTGTTATTTTCACCCTTCTACCTTCAGGAGACTCAGGCAAGACTCTGTTTCTGTCATAATATTCATTCACATGCCTCTGTACTTTTTCGTTCTGACTTTGGCCTTTGTAAAACTGAAATGGAAGCTGGTTTCTGTCGACAAAGAGACTTTTACTAACTTTATATCCGGCGGAGAGGATCAGCCTGATTTCAGAGGATGCAGTGATATGATGTGGAAAGCCCCCAGCAGAGGAAAACCATCCTTGCACCCTGAGACAGGAATCCAAGTTTCTGATCAAGAGGTTGTAAAGATCACCTGGGTCCCTGAAGAGGCCACTTTTCAATTTACTAAGAACCAACTGGCCTGTGTCCACAACAGAAACAAAGGGAAAAATCAAGGCCACAATCTGGATGACTCAATTAGCATTTTAAGGAACTCTGACAATTAAATAAAGGAAATAAGAAAAAAGCTCCTGGTCCACCTCCCAGAGACATTCTGAAGACACGTGAAATACTGAAAGTGAAGGCTTTATATCAAGTGGGAGGCACAAAGATCTTTCTTAAAGTGAAAGCCCAATTTGTAATCTTATTTGTAATCATCATGTTGTTCACATGATAATTATACCTTAGTTCTGTTGACCTTTTCAATGACAGTTCTTTTTTGTGGGTGGCGGTTCGCAGGCCTCTCACTGTTGTGGCCTCTCCCATTGCGGAGCACAGGCTCTGGACGCGCAGGCTCAGCGTCCATGGCTCATGGGCCCAGCCGCTCCGTGGCACGTGGGATCCTCCCGGACCGGGGCACGAACCCATGTCCCCTGCATCAGCAGGCGGACTCTCAACCACTGAGCCACCAGGGAAGCCCAACAGTTCTTAATTTATCTGTTCACTATGCATTTATTTTGCTCGTGCTTTCATGCTACTTGTAATATTCCACACAGAGTGTTCATATACTAATTTACTGAACAGATATTTGATTGGTGCTATTACACCCCAGGCATCCCACTAGTGAAACCCAATTCCCTGCCCTCAGAAAGCTTACATCCTACTGTGGTGCTAGACAATGAATAAGGAAAATGCAAGCGAATCAGATAGGGGTAAGTGCCAAGGAGAAATATAGAGCAAGGCAAGTGCCTCGGACACATTGGGAGGGCAGCTGGGGTTTTAGACAGAACAGTTAGGAATGTGACATTTGAGTGGAGACCTCAAACAAAGAAGGAACAAGCCCTGAAGCTCACAGGGGAGGAAGCTTCCAGAAGGAGGAACAGCAAATACAGGAGCATGCGTGGACCAACGGGGAAGAGGGTGGGGATGCAGTGGGCAGGCGCAGAGAGAGATGGGCAGAGTAACAGGAGAAGTTGGGGAGAGTACCTGGGGCCTGGAGTTCTCTGAGCAGGGGCACAACCTGACTTAGCATACAGTAGCCACAAGCAGCAGAAGAGTCCACTAGGTAATGACCAGGCCCTTAGAAACATCAGTAGGAAAAGCATTACCTATGGTAATACGTGTGGGTATTCTTCTATGTGTTTCATTATTTACTTCTGATTGTCAGGTAAGTCAGTATTGCTATTCCAATTTGGAGATTAGGCATCAATAAATAGTCTTTGGGATTTCAGGACCGGTAATTTTTTTTTTAATGTTTAGAGATTTTGTTTGTTTGTTTCCTAGAACCAAGTAAGTAGGAAAAGGACGTAAGTGCAACTTAGAGGTCAGTTTTCCAAGTGGAATGAATTTGGCTTTATGAAAGCCCTTTTCTTTCAAGGTCTTGAGGAAACTATCTTAGACCAGTGCTGCTTGCAAACCAGTGATTAGGAAATACAGGGCTACAACAGATTTAACTGTGAGAGCCAAAATATGGATCAACAAGCAGACCTGTGGGGTGAATTTCACTTCTCCAGCTTTAAGAAGGGGGTAGAACCTCCCGTGTTCCCCTCGCAGAAACACTGGGAAGACACACGTGGTAATGGCTGGAAGGCCTTAAATCACCGGGATAGAGAAAGGTCCTATTTTAATCGTGAGGCTAGTCACTCATATTTAATGCCACCACATTTACCTTTTATAGAGAGAGACATAGTCATCTTTGAAAAGTTCTTTATGAATAATCCTAGCATATCATTGGTCACTTTTTTGTACCCCTCTCCCTTTTCCATCACCTTTAAAACTTTGTAACCTATTTAACCTTTCCATAATGAGTTCCCCTAACCTGACTGTACTCTAAAGCCTCCGATGCAGAGTCTAGCATTTGAAAATACGGAGTTGAGGTTTCAAAAACTTTCAATTTTTAATGTGCTTTTGGAAGCTTCAGAGGGTTGATGGGGACTGAATTATATTTAAAGCTATGTGAGGGAAAAATCCCTTTTCCTCATAGAGCTGAGCTTTCTGAAGAATTTCTAATGCTAAGCACTTCAGCATCAAGATTCTTAGCAATACGTACATACAATTAATTTTATTACAGCTTTTTCCATTTCTCATTTTTGCTGTAGGAAAACGCAAATTCTGCCATAAGCAGTTTTCTTTCAGCTCATTTTGTACATGATGAGCCGGATTCTCTCACACGGTATCAGCGGGCCAGACCAGGCTGAACAAAGAGATGAAAAGTTGAAAGATGGGATATTGTTTATCTGAGATATGAAATGGGCTGAAGCATTAAGTGACACTACATCACATAAGGGAAAACGGTGTCATACTGAGGCTTTTCCTTAGCTGTGACATTTCTTTAGATTTTTTGGGGGGGGCATAAAAAATAGGGGCTTTTGTGAGAAAGTAGAAACTTCATTTCACAAAGAAAATCTCATTGTGAAGGTGAAGATTAGAGGTCTTTACTCAAGGCTGCACACAGGGTCTTTAACAAGTTTGCTTTAACAAGTTCACTGTTTAAAATTTCCATCCAAATTTAAGAGGAAAATGTACAAGCAGTGATGAAGGTCTAGGTGCTCTGAAGGCGAACTGACAGAGGACCGTTGAAAATTGCCTTCTCTGAACTCCTGGCAGAGTCTGCAATGGGCCACCTACAGCAAAAGAGGACTTTTCTTGAGAAAGAATCATAGAGACTGATAGAGACTCCTTTGGGAATCTGTGAACGCGAGAATAAAATCTAGTAAAATGTCAGTTTTCTAAATTCAAATTCCAGTGAACCAGAGACCAAAGGCACAAGATGGAAAAGAGGCAAAGAAAAAAGGGGAAATGCTTAAGAACAATTTTTCAATTTATACAGTAGGCTGTTTCCTTAAAGAAAAGAGGAGAATGTGATTGTGAGCTGGCCTGTGTCCCCACCAAAAGATACTGAAAATAGCGGCTTATAATTGGCTGTGTAGTATCTTTTTCTCTTTTTAATTTTATTCAGTAGGTGCAGCCTTGAACTAAAGGTTAGGTTTAACCAAATAGATAGGAAGCCACTTTGGTTTCAGCTCTGACATGAAATGAGCTTAGAAGTTTGTCACTCCTGCTCTTAATATAAAGACAAACAGAAAAGGAATGACTTTGCTTGGGCTCATCCGAGAACTGAGATATCAGAACAAGCCCCACCCTGAAATCTGGAGAAACAGAGACTCCAGAGAGTCACGCTTGCCTGGATCAGAAACTTCAGGGGTCACGAGCTGGTGAGGGGCAGCTAACCGGCAACTCTGACGAGTTACTGGAGGTAGAGCATGGGTGAGTGCGAGACGGAACCACTCTGTGGGCTTAACTCCGGAATCTCACCAGGATCCCCTGGTGCAGACCCAGCAACAATGCAGAGGGAGGGGAGGAGTCACCACTGTGAAATGTCAAAAGGCTCCTTGAGGGCTTCCCTTCCCTGGTGGCGCAGTGGTTGAGAGTCCGCCTGCCGATGCAGGGGACGTGGGTTCGTGCCCCGGTCTGGGAAGATCCCACATGCCGCGGAGCAGCTGGGCCCGTGAGCCATGGCCGCTGAGCCTGTGCGTCCGGAGCCTGTGCTCCGCAACGGGAGAGGCCACAATAGTGAGAGGCCCATGTACCGCAAAAAAAAAAAAAAAAAAAAAGTCTCCTTGATAACAAAGCCTCCTCTCCAGGGAAAGGACATCACCAGGGCCTTGTCTTATTGGAAGCTGAAAGGAAATCACCCAACCCCCACCACCACCACCGCTTCTGGTCTTCCTGTCTCACGTGAGGGGAAATCTTTTTCTTTTTGTAATTTTAGAAACACTTGTGAAGGTATTAGCCCACAGACACAAGCTCACTGAAAACCTAAAATTTAATCATACGATTATAGAGCTTTGCCCCTCCTCCACGTTACCACCACACTATAGAGCTCCTGGGTGATAGAGCATTACTGGAAGGTGCACATGTCTGAGGAAGAGGACTTAGGGAAGCCCGAAGAGGACTTAGGGAAGCCCGAAGACAACAGGCAGACAAAGACAAGAACAGTAGAGTCATTTAAAGCCCTTGGACCCCTACAGCTACAACAAACATTAAACATAGCCCAAATCCTGGCTAGATTAACATAAAACCTCACATTAAAGTGCCATTTACCTCAGCTCCTATGACCTGATACAGCACATCTAGTTTTCAACAACCAAAAATCACAAGACATGCTGAAGTTCCAGAAGGAACACAGTCTGGAGGCAAAAAGCAAACATAAAAACCAGGCTCAGATAGGACATAAAGTTTGGAATTATCACATAAGGAATTTAAAATAACCATGATCAAGGTTATGAGGGCTCTAATGAAAGAAGTAGGCAACAAGATAAGATCGTTATGTAAGCAGAAAAAAATGGAACTTTAAGAATCAAAAGGAAATACTACAGGTCAAAAACACTGTAATTAATGAAAATTGCCTTAGATGGGCTCATTGGTGACTGGACACCAGCAAAGAAAGAATCAGTGAACTTAAAGATAGGTCAATAGAAATTTCCTAAACTGAAATGAAAATAGAAAAAAAGAATGACAAAAACAGGACATCTAATAACTGTAGGACAGTTTTTAAAAAGTATAACTTAGGGCCTCCCTGGTGGCGCAGTGGTTGAGAGTCCGCCTGCCGATGCAGGGGATACGGGTTCGTGCCCCGGTCTGGGAGGATCCCATATGCCGCGGAGCGGCTGGGCCCGTGAGCCATGGCCGCTGGGCCTGCGCATCCGGAGCCTGTGCTCCGCAACGGGAGAGGCCACAACAGTGAGAGGCCCGCATACCGCAAAAAAAAAAAAAAAAAAAAAAAAAAAAAAAGTATAACTTACATGCAATGGAAATATCAGAACTAGTAGAAAGAGGAAATGGAGCAAAGGAAATATTTTAACTAATAAATGGCCAAGAATTTTACAAAATTAATGATAGACAACAAATCAAAACGTCAGCAAGCTCAGAGAACACCCAGAAAGATAAATACCAAAAAGCTACACCTAAGCATATCATAGTCACACTGCAGAAAACCAAAGACAAAGAAAAAAGCCTGAAAGAAGCTAGGGTAAATGGAACACTACCTATAGAGAAACAAGGATGGGGATGACAGCGGTCTTCTCATCAGAATCAATAATCACTTTAAATACAAATGGTCTAAATACACCAATTAAAAGACAGAGGATGTCAGAGTGGATTAAAAAGCAAGACCCCAGGGGACACTCATGTGGGAACTATATATCTACATAACTATACATTTTTAAGTAATTTTTAAGTACCTATATATAATATCTTGTAAGCAATTTTTATCCTCTTTATTTTATTTTATTTTTATTTTTTATTTTTTTATCCTCTTTATTTTAAACAGTGCAGAAATCTTATTACTAGTGTGTCTCCATTTAAACTGTCTCTGACATCCTTTTTGGGCCATCTTAAAATTAGGTACAGATCTAAATTTCACCTTTTATATTTATTAGCTGTCGTCTTTTGAAAGAGAAATTAGATCAATTTATTTTACCCTGTTATCTTTCATAACAACATAGCTCAAGAATTTCACTGAGCTCAAAAAAAAAAAGTAATGTGAAAGTAAAATTCGTATTGAAGTGGATAAACATAGATACTAATACATGTATTTATGCACTTGTTAATTCTCCACTTTCCTTAGAGGGATTTTGAAAATCTCTTTTATGTTTGCTCTTCTATTACTTCATCATTTTGTGTCTTTTTTTTTTTTTTGGCCTGCCTGTCACTCTGACCAAGATAATTTCAAATTTAATCATTCTCACAATAATGTATTTCAAAATGACTTACATGCAAAAAGTAAAAGCAACTGCACTGATGTGCAAATGTTAAATCCCTTAGGTTCCGAGACTTGGACTATGTCTCAAGAAATAGCCTTTGCTAATCTGCAAAGTGTTTGCATAAAAGGGTCACTGTGTCATTCTATCATGCTTCTCCTCTCTTCTCAAATTGCTATCCACCAACCTGAAATTGTCTGGCTGTGATCAAGCAGACAAGAGCCAACTTCATGTTTTTTAAGCAAAAATACTTTAATGACCTCAAAACATAGTACATGAAACAGTCCCTTGGTGCTCAGAGTCCCTCGCTAAGCATTTCTTTGATTTTCTCTAGTTCCAGGAAGTTACTCTGTCTCTCTAGGGCTCCAGTTCCTTGGCTGTATAAAGCAGTCTATGATTCAAGGGACCGTGAACAGAATTTAATATCCTGTATTGATCAGAGTCCTGCAAAACTACAAGTCCATTTCATTTTTTCATATTTCTAAATTGAAAGACAATTCAGAGAAAAAAACGTTGGAAAGGGCTTGGCTTGTTGCTGGGTGAGCTGCACCTTTGCTTTCATGGCATTACAAGAGAATCCCAAGGACCTGCCAATTTGCTATAGAAAAATAAATCCCATTCCTATTCAATTTGTACAAAAATCAAAGCCATTAATTTTCTCCATTTTTTTTTTACTTTCATGGGAATAAGTTATCCAGATTTTCTTTCACTGAAGTTAATATTTCAAGGTTTTCCTTTCTTCTTCCCCAATGTTTTCCATGGACCCACCCCCCCTCTGCACTGGTATCTTTGGGAGTTAAGCACAAAGCAATAGAGACATACTGGACATACTGATCACTAAGTAAAATGGTTTCTCCAGCAACCATAACTCAATGAAAGCCCAGAGAACTGCCTTTCTTTTGCACATGAATTCTTTTCTAATTACTTCAGACATCACAGATGGCAGAAACAGATACAAAAGTACCTGCTCCAACAGTGTTGCTGCAAAAATAAAGCTGATTCAGCGAGAGATACTCTGCTGTGTTCTGTGGTTAGCTAATATATTCCTAATTTTAGTATAAAATTTCTCAATAATTATGAAATGAATTCATTCCTTTGTGCATTACAGTATGTGAATGTATTAGTTTTATTACTGCCATAATAAATCATCACAAACTTAGTGGCTTAAAATAACAAACATTTATTATCTTACAGTTCTGCAGGTTAGAAGTCTGATACATGTCTTACTGGACTAAAATAAGGTGTCAACAGGACTGCATACTGCCCTGGAAGCTCTAAGGGAAAATCCATTGTCTTTCCTTTTTCGGTTTCTAGAAGACACCTGCATTCCTTGGCTCAGTACCCCCTCATCCCTTTTTTAAGCAACATCACATCTCCCCAGTCCTTCCTCCACCATCACTTCACAGCCAGTAGAGATTCTTGCTTTTAAAGACTCTTCTGATTATATTGGGGCTGCCTGGATAATCCATAATAATCTCCCCATCTCAATGCCATACTCTTAACCACATCTGCAAAGTCCCTTTGGCCATGTAAGGTAACATATTCATTCAGCTGTTTCAGCGATTAGGCCACGTAGGTCTTTAAAGGGCCACTATACTGCCTGCTGCAATGAGGCTATTGTCTGGCACATTGACAAAAAAAGAAGATGCTTCTCAAAATATTGATATGCAATAGAGCATGCACTTTGAACTGCTTCTTTTACATATTGGTGATTATTTCACATTGATTTAAAGTAGAGGTCAGCAAACCTTTTCGGTAAGGAGCAAACCCTATATATATTTGGTTTTGCCAACCATTCAGTCTCTGTTACAACTACTCGATTCTGCTATCGTAGTGTGAAAGCAAGCACTGACAATACATAAACGAATGAGCGTGGCTGCATTCCAATAAAAATCCCTAAACAAAAACAGTCAGTGGGCCAGATTTGGCCTGTGGGCTACAGTTTGCTGATTTGTAAACTAGAGCTATGAAATCTCTAATCCTATAAGTAAAATCTGACTCACATTTTCAAAACTGAGATCTCTTTTTCTGGTTATAGAATATAATAAAACTAAAACTCTTCACTTGGCCTCTTTAGCAATATAATGAAGAATATAAACATTCTTCATTATCACAAAACCTTGGTTGAGTACCAGTGATAGGGAATAAGACCACAAAAAGCTAGAAGACCAAGAGTCAACCCTCAGTGGGCTTATAATTGGATGGGTGACACATATTCATTAAAAGGTAATAGCATCATTTTTGATCTATATGTTTAGTTGAATACATTATCTAACCTCCAAAAATACCATCTTTAAAAGTTATATAATGGGAGCTCCACTTCTGGTGAGTTCCACTTCTGGTAATGGCAAAGTATTTTTGGAGTATTATTGGAGTATTATTGGAACTAACCCTCCTGCAGACAACAATGATAAACTCTGGACAAAGTGTTTTAAAAAATAAACTATATGTAGGCAGTGGGGACTGACCAAAAGCACACAGGACCTGGAGGGGAGTCTGTCCTTGAAAGACAATAAGTTTGCTGGATAAAACTTTGTGCTCGTATGACGTTTTCTGAAGGGCACACCCCCATATGTGTGTCACGAGGCAGAAGAACTACAGCAGAAACCTGGTCTCACTGGCTTAAGAAGTCAAGGTATGGAGTTGGGAGAGGCTAGAGCGCATAGGGAATAAGTAAGAAATCCCAGAAATTAGGGAGCCACAGAAGAGGAACCTTCAGAACTGCATATGATCTCTGTCCAAACCTTGGCTGAACCCTGAACTTTGTATGCAATGGAGCAACACCAAGATTCCCTGTGAAAAGCCACAGCTGGAAGTTGGAAGAACTGAGCATTTTCAGCTGCTATCAGTTCCAGGGGAGATAGAGATTAGGGTTTGCATCCAATAATACTGATAAAGTTAAGTTACTGCTAGAACAAAAATCTACAGTTATATGAGAAGGACCAAAATATCCAGAATCTCTATCTTTACAAATGAATGTACCATTGAAAATGTGCAGTGTACTATAAACATGGAAAGAAATGGGAAAACGTGAACAATTGCTAAAAGAAAGGTAGCGTATAGTAACAGACTTCAAGATAACACAGATGTTGTAATTAGTAGGCAAGGGTTTTAGAGTTGGTATAATAAATATGTCAAGGACGTAAAGGAGTACATGATCATTATAAATGAACACAAGGAGAAAATCTTCAGAGTAATGGAAACTATAAAAAGAGAACCAAATGGAAACTTTAGAAGACAAAAAGTAAGACATATAGAATTCAAAATATTTATTGTATACACTTATCAACTTATCAGAGATGGCCAAAGAAAATGTTAGTGAACCTGAAGATCAATCAAAAGTGAAAAAAGGAGAAAAAGAGCGTGAAAGGAGTGTGAACGAGCCTAGCTGTACAACAGCAAATGACTAGCATATGTACAATTGGAGTACCAGAGGAGAGGACAGAGGAAGTGGGGCAAAACAAACGTGAAGAAATAATGACCAACAGATTTTCAATTGTACTGAAAACAGCAAGGCATAGATCTCAAGAAGCTCTGAAAACCCCAAGCATTTTTAGAAAAGAGAAAGAAAGAAGGAAGGAAAGAGAATAAGGGAGGAAGTAAATATGAAACACATCAGTTAAACTGCTGAACACTGAAGAGTAAATAGAAACTCTAGAAAGCAGTCAGAGAAAAATGTCCTGTTATGTATAAGTAAGTAATAACATAACTAATGGTGGACTTCTCATCAGAAACAAGAATGGCCAGCATGCTACTGAAGCACAGCAAGACCTTATGGTCCTTCCCCACCATGTCCTCCGCCTGACTTTTGTCTGTGGAAAAACTTCAGCCAAAGAATAAGTTTAATCAGAGAAGTGAGAAAATGCAGAAACAAAGGAAAACAGTCCAACAAGACTAAATAATAATAGTTTAGTCAGTAAGCAAAGTCAAGGACCTTTAGTTCCTTCTCAAGGGCTATAGATAATATTCTGAGCCGTATCCTGTGAGCTGTCTTATAGGTACTGAAACCCTCACCGGGTGGAAGAAGTTAACTACATGATGAGCCGACTGTAGCCATGACATAAGCTGCCACAGTTCTAAGAATTGGCCTTAAGGAAATGGGAGCAAACCAGCCCTGGAACTGAAGATTAACTGTACTTAAAATAAATCAAGATGATGCTGGTCGGACCACCGAGGATCAGTTTCAAGATGATGGTCAGAGTTGACTGTGCTGTTTCTGCATGGAGCCCCCTCCCTCCATCTATAAAATCTCTTGCCCACTGGTTGTCAGTGGACGGAGTCGGCCTTTGGACAGAAATCTTCCCTCCCCCCCCCACCCCCACTGCCGGCATCCAAAATAAAGCAAACTTTCCTTTCCACCAACCTTGCCTCTTTATTGGCTTTTGAATGGTGAGCAGCCGGACCCTACTTTCAGTTACACTATGTCAGGCAAAAATACAAAAATTGACATCGGAAGAAAATCATTTTTAGATAAAAGGAAGTTAAGAGAAATTCCCACCAGCAAACCTGCAGTATAAGAAATCCTAACAGACATTCTTTTCTTGGAAGGTAAATGACACCAGATGAAAACTAGGATCTACAGGAAGAACTAGAGTGTTTGAGACGGGTACATATATAAAACTCTTGCTCTTTTTGTGCATGTATGTGTGTATCTCTCCAGGTATTTTTTGCTTTTCTTAACATATTCAGAAGTCATGTGAATGTTTAAAGCAAAAATAGAAGTACTAATACTGTATTGTGGAATTTATAACGTACTTGAGGTAAGACACACAACAGTAGCAGTTAGGGTGGGGCAATAAATTGTGCTAAACTGCTGCATGGTTCTTACATTTTACATGAAAGGCCACACTATTAGCACTAAGTACATGGTGATAAATTAAACACCTATACTGTAATCCCTAGGGCAAACACACACACACACACACACACACACACTGCAAAGGAGCATAGCTACAAAGTCAATAGAGGACTTATACTGAAACACTAAAAAGTATTCGGTAAATCCAAGAAGGCAGAAAAGGTGAAACAAGTGAACATAAAGCTGATGGGACAAAGAGAAATGAATAACAAAATCTATGGACCTAAATCAAAGCATATCAATAATCATTAAATATAAATGAATTAAGCACTCCCAATAAGAAGCAGAAAGTATCAGCCTGAATTTAAAAAGCCATCTATGAGAGCGACACCTGAAATATAAAGGCCTGAGTAGGCTGGAAGTAAAAGGATGGAAAGTGATATACCATGCAGAGTGACCCGAGTGGCTGTATTAATACGTGGAGAAAAATGACGTCTTCACAAGGATTATTACCACAGATTAAGAGAGACAGCTCATCGTGATAAAAGCTGAATGCACCAGAAAGACATAATGATTATCAAGTCTATGCAATAGTTGAAGAGCTTAAAAATATACAAAGCAACCTTGACAGAATTCAATGGAACAACTAACATCCATACTCACAGATTAGATCAGTCAATACTATTAAAATACCAGTTCTCTCAAAAGTGATCTATAGAGTCAATGCAATTACAATTAAAGTCCCAGCAGGATATTTTTTGTAAATAATCACAAGTTAACTCCAAAATTTATATGGAAATGCTCAGGACCTAAAATAGCCAAATAGTCTTAAAAAAAAAAATTTGGAAGACTTTCACAACCAGATTTCAAGAATTACTACAAAGTTATGTTAATCAGGATAGTATGGCAGTGATATATGATTGATAAATAGCCTAATAGAATAGACCCATTCTTAGATCAATTGATTCTTTAGCCAAGGGACCAAATTAATATAGTGGGAAAAGGAAAGTTTTTTTCAACAAATTATGATGGAAAAACTGGCTGAAAGTAATTTAATTTGGGTCATAGAGCTAAAAGTAAACCTAAAACTCCAAAGGAACATCTAGAAGAAAACATAGAGAAATATCTCCAAACACGTGGGGTAGGAGAAAATTCCTTAGGATTCAGAAAGCATTCTCCATGTAAGGAAATATTGGTAAAATGTATTTCATCAAAATTAAAAATTCTGCTCATCAGAAGACACTATCAGAATATGACTAGACAGGTCACACCAGAAAAAAACATTACATTATGTATTATAATATTTATAAGATATCCAGAATATTTAAAGTATTCTTACCACTCTACAATGAAAAGACAAACAACTCCAAAAAAATAAGGGGGAAAAATAAACTTGAAACAACAACAAACGTATGGACACCAAGGGGGAAAAGCAGGCTGGGGGGTTATGAATTGGGAGATTGGGTTGACATATATACATTAATATGTATAAAATAGATAACTAACAAGAACCTGCTGTATAGCACAGGGAACCCCACTTCACTGTACAGTAGAAACTAACACAACATTGTAAAACAACTCTACCCCAACAAAAAAACAAATAATAATAAATTAATTAATTAATTTTAAAGAAAGACACTTTAAAATGGAATGTATTTTAAAAAGGCCAATAAGCACATGAAAAAGTGTTCCACACTGTTAGCCAAAGGAGAAATGCAAATTATTACCACTAACACCCACTGTGATGGCTAAAATTTTAAAAACAAAAACAAAACCCTTGAGTTCAACTCCAAATGTAGGTAAGATGTGGAGTGACTGGAAATCAAATACCTCACTGGTGGCATAGTCCAGACAGACCTCCTCTTATTGTGCTTCTCTTTTTTTTTTTGCAGTATGCGGGCCTCTCACTGTTGTGGCCTCTCCCGTAGTGGAGCACAGGCTCCGGACGCGCAGGCTCAGCGGCCATGGCTCACGGGCCCAGCCGCTCCGCGGCATGTGGGGTCTTCCCGGACCGGGGCACGAACCCGTGTCCCCTGCATCAGCAGGCGGACTCTCAACCACTGCGCCACCAGGGAAGCCCTGTGCTTCTCTTTATTGTGCATCACAGGTACCGTATTTGTTACCAATTGAATGTTTGTGGCAGCCGTGCATCAAGCATTTGCTCACTTCGTGTCTCTGTGTCACATTTTGGTAATGCACACAATATTTCAAATTTTTTCATTGTTAACGTATTTGTTATGGTGACCTGTGATCTTTGATGTTACTATCGTAGTTGTTTTGGGGCATCACAAACCGCACCCATATTAGACAGCGAACTTAATTGATAGATGTGGTGTGTGTTCTGACTCCCCTACAGACCAGCTGTTCCCTGTCTTTCTCCCTCTCCCCAGGCCCCCCTGTTCCCTGCGACACAACAGTATTGAAATTAGGCCAATCAATAAACCTACAGTGGCCTCTAAGCATTTAAGTGAAAGGAAGAGTCGCACATCTCTCACTTTAAAGTCAAAGCTAGAAATGATTAAGCACAATGTGGGAGGCTGGAAAGTCAAGACAGGCCAAAAGCTAGGCCTCTTGTGCCAGTTAGCCAAGTTGTGGATGCAAAGTTCCTGAAGGAAGTTAAAAGTGCTCCTCCAGGGAACACACAAATGATAAGAAAGCAAAACAGCCTTATTCTTGATATGGAGAAAGTCTCAGGGGTCTGGACAGAGGATCAAACCAGCCACAACATTCCCTTAAACTAAAGCCTAATCCAGAGCAAGGCCCTAACTCTCTTCAATACTATGAAGGCTGAGAGAGGTAAGGAAGCTGCAGAAGAAAAGTCTGGAGCCAGCAGAGGTTGGTTCATGAGGTTTAAGGGAAGAAGCCGTCTTCATAACATCTAAGTGCAGAGTGAAGCAGCAAGTGCTGATGCAGAAGCTGCAGCAAGTTATCCAGAAGATCTAGCTAAGATATTCATGAAGGTGGCTACACTAAACAACAGATTTTCAATGTAGAAGAAACAGTCTTTTATTGGAAGAAGATGCCATCTAGGCCTTTCATAGCTAGAGGGGAGAAGTCAGTGTCTGGCTTCAAAGCTTCAAAGGACAGGCTCTCTTGTTAGAGGCCAGTGCAGCTGGTGACTTTAAGAAGAAGCCAAGGCTCATTTACTATTCTGAAAATCCTAGGGTCCTTAAGAATTATGCTAAATCTATTCTGTCTGAGCTCTATAAATGGAACAACAAAGCCTGGATGACAGCATATCTGTTTATAATATGGTTTACTAAATATTTTAAGCCCGCTGTTGAGACCTACCACTCAGAAAACAAGATTCCTTTCAAAATATTACTGCTCATGGACAGTGCACCTGGTCTCCCAAGAGCTCTGCTGGAGATGGACAATGAGATTAAAGTTGCTTTCATGCCTGCTAACACAACATCTATTCTGCTGTCCATGGATCAAGGAGTAATTTTGACTTTCATATTTTATGATTTAAGAAATACATTTTGTAAGGCTGTAGCTGCCATACGGAGTGATTCCTCTGATGGATCTGGACAAAATCAATTGAAAACATTCTGGAAGGGATTCACCATTCTAGATGCCATTAAGACATTCATGGGCTTCCCTGGTGGTGCAGTGGTTGGGAGTCCGCCTGCCGATGCAGGGGACGCGGGTTCATGCCCCGGTCCGGGAAGATCCCACATGCCGCGGAGCGGCTGGGCCCGTGAACCATGGCCGCTGAGCCTGCATGTCCGGAGCCTGTACTCCACAATGGGAGAGGCCACAACAGTGAGAGGCCCGCATACCACAAAAAAAAAAAAAAAAAGACATTCATGATTTGTGGGAAGAGATCAAAATATCAATATCAACAGAAGTTTGGAAGAAGTTGATTCCAACCCTCATGGATGACTTTGAGGGGTTCAAGACTTCATTGGAGGAAGGACTGCAGATGTGGTGGAAACAGCAAGAAAACTAGAATTAAAAGTGGAGCCTGAATTACTATAACCTCAGAATAAAAGTTTAACAAATGAGGAGTTCATTTAATGAATGATGAGCAAAGAAAGTGGTTTCTTGAAGTGGAATCTACTCCTGGTGAAGATGCTGTGAAGATTGTTGAAATACAACCAGGGATTTAGAACATTACATACACGTAGTTGATAAAGCAGCACAGGGCTTGAGGCGGTTGAGTCCAATTTTGAAAGAAGGTCTACTGTGGGTAAAATGCTATCAAACAGCATTGCAGGCTACAGAGAAATCATTCGCGAAAAGAAGAGTCAATCAATGTAGCAAACTTCAGTTGTCTTATTTTAAGAAACAGCCATGGCCACCCCAACTTCAGCACCCACCATCCTGATCCATCAGCAGCCATCAACATCGAGGCAAGACCCTCCACCAGCAAAAAGATTAGGACTTGCTGAAGGCTCAGATGATGGTTAGCATTTTTTAGCAACCAAGTATTTTTAAATTAAGGTATGTGCATTTTTTAGACATAATGCTATTGCACACTCAGTAGACTACAGTATCGTATAAACCTAACTTTTATATGTGCTAGGAAACCAAAAAAGTCATGTGACTCGCTTTACTTTGATATTCGCTTGATTGTGGTTGTCTGGGATGAAACCCACAATATCTCTGAAAACTTCCTGTGACCCCTTTTGGAGAAAGGTTTGGCAGCCTATTATGAAGTTAAACGTTTACCTACCCTATCAACTAGAAATTTCACTCCCAGATGTGGCTCAGTTTACAGAATGTTCTAGAACAGACAAAACTCATTTGTGTCTAAAAAATATCAGAAAAACTGTTGCCTCTGCGGGGGGGCAGGGGGAGGAATTCACCTGGAGGTGACGTGACAGAACTTTCTAGGGTAATGGAAATGTTCCATTTCTGGATAAAGTATTAGGCAGGTGTATGTATTAATTAAATGCATCAAATTGTGCACCTAAGACTTGTGTATATCATTATCTATAAATTTTATGTTAAAGAAAACTCTCTAAGCAAAAATTAAACTCTAGTTAGTAAGTCTGCTTTGCACAATAGTATTGTTAGCAATTTGGAAACTACTTTGTGTTTATTATAGGAATGAGCAAACGAGCGGCTACATATAATGGTGGGGGGGTCATGTTCCCCCTGCTGAAGAAGAGAGTTACAAGTGCAGGAAGGTAAGGACTAGAATTTATCCTCTGGTGTTTTATTGTTCTCACGGATTTGGATGTATCAGTATTAACCTGTACTCCTAACTTCTTGTAAAACTTTGTCGGGACTTCCCTGGTGATCCAGTGAGTAGGACTCTGCCCTCCCGATGCAGAGGGCCCAGGTTCAATCCCTGGATGGGGAACTAGATCCAACATGCCACAACTAGGAGTTTGAATGCCGCAGCTAAGAGTCCACATGCTGCAACTAAGGGTCCCACATGCCGCAACGAGGATACCACGTGCCACAGCTAAGACCCAGCACGGCCATAATAAAGAAAGAAAGAAAAAGAACTTTGTCTCTTTCTTTTTCCTCTTGCTTCATCTCTGTCTGTGCCTTCTCCTCCTCCTACTTCTTCTGTCTTCTCTCTCTCTCTCTCTCTGAATATGTAGACACACACACCCCCCCACACACGCATATTTCCTAGCTCTATTTGCTCAGGAAATCTATAAACAATTACAATATGAAGGCAATGAGCACATCTGACACCTAGATCTTGGTTTCTAAGTACCCTTGCCCACTTCAAGAAGTCAGCCTTCTTCAAGAAAAATCTGATTCCAGGATTGGCAGAGAAAAAAACAAGCTGAAATTGGAAGATCTTCTGTCAGAAAATAAGTGTGATGATCAGTTTTATGTATCGACTTGGCTAGACTCTAGCCCCAGTTACTTAATCAAATGATAGTCTAAGTGTCATGGAAAGGGCATTTTGTACACGTGATTAACTTTTAAGTAAAGGAGATTATCCAGGATAATTTGCATGGACATGATCCAATCAGTTAAAAGGATTTAAGAGCCAAACTGAGGTTTCCCTGAAAAGAAAGAAATTTTCCTATGGACTGCTGTTTTAGCTCCTGCACAAGAGTTTCTACTTTTCCAGAGTGTCTTACAGATTTCAGATTTGCCTAGGCAGCCCTACAGCAGTGTTAAGTCAATTCTTAGCAATACATTATCTATCTATCTATCTATCTATCTATCTATCTATCATCTACCTGTCTTCTACTGAGTCTGTTTCTCTGGTGGAACCCTAATTGATACGGTAACAGAGTACAAAATGATGGCAACATATCAAAAAGACATAGCAGCTGGCTTGAAGAGGCTTCTACTTACCCAGATGGGAATTCAGGGCATCAAAACAAATAATGGGTTAAAACTCACTAAAGAAAGTAAAAATCTATGTGTCTATACTAACATAATAAATAAATAAATAGGTAAATAAATAAATACAAGAAAGTGTGAAGTTAAGAATGATTGTCCTTGCAGTAGAATGCCAACTAACAAACGTAAAAGAAATAGTGTAGGTAGAAAATCCTTGATGGATGCTCAAACTGCTGACTACAACATCAACGGATATAAAAGTTGGTGAGGAACAGGATATTTACAGTCTAGTCTCCAAGTATCTTCCCAGGGATTATTAATTATAGAGAAATATAGTAACTTTACAATGGACCGCATCATCTAAATTGAAGGATCAAAGTCAACACCATCAATACTGGGACAAACCAAGTGCCTCTTGATAAAACGCACTCAGAGGGACATAGCATCACTTCTGTGGTAAACCTGACAATATACATAACTAGAATCTAATCAAGGAGAAATAGCCAAACCCCAAATGAAGGAGATTCTGTAAAATAATGCCTGTTTTCTTTTAAAATGGCAATGTCCAAAAAGATTTTTAAAAGGCTGATGGATTGTTTGGGGATAAAAGAATAAATTAGCATGACAACAAAGTATTTGTAATCCTGGATTACATCCTACAAGAGAAAATAAAATTAGCTATAAAGGACATTATTGGGATAACTGACATTTTTGTCTGTGGATCAGATAATAGTAGAGTATCAATGTTAAATTTCCCAATTTTTTAAAATTGGACTGTGGTTCTATAGGATAATATCCTTGCTCTTGGGAAATATAACCAACACTTTGAAATGTTTAGAAGCAAAAAGACTCAATGTCTTCACATTAGCAAAGGCTCAGAAAAAATATGCAGATGTCAATAAATACACACTGAGAGAATGATAAATCAAATGGGACAAAACGTAAACAATTGGTGAATTTGGGTAACAGGATAAGGGAGTTCCTAACACTATTCTTGCAACCTGTCTGAAAGTTTGAAATTATCATAAAATCTAAAAGTTACAAAAAGAAAACAAAACATATGTAAAGGAAAGCTGTAGTTCCAAGATCACATTTGTAGTAATAACCACATGGGTATAAAGAAAATAAAAAGGCTTTAGGTATTATTTCCACTGAAAAGCAATCAACAAATTAGACTAAAGATAAACAGCTAAGACAAAGCTGCTTTTTACATTCTGCCTTGTCCTTCCAGGTTAACTAGACGTGAAACTGGAATTTTGTTTCCTAATCTTGTAAAAATTTGTTACTTACCTTTTTTCCATGTTTCTGCTTTGCTTTCCAGCCTCTCATGTCTGTAATTCTCCAAATCACAGGTTCCAACTGGATCATTTTCTACAAATGATTTCAGAGTTCAAGAATTATCTCTTTGTACAAACCCCAACAGAAAGAAATCAAATATTTATCATAGCTAAATAGCAGAACATTCCTCATGGGAAAATGCTTTCTCAACTGGGTCCCCTGTTTTCCTGGGTGTCTTTAGATATTGTAGCCTAAATAATATTAGAAGGAATTCTCATCTCAAATTAGTAAATAAATTATAGCAGTATTATTTTATTTGCAAGGAGCCACTAAAACTGGACTTGAAAAAGGGGGGGGAAAGACATGATTATATTGCAATGTTGTTGAATTGGAGAGAAAGGGGATGGACTTAAATTTATAATGTGGGTTGAACTTTTCCCACTTGTAGAGACCTTTATAGTGGAAATAAATGGGTTGTATGTGGTTTTTGTTTCCTTCTCCCCCCAACCTTGGGTTCTCCAATCTCCAATAATTTTTTTTCCAAAGCTGCAATTACTGATTACAAATAATGTGAAGCATCACAGCTGGTCCTGGCATGTCTCCAACACATAATCACCTGTCATGTGTACTAATTCCTGCTATGATTAAGCCCCTTTATTCGCAGGAGGGTCTGACAGCTCTATTGTTTAAAATGTCACCGATTACTAGAACAGGCATGAGCTCGTCTGTATTCTGACTAGTTTCCTTGCATATTTTCTATGTCAGCTTCAGTTAAGCTGTTGTTCTGTGTATTTGATAAGTGATCACTTTTCCTGGAGCCTGGTACTGTCAATAAAAGACTAAAGATATGTGAGACCACAGTTTAGCTCGATATAAATGTGGATTCAAACAAAGTCTTCTAGAAAACATTAGAAAGCGAGACTCATGGGCTCCAGACTGAAGAAGTAGACACAGAATGGTCTTGGTTTCTTTTAAGATAACATGCCAGGGCTTAAATATAACAATAATAACATTTTCCTTTGTTTTGAGAAAATAAGCTTATGGCCAAACCTGTGGAAAATTTGCCATTTAAAATCGATGTTCAATATATTTCTCAATATATATGTTCAATATGTTTTCGACATATTACTGACAATGAAGAGAATGGTTTCAAAATCTTTTTATTCCTTCTCTAAAACCCAACTCTAAGTAGTAATTAGATATGGCAAATCTTATGAAACAGACAACAGAGATACAAAGCTCGCTTCAACTAAAAGAAAAATCCAAATACATTCTATAGGTGACCGTGAAAAATGGAAAATTACAAGTGCTTGTTCGGTTGTTTGAACTGAAAATTGTGTGTGATCCTGAAAAGCTCCATTGAGAAAAATTGGCACAGTCCTAAAGTGGCCTAAATAGTGATGCCAGGACGGATAAGGAGGCTTTGTGTTAATGCCTAAGTTCCATCTCCCAACTATATCTTATTCAAATTCATGCATGCTTTGCTAATATTTTTCACCTGCTACCATTTGCATTTGTGGTTGCAACTAGATTCCTCCAGTCCTTAATCAAATATCATTCTGTTTCTGTAGCCTAGCAATCACGTCTACACTGGTTTCCATTGTCTGATGTTTGCCTAAAATTGGATCAAAGACCACAGCAAGTAACTCTGATTGTGCAGAGACCCATCTGAGAAGAATGCCTTTCCCAGATCCACCTGATTCACCAGCTGCAAAGATATTTCACCAGCTGCAAAGATAGATGATAGATAGGTAGGTAGGTATGTAGGTAGGTAGGTAGATAGATAGATAGAGGATAGATAGACAGCAGATAGATAAATGATACATAGATAGATAGATAGATAGATAGATAGATAGATAGATAAATGACAGATAGATAATAGAATCAGAACTCCCAGCTCCAACATTTCTAGCCTCCAACCTATCTGCAGAGTCCTTCTGATCCTTGCCTCAAGACCTTCACTTCTTTGTTGTGTTTTATCACCAAGTATTAACTCTTCCCTTACATGTAGTGAAGACTTTATCCCTAATGGCTCAAAGAACTTGAAAGGCAGTCAAGAGGTATCAACACAGTCAACAGCAAGTAAAAAAATGCACATTAAAAAAAATACTGCTTTGGTGTCCTTGAGTCAACATCCTACTGACCTAGAGGAAGAAAAAGTTTGAGTAGAGAGCCTCTGGCAATCTTCCAAGATACTCTGCAAAGAACTAACATTCTGGGGACAAGTTTTTAAGAGTGGAGGATTCTAAACGTGGTTTCAGAATCCCACCCTTCCATCAGCACACTATAAAGCTGTTTGACATGGTGTGCTTTCATCCCACAAAGTGCATAGATGAATGGATTCGTAGAGAGCTAGGCTTTGCCCTGGACAAATTTTTCCCTTCCTCTCCTCCTCCTGAATGAAATCCCAGCATGCTGCCAAAGGACAACTCCTGTGAGGACAGAGATGCTTCATCACTTGTAGAAATTAGGCAAATATGTAGACAGCAGAACAAATTGGTGCTTAGACTCTGCCATGTTTCTAAAAATAACAACAGTAACAATTACCCCGGAAATTGCTTGTTAAAATGTCTAAAACTCTTTCAAAAATAATAGTTGGGAATGCTGGTGAGTCATCAATTATGTTTTTAAAGCCACCTGTTAACTGCCATAAAACCTTCTCTGTTGACGTAACTTGTTGCAGTTATTCAGTCTGTTACAGATGTAACATAATTTTTACATAAGTTTTGGGGAAAAGCATATTAATTTTATTTTGTAAACTGTATAATATTTTAAATGGGCTTGGAGAGCTATCGGAAAAAAAAGTCCATGCTGAGTCCATTTGAAAGGAGGAGCAAGAAAGTAATATTCCACATAAAAATTTCCCATTTTATTTTCTCAGTATTTTACTCTTTAGAATTTCTTAAAGCTAGTTACACCTATATAAAATAGCATGACCTTATAAGGATGCATGTATGTATTGCATTTAGTCACTTATTAGAATCTCGTAATTAAGTACACTCATTTAGATATATTCCAAGTCACACAGATATATTCCCCACACATAGAAACTAAATATACTATGTATACAGATTGGGAAAATGTGATACAGATTGAAGCAGTATAAAAATCTTTAAGAGCACGGGCTCTGGAGTTAGCTATATTTAATTCCTACCTCTTTGAGGAGTCTTGGGGAAATTGCTTATACATTCTAAGACTCAGTTTCCCCAACTGCAAAATGGGAGATAGTAACAGTCCTATCCTGAAAGATTTAAGGCATATGATAAAAGCACTTTGCACCAGGCAAACTGATCAAGACTGAAAAGGTCCCATATCAGTCAGTTCTTGCTGCAACAATGCCATGTAACAACTTTAAAATCTGAGAGATTTACAAAAAACAAAGGCTTATTTGTCACTCAGGTTACGCTTCCGGAGATGGCTGACTGCCGCTCTGTGAGCCTGAGGCTATGTTGCAGGCAACAGGTGTATGATGGGTCAGCTCTACACGTCTGCTTACGCTGGGAGCCAGGCTCGAGAAGTGGCCCCATTTGACGCCTGACGTCCACACGGTGGAGGGCGGAGACTCAAGAGTAGTGGTGAGGGCTTCCCTAGTGGTGCAGTGGTTGAGAGTCCGCCTGCTGATGCAGGGGACACGGGTTCGTGCCCCGGTCCAGGAGGATCCCACATGCCGCGGAGCAGCTGGGCCCGTGAGCCATGGCCGCTGAGCCTGCGTGTCCGGAGCCTGTGCTCCGCGGCGGGAGAGGCCACAACAGTGAGAGGCCCGCATACCGCAGAAAAAAAAAAAAAAAAAAAAAAGAGTAGTGGTGAAATATGACCCCTGTCACTTCTCACATTATATCTGGCCCATGTGGTTCACATGGCCAAGCACAAAGTCAGTGGGGCAGGGATAGATATCCCCACCAGGAGCAAGACAAGTCACATAGCAAAGGATATATATGGTTAATTATTTTTTTCAAGGGGAGCCGTGAAGATTTGTGACAACAATGCAATTTACTATGTATACCCAGCGACAAAAACAGCTTAATGTAGTTTGGCAAAAAAGGGGAATTTGCTAAAAGAGACTATATGGGGGCATGCCATATAATCAAAGAAAAGGATGAACAACTCAGTTACAGACGGGGTAGACACACATCTGGTCTTCAAGAAGAGTGGGAAACAGAGTCTTGACAACAGCTAGACCTCTGTATCTCTCTGACACCAGTGGGCGTTGGCTTCACTTTTTTTCCCCCAAAGAACATTGAATTTCAACACATGGAAGAAAACATGGCTGTCTCTGGCTCACAAGTCCCACATTCTTTCCCTAACTGGGAGAGACACCCTCTCCTTACCACTTATGATTACAGAAGTCCTGGAGAAGAATATGGAGTGAATCAGATTTTGTTTTGGCCCAACCTGACTCAGATGTTCCATCCATTTAGCCCAAGCTGGGGTCCTTTTTCACAGAAACACATGATGGAGGAGGATGGTATGGGGAAAAAACAAGTGTTTGCCATACCAGGACATAGTATATGGATGTATTCAAGAGTTAAAAATTACTTGTAGAACAGGTATTACTTTGCTTTATACATTTAAATTTATTTTTTATGCAGAGCAATTTTCAGTGAGACAAGGTTAAGCTCCCATATACAATCCTGAATGGCGTTTGGAGCCCAGTGTACCTAGTTGAGAAGCAGCCTGTTTCGGCTGTAAAATGGGTGTGAATGCAGTACCACGTCATATGGTTTTTGTGAGGGTGAAATGAGTTAATAGATACAAAGTACTAGAACAGTGCTTCATCCATAGCAAATGTTCAGTCAGTATTAACTGGTCTAGACTGATGGATAGTGAAATCTGTGTGCATGTAACTATGTATAAAAATACATACGTACATAATTATATGTATGTAAACACACATACACATACATATATATGTACATATATACATACCCACATACATACCTATATACAAACATTACATACAGGGAAGGAATTGTTCTCGTGCAAAGGGGAAGGCCGTTATGAGATTATTTTTTGCTTGTATTACTGCAGTATTTCCTGGGCCACATTTCCTCTTAATGGCCTAGCAGCAAAGAGGACTTGGACGGTGCATACAGATGGTTTTTCTGCTGTGGGTCCAGATGGCTCCTCTGCAGTCTTAGCACGGCCAGCTTCTGGGTTCACCTTGAGGCATGTACCGCAACATATTTCTCTTGGTGGTACAACGACCTGAGAGTATGATTCTGCAAAACCACTGTCTGCTTTCACCAGGTGCATGGCAGGGGGTGGGGTGGGCACCACAAGAAGGGCACTGGAGTACAGTCATGGTTGTTATCCGTGTTACAGCTGCATATGTTATAACGCTACAAGACAAAACTATGACTTTACACAGTTCAATTGTTTGCAAAGAAGTTGGAAGGAAAGGGGGCAGAAAATAGTCTTTTGCATCACCCAGATATTCATCATTTCCAAGGCTCCAAGTTTCCACCTGCTGTCACTTCCCTTCAGCCTGGAGAACATCCTTTAGCAGTTATTGTAATGCAGGTCTTCTGGTGACAAATTATTTTAATTTTCTTTTATCTGAAAGTGTATTTTTTGCTCTCATTTTTGAAAAATACCATGTGTGAGGAATACAGAATAAGGTGAAACCTGAAGCCTTCACTTTAAGGACTTTCTAAACTTCTTAATGAGGTAGAGTGCTTAATTAAAATGATACTGTGCTTTGCATATGTTTTCTTTCCTATATGATAAGTGTTTTCTCCTCTCTCCTCCCCTCCTTTGAGTGGAAATGTTATCCTCATACTTTGATAGACAATATCAGATATCTCTACTGTGAAGTCTTCCTTTATTATCTGAAGAAGAGCTCGCTGTTCTGCTCACGGTGCTAGCCAGAGTAGTGCTATTTTCTTAGTCTTCATATTTATAGAATATATATTAAATCTCAAGAAGAAAAAGAACAAACCACAAGCTCAGGTGGTAAGGATGTCCTAAGTGACAGCAAGTCGTATTTGAACATTTCTTTTTACTTTCGATTCCATTTACCCTCTACTTAGAATTTCAGCATGCAACTACATTTTTGTTTATTGATCCAATTATGTGACCTCCTTAACAAATGAATTTTTCATGTGATTTCCCATTGTTGTCACCATGAGGTCTTTGCAGATCTATCTTTCCTATATTTACATATATGGTCTTATGTCTTCCCTTCTTTTAGAGAGTTAGTACTGAATTTGCATTTGGTCCTTCACCCATGACAATCTGAATAAACAGAATCTCCAACAGAATTGGAAACTCTTCGAGACAGTTCCAGAACACTTTCCGATTCTCCTTGAAACAACGTCTGGCTCTGATCCCAGGTGCAAGGCTTTGCAAAGAGATTTGAGTGAATATATCGTTGTTCTGGGAAGTTGCCTTCATTCTTAAATGACACTTTCAAAGGATATAGAATTCTGGGTTGACAGTTGTTTTTCCTTCAGCATTTTCAAAAGGTTATTCCATTCTTCTCTGTCCTTCATGGTTTCTGATGAGAAGGTGGCTATTTATCATCATTGTTCCTCTATATACAATGTGTCAGTGTTCAAGATTTATTCTTTTTCCTTGGCTTTCAACAATTTACCATGATGTAACTTAGCCTTGGATTTGCTGTGTTCACTGTGGTTTGGTTTGTATGGCATCTTGTATCTAAACATTTCTAACTTTCATCAAATTTGGAAAATATTCAGCTATTATTTCTTCAAATATTTTTTTCTGCTCTGTTCTCTCTTTCTCTTCTCCTTCTGATATTCCTATTATATGTTTGATTATTTTATCCAATCTAACAAGACATCATCCATTTTCCAAAATCTTTCTTCTGGTTCTCACCTTGGACAATTTCTATTGCTTTATCTTTGTGTTCACTCACTCTTTCCTCTGTCATGTCTATTTGACTATTAAGTTTTTCCAGTGAATATTTTTATCATAATTCTAATTTTCAGTTCTATGACTTCCATTTGTTCTCATTTTGTTGTTTTTACTTCTCTGATGAGATTTCCCATTTCTCTCCTGAGGTTCTCGTTCCGTGAAAACATGTTCTGTTTTACTTCATTGGCTATTGCTATAATAGCTGCTTTAATATCCTTATCTGTTAGTTCCAACATCTGGTTCATCTCCTGGTCAGATACAATTCATTTTCTTTTCTCCTGAGAATGTGTTCCATTTTCTTGGATCTTTGTATCCAAGAAAGATACAAAGTTGTATCTATACAACGATACAAAGTTGGATAATTTTGACTATAACTTAGACATTATGAATGTTAACAGATCCTGGATACTGTTATTTTCTCTGATAGTGCTGTTTTCTTTGTTTTAGCAGATAATTTTCTTGGCTGGTCTTGAAGTGAAAATTGTTTCCTGGGTGGAAGTTCAGTCTCAGCTTGGATCTCTTGTCTTTAGCTGAGGTGCTTTGAGTCTGTTCCCATGCACACATATTTCTGGGGTCCATCAGAGATGTGGACAGAGATTGGGGATCCGTTCTCTGCCTCTTTTCCTTCCAGGACTACCCCTACTCTCTCCAGCATTCAGTTTCCTGGCTTCACTATATTTTCTCAGGCCAGAAAAACTGAGTTTTCTATATGTGCCCCTGCCACCACTATGCGAGCCAGGCAGACTACACTTAAGCCCCAGACCAAAAGCCATGGAGATGGAAACTTACTTCTATAGATCCACGTCTCTTCTCCTGCAAGCACACATGCACTAGCCAGCAGGGTCTGTCTGCTTCTGTTCACTATCTAGAACCTCAGGCTGTTATTTCCAGCTTTCACGGTTGTTTTCTGCCAAGAGAGGGAATCCTGCAGGGAGGGTCTTAGTCTGTCAGACCCAGAAGGGGAAGTTTCTGCCTAAGTTTATTTTTAAAATAATTTTGCACCCAGATGAAAAGCTTCAATTATAAGTATTTTTTAAAAAACACTTTTAAATCTAAATGTACCAGAAGGAAGGAGTTAAGGAAGCTATCTTGTTCACTTGCTGAAAGAAATCACTAAAGATGCCCAGTCAATCAATAAGTGTCTGGGAGGTGAAGCTTCTCTAATCCTCAAGGTGGAAGCAGAGTGGAACAATTTTCCAAACAGCAAATATCTAGGGAGTGCTTGTATTTACTCTTCAGAATGGCATGATGATTCAGGTACTATGTTCACACCTGTTGTACAGCTGAGGAAACAGAGGCACAGGAAGTTAAGTCAGTTGACAAGGTCACGGAATGAAGGAGCCTTGACATAAAAGGAATCCAGGAACAGCCCAGGCATCCTCTGGGCCAAACTCGGAGAGGCTGTCAAGGCCCGGGCGTAGGCCGTGCCCAACAAGCAAAGCCAAAGGAAGGTGAGCTTGTAGAGACACCTGGGGGTGGGTAGTGGGTGCCACCCACTCTTGCAGGGAGAACAGAAACCTACCCCCTCCCCGAGAGAGGAGGAACAGACGCCGCCGGCAGAGGCCTGGGGTAAGTGGGAAGGCTGCAGAGCGCAGGACCCTCACCACCTGAGATGCTGTGGGCACATGGTCGGCAGGGGCGCCAGAGCAGGGCTCCTCAGGGGGCACTGGCGCAGGATGCCCAGAAAAGGCAGCGCGCTGTGCAGAGACCCCTTCTGCTGCCACCATAAACCCCTCCTCCACTCAGATGCCATCAGGGAGAGAAGACTCTGGGGGAAGAACCTTGAGAGAAGGCTCTGAAGGGGGTTTCAGCTTCAGATTGAACAAGGGGCTAATTTCTTTAATATGTCAAGAGAACAACCAACGGTATAATAGAAAATGGGCCAATACAGTGTCGGTTCACAAAAAAAGTAAACACGAATCCTCTTAAAACAGAAGCATGAGAATGTGTTCAGCTGCACTTTTAATAAGAGAAATGCAGCTTAGCACTACCAGACCTACCCCATTCTCACTCTGCAGGTGGACATAAGTCACAGGCTGGAGCCCCCTGGGAAATGCTTGTCCTTCTGCGGGGAGCCCAACCCTGGAGGCTCTGGAAGGAGTTGGTTGCAGGAACCTTCTAAACTAGGGGCTCTTGAGGCAGGGATTTTACTGTGTTTATTTTTTACTCTCCTAGGAGAGTGCATAGCACATGGGAAATGCTCAATAATTTTTATTGTAAAACAGAACCAAAATTTCCATATTCATTATACACTCTATTTACTGGCGTGAAAGCCAAGCGGGGAGCAAAGTAGGAAGGGGCTACTGCAATAAAATAATTCTTATTTTACCCTGAAATGACTGCTATCAACATGCAATGCATGTGTATTGTATTCTTCTCTGACATTGTAGGGACTAACATACACCAAAAAATGCAGTGATACGTGAAGAATGGAAATTAATGTTTCCAAATAAACATTTCTAGGAAAGAGGACTTCTCTTTCAGAAAGACTTTGTTTATTGCTGAGGCATTCCAGAGAAACAAATTTGTAATCTGGTCAGGATGTGCTTATGAATTAATACATTCATTTTTCTCTCACCAAAAAAATAAATAAATAAATAAAACTAAAAATGCCTATCATGGAGTATGCAATTCAGAGAATGGAAATTGGCCCAGGAACTAATTACAGCTCACAAAGAAAAAAAAATCTGCTATTTTGATGAAAATGTGTTTTCCTAGCATTTTTGTTATTTCCGTTGATAATTGCAGAAAATAGTTTTAGTGGGGACAATTGTTATGGTTCTCTATGTATTTCTATTCTAAGTTATGAATAAGGCAGTGTTCCTGGCAAGTATTTTGGGATCCATCTGGAGAGAGGGAATGATGAAAACTCCAGAAGATAAGCTTTTCTTGCTTCAACATGCTATTTGAAGTGTTTGTTAAATAAAAAGTATATACAATGTGTATTTTGAGACTCAGAAACTTATACTTTCAGTGTTGAATGAACAAAAATCCGTAGAGTACTTAAATATCTATTTGAGCACAAAAGAAAGTCAGAAAATTGTGCACTCTGGGTTTGTTGGATCCAGGTTAGAATCAACCAGCTGTTTCTTTCTGGAGGACATTGGGGACATTCTTTGGCAGATTGCATTTTGAAATTTTTTAAACTTTCTATCCCAGGGTATCATGTAGTCCTGGAGCTACTGTTGCCCCAGCTGTTAGGATGAGGAGTCTGCTGGGGCCCAAGGAATGTGAAAACAGAATTAATACATAAAAGAGAGATCTGTTTTAAAACAGCCTGAAAGTGCCAGTATTTTATAGATTTATAACCATGAATTTGCAAATAAATTTCACAATTTAGTCTACAGTGAGTTTAAACTCCTGCTTCCTACTGGCATGTATTTCAAATTTAAAACACATTTTTCCATTCAACTAATGTAATAAATGATGCCTGGGACCTCAGGGGAGCCCTAAAACCCTTGATCAATCATTGAGTTGCCAAAATACTGTACATTTTAAATGAAACAAAAGTAGGACAAAACAAAAATTAAATTTGTATTTGAGATAGATTATCTTAAAGGCTGGTTCTTGAGATAGAAATAAATTAATCAGAAGTAGTAAAACAGATCAGTACGAAAATGATGGAGATCTATTTAGTCAATTACAGGGACTTTAATTTTATATGGTTTCCCTGTCCCCTCACATAGGTGGATCATCACTGATAGCCTTATATTTACCAGCTGTAGTTAAGGTTGTGGGAAAAAAAGAGATTTTCCTCAGGTAAGGGCACGAATTGGAAAGGAGGGGTAAGATTAAAATGTATATAAATATGTAAGAGAGGTAAAGCGTTCCATGAAATAACTTGAGCTGATGGCAGAACCCAAAATGGAAGCACGAATGGGATGATCTCTCCAGAGAAGACAGAAGCCCACCATCTGCCCACTGGTGAAGGTTCACAAGGAGTATTTGTGGTGCTTCCGGAGCCTGGGACCGGGGCTCACCATCCAGCCTGGCACGTAGCAGGAGTTCACAAATATCTGTGCCTAAGCAAGTGAACAGATGAACGGACAGATGAGGCCTGACCCCTGGGGAAGTCTGCGTCCTCACATGCTCGCAAGCCTCGCTGCCCACAGAATGGCAGAGGTGCAGCGGGGGAAGCCAGCTGAGGCAACACGGGAAGACCCTCCTGCCCAGGGCCCCCTGACTCCTCTCCACTGGTCTTTGGGAATACGGCTCAGGCATGGGTTGTACACCCTCCCTCCATCCTGCTTCTCTACCCCACCAGGCTCTGAGCACACGTCCAAGGTTTATCCTTGCGCTTGAAGGTGAGCTACAGAGGCACCAAAGGGTCAAGGCAGCTTTTCCAATAGGACTAGGCAAGAACTGACCTCTGAGCCATTTGTGGCTATGAGAGAATGATTGAGTGCATCTTGATTAATATTGTAAAATATTTTCTTATAATGTAATTTTCCCTTTTAATTTTTACAGAGTCTTGAAAACAGGCATAAGCTATTATTTCATTTGGTAAGAAGCGCTTTACTGGAACCATTTTTCTGAGGAGCAACTTGAGACTAGGCATGGCTAACGGACCCACTTCTGGTTAGTTACTGATGGAGCCAGGACTGGGAGGCAAAGAATCTGGTGATGAGGGCATCCCTCTTGCTACCCGTTGAGAATTAGCATGGCCACATCTATGTCGGTACAGGTTTTCATTACAGGCAGAGCATCAGGCTGAGCCTGGATCTCGGCTCCTACATCCCTTGTTCTCTCACAGCTGGGCCTCCTTAAACTCCACTTAGAAACTTGCCCTTGCCCTGGATCATCACATTGCCATCAGCCCAGGGCTGGCCGTTGCCTTGGTCTCCGATCTCCATGATCCCCAGGCTGAGTCCTCCTGGCCATGCCGTGGGCAGCTCCCTCTCAGCGACTGATGCAGAGTCTGGTCCCCAGCCTGGGACACATGACCTGCCTCTACTCTGACCTTCCACATTCCTCCCCATGGATCGCTGCCTACTAGGTCTCTGCACCTGTATTAATGGCACTTATTCAGCATGGATTGAGCACTTAGAGAGGCAGGCACGTGTCACTTATGAGCATCTGGCAACAAGCAAATCAGAGCCCTGCCATCGTGAGGCTCACAGCCTGTCCTGTGCCACCAGCAGTGGACACGGATGACAAATTTGAGGGCTGCCCTAAAATGAGGGCCACAGGACATGAAGAGTTGATCTAGACCAGGGAGCAGAGGTCAGCCAAGGCCAACTGACAAACGTTTGGGTGACACTGCCATTTGCACGTCAGACTGGAATTTGCAACGTTTGAAGCTGCATCATGTGCTGTTCTGGCCCGTCCTCTCCCACTCTCTGCAGTAACACATCACAGGTCACTCTCATGTCAGGACATGACGAAAATAATATCTCTTATGCACACATTCCCTATCTATAGTGTATTATTCATTTAAATTGAATATTTGTTTCCTCTAATATACACCTTTCTAAGCACACATGCCCTTTATCAAAGACAGTCTACTAGACATGGGCTCGTTGGCAAAGAATCACACTAGAAGCAGATGGGCACACAAGGCTTACCAGAGCATAAAAGAAAGCGTAAAAGAATATATTCAGGAATATATTACTGATTGACTGTTACTTCAATTTGTAAAGTGTGGTTTGCCCACCTGAACTTTGCGTCAGCATAAGTCTATTCGTGGGTTTTCAAGAGGCATTTAAGTAACCCTGAGTCCATCCTCGACCCACTGGGTGAGGTGAGTTTATATTTCCAGGGCGCCCAGTTCCCTCTGTGACTTGGAAACATCTGGAGATCTATGTTGGTCGTGTAAAGGCACGATGAGGGGAACATCTCTGCAAATCCCAGCATGCTCCTGCCGGGGAAAGAGGGAGTCTCTGTGGGTTAGGCTCAGGCCAGGGTAGGAAGGGAGCATAGGCAGAAAAGAGAATCCAGAATGACAGTATAAAATCGAGATTTGGCTTTCAGCCAAAGACAAGAGCGAGCCTGATTATATTGCATATTTTAGAATTCTCTTTCCATTCCATTGAAAATGAGACGGCAAAAGCTTCTCTTTGTCATAAGAAATCAATTTCTTAGCTGCCATTTCTTCTCAGCACAAACGTTCTCCTGTTAGATCCTTTAAAATGCCATTTGTTAGAGCGATTACAGAATGAATTCCAGTCCATGTTTAATTCTTTAAAACTCATCTTTCCCTTTTAAAGGGTGTAAAAAAGCATATGGATGAGCATATTAATCACAGCTACTATTTCCAGGGCCTGAGCGAAAAGAAGCATTTATGTTAATGGTGTATGTGGCTGAGCATATAAGTCTGGAAATATTCCCAATTACCAAAATTATCTCTTCTCCTGCAACGAGAATATGACCGAACCAATAAACTACCATAATAGCACACCTCATCCAGGGTACCTTGCTGAGGTTAAGTTGTTACTCTCTGAACACTGCCAGTCACAACACTCAGGCCGTGATTGAAGCAGCCAAAATGTTTAGCCACCTTCTCTGGCTCTGGCTCTGAATTAATTTAGAAAGTCCCAAATGCATCCAGTGGGGCCCCCTGGAGAATCAAACCTTATGAAATTATCCCTTATTCACTTACAGTAAAGTCTCTTGCAATCAGCTCCTTAGTGGAAAATGGGCACCAGTTCTTCATAGGACACCATACATCACACACACGGGCCACCAAGGCACTGGATGCTGAATATTGCACAGATGGAAATATAACAAATCATGTCAGAATGGGGCCAGGAGAGCTACTGCACATCCCTCAGTAGCCTGGGTCCTTGAAGAATATTTTAGAGCCGAAGGAGGGGAAGTCTTGGGAATAATAAACTAGTCAGCGTCATGTATCAAAGTCACATTAAACAGGATCAGACCAACTGTCTCCAATTTCTTGTCTATTTTTCCTTCCATGAGGTAGGACAAACTTCCATCACATGCTCGGATCTGTATACTATTTCCAGAGATGAAGAAAGTCCCATTGTTAACTCTGAATTACAACCACGAAAGCAAATGATTTTATAGTTAATTTTAAAAACACTGTGAGCAACTCACATGTTTTTTCTACCAATAAAAAAAGGTAAACTAATACCTATTCATCTAGGGATGCCAGATGAGGACCATGGGAGCCTAAGAGAGGACAGAACCTAGATATTGGGTTTTGCTAGGTTTTAGTCTGAGGAACAAGAATTAGAAACGGCTTCTGAGATGAGCAGAGTGGGTTGTAACATGTGAAGCTGAGGTCTCACCACGTTACTGCATATTTCTTCAATGTATCAGAACAAAATGGTAGTAAGCCCAGAGACCGAAATACAGCATTCCAATTTGCTAAACGGAGCTTTTGCTGGCTCTGTGTTTATTGGTCAGATGTAAAGAAAGAAGATGAATGAAAAGTTTTAGAAATACAACCAATCAGGGCTGTCACCACTCAACACATCTGTGTCCCTAAATGATGGTAATTAGAAGAACAATAATTATTACTGCTTCACCAGGAAACAAAACCAAGCTGTTCCTTAGCTCTGGTACATCAACAGGTATCTGAGCACAGCAGCTGGGTCACCTGTAGGATCACCTCCTACAGTCAGGGGTCTGAGGGGGACGGTTTCATGTTTGATCAGCCTGGGTCCAATTAGGAGAGAGAAACCACACAGTGAGTTAAATGGGGGAGGTTTAACATAAAGAAGAATCAAACTCTAATCAACGTGTTACTATAAGATACAAAGACACTCTGTATTTTGCCCTTGGGGAGAGATGGTTCAGAGAGAAACCAAGGAAGGACAGACTGCAAAGACCCCGTCCCCAAGGCTGGGGCCTCAGACCTCTCTGCAGAGGGAATCGCTCAGCTCCTCAGAGAACAGGCAGTTTGCTGTTTGCTGTCGCAGGGAGCAGAGGGCAGCCATCTGGAATAGGCAGGGTGCCTGCAATCAGCGACCGGTGCCATGGGGGTGCACACGGAGTGTGGCTCAGAAGGAACTTTCCAGGCATAGGCAAGACCCACGGGGCCAGCAGGCGGAGTCGGGGCGCCAGTGTGGGCAGGAGACCTCAGGACACTGGTCTCCGCTGGAGAGAACGGTGGGAGGGTGATCACCAGGCAGGCAGAGGGTCTGGGCACGAGGCTGGGGCAGAGCTCACTCGGCTCCTAGCCCTCACCCCAGGGAGTGCTTCCCCGCCTTCCTCTGGGCCCCCCTGCGGTGCGCACCATGAAGGAGAGATGCTTGCAGGAAGCACCCTGGAGCAGTGTCCTGGTAACTGGAACATACGGTCACCTCCAGACCCCGGGGGCATCTAGGTGTGCTGTCCCGTTGTAGAGAGCAGACAGCTAAGCTGGACAAGTTCAATGACAGCTACAGGTCACACACACAGCAACTGTGCCTGTGTGATTCCAGAACTCTCATCTTAACCACCACGCTGTTATTATGATCCATCACAAAAGATACCAGAATCCTCTGTAAAGGCCTTGATTATGAAGGAAACTCTTTTCTAAAAGTTCTGGGATTTGGTAGTACACCATCAAAATAAGTTGTATTTTTTTGCAGCCTTGAGGAGACATCCTTGCCTTCTATTCTGTAGTAGTTTGACTCTGCCGAGTACAGACACACATTTAACCAGATGTGAAGAAAATGAACCCACCTCACATGAAAGGTGGAAGATGACAAAGCGATGGGGACCCGTGTCCATGAGGACCCATTCCCAGCCCTGTGCTCATTCAGACTCGGGGAGAAATAGAAAAAGAGCGATGATTCCATATGTGAAGATTTTCTCAACAGAGAGACTCAACAGACTTCTCCCTTTCCCCCAGGGTCTGAATGTGAGGAAATGAGCTTGCTTTAAAACCAGACAGATTTCTGCTGAATATAAGGAAGAGCTTCTTACTCATTATGATGATGAAACACTAGAATGAATTTTGCTGTGAAGTGTTGAAGTTAAATCTCTTTCCCAGAGATATTAAAGAAGAAAATCAAAACTATCTATCGTGAATGATTTAGACATCCCTCTAGATGAAAATAGCAATTTCGCAGGCTCCTTCCATGTCCCAAGTCTCCTATATGCCTTAGTCATCTTTACCTCTTCCTTGCCACAGAGGTAGATACCTTCCAAGGACAATGGGGCAGCAAGGGGCATTATTAACAAGAGTTCACATTTATTGAGTGCCTACTGTCTCTAGTCTTTGCAACACTGCAAGGTAAGCATCATTATTTCCAGTTTACAGATTCTGAGGCTCAGAGAAGTCAAGAAGCTTATCAAAGATCACACAGCAAATAAATGTCACTCAGCATTCTAACCCAGGACCATCTATGAACAAGTCTGTGTGACCCCATGGATAAACCATGCCTTTTCACTCTTCCAGCAGGCTAGCTAGTAGTAACTGTTGGAGGCTTACCCCTCCACTCCTGAAAACTCTCCAGGACATCCCCCAACCCTGCCAAGTCTAATTTGTACAAACAGTGTAACACGGCACACCTGGAAAATCAGCAAAGAAGTAGGTCACGAATGAAAAGAGAAAGATAACTGATAAAGACAGATAAGAAAATGGAAGTGAAAGATCAATGAACACACACTATATCATATCATATCTCCACTACCCAGGATCTCATAAAATTGCACAGAATTGACTGGGTTCACAAAGTAATCTGAAGGGAGAAATAAACGGTACAGCCCTAGTAAAGCCTGAGAAAACTGCCCCCGTTATTCTTGCAGTGGGAATGTGTGAAAACTGAACAACTGTGCTACAGCATTGTTTTATTCCTTGTGCTTGCAGAAACGGAGCCCTCCGAAAGACACAGTCCGTTTGCTTCTTGAAGGCATTGGATCACCGTGTTCTGATGACTAAAGATTCTTCCTTACTCTCTTGTCTTTAACCATTTGCATTTGAGGTCACAGAAGGAGTGAGCAAATCCCTTTAACACGGATGTTTCACGGAGATAACTCCACCTGTTGTGAGCATTAACTGTGTGGTTGGTACCTTTCCCAAGAAACATGGCCCCCCAAGACCTCCCCAGACACACCAGCTGACCAGCTCGGGATCCCTGTTGCTCCCTCTGTCCAGGTGGCCTCAAGGTGGAAGTTACTTGTGAGAACTCTGCATGAAAGGTATTCCCCCAAACACTCTTTATTTGCCTTGGAAGATGTTTACAAAATATTCCTAAATGCTCAACCAGCAAAACATCATATCTGTTCTGTACCTCTTTCAACATTAAAATGAACAATCATGTGCCAAGGATTTTGATGCAAAGATGACTAAAAGACTTGTACTCTGCCTTCACGGAATTCACAAAGTAGGACAGAAGATCAAAATGACAATAACCACAGAAGGATGTGGGGCTCTGATGACAGAGTCTAGGGGCTGTATGGAAGCAGAGGAAAGACACCTAGCCTGGATCCTGGAGCACGCTCTCCAGGGACGCAGTTTGAGCAGAGCCTTTTTTATCAGTCAGCTCAGGCTGCCACAAAAAATTACCATAGACCACATGGCTTACACAACAGACATTTATTTTTTCACAGTTCTTGAGGCTGAAAGTCAGAGATCAGGGTGCCAATAAAGCTGGTTTCTGGTGAGAGCTCTCTTCCTGTTTTCAGATGGCTGCCTTCTGACTTCGTCCCTGTCACGAGGCAAGGAGAGAGGGAGAGCTCTCTGGTGTCTCCTCTCATAAGGACACTAATCCTATGGGATCAGGGCCCCACTCTTATGACCTCATTATTTCCTAAAGGCCGATTAAATATGCCAATGAGCACAGGTTGGAAGTCTCTGGCAGCAACAGCCTGTAGGGAATGTACACCAGTCCAACACGGCTGACGCGGGGGGTGATATGGTGAGAGACGGCACAGGGAATGTTCTCTAAGCAGTGTGTACTTTATCGTGTGGGCAGTTAGATTTTTGCAGGACTCAATTAAAAAGTTGAACAGATTGGCATTTTAGGAGAAAAACAGTTGGTCCACTTTTGAAGAATAAATAGTAGGACAAAGGGACTCGGAATTCTGGACCCAAGCCATGGACACTGAAATAATCCCAGGAAAGATAATAAGGGGTTTTGCCAAGATAGTAGCAACAGATGTGAGGGTAAAGCACATTTAAGTAACATTTGAGAGTTACTTGGAAGGCAGAATGGTGGGAATGGTTGGCTAGGGGGGAAAGTGGGGAAGGTAAAAAGTAGAGGAGAATCCTGGAATGGATGGAGTTCTCTGGAATGGATGCCTGAGTGGTATTTATGCCTTTATGTTATCACTATAGTCGAGGTAGAACCACATGTCAACACTTTGTTTTTCTGTTGTCGCTGTTGTTCCATTCGTGGACGATCCCTCAGCCCTTCCCATAAATTTCACTTAACACACCTGTGGGTCTAGCGTGCGGATCAAGGAGTAAAGAGGATACAAATCACAATCAGTATAAAATTTGGGGTTTAATACTTAATAATGGTAGGAAATATGATGAAATAAATGATAGGATCACAATTTGAAGCCCAGCGTGTGCAGATATTTTGTACCTTACCCTAAACAATTGGTAGTTATAGGAGTTTATACTTACTTAATTAACTCAATATACCCCCAATATTATATTATCATCTCACACATAATTAAAACAAAAATTATTAATAAAATATTTTGTATACTTTGTCATTGAAATCCAATTCATAATTTTTACTTACAGCCCAATTCAATCTGTATGAGTTACATTTCAAGCACTCAATAGACATGTGTCACTAGTGGGTTCCATACTGGACAGCACAAGACTAAGAAGAGTTCTTGATGCAAGCATTAAATATCAGCATTAAACTATCAGTTACCAATCAAAAGGTCAAAGTAATCTTTTATTAGAAAAATATGAAACACTGAGTGTTGTTTTAAAGAACATATGATTATTTTAAATTCTAGCTTCCCAAATCTATATAAGTCAAAGATGAATGTATCTGTTTTGTAAGTAAAATTTTGGACACATCGCTTAAAAAGCCATCTGACAACATTTGAGTGCCCTGGTACTTGATTAGATTATTTACCTTGACAAAAAAATAAACGAGACATCCTCTGTGTCCAGAGGCTAGCCAGAGGACTTTGGGGGATAAGCAGAAGTCTTCTCTCAATACATGCATAACCTTGTTAATGAAAAGAGCAAAGGAGATTGTAAAGCTCCATGGATATCTGATGCAATGAGGCACTAAGTGCAAATTAGCTCATTTTATCAATATTTATTCGTCACAAGTATAGTAATCTGGCTAAAAACAAATTTGGTAGTAATCCTGGGATTACTACCAACACCACTGTAAGTCTTTTTCAACTGAAATGATTTTAGGTAAAACAGAGTTTTGAGTTGTGTTGACTCCATGATGAAACAATTAAACAAGTGTTCAAATTTTTCTATTGGTATAAAGAAAGCAAAGTGAGTTGCAATCTTCCAATCTTTTTTCTGGCCATTTGCCACTACTCTGGAGTTCCTTAACTGTATTATAACCTACACCTATAACCTGTATAAAGAGAAGGCAGCTTCTCATTGCACACAAAGCAGAAAAACTTTGCTGGATGTTCATCCCAGGAGGATGTGTTCTAGCCACGGCCTTTCAATGCCATTCCTGAGTGCAGGTCAATACAACCATCGTCCATTTTTACCTAATACCCACATCATGACCCAAACCAACCATGAACGAAGCTTGGGCTTTTTCCTTCTCCATCAGCTGCTCATAAGGGATCCCTCACTGGGCAATAAATATAAGCTGAGGGAGAGGTGAGAGCGTAGCCATCATTGATAACATGGCATCTGCGTTACTTGTTCAGCTTCTGGGAACATAGCCCATTGCCATTCAAGGTCAAGTATTCTGTCTCAGACAGAGTCCAGTAGCATGCCTGGAGCTGTTTATCAAACGTCTGTAATTCTCCTGTAATATCTTTCTCTAGAAATCAAGGCATCATGTGATAATTTTTGCATTGAGGATTGCCATAAATGCCACACAACATCTTTTGCTACCTCTGACAATTTTACTATAATAGGCAAAGTCGACTAGGTCATATGGCCCATGTGTCAAGGCTGTGTGTCCTACAGTCTGGACCTGCTGCTGAGCCCTTTGCTGTTCTGGCCCCACTCATTGCTGGCCGGCCCTGCGTCCCCTCATGTATGAGTTGGAACAGATTCCCCAGGTATGCTGTATACTGTCTCCAGAACCTGATGAGGCCTACCAGGCACTGTGCTTCCTTCCTAGAGGTGGAAGGTGCAAGGGGCACTGCTGTCCCACTCATAACCAAATGTCCGTATTATGTATGAGTGACCTCTGGGTTCTGTATTCTGTTCCACTGATCTATCAGTCTATCTCTGATCCAACTTCATACAGTTCTAACTACTGTGGCTTTGTAGCAGCTCTTTTTTTTAAACTAAAAACAAAACAAAAGCAGTTCACCCGTTTCTCCCACCCCCTCCAACATATAATTTGTCTTTCTCTGTCTAACTGATTTCACTTAGCATAGTACCCTCAACGTCCATTTGTGTTGTCACAAATGGCAATATTTCATTTTTTAAATGGCTAAATAATGTTCCACTGTATACATATACCACAATTTCCTTATCCATTCATCCAAAGATGGACACTTAGGTCGCTTCCATATCTAGGCTATTGTAAATTATGCTGCAATGAACATGGAGTTTCAGGTATCTTTCTGAACTAGTGTTTTCATTTTTTCCAGATAAATACCCAGAAGTAGAGTTGCTGGATCATATGGCAGTTTTATGTTTAATTTTTGGAGGCACATTCATACTGTCTTCCACCATGACTGCACCAATTTACATTCCCATCAACAGTGCATAAGGGTTCCCTTTTCTCCACATCCTCACCAGCATTTGTTATCACTTGTCTTTTTGATGATAGCCATTCTAACAGGTGTGAGGTGATATCTCACTGTGGTTTTAAATTGCATTTGCCTGACTATTAATGATGTAGAGCATTTTTTCATGTACCTGTTGGCCATCTATATGTCTTCTTTGGAAAGATGTTTATTCAGACTTCTGCCCATTCTATAAATAAAGTATTTGGGTTTTTCTATTGAGTTGTATGAATTCTTTATATATTTTGTATATTAGTCACTTACTAGATATATGATTTGAAAATATTTTCTCCCACGAAATGCCTTTTCATTTTGTTGATGGTTTCTTTTGCTGTGCAGAGCTTTTTAGTTTGATATAGTCCCACATGTTTATTTTTGCTTTAGTTGTGTTTGCTTTTGGAGTCAAAAAACTCAACACTGAGACCTATGTTAAGGATATTATCATATACACTTTCTTCTAGGAGTTTTATGGTTTCAGGTCTTACATATAAATCTTTAATCCATTTTGGGTTAAATTTTCTGTATGATGAAAGACAGTGGTCCAGTTTCATTCTTTTTCATGTGGCTGTCCAGTTTTCCCAGCACAATTTATTGAAGAGACTGTTCTTTCCCCATTGTATATTCTTGGCTCCTTTGTCATAAATTAATTGATCATAAATGTGTGAATTTATTTCTGGGCTCTTTATTCCATTCCATTGATCTATGTGTCTGTTTTTATGCCAATACCATACTAATTTAATTGCTGTAGCTTTGTAATATAGTTTAACATCAGGGAACATGATGTCTCCAGCTTTTTTCTTCTTAAGTTTATAGTATAGTATAGTATAGTTTTGCTATACAGGGTCTTTTATGGTTCCATACAAATTTTAAGATTTAAGAAGAATGACATGTTAGGATAGGATGGGGACTGTCCTACCAGATATAAAGGGTTATTAAACAGTTGTAATAACTAAGAGATCATAATATTGGTAGTAGAATAAAGAACACACAGGGGAGCAGAACAAAAAGTTTCCCCAAGCTGACACCCAATAATAAAATTTAAATATATTTAAATTGAAAAAAGATGGAATCCACAACAAAGATCTGATGATTTTGAGTACCTATTTGCCAGATAAGAGTTTTAACGTTAATAAAACAGAGAAAAGGCTTGAAAAACAGACAAAAACCCATTAGTATTGGGAAACATTATTCAAGAGAAGAATTGAACAAATGGAAAGGCCTACTGTGATCTTGGAGGGGAGAACTCAACTAAAGACATAAATTGTCTCTAAGGTAATGCAAACATTTAACATGACATCAACAAATTACTAAAAGATTTCTTTTCATTATGTAAACTCATTCAAAAGTCCACATGAAGACATAAAGGAGAAAAAACTTCCATAGCCAGGAAAATTATGAAAAAGAAAAGTACTGAGGGGAAACTAGCCTTAATAAATACTAAAATACATTGCACATGAATAGTTAGATTAAGGTAACAGAATAGCAAGTCCAGTAATACAACAAAATTCATGTGGCTATTTAATATATGATCAAGGTTGTATTTCACATAGAAGGTGAAAAGATAAATTAATCAATAAAGGATAATAGAACAATTAGATTGGCCCCTCTATAACTCACACTTTATACCCCCCAAAAATCCAGATTAAAAAAACTTTGTTAAAAAAATTTACGTATATTAAAATATTAGAAAAAATATTATGAAAGAAGATTTTTGGTTTTGTTTGCTTGTTTATGTACCTCTTTTGTTTTTGGTAACTTTAGAGTTGGGAAAGCCTGTTTAAATGACACAAAAGCTGGATGCTACAAAATCCAAAATTAAGTCAACTCCATAAAAATAAAAAGATGTCTTCAAAGGAAAACCATTGCAAAGTCAAAAGATAACAAACTGAGGAAAACATATTTACTATAAGAATTCAATTTTATATCAAGAAGCCTAAAATTCCAAAGGAAAAATGAAATTATAGTAACATTTTTCTCTTAACAGACTGGTAATAATCAAAATGTTTGATCACATAGCATGTTGGCAATGATATGGGAACATTCTCATCCTCTGCTAGTGGGAATGGAAATTGGTACAACTTCTGTACATAGAAATTTGGTAATAGCCACTGAATTTTAAAATGTCAATGACCTTTGACCCAGAAATTTTATCTCTGGAAATTTGTTCCTCAGATACATATGACATGTATAAAGTTGTTCAATGATGAATGATTTGTGATAGTAAAAAGTTGAAAATAATTTAAATATCCAATAATGGGACTTATTGAAATAACATTTGCTAGCTATAAAACAGACTAACTGCTTAAAAGAATGAAATCACTCTATATATTTTGTAATGAAACAAGCCTCAAGATATATTGTTAAGTGAAAAAAACAAGTGCAGACCATTTCTGTAAGGTTAAGAGAATATATGTGTAAATGCTTGTATAAGCATTAAATATTTCTGAATGATATAAAAGAAGTTGATACCCATGAATATATCTAGAGAGGGATCCTGGTGGCTGGGGGGTATGAGGAAGACTTTCTTTTCACATCATGAATTTTTAATGTTTGTACTGTGAACATGTTGATAAATGTGTTGGTGTAAGAAAAGACCACTTACCTCAGTGGTAATAACCACAGTTGTTATGGTAACTAGTCTTGGTTCATCCGACTGGAAAACAGCTGAAAAAAAAAATCACTTAACTGTAGGAGATAAAATTAAACTTTCTATGGAACAAATTTTATTCAAATTTATACACATTTTTACTTTGTGAATATAGTTTTTGGATTCTCCTGCCAAACATACAAAACAAAAATATATCAAGAAAATAAAAGCCTTTCTAATATCCAAAATTATTACTAATGTGATGGTGTTACCAGTTAATTAAATAAAAAAATTTTTAAGTGACTATTTAATATTCCATAAAATTCAGTGCTGTTAATGGGTACTAACCCACAGCCTAAGGGACCTTGTTTACCGATTATACAGAAAATGTAGCACATCTCTCACAAGTAAGAAACACAATCATGAAGAGACCGCACAACCAGAGACTTGGGGCCTTGATATATTCAAGCAAATATTCTCGCATGTCTCATTGATTAGTTTGGAATGCATAATCTCTGTTTCTATGACCAAACAAAGCTCATGAGACTCGAGCATTACAACTTAGGCTTTTGCTTAGACTTCATGTACCACCATTTTCTGCCCAGTTTATGAACCTCACAATGTCATGTGCTAGGTAAATGCTAATCCCCAAAACCTGTAACCTCGGAGTGGGAAAAGTGAGATAGAAAGAAAAATAAATAACCAACCATGTTAATTATCTTGTTTGGGGAATGAGAGACGGATCACATATAATGACATTCAGTTACAAAACTCAAACCTTGTGTAACCTACTTCTTCCCTGAGTCCTTCCTCAGTGGTGGTCTGTGTAACAGCACACCACTCATAGCTAGACCTTGGTGTTCTTCCTTTGAGCATAAACAATTTCACAGAACATCGACATCAGACAAGGTCACTCTGTGAGCATGATAAAGCAGTCAAAAAAAAAAAAGGCCAATTCATCATTTTATCTAAGGACAGGCAACAACAAGGTCACTGTGAAAACCACAAAACTATCCAACACCCCCCTCTTCTGACTAATGTCAGTGACTGATACAGCTCTACTAACTACATCTTTGACCTCACTCTAGTCTTCCTGTTCAGATTTATTAAGATAGCCCAGCACAGAATTATCCCTGCTTCCAGACAGCCTCCACTCCAGAACAAAGATCTGGTTCCTCATACCTGCCCCCAAACTACCCAACACCTTGCTGAGAGGCCCACTGCTCCTGTAGTGTATGGTCTCCCTCACTGTAATGAGCAATAAATCCAACTTGCTCAACTATGGTGTAACCCTGGTGGTCTTTGGCTGGAAAGGCAAAAGAGTCATCTACACCCAATGATGTACATTCTTCTCCTTCAATTCTCTCTTAAATGCATGCCAATCAGGCTTTTGTCCATACTGAGCCCCTGAAACTGTCTTGTCAATGTCACCAGCGATTTCTACATGGCAATCGAAGGTCAATTCCCAGTCCTCCGTTACTTGACCAATCTACTGATCTCCATTTACTGCCAATCACATCCTCCTTCTGACACTAGCTCTTCACATAGCTTCCACACACGTAATTTTCCCCCTTTCCCGCCAGCCACTCGTCACTTCCTTTATGGATTCTGCCTCATCTCCCTAACTTCTAAACATCGTGTACCCAAGGGCTTAGGTCTCTGACTTCTAGGTATACTTATTCTCTTTGTGATCTCTAATCTCATGCTTGTAAACATTATTTATGCTGATGATGTGTGTGTGTGTTCATTCATTCTATCCCCAAACATGTGTATATGTATATCCTGAAATAGAGAAGTCTGACTAAACTGGACTGAATATACATTCAGTGCATACTTACTTCATTAAACTAATACGTATATTCATCCCAGTTTAGTTGTACTTCTATCCTGAAATTTGAATTCATATATCCAATTACTTCCTCAACATTTCCACTGTTGTGATGCCAAGCAGACCTCTCAAATTCGACTTCCAAAACAGAGGTCCTAATATTCCTCTTCCTTTAAAAACGGAGGACACTTGAACATCTATCCATCAGGAAATGGCAGCCTTATGTCTGAAGGTGCTCAGGTCCAAAGCCTTGGCGTCATGCTCGACTTCTCTCTGCATTCATATACTACGTCACTCCACAAAATCCACCAGCAAACCCTACCTTCAAAAAATATCCAGAATGCATCCATTTTTATCATCTCCACTACTACATCCTCATCCAGGCTGTTATCATTTTTCACCTAGCTTATTGCAATAACCTCCTTCCTTTCCTACCTGCATCTGACCTTGACTCCATTTTTCTCTGGTCTCCACATAATGGCTATATTTACCATTTTAAAACTTAAGTCAGATACGTTACTCCTCTGCTCAGGCTCCTACAGTAGCTTCTCATCTCACTTGAAGGGAAATCCAAAGTCTATATAGGGATCTACATAATCTGCTGCCCTCACACACATATACAAACTTACCGCTAGGACACTGTTCAAGGATCACACTTAGAAAAAAAATCCAACTAGTCAAGTGCATTCACAAGATTAAAACTCAAACACAAAATTTTCAGACAAAAATAATTTTTTTTTTTTTTACGGTATGCGGGCCTCTCACTGCTGCGGCCTCTCCCGTTGCAGAGCACAGGCTCCGGACGCGCAGGCTCAGCGGCCATAGCTCACGGGCCTAGCTGCTCCGCGGCATGTGGGATCTTCCCAGACCGGGGCACGAACCTGCGTCCCCTGCATCGGCAGGCGGACTCTCAACCACTGCGCAACCAGGGAAGCTCCAGACAAAAATAATTTTAAAAATTCAAATCAATGAGCATGACACGTGAGATTTATTATCTATGGCAATACACATTCTTAAAGGAGGCTAAGCTTGATGAATGACTTTCAGATATACCAGCAACCCTAGAATTTGTCAGGTCCTTTGGGATAGTCAGGTCCTTCTCTCCTCAGGTGTCTGATGAGTCATCATCTTCCAGGACCCTGAAAGCCCCACCTTTGTTCTCCTTCTGCTGGACTTCTCAGAGTTCATCCCATATGCCACACCCCTGCCATAGCTTCCCAGAAACAGATCAGCAAAACCTCACCAGGTCCCAGGGCTGCACATCTAACAGCTGCTTTGCACCAAAGCTTAATCTAGCAATCTTGAAATAAAATTTACTAAGCACGGGTTTTTCTTTTTCTTCCCCCTACCCCTAACTTGCCTCTCCCCTCATCCTGCTCACCACTGGTAACTGCTACTTTGTTCTGAATAAATGTAAGTCTGTTTCTGCTCTGTTATATTCTTTCATTTGTTTTATTTTTTAGATTCCAACATAGCTCTTAGATACCATCTAATCCAGGATTTTCTGTAAAGGGACAGATAGTAAATATTTTAGGTCTTATGAGCCAGGCAGTCTTGGTTGTACTGACTCTGCACTGCTGGTGGAGGATGAAAAAAGCTCCAGAAAACATGCAAACAATTGGGTGTGGCTGTGTTCCAATAAAACCTTATTTACAATAAGATACATCAGACTGAATTTGGCATGCAGGCTATAGTGCCCAGGATGATTTAGAGGGAGGTGACCGATGGACAATCTTTGAGAAACATCATCTCAGGAAACAGTCACCAAAAAGTAGAAGGCAATTTGCATTCTAATGTGGTGACCGGTTATCTTGGCAAGTAGAGCCGTGACATGCAACTGTGAATGGATCTGTGGTCGCTGTCACCATAAATAGCCTCTGTCCAAAACAGCTGTATGTCATCCTTCAACATGCCTGGTTTAAAATATCCCTCAGTCACAAAGTCCAGTAAACCCAAGATCATAATGTTAGTGCCAGAAAAATAACTCAGCTGAAAGTGATTAGCTGAAGGAAGTGCCACAGATGAAATCACAGGAAGACAGGTAATCACTTGTACTTATCACCACATCTGCTATATTGCATAAGAAAGTTTTGGTTTCACACTCAAAGTGAAAGAAAAACTTAAAATCCCATAAATAATACATTGAAGAGAGAAAAGTTGCTCTAATGCAGTATCTGGAGAGGCCCTGCTAGGATAAAAGGCTCTGTTCAGTGTTTATCTTGCTGGCAGAGAACAAGGCAGGCAGTGAGGCAGATTTGTAATTGACCCAAAAGCATATATGAGAAATGAACCAAGGAGACTGTGGATTTAAAAGCCTCATAACAGAGTTAGGTAGCAGTAGGGTAAAAGTCCAGCAAATCTGCAATTCAAGTAATATGAAAACATGTTTGATTCAATATACTGATATGCTGAATTTTTATGAAATTCAACCTTTTGTCCTAGTGTATTTGGCAAGGTAAATAAATCTGAAGTTAAAGCTTTAGCATCTTGTCTCTCTTAGACACACAAAAGGATACAGTTAACCAGAACAGCTGGTTAAAAGCTTTATTGGAACGTCTAGGAAGCCAATACATTCCATCACCAAGACTAGAAGCTGAACTCTACAATATTGAATTTGTAATCCAAGATTCTTATTAATTCTGTTCAACATAAAGTCTCATCTTCTTATAGGACAATACAATTAGTGTTAGAACCTCTGTTTGATGGTTATGTGAGCAGACATTTAAAACTGTCTTCTGACCAAAGTTCTATTATCGAACATAAAAAGAAAAAGACTGTCATTAGACAAAAGGCTGATCTAGAAAATTATATTTCGTATAAAATAGTCATTCTTAATCATCTACAAGAATCAAGAAATAAAGCAGAGAAAAATAGTTAATATTTGACTTTGATATTTATAATATCTTATAGATTTATCTTATGAACTGTTTTCTCTTGAAAAAAAATACATTTAAGCTATTTTTGACTCATTTATCCTAAGCACAATCATAATAAATAGGGACTGGTCCAGAGAAGAAGGTGTCAGAATAAATCATGTTGGGATTTAAAGCTTACCCTTGATAAACGGGATCAGAATATGAAAGTTTAATATAGAACTTCCACTTCCATCCTTGATAGATCAATTAGGAGATTTGCCTTCCCACCAAAAACAGCTATAAAACTAGACAAAAATGTATGAGGCAATTGCTTTCAGGCACTGAAAAAAAGGAAGCAGAGAAGTATGATCCTTGAGAGAAGGAAAACACACAAAATAAGCTCCACGATAACACCAATTTTCTTCCTGGGGGCAAATTCCTTCTGTGGCAGGGAGGGGAAACCCAGGCAAAACAGCAGTCTCAATGGACTGAGATGAATAGAACCGAGTTCTAGACTGCTGAGGCAGCTGGAATTTTCAGAGCAGGATATTAGAGAAGTAGGAAAAGCACTGAGGGTCTCCCTATAAATCTGCATAAACCTTGAAACCTTGGTCAAGGGCTGTGCTATGCATCTGCAGGGTGTATCTGTAAGGCAAGACTCTTAAAAAGACTGGCAAAGATTGTGTGCCATATAGCTGAGCTCTTCATGGTAATACCAGAGGTTAGAGAGTAATGAGAGACATTGGAGGTCCAATATAATCAGAGTAGTTTGCTCACTGAGTAGCCACACCCTGGAGTAAGAGCCATGCCCTAGGACTAGGTTCAAAACAAAATAGGTTCTCCTAATAAGAATATAAAGAAGATTAATAGGACAAAAAGGATTCACCATTAATTTAACTGGCTATCAAAACAAAACTTAATATCCTTTAAAGGAAGATAATATAATTCAGACTCCACACAACACATTGTATAGTATACGATAAAAAATACTAGACATATAAGTAGGCAGGAATACAAGACTCATAATCAAGGAAAAAATAAATTAATGGAAATAGATCTAGTCATGATCCAGATGTAATTATAACTATAATCAAGGACCTAAAGGAAAAGATGGTCATAGTGAATGCATAGGTGGTGGAAATCAGCAGAGAAACAGAAACTATAAACAATGAAAATTATAAAATTGAAAAATACAATATATGATATTAAAAACTCACTGTATGGGTTTAACAGCAAATTGTAAACAGCAAACATAAGTGTTTAAATTTATATAGATCAGTAGAACTTTTATAATATGAAGATCAGAGATAAAGAGAATTGGACAAAGTAAATATAAACTCTTGACCTGTGGGGTGACATCAAGCAGTCTAAATGTAACTGGGGTTCCAGAAAGAAAAAGGAGGAAAAAATGGGGCAGAAAAATATTTGAAGAAATAGGAGTCAAAACTTACCTGTGTTCGATAAAAGCATAAACATAGATCTAAAAAGCTAGGGGACCCTAAGCAGGATAAAGATAAAAAACAATACACCTAGGTACATCACAGTCAAAGTACTGAACACAAAAGACAAAGAGAACATCTTAAAAGTATCTAGAGGGAAAAAAGGTAGCTTTCATAAGAAAAATAAAAATAAGAATGTACAGGCTCATCATCAGAAATGATGAAAGTCAGAAGACAATAAAAGTATACCTTTAAAGTGCTTTGAAAAAAACCTTCTAATCTAGAACTCAATGTCAGTAAAAAAAAAATCCCTTTAAAATGAAGACAAAATAAAGATATTGTCAGAAAGAAATTAGCTGAAAAAAATTAATTACGAGCAGACCTGCACTGCATGAATGAAATTGCTACCAAAAAAATTATGATCTTCACAAAGAATGACTAACACTGTAAGTGGTAAATATATTGGTAAATATAAACTAATTTTCTTTTCTTTCAATTTCTCTAAAACATAGTTGACTGACTAAATCATAATAATAATATAGTGGGATATATAACATATGTAGAAGTATAACATATGGCAAAATATCGAAAAGGATACAATAGGTAAAATAAAAGTATAATGTACTCACTTTATATATAACATGATATAATACACAAAGTTAAATGGTAAAATATTAATGATGCTTATTTTAAGGCTTAGAGCAACCACTTAAAAAGAAACAAAACAGAGAACTATAGCTAATATGCCAATAGAGGAAATAAAAAACATTACTACAACACTTAACTAATCCAGAAGAAAATGGGAATAAAGAGAAAAACTCAAAGAACAGATGAGACAAATAGAAAACAAACTGGCAGGATGACAGACATTAATCTATCCACATTAATACTTAAATTAAAAGGGCTTAACATGACAGAAACAAGGCAGAGATTGTCAGATTGTCTTCAAACCTTAAAGAAGGAAATTTATCCAAGCAGAAAAATGTTATTATATATATACTGATATATATATATATATATGTTTTGCTATGGAAGCTGTTGCCACTTGCATTTAAATTTGATCCTGACCTTCTCTTCAAGCTGTTACTCTTTTTGATCATCTCCAAGTGTGCCATGAGGTGGGTTTAGTCCTCTGACATTATCATTAGTGCACTTGTTGATGTAATCATAAGACAGATATTACCAATCCAACATTACTGATGAAGAAACTGGAACTTAAGAAAAATTTACTTTGTACATTCACAGTGCCAGTTCTTAAAGTCACTACACCAATTTTTAAATACATACAGGCAGCATATTAATCAAAATCCCCAAATTGGAGGTTTAGCATCATGTAGGCAAATCTTAAATAATCTACCAAGTTAAGTAGACTGTCCTGCTCAGTGCTCTAGTATAGCAAAACACATTTCTTTATCACTGTTCTTATGATTTTAAAATTTGGTGAAGGAGATCATTTGGCCTGAAAAACCTTTGTCATCATGGATTCAAAATATGAAAAAAATAATACTAATAATAGCTGATATTCACTGAGCATTTACTGAGTGCAAGGCCCTATGATAAGTGCTCTCCCTATAATATCTTACTTGTACTAAAAGGGAAAAATAAAGCAGTCCATTCCCACTGTAAACATGAGCTTTAGGGTGATTAAGTGACTTGCCCATGATAACCTGAGCTGTTCACTGAAGGGGGAGGCTGAGTAATTTTAAATGCAGAATATCTGACATCAGAGCCTATGCAGTTTATAGCTTTACCTTCATTTTAACTTTTCCTCATGTATCTCTTTCCTCTTTGGAAAGGGTTCCTATGAATATGACCTGCCAAAATAAGCAGGTTATGAGACTAATCAGTTAGTTTTCAGCAAAAAGGGAAAAGACTGTCACTTGGAGATTGAAATCAAGCTAAAAAGTCAACTATGGAAGTACCATGTGTCCTTCTAATGAGGCCTCTTCTGCCAAACTCAGTCACAGATGACCACCCAGCAGGATACAGAAATAGAATTTGAGATGCTACAGAATATCAGTTTTGGCTACTTGACCTCTAATGTGAGCTCTGTGTATCAAAGGAGTGAATTCAAGTGACAGAAGTGTTTTCTGTCACTTGTGTGCTGACTGAGAGTCCATCAACCCCGATTACCAATGGAAAGCCTCCAACAAGGTCATCAAGAAAGTCGCCGGTAAGTGATTGGTCTCAGACGACCATTACATAAGCACTCGTGGCTGGCTCTGAAGTGCTGAAGGCTGGTGGACACTAAAAGTCTTAGAGACGGAAATTTCATGCTTATAAATAGAAAATAATACCACATTTGTCCCGTTGAACAATCATTTGATTGCCAACAGAATACAGCTTATCACCAGCAGAATACGGAATCTGCTTGCAGAAGACAAGGATTGCATTATAATTTCTTGCTACTGACTAGACTTTGATGTTTCTGTCTTAGGGACTCAAATGATCACACAACTGTGCTCTGAATTAATACAGGTACAAAATAATCACATTTCTTTCAGAGTTACACATGATCACTGTGCAGACCAGTGAAGCAAAGATATGCTATGTAATTAATTTGTAAACATGTGTGATTCAAGTCTAAGAATATTATTTTCTCATCATAAGACAATTTAAGCTCTCTGAGCAAAAAAAGTCACTTGAATTATATCACTGCACACATCACAAGTTGGGGAGGTACGATGACATGGAGATTCCCTAGTATTTCAGCAGAGTGGACTGTGAGCAACTTTTAGGAAAAACTAAGCCATATGACAAATACCAGCTTCGAAAGTTCACTTTAGGGAAGAGAAAGGGTCTTTTGGTATCTATCAGGTGCCATTCTCCCAGTTTACTGACTTCTATACTCAAGAGAATCCAGTGTCTACTAATTATTGGAGAGATTTAAGAGGAGTCTAAGACTAAGTAACTTAAGTTTTTCTTCTTCCTATTATTCTCCAAATCTGGCTTTCCTAAAGGCAGTGTGAAACATTGGTGATTACTTATTAAACTGGTGCCATAAGAAAATATTTCGAAAAAAGAATTAGTATGGAAGATGGCAATGTGGGAACATGCCGAGTTAGCATCTTCCCACAACCAGGGTGCCTGCCAGCTGCTGGTGGGGAACCCTGATGCTCAAGGAGACAGGAGGAACCCCCAAGTGAACCGGTAGGACATGGGGGGACTGAAGGGGGAGGAGAAGTGGAGGCCAGAGAGGATCAGAGCCCCTGAGGGTGGGGAGATCAGGAGAGGCAGGTGGGAGGGGCCCTCTGGGATCGGAGGAGCTGGAGAGGAGAGGAGGGCATTTGCCCCACCCACTCAAGGCCAGGAAGCCTGCTGGGTTCCCAGGTGAGGTCCCCACCCTCTGAGACCAGGGGTGGAGGGCACGCCTGAGCCCCTTCTGTTCCTTGAGCCTAAGCCCCACCCCCCACAGCCCTGAGGGAATTTTCCAGCCATGTGGGTCCTGAGCATAGGCCCCGCCCATCCCCCAAACCTTGCCCTTGCTTAGGCCCTGCCTCCACAGACAAGGCCTTTTCCCCACTTTTTTTTCTTTTCCCTCCTCCTCGTTTTTACTATTGTGTTACTGTTGTATATTCCAGTTTTTCATTCATCATTTTTATTTTTATATTCTTTCTAACATATCTGTTAGTTTCCTAGTCTAATTTTATTTTTTACTTTGTTATTGCCTCTCTCTTTTTTTTTTTTTTTTTTTTGCCACCCCACACAGCTTGCAGGATCTTGGTTCATGAGCCAGGGGTCAGGCCAAAGCTCCTGTGGTAGGAGCTCCGAGTCTGAACCACTGGACTAACAGAGAACCTCAGATGCCAGGGAATATTCATCTGAGTGAGGTCTAATGGAGGTCCTCATCTCAGTACCAAGACCCAGCTCTGCCCAACAGCCTACAAACTCCAGTGTTGGAAGCCTCAGGCCAAACAACCAGTAAGGCAGGAACACAATCCCACTCATTAAAAAAAAAAAAAAAAGAAAGTGAGATGGAAAAAAAATATGTCACAGATGAAGAAGCAAGGTAAAAGCCTATAAGACCAAATAAATGAAGAGGAAATAGGCAATCTACCTGAAAAAGAATTCAGAATAATGAGAGGAAAGATGATCCAGAATCTCAGAAATAGAATGGAGGCATGATTGAGAAAATATACGAAATGTTTAACAAAGATCTAGAGGAACTAAAGAACAAACAAAGATGAACAACACAATAACAGAAAAGAAAAATACACTAGAAGGAATCAATAACAGAATAACTGAGGCAAGAAAGAATAAGTGAGCTAGAAGACAAAATGGTGGAAATAACTGCCGAGGAGCAGAATAAAGAGAAAAGAATGAAAAGAATTGAAGACAATCTCAGAGACCTCTGGGACAACAGTAAATGCACCAACATTTGAATTATAGGGGTCCCAGAGGAAGAAGAGAAAAAGAAAGGGTCTGAGGAAGTATTTGAAGAGATTATAGTCAAAAACTTCCTTAACATGGGAAAGGAACCAGTCACCCAAGTCCAGAAAGCACAGAGAGTCCCATACAGGATAAACCCTAGGAAAAACACACGAAGACACATATTAATCAAACTAACAAAAATTAAATGCAGAGAAAAAATATTAAAAGCAGCAAGGGGAAAACAAAAAATAACATACAAAGGAATCCCCATAAGGTTATCAGCTGATTTTTCAGTAGAAACTCTGCAGGCCAGAAGGGAGTGGAGGATATACTTAAAGTAACAAAAGAGAAAAACCTACAGCCAAGATTACTCTACCCAGCAAGGATCTCATTCATATTCGACGGAGGAATCAAAAAGCTTTTCAGACAAGCAAAAGCTAAGGGAATTCAGCACCACCAAACCAGCTTTACAACAAATGCTAAAGAAACTTCTCTAGGTGGGAAACACAAGAGAAGGAAAAGATCTACATTAACAAACCCAAAACAGTTAAGAAAATGGTAATGGGAACATAAATATAGATAATTACCTTAAATGTCAGTGGATTAAATGCCCCAACCAAAAGACACAGACTGGCTGAATGGATACAAAAATAAGACCCATATATATGTTGTATACAAGAGATCCACTTCAGACCTAGGGACACATACAGATTGAAAGTGAAGGGATGGAAAAAGATATTCCATGCATATGGAAATCAAAAGAAAGCTGGAGTACCAATACTCCTATCAGATAAAGTAGACTTTAAAATAAAGACTGTTACAAGAGATAAGGAGGGACACTACATAATGATCAAAGGATCAAGCCAAGAAGAAGATATAACAATTATATATGTTTATGCACCGAACATGGGAGCACCTCAATAATTAAGGCAATGCTAACATGAAAGGAGAAATTGACAGTAACACAATAATAGTAGGGGACTTTAACACCCCACTTATACCAATGGACAGCTCACCCAAACAGAAAATAAATAAGGAAACACAAGTTTTAAATGACACAATAGAACAGATTGATTTAATTGATATATATGGAACATTCCACCCTAAAGTGGCAGAATACACTTTGTTCTCAAGCACACATGAAACATTCACCAGGATAGATCACATTTTGGGTCACAAATCAAGTCTCGGAAAATTTAAGAAAATTGAAATCATATCAAGAATCTTTTCTGACCACAACGCTATGAGATTGGAAATCAGTTACAAGAAAAAAACTATAAAAAACACAACTACATGGAGGCTAAACAGTGTGCTACTAAATAACCAAGAGATCACTGAAGAAATCAAAGAAGAAATTTTAAAAATACATAGAAACAAATGACAATGAAAACACGACAGCCCAAAACCTATGGAACGCAGCAAAAGCAGCTCTAAGAGGGAAGTTTATAGCAATTCAATCTCACCTCAAGAAATAAGAAAAATCTCAAATAAACAATCTAACCCTACACTTAAAGCATCTAGCAAAAGAAGAACAAAGAAAACCCAAAGTCAGTAGAAGGAAAGAAATCATAAAGATCAGAGCAGAAATAAATGAAATGGAAATGAAGAAAACAATAGCAAAGATCAATAAAACTAAAAGCTGGTTCTTTGAGAAGATAAACAAAATTGATAAAACCTTAGTCAGACTCATCAAGAAAAAAAAGGGAGAGGATGCAAATCAATAAAATTAGAAATGAAAAAGGAGAAATCACAACTGACACCACAGAAATACAAAGGATTATAAGAGACTACTACAAACAACTATATGCCAATAAAATGGACAACCATGAAGAAATGGACAAGTTCTTGGAAAGGTACAATTTTCCAAGACTGACCAGGAAGAATTCGAAAATATAAATAGACCTATCACAAGTAATGAAATTGAAACCGTAATTAAAAATCTTCCAACAAACAGAAGTCCAGGACCAGATGGCTTCACAAGCAAATTCTAGCAAAAATTTAGAGAACAGCTAACACGGATCCTTCTCAAACTCTTCCAAAAAATTGCAGAGGGAGAAACACGCCCAAATTCATTCTACAAAGCCACCATCACCCTGATACCAAAACCAGAAAAAGATATAACAAAAAAAAGAAAATTATAGACCAATATCACTGATGAACATAGATGCAAAAATCCTCAACAAAATACTAGCAAACAGAATCCAACAACATATTAAAAGGATCATGCACCATGATCAAGTGAGATTTATCCCAGGAATGCAGGGATTCTTCAATATATGCAAATCAATCAATGTGATACACCACATTACCAAATTAAGGAATAAAAACCATGTGATCATCTCAATAGATGCAGAAAAAGCTTTTGACAAAATTCAACACCGTTTATGATAAAAAACTCTCCAGAAAATGGGCATAGAGAGAACCTACCTCAACATAATCAAGGCCATATATGACAAACGCACAGCAAGCATCACACTCAGTGGTGAAAAACTGAAACCATCTCCACTAAGATCAGGAACAAGACAAGGATGTCCACTCTCGCCACTCTTATTCAACAGTTTTGGAAGTTCTAGCCATGGCAATCAGAGAAGAAAAAGAAATAAAAGGAATACAAATTGGAAAAGAAGAAGTAAAATTGTCACTGTTCGCAGATGACATGATACTATACATAGAAAATCCTAAAGATGTCACCAGAAAATTACTAAAACTAATCAATGAATTTGGTAAGGTTTCAGGGTACAAAATTGATGCATAGAAATCTCTGGCATTCCTACACACTAACAAAGAAAAATCAGAAAGAGAAATTAAGGAAACAATCCCATTTACTATCACAACAAAAAGAATAAAATACCTAGGAATAAACCTGCCTAAGGAGGCAAAAGACTTGTACTCAGAAAATGCTGATGAAACACTTCCAAACACTGATGAAAGAAATCAAACATGACATAAACAGATGGAGAAATATACCATATTCTTGGATTAGAAGAATCAATATTGTGAAAATGACTATATTACCCAAAGCAATCTACAGATTCACTGCAATTCCTATCAAACTACCAATGGCATTCTTCACAGAATTAGAACAAAAAATTTTACAATTCATATGGAAACACAAAAGACCCCAAATAGCCAAAGTAATCTTGAGAAAGAAAAATGGAGCTGGAGGAATCAGGCTCCTGGACTTCACACTATACTACAAAGCTACAGTAATCAAGATAATATGGTACTGGCATAAAAACAGATATAAGATCAACAGAACAGGATAGAAAGCCCAGAGGTAAACCCACGCACATATGGTCACCTTATTTTTGGTAAAGGAGGCAAGAATATACAATGGAGAAAACCCGGCCTCTTCAATAAGTGGTGCTGGGAAAACTGGACAGTTACATGTAAAAGAATGAAATTAGAACACTCCCGAACACCATACACAAAAATAAACTCCAAATGGATTAAAGACCTAAATGCAATACCAGACACCATAAAACTCTTAGAGGAAAACATAGGAAAAACACTCTTTGACATAAACCACAGCAAGATTTTTTTTGACCCACCTCCTAGAGTAACAGAAATAAAAACAAAAATAAACAAATGTGACTTAATGAAACTTAAGAGCTTTTGCACAGCAAAGGAAACCATAAACAAGACAAAAAGATAACCCTCAGAATGGGAGAAAATATTTGCAGATGAAACAACAGACAAAGGTTTAATCTCCAAAATATACAAACAGCTCATGGAGCTCAATATCAAAAAAAAAAAAAAACAATCCCACTAAAAAATGGGCAGAAAACCTAAAAACACATTTCACCAAGGAAGACATACAGATGGCCAAGAGGCACATGAAAAGATGCTCAACATCACTAATTATTAGATAAATGTAAATCAAAACTACAATGAGGTATCACCTCACACCAGTCAGAATGGCCATTATCAAAATATCTAGAAACAATAAATGCTGGAAAGGGTGTGGTGAAAAGGGAACCCTCCTGCACTGTTGGTGGGAATGTAAATTGACTACTACTACTACCATGGAAAACAGTATGGAGCTTCCTTAAAAAACTGAAAATAGAACTACCATATGACCCAGCAATCTCACTACTGGGCATATACCCTGAGAAAACTGTAATTCAAAAAGAGACATGTACCAAAATGTTCACTGCAGCACTATTTACAATAGCCAGGACACGGAATCAACCTAAATGTCCATCGACAGATGAATGGATAAAGAAGATGTGGCACATATATACAATGGAATATTACTCAGCCATAAAGAGAAACGAAACTGAGTTACTTGTAGTGAGGTGGATGGACCTAGAGTCTGTCGTACAGAGTGAAGTAAGTCAGAAAGAGAAAAACAAATACCGTATGCTAACGTATATATATGGAATCTAAAAAAAAAAATGGTACTAATGAACCTAGTTGCAGGGCAGGAATAAAGATGTAGACATAGAGAATGGATCTGAGGACATGGGGTGGGAAGGGGAAGCTGGGGCAAAGTGAGAGTAGCATCGACATATATACACTACCAAATGTAAAATAGTTAGCTAGTGGGAAGTAGCAGCATAGCACAGGGAGATCAGCTCAGTGCTTTGCAATGACCTAGAGGGGTGGGATAGGGAGGATGGGAGGGTGGCTCAAGAGGGAGGGGATATGGGGATATATGTATTCATATGGCTGATTCACTTTGGTGTACAACAGAAACTAACACAGTATTGTGAAGCAATTATACTTCAATAAAGATCTATTAAAAAATTTTTTTAATTAAAAAAAAAGGAATTAGTATGGCATATTATGTACAACTTATTTTTTTGACAGCTTCATTGGGGAATAATTTACGTACCACAAAATTCATTCATTGTAAGTGTGTAATTCAATTATTTTTAGTAAATATGGAGAAACCATCCCACAATCCAGTTTTAGAACATTTCTATTACATCAAAAAACTTCCTTCCTTCCCATTTGTAGATAATCTCCACTCCCACCCCCAGTGCCATGCAATCAATGATGTGCTTTCTCTATATGCTCTTGTCTCCTCTGGGAAATTCATAAAAATGAGATCGACATTATATAGTCTTCTGTGTCTAGATTCATTTACACGGTATAATGTTTTTGAGGTTCACCCATGTTGCAACATGGGTAAGTAGCTCTTCCCTTCTTATTGGTAAATAGTATTCCACTGTATGAAGGTACCACATTTTGTTTATCTAGTGACTAGTTGATAGACATTTAGATTATCTCCTGTTTGAGGCTATTATGAATAGTGCTGCTATGAACATTGGTACAAGCCTTTACATGGACGTTGGTCTTCAGTTCTGTTGGGCAGACACCTAGAACTGAAATTGTTGGGTTGTGTGGTAAATTTATGTTGAAATTTTAAGGAATATATTTTCCAATGTGGTTCTACAATTTTCCATGCCCACCAACAATGTATGAAAGTTCTATATTTTCACATTTTCATCACTTGTTGCTATTGTCAGTCTTTTTTTTTTATGATAGCCATGTGCATGGGTATGTGGTGGCATCACATTGTGCTTTAAAAGTGCATTTCCCTAATGATGATGGTGAGCATCTTTTCGTGCACTCTTCCACCATTCGTATCTTCTGTTGTAAAGTTTCTGTTCACCTATTTTTCCCTTTTTAAAATTGGATTCTATTTTTGAAATGGTGAGCATGAATATACTTGTCTTTATGTATTTGGATACAAATCCTTTATCCAAAATATGATAGGCAAATATTTTCTCCCAGTCTCTGGCTTTTTTCATTTTCTTAGTGGGGGCCTTTATTTTTATTCAAAAAAAACTTTATTGAAGTATAATTGACCTACAACACTATGTTAGGTCCAGGTACACAACATAGTGATTCAATATTTCTATACATTTCAAAATGATCATCATGATAAGTCTAGGTACCATCTGTCACCATACAAAATTATTCCAATATTACTGACTATATTTCCCCTGCTGTATTCATGGGGTCTTTTAAAGGGCAAAAGTTTTTACTGTTGATGAAGTCCAACATCTATTTTCTTATTTAGGGATTGTGCCTTTCATATCATAAACGTGGATATCTTTGCCTAATCCAAGGCCACAAAGATTTTCTCTTATACTTTGTCCTAGAAGTTTCATTGTTTTGGGTCTTCCATTTAGACCTAGGATCCATTTTGAGTTAATCTTTGTATATGATGTGAGATCAGAGTCTAAGTTCATTTTTTTCTGCATATGTATATCTAATTGTCCCAGATTCTGTTGTTGAAAATACTATCTTTAACTTATTGAAATGTCTTTACATATCTCTCAAAAATCAGTTGACCAGCCTTAGAATAGCTAAAACAATCTTGAAAATAAAAAAAGAGAATGAAGTGGGAGGAATGAAACTATTCACTATTAAGACATAATATACAGCTATAGTAATTAAAACAGTGTGTATTAGTAGAGCTACTAAGGAAATGGAAACCAAAACAACAATGAGATATCACTACACATCTTTCAGAATGGCTACAATAAAAAATGTTGACAACACCAAACATTGGCAAGGACACAGAGAAACTGGATCATTTGTACTTTGCTGGTGGGACTGTTAAATGGTACAGTCACTCTGGAAAATTTTGCTGGTTTCTTAAAAAACTAAACATGTAACAGCCATAAACCCATCAATTTCACTTGGGCATTTGTCCCAAAGAAATGAAAACTTATGTTCACTCAAAAACCTGTGCACAATTGTTCTTAGCAAACCTTTTTGTAATAACCAAAAAACAGAAACAACCGAAGTGTCCTTCAACAGGTGACTGGCTAAGCAAATTGTTGGTACATTCATTCCATTGAACATTACTCAGCGATACAAAGGAAAGACTCTTGATACACTCAACAACTTGGATGAACCTCCAGAGAATTATACTGAGTGAAAAAATCCAATTCCAAAATGTCATATGTATATGATTTCATTTATATAACATTCTTCAAAAAACAAAATCATAAAAATGGAGAACAGATTAGTCATTGCCAGAGGTCAAGAATGAAGGAAGAGAACAAAAGTGGGTGTAGCTATAAAAGGTCAACAAAAGGGATCTTTGTGGTGATGGAAATGTTCTACATCTTGATTGTATCAATGTCAGTATCCTAGCCGTGATATTCTACTAGAGTTCTGTAAAATGTTACCTTCGGAGAAAACTGAGTAGAGTGCCTGGGATCTCTCTGTATTACTCATTACAACTACATGTGAATCTATAATTATCTCAAAATAAAAAAGTTTAATTATAAAAAATTAATTGACTATTAGTGTAATAGTTTATTTCTGGACTTTGAATTCTGCTTCATTGATTTACATATTTATCTTTATGCAAATTTCACACTCTTAATTACTGTGGCTTTATAAGAAGTTTTAAATTTAGCAGTGTAAATGCTCCGACTTTGTTCTTTTTTTTTAATTTTTTTAACATCTTTATTGGAGTATAATCGCTTTACATTGTTGTGTTAGTTTCTGCTTTTATTTTTTTTAATTGCTTTGGCAATTCTAGTTCCTTTGCATTTCTGTATAAATTTTAGGATCATCCTATCAATTTCTATAAAAATGTCTTCTGGGATTTTTGATGGGGATTCTGTTGAATCTATAGATCAATTTGGGGAGAATTGAAATCTTAATTCTTTCTTCCAATCCATAAACATGGGATATTGCTTTATTTATTTACCTGGTTTTAAATTTCTCTCAGTAATATTTTTAGTTTCCAGTGTACAAGTCATATTTTTTTATTCAATTTATCACTAAATACTTATTCTTTTGATACTTTTGTGAATGAAGTTGTTTTCTTAATTCTATTTTTGGATTGTTCTCTGCCAGTATTTCAAATTTGATTTTGGTATATTAATCTCGTATCTTGTAAACTTGCTAAACCCATTTATTACTTTTTTCTACTTCCGTTAACTCCTTAGGATTCTCTACATACAAGATAATGTCATCTGAAAATTTAAAAATGAAAACAGTTTTACTTCTTCCTTTCAAATCTAGATGCTCTTCCTTCTAACCTCTCCTTCCCTTCCCTCCCCTTCCCTTCTTTCCTTTCTCCCTCCCTCCCTCCTTTCCTTCCTTCCTTCCTCTTTCCTTCCTTCCATCCTTCCCTCCCTCCTTTCTTCCTTTCCTCTCTCTTTCTTCCTTTCTCTTCTTCTTCTGTTCTTCCTTTCTTCTTCATTATTACATGTCCTAAAGCCTCCAAAAATGTTGAATAAAAATGCTGATAGTAGATAGCAATGTCTTGTTCCTGATCTTAAGAGAAAAGCAGTAATTCATGGTGAAATGTAATGCTAGTTATAGGGTTTTCATAGATGCTGTTTATCAAGTTAAGGAAGTTCACTTCTATTCCTACTATTTGTTGAACTCTTGGCTATTTGTCATCAAATTTGGGATGTTTGGGCCATTATTTCTTCAAATATTTTCTCTGCCTCATTCTCCTCTCCCTCTGGGACTCCCATTATGCATATCTAAGTAAACTTCATGTTGTTCTGCAGATCTCTGAGGGTCTGTTAATTTCTCTTAAGTCTTTTCTCTCTCTATTCTTTAAATTGGATAAATTTGATTAATGTATCTTAAGATTGATGATCCTTTCTCTTGTCATTTTAATTTTGTTGTTGAATCTATTTTGTGCATTTTTCATTTCAACTAATATCTTTTAACTCTCGAATTTCCATTTGTTTCTTTTTTAAGTTTCTATTTTTATTGCTATTTTCTATTTGTTGAGTCTGTCATATTTTCCTTTAATTCTTTAAATATGGTTTCTTTTAGTTCTTTGAACTTATTTATAATAGCCACTTTGACATCTTGGTCTGCTAAATACAACATCTGGGGCTACTCAGATAATTTATAACGTCAGCTTTCTTCCCCAAGTGTGAGTTACACTTCCCTGTTACTCTGCATGACTCTGCATAATATTTCATTGAAAATGAGCATTTTAGTAGTATATTGTATTAGGTCTGGATTCTGATTTGTGTGTGTGAGAGAGAATTGTTGTTGATTTTTTTGGGGGGTGGAGGTTGGTTTGGTTTTAGTAGTTTTCTCTGGACTAAATTTGCCAAATCTCTTTCCCCCAGGCAGATGAAAAAGCAGAAGTCTAAGGAATAAGATGCTAAAGATTCAGATTCTAGATATGGACCAAAGATTGGATCATGAAGCAGGGGCCTTAATAATTGGGTGGTCTCTGGGTGGTCTTTCTGGAAGAGAACAGGAAAGGAGAGGATAGAAAGGGTTGGGATAGTGTGATGTAGGCTGTGTCCACATTAGGTAAAAGGAGACAGATGGGGAAATACTAGGGTTGCAAGTCGTGAAGCCCAGTGTTACCTAACTTGCCTGATGTTAGGAGTCATCTATGTAGTTAAATAAAATTATAGATTCCCTGACCCCAATCCAGATATATTCTGCAAAAAACTTCCAAAGACGGACTCAGAAATAGACACTATAAGTTCCTCTTTTGATTCACATGATCAGGTAAGCTTCATCAAAAAATATCTAACATTGGATCAGGCAAGTTTCTGAAAACCACAGAAGGAGAAATGAGTGACCAGATAGGAAGAAAAAGAAGGGGAACTGGGGAGTAGCTAAATGGGGCATCAGGGAGATATTTAAGGGAGAGGAGAAGGAGTTAAAAAGGAAGTGGAAATCGAAATGCTGGGGATGGGGGCAGTGATGATTGGGAGACAAGCAAGTCTAGGAGCTCCATGAGAATAGGGACCAACCTGCCTTGTTCATGTTGGTCTTCAGCTCTCTAGCAAATGTCTAGCACAGGGCTTCCCTGGTGGCACAGTGGTTAAGAATCCATCTGCCAATGCAAGGGACATGGGTTCAAGCCCTGGTCCAGGAAGATCCCACATGCCGCAGCGCAACTAAGCCCATGCTTCACAACTACTGAGCCTGTACTCTAGAGCCCGCGAGCCACAACTATTGAGCCCACATGCCACAACTACTGAAGCCCATGCGCCTAGAGCCCGAGCTCCACTACAAGAGAAGCCACCGCAATGAGAAGTCCATGCTCCGCAACGAAGAGTAGCCCCCGCTCGCCACAACTAGAGAAAGCCCGTGTGCAGCAACAAAGACCAGTGCAGCCAAAAATAAATAAAATAAATTTATTTTTAAAAAATGCCTAGCACATCATAGGCTCTTGATAAATTGATGCAAAAATAATTGAGGTGTGGGATCCAGTTAACAGTGAGACGGATTAACCTTAGAAAGGAAATGGCGGTTTCTTACTCTTGAGCTACAGGAAAGGAGGAAAGGATGTATATATAGTTTAAGAGACAGGAACAAAGAGAGGATGATATTTAATAGACAAGATTTCACAGTTAGCTAAAAAGGAGGCTCATGCATTGAGACAGACGTGTAGGGAAAACATGATAATACAACTGTAGAGAAACGTATACACTTACACCCTTTTAAATGTGGCTGCACGATCTTATGCACTGCTTATATTTATAAACGGTTAACTGTATTTATTTATATTTTAAGTGGTAACTTTTTACAGACAAACAAAAACTTTGTCCAATCAGTAAAGGATTTGAAAGTCACAAATCAAAGATCAAGACATTCTAAACTGTGGTTTCCCTTCAAAGAGGGAAGGAGTAACAGCCACTTGGCTGAAAGCAATAGCATCAGCTGAGTCCTGTGGAAGGGGAAATAAATTCTGGCAGTGATTAGGGGAAAATTATTATGGAGTTAGATCAGGTTCTCCACATTTCCTTTTCTGACTAAAAAGAAAACCTAAGGGAAGTTCTCCTGGGTCTTTGCCAGTTGTAGGACGAATGGAAGGTGATACCGACGAGGCTGCTACCTAATGGTTGGCTGGAGCTGGCATTTGACTCAAGACGCAGTGCCTGCTGGGAGCAGGAACACTGCGGGGTTTCAGAAAGACCGGGCAAACTGAGAAGGACAGTAGTGCTGGGCAACTCAGGCTTCTAGAAGTAAGTTAAACAGCTGGAGGATACCTACTGTCAAAACCGCAAATATGGCTGTGGCAGCCATGACACCTCAGTGTACACCCGGAAGCAGCCAGCGCTCACACCCTAGATCTCCCCCGCCGCCCCCCAGCTTGAATACATCACAGGGGTGTCCCAACCTGGGAGTAGACAGATGGGAAAAATTAGAGCACATTGGGAAGTACATCAGGAATGTAGCCCCAAGGGTAGACAGGCTGCAATGTGAGACAGGTGCTTTCTGCACCTAGATTACACATTTGTTACCAGTTTGAAGGGGTTAATAGGTGATGCATCGTATGTTAGCTCATATAGCTATATTTTACCATCAGATCATTTTGTTTGCTTACTAGTGCACCGGAGTCCCATTCCCGAGAGGAGAAGCAAGTCCCTGTTAACTCATCTTCCAAGGAAACAAGAATGCCAGGGATTCCTGAAAACTGAAACAGCTCAAAAGAAAAACAGTAATGTGGATTCTAAATGTCACTCATAAGCACTTTCAGATAACGTCAGAAAATATTACGTTTTAGTTATGTGGGAATTAAGGATATTCTGGGAGAGTGGACACCATGGGACCACCAAACGGTAGTCAACCATCTTGCAAGAATATAATAAAAGAAGACAAGTTTGGCAAAAACAGCAGATAGATCAGTATAGACTTCCCCCTGCTGCTCTGTGAATCTCAAAGCACATTTTTATATGAAAAGACAGTTTATTCTAATTATTTATCTCAAAACTCTCTAAACTACTGGATATAATTTTCCACTTCATCCCAGAAATTTCCATTTGACATGAGAGACACAAAAATTCATTTATTCTACAATTAAAAAATAGCCAAACATTCTATTTAGTGTAATATAGATCTAACCACAGTATATATGTCAAAGCAGACATCATTCACCACCCAACCTAAATAATAATAATAATTTTTGAAGGATGCAATAATAGAAATGTGCTATTTCACACAGTTTATACCTAAGAGTTTTCATATAAATTAAATTTTTGTTAATCAAATTATGCTTAAAATGCATGAGGACAATTCTATGATGAATCCTTTTGTAACTGAAGAAAATGCTTTTGAATGAGAGTAATTGTTCCCTAATCTGTCTTTTATAAAGTTGGAAATTCCATAAATAGTGTTTTAAATACACTTTTGTTTACATTACCAAATCTTATTCTCTGGAGGCTCATCCAGCACTACCCCCCGACACACACAGCCTCTCCTAGAGGAGGGTGGGTTTTCCTTGGCAGCCAGAAGACGCTGAAATATGAGGGTAAGTGTCACATACAGTTAGATGGAAGGGAGGACTTCAACCATCAGGTGGAAGGAATAAGTGCAAGCTCTAAGGAGGAGAAAAGGCAAAGGGTTGGGTGAAAGGAGCCCCAAGATATTTGGGAACAGGCAAGCAATTCCACACGTGAACTATGAACTACGTGAAGGTGTGTCTGTGTGTGTGTGGCTCATGCATGCCACGTATAAGATGGCCACAGCAAAGAAGATAGATATTTAAGTTCTGCACCAACTCTAGGCCATAGGGAGCTGAGTGGCTTATAAGGTTCAGGGCTGGACCAGAGGCTGAACATTCTGACATATTCCTGGAGGTTGCAGTGGCTCTTACAGATGGGTTTGATAGGTGCCTCATTTCAAATGCCATGCCAATGCCACACATCAGAACCTGGAAGCCAGAAGCCTAGCACAACCCTAAAATGCTGGACAGAAACACTGTGATTGCATCCAGCCTATAGCTAGGATGACTTTATCATTAATAAAAAATTGTGCCCATATAAAGTTCCTGGAACACATATAAATATAAAATTCTTGGAACACAAGGGAAATGAAAGCTAACTTTCTAACTAGATAGAGCACGTTCAATATAAAAATGAGGGCTAGGAAGACACAAAAGCATCTCTGAGCAACCATAGGAAAAGGGTCTAAGTGAGACGTGAGCTATGGGATCAGGTGCCGTGGCCCTAAGGTGAAGGCACAGTCTGGGAGGAAAAGGTCTGCAGGGGCAGAGTCCTCCCAAGGCGTGAAGAGCCATGGGACAGCCTCCTCCCCTCCCAGAAAGGCTGGGGCCCGGCTCTGACATGTTTCAGGACCCACCAGGGACCAACTCGCCCACCAGGGCAGAAGGGAATAGCCTTTTCCTGTTTGGGGAAAATCCACGACAAGCATGTTTGGATTTTGAAGTCTGACGATTCAGCCCAAATTGTCCCCGCTCCTTTCTCACTATCTTATCCCTCTTTTTAATTACCTTTAGTGCCTGTATGACTATCTGAAGATACGGATTTGTGTTGTGGGTTTCTCACATCCCGAATATGACATTTATTTGCTTTGAAATGTCTTAACTATGCATTCATCACTTTCCCATAGCCCTCACTTCAAGCCCTATTTCTGGGGAACCCCCCACCCAATAAGCAAAGCCCTGGGCAGGTAGGGACTTAGGACTTGGTCACCACTGGGACACCCAGCCTGGCATGTACTTGGTGCTCAACAAATATCTGAGAAATGAATGAATTCTATCAATGTCCAGGTGGGTTTCTCCTAGTAGGATTCTGTTTTCTATGCCTTCTTTCAAAAGTTCAAAAGATTTTTTGCTTGTTTTGTTATTTTTTTTTTCAAATAAAAGGAAAAGATCAACTAGAACAGGAATAGAAGCACTCTATTCTAGAGGATGACATCATGGGAGATGATCAACAGTCATTTATTTAATAGGACCTATTATGTACGCTGTTGACTTTACATTGGAACAGAAGATCCGACAGTGGACAGGCAAGCTCAGGGTCGGGGGACATTTGGAGTGATATCATGGAGGAAAAGGTTTGACGTTTTCTTGCTTCCCGATAGAAAATAGGCTAAATTTTCAAAGTGTAATTTCACAAGTAAAATAGCCAAACTTCTTAAACCATTGCATGCTTTCTAAAGCAGAAAGAGGGGGCAAGTGGTGGAAAAACAACTGAATCTCTGTATAGAGCTCACTGGCCAGTGAGGTGCAACTTCTGGGGATCTTGACATCTGGGGACAAATGTCCACATCGACATATGTCCTTTCGCCCTCACACCATCACGTGAGGATGAGAAGCTATTAAATGTATATTATTTATAAGCTAGCGTGATACTTTTCTTACAGAAGACCTGAACTTGTTTATTTTATTATGGACACATAATTACTGAAATTGAGAAATGAAACTTAGAGTTTATCTCTTCTAGTTTTTCAACCCTGCTTCTAAATTAAAATCAACAGAGTCTTCTTAAAAATTACACATGCCAGGGCTTCCCTGGTGGCGCAGTGGTTGAGAGTCCGCCTGCCGATGCAGGGGACACGGGTTCGTGCCCCGGTCCAGGAAGATCCCACATGCTGCGGAGCGGCTGGGCCCGTGAGCCATGGCCGCTGAGCCTGTGCGTCCAGAGCCTGTGCTCCGCAAAGGGAGAGGCCACAACAGTGAGGGGCCCGCGTACCGCAAAAAAAAAAAAAAAAGTTTGGCAACCAGAAAACTACATGATGGGCAATAGGAAAGATGTACTTCCAAATGTTTACCTGGAGCCAAAAATTTCAAGTTCATGCCAAGCTGGGATACAGAGTTCACAATCAGGTGATTTTAACCTCTTGGTACCTTCTATTTGTACAGCTGCTTTTATTCCATCATCAATCAAATAAGTTATTCAAATGTTAAATTTCTTGGGATTAGGGGTTTTATTCTTTTTCTAATAACATTTCCCCATTCCCATGAGTTAGGCAATGCACACTTCTAATGCCCAGCTTACCACGTTGCACTAAACTAAAATGATCTGATTTACAGGCAGCCCTTCAAATTACTAGTCTTTCTTACAAGCAGAATTTTTGTGATCGGACATTGTTGCGCCTAGAACACTTTTATTTTGGCACCAGTTTGGGTTTTCGTACACCAGCTCCTTAACACACAGTTCAAGCCACCGTGCAGGGCAGAATCTCTCCGAAAACATTTGCACTTTTGCAAGATTACTACCTTGATCAGTCAGCAGGCTGAGATGCAATTTCCAGAATATTGCTTTGAAGTTTGTAAGAATGGATGGAAATGAAAAAAATAAAAGTGATGAAACTAAGGAAAAGATAATTGTGACAAGCGTGAAATTACTATCATGCTGAAATTAAAATATAGAAAACCTAAATTGGATGCTCATGTGTCTTAAACTGGACATTTACGTATTCAGTTTTAAATAGAAAAATGTAAATGTGTAGAAAATGTCAGAAATATATATAGGGAATTGTGTTCCCTATACATACAAAAGGTGCTACGTAATTATGGATTTGAAGAAAGTATTATATATACATCTGGAAGATAGCATTCTGACTGCATTTGTTCCCTGCTCCTTATGAGGGGAGGTCTGCTTAATGGATCTTTATACCCCAGAGCCAAGTACAGTGCTGTCTCCAATTGACACTCAAGAGACGCGTGTTGGACCAACGCACTCACTGTGTACAATGTACTTCTATTTACTCCTAGGCCACTCTCATTATATAAAAACTCTAAGTCCTTCTTAGTGGTTAGAGTTTTCCTTTGTTTCTGTCCATCCCCAAGAACGCTTTCTCCGCTAAACTCCATGGATAATCCCCCCCCAAGATTAGCCACGTGTATGGTCCAGACAGATGCTGATTCATACGTAAGCGCCAAAGTCCAGCCTTACACTATTCCCACTTCTAGCTCAACTATGTCACTAACCAGCCATCTCAGTGACAAAATTAATGGATGCAATTCTTACATATGTACAAAGTGACTCCATTTCAATGAAGTCCAGTCCTTCTGCTTCTTTTGTGCAAGATTTTCACTGGTGCCAGTGAGAGCTTAGCAAGAGAAAGCCTGAAGGGCTTGATCCATTGTTGGGGGATGGAGAGGAAGGAGCATTTTATGAAAGTGGGATCATTATAATGCTTCCCATTTAGAACATTTTCAGTGCTCACATTTCAAGCTTTACACAGCCAACCCCCTGATTTGGCGATATCCCAGACCCGAGGCCCAATAAGGTCCTTGGTGCTTCCTGAGCCTTCTCAAGCAATGAGGCAGGCAGCGCTTTCTCTTTTTTGATCACCATCAAAAGAATAAATTATGAAACAATAGACAATCCTGCTTCATTTAAAACATATGAACCACTTCACAATAGCATTGCCATCTTTTGGGTCAAATGGAACAGCTGTTTGAAGGCATAGCATTAGACCTGAAAACGTATCAATCTAACTTTTAATGATTTAACCTAATAAAATACACACTAAGTGCAGGCTGTCGATTTCAATGAAGTTATAAAGTCGCCTTACAAATATGGTCTTAGAAGAATCTATTTCTTTCTGATATTGTGATAAGTTCTTTCCGATTGTCAAAAACCTTGCTAAATAAATATATTTTTTTAAAGCAAACAGATCTTCATCTTTAAATAACAGTGGACAGAGACTCACTATAAACATAACCCTACTCTGAATGCTTATGGGGCTGTATTCTCAACCTGTAAAGTTTTTCTCCATTGTGAAGTTACCTGTTCAATCATAACCTTGGTTTATCATCTTTACTGTGTATTTTTGCCGTTATCGCTGGGCTGAGCAATTTACGTCAGTCAGTGCAACAAAGGCCAAATTTACCTTTTGTTCCTGAAGTTTCATTTATTCTGCAACCTCAAAAAACAAATGACAAATTTCGCTTTACCCTTGTTGTAAAGCTAGTGGTTAGCAATTTCTAACAACTTAAAAAGAGGTTGAAACCCATGGTTTCACATTCAGATTAATAGACGGTTATTTAAGCCACAAAGGAAATAATGCCATCAGGATATTCTTGCAGTTAGGAGAGAGCCTGCTTCTAATCAGTAATCCTGCACACCTGAACATTTTCTGAGAAGTACATTTATAGATGTATTTTTGAACTTCCTGTGTGTCTTGCTATGAGAAGAAAAACATCCTTAAAAGTACAATTCTGCAAAAAAGAAAAGGACAAGAGAGCTGGTGATACATATGGTGTACAGGACCCTCCAAGACTCTCTTTTAGGTAGAAGTTAGCAATATTGTGTCACACTTGATCTGGCAAAATTGGAAGTCACAAAATCTAATGTGTCAGCAAAGATACCTGACAAGAACACAAAAAAGATGTGTGCCTATTGGTAAAATTTTACACTAGGGGATTTGATGACCAAAAGTTACTAAGTTTCAATCAGTTAATATTTTTGAGCACCTACTTTACATGAAAAATTGATCTAGACACCATAAGACATACAAGAGAAGGAATTCACTGAGACCCACCTTCAAGGAGCTTATCACTCAGTTGGGCCAAAAAGACCAACACATAGGAAGATGACAGCTCTAAGAGGCAGAATATAAATGACCAAGCAGTGGCAGAGGCAATAAATGCTGTGCATCAGAGGATCACTTTGGGCCAAGGAGGTCAGTAAATATTCCAAGAAGAGGAGGTGACAAGTGACCCTGGGCCTTGCCCGTCAGAAGCTAATCCTTTGCATTCTAGTATGTACCCTTGGGTAAAGTCCTTGCTCATGAATATGATTTTTTTAATCAATTAATAGGCTACTCATTTCACATGTCTTCAATGTCTCCCTCTTCCTTTTGCAGGGGCCAAGTGAAAATCTCATTCAATAAATCACAGTATTGATACTTCTGAACAGATGTTGAAATAATAATCATAGTGCCTATTCTGAGCTAATCCAACAACAAATATGAGAAAAGCAACAAAGTTTGACTGTTTTAACAACCATGACTATTTTTGCAAAAAAATAAACCAACGAAGATGCCATTCAAATTTTTTCCTTCTGAGGTAAAGAGCAAAAGATCAGGAAATAAGTGAAGATACTCTCATTAACAGAATACAGTTGTCACCACTCATCCGCGAGGGATACGTTCCGAGACCCCCAGTGGATCCCTGAAACCACAGATAGTATCAAAGTGTATATATACTATGTTTTTTCCTATACAAACATAACTAGGATAAAGTTTCATTTATAATTAGGCACGGTAAGAAATTAATAATAGTACCTAATAATGAAATAGAACAACTATAACAATATACTATTAAAAAGTTATGTGAATGTGATCACTCTCCCTCTGTCTCTCTCTTTCTCTCAATAATATCTTATCATACTAATTTAATTCTTTTTCCATCTTAACTAAGCACTTATCCCACATTGTGGTCATACCTTTTGCAGTTTGAGGCATAACAGAAGTAGCACAAATTTCTTTTTCCTTCTTCACAATTTCATGGATAGAAGATTCATTCTTATTATGGATCTTAACCACCTCAGCACACAATTTTTTTCCTCTTGCTATTAATTCAAGAGCTTTCACCTTTTCACTTAAAGGAAGCCCTTTACGGCTTCTCTTTGCCATATTTGAATTGCCAGCATCGCTGCTCTTGCACTTTGGGGCCATTATTAAGTAAAATCAGGGTCACTTGAACACAAGCACTGAGATACCACGACTGCTGATCTGATAACCCAGACAGCCTCTAAGTGACTTGCAGGTGGGATACACCCGACAAAGGGATGACACACATCTCCAGCAGCACGAAATTTCATCTGGCTACTCAGAATGGCATGTAATTTCAAACTTATGAATTGTCTATATCTGGAGTTTTCCATTTAATATTTTTGGATCATGGTTGATCATGTGCAACTGAAACTACAGGAAACGAAACTGCAGATAAGGGGGGACAACTGTAGTGCTTAAAATACACCTGAGCAGGACTTCCCTGGTGGCCTAATGGTTAAGAATCTACCTTCCAATGCAGGGGACTCTGGTTTGATCGCTGATTGGGGAAGTAAGATCCCACATGCTGTGGAGCAACTAAGTCCGTGCGCCACAACTACTGAGCCCAAGCGCTCTAGAGCCCGCAAGCCACAGCTAGAGAGAAGCCCACGTGCCACAACAAAGAGCCCGTGCACCACAACGAAGGATCCCACATGCCACTATGAGGATCCCCCATGCTGCAACTAAGACCTGATACAGCCAAATAAATAAATAAATATTAAAAAAAAAAGATGACACCCAAGCACAACCAAGTCAACTGCCAGCTGAGGACAGAAACAGATGATGGGGGAGGGGAATGGGGTAATCTAACCACCAAGTAATAGAGATGCTAGAGGAAACAGAGTCAGCAGCACTAAAACCATACTCAAGGAAATAAAGTTCAACTGCGTAGAAAGAAAATCCCAGTATAGACATTATTAACAAACCATCAATTCTATGAGAATAGTGCAGGTTTTGAGAGAACAAATGCCATGAACAATTAGCTAGACATAATTCTAAAAACAAACAAATAAAGCAAGGCCAACGAGGGAAAAATCACTGGCAATGAAATGTCTGGAGTACTGGATGTCGGTACAAAGAAGGAATAAATTAGATCGAAATGTCACATCATACACCATAATACATTCTAAATGAGTTAAAGTGTAAAACACACACTAAAACTATATATGTCAGAAAAAGATAGAAAGATGTGTAAAATGACACGGATAAATGTTTTAAAAAGAAAGCAACGAAATTCCCAAACTGACAACATAACTAATAAAAGTTTCATGTTCTGAATATATACAGAACTGATACAAATAATGCCAGTGCTCACATTTCACTGGAGGCAGGAAAGAAATATAAATCAAATAAATTTCAGTTACCACAACATGGCTGTGAGACCAACCATAATAAATACAAATAATAAGACTCAATGTTAAAGACAAAAACTCTGCAGGAAAGGAAAGATGTTCACAGTAAACCACTTGACTTACTGTCAAGCAATATTTACAAAGTCATGATAACACACAGCGTCTACTGACACGAGCATGGGAGAACATGGGGGTGAGGGGTGTACAAAACCTAAGTCTGTGCAGTAGTTAATTTTTTAAATTACTACTAAAGAAATAGCAATTTAAGCATTTTTTTAAAAAATAAAATGGACCTGATTACCTGAAGAAACAGACAGTGTGGAAAGTCACAGCTCTGTTGGCCGAACTTCTGGAGTAGAAATAGTAGAACAGAAGACTGCTGTTTTCTATAAGCCTTCCTTTTTTTTTTTAAATAAATTTATTCATTTATTTATTTATTTTTGGCTGCATTGGGTCTTCGTTGCTGCACATGGGCTTTCTCTAGTTGCAGCGAGCGGGGGCTACTCTTCGTTGCGGTGTGTGGGCTTCTCATTGTGGTGGCTTCGCTTGCTGAGGAGCATGGGTTCTAGGCGTGTGGGCTTCAGAAGTTGTGGCACGTGGGCTCAGTAGTTGTGGCACGTGGGCTCAGTAGTTGTGGCCCACGGGCTTAGTTGCTATAATACGGGCTTAGTTGTATAAAATTTTCCATACAGGCTCTTAACAAATATTTATATTTAATCTATGTTTAACTTAGAATAGTATTTTCATGTTCACTATATTTAATCTCTGTAATTATGTGTCTTCCTTTATTTTTCCCAATAATGTTTTATTGTATTTCTTTAATATATATTTTATGTTAAAAGATAAATCACTATCCATTTATGCAAAGCTTTTGTTGCTGTTATTACATAACATATTGACATTTTATTTTCTGTCTAACTCTATGTCATTAACGTATGTATGAAATTGATATTTTTTAATTATGCTAAAATCTTGCAACTCTGGTGAAATTTCAGTTTTTGGTTTGATGTCCTTGATTTTCTGTATAATTATACAATTAATAAATGTTGACTTTCTAAAAAGATATCCAGAGACCTTATTTGAGGCTTTCCTTCAAATAACTTCTCATACAGTATTTTTACAGTTTCAGTAAAATAAACAAAGTTCAATCTATATCCACTCTTAGTCTTCTAATTAAATGGATTAATTAAAACTGAAACTATTTATAAAATTAACTGAATTAAAGAAACTGTAACAGATTGGAAGTCATGTCTGAGGTAATTAGATTTGGAGTCTGATTTTATAGACATTAAAGGAACAAATTAACAATTGATTGATACCCTAAGTAAATATATTAAATGTAACATAATAAATTTTATAAATGTACTCTTTGTATATAACCTTAAAATTTTACTACAATGGCAAAGAATATTTCTAAAATGAATCCTAAGGGGAGAATTGCAGTTAGTTACTAGATCAGTAACTATTTTGAATGTTATAATATCACCACCTACTGGAGAAATAGGATAGGAAAATTTCTCATTTTGGAAATCCTCATCAATAGCCGCATTTATTCAATTTAGACATTCCTAAATTCACATTTTTTAAGGTCTCAAGATCCTAACCTTATTCCTTACACACACGAGGAAACAGACACAGAAGGGCTAAATGGTTCAATGATTTGCCCAATCACACTACTAATTATACAAAAGATGATGATATGAGACCAATTACATATATATAACTATTCTCCAGGTCTCCTAGTTCTCAGTCCCGTGATCTGAGTTCTATAACTTGGTCTTCCAGCATGACAGGCACCACGTTCATTGTCAGTGTCCATTACAATAATGGCTAAAACACTCTTGAAGTGAAAGCAAAGTTGGTTTTCCTATCAAACGTATTTATCATAATTTCCTTTTTTTTTAACTGACTCATAGAACAATTAAGAGCTAAATCTCTCTGAAGTTCTTATGTTATCTCCTACAGGTGACTGTTGACTGAATTATTTAGTATGAGCAATCTAATTTCTCATTTCTCCCTTTTATTTTCTCACCTATAATTAAAGAAAGAAAGGAAACAGCACTTTCCATCTCTCAGATCACCAATTTAAAAACCGTGAGAGTGTAAATTGGTGCCAAAGTTTGCTGGTAATTTCAAAGCTCACCCATCCCCCCTCATGTGTGCCATCACTTTCCAGGTCAACTGCAGTCCAAAAGTACTAAATAAACTATTCATCAGTTTTAAATTGAATGCCGTTTTGATGAACATTATGAAATCTCACGCTGCTCCGTCTTATGCAGGAGCCCCAACAATCAACATCGTCTACACCTGACATCCAACCACCAACAGCATGACAGCTCAATGACTCTCCTGATGTCCTGGCAGGAGGTTGGGAGTAGCCCAACGTTACGTCCCTATGCCTATGGTCACTCACTTCACTTCATCTCACCATGTGAGCATTTTATCACCTCACGTCATCACAAGAAGAAGGGTGGATACAGTACGATAAGACATGTTGAGAGAGAAAGACCACATTCACATCAATTGTATTACATACAGTGCATTGTTATAATTGTTCTATTTTATTATTAGTTATAAAATAATTTTATATTGTTATTGTTAATTCTTTACTCTGCCTAATTTATAAACTAAACTTTATCATCAATATGTATGTATAAGATAAAGCACAGTGTATACGGGGTTTGGTACGATCCGTGGTTTCAGACATCCTCTGAGGGTCTCGGAATGTATCCCCTGTGGGTAAGGGGGGACTATTGCATCCATCAGAAATTTAAATCACATAGCTTTTGATGCCATAATCCCACTCCTAGGGATTTATAATGATATTTCTACACAAATAATCATTGCAGTATTATTGGTAATAGCAAAAATGAAATAAATTTGGAAACAATCTAAATGTTATTAATAGGAGACTGACAAAATAAATTATAGGGCATTGATACAGCTATACCATATGGAACATTGTGCAGCCATTTTTTAAAATAACAGAGTTCTATGCATACTTATAAGAAAAGATAACTAGAGATTGGTTCAAGATGGCAGAGTAGAAGGACGTGCACTCACTCCCTCTTTCGAGAACACCAGAATCACAACTAACTGCTGAACGATCATCAACTGGAAGACACAGGAACTCAACAAGAAAGATACCCCACATGCAAAGACAAAGGAGAAGCCACAATGAGATGGTAGGAGGGGCACAATCACAATACAATCAAATACCATAACTGCTGGGTGGATGACTCACAAACTGGAGGACACTTATACCACAGAAGTCCACCCACTGGAGTGAAGGTTCTGAGCCCCACGTCAGGCTTCCGAACCTGGAGGTCTGGCAACGGCAGGAGGAATTCCTACATAATCAGACTTTGAAGGTTAGCAGGATTTGATTGTAAGCCTTCAACAGGACCGGGGGAAACAGAGACTCCACTCTTGGAGGGCACACACAAAGTAGTGTGCGCACTGGAATCCAGGAAAAGGAGCAGTGACCCCATAGGGAGACTGAACCAGACCTACCTGCTAGTGTTGGAGGGTCTCCTACAGAGGCAGGAAGTGGCTGTGCCTCACCATGAGGACAAGGACACTGGCAGCAGAAGTTCTGGCAAGTACTCCTTGGCGTGAGCCCTCCCACAGTCTGCCATTAGCCCCACCAAAGAGCCCGGGTAGGCTCCAGTGTTGGGTCACCTCAGGCCAAACAACCAACAGGGAGGGAACCCAGCCCCACCCAACAGCGGACAAGCGGACTAAAGTTTTACTGAGCTCTGCCAGTAACAACCAGAGCAACACCCAGCTCTACCCACCACCAGTCCCTCCCGTCAGGAAGCTTCCACAAGCCTCTTAGATAGCCTCATCCACCAGAGGGCAGACAGGAGAAGTAAGAAGAACTACAGTCCTGCAGGCTGTGGAACAAAAACCACATTCACAGAAAGATAGACAAGATGAAAAGGGAGAGGGCTATGTACCAGATGAAGGAACAAGATAAAATCCCAGAAAAACAACTAAATGAAGTGGAGATAGGCAACCTTCCAGAAAAAGAATTCAGAATAATGATAGTGAAGATGATCCAGGACCTCTGAAAAATAATGGAGGCAAAGATCAAGAAGATGTAAGAAATGTTTAACAAAGACCTAGAAGAATTAAAGAACAAACAAACAGAGATGAACAATACAATAACTGAAATGAAAAATACACTAGAAGGAATCAATAGCAGAATAACTCAGGCAGAAGAATGAATAAGTGACCTGGAAGACAGAATGATGGAATTCACTGCTGCGGAACAGAATAAAGAAAAAAGAATGAAAAGAAATGAAGACAGCCTAAGAGACCTCTGGGACAACATTAAATGCAACAACATTCACATTATAGGGGTACCAGAAGGAGAAGAGAGAGAGAAAGGACCTGAGAAAATATTTGAAGAGATTATAGTTGAAAACTTCCCTAACATGGGAAAGGAAATAGCCACCCAAGTCCAGGAAGCACAGAGAATCCCATACAGGATAAAGCCAAGGAGAAACATGCCGAGACACATAGCAATCAAACTGGCAAAAATTAAAGACAAAGAAAAATTATTGAAAGCAGCAAGGGAAAAATGACAAATAACATACAAGGGAACTCCCATAAGGTTAACAGCTGATTTCTCAGCAGAAACTCTACAAGTCAGAAGGGAGTGGCATGATATACTTAAAGTGATGAAAGGGATGAACCTACAACCAAGATTACTCTACCTGGCAAGGACCTCATTCAGATTCGATGGAGAAATCAAAAGCTTTACAGACAAGCAAAAGCTAAGAGAATTCAGCACCACCAAACCAGCTCTACAACAAATGCTAAAGGAACTTCTCTAAGTGGGAAACACAAGAGAAGAACAGGACCTACAAAAGCAAACCCAAAACAATTAGGAAAATGGTCATAGGAACATACATATCGAAAATTACCATAAACATGAATGGATTAAATGCTCCAACCAAAAGACACAGGCTTGCTGAATGGATACAGAAACAACACCCATGTATATGCTGTCTACAAGAGACTCACTTCAGACCTAGGGACACATACAGACTGAAAGTGAGGGGGTGGAAAAAGATATTCCATGCAAATGGAAAACAAAAGAAAGCTGGAGTAGCAATACTCATCTCAGATAAAATAGACTTTAAAATAAAGAATGTTACAAGTGACAAGGAAGGACACTACATAATGATCAAGGGATCAATCCAAGAAGAAGATATAACAATTATAAATACATATGCATCCAACATAGGAGCACCTCAATACATAAGGCAACTGCTAACAGCTCTAAAAGAGGAAATCGACAGTAACACAATAATAGTGGGGGACTTTAACACCTCACTTACACCAATGGACAGATCATCTAAACAGAATTAATCAGGAAACACAAGCTTTAAATGACACAATAGACCAGATAAATTTAATTGATATTTATAGGACATTCCATCCAAAAACCGCAGATTACACTTTCTTCTCAAGTGTGCATGGAACATTCGCCAGGATAGATCACATCTTGAGTCACAAATCAAGGCTCAGTAAATTTAAGAAAACTGAAATCAAACCAAGCATCATTTCTGACCACAACGCTATGAGATTAGAAATCAATTACAGGGAAAAAAAAGTAAAAAGCACAAACACATGGAGGCTAAACAATACATTACTAAATAACCAAGAGATCACTGAAGAAATCAAAGAGGAAATATAAAATATCTAGAGACAAATGACAATGAAAACACAACAATCCAAAACCTATGGGATGCAGCAAAAGCAGTTCTAAGAGGGAAGTTTATAGCTATACAAACCTACCTCAAGAAACAAAAAAAAAAATCAAATAAACAATCTAACGTTACACCTAAAGGAACTAGAGAAAGAAGAACAAACAAAACCCAAAGTTAGCAGAAGGAAAGAAATCATAAAGATCAGATCAGAAAAAAATGAAAAAGAAATGAAGGAAATGATAGCAAAGATCAATAAAACTAAAAGCTGGTTCTTTGAGAAGATAAAGAAAATTGATAAACCATTAGCCAGACTCATCAAGAAAAAAATGGAAGAAACTCAAATCAACAGAATCAGAAACGAAAAAGGAGAAGTAGCAACTGACACTGCAGAAATACAAAAGATCATGAGAGATTACCACAAGCAACTATATGCCAATAAAATGGTCAACCTGGAAGAAATGGACAAATTCTTAGAAAGGTATAACCTTCCAAGACTGAACCAGGAAGAAATAGAAAATATGAACAGACCAATCACAAGCACTGAAATTGAAACTGTGATTAAAAATCTTCCAACAACAAAAGTCCAGGACCAGATTGCCTCACAGGTGAATTCTATCAAACACTTAGAGAAGAGCTAACACCCATCCTTCTCAAACAGTGAGAGGCCCGCATACCACCCCCCAAAAAAAAGATGTGGTACATATACACAATGGAATATTACTCAGCCATAAAAAGGAACGCAATTGGGTCATTTGTAGAGATGTGGATGCATCTAGAGACTGTCATACAGAGTGAAATAAGTCAGAAAGAGAAAAACAAATATCGTATATTAACACATATATGTGGAACATAGAAAATGGTACAGATGAACTGGTTTGCAGGGCAGAAATTGAGACACAGACATAGAGAACAAACGTATGGACACCAAGGGGCGAAGTGGCGGAGGTGGTGGTGGGATAAATTGGGAGATTGGGATTGACATGTATACACTGACGTTTATAAAATGGATGACTAATAAGAACTTGCTGTATAAAAACTAAATTTAAAAAAAAGAAAAGATAACTAAATTTTCTGTTTAAAGAAAAAGGGCCAGTTTTTGCATTATATGTGTACTATCATTCCACTTGTGTAAACATGTAGACTTTTATAAATGTTTATAATACAAAATATATTAATGTATGGTTTTACATAAATATAATTTTATAAATATATATGCCAGAACACCTACTGAACGCTGGCAGAAGACCCCAGACATCCCAAAAGGCAAGAAACTCCCCACATACCTGGGTAGGGCAAAGCGGAGAGATTCCCGCACAGAGGATCGGTGCCGAGCGTCACTCACCAGCCCGAGAGGCTTGTCTGCTCGCCCGCCGGGGCGCGCAGCGCTAGAAGCTGAGGCTCGGGCTTCGGTCAGAGCGCAGGGAGAGGACAGGGGCTGGCGGCAAGAACTCAGCCTGAAGGGGACTAATGTGCCACAGCTAGCCGGGAGGGAGCCCGGGAAAACTCTAGAGCTGCCGAAGAGGCAAGAGACTTTTTCTTCCCTCTTGGTTTCCTGGTGCGCGAGGAGAGGGGATTCAGAGCGCTGCTTAAAGGGGCTCCATAGACGGGCGCGAGTCACGACTGAAAGTGCGGAGCCCAGTGACGGGCGTGGGACGCTGGGGCTGCTGCTGCTGCCGCCAAGAAGCCTGTGTGCGAGCGCAGGTCACTGCCCACACCGCCCTTCCGGGAGCCTGTGCAGCCCGCCACTGCCGGAGTCCCGGGATCCAGGGGCGGCTTCCCTGGGAGAACGCACGGCGCGCCTCGGGCTGGTGCAACGTCACGCCGACCTCTGCCGCTGCAGGCTCGCCCCGCACTCCGTGCCCCTCCCTCCCGCCCGGCCTGAGTGAGCCAGAGTCCCCGAAGAGGCTGCTCCTTTAACCCTGTCCTGTCTGAGCGAAGAACAGACGCCCTCCAGCGACCTACACGCAGAGGCGGGGCCAAATCCAAAGCTGAGACCCAGGAGCTGTGAGAACAAAGAAGAGAAAGGGAAACCTCTCCCAGCAGCCTCAGAAGCAGCGGATTAAAGCTCCACAATCAACTTGATGTACCCTGCATCTGTGGAATACATGAATAGACAACACATCATCCCAAATTGAGGAGCCCGGAGTCAGTGCTGTGCCTCTGAGGTGGGAGAGCCAACTTCAGGACACTGGTCCACAAGAGAACTCCCAGCTCCACATAATATCAAACGGCGAAAATCTTCCAGAGATCTCCATCTCAACACCAGCACCCAGCTTCACTCAACGACCAGCAAGCTACAGTGCTGGACACCCTATGCCAAACAACTAGCAAGACAGGAACACAATGCCACCCATAAGCAGAGAGGTGGCCTAAAATCATAAAAAGTCTGCAGACACCCCAAAACACACCACCAGACGTGGACCTGCCCACCAGAAAGACAAGATCCAGCCTCATCCACCAGAACACAGGCACTAGTCCCCTCCACCAGGAAGCCTACACAACCCACTAAACCAACCTTAGCCACTGGGGACAGACACCAAAAACAACGGGAACTACGAACCTGCAGCCTGCAAAAAGGAGACCCCAAACACAGTAACATAAGCAAAATGAGAAGGCAGAAAAACACACAGCAGGAGAAGGAGCAAGATAAAAACCCACCCGACCTAACAAATGAAGAGGTAATAGGCAGTCTACCTGAAAAAGAATTCAGAATAATGATGGTAAAGATGATCCAAGATTCTATTTCCCAGATACAAAATCTTGGAAATAGAATAGACAAAATGCAAGAAACAGTTAACAAGGACCTAGAAGAACTAAAGATGAATCAAGCATCGATTAAAAACACAATACATGAAATAAAAAATACTCTAGATGGGATCAATAGCAGAATAACTGAGGCAGAAGAACGGATAAGTGAGGTGGAAGATAAAATAGTGGAAATAACTGCTGCAGAGCAAAATAAAGAAAAAAGAATGAAAAGAACAGAGGACAGTCTCAGAGACCTCTGGGACAACATTAAACGCACCAACATTCGAATTATAGGGGTTCCAGAAGAAGAAGAGAAAAAGAAAGGGACTGAGAAAATATTTGAAGAGATTATAGTTGAAAACTTCCCTAATATGGGAAAGGAAATAGTTAATCAAGTCCAGGAGGCACAGAGAGTCCCATACAGAATAAATCCAAGGAGAAATACGCCAAGACACATATTAATCAAACTGTCAAAAATTAAACACAAAGAAATCATATTAAAAGCAGCAAGGCAAAAACAACAAATAACACACAAGGGAATCCCCATCAGGATAACGGCTGATCTCTCAGCAGAAACTCTACAAGCCAGAAGGGAGTGGCAGGACATAATTAAAGTGATGAAGGAGAAAAACCTGCAACCAAGATTACTCTACCCAGCAAGGATCTCATTCAGATTTGATGGAGAAATTAAAACGTTTACAGACAAGCAAAAGCTGAGAGAGTTCAGCACCACCAAACCAGCTTTACAACAAATGCTAAAGGAACTTCTCTAGGCAAGAAACACAACAGAAGTAAAAGACCTACAATAACGAACCCAAAACAATTAAGAAAATGGGAATAGGAACATACATATCGATAATTACCTTAAATGTAAATGGACTAAATGCTCCCACCAAAAGATACAGATTGGCTGAATGGATACAAAAACAAGACCCATATATATGCTGTCTACAAGAGACCCACTTCAGACCTAGAGACACATACAGACTGAAAGTAAGGGGATGGAAAAAGATATTCCATGCAAATGGAAACCAAAAGAAAGCTGGAGTAGCAATTCTCATATCAGACAAAATAGACTTTAAAATAAAGACTATTACAAGAGACAAAGAAGGACACTACATAATGATCAAGGGATCGATCCAAGAAGAAGATATAACAATTGTAAATATTTATGCACCTAACATAGGAGCACCTCAATACATAAGGCAAATACTAACAGCCATAAAAGGAGAAATCGACAGTAACACAATCATAGTAGGGGACTTTAACACCCCACTTTCACCAATGGACAGATCATCCAAAATGAAAATAAATAAGGAAACACAAGCTTTAAATGATACATTAAACAAGATGGACTTAATTGATATTTATAGGACATTCCATCCAAAAACAACAGAATACACATTTTTCTCAAGTGCTCATGGAACATTCTCCAGGATAGATCATATCTTGGGTCACAAATCAAGCCTTGGTAAATTTAAGAAAATTGAAATTGTATCAAGTATCTTTTCCGACCACAATGCTATGAGACTAGATATCAATTACAGGAAAAGAGCTGTAAAAAATACAAACACATGGAGGCTAAACAATACACTACTTAATAACGAAGTGATCACTGAAGAAATCAAAGAGGAAATTTAAAAATACCTAGAAACAAATGACAATGGAGACACGACGACCCAAAACCTATGGGATGCAGCAAAAGCAGTTCTAAGAGGGAAGTTTATAGCAATACAATCCCACCTTAAGAAACAGGAAACATCTCGAATAAACAACCTAACCTTGCACCTAAAGCAATTAGAGAAAGAAGAACAAAAACATCCCAAAGTTAGCAGAAGGAAAGAAATCATAAAAATCAGATCAGAAATAAATGAAAAAGAAATGAAGGAAACAATAGCAAAGATCAATAAAACTAAAAGCTGGTTCTTTGAGAAGATAAACAAAATTGATAAACCATTAGCCAGACTCATCAAGAAAAAAAGGGAGAAGACTCAAATCAATAGAATTAGAAATGAAAAAGGAGAAGTAACAACTGACACTGCAGAAATACAAAAGATCATGAGAGATTACTATAAGCAACTCTATGCCAATAAAATGGACAACCTGGAAGAAATGGACAAATTCTTAGAAATGCACAACCTGCCGAGACTGAACCAGGAAGAAATAGAAAATATGAACAGACCAATCACAAGCACTGAAATTGAAACTGTGATAAAAAATCTTCCAACAAACAAAAGCCCAGGACCAGATGGCTTCACAGGCGAATTCTATCAAGCATTTAGAGAAGAGCTAACACCTATCCTTCTCAAACTCTTCCAAAATATAGCAGAGGGAGGAACACTCCCAAACTCATTCTACGAGGCCACCATCACCTTGATACCAAAACCAGACAAGGATGTCACAAAGAAAGAAAACTACAGGCCAATATCACTGATGAACATAGATGCAAAAATCCTCAACAAAATACTAGCAAACAGAATCCAACAGCACATTAAAAGGATCATACACCATGATCAAGTGGGGTTTATTCCAGGAATGCAAGGATTCTTCAATATACGGAAATCAATCAACGTGATACACCATATTAACAAATTGAAGGAGAAAAACCATATGATCATCTCAATAGATGCAGAGAAAGCTTTCGACAAAATTCAACACCCATTTATGATAAAAACCCTGCAGAAAGTAGGCATAGAGGGAACTTTCCTCAACATAATAAAGGCCATATATGACAAACCCACAGCCAGCATCGTCCTCAATGGTGAAAAACTGAAACCATTTCCACTAAGATCAGGAACAAGACAAGGTTGCCCACTCTCACCACTCTTATTCAACCTAGTTTTGGAAGTTTTAGCCACAGCAATCAGAGAAGAAAAGGAAATAAAAGGAATCCAAATTGGGAAAGAAGAAGTAAAGCTGTCACTGTTTGCAGATGACATGATACTATACATAGAGAATCCTAAAGATGCTACCAGAAAACTACTAGAGCTAATCAATGAATTTGGTAAAGTTGCAGGATACAAAATTAATGCACAGAAATCTCTTGCATTCCTATATACTAATGATGAAAAATCTGAAAGTGAAATCAAGGAAACACTCCCATTTACCATTGCAACAAAAAGAATAAAATATCTAGGAATAAACCTACCTAAGGAGACAAAAGACCTGTATGCAGAAAATTATAAGACACTGATGAAAGAAATTAAAGATGATACAAATAGATGGAGAGATGTACCATGTTCTTGGATTGGAAGAATCAACATTGTGAAAATGACTCTACTACCCAAAGCAATCTACAGATTCAATGCAATCCCTATCAAACTACCACTGGCATTTTTCACAGAACTAGAACAAAAAATTTCACAGTTTGTATGGAAACACAAAAGACCCCGAATAGCCAAAGCAACCTTGAGAACGAAAAATGGAGCTGGAGGAATCAGGCTCCCTGACTTCAGACTATACTACAAAACTACAGTAATCAAGACAGTATGGTACTGGCACAAAAACAGAAAGATAGATCAATGGAACAGGATAGAAAGCCCAGAGTTAAACGCACGGACATATGGTCACCTTATCTTTGATAAAGGAGGCAGGAATGTACAGTGGAGAAAGGACAGTCTCTTCAATAAGTGGTGCTGGGAAAACTGGATAGGGACATGTAAAAGTATGAGATTAGATCACTCCCTAACACCATACACAAAAATAAGCTCAAAATGGATTAAAGACCTAAACGTAAGGCCAGACACTATCAAACTCTTAGAGGAAAACATAGGCAGAACACTCTATGACATAAATCACAGCAAGATCCTTTTTGACCCACCTCCTAGAGAAATGGAAATAAAGACAAAAATAAACACATGGGACCTAATGAAACTTAAAAGCTTTTGCACAGCAAAGGAAACCATAAACAAGACCAAAAGACAACCCTCAGAATGGGAGAAAATATTTGCAAATGAAGCAACTGACAAAGGATTAATCTCCAAAATTTATAAGCAGCTCATGCAGCTCAATAACAAAAAAACAAACAACCCAATCCAAAAATGGGCAGAAGACCTAAATAGACATTTCTCCACAGAAGATATACAGACTGCCAACAAACACATGAAAGGATGCTCAACATCTTTACTCATTAGAGAAATGCAAATCAAAACTACAATGAGATATCATCTCACACCAGTCAGAATGGCCATCATCAAGAAATCTAGAAACAATAAATGCTGGAGAGGGTGTGAAAAAAAGGGAACACTCTTGCACTGCTGGTGGGAATGTGAATTGGTACAGCCGCTATGGAGAACGGTATGGAGGTTCCTTAAAAAACTACAAATAGAACTACCATATGACCCAGCAATCCCACTACTGGGCATATACCCTGAGAAGACCATAATTCAAAAAGAGTCATGTACCAAAATGTTCATAGCAGCCCTATTTACAATAGCCCGGAGATGGAAACAACCTAAGTGTCCATCATCGGATGAATGGATAAAGAAGATATGGCACATATATACAATGGAATATTACTCAGCCATAAAAAGAAATGAAATTGAGCTATTTGTAATGAGGTGGATAGATCTAGAGTCTGTCATACAGAGTGAAGTAAGTCAGAAAGAGAAAGACAAATACTGTATGCTAACACATATATATGGAATTTAAGAAAAAAAAATGTCATGAAGAACATAGGGGTAAGACAGGAATAAAGACACAGACCTACTAGAGAATGGACTTGAGGATATGGGGAGGGGGAAGGGTAAGCTGTGACAAAGTGAAAGAGCGGCATGGACATATATACACTACCAAACGTAAGGTAGATAGCTAGTGGGAAGCAGCCGCATAGCACAGGGAGATCAGTTCGGTGCTTTGTGACCGCCTGGAGGGGTGGGATAGGGAGGGTGGGAGGGAGACGCAAAAGGGAGGGGATATGGAAACATATGTATATGTATAACTGATTAAATTTGTTACAAAGCAAAAATAAAAAAAAATAAAAAAAAAAATTAAAAAAAAAAATAAATATATATGCTAAATGTATGTTATATATGTATACACATGAACAAGTACATGTATTTGCTTATGCATAGAAAGTTCTCAAGGCGATGTGTTACATCTTTTTTAAGTTATGACTCACATAGCAAAAAAACTGTCCTATACTCTGAGACAAACTAGAGAGGATTTAGAAGCATCTACGTGGAAGTTGGTAAAAAAAAATCATGATGTCTTCTTTATAGTACAAAATTATTATAAAATCTATACAGTATTTGGAATGACATTAAATACTAAATTTAAGCTTCCAAAAGTATTTTCAAAAATTTAATGTACTTCTAAGTTTTTTCCTGCTAATACAATTTTTTAATACATGACTTCATACTTGAAATGTCTACATGCAATCTCTGATCAAGACCTTTAAAAATGATTGAAGCTAATTCTTGATGACCACCATTGATAAAAAACCTATTTGCACTAATATACAATAAAATTTTTATTGCTTTACAACCATGCACAAATTTTCACATAAATGAAAGTCTGTTTTCAATGTTAATGTCTTTTTCTTTTCTTTCACTGATAAGTGTAATGATAAAATTTCTTTGGTGACATGAATGGATTTCCAACTTAAACATTTCCATAACAAGTATTTCACAATCTAAATAATCTCAAATTTGCAAAGGAGTGTGGGCCTGTTAGAGCAATCATCCTCAAAGTGGTTTGGATGCCTCTAAGAGGGCATGTCAGCCCCAGGTAGGCAGAATGATATATGTGGTGTACTGGGTTGAATAATGTCCCCCCTGAATTCATGTCCACCCTGAACCTCAGAATGTGACTTTATTTGTAATAAGGGTGTAATTACAGATGTAATTAATGTGAGCTTCAAGATAAGATCGTCCTGGATGAGGTGGTCCCACAATCCAGTGAGAGAATCCTTAGAAGAGACAGAAAAGGAGAGGACACAGCGACACCGAGAGGAAGGTGATGTGAGTACAAAGGCAGGGACTGGAGTGATGCATCTACAAGGCAAGGGACAGAGAGGACGGAGGGCCACTGCCGGAAGCTGGGAGAGAGGCGGGGAGTGGATTCTCCCTCAGGGCCGCCGGAAGGAACAACCCTGGGGACACCTTGATTTCCGGGCTCCAGAACCATGAGAATACACTTCTGTGATCGTAAGCCACTCAATTTGTAGTAATTTGTCATGGCAGCCCTGCGACACTGATGTACACGAGTGCCCACCAAGTGCCCCCCACTGGGATGGGATGGCGCCTGGCCAGGCTGCTCCCCAGCTCTCTGTGCTCCAGGGAGGATGGGATGCTGAGAAAAGCAGCCTGGATGACTGAGAGCTGGACTCCCCCACCCCGGGAGCTGGGGCTGTGGAGGAGGAAGCTCCCTTCCCTCGAGGTGAGCCAAGATTGCAGTTTCAAGATGGAAAGTCCATGGGACTCAGCTATGACTCAGCACCGCCCAGGCCTGAGCCGATTGATCTACACCCCCAGCAGCAGTTCAGAAAGCGCCCTGTCACGGCACTGTAAACCAGCTGTACTCCAATTTTACAAGTAAATAAATACGAAAAAAAGGGGAAAAAAAGAAAGAAAGAAAACACCCTGCGAGTGAACACTTGGAGGACCACCGAGGAAAACAAGGCCCTGCCTTCACACTCCTGTGACAGTGCAGTAAAACATCTTACACTCAAGAATGAGGAAAGCCATCAGACCTGTTCGGAGACAGCAGCATCTTCAACAGAGAAAAGTGTGTGAATTTCAAGAAAATGTTAAACACACAGTGAACGTGAAGAAAGGATATATTTGAAAAATACCTTCGAGAGAATCAGCGCATGACAATCCCAGTCACTTGAAACTGGTCAGACGGTGGGCTCCAAAATGATTGTGTGAGAATCTTCCCAAACAAGGAGTAATGAATGAAGAAGAACAGCAGCTGGTACCTCAGGCGTTGCAGTCAGGTACTCGGAGGAAACAAGGGACTCAGCCTTACTCACGTGATAGACCCCTGTGGGTTAGATGATAAGCGCTACATTATAGCAGAAAGGAAGATGAAGTTATAGGTGTTTAATTCATAATTGTTTCTCTGGAAGTTCTTTGAGAATGACAGTTTAATTAAAAGATACTTACACATTTTAAAGGGAAGATATAAACCTGGGGCTTAGAGAAGGGTATCAATTTAGGGCACTCTGTAATATAAGTATAAACTAAGTTCTAACATGAAATTTTGGTATCTGGGGTAAATTTGCCCTCTCCCCAAATGGACAGTTAAAGAAATGTAGGGGAAATTCTGTGTTTAAAAAATAATTTGGACAATTCCGAAAGTCAGTTTTAATACACTGCTTTGTTCTTGTGGTAAAAAGTTTTATGTTAAATGATCAAAAAAATAGTCCAATCTGGTGAATGTCTAAACCTAAACTGGTCCACAAGTGTCTGCCTTGCTTCTAAGTTTACGACCCTTTTTTCCATTCCTTCACCGTGTTTTCCCATCTCGATGGTCTAGCAGGTAATTAAACTCCTCTGCCCAAAACTGTAGTGGTAGTAGTATCAGTAATAATAATAATACACATGGAGACAAAATTGGGGGCCACAGCGTGAGCCAAAAGCCTTCGCCTGCCCATGCACCCCTGCTCTGCATATCCTGCATCAGGCCCTTTGGAAACAACTGCAGCAAATTTCACATCAGCAATTCTCTTTCTTTTCCTAAACTCAGCTTTATATTCTACATAAAAAATAACCACAATAATGTATTTAACCTTCTCTTAATGTATATCTTATGTAACACTTGTATCCCTCAGAATTCCACCTTCTTTTGTTCAACAAAGATTGAGAGGAAGCTGGAGCCGGAATCTCAGGTTACAGCTCAAATCTGTGGGCTGGTGCGCCCTCTGATGGACATTTTTCACAGTACACGTGCTTTTTTGTTTTGCTGTGTTTTTTGGGCTGTTGTGTTTTATTTATTTTTTTTTTAAGTTTTTTATTAATTAATTAATTTATTTATTTTTGGCTGTGTTGGGTCTTCGTTTCTGTGCGAGGGCTTTCTCCAGTTGTGGCAAGCGGGGGCCACTCTTCATCGCCGTGCGCGGGCCTCTCACTGTCGCGGCCTCTCTTGTTGCGGAGCACAGGCTCCAGACGTGCAGGCTCAGTAGTTGTGGCTCACGGGCCCAGTCGCTCTGCGGCATGTGGGATCCTCCCAGTCCAGGGCTCGAACCCGTGTTCCCTGCACTGGCAGGCAGACTCTCAACCACTGCGCCACCAGGGAAGCCCCTGTTGTGTTTTTTTAAGGCAGGAGCATTTCATTTGCAGGCCAAGAAACATCTCGTAAAGCCAAGAACAATCAGGAAGTCATCTCAAATGATCCCTGAATGATCCAAAACACACGAATCTTGTTTAGCTGACTGTGTTCACCAGAGTTCTTGTCAGAGAACTTGTTTAACAGAGGTGGCTTGATATTAACTTGGAGTGGCAGATAAACTGCAAGGGACTGATCAGCAATAATTGTTTTTTAAAATGTTTGTTCTGATTGATAAAGGATGGGGATAAAGTTTGCATTTGGGAACTGGAGAGGGAGAAGTTGCCCCCTCACCCTGGGGACAGGGCAACACGGTAGAACAGAGGCCACAGAAAATACATGTGAAATAAGGAGAGTTCGGGACTTCCCTGGCAGCCCAGTGGTTAAGACTGCGTGCTCTCAATGCAGGGGGCACGGGTTCAAACCCTAGTTGGGGAACTAAGATCCCGCATGCCACACAGTGTGGCCAAAAATAAAATAAAATAATAGGGAGAAAAAAAAAAAGAAATAAGGAGAGTTCGCTTTGAGCAATCAAAGATGCTGAGCCCCGACCCGGACCCTCCAAGTCTTCAGCAAAGAAGATTGGTCGACCTCTTGAGGAAAACAGTAAAGAAACTGAATTCTGTGTCCTGGGTGATTTGGGGGGCTGAGGGGGGCAGGAGCCTGCGAGACACAGACCCAGAGTCTGAAGGCACAGCTGAATGTAGAAACCCAGTGTTTCAGGAGTAGCACCGCGGTCCTTCACTGGAGGCCTGCGTAAATTCATAAAGCTCACACACCTCTGAGTCAGCACTACAGAAGTGGTTGAAAAGAGACAAAAGCAGAGCTGTAGGTCGGTGTTTCCCAGCAAGGTAAGCACAGGAAGCAGTGACGTGTGTAGCTGGCTGACAGAGGTGCAGGGCCTCTGGCCACCCCAGAGCTGGTGTTGTTTCCCAAGAGTTCAGGGGTGTCAGTCTCTCAACACCTGTGTGGCCTCCCGAGGGCCCACGGAGGAGGTTCTGCGGTAGGTAGGCTGCCTATGGGCTGCCGAAGTGCCCAAGACTGGTCAACAGGAGTGAGGACCACCCCTGGAGAAGGCCAAGGTCTCAGACCTGCACCCCGTCCTCCTGGATGTGTCATCAGGTCATACTGGAATCTAGTCCTTTACTGAACGCTCCCTGGCTAGCCTCCGCGGAGCTGCTAAATTCTGTGCATTTACTCAACGGCTCTATTTTTAGGCGCAGGTGAACAGAACTTCACTGCTGCAATTTTGGTGGCTGTTACTCTTTATTTTTGTCCTTGCTCTACCGGGTGATGTTTCCCTGTCTAAATACTTCATTAACAAACAAAGACAGTAACATATGACAGAGCTGAGAACCAGGAAGGAAGCATGAAGAGGGAAATGCCTGTGAAGAGCAGAGCCCGTGTTGAGAGGGACGCTCTGTTCACATAATTCTGAAGACACTATCTGAGAACAGGTCTAACTTCTCTTACTGCGACGACAGAGGGAAGACCTCGGTGGCTTTACACATAAAAAGAACAGCTTTTGGGGAATCGTGTAGTGATTGTTACACTATTGCATTTTCTTAGTTACACTTACTAGGCCACTGTACTGTATCTCTGTTACAATTTCAGAATGAGATGAAACTGGTCCTGTTTACTCCCAGGACCAGTGCTTTAGAACCAGTGCAGGAAAGCCTTGGATGCTCCCCTGCTCTTAACTTGTGAATCACACTGAAATAGTCATTCGTGTGATCACATCTCCAGCTCTCCTGCATCCCCCAAGTCCTGGACAGTCAGGCAGGGCCTCCGGATTCACTTTGGCCAAGGACACACGAATGGGAGCATCACGTGCCAGGTCCAGTCAAAAGCTTTAAGACCTGAGCATGATTTTCCAAATGTCCTTCCCCCTGTGTGACAGCAGAGATTGTCCCAGAGGGTGGAGGTGGCATCAGTCTGGGTCTCTGAGTGAAGCTAACATGAGACAGAGACCGTCCCCATTGACTCATTGTCACCCCGTGGTCTGTAAGCATCACTGAGACGTGTGGACACTTTGTCACCAGAGCAGTGCCTTTCCTGACTGATGCATACACATATGCTAATTGCACATATAGAAGAACCACCATATCAATGGGTATTTTATCTCACACATAGTCATAAGAACTTAGATTATCTAATACTCAAGATTATAATAAAATAAAAGGTTGTTACTTCTATAGGTAGATCTAATATTTGTCTTTAAAAGGAACAGCTGGGGGAAAAAAAGAAACAGCTGGTAGATAAAGAGAATACAGTTGACCCTTGAACAACACAGCTTGAACTGCCCAGGACTGAACTTGGATGTGCATTTTTTTCAGTAAATATGTACTACAGTACTACACAGTCTACGGTTGGTGCTCAGATTCAGAACCACAGATACAGAGAGCTGACTGTAAGCTTCTGGCAGGTTTTCCACTATGCGGAGGGTCGGCATCCCTAGCCCCCATGTTGTTCAAGCATCAGTTATACATATAAACATAAAAAGCAAAGGAGAAGCAATCATATGATCAGGAGTTACTATGAGAGGGTCACCAGCCCCATCTACCACAGTCGTCTCCAGGGTGATCAGTGATGTCATCATGCTGTTCCGGGACCATCTAAGCCCAAAATTTCCCATCGGCAAAATCCGTAGAGGTGACTTTACTTCTGTATTCTTTTTTTTTTTTTTTTTTTTTTTTTTTCGGTACGCGGGCCTCTCACTGTCGTGGCCTCTCCCGTAGCGGAGCACAGGCTCCGGACGCGCAGGCTCAGCGGCCATGGCTCACGGGCCCAGCCGCTCCGCGGGATGTGGGATCTTCCCGGACCGGGGCACGAGCCCACGTCCCCTGCATCGGTAGGCGGACTCTCAACCACTGCGCCACCAGGGAAGCCCCCTTCTGTATTCTTTTATGTCAATCACAAACATTTAGATTTCAGAATATCTAAATGTCCAGTCATGCTTTTTGGAGATAATTTTTAGAAGATGCTCAGCTTTGGGAACAGAAAAGAGAAGCAAATCGAACGACAGAAAAATAGAGGCCTTTACAATAAACCGAAGGAAACATAACAGACATACACTTAGAGCTTCGATGTGCACCTTCCTGACATTCTTGAGGAGAGGGGAGGGTGAGGTTAAGTCGAAGAGGCTGGCAGCATCTGCTTTGCATAAAGTCATTGTGGCGTTTAGAAAAAATCTTTTTATGTTTCTACAGAGTTGAAGGCCTCCTGAATACATTTAGTTGTAAAGATTGGATCCTGGGCTAAGAGTAAGTCTGGGAAGTGAATTTACAACTCTATAGATGGTGAGAGATCCAGAGAGACAAGTCCGGAGGATCTCATGGTACCTGTCTACACAGGAAGGGAAACTGAGGCCCAGGACTGGGGAGACAGCTCTGTGATCTGTAATTTGACAACTTTCCATAAAGAAAACTCTAACCCCAAATGCCTTAACTAATAAGTTCTACTCAAATTTAAAGAAGAAAAAACCACCAACGTAGGAGAAACTCCTCCATGGAATTTAAAAAAGTGGGAATGCTTCTCCATACGCTCAGTGAGGTCAGAATAAATTTGCTCCCCAAACTTAACAAGGACATTACAAGAAAGAAAAATTATAGGCTAATATCATTCATGAACGTAAATGCAAACTTCCAAACAACATTAGCAAACTGAGGTTCCATTTCCAGCAGTGACAGAATAGGTTGTATCAGACTGATCTCCTCCTAACAATACTCAGAATTTCTGGACACAAGCATGACCCAACACAGGCAGATGTCACAGGCGATCTCAGCCTTAAAAGAGGGGAAGCTGGCTGCGTTGATCTAAAGTTACTGACCACTCATCTAACGGCTGCACCAACTGAGTTGCACACAGAAAATGGAGCCCAAGTAGAAAGGGACAGGTTCATCGGGCCGAGGACTCAGAGGTCAGAGTTCGGGGCTGGGAATTAAGAGGAGGAATCCTAGCAAAGAGGTAGCCAAAGGAAGCGGTCCCCAGATCTGTGCAAAACTCCTCTCAAATCCTTGACTAGCTCCCTAACCGTGCAGACCTAAGATGAGAGTCCAAGACACAGAGCAGAAAACAGCAGAAGGTAGAGCCTAATCGAGCTGGGCAAAGATTTCAGCATCTTTCCCTTCTTGAGAGGCAGCGTCTGGAGTTCGAGTCATGCCAAATGAGAGGGAATTGGTGAATACTTTGGGTTTTCCACTGAGTACCAGAAGAGTCACCATACCATAAAGGGCCACATTTAAAACTAATGGCTGTCTTAGGACTTACTGCCTACAACAAAAAAGCAACACTTTTCAGAGAAAGATGAAAGAATTCAGAGCTCCTATAATGTATCCTTTACAATATTCAATATACAAATTAAAAATATTAGCTATGCAAAGAAGCAAGAAAATGTGACCCGAAATTTCTAAAAAGTTAAAAAGCAGTTATTATAAACAGGCCCTGCAATGACCAGATGTTAGAATCAGCAGTCAGGGATTCTTAAATAAATAAAAGAAATATGCTAAAGAATCTATAGGAAAAGAGAGATCTAATGGGTGAAGAGGTGAGGAATTTCAGAGAGAAAGGGAAATTCTACAAATAAACCGATGAAGAGTTCCAGTCCAAGACGGCAACATAGGAGGTTCCTGAATTCACCTCCTCCTATGGACACCTCAAATCTGCAGCTCCACACAGAACAATTCCCTCTGAAAGAAATGCAAAAACTAGCTGGACAACTCCTCCACATCAGGCAAATGAGAAAAAAATCCACATCAAAACGGGTAGGAAAAGTTGAAACTTTCATCATAAACCCCACCTCCGGTGCAGTGACATATAGTCAGGAGGGAACTCACAACTCCCAGCTTCTCCCTGGGGAGCAAGGGGTTTCAACCCAATATCTAGTGCCCTAGCTTTTAAAACGTCCACCTAAGGGATAGGCCCCCAAAACACCTAGCTCTAAAAGCCAACAGGGCTTAGGTTTGTAGATTTCCGTGAAACCTACAAAGCTAAAGCAAATAAAGAAAGAGTTGTTAATGGGCTTGTGAGGACACCTCACGGCTGCCCCCCAGTGCTAAGCGCGGAAGCAGCAGACAGAAATGCGCCCCTCCTAGTTTTTACCTAAAAGAGGTCTCTTTGCATTCCTTAAAATCTGCAGCCTGAGGGTCAGGCCCCTAATTTAGCACATGCCTAGGGGCCACCTGCTGCCCCCCATGGAGACTGGGGAGTCTGGTAGGGGCATCTCCACCCACTCCCTAGGTCTGCCTCCAAGTCACAGTGTTCTCCCTGGAAGGAGCCTGTACGCACATCTGATGCCTGGCTTTTGCAGATGCAACCCAGGAGATGCACCCCTTGATTGCCTGGCTCTGGTGGCCAGTGGGGCTTGCATTAGTAGGACCTATCAGACGGTAGCAAACAAAGAAACAGCTCCTAACTGGCTGTCACCCCAGGGCTCAGTGCAGAGGGAGCAGACAGAAATGCCCATCTCCCGGTCTTTTCCCGTAAAGAGGTCTACTTGCAGACTTTCAATTATAAGATAAGGTCTGAGGATCTAATGTAAAATATGATGACTGTAGTTGACTGTGTTGCATAATTGAAATTTGAGACTTGAAGTTCTACTCTAAGAGAGTAGAAGTTAACTGTTCTCACCAGCAAAAAAAGAAATATGTGAGGTGATGGGTATGTTAAGGAACCAGACGGGGCGAATCCTTTCACAAGGTTTACATATATCAAATCATCACACTGTACACTTTAAATCTATTGCAATTTTATTTCAATTAAAAGAAAAAGAATTTGTACCATGTCAGTGCAATGAGGGTGAAGAAGAGATTTTTTGGAGGAGAAATCAAAAGATTTGGTAAACAATAAACTGTGAGGTTAAAGGAAAAAGAGGAATTAAAAATGACTCTGGGGACTTCCCTGGTGGCACAGCTGTTAAGAATCCACCTGCCAATGCAGGGGACACGGGTTCGAGCCCTGGTCCGGGAAGATCCCACAAGCCATGGAGCAACTAAGCCCGTGCGCCACAACTACTGAGCCTGCGCTCTAGAGCCCGTGAGTCACAACTACTGAGCCCGCGTGCCGCAACTACTGAAGCCCGTGCTCCACAGCAAGAGAAGCCACTGCAGTGAGAAGCCGGCGCACCACAACAAAGAGTAGCCCCCGCTCGCTGCAACTAGAGAAAGCCCACGCGCAGCAACAAAGACCCAACGCAGCCAAAAATAAATAACTCAATAAATAAAAAAGACTGATTTGTAGCTTATGGTAAATGGTAAGAAACTTTAGAATGAATTAAGTTCCATGATTCTCGAACCCCCTCAATCACTTTGAGAATATAAAATAGTAAGAAATGGAGGGGAAGTGAGGTACTTGGGATCATTTCTTTGGAGAAGAATGGGAAGAGGTCCTACAGCTTCCATCACAAGCTAAAAAGAGAGGGACTGCCTGTCATGAACGTCACCAATGTCGGTTGATACTTTGATTCAAGTTGCGAGTGAAACAACACAATATACATAGTAACTCAATGACATGACACGAGCAGCTACTTCCTTCCTTCCTGTATCAGTCAGTCATTTTCAAATACTGAAAGAATGCCCCCTTTTTTTTCCCTTTTGCTATTCCCAGTATAGCAGCTACAGACACAGTACACTTTTAAGTCTTAACTGCCTTGTAAACATTTTCTCCACCACATTCTTCAATTCAGAGTAGACAATGAACAAAATAATAAATCAAGGTCTTAAGTGTGGCATTTGCCAATTTCTGAGTTGTGAATACTCCCACCATGGTGAATTTCAAGCTACCAACATGGTGTCACTGAATGCGGAGCTGGGAAGAGGTGTACCATAGCGTGCCATTACATGGTATTTCCACCATGTAGATACAACAGCTGTATAGATGATAATAAAATATATTTAGAATAGGTAATAGATAATAAAATGTATGGCATAGATAATTATAAAATGTATTTAAATAATTTGGAAATGATTTTTAGTATTTATTACATTGGTTTTTAATATGATTTCATTGCAAGTTTATGTAACTTAATTTTTTTTTACTTTTTTATTGAAGTGTAGTTGATTTACAATATTGTGTTAGTTTCAGGTGTACAGCAAAGTGATTCGGTCATACATATATATATGTATATAGCTATATCCTTTTTTTAAAAATTCTTTTCCATTGTAGGTAATTACAAGATAGTGAATACAGTTCCCTATGCTCTACAGTAAATTCCTGTTGCTGATCTATGTATATGATAGTGTGTATCTGTTAATCCTGTACTCCGAATTTATCCTTCCCCCTTCCCCTCCATTTTTAATAATGGCTGTGTTTCACATCTACCTGTAAAATTCCTGAAAATTTAACCACAGGCCCTCCCGAGCCAGGATAAGCCATGTCCTGCACACCTCTGACTTTAAGTACATTGAAAACACAGCTTTACTGTCCTGTCATTCTCAAACTGCTAAAATGTGGATTTTCCTCTCTATGAAATTCATAGCAAACTTGGTACAGCAATCTCTTCTCTTAATCCAGTGGACACATTCCAGTCCTAATTTTTTTTTTTTTTTTTTTTTGCCATACGCGAGGCTTGTGGGATCTTAGTTCCCCGACCAGGGATTGAACCCAGGCCCACGGCAGTGAAAACGCTGAGTCCTAACCACTAGCCCACCAGGGAATCCTAATCTTGATTATCCATAGGAAACGACACCGTTGGTCTCCTGCTTGAAACCGCCGTGTCGCTGGCTTGTCCAGTCTCTCGCCTTCACCCTCCCTCTCTGACTGTTCCCTAGGTCCAGTCTGAATGTTATCCTTTCCCCACTGAGCCCTTCAGTGCTGGTTTTTCTGAGTATTCTCAGTGCTCACATCTTATCGCATGTCACACGGCCCCAGGAGGCCTCATCTACCCTGCTATCGCTCGTGGCCAGTCGTCACCACACCTGTATCTCCAAACCAAGATTCTCTTCCTTCCTAACATCTAGACCCATATTTGCAATTGCTCTGTGATGTATGTTCCCTCTAGTGTCCCACATAAATTTTGAATTCAAAATGTCATAACCCTCTCTTCCCTTGTGATTTGATGACTATGCTTAGTGTTATGTTTGGAGTCCTTTCTCTTTGTGTGTGTGTGTGTGTGTGTATCTATTGCAGAGTGTTGGTTCCCATGAGGTTTATATAAAGCAACCTATAAATATACAGGATTATTTTAAGTTGATGATCTCCTAAATGATCTCTTTTATTATATTTTGTATCTCTACCATTTGATGGATGTTCACTCAACCTACTGGGGTAAACATTTCATGATGTACGTAAGTCAAATCATTATGCTGTACCCCTTAAACTTATATAGTGCTGTATGTCAGTTATAGCTCAATAAAACTGGAAGGAAATAAAGCAAAACGAAACCACAAAATGTCCACAACAAACTTGTTTCTGTCTTTTCAAGTCTGCTTCTCCCTTTCAACTCAATAATTTATAGGAGGCACGATTTGCCAAATCACCTAACCAAAACCCTGAATGTCATTCTGTATTCCTCCTTCTTTCATATATTCCCCATGTAAGACTTCAGCACCCATTGGCTCTGGTCCTAATATCTCTACCAATTATTGCTTCTCTCTTTACCCACTGTCACTGATAAAACTTTATTCCTGGGAATTCCCTGGCAGTCCACTGGTTAGGACCTGGTGCTTTCACTGCCATGGGCCTAGGTTCAGTCCCTGGCTGGGGAACTAAGATTCTGCAAGCTGCACAATGAAGGCGAAAAAAAAAAAAAAACACTTTAATCCTAATCACCCCACATTGTTGTAATAATCTTCTAATTTTGTAACTCTGATTCATCTTACACACTGATGCCTCTGTTATCTTTCTAAATCACAAATCACTGAATGGCTCCCAATTGCCTTAGACCAGTGGTTCTCAACCTTGGCTGCACAACAGAATTAACTGGGGAGGTCTTTTTCAACTAATTTTATAAATGTATGATTTACATATAATAAAGTACACCCATTTTAAGTATATAGCTCAATGTGTTTTTAACCCATACATACACACACACACGTGTGTAATTATCACCATCAGTAATGATATAAAACATTTTCATCACTTCAAAAAGTTCCCACATATCCTTCTTCAAATTTCCCAAGCTTATCCTTCCCCCAAAGAGTTGACCCTAAGCAACCGCTGTCAGTAAAGATAAGTTTTACCTGCTCTAGAGTCTCATATAAATTGAATCAGACAATATTTACTCTTTGACATCTGGTTTCTTTTACCCAAGATAATGTCTTTGAGATTCAGCCATGGTGTGTGAATCAGTAATTTCTTCCTTTTTACTGTTGAGTAGTATTCTGTGGTATGAATTTCTCGAAATGTTATCCATTCATTTGTTGATGGACATCTGGATTGTTTCCAGTTTGGGGCTATTATGAATAAAGCTTCTATGAATATTTGGGTACAAATATTTTGTAAACATATGTTTTCATTCCCCTTGGGTCAGTATTTAGGAGTGTTATTGCTGGATCTTATGATAACTGAATATTTAACTTTAGAAGAAACGGTCTATTTTCCAAAGTAGCTGTACCATTCTCCATTCCCACCAGCATTTTAGGAGAGTTCCACACAGAAAGCCAGGACAAACATAGCTCATTTTGCTTGTTTCCCTTCTCTGGCATAACACAGTTCTGTACTGCCTGTAGTTCAATGTCTGAAAATAATCGTTTCATATATTTTGTCTAGTTTTTTCATTGTTGGGAGTGGAAGGGCAAATCCAGTACCAGGTACACTGTCATGGCCAGAAGCAAAGTCCACTTGGGGAGCGGCTTATAAAAACATGATGCTTGAGTGCAACCCCATACTAATTAAATCTCAGTTCCTGCAGTGAGAGGATGGCAGGGGAGTTCTAATGTGCATCAGCCTTGAGAATCACTGGCCCAGAGCGTAATATTCTATCGCTTCACTAAGGCAAGACCGTTCAGCATCTATCCTAAGCCTACATCTCCAGTCTAGATCCGCACCCACACTCTCCAACCCCCAACCATCTTTTGTCATTTCTCCTAAGGTTCAGCCATGCAGTACTTTATCAGGATAAACATGGTATTTCAAACCCATGCCTTTCCCGGTGGTCCCTTTTGGTCCAAAGTTTACCAGGGGTACTTATCCTTCAAGATTCAGCCAAAATGCCTTTGGCTTTATGGGTTATAAAGAAAAGCCCGGGATTTCTAGGGCAGAATGTTGTACTCAAAAGAATATCTGGGGGCTTCCCTGGTGGCGCAGTGGTTGAGAGTCCGCCTGACGAGGCAGGGGACGCGGGTTCGTGCCCCGGTCAGGGAAGATCCCACATGCCGCGGAGCGGCTGGGCCCCTGAGCCATGGCCGCTGAGCCTGCGCGTCCGGAGCCTGTGCTCCGCAACGGGAGAGGCCACAACAGTGAGAGGCCCGCGTACAGCAACAAAAAAAAAAAAAAAAAAAAGAATTTCTGGACAACCAACAGATGCGAGGCTTAGGATCTGGTACCGTCATTTACAACAGGGTGAGTTTAGTCATCTGCTTTCCTCAGGTATAACACGGTAATAACAACACTTACCTGGCAGAGGAACAGACGAGATTACACATACAGTCGAACGCACCTAGCATGGTGCACATAGCAGGTGCCAGCAGAATACTCCCCTTCACACCCCACATTCCACTCATAACGTTTCCTGCAAAGCTCTACTGCAGATGGCACTTTATTATCTGTTTATACATCTCCCTCTCCGAATAGATTGTGAGTTTTATAATGACCAGGACTACTTCTTTTTACCTTTGCATCTGGGGGCATAAAGGTGCTTGGGATAAGACAGGAGTTTGAATAAATCTCAGATGAATTTAGAAGTCTCTAGTTCTGATCGCAAAGAAAGTTTACAGGGTTCTTCCTCCTCAACATCAGTTCACGCTTTGGGGGCGACATACCACCCAGTCCTTGGCAGGAAAATGAGAGAATGTGACCGAGACTGGAAAAGGACCGTGGCACTTTTCATCAGATGAAACATCCAGAGGACGTTTTCACTGTGGGGTTAAAAGAACACGCAAGTCCGTGCTGCCCTCCAGGGCGGCACCCAGCAGCCTCCGGGTTTACGCAGATGCTTCTTGGCGGGGAAATTCTGAGCCAACTTCCTTTAAGGAAAGAAGCGGGACCGCACAGGTGGGCGGGCACCGGAAGAAGCGCGCACGGGAGCCGGGGAGGCGGGAGCGCGCAGGGACCGCCCCGCCCCGCGGTTGCCAGGCAACCGGCCCCGGAAGTCGCGGGAGACGCTTCGGCAGCTGCGGTGCCGGGAGCGGGTGAAAGATGGCGGAGGGTGGCGGCGGCAGCCAGGCCGGCGAGGAGGGGCCGAGGGCGGTGAGGCCGCGGGCCCCGAGCGCGCGGGACTTGCAGGTGCGGCGAGCGGCGGGGCGGGGGTGCGGCGTCGGGGACGGCGCCACCGGAGGCGTGTGGAACCGCCCTGGCCGCGGCCGAGCTTCCCCAGACCGGCCCGGGGACCGAACTGTGATTCCGGCGCCGCGGGTCCGCCCCAGGCGGCGCGCCGGGCAGCGGCGTCGGTAGAAACAAGTGTCCGAGCCCGGCTGTCAGTGGTGCCCCTGCCTCGTTTCCCGTCCGCCCCACTTGCAGTTTAAGAAGCAGCTGCTGATGTCGAATGGCGTTTGGGGGGTTAGGGGTCAGTTGAGTGCTTCACAGGTTGATGCTCCGGTCAGACTCACTGCAGAAGAAAGCTCTGCGGTGGCCGTGGGGAAATCGAGTCACAGCGTGGGCTGGTTTGATCTTGTCTTGCATGCTGTTTGTGGCTCGATTACTTAACGTGTAAAAAGGGTTCCTTTTTATCAGATAGCTTTTCCCTTTTAAAGGGGTGAAGTAAAAAGTATTTCGTCCTACGGCTGCGCAGCCTAGTTGTAACAGCTTACAGTCTAGAAAACATTGCACATAAGAAACAGAGAAATAAAACTTTGTAATGTTACAGGAGATTGACATTAGTTAGCTAAATACCAGCGCACCAAATCCTGCTCCGCCAACTGCATCACACTACTCATTTTAGAGGTTGTTTTTTTTTAACTGTCTCTTTGTAAGATCATTGATAAAATTCAAAAAGTAAACATCTGTAGGGAGCTATAATTAAAAATAAATGACATTCAATCCACAAGACTTGGTAGAAAAGTTCTATTACTTCATTGTTACACCTTCATTCTATTTCTCTGAACAAACATATATTGACCACCTGCCATGTAACATACTGCTAAGCTCGGGAATGCAGAGATAAATAGGATCTCAAATCCACAGTTGGTGCTGGGACACTGTTGAAGGGCATAGAAGTATAAAAGACATTTCTACCTATTTTTTGCAGAAATAAGATATGCATATATTTAACAACATTTTGAGATGGAGTATGAATTAGTGCCAAAATAAGCAGTGCATAAAATGACAAATTTGGAGAATGGAGAGATTGGTGTCAGGTTAGGAGATGAACTCAATGTAGAATAGTTCCAGTGTTCATAAGTCAGTTCAGTAGCAGTAAACAGAATCAAGGGGCAGGAAGGTCTCATCCACCTCGTATTTTCTGTTGAAGACCGGTATCCCTAAGAGGCAGAATGGACTGTCAGGGAAAAAATGGAGCTTCTGGTCAGAACAAATTCGGTTTGCATCTTGACCCTGACACTTAGTAGTTATGTGAATATCGGAAAAATGTCTTAACCTCTCTGATCCTCGGTGTCTTTATCTGTAAACTAGAGGTGATGGTGGTGTCAAGGATGAATTAAAAAAATGTCTATAAAGTGTCTGTTCAATCCCATATTATCCTGGATCAGACTTGCTTAGTAAATATTTGGTTCTTTTTCCCTTAAAGGAGAAAAATACTATAACTTTCACTGGTTAGTCCATGCTAATGCTATTAAACGTAAAACTATGTGACTTAATATCCTTTCTCTAATTTAAATCTATTTTTTCTTTTTATGTGAAAAATGAGAACAGCTTGGTTAATGATCACCTGATACTTGACAAATTTGTACTTCATCCACTGGATTAAGATATGATAAATTGTTGGAGATATTGTGGTAGATGTCACCAATTGTGAGAATTCCTTCCTTTCCACCATCAATTAGAAAACAGGGGTTTTGGGGTTTTTTTTTTTCCATCCCCTGTCTACTTCCTGGTAGGTAGGCTCAAGTAGATAACTGATTTTTTATGAATGTGATTTGGAATATCAAATACACTAAGTATTCATAGTGTTTCCCTTAGAATTTAATAAGAATGTGAAGACTTTGCAAAGAAACCTGAAAACAACCAAGTGATGGCATATGAAGAAATAGAGTATGTATCAAAGATTTAAAACAATTGGATAATGTTGTCTCCCCAGCTGGTTTCTTGGATATTGATTATTTTGGGATTATTTTATTGTTTAATCTAGCCATGCTTATTTCAAGAGTTACCCATTTGGTTCAATTTTCAGTAGATACTCCTTAACTTTCCTGACAACTCGCTCTAAGAGTCTTTCACAGTATAATTGGAAATAGCAAAAGTACCACTAAGTACCTACTTCTTAGCTGCCATGCGGTGTAGGGTTTGTCGGCATCTACATTAGGAGAGATTTCCTCATTCACCACGAGAGGAAAGATGGATCGTCGTCTCCCAAAAAGCCTCCCAGCACCGTGAGCCTCTGACTCACAAATTCAGAAATCTCCCATGGATCTCAAACTGAGAGTAGATCTTAGGTCCTTTCCTCCTCCAAAATTGGGAACATTCAGTGGGAAAGTTTGGGATAGGATTGTTAGTGACAGTACTCACCCCCAAAACCTCAGTGTTCGTTAGTGTTTGTGAACATTTTCAGAGCCCTTTGTCTCTTCTCGTGCCCCTCAGTCTATCCACACAACGGGATTAACAGTTAAGGTATTTGATCATATGCTTCTGTCCCAGGTTTCCTCCAGAATGATATCAAAAGAAAAAGAGTTCTGTTTTTATTTCTTTGTTTCCATATAGGTTGGAGTTGAGGAGAACTGGAGCTAATAACTTCAGTACTTCCTAGGGTTCAGAGTGGGCTTTGGATGGGGCAAAGAGGGGAGTTCTATCAGTAAGAAAAGTGTACAGATGTCTGGCACTGTGTTGCACTTGTCACAAGTACCCTCGTCCTGTTGATGTCAGTGCCCCGTATCGTTGGTTCTCAATTTTAACATATATCAGAGTCACCTGGAAGGCTTGTTTAAGCACGGACACCGGACCCCACCCCTGATTTTCCAAATCACTTGGTCTAGGTTGGGGTTTGAGCATCTGCAGTTTTCAAGGGTCCCCAGGTGATGCTGATGTTGCTCTTCTAGATTGAAACATCTGTGTTATACCTTCTGGCAGTTGTCCCTCTAAGACTGGGAATTCCAGTACTTTTAATCTTTTGCTATATATTTGATGTTCTCACCCACAATTTCAGGTTCTTTTCTCACATTCTTCACATTTCAAATTCTAGAGAAAAGATTATGAGGGCTTACACACTTTATTCTCTCTGTGTAATTGAATTATCTTCATAATCTAGTTGTTTAGCTCATGGAAGTCTGTCCTGATAATTCACAGTGCATCTTTACTTCACAATGCACACATTTTTATCTCTTTATTTGACTGAGATTTTGTTGTTGTTTTCTACTGGTTTTAACCAGTGCATCAGTTAATTTCCTCTTCTGATGTGGTGTCATTTGCTATATCAAATAATATAGATTAACTTTGTTTAAAATATTTTCTTATGAACTTATGCCATATGATGCTTCAGGTACATCATGGATCCTGGCATTAATTCCCTCTGAATATCATTCATTTTCCTCTAAGTTAATGATGTACTGGTGATAACTTGGCCCTTTCAGCTAGGTGGACTCCCTGCTGTAATGTAATTTTCTCCATATTCCTATTTTGTTAATATATATTCCACATTCCATGGAGTCAAGAGGCATTGTTTGCATTATTCATTTATTTTATAGAAGAAGATTATTTGATTTACAGGGTTTATTCAAATCTTCTTAGAGCAAGAAGCAAGGTACAAAACTATAGCAAATATAATCTCAGTTTCTAAATCTATAACATTATCTGTGTCTCTTTATGATTCACGTTGAGTTGTAGGCTACATAATTCAACAAGAATTTGTTGGGTGCCTGTCATGTGCTATGTTAGAAACAATTTGGGAAACCTAAATTATAGTAGGGGGGATGAAATAGTGAGACAAGTACACAAGTGATGACAATGCAATGTTTAATATAAATGTGCTGCGAGGATTTGGAAAAGAAATACCACTTTAGTTAAGAAAATTAGAAAAGCCTTCTTGAAGGATGGCTGAAATGGCCCTTTGACATACAGATAACAATTTCATTGATGGGAATAGGAATAGCATAAAAGTAATTCATAGAGCAATATTATCAGCTCATGAGGAAATCCATAAAGGAATACGGTTTTGAAGAAATTTCAGGGAGGTAAAAATTTCTGAAAACTTTGGGCCCAAGTAGTCAGAGTGTCTGTCTGTCTCTGTCTCTCTCGTTTGTTTTGTGGTGGGTTTTTTGTTTTGTTTTGTTTTCTCCTTTTGGAGAGGATAATTAGGAAAAGACCATAGGAGATATATAGATAACACTGCAGGAAGCAAAGAAACCTTGGGGAAAATGAAACACTGACACAATCATTGCTGAGCATTTTTTAATAATCTCTTCTCGTAATGGAGCACTTGTCTTGTGCTTCACATACATTATGTAATACCTCTAAGGTATTTTTTTAATAGGCATTAGAAGATGAGGGAACTAAGGCTCAGAGAAGTTAAATAATTTGCCCAAGCTCACACAGTAAGAGCCTAAGTTAGGATTTTAATAAGTTCTTTTAGGCTACATAGCACTTTTATAATTAGGATTTCCTGCAAAATTGCCATGTTAGAAATATGAAAGTTGACATATGTGTATGGGGTGGAGGTAAAAAATTAGGTGGCAAAAATAAAGACTCATTTTTGTTTTCTTGTGTGCATATTTTAAGGGTTGATTAATGGAATCTTCAGAGAATTAACTTTGCCCCAGTTCCCTATTTTTCTTTTCCTACTGAGGAAAGAATCCCTGGAGATAGTTTTCATATTTCTCATGTTTCTAGAAGGAGCACTCCATCTGTGTTTTGGGGGGATTTGGGGATTTTTTTGTCTTTTTTTTTTTAATTTTCCAAAGATTATGGTCATGCCAATTATAATTAAATAGCCATAAGGGGCATAAAGGAAAGTTTTTGAGTTGTCCACGGAAGTCAGAAGTGGGAACAAAATAACTTATATGATAATGAAATATTTTGATAATTTCTTAAAATTCCAGTTTCAAAAACCATGCTTTGTTTATTTCATTTTGAAGATATCCAGCCATATATCTATAAAGCATAATTTGGTAATATTGCTTTCTAAAAGTTACATAAACTATATATGTCATTCATTGAAAAGAAGCTCATTTTCCTAAACTTGATGAAATTTATATGTCTGGTAAACTTTTAAGTAAAATAATTTTGGAATTGTTTTATGTACTCAGGTTTTGAAAACTTGAACAGCTAAGTGAAATATTTTTATGGGATCTGATGAGAGCAAACTGACATTAGTGTGAAACATCTTCAAGTATTTTTCAAAGAATTGTAGGTCCAACTTTGAAAATGATCTGTTACCAAATAGTTTTTGAAACTGTTGAATAGTTCATTGAAAGTAATTAAACAATTATTGTAACTTTAATTTATTCTACTATATGTGGCATTTTGGTTCGTTTTATAAATGAGAGATGCAGTGGTTTTATTTTGGAAGGGAGTCATCTTCTGAAACGGCAGCCTTCATTTTTCATTAGACATCTTTACTACTCAATTATAAGTTAATTTTCTACTCATAACTTGTCATTGTATAGAAGGGTTTATTTCTAGTGTCTTTATACTTTATAACAAATCTGTTATTCTATAGTTGGCCTTGGCAGAATTATATGAAGATGAAATGAAATGCAAAGCTTCCAAATCTGATAGACCTCATGCTACAGCCTTTAAAAGCCCACGAACACCACCTCAAAGGTAAGTTTTGTTTTGGTTTTTAAACTTGTATCCCTTTTTAGTTTACTATCCCACATTATTTTAAATGGCCCTGGGAATTTATTTTTAGCTATAACTTCTTAAAATAAATGTTTTTTAGATACTATTTCTGAAACTTTAATAGTCAGAAAGCCAGAAGAAACTTACGGGAAAATTATCTTAAATACTTAATATTTTGATAGACATCACATAGCATAATATACTGAATAGTATTTTTCTTGGGCACCGTGGTTCTTTTTTGAGTCATTAGACTCATTGAGGATCTGATGAAAGTTATACCCCCTCTCTCCAGAGCAAGACTTATGTACAATTTTGTCAGTCGTTTTTAAGGGTTTGTGTGTTTCTTAAAGCCCATCCATGGAGCCCTTCTGTGTCTTCTGTCCTTCATTTAAGAATCTATAACTTTAGGAATCTGTCTTTCCTTCTGTTGGGTGATGACCCATCTAATAGTGATCTTCTAGATAGTATTTGCTATTGTTAAAATCCCTGAACTATAAAAACAACCAACAGTGAAGTTTTAAGAGGTGAGAACCAGGTATATTTTATTGTCATGAGTTTTCTTGTTTCCAGGAATGTTTTCCTCAATGTCCTTTTAGTACTGCAAATCTCATTACTGGGGAGAAACTTGAATTTTCCCATTATATCGCATTTTCAGAAAGTCTGTTCATTTATCAAAAGTTGAAAAATTCACTGGAAGTTATTCTTTCTTTTTTGTTTGTCACTAGTCTACCTTCTTTCTTTCTATAGAGGAGGTAAAATGACATCCCTTTCTGGACCTGAATGGAAAGAAAGAGCAATATTTATAATCTTCACCCCACCTTTTTATTTTACAAATTTTAAAATCCATAGATAATCAAAGATAAGGACAATGAATATATGTCTGCTCCGATATTCACCAGTCGTTAACGTGTTATACACAGCAGTACATTGGTGCGCACGCTTTTACTCAACCATCTGGAAGTAAAGTACAGCCATCATCGCACCTCAGCTCTAGAGGCTTCAGCCTGCACCGCCTAGGAAGCAGCCCGCACTCCTTTATACCCTTGATAACGTATCACCCCTTAGAAGATGAGCACTAGTTGCATAAGTCGTTGAATCCGTAGTCTACAGTCAGATACTCTAAGAGCCTTTCGGGTTTAGGATCCGGCCAAGGGCCGTGCATTCCACTCATGATGCCTGTTTGGTATCTGAATCCAGAGCATTGTTCCCAGCCTTTCTGTTGTCTGCTTTTAGCTCATCTATATAATCTAACGCTTATCACATTGACTTTGAAGAGCCGGGGCCAGGTGTCTTTTAAAACGTCCTACATTCAAGGTCATTGTTTCCTCACGATTAGATTCTTGTTCAACGTATGTGTTAAGAACGCTAGTTAGTGACGTCTGCTGTGTATCGTATCACATCAGGAGCCGTGTGGCTTCAGGTTTTCCCACTATTGGCGCTATGTTCACTTGGTCAAGGTGCTGGCCACCACCCCACTCCATCAGAAGGTACAGTTTTTCCTTTATAATCTGCAGGTTGGTATCTTGGCACTGTTTGAATATCCTTCCCTTTCATTTAATTCTTATTTAATGTGTATGTTTGTGTATGTGTATATGCCTATACACACAGACATAGACATATATATATAATATGTATATAAAATATTTTATATTTAACTGCTTCCTTAATCTATACAGTCTCTGAAATTTTGAAAGCGCCGAAAATATTAATGTACCAAAGTTTTACTCATTAACTATTTGGCCACGGCTCCCCAGTTTGAGCAGATTTTGAATGACTTAATTTGTTGGTATAACAAATCAAGGGCCTCCCTGGTGGCGCAGTGGTTGAGAGTCCGCCTGCCGATGCAGGGGATACGGGTTCGTGCCCCGGTCTGGGAGGATCCCATATGCCGCGGAGCGGCTGGGCCCGTGAGCCATGGCCGCTGGGCCTGTGCGTCCGGAGCCTGTGCTCCACAACGGGAGAGGCCACAACGGTGAGAGGCCCGCGTACAGCAAAAAAAAAAAAAAAAAAAAAAAAAAACAAATCAAAATATTTGACTTCTTAAAATAAGATGAGTGTATTAATATTTTCCTTGCTATTCGAATATAATCCTTAAGATATTTCAATGAGTGGTTTTTTCTCTTTTATTTTATGCTATCTGAAACAGTGTTGCCGTTAACAGTTATAATTTGATAATGCAATTTTTAAGGACTTTGTGCCTCAGATTTGATTTCTAGAATTATTTACGTATCCAAAAAGAGGAGCTGCCTTAAATATATTGGTTGATGCTCATACTATGTTTACTCTGCTTAAAATACAATGTGAAGCAAATTATTGGCAATGTTTTCTTCTTGCGAAGTGTGATATTTTCGAATACTGAGTATGCAGTTCTCCTGACTTCATATTCAGCATTGACATCTGCCGGGTTTCATTGCATGTCTACCGCTTTGTCTGCTACAGAAAACAGTCTTAATTAATGGTCCACCTTCTTGGACAACATTAGATATCAAAACATTCATCTGTTCATTGTCATTTTAAGCCAGTATATTTTCACTGTGTACATAATGTGACACTTCAGTACTCTAGACGTAGGTGATCTATTTTTATTTTACAAGAGGACGGGCAGGATCTACAGAAAAACTCACAGAAGTTAGCCTGACACCTGCTTTTACATATTCATCCACAAAAGCTTCTCTGTCACAAATAGAACTTTAAACATGTGAGTCTTCTTGTCCAACAATGTAAGAACTTAAAACAAACGTCCCCTACAAGTCATGGCACACTAGTGCGGTTGTGAGGATTCAGTAAGTCTCTAAGATGTCCGGCACAGTGTCGGTACCTAGCCGGGCCTGAAAAGATGATCAGGATGTGGATAAGCACAGAAGACAAGGAACAAAATAGGCCCAGAAGAAAAAATAGTAAAAATGCCAAGAGCGAGCCAGAAAGGAGCAGCAGAACTTGAGGAGCCTCTCGGCAGGTGAGGCTGGGTGGGCGGCGTGCTGCCCTGTGTGCTTCGTGCACGTGGAGCCTCAGCCTTCACCCAGAGCCCCTCTCCGGGAAGGGCCGCGAGCTTGGTTTAATGCTTTGTATTACTGTCTTGAAATTCTCAATACATTGTGAGCAAGGAGACTCCTACTTTATTTTATTTTATTTTAATTTATTTATTTTTTTTGCGGTACGCGGGCCTCTCACTGCTGTGGCCTCTCCCGTTGCGGAGCACAGGCTCCGGACGCGCAGGCTCAGCGGCCATGGCTCACGGGCCCAGCCGCTCTGCGGCACGTGGGATCTTCCTGGACTGGGGCACGAACCTGTTTCCCCTGCATCGGCCGGCAGACTCTCAACCACTGTGCCACCAGGGAAGCCCTCCTACTTTCATTTTGCCGCCGGCCCACACATTAGGCATCCAGTCCTGGATGCAGCCACATCATGGCCAGCCCTGACAGCCAAGGAGAGCTGCTCTTGTGCGCAAGGCAGGGGAAAGCCAGTATATGTTTTTCACTGTAGCTTTTACCATAAAAACTATAGTAGAGCGGTAAAGCTTTGATTCTAGACATAGACACACCTCAGTTTTCTATCCTTTTTTCTCTGTTCTGATAAGGTTTTGCCCGTGGACCAGTTTTTTTAATTCCCTAAGCTTCAGTTTTCTTATTTGGAAAGTGGGGATAATGCCATTGTTACGAGGATTAAATGAGCAGTTGATAAATATTAGTTATTCTTATTATACTTCTGGTAACGTAGGTCTGGCAGTGCCGTATAAGATGAATAGTAATGGGAAGAACAGGATAAGGAGACAAGTCAAGAAGAAGCCCACTGCAGTAATCCAGAGAATGGGGTCATAAAGTTTGAGGTTAGGATGGTGTCAGTGGAATAGAGCAGAAAGGGGTGGAATTGGTGTGGGATACTTTCAAAGAATTTATTGTAGAAACGTGATGACGTGGAATAGAGAGAGTAAGTGAGCAGGAAAGAGGGAAGACTGAAAGCTTCTTAATCTGGTGTCCAGGGAAAATGTGATCATTAGTGGGAAGAGATGAACTGGATTCAAGTAGGTGCTTTTCAGTTCAGCACCGGGCCGTAAGTAAGAGGGTCTAAAGACATACATTTGAGAGTCCTCTGTATAGAGGAGGTTGCTATCTATGGGAGTGGCAAACGTTGATGATCAGATGAACTTAAATAGAGAAGGAGAGTCAAGTATATAGGCATACTTATGAAAGAGGAGAAGGATGGACTGTGGAAAACAATAAAACTTCTAGAAGAAAATAGACCCTGAGGTAGGCAAAGATTTCTTATACCAGTAATAAAAAATCAGTGACCATAAAGAAGTTAGTAAATCTTTTCCTACGTCAGGTTTTTCCTGTAAGGTCTTTCTCACCAAGGCTGAGAAAAAGGGACTCTATCGTTGTACTTTGCCAGATTAGGGACAGGAGACAGGAGGGGAGGGGCTCCAACAGGAGTAGCTGCAGCAGGAAGCTTTGCTTCCCCTTCCCCGTCCCTTCCCTTCCCTTCCCTTCCCTTCCCTTCCCTTCCCTTCTCAGTGCCGCCATTTAAGGCATCTGCTGTCAAGCGCCTTCTGACGCTGATCCCCGTCGTAAGAGCCAGCCATGGCAGTGTCCGGCCTTGCTTGTCTGCATTGGGCCCTCTTGAGTATCCGCTGGGCAGGAAGCCTTCCGTAGGCTCCTGCCCTGGGTGAGCTTAGTCCTCGGTGGACTTGACCAGAGCGCTGGCAGCTTGGATCCCTCCCACCCGACCCCACCCTCAGTAGTGGTGAGCTGGCCTTGTTAGTGGGGTTCTGCTGGTGTCCGTTGTTCTCCGTGTAGACCTTTCTTCCACTCACAGTGAATTGAGAGCTGAGCTGACCTTCCCCTTCCTGTTTAGTTTTGCATATACTAATTTTGGGAAAGTCTTGCAGGTGACTTCTGTTCCTGTTCTCCAGTGCTGATATAATTTTCCCCCTTTGTTTTGTGAGTCAGTTCAGTGCAAATTAGGAACTGAATTGGAGGGTATCGGTAGTCAAGGATATGAGCTTTGATTGTCACCTTATTCTGGAAGTCTCCATGTTGATATTTCATTGGTTATATTTTCTGATATTCTTGATTGTAAAAAATCCTGAAAGATAAAATAGGGTACTAATTTATGTGAAGGAAATGTTTATATTCCCTAGGACCATTATGAAATAGAAAAGAAAGGAGAAATTATTCACTACATAGTTAACACTGAGAAAATTGTTTGTGGTCTAAGTTATTTACCTTTAACACAGGAAGGTTATAATTTTTCAATCAGAACTCTCTGAGGAGTAAACTCTATGTGTAGCCCTGTGGTCTAGATTTACATATTTACAGCATCTAAATATAGAAGTCTCTTCACTGACCAGGTCCTACTGAATGTGGATTCCTTGGGGGAAGAGGCTTAGCTTCTGGTTGTCAGCTGTCAAAGAGATTCGTGTGATAGATAAGCAGTTACAGAGGGTAAGTGAGGAAGAAACAAACTAGTTAGTTCTCAGGCCGGATGCTGAACTTGCTACCAGAATCTCTGCAAACTATTGATACTACTTAATTCCTTAATCCCGTTTTTAAAATTAAATATTTCCACAAAGGCCTTAGAAATGGCTCTCTTTAAATAAAAGTCATTTCCTAAGACTGTGCAGCTTTTTGCCTTAAAGTAGTTTATGTTTGTATTCTGTCTTTATTCATGAACTGTGATGTTTAAAGGTTCTATTCAAGTGAACATGAATGCAGTGGATTACATATAGTTCGACCTTCAACTGGGAAAATTGTGAATGAACTCTTCAAAGAGGCAAGGGAACATGGGGCTGTCCCTCTGAATGAAGCCACAAGAGCTTCAAGTGATGACAAATCTAAGGTAAGGGCTGAATTTTTAAAACTAAATATGCTATTGGGACTTCCCTGGTGGTCCAGTGGTTGACTCCAAGCTTCCACTGCAGGGGGCATGGTCAGGGAACTGAGTTCCCACATGCCGCCCAGCGTGGCCAAGGAATAAAATAAGTAAATAAAAAATAAAATATAAAAGCAATGTAACATTAAAGTTTAAAAAAAAACTAAATTTGCTGTTTATATATTTGATCTCCTAAAGATTTTTCTGTTAGTTGCAAACATTGTTTTTCTAACTGTATATTTGTTTCAAATATTTGCTTTATAAGTCTATATAGTCTTTCTACTAATGGTCAAAAGTTGAGGCAGTTTCTTAATATTTCTATGAAACTTCTCTGTTTACCTTTTTTTTTTTTTTTTTTTTTTTTCAGTACGCGGGCCTCTCACTGTTGTGGCCTCCCCCGTTGCGGAGCACAGGCTCCGGACGCACAGGCTTAGCGGCCATGGCTCACGGGCCCAGCCGCTCCGCGGCATATGGGATCCTCCCAGACCGGGGCATGAACCCGTATCCCCTGCATCGGCAGGCGGACTCTCAACCACTGCGCCACCAGGGAGGCCCTCTGTTTACCTTTTTATCTTGAAATAATTACAGAGTCACAGTAATTTGCCAAAGAATGCAGAGAGGTCTTATGCACCTTTCACCCAGTTTCCCCCAGCGGTTGTTACATAATTATAGTTCAGTGGCAAAGGCAGGAATTTAACCTTGGTGCAGGGTTTGTGTGTAGGTCTGTGTCATTTTACCACAGGTGTAGATTGGTGACCGCCTCGATCTGGATGCTGTCCATCATCACGACAGTCTCCTCTTGGTGGCCCCCTTTAGAGTCACTGCCACCGCCCCGCCCTCAATAGACCTCCGGCCACCACTAATCTGTTCTCCATCTCTGTAATTTTGTAATATCAAGAATGTTATACAAATGGAATCGTACAGTGTGTGACCTTTTAGGAGTAGCTCTTTTTCCACTCTGCTTAAGCCCTTGAGATCCATCGGTTATTGAGTGTATCAGTAGATCCTTCTTTTTTATTCCTGAGTAGCGCTCATGGTGTGGATGTACCACCACCGTTTGTTAACTCTTCATTTATTGAGGGAAATTTTAGGTGTTTCTAGTTTTGGGCCATTAGAAGTATAGCTACTGGGACTTCCCTGGTGGCGCAGTGGTTAGGACTCCGTGCTCCCTATGCAGGGGGCCCGGGTTCAGTCCCTGGCTAGGAACTAGATCCCACACGCATGCCACAACTAAGAGATCGTATGCCTCAACTAAGGAGCTGGCAAGCCACAACTAAGGAGCCCACCTGCCACAACTAAGACTCGGCACAACTAACTAACGAAATGGATAGAAAGAAAGAGGAGAGAGAGAGAGAGAGAAAAGGAAGGAAGGAAGGAAGGAAGACATATAGCTGCTGTGAGCAGTTGTGTTTTGTATGTAAATTAGTTTTTATTTCTTTGGGATAAATGCCCAGGAGTGCAGCTGCCTGGTCGAAGGGTATGTATATGTTTAGGTTTTTAAGAAACTGCCAAACCGTTTTCCACCGTGTATGAGGGATCTGGTTTCTCCACATCCTTGCCAGCATTTGGTAATATCACTGTTTATAATTTTAGCCATTTTGATAGGTGTGTAGTGATAACTCACTGTGGGTTTGATTTGCATTTTCTTAATGGCTAATCATGTTCATTTGCATTTTCCTAATGGCTAGTGATATTGAACATCTTTTCATGTGTTTATTTGCCATTATCTTTATTATCCTCTTCAGTAAACGGACTTATGCCCATTTTCTAATTGGATTGTCTGTTTTGTTACTGTTGACTTTTGAGAGTTCTGTGTATATTTTAATAGGTAGGAGTCCTTGGTCAGATGTATGGTCTGCAGATAGTTTCTCCTGGACTGTAGCTTGTCTTTTCATCCTCTTACCAGGATTTGTCACGGAGCAAAAGTTTTCAATTTGATAAAGTCCAGTTTTTCCTTTTTTTTTTCTTTTATGTATTTGGTATCTTGTCCAAGAGCTCTTCATCTAACTAACTATAGGTCCGGAAGATTTTCTTTCATGTTATCTAGAACATTTTTTATCGTTTTTCTTTTTACATTTAAACTTATGATTCATTTTGAGTTAATTTTCTATAAGGTTTACATCGAGGTTCATTATTCTCCTTATGGAGGTCCAATTGCTTCACCATTGTGTGTTGAAAGGCTCTCCTTTCTCCACTGAGTTGTTTTTGTGCCTTAAATTCCTATAAAGCTTTTATACAGCTTTTATAACTATGTCAGCTGGCAGAGTACTGGTCTATCAAAGAAGACTTCAAGTATCTTTTTGTGTGTAATTGTCATATATTCTTATAATTACCATTTCCCAACCTGAGTTCCCTCATCAAAATCATTTGGGAGGTTTTCTAAACCACCATGTGGCCTCAGGGATTATGGCTCAGTAGGTGTCCAGTGTGCCTAGGGGGCCTGTCTGGTAATTGTGAGAGTCATCCACTGCTCAGAACCGCTTTTGTTAAATGAAACTTAAATTTTAGTTATCATTTCGTTCTTTACACACAGTTTGAAATTCTCTTTCAGTTAAGTCTCGGGTAATTTTGGTTCTTGCAAGTTCTCCAATTCTGTAAGAAAAATATAGCATTGATATAATTTAGTCTATAGAAAGGAAAGCAATGTGATGATTAATAGCTCATTTATGATATGAATGGTGATTAAAAGAAACAGCAGTTTTACCTCATAAGCTATCTTACCTGAAAAATAGAAGAGCTTGTAATTAGTATAACAAAACAAAAAGTACAGTCTAGTTGATTTGTTACAGTTGAATCAAAGCAGCTTATAAGTATGGAGCTTTTCTTCAGGGTAATTTATACTCATTTATAAAATTCTTCCTTTCTCTATGAAACTCTTATTTACTTTGTGAAATATGATTCAAGAATTATAATTATTAGGGCTTCCCTGGTGGCGCAGTGGTTGAGAGTCTGCCTGCCGATGCAGGGGACACGGGTTCATGCCCCAGTCCGGGAAGATCCCACATGCCGCGGAGCGGCTAGGCCCCTGAGCCATGGCTGCTGAGCCTGCGTGTCTGGAGCCTGTGCTCCGCAACGGGAGAGGCCGCAACAATGAGAGGCCCGCGTACCGCACAAAAAAAAAAAAAAATTATAATTATTATAAGACTTGTCATAAAATATTAAAGGTGGGTTTTTAAAGTCTGTTTCTACTTGAAAATATTATTTCAGTGTATAAATGCATTTCTTAGTTTAAGATTGGCCTAAGTTATTTCATCTTCTGAGTCACTAATGTTTTTGTGGGAAGAAACATAATTTCTTACTAGAGTATACCTCTCTGTAATATAAGACCTTTATTTTAATATAAAAATTTCCTGGAAAGTATAAACCAGTTTGGCTAATTATAATTGATATAGTTTTAAAATATATTATCATACATTATCATACCATTTTGCTTGATAAGCCTCTGAATTTTTAGCTCATTTGCTATGTGTGTGTTTTAGTCTTTTACAGGTGGAGGATACAGATTGGGTAATTCCTTTTGTAAGCGGTCTGAATACATCTATGGAGAAAATCAGTTGCAAGATGTACGTACAGAAAGAAAATGAAAAATTGTAGATTTTTGCCTCTGGTTACTACCGTTTGTTATAAAATTAAAAATTGATAATATAATCTCTTTTTGTTCTGTTATTTTTTGAAGCATGGATTAAAAGGACTTACAATTATGTGTAAGTTTTCATACTTAAATTTTGTATTTTATATCTCAGTTTTGCCTTGCACTTAGAGATACGTAACTATTTGTTGAAAGAATGTATGACTCACTGCCAAAATGAGCTTACGTATATGTTATAATAATTATTATATATGACATAACATCATGATATAGAATTAGCTGAGTTATAAACATAGAAATGCCTAAAGTCATTCTTTGTTTTTGCCTTTTGAAATTTTGGAGTTATGTTTCATTTTAAACATGTATAGTTTAGCCTTGGAGGGTCTCTGGAGGCTCTTTCTAGCCCCCTGGCATAAATAGTTAAGCTCTGCAGCAGAGAAGAAGACGGGTAGACCAGCAATCCCACTACTGGGCATATACCCTGAGAAAACCATAATTCAAAAAGAGTCGTGTACCACAATGTTCATTGCAGCTCTATTTACAATCACCAGGACATGGAAGCAACCTAAGTGTCCATTGACAGATGAATGGATAAAGATGTGGCACATATATACAATGGAATATTATTCAGCCATAAAAAGGAACAAAATTGAGTTATCTGTAGTGAGGTGGATGGACCTAGAGTCTGTCATACAGAGTGAAGTAAGTCAGAAAGAGAAAAACATATACCGTATGCTAACACATATATATGGAATCTAAAACAAAACAAAATAAAGGTTCTGAAGAACCTAGGGTCAGGACAGGAATGAAGACGCAGATGTAGAGAATGGACTTGAGGACACGGGGAGGGGAAAGGGTAAGCTGGGACGAAGTGAGAGAGTGGCATGGACATATATACACTACCAAATGTAAAATAGATAGCTAGTGGGAAGCAGCCACATGCCTATATGTATAGCTGATTCACTTTGTTACAAAGCAGAAACTAATACACCATTGTAAAGCAATTATACTCCAATAAAGATGTTAAAAAGAAAAGACAGGTAGAGATGATGGAGAAGGGTGGGTGTGGAGTGGCAGCTAGATGCTCTCAGGACTTTGGTCTTCTCAGTGAACCGGAAATAATTGTACTTCAAGGCCAGGGTCCAGCGATGGGACCTTTGCTCTTTCAGCCATTGTCAGTTCATTAAGCTAAGTATAGATCTCACACGTGGCTTCGTCTATTTCTTTATTTCAGCTGAATAAAGAATAGCACAAATAACTCTATATTTTAAATAAAGTAAATCATAAATATCACACTTGAAAATTAAAATTGTTTAATGCAGACACGTTCTTGTATTTCTTTTTTCCTACGCCCAAAAGGTTCAGATTTTGCTTAAACTGTGGAGCAATGGTTTCAGCTTAGACGATGGAGAATTGAGACCTTACAGTGACCCAACAAATGCTCAGTTTCTGGAGTCCGTTAAGAGAGGGTAAGATGTGTTACCTGGGTTCTATTTGTACCTGAGGGTGGAGCTTCTTTTTCTCGTAAACAGAGCGCTGTTCAGTAGTTCTCTACTGGTTTTTAAGAGTGAGATACTGGAATATATTCTGTAAGTGGCTGCTGGGGGTAAGGGTATTTTTAAGTATATAAAGGACATGTTGCTATCTGTAAGTCACTGGTTCTTAACTTGGTGGGGGGAGCAGTGGTCATTGGTCCCTTTTAATATCCAGTGAAGCTATGGTCCCAATTCTGAGCAGAGGTATTGTAATGTAATGAATTAGTGAATTGATTAGCAAGTAGCTGCTCATCCACAAAGCCACTGTCCTGTTTACTACTGACAGGGTGACTCATTGCATGTATGCCTGAATTTCAGCAACTTATATTAGAAAGCTTTTAAAATGGCATTACTGCTGACAGAAGATTTCAAAAGGTTAGTTTGAAGTTATACTTTGTGAAAGGAAACCAGATTTACAGTGTTCCCACCCATCTAAAGAACATCATAACTCACCAGGCCTTCTGGCTAAAGGATGAGGAATCAAGTGATTTCGCTACAGTTATAAAAGCTTTTCTGCATTGTGCTTTCACTAGCTGACAGTGTGATCATCCCTAAGTGGAAATACAACTGAAGAAAGGTGTCAGGCTGGTCATGAACTGGGAGATGTAAGTAGCAGTGAAGGGGCTGGAGCAGGAGGTTACACTCCATCCAGGAATTGAAGGTGGGGCTTTTCCAAGTGATGAAATCTGTCTAAGGAGAGTGGCTGAAGTGGAGTGGAGATGGGAACTCATGGGAGTTGAGGTGGGCAAGGAACTCTAAAGGAAGGGCATTTTAGAACTAATTAGCATGGATTTTGTATTTGAATTCTACAAAGGTAATGTCAGAATACCAAAGAAAAGCAAGAAATGCTGTAAGCAGGAGGGAGGTCATTGAGAAAGGTGGGAAGCTGACCCGGGAAGCAGTGTATGCTGGTGGTAAATAGAAGGGTAAGAGTTGAAGTCAGTGCTGTGGACTTGGAAACCTGCAGAGTCACTAGGCAGAGCTTGGGAGCCACTGGGTGGGGGCAGTGCTCATCTGCTGAGTAAAGGTCAACATGACTGCTGAAATGATGCTTACTTCCAGATGGAAGAAGAAAAGAACATGATGATGAATGTGCTATAATATAGATCAAAACTAATTTATTATCAAATGAAAATACTCGACGGACGTTGTAGGCTAGTAGGCAGTCATGGTATACTAAGAGAATTTTTTCATTTGAGCTACACCATATCCTCAAGTACAAATTATGATCAAGAACAATTTTAGAAAAGACTCCTTGAAAAAAATGATTGTCAGATAGTGGTTGTCAGCTGTATAATCATTGTCCCTTTTTTATAACAAATATTTTTAACACCATCTTCACTGTCCTCAAAGAAGAATTTATAGATAACGTAATCTATGCATATTATTTCTAAAAACATTCATATAAAATTTATCTTAAATATGGTGAAGAAGTAAAGGAAGGTAATTTATCATAAAACTAAACATGTTTCAACATCTTATGCCTAAGGATGATTACACCGCAAGACATAACAAGGTTGACAGGTAGACTGACCTAGACTGCACCCGTGTGCAGTCTAGCACTTTTCATGTAGATGCGACACACAAAAAACAGAATAATGAGGTGTGTGGCTTTGGCAACTTAATTACTATAAGTGGCATTGCAGTCAGGCACTTGCAACAGTTCCAAACAAAACAAAGTGCAATGTTCCTTCTGTTTATATGGCAGATGAGTTCCTGAAACGTTCAAAGCATATTTATACAATACCAAAAAAAATAAAATTTTTTTTGCTTATATGTAAGATAGAGCCTAAGCCTTAGGTTTTAGGCTCAGGCGTTATAAACAGCCTTGTCATCCATGTGACCCCCTGGTGGGACCCTCAGTGGTTCTGTGGAACCCCCGCCCGACAAGTCTTCACTGTGTAAGTTGAGACCCCGAGACACAGCATCTCCTGCCCTGATCCTGACCCTGAAGGAGGGCAGCATGCATGAATCCCATGGCAATCAAAGTCACCCCTGTCAAGTTTCCAAACTTCCTCCAGGGTGTTTAGAAATAAATACTCACATTAACTCTTAGGTCCTCGTCGGGATTTTCTAATGCCGACTTAGGTGTAAAGTGCTTCCCTACAATTTGGCCTTCTGTCAGAAGCACTCCAGCCTCCCCATGACAACAATCCCTATGTTGAGAATCACTAAGTAATAATATGATGCACCTTTAAGAAAGAAAGATCTACGAGAACTAGTCAATCATCACGGAAATTTTTAAATTATAAATTAAGCAAAAATTGCTGTTTTCAAGTTCACAACTTAACTATCACAATCTCAACAGTGTAGACTCATTTTTCAAAAAGTTTACTAAGACCTGTTTCCTTTTTTTAAATTTTTATTTTGTCTTTATACAATTTTTAGAGGTTACCTTCCATTCACAGTTACTCCAAAATATTGGCTATATTCCCTGTGTTGTACTATACATCCCTGTAGCCTGTCTTACATCTAATAGTTTGTACCTCCCACTCCCCTAGCTCAATATTCCCTCCCAACCCCACTGGTAACTACTAGTTTGTTCTCTATATCTGTGAGTCTGCTTCTTTTTTTGTTGTTACATTCACTAGATTGTTGTATTTTTTTAGATTACACATGTAGGTGATATCATACAGTATTTTTCTTTCTCTGACTTACTTCATTTAGCATAATGCCCTCTAAGTCCATGCATATTGCTGCAAATGGCAAAATTTTATTCTTTTTTATGGCTGAGTAGTATTCCATTGTATATATATATCACATCTTCTTTATCCATGCCTCTGTTGATGGACACTTAGTTTGCTTCCATATCTTGGCAATTGTAAATAATGCTGCTATGAACCTTGGGGTGGTTGCATCTTTTGGAATTAGTGCTTTTGTGTTTTTTTAGATATATACTCGAGTGGAATTGCTGGGTCATTTGGTAGTTCTATATCACTTTTTTTTTTTTTTTTTTTTGGTGGTACTTGGGCCTCTCACTGTTGTGGCCTCTCCCGTTGCAGGGCACAAGCTCCGGACGCACAGGCTCAGTGGCCATGGCTCACGGGCCTAGCCGCTCTGCGGCATGTGGGATCTTCCCAGACCGGGGCGCGAACCCGTGCCCCCTGCATTGGCAGGCGGACTCTCAATCACTGCGCCACCAGGGAAGCCCTGGTAGTTCTATTTTTAGTTTTTTGAGAAACCTCCATACAGTTTTCCACAGTGGCGGCACCAATTTACATTCCCACCAACAGTGCACAAGGGTTCTCTTCACATCCTCGCCAACATTTGTTAATTTGTGTTCTTTTTGATTAATGCCATTCTGACAGGTGTGAGGTGGTATCTCACTGTGTTTTTTCTTTTTTTAAGAGAGATTCCCCTGGAGCTTCAGCGACTGGTTCACAGAGGCCACGTGAATCTGGATATGGAGGATCATCAGGATGAAGAATACAGAAAACCTAGATTGAGGTTCAAGGCTTTTAGTGGAGAAGGACAAAAACTTGGAAGGTAAAACCCTAAAATGAGAAAAATACTTGTCTTTGTTCAACATGAACTTTCTTTGAGAATAAGAAAAGCAAAATAACCTGGAAAGTAAAAACTAAAATATAAACTGTGAAGACCTTGCTGATGGAATTAGATGTGCCAATCTGGTGATAATATTAATAGGTGATACTTAGATAGCAGTTACCACATTCCTGGCCCTCAGAGCACTTTTACAGTCATTACCTCATTTCATCTTTACAACAGCTCCTTGACGTAGATCCTGTTATATCACTCCATTTGCAGATGCAGCAGTTTGCCCAGGGTGACTGAGCGAGGAAGTGGTTAGTGTGTGAGCTTCAAACTGGGCACTCTGGCCCACGAGTCTGTGCTTTTTACCACTGTGCCATCCTGCCTCTTTCTGATTACAATTACGTGGGTTCACAGGGGGAATTGTTGATTAGATAAAACAGTAGGTATCTTAGATCACAGCTGTAAGCATCCCTGTCTGCCGTAGGTAATTGTTAAGCTCTTGAAACCAAAGCAGTGGGCTTAAGTTGGTTATTTTCAATATATCTTAAGCAGCCAAACTCTTTCTTCAAGTTATGGGAACACAGAGAACTCCTCTTATTGCAGGAAGAGGGAATTGTCTCAGACATTTCCAAAGAACCCTAGGACTTTGCCGAGCACAATTTAGAAACCAGTGTGCGTGGTATAATGTACGAGTGGACACCTTTATAATAGCCACGGCTTGCCTCTTCATAAAGCTTGTTACGTGTGCTGGTAACTATGACCCTCCATTTGTCCACACGTTACTGCAGGTGGCATGCTGAATTGCGGCCTTGGCCATGTTTCCAACATACCCTTTTGTGCACCCTTTGTTCCCTTTCATGTGATTCCTTCCCTTCCGAGTTCTTTTCAGTTGCCATGTGCACACCGGTTCTCTCTTCCCCTCTCATTTCTCAGCATAGGAAAGAATTCATTATCAGCTCTCTGCACCTGTCTTTCATTTCTCAAGTCTCCCTTTCTGCATCCTTTTCTCCGATTAGAGGCTGATTTCTGAGACATGCAGAGAATACAGGAACATGTGCTGACCTGGCTTTTCTAAGGACAGGTCTACTTGGAAATTTTCTCCCTCATCTCTCTTTACTTCAGCACAGTCAGGCTTCTGCTGAATTGTCCTGTTTCTTCCCTCCTTTTTTTTTTTTTTTTTATAACTGCGACCCCCAGATAGTTTTTTAATATTTTCTAGCACTTCTCATTTTTTACTTAATATTTATTGAGATTATGATTTTTAATTAAAACACAGGTTAAATGCCCAGTCATCTCTTTGTTTCATGTGCTTTCTTTTTCTATTATTTAAGTGTATGACCAAGAATCAAAGTTAGACTGCATATCTTTGTTAGTAGAAGTACAGTTGACCCTTGAACAACACGGGGGTTTGGGGCGCCGACCCTCCAAGCGGTCAAAACTCCTCTTATAATTGGCTCTCTGTATCTACGATTCCCCATCCTTGGATCATGTAGTACTCTATATTATAGATCATGTAATAGTGTTTGCTGTTGAAAATCCATGCGTAAGTGGACCTTCCCAGTTCAAACCCGTGTTTTTCAAGGGTCAGTTGTATAGTAAACCTAGAACTGAAATTGAAGAAGGTTGCCTAAAGGGAAGATAGCTAAGAAGACCCAGTGATTATAATTGGCAGTTTGAACTCATGAAAATAATGATTTATTATCTGATTGATTATAGTATCTTACAAAGGCCAGCCTTTTTACTTATAAGGGAAATAACTAGAGAAAATGACAAAAAGAAGAGGAGAAAATGATGAAGGAAGAATGGCAAAGATAAGTGGTGATAATGCTGTGTTAATCATTAGCCATATTGGTCAGGGATTTTGATTATAGAAAACAGAATCCATTTGCTAGATTAAATAGTAAGGGTTTTCTTACAGAGCCTTGAATAATTTATAGAGTTTCTGGAAGAGATAGCAAACCAAGCTTTCCTTAGACAGGAGAAGCAAACAGAACTTTCTAGAGAAAACACCTCCTGTGCCCCATCAGTTGCTCAGAGCCTGTGGAGCTGGGGCCCAGAGCTAGAACACCCCATCATGACTGCAGTGGGAGAGTCAGATGCCTCCAGGACCTTGGGGACCAGAAGAGCTGCATCATCTCCATGCCACGGTCTTAACTTTCACCGTACAAGTATGTATTTATTTGCTTGATGGAAGGGTGAAATCCTACAAAATCCTAGCTGCAAGGGAGTCTGAGAAATGTAGTCTTTAGAATTTCCAGCTTCTGATGCATGGGAAATTTACACAGGAGATTAGCGTGGTGGTGTGAGCCTGTGTGATGTACATGGATCCAGATGCGGAATATTTGGCTATGTATATTCTAAGAAGGTGAAGGATTGCATAGAGCATTTTAGAGGGCTTCATGTTAAGAAATATATTAAAACATAAAAGTTCTAACAGTCAGCCTTTTTCTATTTAGAAAGTAACTTTCTAAAATGGCTTATTTCCCAAGAGTTCCAGACAACTATTTACTGAACAGAGAAGTAATTAAAAAGAAGCAAACAAAACAGAATGAGAAATGATTCCATTGCCTTCCATAGTTGGCAGTCTAATTGCAAACAGAACTTTACATAGATGGAAATTGACTTAATTATTTGTAGACCACAATAAAATGGGGTAAACCTAAATGCGATAGAAATATTACCCAGTATTACCCAGTACTTTCACATAATATTATAGGAACAAGCAAACTGTAGATGTAAAACTACAAATTTTTGATAGTAGAACAATACAATTATTTAATAAAAATGAGCTTGGTGAGCCAGGTAGAGCTAGAAAACTTCAGAATCTTTTTTTTTTTTTTTTTTTTTTTTTTGCGGTCCGCGGGCCTCTCACTGTTGTGGCCTCTCCCGTTGCGGAGCACAGGCTTCGGACGCGCAGGCTCAGCGGCCATGGCTCATGGGCCCAGCCACTCCACGGCATGTGGGATCTTCCCGGACCGGGCCACGAACCCATGTCCCCTGCATCAGCAGGTGGACTCTCAACCACTGCGCCACCAGGGAAGCCCCAGAATCATTTTTGACGGGCAGGGCTAGCATTTCTGATAGACGTTCACGGTAGGCTTTTGAGCTGGCGTGTATGATGATACAGATCATGATTTGAAGTAAATCTCTCTCTGCTTCAGGACAGTCACTGCCTGTCTGGCACACTGTGCATCCAAAAGCTTCCGTTTGCTGTTTGCCCCGAGTCCGGCCACTACACCTCAGGTGTGCCTTCGCCTTGGTCCCTGGACCCTGGAGGGCCCTGTTCTCTAACGTCTCACAGCCCCTTCCTTCCTGCCTCGGCTTCACTCTCTGACCAGTGGTTCTGCAGCCCCTTGCCTGACTGCACAGCCACTGGATCCGTCTGCCCTGTGCAGTCAGTGCTTCTGGGGATGCCCGCGCACCCGTGCCGGGCAGGCGGGCCGCCCCTCTCCCGCCCCCGGACGGCAGAGCCCGGACGTTCCCTGCTTTCCCACAGCACCCGTTCTACCCCGCCCCTCACTCACAGCAGCTCTGCTGGCCGAACACAGCCTGACAAGCAGTAGCTTTCTTAATACATTCCTCTTAGCCTCTGAGTTCATTACATCCATCCCCAACGCCCTCTTTTCAGTCTGAAGAGGGAATCACTCCCCTTACAAGCTACATCCTTTCCTCCAGTTCGCCTGGAAAGCTTGTTTTATCAATTAACTTTCTTCTTTTCCTTTTAAAATTTTTTTTCTTTTTCATGTTAATTCTTGAAACATAAATACAATATATTAAAAATGTCACTATGGCTTGATAAATTGAATGATGAGGAGAAAGTTTGAAATAACACGCAGCCGTGACTTTGAGAGCTAAATGTTAAAGTTAATATGACTTTTTTTCATTATTTAAAATTTTTTTAATTTCAAATTCATTGAAAGAAATAAAATTATATTTTAAAAAATGGAATGATCTCACAAACTGAGGAAAGCCAGGGACAAAAAGAACAGGTTGAGTACTTTTTCCTGAGAGGCAGACCTAACAGCTGTAGAATGGTCTTTCTTCCTTCCTAGCTTTTGTCAACACACTAATCAGCTTGTTCACTGCCTGTCCCTGTGACTCTGAGGGTATCTTTCAATCTCTGTGATTCAGTTTTCCTTTCCTATAAAATGATGTGGTTGGCCTTAATTATCTCAAAAGGCCACTCCAGCCCCTGGGCACAAAGAGGTTAAATGACTTGTCCAGAGTCACACGTCTAATAAGCGGCAGAGTCAATCCCGGAGTCGGGCCCCTGCATCCATGCTGTTGCCCACTAAGCAGCAGTGCCTCCCTCACTCCAGGATCTAAATGAAATAGCAAATGCTGCAGAGGCTGTGCTGGGTGGTGATGACCGTGGGTAGACCTGGTTATAAGGATGCAAAAAGAGAGGGAAGAGGCCCTTTGTGCTCACTGACTCCTGTCCCCTCTTTGGGTTTCGTCCCCCTCCCTGTGTAAGGGACACAGGACTGTTGCAGAGTAACCCACCTTGGCGGGGCAGCTGTTTCAGTCCTCAATTCCGAACTTGACAGGAAATTCCTTAATACTACCTGAACAGTGACTGCAGATCATCATTTTCTCCTCTTCCATTTCTTTATCATATACATTCTGAAATTAGTTCTAAAATATGTGTCAGGAAGTAGCTAAGGAAAGGCGAAGTGTTAGCAGTTAAGTACCAGTTAATTTTCCCACTTTGCCAGATATGCTGAGAAGGTTTTTGGGTGGGAGTTGGAGTCATGATGAGCTAGGTTTACACTAGACTACAGCACAAATGCTCATAGGACTTTTATACTGATAAATATATATTTTATTTTTTTCAAAAGACAGTCATTTTAAGGGAGCCATCAGAGTCCCAGTATTTGAGAGAATCAACATCAAGACTATCAAAGAATCCCGCAGGATGACTGAAAGAGGATTAAGATTTGATGTCTATGAAGAATTTCTCAATTTCTTTTCATTTGTTTTAATTGCTTAATCAAAAGAGCATTCTATTTTTGAGATTTGCTTTCGGCTTACAATGATGGGTCATCCTGCTGGCGTCAGAAGGCACTGTGGTCACTAGTAACCAAGGTCCAGTGCTAAGAGATTGTATCACACGAGGTTCGTTATAAATTCATCACCATATATTAAATTTCATTTCTCACTCACACTTAGGAACTACTCTGTCATAAAGCAGTAACTACTTAAAGCAGATTTTTAAAGTAATATCAACTAAGTTTAAGTTGATAGCTTAGTGCTGATGATATGTACAAATATAGCTGATACCTCTTGAAACACTGTTCCAAGCACTATATGAAGGGCTTACTGTAACAGACCTACTTGACATCTTATTATTTCCCCCCCATTTTATAAATGATAGAACTGGGATTCAGAGAGATTAATTTAGGTACTCGAGTTCACACAGTTGACAGAGCTGGGATCTGAAACCAAGTCTGTCTGTGCTCACGGTCGGTCCTGGACGTTAACTCCAAGTTGCTCAGGTTTCTGACTGCAGACCGTTGTGCTGAAGAGTCTCATGAAATTTCAAAGGGATTGGGGAGGAAGGAATACAGAGTTAGGCTTTCAAAGGAGGCTGGATAAACTAAATCAGAATCATAGGACCCAAGGTAATTTTAATATAATGAAAGAAGATGGAAGAAGAACAGGAGACCCCAAGGAAGCTGTGTTCCCACTGGGGCAGAAGCCGTGGCGGGATGACTGGAGGTCGGGTGAAAGTCTCAGTGGTGGTTCTGCTGTCTTCAGGCTGTTGTGCATCTTATGTGTTCAGACTTACATTCTGATTCTTTAATTCTTCTTTCTTAGCCTCACACCTGAAATAGTCAGTACGCCTTCCTCCCCAGAAGAAGAGGAGAAGTCACTACTTAATGCAGTTGTTCTTATTGATGATTCCGTGCCAACGACCAAAATTCAGATCAGGTTAGCAGACGGGAGCCGTTTGATACAAAGATTCAATAGTACACACAGGTAAGCTTGGGGTGACTTATCTTTGTAAAACTGGATGCAGCCTGAGTCATGAAGAATACGAAATTCTTTACATTTACTTTTGAAGTAAGTTTTTGACAGAAAACAAAGATTTTAAGAGAATAATAGCTGTGTGTAAGAAGTGAAGCACTTAGTACTTAAGCATCCTCTGAAAACTGTCCAAATACTAGTGCAAATGCAGATACCACTCAAAAATAAATAAAATTGTTAAAAGCTGTAGTTTTGCACCGTTGCTAAAACCATGAGAAGTTGAATCAGATTTGATTTGCTTTAGTAAAACCTGATTTGGACTTTACTCCTTTAAAAATTTATGATAACCCTGATTAAGATTAACTTTCTACATAGCAAATTCTTTATAACATAAATTTACAGTGAAAATAAAATTTAATTGTGCTCTTATCAAGTACTTCAAATAAAGTTTTAAATGCCATTTTAACATTCATTGTACATTTGTTGTGCTAATAAGATATTATTTTTATTGGTTCATTGTATCCCACTAAGATATACATTTATGATCTTAGTTGAGCTACTGTATATATGTGAGAGTAATTTTTTTAAATTATTTTTATAACTTAACACTTTTCATAGTTATAGACTCACGCTGACACAGGCTCATCTGAGGTACCTTTTTCAGGGTCATGTGCTGCTAAGATATTTTATACTCTGAAAAAATAGGCCCTGTAGTGTAATAACATTGTTGACATTTCTTTGATGCATAACTCACCTAAAGATTGTGTCTGTTTACAGTTAGAGTAAATGTCAGGTGCGCTCCAAAGTTAATCCTCACATTTTACCGTAAAGCCAAGGTAAATCCATCCATTGAAATTAAATTAAAGAAGGTTACAACACATTTAAATAAGGATAAGAATTGTGTGATTTTTTTTTATTATCTAGCTTTAGCTAAAAGCTTAATTGACAATAAAACTTTTGTATCACAAATTATTTTTATCTTATTTCTTCAGGATCCTGGATGTTCGGGACTTTATTGTACAGTCCCGTCCTGAATTTGCAACTCTTGACTTTATTCTTGTGACTTCATTTCCAAACAAAGAGCTAACAGATGAAAGCCTGACACTACAAGAAGCAGATATTCTTAACACTGTGATACTCCAGCAACTAAAATGATATTGCTCCTACCCATGCAGTAGCATGTAGGAACGATAATGTGCCATATTAGTGAGGAAAACACTTAGAGCGTAAAAAGTTATTTTTATTATTTATACAGATAAATTTTGGTTTTATTCTTATTGTCTTTCCAGCTTTAGTCTAGACAAATTTGGCCTAGGAATAGATCTTGAGAAATATGTTTGAGGTTTTAGCTGCAAGGGCTGGCTTCTGTTGATAGCTTTTAAATATTCAGGCAAACCAATTTGATACATGATCAGAGTTAATGCAACAACATTTGTTTGCAGAGAAAATGAACAAAACCCCATTTTGATAAATGCATTTGGTAAAATCTGCACTAAAGTTTCTTGATGCTGCATTGATCAACAGCCATTAAGAAATCTTCTGATCAAATACTTTGAAAATTTTTCTGTAATGTGTACTGAAAAGTATCTGTATCTGATTTTGAAATACTTTGATCATACGATAATTATTTCTCCTATTAAGATTTTACACATCCTTTTTCCTTGCTGATTTAGCTGTTTACTTATGTCAGAAAATACAGTTTAGCCTTGTATTTTACAGGACTCTGACCATCCTAAACTAGAAACAAAGACAAAGGTCAGCAGTGCCTGAGGAGATGTGTCCACCAGCACTTTAAAATGACTCGAGTCCCTCGCAGAGCCTGCCGTGACCACATTCACTTATTCTTTCAGCACGTTGTTCTAGAGGACCCACTACATATACTAAACACTGTTCTAAGTGTTCGACCCAGAATGTAGTCTACTGCAAGACAAAATGAGTGTAGAAATACAGGAATGTAAATTCTGTCAGCCAGACTGGATCTGAAGAGTTACCAGCGTAAATGTCTGCGTTTCTGCTGACGCCACATATTTCCTGAGTAAGGGAGGCTACAGCAGGGTGAGAGAAAAGCTTTTCCTTCTTCCCAGACACCATTTCCTGTCACCCCTCCTGGTTTTTTATTGTAGTCTTTTATTGCTGCTGTAACAAATTACTACAAATTGAGTGGCTTAAAATAGCCTAGGTTTCGTCTATAGGTGAGATGTCTCACGTGGGTCTCACCGGGCTTAAGTCAGGTGTCAACAGGGCAGCATTCTTCTGGGGAGGCTCTAAGGGAGACATGTTTCCTTGCCTTTCCAACTTTGAGAGGCCACCTGCATTCCTTGGCCTGTGGCCCTTTTCCATCTTCACAACCAGCAATGCTGTATGTCTCTGGCTCCAGTGTCATCACATCTCTTTGAGAACAGCCGGGAAAGAGTCTCTGCTTCTAAGGACTCATGTGATCAGATTGGTCTGCCAGATAATCCAGGATGACGTCCCTGTCATAAGGTCCACAGTGACCTTAACCAAACCCTTGAAATCCCTTTTGTCATGTACGGTGACACATCACAGGTTCCTTCTGCAGGCACCAGGGTGGTCTCTTCTTTGCCTCATCCAACTTGTAGAGGCGGATGGCATCCCTTCCCTTATGGCCGTATCCCTCCACGTCTCTGCCTTTGGCCTTACATCATTTACTTCCGACTTTGATTCTCCTGCTTTCTTCTTACAAGCACCCTAGTGCTTACATTTGGTTCACACAGATAATCCGGGATAATCTCCTCATCTAAAGTATGAGTGAGCATCTGGGTGTGCGTCCTGGGACCCAGTTTCTCTCCATCTGTGAACCTAGAAACCCAGGTATCTGCTCCCAAATATAAGGGTAAGACAGGCATGGAATAATCGTTACAAACCTTCCTGTTCAACAAAATAGAAACTGGAAGGGAAGAAGGAGCCGGCAGTGCCAAGCGATTTAGAAGTTCAGCCAGGCACAGTCCATTAGCTTTCGGGGCCTGCGATCTTCTATGGCTCCCAGCAGCATCCCACAGACGTGTGACTTACCCTCAGGGTCTTTCCTTATACATGGAAGGTAGCGGGTGTCTGCAGCTGAGTCGTTTTGTCAGCTTGTTTCTTGCCTGTGGAATCGTGGGAGGTTCAGCCATCTTTTATCGTTTCATTCTGTGTCTGTCCCTTTTAGTTTAAGACGGCAGTGTCCGTGGGTCTTCTGTGCCTGTTACAGAGGTTGCTGCATTAGACCGGAGGCTCCTCCCCAGAGCTTTCCTAGATAATCCAGCTCTCTTTTTGGCCTTTTCTGAGATGGCTGAGGGGCTCTGTGAGTCACACTCTTCATCTCTTTAAAGGGCCTTTGATGTGACCTTTTTTTTTTTTATCTTTCTCAGGTATTAGCAAAAAGTTACAGGCCACAATCTCATCTCTTTCCTTAGAGCCGTCTTTCCTGACAGTGAATCTCTTAATGTCTTTGCCGTTCGGGTAAACGATGAATTTCCAAGTCATCAAGTCCTGTTTCCTTCTTTTTTTAACAGTCCTTCCCTCCATTGAAGTGCTTCCTCTCACGTTTTACCCTCATCAGTAGGGAGAAAGCAGGCTGCGCCTTCCCCGCCTCGCTTGGAAGTCTTTTCAGCTCGGTGTCCCGAGTCTCTCCCTCACGCCTCTGGCTGTCCCCGCGGCTGCAGCCAAGCCTCCTGCCGCCATGTCGCCGGCATCTCTTTTCCGTCCGCATTCCCCCCCTGAGCCCTCACTGGCAGCGCCTTTCAGGTCCTTGTCGCTCGTAGGCGTGTCCTCCCAGCAGCCGCGAGCACCCCTGGCCTTCGCGGAGCCCGGGCTGGCTGCCGTCCGCGTCCGCGGGGCTCGAGGCGGCCTCGGCTCTCTCTACCCGCCGCCCAGGCGCAAGGCCACCTCTGCACCTGTAGGTCTTTGTTACAGCAGCGCTCGCTGCAGGGTGTCTGGCAACGCCCACTGTGCCTCCTCGCTGCCACGTGACTGGAATGTGCCAGGAGGAGCTTTGGGCGTGACCTTTCTCCGGGGCTCCCCTCGCTTCCAGGAGCTGAGCTTACCCGTGTGAGGGCCGGATACGGCGCAAGTGTTGGTCTCAGCACCGCAGAGAAAACTTGTTCTCAGTGTCGTAATCCAGAGTACGAAGCGTAGTCCTGAGTCTTCTCGGAATGGGAATCTCCGTTCCTTTCCGCTAGTTGAAAATAACCTGGAGAATATGTAAATGACCGTTCAAGAAGTCAGCCTCTGTTCAGAAGGGTTACCAGGGATAAACTACATTTTCATGGAGCAAAATCGTATTCCTGCAGAAATAATCTATTGAAACAAATTAACATTTTAAATAGAAGGGCATTGCCCTGTTTTGGATTAACAAAATGGAGAAAACAATTAACCAAACCCTGTGAAATTATTTGAAACGTTATTCTTACAGTTTCTTTTTAGTCAGATGGAGTGCCTGTAGACGCACATACAAAAACGACTGCCATTTTGTATATAATGGTTCCAAAATAGATTCACATCGGGAGGGAGAATCAAACATCCAGATGGATGAACAGTACTTTCGTGTGTTCTACAAAGTGTTTTGCTTCCTTTAGAGTTTTCCTGAATTCTTTGTACTGTTGCAGTCGCTGTAACTTTTAAAATTTATAATCCTCTCAGAAGAGATTGTGTCACGTCAGTTGTTTTGCATGACGTGTGTAAGGATGTTTTCACTTACCAATAAAGAATGTTTTCACTGAAAGTGATTGAAAATCCTTATCAAAATTTCCTTTGATTTGCAGCTTTATTTGAGTGGCCTAGTGGAGCATTGTAAGGGTAACATTGCCCGTGGTACGTCTTTTTGATGGGCAGAAGGATCTGAGCTGTAGCGATGTTATCTGTTTCCCATTACTGCTGCTGTTTTTATTCCACCAAAATAAAGGTGCAGGTTTTTCTTCACTTTGGCCACACTGGATCTCTTGAAAACCTTGTCACGACATGTCACGACATGTGTCCAGTATTGTCATAAAGGCTAAGAAACACTTTCTATAATCCTCTAATTTTAAAGTATCTTTTAATTCCAAGTAAATGTTTTGTAAAAGGAGCCCCATTGCATATGTGTAACAGTGTGCATGGTGTTTGTACAGCACGTATAAATTACTCATGTGGCCCAGAACTAACAACTAGCTATAGTCTACTTAGCTTAATACTTAACAATTTGACCTCTTTAGAATTTAGGGCTATGACCTAAGTCTCTGAAAAAATAGGAGGGCGGGGAGCTTTTCTTAGAAAGTTTGAACTTGATGATTTATTTTCTTTTAGATAAATGTTTCTATATTGTTAAAAACAAGACCATAGCCCAAAATGGGGCCCCTAAATGCCAAAGCCCACGTCACCAAACCCTGACTTGACTTCATTACAGCGTGTGCTCTCCCGGAAATGGAATCTTAAACCAGTCAATCGACAATCTGATCAGCACTAATGAGGTTATCTGTCTGATAAACCCTTGCCACCCCCTAAAGGAAGGTGACCTTTGCCATAACCAACCTGCTTTTCTGCCAGTGTACCTTCCTGTTCCCACCCTCTTCTGCCTAAAAAAGTCTCAGCTTGACCAGCGACTGGGAGCTCGTTTCTATTTGCTAGATTGGCTGCTGCCCATTCGTGAACTGTTCAATAAGTTCAGCAAGATGTTTAAAATTTATTCATTTGAATTTTTTTTTTTTTCACACTATGAAGCAAGAGACTTTCAGAATCATTCTGGGGAGCTGCAACCTTACAGCTTCCTGAGTCCTGACGAGGTGATCTCAGCTGGCTTCTTAGGCTGCTCAGAGGAAAGCTACAGTAGGTGGAAATAAGTCCATTCTGTTGAGTATATCACAACCTTTCTTGCTTTCTTTGGAGATAATTAGCAACTTATTAGCATGGGCTTAGAGACGTCATACAATCAGCAATACAATAGTTTTTCAATTGGCTCCTGGTGACTGAAGAAAAAAAAAAGCACAACATGAGAGTTATGAGTTAAGTTTCATTTGGGGGCAAAATGAGGACTATAGCCCTGGAGACAGCGTCTCAGATAGCCCTGAGAACTGCTCCAAGGAGATGGGGGAAGGTCAGTGCTATATAGGATTTTAGCGAAGGGCGGGCGTGCAGTCAAGTACACATGTTGCCAGAGGCTTGCTGCCAGTCCCGTGGAGCAGACATCACCCATTGTGATTTTAGTGCTCTTCTAGATACAAGGAGATGCAAGAATTTGAGCTCATAAAATCTTCTCTTGGGCTTCCCTGGTGGCGCAGTGGTTGAGAGTCCGCCTGCCGATGCAGGGGACATGGGTTCGTGCCCCGGTCCGGGAGGATCCCACATGCCACGGAGCGGCTGGGCCCGTGAGCCATGGCCGCTGAGCCTGCGCTTCCGGAGCCTGTGCTCCGCAACGGGAGAGGCCACAGTGGTGAGAGGCCCGCGTACTGCAAAAAAAAAAAAAAAATCTTCTCTTGAAAATATCTATCTGAAGGCCTGTTCTGCCAGTTTTTCCCAGAGCACAGATGCCTCACTCCTGATCTCAGCCCCGAACTCCTTTCAGGGGACGTTGAAGGTCAGTGGCTGCGCTGGCAACTGACTTCATCCTTGTAGAGCCAGGTGGCGAGCGACAAGTTGTAGTTGGCACTTCTCTTGCATGAAGTTATGTGTGTTAATTAGGCACCAATAAAAGAGGTCCCTGAGATTAAAGACAACTGCCTTTTTTCCTCCAAAAATTCTCTTCTGCCCTTTACCTTTTTGAGTGTAAACTCTCTTAGTGCTGCTGTTTATTTGTGTAGATGTCAACACAGACGTATGTACAACAGTGACTTTCCTTGCTCTAACCCTGGGGATAGAAGAGTACTTAAAATGAGTGGATGTCCTTTGATTTTATGCCTCCGTGTCTGCTTTTTGGTTTGTATTTTCCTTGTCTGCATAGGGCACCTTTCAGTGTCCTTTTTAGAACATTGTTAATTATAAAAGGTCCGACATGGTAGTTTCTGTAGTTAACATTTTTCCCGCTTTGTTTTTCATTTTTGTCCCTGTGGGAAAGGCTTGTTTCTTCTGTTGTCAACAGATTTTATCATTCTTAATCGTAGAATCAAGAATGGTAGAAAGTATAAGTTTTAGTTTTCTATCAGAATCTATGTTGATTAGGAAGTAGCAACAATAAATACTACAAATACTCAGAACATCAGTAGGTTTGGAAGTGAAAGCACGAACATGGCTGATACAAGTGGGCGGTCCTGCCCCCAGCCTGGGATTTTTAACTGGGTCTGGGCTTTTGAGCACAGGAGGGCATAGGACGAAGTAACATCTTCTAGAAAGAAATGTTCATCCTTCCTACAAATCAATGTCAGATTTCACGTTCCCTGAGCTGAAGAGGTCAGTCTTATTAATGCAGTGAACTTACATGCAAATAGAAGTTTCATATATGCATGTTATAAATACATGATAATAACACCAAGGCTGAGAGGTGGAGTGTTTTTTCCCTTGAAAACCTATTATAAATGTTTGTAATGGAAGTAAATGTTACTGTTTGGGGGGGGTTAATTAATTAATTTATTTATTTTTGGCTGTGTTGGGTCTTTGCCGCGTGCGGGCTTTCTCTAGTTGCAGCAAGCGGGGGCTACTCTTCATTGCAGCGCGTGGGCTTCTCATTGCGGTCGCTTCTCTTGTTGCGGAGCATGGGCTCTAGGTGCACTTGGGCTCAGTAGCTGTGGCTCACGGGCTCTAGAGCGCAGGCTCAGTAGTCGTGGCACACAGGCTTAGTTGCTCCGCAGCATTCGGGATCTTCCCAGACCAGGGCTCGAACCCGTGTCCCCTGCATCGGCAGGCAGAGTCTCAACCACTGCGCCACCAGGGAAGTCCCAAATGTTACTGTTTGAAACAGTGTGTACAAAGGTGTTCTACGGCTATTCAAACTAATCTGACTTTCCATTCTTTAACACGAATCCTGTATCCTGTATTTGGCGGGCAGCATGTCACTTGCGGTCAGTGTCACTGTGACCCCAGCCTGGATGTGATTTCTCCAGAGAGCCCCCCACTCCCCAGCCCCACTCATGCTTTGGTCTAAAATCCTCCCTTGTCCACAACTCTCAGCCCCACTACCCTGTTTACTATAGCATTCGCAATACCAGCGTTTCCTTGTCCATTTATTTGATTTTATCCCTACCTCCTAACGTTCGGGCGCTTTTTCCTGCTCCCCCTGACAATTATACAACTAAAACAATTTGGTGATGAGTTTGATGTCCTTTATCCAAGAGAAAACAATCCATGGATTGGGGAGTACAGAGCCCTCAAGCAGTGAGGGAGGTTTGGGGGCAGGAGTGAGTTCACAGAGCCCAGAAGAGGCAACCTGGACACAGGGCCTGACTGGCTATGAGGCGGGGAGCTTCCTATGAGGCTGGCAGGGCCCATTTTCTAGGGTGAGGTGAGCTCACTAAAGCTGAATTGGAGGATTGTGATTGGTGGGTGTTAGGATTCCTTGTCAGGTGTTTCCTAGAAATCAGGCTGGTTGAGTTTTAGGTCTGTGGCATGGGCAAGCCCCTAGGACGGCCTCCATTATTCCATGGGTCTCCCTAAATGAATTAACTTTATCACCCCAGATTCTCAGAATGTGAGTTTGTGAGAGCAGGGCTGGTTTTTAACCTACTGCTGTGTCCTTAGAGCCTAAAACAATAACCTGGACCTAGGAGTCCCTCAGTAAGTGGTCCATAAGTAACAAATCAGTGAATTAAGATTGGGACCCTCTGAACGTTGGAAGAATATATGCATTCGTTTTAAAAAGGAGATTCCGAATAGCGCCAATAGAGTCGATACTGGTGACAGAAAACATCTATATATTTTGTTTGGGTTTAAAGGAAGGAGAAGGAGAAAAGTGGATCTAGAAGTGGGGGCCTCGACTCATCCCGAGAGTGGGAGCACCGGTATCTGTGAGCAGGGGTCCGGGCGTTTCCCCAGGTAGAATTGGGGTGAAGAGGGCTGAAGAATGTGCTCCTGAGAAGCCTGCCGGAGGTGAGATGCCTGGGATTGTCTGAAAGCCAGTAGCAGGGGCTGTGATTCTAGTTTAGAGATAAGGAAGAACACTGCTCTATAAAGACCTGGTAGAAACCCCTCAGTGGGCTCAGTTATTATTATTTTTTTGATGGTTACTTCTTTAATATGATAAAATGTATTTCAACCCAAAAGCCAGCATTTTTAATGACATATACTAGAAAGATGTCCACTATCACCACTATATTTTTAATCAATTCATATTTATATTTTAATAATTAGCAGTGAAAGGACTTACATTTTGGCATTCTGAGTTACAAAGGAATGGAGAAAATAGCCCCCCTTAAAATGAAATTGACTACGGTTAAAGACGTTCTGCAACTTTTTCAGGAAGGAGAATATAAATATAAACAATCCTTTTAAATGTTCTTGAAGGTGAGTTTTTCCTAGAAAAAAAATAACATGGGACCATGGAAGGCCACTACTAGCTGTTACTCGGGGCAAGTCAAAGGAACAAAGATGGCCTTGTGGCCACATCACCAATATTTTTTTTTGAATTTTATTTTGTTTATTTTTTTATACAGCAGGTTCTTATTAGTTATCCATTTCATATATATTTGTGTATATATGTCAATCCCAATCTCCGTGGGCTCTATTCTATTTGCTTACTCTAAGTACGGTTGTTCTTGTAGATTTGATCTTCATGTCAGAGTTAAAATATTGCTAGTCTTATAATAGCTATTTAATTTATTAATATCACATAATTTATTTAAAATGTTTAGCCCTTGATATTTTATTTTTGAATGTAATACCCCATCCTCATTTGTTACTTTAATACTGATACCCCAAAATGCGAGAGCTGATTTAATCACAATAAGTTGGGAATGTGCTAAGATATATGGCAACACTCTTGTTAACTGAAAAGCTGCAGAAACTCAGATGACACTAAAGGCCGTAACCGCACATTGCTCGTGCCTTTGAAATCAAGCTAGTTTGTGGAGATGTTGACTTTGGCTACGCTCTCAATTTGGCTGAACTGATAAAGAAAACTCACTAGTCATTATATATTGTTCTTGTTCTCCAAATTAACCCTATTACCCAATCTTCCACGCAAGCAAAGAAGGCAGAAATGACCTGGAGTTACAGATTTCCAAATAACTTTTATAAACAGAAAAGGATGATCTCTGCAAACATGTATGAGTTTCAATGTTCTTCTTGAAATTATTTCTCAGAAAGAATGATGTTATAAAATTCTCTTAATTTTGATATTCCTGAATAGCACCCTTTTATGTAGGTTAAAATACTCAACCAGTACTTATTTAATTTGCATGTTTCTCTTTTTTAACGTAAGTACAAAATCTTAAGTATTTCTATTTGACATGAGAAATGGCACTAAAGCTTATAATGGTAAGTGAAGTAGGTTCTCTATGTTCAGTCCTGGAAATAAGACATGACTTTTAACAAGGAATGGTATCCATAGGCATCTTAAACCTTTGGTTTTAGATGTAATGAAAACAACAAAAAGGCTAGATTTGATTCCAACTCACACCCGTGCCTCGGTGAGTGTGTGGCACACAGCTCATCTGATCTCATCTCCCCAGGTGCAAAGGAGCACGGGGCGATTCACAAACTATTTTTTCTTCCTCTAAATTATTTTTTAAGATAAGAGGATCTCCCTTAATCTGTTAATGAAAATAAAATTGTAAGATATGTTTGCATTTCTAGAGGTTTTTATATTATTTTATGACAAGTTTTTGTTTTATACCTACAAATAGGTCCCCTAACTCCACTTTTAAATGGATGGTTGTCCAATCGAGGCTAAGATTTTACCTAAATAATTGCATTTAAGCGTATGCAAAAGTGTGAGTATTCAGCACTTTAAGTAATTTTCAGCATATGAAGTAATATTGTAAAGGATATTCAGCTAATAAGGTAACTCTTAGTTTCACCACCAGAAACATCCTCAGGTGAAATGTTAATTTATGATGATTTGGTAATTTTGGTTCCATTTAACTCTTGTGTGGAGTACTCTTAACCACTTCAATGTTTTGTTATATTTTCCCTCAATGTTTGCCGTCTTCCTAGCAATTTTATTACATCAAGACTGATGTAACAGAAAAAGCAAACTATTTGAAAGGGTCTGACACTTTCTAAAAGAATATTATGTCTTTATTTTAAACTGGAGATATAAATATCAAATTCTTTTTTGCATTGATCTAGTACAAGAATCTAGTATTCTTATACAACTATAAGCCAGAATATCTTGAAAGAAAGCCAAAAAGATTAATAAACTTAGAACTCTGAAAAGTTCTTAATGCAGGCCCTTCAAAATTTTAATGTACTAAAACATGGGGGAGTGGGGGCAGAGAGACAACGTTTGCTACAGCAGGTGACATTGCCTGGCAGCATTTAACGATTTCAAAAATGCTGTTGTTGATTACAATTTAACTTCTTTCACGAGGTGACTCCAATCTTAAAATTAACAGCCCAGGATGTCAGAGGAGAAAGAACTGCATTTCTTCCCACCAATACATATGTATGGAGAGGAGCCACATGGGGTCGAGTGAGCGAAGAAAAAAAAATTTTCATATGTCATCATCTGGCAATAAATGTTTAAGGCTACAGGCCCTGTTAACCTTTACAAAGATCAAGGTGTTGCTGATAGTAAAACAAGACTTTTAGTTGCCTCTGAGAAGGTAACATTAGGGCATCTGTGTGCGAGATGTTGGCTACTTATTCCTCCACCAGACGGCGTGCGGGCCTTCTAAAAGAATCTCATCATTATCTTTCCCTCAGCTGGTTGGTCTGTTGGTTTATTTACTGACGTATAGTTGCCTTAAACTATTATATTAGTTTCAGGTGTACAACGTAGTGATTTGATATTTTAATAAAATAAAGAGAGGATGAAGGTTAGTTGTTAAAATAAAAACTAGGAATTACGCCAATATCATTTAGCACTGCTTTTTTCTGACCTTTTGCAGTATAGATAAGGAATACTTGGCTAAATATAATTAGCATCTTTAGAAATGTAACAATGTTGAATCGTAAAAATATTGCTAGTTTCAATGTATTGGGCCTTGGGTTTTTCAGTGCAATACTGCCCATTACACATGGCCCAGATGTCCATCACTGGTGTCTTACCAGTTCTCCCTGGAAAGCATTTAAAATGCCCCACTAAGGTCTCAAATCTTGATAAGACATTCTCTGTTTTAATGCACTGCCATAAACTGACTTCTTAACTCTTTTACTGTGTTGGGTTTTTTTTGTTTTGTTTTTTTGGGGTTTCTGTTTTTTGGTTGTTTTGTGTTTTTTTTTTTTTACCCACGCCATATCCCCTCCTGTTTCCTATAGCTAAATTCTGATTACTCTGATTTCAATTCTTCATCCTTTTTTATCTGCAGTCACCAGCTCTCACCATGGTAAATTCTATTTTGATCTTTGCCTTTCCCTCTTACAAAACTGTGCGTGCACGTTCACAATCCTCAAGGCCACTAGCAGAGACGTGAGTAGCAGAATTGTAAATGAAAATGGAGAGAATTGGCATAGAGGTGGACATCCTAAATTCCTCATCACGCCTCCACCACCAACTCTGTGAGTCCCAATTTTCTCATCTCCAGAACCAGGAGATCAGAACACCGTCCTTCAGTTCTTAATTCTGATTCTTTTCCACAAAATTAAGCACTAACCAACATAACATGCCTACAGATGTTACGACGGAAGTAAAGATGGACAAGTGATTCCAAAAACGGAAATCAACAAGTAAATCCAGAGAAAATATAACGTGTTGTTTATTCTCTTCCTTTTGGATTGCTTTTCTGGGACTGTCTACTGGTAAGAGAATTTGAGAATTCTTATTAAAAACATTTTAGTCTAATAATATTTGTGGAATAGCTTGGTAAAGGATAACATTAAGCAACAGGTTAAAGACAGTGAAAACTTTGCAGGCCAGTACAATTTTCCTGGGCCTAATGTTTAACAGCCTTTAAAAAAAAATTATTTTAGAATCTAACGGCACAGACCTATTCAACAAAAATTATGGTTCCTTCATAGGACACTATTCAGTCTTTTGAAAAATGTCTAGTAAAATAATGATGTGAAAAAATTTACAATAAGTATAAAGCTGTTAGAAAAGATTTGCCATGCGATTACAGTGCAGTTGAGGGGTGGAGGGGGGCACTGCTTACCATTTCTAGCCCAAGTTTTGGTCTCTCATGTTATTCCCGACTAAAAATAGTCAGAGCCCTTTGAAGAAGTGGTTGACTCCAGGTTATGGAAAGGGAAATACAAGGTGAGCCCAGATTATCTGGGGACTAAAAGTAAAGAAGCTTTCAAAGACCAATGGGGTCATGTCAAAAAGGCACAAAAGCCAAGTTGATGTAGTTCTCACTGGTCTATTTGACACCATTTGAGCCAAATTATCAAGATCGTAGTTAACTGAACTTCACTGGGTCCATGAAAATCCATAAGTCATTCGTGATTATCAATGAGTCACTAAAACCAGTTTGTCACCAATGGAGGTAGCCATTAAACCAACCCCTTACTTTGAAAACTTTATGCCTTTATTCTGCCTTTCCAAGAAAACCTTTATTTCTCGAAACCAGTAGCCCTAGTTGATAAGGGAAAGCTGGCTTAAAGAATACCAGCTAGGAGAGGTAGATGGTGACAAACAGAAATGTAAAATCATCATTTTGCAGTCCCCAATGAAATCACTGACTCAGACAAGGATCATCAGTTGGTATTAAAATTATTAGATGAGGGATGGATGGGGCAGTGAATTTTGTACGTGCTTTGCCCAACTAACATCACAAAAGATCACGCTCATGACGAGGACGAGGTCTTAACTGTACGACGGAGGAGGAGGGAGGCTAAAGTTGTACAATATGAAGAATAAGGCCATCTTCACACTAATTCGGTGACCAAACTTGGCCGCTCTAATGGTGGAACAACCAGGTGCCGTGCGTCCCCAAGTGGACTGCCTACATGTCTACACATCACTAGGGATGTATTCTCAACTAAAGCATTTAAGTTGAATCTGTCAAGCCTTCAGATGTAACTTTCAGTTTACAAGAAAGTACATAGAAGAATAAGTTAAAAGCTGCCACAGAGAAGTAATCAGACAAACCCAGATGATGAAACATTCTACAGGACAGATCAGTGTCATGAAGAAAAAGTCTCTTCTAGATTAAAGGAGAGGTAAGGAATACAACTAGGCTGCTGTAACTGGGACTGGATCCTGATTTGGATAGACCAGACCATCATATTTTGAGGACAACTTGTGAAATGTGCACTAGGTATATTGAAAATTGTAATTAATTTTGTGAAATGGGATAATGTTTTTAGCCATATAGATGGAAATATTTAATGTGTGCTAAAGTAAAATCTTCCAAAAATGTTCATGCTCATTAATACAAAAAAAAAATCAATCGTGGTGCAGTGTTGGCTTGGAGACAGGCCTGGGTTTGACCCCTGACTTCATTTACCAGCTGGTCAAGGCATTTAAACTGTGTGCCTTAGTTACCTCTATGCTATACCTACCTTTGACAGGTAATGGGAACTATATGAGATATTCACAGTTTAACAACTACTGTCCTTTTCCCATTAACCTCCTGACGCTTGACCTGTTTGTCTTCTATTCTACATTTTTAAAACTCTCTTCTTTGTTCCTTGCTGTTTTAAACTTTCACTTGATTTCATTATTTCCACTCGTGATTCTTTCGATCTCTGTGTACTAGGGGCACTCAGTGTGAAATTATCCCTTGTTATCTCTGTGCTGTTGAGTACTTTGATTACATAATTATCCACTTCTCTTAGGTTTTTTGTCACTAAAAAATTCAACAATCTGTGCCACGTTGTCACTTTGTGACTCAGTCTTCACTTGGGACAGTATCTGTTTTTCTTCTTGACTCTTCATAATCTGCTTCAGTGTTTATTTCCTAAAATAACACTCCCTCCCTCCCTCCCCCTCCCTCCTTCCTCCCTCCCCCTCCCTCCTTCCTCCCTCCCTCCTCCCTTCCTTCCTCCCTCCTTCCTCCCTCCCCTCCTACTCTCTCCCACTTTGCCTCTCCCTCCCTCTCTCTCTCTCATTAGAGATAAAAGGGAGAACACCTGTTCTCCCTGCATGTTCCTGCACTCTGCATGTCCCCATGTCTCCTGTATCTCGCTCTTCGGTGGAGTCTGAGCCAAGTTTGCCCCTGACACGCTCTGCTGACCCCTGAGCTGCTTCCATGTCCACCCTCCAGTTCTCCAGTTCCCGCTCTGACCTCTGTCACCCTCACTTGTCAGAAACAGCTGTGCTAAGGTCTTCCTTAACCTCCTCTTTCTAAACTAGATCTTAAATCCTCACTGTGATTGGTAATGCTCACATTTTTCAGCTGCTTGTGATTAGCATCTGATCTCACCTGTAACTATTTGCATCTAACTGGCTTTCTTGCTTTTCCAGTAATTTATTGAACTCTCACGTTTAACTGCAGCCTACTTGTCCCTTATGTGCACGTAATGAATTCTTTCCCATGTTTTCATCATATGTACTTTCCAATTCCTACAATTGCTGTAAAAAAGAACAGAAGCTTTCTATTTTCTGGAACAGATTCACCCAAGAAGACTGACTCTGTTGAAGAACCGATGTTGAAAGATAAAATGAAAATGATGATAGGGCAAAGGTCATTTGTTCCTTTTAAATCTCCTACCTATCTCCTTAGGGATCTGAATATACAGATCAATAAACAGAGTCACTAATATATGGACAACGAGCCTTTTAGAGCAGAAGTCAGCAGAGGTCCTCCCCACCCCCAGGGTAAGTATGCTTCCCAGCAGTTCCAGGGGTCCTTGTCACTTTCGTGTAACCTGCTGGAATAAACATGGCCCTGGAGCCAGATCTCAGTTTAATCCCTGAGTGGCCTGGAAAAGTGACTCAGAGCTCTCATGTCTTCATCTATAAAATTAAATGCACAGTTTAATCTTAACCTCTCCCAAAGGTGAGAAAATTAAAAGTTGTGTCAAGATACTTACGTATTTGTTAACTACCCGCTTCCCAAAGAGAGAGAGAAATACAGGCAAAAAAGTACTTCTCCCAGTAGTAGCTATGGTTTCCCTTCCTTCTGAGTTCTGGAGGAAATTGGCTCTAACTTCCATTCCATGTCCAAGAAGTCAGAATCCCTTGCCCCAAGCTCCTTGCTTCCATTTAACTAGTTGGATTTATGAACAGTCACCCCACTGCCCCTCACGTGAGGTTCCTGTCCTGTACTACGTTGACACCGATGTCACATTAGACAGTGGTCTCCTCACCCACCCAAACCTCCCAGAAAGCAAAGCTCAGCAAAAACAAAACTCCCCACACAAGGCCTTCTTTTCTCGGCAGCTGACACTAGTAAAAGGAGATTTCAGGGAAAGGAGAATGAAATATTACAGCCACACAAACAACTTCAGTCGAACACTCAACACTTCTATCTTTGAAACTCCTTGCCCCGTCATCCCTAGGGGTTTTTTCTTTGGCCACCTTGTTCCATGCTGCACCCCCAGGCTTAGGCCATCAGGCCAGCTACATGCTCCCTGTTTGGAGGTCAGTGCTCCCTGGAACTCTAAATTCTCTCTCTAGTTAGTGGAGCCGGTTACCTCTTCTCTGTCTCTCATCCTAAGCTTGGCCCCTCAGCTGAACCTGTGGAGGTCCTCTGCAGAAAACGGTGGGCAGGTTGTTCAGTTGGATTTGACCTCCTTAGAGGTCAGGAAGAGCGTGCTCCCCATCATGACATAATGGTTTGGGTTCTCAGGAAAGTGTGGCTATAGTATCTCCGTTTATTTATTTATTTTTTAATGCCATTTACCTAGAGTTCATAGAGCTAAGAATAGAGGCTACCTCAGTGTAAACGTAAGAAGCAGAGTGCACAAATGGTCAAGGCTACGTGCAAGTGCGGTTTGGGTTCAGTGTTCTCAAAGAGATGTAGTGCTTAAAAAAAAGGCCTCAGTAAATACCGTTCAAGGTCTCCTGTTATCAGTAAACAGCCTTGATCTTGGCTCTTGGGTTCAGAGTTGAGCAGTCTCCATCTATAACCTCCTGACTCCTGTTGATTTTGGAGGTTTTACAGTTCAGGGCCAATGCTTGCCACCTCTGAGCTTTCTAACCTACACACAAATGCACGCTCCACCTCTACTGTGATTTCTCTGTCCTTCAGAGATATAGTTATGAGTTTACCTCTTTGTGTCCACCTGTTATTTATAAGCTTTGAAAAGTGTGCCATGTCAAGGTGAACCAAAGCCAAGAGAAGAAAATAATCCTAAATTAATGAACCCATCTCAATAGAAACAACTGTGCATCCTCCTGCTTTATTTGAGATAGGTATTTTTAAACACTTGTAGTACCTAGTGTGTGGCCCATATAAGATGAACCCGATGTGAACCGGAGGCTGGAGCGTGGAGAAAGTTCTTTCTTTCTTTGTGCTTCGGTTAAGCAGCCAACAAAAACAGCATCTCCCCTGATCTCATTCAGATGCTCGAACCAGCTTTCCAATTAAGTTTTCATAGATTAACATCATGGCAATGGACTCACCGGATTACGTGTTTGAGTTTGTGTATTTCTCAAATGTCTGTGTCTCCTACGTGTTTCCACAGGAGCTGGGTGGTGTACAGAGGCAGCATGGCTTAGAGGAGAGAAGGTGACAATAACCTGAATCCTAATCTTTATTCCCCACTTACCATCAGTGAGAACTTAGACGAATCACTTCCCTCCTGCAAAATGTTACACAACATAATAAATTTATGTTGCATCTACCATCTATTGATTTAAGGCTTCCTTGCTTTGCTCATTACTACCTGTAAAGTAGGGATTATACCTTTTAGTTGTTCTAACATTTGTTTATGTCATAAGGGCTCCAGATTATTTTTAAATAATCTGGAATTTGATGAAAAATAAAGTCACTCTCTTGGTAGCTGTCATGATCTTATTGTCACCCCCCAAACTCCTCTCAGCATATGATCATAATAATCACAAGATGACTCAGAAGCCTGCATATTTCTCCCCAAACAGGAAATCCGTGTTGATCAGTTCTTGGAAGATTCTTTCAACTTTTGAATGCTTTCAAGATTTCTTGAGGATTGTGACCATAATGGAAAGAGAGAAAATATAGACGTAACATATTAGTCATTTATGCCCTTAGTTAAGTATTATTTGAACTTTCTTTGGATGAATTAACTTACATTTAGCTTAGGTTAACTCCATCCCTGCTTTTCTCCCCATTTTGCTAGCTTTGCCAGAAAAGTCTGAGTATTTTTTTTCCTGTTTGAGTTTTGAACTCTAGACAAAATTCTCCAGAAGTCAGTTGGGTTTATGCATATCCAAGCTCACAGATGAACTTAACCAGTTGTATGCAGAAAGCAGGATTTCTATGAGAGCAAAATTTCTTCTAACCCAGCATTTTTTAATGAGCATCACTTCGAATCAGACAAATCCCGGAGCCCACCCAGACCAAAGGGAGGGAAAATCAACCCTACTTTGCAAAAACTGGAATATCACTTTTAGTCTGCCATATTTCATTTTCCAGAAACATCCATCTCAAACATTTTTACCTAAAGTGTCATTTCAAAAGGCCGAGATGGATTCTAAGAGTGACAGAGGCAATATTTGACCTAAGGTACAGAGAACTAATTTATCTTTGTTTGTTTTGGAAATAAGTATACCCACATGTAATGTAATGTGTAATGATATAGCACAATGCCAATGACCTATTTGGGGGATTGATTGATATTTTCCTTGTTATATGGCTTCAGAAAATACCCACTCCAGGCTAGGATAAGTTACTTCAATAGAATTTGTGGCTGGTTGGATAGGGAGAAAATATAATTCTTCCAAAAGCAATTAATATTAATATTCGTATTCAAAAGTAATACTGAACCCTAAAAATAATGTCTCAGGGTCTGGTAGTTGTGCTTTATCTACCTTAATAAACAAGTAACACTTGTTCTTATTTTCAATCCAGTATCTCTCAATTAACATCTTGAGGACCAGCTAATAGCAGCTAATCAGCTGCTAGTGAGTACACATCGCCTGTGGTATTCAAGGCTTTGCAGATAAAATCAGCTACAAAACAACAACCTGAGCAAAACTGCTCCACCTTTTCAGACTACAGGTTACGCCACTTGCTTTGTCAGCTTTGGAATCAAGCCATTGACTGAGGTAACGATATCACATGAACAGACCCAGTGGATGGGAGCTTCCCAGTAGGTGTGCGTGAACAGATGACTGGAGGGCAGAGAGGGCCAGCACCTGGTGAGTTGGTTGGGTCCTGGGACCCTTGGAATCCCTAGACCAATGACCCCCAGCTCCAAGCAGGCCCTCCAGTTACCCCCGTGTGCCAAAATAGAATGATTTTCCATGTGTCCATGATGGGAGAAAAATAATGGATAATAAATACAAATTTTTAAGTATTTGGGGTGGAAGGTCATCTAGTCTAACATCTAGACTAATTTATCTAACAACAGCAAGGTTTCACAGCATTGATTTTACCAGCTGATTTTTTTCTTGTGGTGGTAAATACACATAAAATCTACCATCCTAACCATTTTTAAGTGCACAGTTCAGTAGTATTAAGGACATTCACACTGCTGTGCAGCTGATCTCCAGAACTCTTGTCATGTGACAAAACTGAACTTCTGTACCCCCTAAACAACAACAATTTCCCAATCCCCCTGCTCCAAGCCCCTGGCAACCACCGTTCTCCCTTCCACCTCTACAAATTAGCCTACTCTAAGTACCTCGTGTAAGTGGAATCATACAGCATTTGTCTTTTTGTGACTGGCTTGTTCGCTTAGCTTATGTCCTCAAGGTGCATGTATGTTGTAGCAGGTGTCAGAGTTTCCTTCCTTTTCAAGACTGAATAATATCCCATTGGGTGCAGCTACCACATTTTGTTTAACCCATTGATGGTTCTGGATGTTTTTACCATTGATACAAACTTACTTGACCTTCTGGAAAAAAATCAGGGTATCTAGAAGGCAGTCATTATGATCCACTTTCATTTACTATCCCTGATAATTAAATGCATCTGCTCATACACCAGCCACAGCATTTGATCTATTTGCCTTGAATGTTATGTAAGCAAAATCGGGCAAAAATGATTAGAACTCTAGTCTGGGCCAAAGCACCTGTGTGTGACACTGAATGGAATGCCTTTGATGCTTGGATTCATCACACGACTGTATGAGTGAGGGCTCTTGGTTGCCAGGACTCAGCCGGAATCTCACGGAATCTAAAGAGAATCTAAGGCGTAGGAAGGTCTAAAGCTGCTGCTCCTCGGGTTCTGAGAATTTTGTCTTCCAGGACTTTTCACAATGAGATGTTGGCTTTTCCATCCAGTCCAGCACTGCCTTTCATCCGAGGCCCTTCCCATGAGAGGCGGAGCCTGTGCTCTGCCATTCTTGATGTTGAACCATCTTATTTTTCCTTCAGTACCATCTCTCTGTGGATAATGCACTTAAATATATTGCCTACTATGTAAACTAATACAGAAAGTTCTCATTTTTATCCCCAGAACACTCTGAAACCAAGGGCATTAAGCAAACCCTTGTAATAATAACTAAAACTTCTGTAAGGCTTCCTTAGTGCTATGCAGTGTTTTAGACACTCATTTACTCCTCATAGCAGCTCTATAAGGTTGGCACTTTATTATCACCTTTTTAAAGATAAGGAAATTGAGGCACAGAGAGATCAAGATTATAAGGCCAGTAAGTAGAAGAGCGGAGAAGTGAATGCGGCATCCTGGTTCCAGAATCCAGGCTCCTGGCAACTGTGGTAGGCAGCCTCTAAGATGGGCCCAATGAGCCCTGCCTTCTGGTATTCATGTCCTTGTGTGTGGGCTGAAATTTTTTTTAAATTCAGATATAGGTGATGTACAATATTATATAAGTTACATGTCTACAACATAGCGATTCCCAATTTTTAAAGGTTATACCCAATTTATATTTACTCTAAAATATTGGCTATATTCCCTCTGCTGTAAAATACGTCCTTGTAGCTTATTTATTTTATACATAATAGTTTGTATCTCTTAATTCTCTACCCCTATCTTGCCCCTCCCCCTTTCCCTCTCCCCACTGGTAGCCACTAGTCTGTTCTCTGTATCTGTGAGTCTGTTTCCTTTTTGTTATATTCACTAGTTTGTTGTATTTTTTAGATTCCACATATAAGTGATTTTGTAGAGCTCTTTCTATCTGACTTATTTCACTTAGCATAATACCCTCCAAGTCTATCTATGTTGCTGCAAATGGCAAAGTTTTCATTCTTTTTTATGGCTGAGTAGTACTCCATTTGTGTGTGTGTGTGTGTGTGTGTGTGTGTGTATAGATATAGATAGATATATAGATATATGTTACATCTTCTTTATCCATTCATCTGTTGACAGACACTTAGGTTGCTTCCATACCTTAGCAATTGTAAATAATGCTGCTATGAACATTGGGGTGCATATATCATTTTGAATTAGTGTTTTGGGGGTTTTTATGGATATATACCCAGGAGTGGAATTGCTGGATCATATGGTAGTTTTATTTTTACTTTTTTGAGAAACCTCCACAGTATTTTCCACAGTGACTGCATCAATTTACATTCCCACCAACAGTGTACAAGATTCCCTTTACTCCACATCCTCGCCAGCATTTGTTATTTGTGGTCTTTCTGATAATGGCCATTATGACAGGTGTGAGATGATATCTCATTGTGGTTTTAATTTGCATTTCTCTGATGATTAACGATGTTGACCATCTTTTCATGTGCCTGTTGGCCATCTGTATGTCTTCTTTGGAAAAATGCCTATTGAAGTCTTCTGCCCATTTTTTAATTGGGTTGTTTGGTTTTTGATGTTGAGTTGTATGGGCTGTTTGTATATTTTGGATATTAACCCCTTATCGGTCATATCATTAGTAAATGTTTTCTCCCATTCAGTAGGTTGTCTTTTCGCTTTGTTGATGGTTTCCTTTGCTATGCAAAAGCTTTAAGTCTAATTAGGTCTCATTTGTTTGTTTTTGCTTTTATTTCCTTTGCTTTAGGAGACAGATCCAAAAAATATTGCTACAATTTATGTCAAAGAGTGTTCTGCCTATGTTTTCTTCTAGGAGTTTTATGGTGTCTGGTCTTACCTTTAGGTATTTAACCCATTTTGAGTTTACTTTTGTATATGGTAGGAGAAAATGTTCTAATTTCATTCTTTTACAGGTAGCTGTCCAGTTTTCCCAGCACCACTTATTGAAGAGACTCTTTTCCATTTTATATTCTTGCCTCCTTTGTCATAGATTCTCCCTTCCCTCCCTCCTTCCCTCCCTCCTTCCCTCCTTCCCTCCCTCCTTCCTTCCTTCCTCCTTCCTTCCTTCCTTCCTTCCTTCCCTCCTTCCTTCCTTCCCTCCTTCCTTCCCTCCTTCCTTCCCTCCTTCCCTCCTTCCTTCCTTCCCTCCTTCCTTCCTTCCTTCCCTCCTTCCTTCCTTCCTTCCCTCCTTCCTTCCTTCCCTCCTTCCCTCCTTCCTTCCCTCCTTCCCTCCTTCCTTCCTTCCCTCCTTCCTTCCCTCCTTCCCTCCTTCCTTCCTTCCCTCCTTCCTTCCTTCCTTCCCTCCTTCCTTCCTTCCTTCCCTCCTTCCTTCCTTCCTTCCTTCCTTCCCTCCTTCCTTCCTTCCTTCCTTCCTTCCTTCCTTCCTTCCCTCCTTCCTTCCTTCCTTCCTTCCTTCCTTCCCTCCTTCCTTCCCTCCTTCCCTCCTTCCTTCCTTCCCTCCTTCCCTCCCTCCTTCCCTCCTTCCCTCCTTCCTTCCTTCCTTTCTTCTTCATCTGTGTGTGTGAGTGTGTCTATGTGTGCCTGCATATAGAAAATCTACTTGCAATCTTCTCATCTGGCACAAATACATATTCTGACCAGAAACTTTTTTCTTAGATTCCCACAAAATTATAAAATTAAGGGCTTCCATGGTGGCTCAGTGGTTGAGAATCCGCCTGCTGATGCAGGGGACACGGGTTCGTGCCCCGGTCTGGGAAGATCCCACATGCTGCAGAGCGGCTGGGCCCATGAGCCGTGGCCGCTGAGACTGTGCATCCGGAGCCTGTGCTCCGCAATGGGAGAGGCCACAGCAGTGAGAGGCCCGCGTAACACACACACAAAAAAAAATTATAAAATTATTTTCATCCGGGTTCAGTATTTTTTTCCATTATTTTCCAGTTTAGCTTAGAAATACTGAGGAACTACACCCAACTTGTACATTTTATGAATAAATTTGAACATAAGAACCTCTTTAACAAATTGGTCAATAAAAATAGAGGCCAAGCATGTATTTGATATGTGAGTCAGCACCCTTTCTTCCTCAAGCCTTTGCCCTATCATTAGGAGAGGGTTCCTTAGAATCCTCCTTTGAGGAGCCATCACAGTTTGGGACATTCAGGAAGATCCAGATCATTTACTAATTTGTGGGTTTTGACACCTGATATTTGTGCACAGGATTGAGACACTCACCTCGCGAGTAGACACCTGATCATCATCCCAACATCAGCATCTTAACTTAATTCTTTGTGGCAGGCATACTTTATGGAGGAGTGATATGTTACAGTGGTATTTGTAAATTTAGGTGATCTTAAAAATACATCTCTAAGTGCTGAGAGGCCGCTTAATCTGTTTGTTTTATTTTATTTCTTCTCAGAGCTCCTTGGCTTGCATCATTTTTAGTTTGCCATCTGGTTTCGAGTTACTTCATGATTTCATGATTTAAAAATACTTTTTTCCTGCCCTTATTTTATATAAATGCAAAGTATTACTTAACTCTGTGTGTGTGTGTGTGTGTGCACGCGCACGTGCGCACTTTAACCAGAGGCCATATTTGGACAAGAGTTCGGTTTTCTACGCTTACCAATCAGCCTTGCCACTGCCCTTAAATGACTTTAGATTCAAAGGCTACCTGACTTACCAAAGATACAGCGATGCTTACATCATTTCACCAGAGGTAACCAAGGTGAATACTTTGCAAACAACTATTGACCGTAGGTCCCCTGCCAAAGTTTCAAACACCATGAGACAGCATTGGAAGAGACCCAATGAGAGTTTTTAGTTTGGAGCACTGAGCCCCAGGGTTGTTTTTCAGGATTTATAATGGCACACAAGCGTTGATAAGGGCAAAAGAACTTTGATGAATAAAGTAAACAGCTTCCCAGAAACCAACCCCTTAGTGTTTTGTAAGTGAGCAGTCAGATAGAAGAGGCAACCATGTTGTCCCTGAAACAGGGCCAGTGCCAAAGAGCGTTGTCTCCAGGCCTGACAGCATGATTTGGGGAAGACATCTTCACCCTTCTGGGACAGTAGCCACCCATCTGCCACTTCATCCTCTAACATAGGCTGGAGTCTGTTCCTTATGCAAGTAGAGGTGACACTTTAAATACCTCCCCCCCCAAAAAAAAGTACCATGTTATTTTAAATCCACCCTTAGGTATGTGTGGTGTTCGAATTAGATCCATCAGGGCTTCTGACATGATTGGACTAGACTTCAAACTCCTTGTGGGCAGGAACTAGGTCTTTTCATCTCCGTAAATCACTATTCCTGATGCCGTGGGTGGCCCAGCCTGAGCCCAGCAGCCGTTAACTCTTTCATGCATGAAAGATGGATACTGTGAGATGAGGAAGGGGCCACCAAAGATACACCTCACTTCATAATTTTGCTTTGCCTTGTTTTCAAGTGCCAGACTCGAATAATGTTGGGTTAGTCCAGCAGTTCAATAAGGGTCATTCTGGTTGCATGAATGCTATAGGCTCTGGGTAGTTACAATATTTGTTATCTGTTAGCACCTAAGGGACCCACCGCCTGCATGTAAATACAAGGTACCAGGGGAGGCTGAGGCTTGGTCTGTGGTCCCTTTAGTCCTGCAATCACGTGCTTACCCAGTGGAAACGGGAGTGGGGGTGTGCCTACATGTATATAGATACTTATGCTCTGTTTCTCAATCTTGGGTTGGAGTGAATGAAGGGGTAAGTTGACCACACAGCAACAAGGATGAGGATCAGACCGAATCCATGTTCTCATAGGAGAGCTAAGCTCCAAGTGCGAGAAAGGGCTGCTACCAGTGGTTCTTAGCCTCTTCTTTCTCATCCCAAGCAGATCAGCTGGGTCTCAGGGCTGTAAGCTTCTTTCCTTAGAAAGCAGCTGAGCGGATGCCAGCCGTTTCTGGAATGTGCCCCTCCTCGTACCTGCATCATGGACAGCTCATCAAAGCATTCCTGAGAGAAGTTTTGGTAAATACAACTTTCTTCCCTCAACTGCATTGCAACCCTCAAGGGTTGGCTCCCAGGGCAGAGCTCAGCCAAGCCACCCCTAGTCTGACTTTGATTCTGATGCAGCTGCACACAACACGGGAGAGCAGGCTGAGGTCCAGGAAGCAAAACCTCGGATTGGCTGCTTGAGAAGTTGTCCAGGCTTTTGAGGAGCAAGCCGTGTAGGGGGCTGTGAGGGGTGAGTTATCACGCGGGATGGGCTGGAATTTCAAATGCAGAATCTTTATGAAAGTAAGTATCAAGGAAGATCTGAAGGGAAGTAAACAAGGGAAGAAAAGTAAAAATAGTGAGGCAATGTCAGTGTTAGAAAGGCTGGGATGTGCCAGCGTTTCAGTGACTTAGCATGATGCCGATTTCTTTCTCATGGATGCTACCTCTAGGTGGCTTTTCTCCATCATGTGCTTGTCTCTAACACACCACCTGAGGTCACCATGGCAAGAGGAAAGAGCACCGCGGATTTTGAAGAAGGTTTTTAAAGGCCAGGCTGGGAATGTCCTACAGCACAGTGGCCTTGTCCTGTTGGCCAGAACCCAGACGTGTGGCCCCAACCTAACAGCAAGAGAAGCAGGACTTGAAAGGAAGAGGATGATGAGATGGAATTGGATGAACCCATATCATTGTCTCTGCAACAGTCCGCCCTTCTGATCACCTCAGAACAATTCCCGTCTTCTTCTCCTCCATAGAACATAGTCAGCCCCTTCCTGAAGGATTCCCCCCGCCCCCCGCCCGACAGAGCCATCAGTCTGGGGTCTCTGGCAGAGACCCCATCAAGTCAGCGGTGCTTCCTCTTGATCTGGAGACCCATGAACTAAAGAGCCATGAACTTGGCTGAGGGACCAGGGTGGGGAAGAGGCAGGGCAAGTGCAAGGCAACGCTCCCGTTCAGCACGGGGAAGGGTGGTGGGACACAGACAGCGGTCACTGCTCTGGGGACATCCGGAAACTCGCCCGTGAGCCGCAGTGAAGACCTTCCTGCACAGGGTGAGGGGGTCCTCGGCTCGTCCTGGGTCGCACTGTTTAAGAGGGACCCCTTGGCCATGGGTCTCCGCTCACCGTGCCTGAAATGGGTGCTGGGAGGGGAGTCCTCCTGGGGGGCTGCACAGCCATCTCAGCCAGCGTCCTGTTCAAGACTTTGAAGATGGGATGAAAGTGCCCTTGATGGAGTCTGTGTGTGATGGCGTTGGCATCTAGGGCCCCCAAGGCAACAGTAAAATTCATGGGGATGAGAATCGAGGCCCCTAAGTCATCCCCTAATCCACACACACACACACACACACGGAAGGGTGGTTGAGGCTGACCCAGGAGCCCTGCCCCCCTCCCCCCCAGGGTGAAAGCCCCCAGCTCCGTCCATCCCAGCCAGGGCTCCATGAGCGCCCCCGGTCCATGTGGCCATGGGCAGCAGTACGGCCTCTCTAACTGTCTTCTTGCTTCTTCTCCTTTCTCAGCTTGTGTGAGCGGAGCCGCATCCTCCCAAAATTCACACGTCAAAGCCCTAACCCCCAGCACCTCAGATGGTGACTGTATTTGGAAATGGAGATTTTAAAGAGGTGATTAGGGTTAAATGAGGTCATGAGGGGGGACCTAATCCAGTAGGACTTGTTCCTTATAGGCACAGGATGTGACCGCACAGAGGAAAGGCCCCATGAGGACACAGAGAAGACGGCCGTCTGCAGGCCAAGGAGAGGCCTGAGGGGAAACCAGGGCTGCCCACACCTGGACCTCGGACGTCCAGCCTCCAAGATGTTAAGCCACCCATTCCGTATTATTTTGTTGCGACAGCTCTAGAAAATGAATACCCTGGTCTGTCCCATTTCTCAAATTCTTCTTTACGGCCCGTCAGCCTTCTCCCCTCCCCCTCCCCGCCATTAGTGACACAGCTAAACAAAAAGAAAAGAAAATGGATAAGCTTTGAGGTGAAATTAGAAATACCCTCCTGCCTCTTGTTTTCCTCAGCTACAAGCTGAGTGAGTATCTATAACTTGGAGACGCCGTGATTCTGCACCACCTCCTGTAAATCACCTCCTTCGAAAGCACTGAGATGACCCCCCCTCAGCATCATCGTGTTCCATCTCCCATCCTCTTTTGAGACATCTGTTTTCAAGGTAAATTAATACCATTTCTTAGTTGATTTGAAATATTTATCTTTCAACAGCATTTCCCCCTCTTTTCTCTTGCACTGAAAAATTGTACAAAACAGAATGACTCAAGGGATGTGATAGATTAAATTAGCTTTTGTGCATTTCTCTGGGAATTTAAGTCCCACTTCTAACATGTTTTCTTCAATAAAATATGTTCAGAGTTCCAAACATTCTATTCACAAGTGAATATTTGGAACATACTCCCTATAAACTGGGACTGTCTAAACATAGTTGAATGAGAGCAGTCATAAATCTTGACTTCTTTTTGGCAATAAGCTTTTATCATTATGAGACAAGCAGCTTGACCTAATTATGATTAAGAGTAGAAATCTCAGAGGTGGCTGGCATTACAGCTTCATCCTCCCACCTAGAAAACTGTACAAGGTGTGGGTTACCTCACCAGGCCACGAGCAAAGGCCTGATTATAACCCAAAATAGGCCTAGCCCCTCAGCAGGCTGAACACCTCTGAAACTTCACTGAATAAAAAAATAGAGTATTAATATGGCGCATTCAGTACATTAATGACTGAATCGGAGGACGATTCCCACCTGGCCTGTGCTCCACTTCTGTCTCTGATGCTGCTGGCTGGGCCCCCCTGCCCCTCTGAGACCCTCCACTGCATTTTAGCAAAAAGCAAACTGCCTTATCACACAGCGTGGGCCTGAGCGCAGGCCAGCTGTCTTCTCAGTTCTGTGTGTAACTCTTTCCCAATATTTTAATAGATGAGAGATCAATAGAAGCAGAAAGGTCTGCTCTCAAAGCAGCCAAATAAAGCATTTGCAGCTTGTTGGTGCCTGGGCTTAGAAAAACAGAGACACTGGAGTGCACACCACCTCCACACAAATCATTCCTTCCCTTCGTCACCATCTTCAAACGTGTGTGCTCCTACTGTGCGTGAGATGCTGGCTAGGAGCTTCTGTGAGCTGTACAGTTGAGCAAAATAGAACTACTCTCCATGTTGGTCTGGCATTCCCTGGAATCACTCCCCAAAAGTGATGAAGCAAAGGTACTTATGGCCAAATTTCTGAGAAACTGACTGCTGACTCTGCTTGATGGTCAAGTTTCCATGGCCAAAGCACTCCCAGGAGCACCTGCCCTCATCGTCAGCAACATACCCAGGTCCCTCACTCCCAGGGACAGCCCTTGATGACAGGCTGTGTTACCTGGAGCACTGGATACTCAAGGGGACGCTGTCACCAAGCTCCCTGGACCTCATCCCTAATCACATTCTCAGTGACACTCTAAGACAAACTGAAGAAAAATAGTTTCCCATACATATTTCCCTATACGTATATATATTTTAAACTATGGAAACCATTTATTAGAAAACAATGGTAAAGTGATAATTGAGTGTTATGTGAGTTTATTTTCCAGGTTCATGCTTTGAGCTAATGACAGTCACCTTGGATTTGCCCAGTTTGGGGAAAGGAGAGACCAGATCTAGTCATGGCTCTGCCATCACTTAATAATCGATGTCAATGACCTTGGGAGTGTCAGAGCCTCTAGAACTTCAGTTGGTCTGTAAGGCAAAAGGATGAAGTTGAGTTATTGCCATGGTCCTTCCTAATTTTATTACTAATTATGGAGAGAATGAGTTAAAGAAGCAGTCAGAAATAATGGTGAGATTGCCAACATGGACGTCAGTTAGGTCAGTTTGGAGCACTGGGCTCTGTGTGAAGTTGGGGCAAGAATTTGACAAGCCGGCTGTACATTCAATGAGCTTAGATATTGGAGACCTGCTTAGTATAGAGTAAGGACTTAAGTATGAAATGCATCGGCTGAACTGACCCGCAGAAGTCACTGACTCCACTGTCTCTGGTTTGGATGGCAGGTTCCTTAATAGTAAATGTAAATGGGTTAATTTACTGGATGCAGTATTTGCTGTGCAAACAGGAGGTTTCAGACCCAAGCTTGCCCTGTAACTTGCTGTGCAGCCTTCTTCACAAAATCACTTCTCCTTCACCAGATGTCAATTTCTAACTAAAACGAGAGCTTAAACTGGTGACTTTGAATCATCTACGGTGCTCTATGAAGCATCAGTGCCGCTGCTTTGATGTCACTTTCTAGGTTTGAGCCTCTGACTTGGTATCAACTAAGGTGGATGGAGAAGGGGCTGGTGTGTATGGTGTTGGCATTTCATCCTCTATTAATGAGACCAAGGCCTTAATCCCAACCGCCTTGAAAATGTCTCACACTGATCCTGAGAGGAACAACGTGAGATTCCACAGTCAAGTCCAAGATGTTGGTGAGTGGGAGGAAGACCTTCCTGTACAAAGGGGACCAGAGTTTAACACTGCGATACTGTACTGGATCGTGGTTAGAGTCTGTTGCAAGATGTGTGTGTAGGTGGGTGGCACTCAGCATCCTGGCAACCCTGGACTAGTTGAGCATGGCAGCTGCAGTGTCCTCACGCTCTGGCCAGATGATGCTCCAACCCATGGAGATTTTAGGACAGAAATGACATCGTTGTTCACATGAACTATCTTCAACGACCTGAGTCAAGACAGACTGCCACTGGAACTTGGGCAGCGTGGAGAACGCCAGCTCCAGAGTGGGGACCAAATAGCCTTGTATTGGAAGAAGATGCCATCTAGGATTTTCAAGATGCCATAGGACTTTCAAATCCCAATACTCTGCTACTCTGACACTTGACAGCCCTGTCACCCTGGGTCAGAACTTACCCTGCCTGGAGTTCCCTTTCTCCCCTGTAATATAGGAGCAAGAGTACCAGGCACCTCACAGGACTCTTATGAGGATCAAGTGACATTTCACGTGTGAAGTGTGTGAGGCTGGACCTGGACCACAGTGACCCTGAATAAATTTAGCCATTAATATCTCTTTTAGGCTTATTTGGTCTTTTTATTTTTTTAACACCTTTATTGGAGTATAATTTCTTCACAATGGTGTGTTAGTTGCTACCATATAACAAAGTGAATCAGCTGTACATATACATATATCCCCATATCCCCTCCCTGTTGCGTCTCCCTCCCTCCCACCCTCTCCATCCCACCCCTCTAGGTGGTCACAGCACCGAGCTGATCTCCCTGTGCTATGCAGCTGCTTCCCACTAGCTATCTATTTTACATTTAGTAGTGTATATATGTCCATGCCACTCTCTCACTTTCTCCCAGCTTACCCTTCCCTCCCCATATGCTCAAGTCCATTCTCTATGTCTGCATCTTTATTCCTGTCCTGCCCCTCGGTTCTTCAGAACCTTTTTTTTTTTTTAGATTCCATATATACGTGTTAGCATATGGTATATGTTTTTCTCTCTGACTTGCTTCACTCTGTATGACAGACTCTAGGTCCATCTACCACACTACAAATAACTCAATTTTGTTTCTTTTTATAGCTGAGTAATATTCCATTGTATATATGTGCCACATCTTCTTTATCCATTCATCTGTCCATGGACACTTATATTGCTTCCATGTTCTGGCTATTGTAAATAGAGCTGCAATGAATATTGTGGTACATGACTCTTCTTGAATTATGATTTTCTCAGGGTATATGCCCAATAGTGGGATTGCTGGGCCGTATAGTTCTATTTTTAGTTTTTTAAGGAACCTCCATTCTATTCTCCATAGTGGTTGTATCAGTTTACTTTCCTACCAACAGTGCAAGAGGATTCCCTTTTCTCCACACCCTCTCCAGCATTTATTTTTTGTAGATTTTTTGATGATGGCCATTCTGACTGGTGTGAGGTGATACCTCATTGTAGTTTTGACTTGTATTTCTCTAATGATTAGTGATGGTGAGCATCCTTTCATGTGTTTGTTGGCAATCTGTATATCTTCTCTGGAGAAATGTCTGTTTAGCTTTTCTGCCCATTCTTGGGTTGGGTGGGTTTTTTTTTTTTTTTTTTATTGAGCTGTATGAGCTGCCTGCAAATTTTCAAGATTAATTCTTTGTCAGTTGCTTCATTTGCAAATATTTTCTCCCATTCTGAGGGTTGTCTTTTGATCTTGTTTATGGTTTCCTTTGCTGTGCAAAAGCTTTGAAGTTTCATTAGGTGCCATTTGTTTATTTTTGTTTTTATTTCCATTTCTCTAGGAGGTGGGTCAAAAAGGATCTTTCTGTGATTTATGTCATAGAGTGTCCTGCCTATGTTTTCCTCTAAGAGTTTTATAGTGTCTGGCCTTATATTTAGGTCTTTAATCCATTTTGAGTTAATTTTTGTCTATGGTGTTAGGGAGTGTTCTAATTTCATTCTTTTCCATGTAGCTGTCCAGTTTTCCCGACAGCACTTATTGAAGAAGCTGTCTTTTCTCCATTGTGTATTCTTGCCTCCTTTATCAAAGATAAGGTGACCATATGTGTGTGGGTTTATCTCTAGCCTTTCTATCCTGTTCCATTGATCTATATTTCTATTTTTGTGCCAGTACCATACTGTCTTGATACTGTAGCTTTGTAGTATAGTCTGAAGTCCAGGAGCCTGATTCCTCCAGCTCCATTTTTCTTTCTCAAGATTGCTTTGGCTATTCGGGGTCTTTTGTGTTTCCATAGAAATTGTGAAATTTTTTGTTCTAGTTCTGTGGAAAATGCCATTGGTAGTTTGATAGGGATTGCATTGAATCTGTAGATTGCTTTTGGTATTATAGTCATTTTTCACAATGTTGATTCTTCCAATCCAAGAACATGGTATATCTCTCCATCTGTTTGTATCATCTTTAATTATATCATCAGTGTCTTATAGTTTTCTGCATACAGGTCTTTTGTCACCTTAGGTAGGTTTATTCCTAGGTATTTTATTCTTTTCGTTGCAATGGTAAATGGGAGTGTTTCCTGAATTTCTCTGTCAGATTTTTCATCATTAGTGTATAGGAATGCAAGAGATTTCTGTGCATTAATTTTGTATCCTGGTACTTTACCAAATTCATTGATAAGCTCCAGTAGTTTTCTGGTAGCATCTTTCGGATTCTCTATGTATAGTATCATGTCGTCTGCAAACAGTGACAACTTTACTTCTTCTTTTCCAATTTGGATTCCTTTATTTATTTTTCTTCTCTGATTGCTGTGGCTAAACCTTCCAAAACTATGTTGAATCATAGTGGTGAGAGTGGACAACTTTGTCTTGTTCTTGATCTTAGAGGAAATGGTTTCAGTTTTTCACCACTGAGAATGATGTAGGCTGTGGGTTTGTCATATATGGCCTTTATTATGTTGAGGTAAGTTCTCTCTATTCCTACTTTCTGGAGAGCTTTTATCATGGGTGGGTGTTGAATTTTGTCGAAAGCTTTTTCTGTATCAATTGAGATGATGATATGGTTTTTATCCTTCAATTTGTTAATATGGTTTATCACATTGATTGATTTGTGTATATTGATGAATCCTTGCATTCCTGGGATAAACCCCACTTGATCATGGTGTCTGATTCTTTTAATGTGCTCTTGGATTCTGTTTGCTAGTATTTTGTTGAGAATTTTTGCATCTGTGTTCATCAGTGATATTGGCCTGTAGTTTTCTCTCTTTGTGACATCTTTGTCTGGTTTTGGTATCAGGGTGATAGTGGCCTCATAGAATGAGTTTGGGAGTGTTCCTCCCTCTGCTATATTTTGGAAGAGTTTGAGAAGGATAGTGTTAGCTCTTGTCTAAATGTTTGATAGAATTCACCTGTGAAGCCATCTGGTCCTGGGCTTTTGTTTGTTGGAAGATTTTTAATCACAGTTTCAATTTCAGTGCTTGTGATTTGTCTGTTTATATTTTCTGTTTCTTCCTGGTTCAGTCTCAGAAGGTTGTGCTTTTCTAAGAATTTGTCCATTTCATCCAGGTTGTCCATTTTATTGGCATAGAGTTGCTTGTAGTAATCTCTCATGATCCTTTGTACTTCTGCAATGTCAGTTGTTACTTCTCCTTTTTCATTTCTAATTCTGTTGATTTGAGTCTTCTCCCTTTTTTTCTTGATGAGTCTGGCTAATGGTTTATCAATTTTGTTTATCTTCTCAAAGAACCAGCTTTTAGTTATATTGATAGTTGCTATAGTTTCTTTCATTTCTTTTTCATTTTTTTCTGATCTGATCTTTATGATTTCTTTCCTTCTGCTAACTTTGGGGTTTTTTGTTCTTCTTTCTTTAATTGCTTTAGACGTAAGGTTAAGTTGTTTATTTGACATGTCTCTTTTTTCTTGAGGTAGGTTTGTATTGCTATAAACTTCCCTCTTAGAACTTCTTTTGCTGCATCCCATAGGTTTTGGGTCTTTGTGTTTTCATTTTCATTTGTTTCTAGGTATTTTTTGATTTCCTCTTTGATTTCTTCAGTGATCTCTTGGTTATTTGGTAGTGTATTGTTTAGCCTCCATGTGTTTGTATTTTTTACAGTTTTTTTCCTGTAAATGATATCTAGTCTCATAGCATTGTGGTCAGGAAAGATACTTGATATGATTTCTGTTTTATTAAATTTACCAAGGCTTGATTTGTAACCCAAGAGATGATCTATTCTGGAGACTGTTCCATGAGCACTTGAGAAGAAGGTGTATTCTGTTGTTTTTGAATGGAATGTCCTATAAATATCAATTAAGGCCATCTTGTTTTTTTTTTTGTTTTTTTGTTTTTCTTTTTTCTGTATGCGGGCCTCTCACTGTTGTGGCCTCTCCCGTTGCGGAGCACAGGCTCCGGATGCGCAGGCCCAGCGGCCATGGCTCACGGGCCCAGCCGCTCCGCGGCATATGGGATCCTCCCAGACCGGGGCACGAACCCGTATCCCCTGCATCGGCAGGCGGACTCTCAACCACTGCGCCACCAGGGAGGCCCTAAGGCCATCTTGTTTAATGTATCATTTAAGGCTTGTGTTTCCTTATTTATTTTCATTTTGGATTATCTGTCCATTGGTGAAAGTGGGGTGTTAAAGTCCCCTACTATGATTGTGTTACTGTCAATTTCCCCTTTTACGGCTGTTAGCATTTGCCTTATGTATTGAGGTGCTCCTATGTTGGGTGCATAAATATTTACAATTGTTATAGCTTTGTCTTGGATTGATCCCTTGATCATTATGTAGTGTCCTTCTTTGTCTTTTGTAATAGTCTTTATTTAAGGTCTATTTGGTCTGATATGAGAATTGCTACTCCAGCTTTCTTTGATTTCCTTTTACATGGAATATCTTTTTCCATCCCCTCACTTTCAGGCTGGATGTGTCCCTAAGTCTGAAGTGGGTCTCTTGTAGACAGCATATATATGGGTCTTGTTTTTGTATCCATTCAGCCAGTCTATGTCTTTGGTTGGAGCATTTAATCCATTTACATTTAAGGTAATTTTCTATATGTATATTCCTATTACCATTTTCATAATTGTTTTGGGTTTGTTACTGTAGGTTTTCTCCTTCTCTTGTGCTTCCTGCCTAGAGAAGTTCCTTTAGCATTTGTTGTAAAGCTGGTTTGGTGGTGCTGAATTCTCTTAGCTTTTGCTTGTCTGTAAAGCTTTTAATTTCTCCATCAAATCTGAATGAGATCCTTGCTGGGTAGAGTAATCTTGGTTGTAGATTTTTCCGTTTCATCACTTTAAATATATCCTGCCGCTCTCTTCTGGCTTCTAGAGTTTCTGCTGAAAGATCAGCTGTTAACTTTATGGGATTTCCCTTGTATGTTATTTGTTGCTTTTCCCTTGCTGCTTTTAATATTTTTTCTTTGTATTTAATTTTTGATAGTGTGATTAATATGTGTCTTAGCATGTTTCTCCTTGGATTTATCTTGTATGGAACTCTATGTACTTCCTGGATTTTATTGACTATTTCCTTTCCCATATTAGGGAAGTTTTCAACTATTATCTCTTCAAATATTTTCCCAGTCCCTTTCTTTTTCTCTTCTTCTTCTGGGACTCCTATAATTTGAATGTTGGTACATTTAATGTTGTCCCAGAAGTCTCTGAGACTGTCCTCAATTCTTTTCATTCTTTTTCTTTATTCTGCTCTGTGGTAGTTATTTCCACTATTTTATCTTCCAGATCACTTATCCGTTCTTCTGCCTCAGTTATTCTGCTATTGATTCCTTCTACAGAAGTTTTAATTTCATTTATTTTGTTGTTCATCATTGTTTGTTTGCTCTTTAGTTCTTCTAGGTCCTTGTTAAACGTTTCTTGTATTTTCTCCATTCTATTTCCAAGATTTTGGATCATCTTTACTGTCATTACTCTGAATTCTTTTTCAGGGAGACTGCCTATTTCCTCTTCATTTGTTTGGTCTGATGGCATTTTACGTTGCTCCTTCATCTGCTGTGTGTTTCTCTGTCTTCTCATTTTTCTGAACTTACTGTGTTTTGGGTCTCCTTTTCACAGGCTGCAGGTTTGTAGTTCCCGTTGTTTTTGGTGTCTGCCCCCAGTGGCTAAGTTTAGTTCAGTGGGTTGCTTAGGCTTCCTGGTGGAGGGGACTGGTGCCTGTGTTCTGGTGGATGAGGCTGGATCTTGTCTTTCTGATGGACAGGACCACGTCCAGTGGTGTGTTTTTGGGTGTCTGTGACCTTATTATGATTTTAGGCAGCCTCTCTGCTGATGGGTGGTGTTGTGTTCCTGTCTTGCTAGTTGTTTGGCATAGGGTGTCCAGTACTTCAACCTACTGGTTATTGAGTGGAGTTGGGTCTTAGTGTTGAGATGGAGATCTCTGGGAGAGCTACTGCCATTTGACATTACATGGAGCTGGAAGGTCTCTGGTGGACCAGTGTCCTGATCTCAGCTCTGCCACCTCAGAGGCACAGGCCTGACACCCGGCTGGAGCACCAAGACCCTGTCAGCCACACGGTTCAGAAGAAAAGGGAGAAAAAAAGAAAGAAAAAATAAAATAAAATAAATTTAAAATAAAAAATTATTAAAAAGTAAAAAAGTAAAAAAAAAAGGTTCTGAAGAAACTAGGGGCAAGATAGGAATAAAGATTCAGATGTAGAGAATAGACTTGAGAACATGGGGAGGGGGAAGGGTAAGCTGGGATGAAGTGAGAGAGTGGCATGGACATATATACACTACCAAATGTAAAATAGATAGCTAGTGGTAAGCAGCCACATAGCACAGGGAGATCAGCTCGGTGCTTTGTGTCCACCTAGAGTGGTGGGATAGGGAGGGTGGAAGGGAGATGCAAGAAGGAGGAGATATGGGGATATATGTATATGTATAGCTGCTTCACTTTGTTATACAGCAGAAACTAACACATCATTGTAATGCAATTATACTCCAATAAAGATGTTAAAAAAGAAAGAAAGAAGAAAGCAGCCAAACCAAAAAATAAGTCCACCAATGATAACAAGCGTTTAAAAACTATACTAAAGGGGCTTCCCTGGTGGCGCAGTGGTTGGGAGTCCGCCTGCTGATGCAGGGGACACGGGTTCGTGCCCCGGTCCAGGAAGGTCCCACATGCCACGGAAAGGCTGTGCCCGTGAGCCATGGCCACTGAGCCTGCGCATCTGGAGCCTGTGCTCCTCAACGGGAGAGGCCACAACAGTGAGAGGCCCGTGTACTGCCAAAAACAAACAAACAAACAAACAAAAAAACTACCAAAAAGAAAGACAGACATAGGACAAATGGTAAAAGCAAAGCTACACAGAAGAAATCCCACAAATAAGCATACACATACACACTCACAAAGAGAGAAAAAGTAAAAATATATATATATCTATATATTAAAAAAAAGGAAGAGAGCAACCAAATCAATAAATCTACCAATGATAATAAACTCTAAATACTAAACTAAGATAAACATAAAACCAGAAACAAATTAGATGCAGAAAGCAAACCCCAAGTCTACAGTTGCTCCCAAAGTCCACCTCCTCAATTTGGGATGACTTGTTGTCTATTCATGTATTCCACAGATACAGGGTACATCACGTTGATTGTGGAGATTTAATCCCCTGCTCCTGAGGCTGCTGGGAGAGATTTCCCTTTCTCTTCTTTGTTCGCACAGCTCCTGGGGCTCAGCTTTGGATTCGGCCCCGCCTCTGCATGTAGGTCACCGGAGGACGTCTGTTCTTCGCTCAGACAGGACGGGGTTAAAGGAGCCGCTGATTCGGGGGCTCTGGCTCCCTCAGGCCGGGTGAGAGGGAGGGGCATGGCGTGCGGGGCGAGCCTGCGGTGGCAGAGGCCGGCGTGACATTGCACCAGCCCGAGGCGTGCCGTGCGTTCTCCCGGGGAAGTTGTCCCTGGATCACGGGACACCGGAAGCGGTGGGCTGCACAGGCTCCCGGAGAGGAGGTGTGGAGAGTGACCTGTGCTCGCACACAGGCTTCTTGGTGGTGGCAGCAGCAGCCCCAGCGTCCCACGCCCGTCTCTGGGGTCCGCACTGATGCGCGCCTCTGGAACTTGTTTAGGCGGTGCTCTGAATCCCCTCTCCTCGCGCACCCCACAACAATGATCTCTTGCCTCTTCAGCAGCTCCATTCCTTTTCCCGGACTCCCTCCCGGCCAGCTGTGGCGCACTAGCCCCCTTCAGGCTGTGTTCACGCCGCCAACCCCAGTCCTCTCCCTGCGCTCCGACCGAAGCCCAAGCCTCAGCTCCCAGCCCCGCCCGCCCCGGCGGCCGAGCAGACAAGCCTCTCGGGCTGGTGAGTGCTGGTCAGCCCCAACCCTCTGTGCAGGAATCTCTCCACTCTGCCCTCCGCACCCCTGTGGCTGCACTCTCCTCCGCGGCTCCGAAGCTTCACCCCTCCGCCACCCGCAGTCTCTGCCCGCGAAGGGGCTTCTAGTGTGTGGAAACCTTTCCTCCTTCACGGCTCCCTCCCACTGGTGCAGGTCCCATCCCTATTCTTTTGTCTCTGTTTATTCTTTTTTCTTTTGCTCTACCCAGGTACGTGGGGACTTTCTTGCCTTTTGGGAGGTCTGAGGTCTTCTGCCAGCGTTCAGTGGCTGTTCTGTAGGAGTTGTTCCACGTGTAGATGTATTTCTGATGTATTTGTGGGGAGGAAGGTGATCTCCATGTCTCACTCCTCCACCATCTTGAAGGTCTCTCCTAGGCTTATTTGACCTTACAACTGGTTACTATATATATATTTTTTAATTTTAGGCCCCTGTTTCAAATAAAGATCTTGGCTAAATGGGATGATTTAGCCTTCCAGAAAGTTCTAAATTAAGGTTGTTTACCAAAAAAATTATATCTGAGTTTTGTTTTGATGTAGTCCCCTCACATGCTTTCTTTTTTAAAGTGAAAAAAAATCTCATATACTAGTGCATTTTTTAAAAGTTAATAAAATTGTAGAACAAAATAGCCTGTGGGATTGCTCTACGACAGGAGTTGGCAAACATTTTCTGTAAAGGACCAGACAGTAAATATTGTTGGCTTTGCAACCATGTGGTCTTTGTTGCAACTACTCAGCTCTGCAACTGCATTGTAAGAGCAGCTGGGGACAAGAGCTCAAATAAAGGGGCATGCTGTGTCTCAAGAAAACTTCACTTATGGACATGGAAATCTGAGCTTCGCATGATTTCTATATGTCATGAAAGATTATTCTTCTCTTGATTCTTTACCAACCAATAAAAAATGTAAAAACCACTCTTAGCTTTCAATCTATACAAAAACAGGACACCTTTGTCCCACAGTGCTATGGACTAGTAACCCCTGCTGTACAAGAATAAAGATGTAGAAAGATGTGTGGACACATTCAGCAAGTGACAGGCACTTCCCTTTATTCTGCTTCACAGATGTTGCATTTTTTTTAAAGATTGAAGGTTTGTGTCAACCCTCATCGAACAAGTGTATCAGCACCATTTTTCCAACAGCATTTTCTCACTTTGTGTCTCTGTGTCACATTTTGGTAATGCTTGCACTTTTCAAACTTTTTCGTTATTATTATATTTGCTATGGTCGATCTGTGATCTTGGATGTTGCTATTGTAATTTAGAGCATCATGAACCGTGCCCATATAAGACAGCAAAATTAGTAACTGTTGTGTGTGTTCTGGCTGCTCCACCTACAGCCTGTTCTCCTTTCTCCCTGTCCTCGGGCCTCCCTATTCCCGAGACACAACAGTATTGAAATTAGGCCAATTAATAACCCTACAATGGCCTCTAAGTGTTCAAGTAAAAGGAGGAGTCCCACGTCTCTCATTTTAAGTCAAAAGCTAGAAATGATGAAGCTCAGTGAGGAAGGCATATCCATGTTGAGATACGCTGAAAGCCAGGCCTCTGGTACCAGTTAGCCAAGATGTAAATGCAAAGGAAAAGTTCTTGAAGGAAATTAAAAGTGCTACTCCCTGGGACTTCCCTGGTGGCCCAGTGGTTAAGAATCCGCCTACTAATGCAGGCGACACGGGTTCGAGCCCTGGTCCAGGAAGATCCCACATGCTGCGGAGCATCTAAGCCCGTGCGCCACAACTACGGGGCCTGCGCTCTAGAGCCCGCGAGCCACAGCTAGCCCACGTGCAGCAATGAAGACCCCATGCAGCCAAAAATAAATAAATAAAGTGCTACTCCCGTGAACACAGGAGCAATAAGAGAGTGAAACAGCCTTATTGTTGATATGGAGAAAGTCTCAGGGGTCTGGACAGAGGATCAAACCAGCCACAACATTCCCTTAAGCTAAAGCCTAATCCAGAACAAGGCCCTAACTCTCTTCAATACTATGAAGGCTGAGAGAGGTAAGGAAGCTGCAGAAGAAAAGTTTGGAGCCAGCAGAGGTTGGTTCATGAGGTTTAAGGGAAGAAGCCATCTTCATAACATCGAAGTGCAGAGTGAAGCAGCAAGTGCTGATGCAGAAGCTGCGGCAAGTTATCCAGAAGATCTAGCTAAGATATTCATGAAGGTGGCTACACTAAACAACAGATTTTCAACGTAGAAGAAACAGTCTTTTATTGGAAGAAGATGCCATCTAGGCCTTTCATAGCTAGAGAGGAGAAGTCAGTGCCTGACTTCAAAGCTTCGAAGGACAGGCTGACCTTCTTCTGTTAGGATGATGAGTTCTTCTTATGGATGAGAAAAGAAAGTGGTATCTTGGGATGGAATCTACTCCTGGCGAAGATACTGTGAAGGTTATTGAAGTGATAACAAAGAATTTAGAATCTATACACTTAGTTGATATAGCAGTGGCAGGATTTGAGAGGACTGACTCCAATTTTCAAAGAAGTTAAAACCATCAGATGACGATTAGCACTTTTTAGCAATAAAGTATTTTTTAATTAAAGTATGTACATTTTTTTAGATATAATGCTATTCCACACTTAATAGACTAAAATATAGTGTAAAAATATAACTTTTATATGCACTGGGAAACCAAAAAATTCACGTGACTTGCTTTATTGGGGAGATCTGGAACCAAACCCACAATATCTCCAAGAGGTGCGTATATAAAACATATTAGGAAAGGAAACCACGTTAGAAATTTAGCTTAAAACAAATTTTCTGTGAAAGAATTTTGTTCATCTTGAGCCACATCTAAATAAGTTTAGTTTTCTTTGTATGAAAAGTAACCTATGTAGGAGATAATTCCATGATAATATTATTAATAAATTTAATTATTAATAAATTTAATAAATAGCAAGATTAAAAATCTTTAATGAATTTTATGAAGTGTGCTGGAGATTTTTGAGTGAATAATTATTTTGCTTTTTCTAAGAAATGAATAATGAACAAAATTGTTGCAGCTTATCAGTAGGTAAATGCTTTAAACATTCGGAATATTTAAACATTTAAAACATACAAATTCACACTTTTATTTCTGAAAGGTGAATCATTTCAACATTATCAAATGTTATAATATGTTCTTAGTATTTGTAGTACAAGGAAAAAGTTAAATATAATTTACATATAAATACATAGAGAAATATCAATAAAAATATTATAGCTGATAACTCCAGCACTTAAAATATTTTAAAAGAAATTATTCTTTTCATAGATGCATATTTAGTAATATCAGGAAAAAACTGCCTTTTATGAAAAAAAATTTCCAATTAATGTGAAATCTAATGATAGACAAGATCATTGAAACCTGACACAGACATTAGAGTTTCCAGCAAAAATAAATTAAAACCTAAAGAGAATATATTAAAACCATCTTTAATGTTCTCAGGACATCGAGATCGTCATTTTAAAAGCCATGAATCCTGGATATAAGGAAAGCTGAAAACATTTTCTTTTTATTAGAAGGCATGACATAATCCTTTAAAATATCTTTTATAATATACATCTACACGCGTAGGGCCCCATATCTGGTCAAAAAGTCATGCAGTTTCACTAAAACGTGAATGTGTATGTTTTGCATAACTGTTGGGTGGTTTTTATAAAAATAAAGCAGTTTCCTTAGGAAAAAAAAAGAAATTTTGCCAATTGGAATATCTTCATTCTGGAAAAAAAAAAAAAAAGACTTTTTCCTCTGAAAATAATGAAGTTCAGTCCGTGGCTATATGAACATTCACTGACTTATTGAAATGAAAACAAATGATTGTGCTTCTAGGAACTAGTTTTTTTTTTCACTTGCAGGGTCTGAAATAGCCTGTGCAAACCATCAACAAGATGTTAAGATTCACAAGCAAGCACCGGTGAACAGAACTGGACCTGCTGCATCCGTTCTACCACCAGTAAACATGTCTGTCCAAAGGGACTGGTAAATGATGATGCTCTGCAGTCTTGTAACAGCATCAGGGGTCCTCTTTTCCAAGCATATGTTCACAGATGTTTGAATTTATATCTAAACTCAATATCATTTAATGGTGGTAAAACGCCCAGGCCTGCACGGGACTGGTCCAAAGGGGGACATTGAACACAGCTCTCCACAAGCTCCAGTTCAAAATAGGAAAGCATCAGAATCAAAAATTGCTTGATTTCCTGGACAGCAAATAATCTTCCAGGACATATAGCTGCTTCTGACCCAAAGGGCATGTAGTAATACTTTAACTTGAGTCCATTACTGTAGAAGGTGGTCTTTGTCTTCCCATTTTCATCAAGATAGCGATCATATTTAAATGTCTGCAATGAAGATACAAAGAAAACAAATGTATAAGCTAGTTTAAAAGGAATTTATCTTTTTCTTAACCTGGAAGTTCCAAAGAGTAATTTTATTTTTTAATCCAATCTATGAGTAATTTAGCAAATACCCCACCTCGAATCAGAAAGTAATAAGAAACGGGAACTTAAGGAGAACTGGTGGGAAAGGGAAACCTTTATACCTCCTATCCCGCCTGGGCAGCTAGTTCCTCTCTCTGTTAGACAGAAGTAGAAAGAAGGATTCAAATCAGGAGCTTAGAAGAGTCAGTATATTAGCCCCTAATTCCCTGGATTTGGGAGCAGGCAATTTTTAAAGAACAAGAAGGCAGCAGCTTTATTATCACAACTGCAGATATACTCTAGTAGAGATTATGTGATGACCAATACCAGGAATAAAAATTAAGATTTCAAGCTGTCATCCCTATTCTCCAAATTAGATCAATATTTGACATTAATAAAAGAGACAGTCCCTGTGGTTTCAATGATCAAATGAATTCTGCAATGGTAAATTTCTTCTTTATTTCAATCTGGGTAGACATCACCTGGACACTGAAATTTTTTTTTTTCTGGATTCAGAACTCTGATGAACAGTCACTTACCAAAGGGTCTGGGTAGATTTCTGGGTCTAAATGCATTAACTGCGGATAAAGAGCTATGATGTCATCTTTGCGGATATTATAGGAACCGTCCTGGAGGTGCAAAGTGAAATCCTCTTTAGCAGTCCGGATGTTGAGGGAAGCACTGGAAAGCCTCAGAGACTCCTTGATGATACTGTCTAAAGATTTTAAAAGGAAGAAAGGAGGAGAGGTAAGGGAGAAGGAAGAACAAAGTATTTTTAAAGGCCATGTAATGTAGAGTCTGAAATACTCCTAGCAGCCTATAACACAAACCTAAAGAGACTGTGGGAAGCTGGCCAGATAAAAATTTCCCAAACTTTTTCTGTGCTGTGATCAATGATTCAGTTGTGTCTGGATGTATTTTTAACCTGACAATCTGAGTTAATAATCTTTTGGTAAAGATATGATCTTCTTGGTCATCAATGGGAACTAGACTTTCATAATTTTATGGAAAAATAATCTTATTTCTACAAGACACTAGACATCTAATACAATTGAAAAAATCAGTAAATCACTTTCATGTGAATTATTCAAAGTTTATCACTTTTGAGATTTAATATAGTAACACTTTTACATAGAAATAGTTTTCCAGATGTTTAATGCAGCTTCACTTCATTGTTTACAAGAACCCATTTTTATCATCACACTATCTGATGTTGTGTGATTATGCCCTGCATTCTGGTAAGGGCATAAAGGGATACAAAGAACACGCTGAGGATAGCTGAAATATATGATGAGAAAGTCTCGCCTGACCTTCCAGTCTCTGTCCTTTTAACTGTCATGCTTTAAGTGCTCCTCACATGACTGTGCATAAAATCATAGCCTGTTAGCAATTTATTTCACAAGTGAGAAAATAAGACCCCCAAAACTGAAACGACATGTCCGTGGTTTCTACGGCAGGGCAGAGTCCCACGTGGAGCCTGGGCTCCTTGCCTTCTCGTCCCTTCCGCTAAGACACACTGCCCCTGAAAGCATACATTGGTTTATTTCCTCTAGAGAAACGTAACAGAAACAAAGAGAAAACTCTTTCTTACTCTAAAAATATGGTACTTTTGTATTTCTGTAAAATCCAGAGAAGCAAACATTTTTTCAATGAAATAACCTTCCACCCCACCACCCAACCCACGCAGCTAATTGTGGTTTCATAATGGTACTTTTTCCCCTTTCTTTTCATGAAGATGAGTAGCCCGTTAACTATAAGACTGCTGGTCAGAGCAGTAACAAAGGAGGCAGAGTGGGCAGCACAGAGAAGAGGCTGAAAGTGCCGAGTCAAGAGGTCCACATTATCGCTGTCATTGGCTCCACCATCCAATCCCAGGCAGTGACTTCACCTCTCAGCGCCCATTTCCTCACTTGTTATATACAAGTACTGAGTTGGCCAAAAACGTTCAGGTTTTTCTGAACAAGTAAGTAAGTATGCAACAAGTAAGTGCATGATGTGTACTGACAATTCCTGTTGGGAGGATGCAGTGAATGACATGTCACAAAGCACACACACCTAGCACGGGCATGTCATCCAGTTGTATCCGGTTCAAATAAATCGGATTGTCTTCAAAGCTGATGTTTTGACCAGCGTTCTCTAGCATTTTATTCACTTCTTCAGTGGCCGCTTTCATTGCCTCCGGGTTCCTATGAAAGGTTAAGAGAAAGGAAAAGATGCACTGAACAGTTTTTTCTCTACCAAAAGGTCTGCAAACAAATAGGTGTTTCCCCTTCTTTTAACCAGGTGGTCAAGATACAGAGAAGGTGGGAAAGGGACATTTCCATTTATTTTTTACTCTATTTTATAGTTGTGTTTTAAGTCCTTGGATGTTAGCAAGAACTGTTGCCTTAAAAGTCTCCCATGGGGGCTTCCCTGGTGGCGCAGTGGTTGAGAATCTGCCTGCCAATGCAGGGGACACAGGTTCGAGCCCTGGTCTGGGAGGATCCCACATGCCGCAGAGCAACTGGGCCTGTGAGCCACAACTACTGAGCCTGCGCGCCTGGAGCCTGTGCTCCACAACAAGAGAGGCCACGATAGTGAGAGGCCCGCACACCGCAATGAAGAGTGGCCCCTGCTTGCCACAACTAGAGAAAGCCCTCGCACAGAAACGAAGACCCAACACAGCCAAAAATAAATAAATAAATAAATAATTTAAAAAAAAAAAAGTCTCCCATGGGCTTCCCTGGTGGTGCAGTGGTTGAGAATCCACCTGCCAATGCAGGGGACACCGTTTCGAGCCCTGGTCCAGGAAGATCCCACATGCCGCAGAGCAACTAAGCCTGCGATCCACAAGTACTGAGTCCTCATGCTGCAACTACTGAAGCCTGCGTGCCTAGAGCCCGTGCTCCACAGCAAGAGAAGCCACTGCAATGAGAAGCCTGTGCACCACAACAAAGAGTAGCCCCCGCTTGCCGCAACTAGAGGAAGCCTGCACGCAGCAATGAAGACCCAATGCAGCCAAAAATAAATAAATAAAATAAATAAATTTATAAAAAATAAAAGGGTCCTGCTACATAGAAGTAAAACTTTGACCAGACTTTTATAAATAAATGTTTCTAATAAGGATTAAATGGTTAAATTAGTCATATGCATGGCAATTGAGAAAGAAAATTGCATCCACGATAACAATTCTAAAGTACTGGCTAAAATGCCAAAGGAAATTTAAATTTACTCTTAACATGCATGTAATTCCATGTAGAACAGCTTTTCCATTTATATAATAATTTATTGTTCTAACACTTGATTTGTGGAATGAATGCTACTTCACTTTAGTGCATTGACGTTTACTGGACCCTCAGTGCCCCGGTAACATAGCCATATAACATGATCACAGCAAACTGAGTCTCAGAAATGCTTGACTGGTAAGTCTTTGCGTGCTTATTGTGAAATGGCTACTCTTACCTATAGGATAGAAAACTGGTGTTGTAACCTCACTGTAAATATGTGAATTTATTCCAGAAAGAGCTTTCTCAAGTAAAAACTTTGGAAGGCATTTAAACTTTGAGAAAGATTAGTAATGGTTTTTTATATCTGAAATTGTTTAAAAATTTTTTATATTAAAGACATAAAATTATCAGCCTTCAATGGAACTTTGGCATTCCCAATCCTATGGAATAATAATTTTGTGTCTATGTGACACTCAACATCCAAATGAACTGGAATAATTCAATAAACCATGTGAATGTCAAATTCCCAAAAGGCTATCACTCTGGGAAGACATCACATTGTGCAAAATATGTTACAGACAGGGTTTTCTTTTAATATACAGTTTTAAAAGGCAAACTAGCTAAATCCCATCAATAATAATATGATTCTTATTCATAGCTATCAGAGTTGGTCGAATAGGATGACAGCAATCACTAACAGTGAAAAAACAGTTAATGCACAGATGAATAAAATACAGGCACTGTTCTTTTCACTGACAATACGTCAGCAATCACATAGGATATTTTTATGATTATAAAGACCAAATTCATGGCCTTTAGGAGGTGTCAGCTTGGAGTTAAGAGCAAGGGCTCTGGTGCCGACAGCCTACATTGACCCTGTACCAGCACGTCCCTTTCCCTGGGAAGGGCTCTGCTTCTACAAGATGTGTTTACCAGTCACAGCTGTTTTTGGAGCGTTGGATGAGCTGATACACGTTAACCTTTTACAAGGGTGAATACCACATTCTTGATTGACAGCATGAGAAGGTACCACTATTTTTTTTTTTTTAGTTAAAATGGTTGAATTTCTGCTTTCACCTAAAATGAAGAAATGGATAATTTGCTAATTACCTAATCACTTGAAATAAGCTCCAGAAAGTCGCTGGAATGGTGTTTGCTTGCGAGGCCCAGAGGACGGCGAGGAACGACTTGGCTTTCTCCGCGTCGTCCAAGGCGGAGAGCGCGTCATTCAGAAACCTGACCAGTTCCGAGATGTGGTCTCTCTTTCTGAGTTTCTGGAGCCGCAAGCCCTCCGCCAGTTTCTCCCGGGCGTAGTGGCCCGTCTTGAACACGTGAATGGGGAAGCCTGCTACCAGGGCTGGAAAGATTTTGTCAAATTGCTTGAAGTGGTCCAGGTGATTTAGAATGAGTGCTTTTTGTGCATCTTGCCCTGTGAGATCTTTGCCAAAGAGCGTGAAATACCCTGCTTCGAACATCACTCGATAGCAAAAGGCATACATCCCCTCTGACATCCAGGCGGGCGTCTTGGGCTTGGGAACCACCTGGGGTCTCAGGACAAGTTGGAGGTTTTCCATCATGGCTTCTGTGAGGGAATTCAAGGCATCGCCCTGCAGAGTCTTGATGAGAGTTTTACTTATGTTGTCGGTGGTATTTCTATCACTGGGATCAATACTTCTGTGTCCAAATGCCTGACCGTAAATGAAATGTGTGAAAAAAGAAATTAAACCTGACCTAGGACCAGTAAATGTCTGAAACACAAATTAGATGCTTTCATGATTCTCTACTTGTTAAAACAAAAAAAAAGGGAAACCGGCCTTCCCACATGCAATTTCATAGCATTTTACAAACGGCCAAATCACGCCCTTCCTTCAAGGCCAAGTTTGAGTCCCAGATTATCAGTGACACTTCCCTCACAACCACTCTGGTCTTCTATTTCTTATTTTTCTTATGCTTCTGCATTTATTTGCACATTAATTTGGTGCTAATCAAGAATGTTTTTAATCATTAGTTCTCTTTTATATTCTTTGTAGATGTATCTTAACCAGACTTTAAGCTACTTAGTAGCAGAGACCAGTTCTAATATTTCTTTGCAGAGACTCACTTAATATTGATTAATTTTTTCCTATAAAAGAACCTCTTAGATCTCATCTAAGTGATGCCAAAATATCTAGTCAATTCCTTAACAAAATTAAACAATTGTGTGGCATGAGTATGGTAAAACAATTGTTGAACGTTAAGTTTCCAACTTACACTCTGGGTCTTGTGTAGAAATTGTTGACATGAGTGAGTTTATACCTGTCTTATTCATACCATGCCATCTGGTTCAGTAAAACATTTAATTTTTATTTTACCCTCATAAGCTGATTAAGAAATGACTATACCAATTTTGACTTTTTAAATGATTAATACCAAGAGATTATGTCTAATTTGGTTTATTGTGTTTCTAAGAATCTCCATGTAAGGGTAACTCTCTTCAGCATCTCCAGCTTTACATCTGAGTATGTCAAAATGATTAAATAGATTGACATAGAAAAAGGTAGAAAATAAAAAAGCTTAATGCTATATAAATGCAAACCTGGTTACCTTTGCAGAAGCAGTGAAGTGAAATTTTTTCCAATCAAAGTATTTTCCATGATACAGCACTTTATGGTATGACAAGGGATTGGTGATGAAGTGGACATAGTTTCCCATTAGTTTGCAGGTGAAAACATGACCATGTTTCCTTTGATTTGCTCTGAGGAACTCGAGAGGATTAGCACCAAACTGCAGAGCACAACCCAGATATGGAATCAACCCATTCTCCAGAGGCGGTTCACCCATTTTCCTGTAAGACACAAAGAGATGGTAAATATGGAAAATTGCACATTGTTCTTTATTTATATTTACTTACATTAAATTTTTTACCCCTGACTTCAAACCTCAAAACTCTATAGTTTATTGATACCTTTTTGGTGGGTGGGGCCCTGCTCCTTTACTAAAATAATGAGTTATATTAACCTAGTAACATGATACGTTGGTGAAAATGAGAGCTAAATCCATCCATCCATGCATTCGGCAAACACTGAATGTCTAATATGTGATCCTCATTCTTCGCATAAGGATAAAAGGATCAACCAGGCCAACAAGATTTTCCCTATCAGTGTAGAGATGAAACTACATTCTAGTGTTTATATTTTTTCTAAGCATCGTTTGCCTAAGTATCTCAAAATGTTTCATCTGATTGTTTTCCTAAAGATATAGAATCCTGAATGACAAAAAGGATTGCAGAATTGAAGTTTTCAATATCTTCATAGTTTAAATATATTATTATTCTGTAATGATAGTTGCAGAGGGGAATCTTTGAGAAATTAGCACATTATAAAGTGAAATTGAGTAAGGTAAGTATTGACATAGTTATTGGTTATAATTCAATACTCTTTGATGCTCTTTTCAATGTTTTTATTTAAGAATATAAACATTTATTTTCCAACATAAACCACTATCCCTCTTGGTAGAATAACATAGCATAAAATAATTCTTTTTATTTTCATAGTTTTCAGATAAGTGGTTTAATTAAAACTAGAAACTAACAGTCCTGATAGTTAATATTAAAATACCATAAAGGGCAAAACAAAACAAAAAAACCTGTAAAAGGTAGACAACACAGCAATCTACATAGCTGAAGATATGCTGTGGGTAATTCTGTCCTTGGGGGATTGACAAAGCAGAGAATATTTACATACCTCCCCCCCAATACTCTTTGAGGCAATCAGAAGTTAAATAAACCATGGCTATATATCTGATTCTATTTGTATTTCTTGAACCAATTATAAATGATATATACAAATAAAAGTGATGTCTCATACATTTAACAGTTTCCCAGTTCGCCATGGTTGATTATCATTAATAAGAAAATAGTAATAGAATGATGAATTCAGGCTCTATACTCTTTCCCAGCTTAGACTGAGTGTATACAAGAACTAGCTGAAAAAAGAACATTTAGTCAGAGCATCTATTTAATCCACATGATAGGAATTGCAGATCCACTTACCACTTATATCCTTACTAATACAGACTTTCTCTTTATATGCACACATAAACACACACACAAAGATCTCATAAAATTTCTGTCAGTGATGTTTAACAAGTTTGTCCATTTTTACATTACCACTAGTATATGTCAATACTAAAAAGGAAACTTAGCCATTATATCTTTTGTGAGATATAATAAAAAAGATACTTTCAAAATTTTAAATTAAAATTTTTTACTTTAAAAAAAATTAAGGAAGAAAATGCTAGCGTATGTAAGTACAGAAAACCAACTTTATGGTATAACAATGAAGGTAAAAGAACATTAAATGAATGAACAAAAATGCAATTTAAAAGTAAAGCTTTCCTTACCTTCTCCTCATTCCAAGGACAAGCCACAAACAACAGCACACTGCTACAACAATCCCCCAGATCAAAGAGATGCTCGTCATTTTGCAAATCTAACGCAAAACTTCTGAGGAGGAGAGTCTGTGATGAGAAAGGTAAGGGTGTCACAACACAGACTCCAGCTAGACTTTTATATATGGTAAGATGCTTCACTTGAGTGATCAAAGCAAACAATTAACCATCCTATTAGGAAAAAAATAAATAACTGGCCTTGAACTAAGTCCACGGGTATCAGAAGAGGTTCCAAAACAATCAGAAACCTGCAATACTTGATAAGTTGAAGGTCTCTCAAACATATGTTGACTTAACATTCAGACCTGGGAATGACAGCTAATATTACAAATTTAGTATGCTTATAAAAAGAACAAGTAAACCTGTTCAGGATGAACATACCAAATAAAGAGGTAAAATATAATAATTTAAAGAAAAATAAGCATACGTTATCATTAAGCTAATGATTTGATCTTGTTACATAAGAAGAAATCAATTTAAATGATTCATGAGAAATACAGCAGTCAGGTTCAAAGGAAAGAGAACTGGGTGAAATGTTTCTGCTGCTTCATGTTTCAGGGCTTTTGCAAAATCATAGGTATTTTACTATACATAGTAACATGTTACTTACCTAACATCCTCAAGAAAGTATCCCACGTAAATGCATCTTCCAATTAAGCATAGTTTATTTTAAAACACCAAAATTTTATTAACCATTTTATTCTAATTGAAAATATGTTTACTAATTTTTCTAATTGTTAAAGGAATGCAACTTCATTTCAAATAATTTAAGACTAACTGAAACATATCTTGGTAGAAAGTCAATTCATAATTTACCTCCTCAACGACTGCCCACTCAGAGGTAACAACTGTTAACTTTTTGGTATGTATCCTTCCAAACTTTATTTCTATACACACTTACATAGTAATTGAGCACCTATTCTGTGCCAAGAACTCTTCAAAGGTATTCTGGCTACAGGTTTCAATAAGATGGACTTATTCCCTGCTCTAATGAAGACACTGTTTCAGTAGGGAGACAGAAAATAAAATTTAAGACTTATGAATAAAATGAAACTAGGTGCAGAGAGCTATCAGGGGATAAAAGCAACTGTAGGTGTGCTGATGTGCTCCTCTGAGATCTGAATGACAAGAGGGGATCGGCCAGCTCAAAACCAGAAGGAAGAGAGATTACCAAATGCAAAAGTCCTGAGTTAAGGATGAACTTGTTCTATCTAAGAACCAGAAGGGAGGTAGGATTGGTCAGAGCAGAGTAAATGAGGGGAAACTTGGTTAAGATATAAGACCAGAAGACAGGCAAGAGCTAGGTCACATATAGGGACACCTGAGAGTAGGGAGAGAGATTCTGGAGGGCAGCAGGTCAAAACACTATCTTCAGCTACACAGATTGCTGTGTTGTCAGGTTCACAATTGAACTTGAGCCAGAAGCTGGGGAGGAAAGTCAGGGGTGGAAATAGGTATCTCAAGTCATCACCACTTGGATGGCCTTTAGAGCCCAAAGACCTTATGAGATCACCGAGGGAGAAAATAAAGCCCAAGAAAAGAATAGAATTTAACACCAGACCCCAGAGCAGCCCATTTCTTGTGGTTAGAGAGCAGGTGAAGAGGAGACGGGTAAGGAAGGACCTGGAAGAAAACCGAGAGAATACAGTGTCTCAGGAAGCAAGAGGAGGATGTACTTGAAGGAAGATGAGACCTTTTCTGCATCACGTGCTGCTTTGAGGTCAAGGAAGATGACAAGGAAAAGACCTCTGGATTTGACAACATGGAGATAGTTGGTGAGTCACACATAAACACGTGCAAAGATGGGGTTCTATTAAAGACTTTTTTATAGCACTAAAAAAATGACTATCTATCATATTGTGGATGTTTTCCGTGACAATACATATATATGTATTATATGTGTATCTGTATAGATCTCTTCATTTTTTCCTGTGTGTATAGTCTTCCATTGACTAAATGTACTATAATTTAGTTAACCGATTCCCTACTGGTGAGCATTTGGTTTGTTTCTGGTTTTTGGCTACAGAATCCATAGGTTCATTTCATCCTTTTTTGTCTCCTTAAACAGAGACCACAAATATTATTTCATGGGTGATTTGTAATCATAATTATGAATATCAATCATTGTGTGTCAGTAGGTAGACTTCTCAATCCATTTAGATTTTTTTAGGGCATTGTGCCCACTAAATATACTTAGGCTGATGTGCTTTTTTGAATCACTATGTCTGAGTTCTATATGACTCATTAAAAGCAGAACCTTTAGGTGGCCTGTCACAGCAGGATACCACAGTCAGAGAAAACACCAATCTAAGAGCCAGACAGTTTAACCCTTTGGAGTCATCTCTCAAGCAAACAAATGGAAACAAACAAACCAGTGAAAAAAAAGGGTACATGGGACCTCTAGGAATTACCTGCAACTTCCCGTGCATCTATAATTTTGTCAAAATTAAAAGATTTTCAAAATGGTAAAGGAGAAGTACATTCACAACTCCAAGAAAATGTCCTTAAGCCTTGTCTTCCCCACCCCCTCTCAGAACACCACAAACGCCTTTCGAATATAGCCTGGATTCCCCGTACCCTCATGTATTCTTTCTACTCCTTCCCTCACTATCCCTCTTCCAGACAACAAAAGCCCAGGATGCACACACACCCAGTTTTCTTTAGTGGGATGAGGAAAAGCAGAGGCATGAATATCCATATTCATATTTTTCTTGTTTACACACGGTTTATGTCTTCCTTCTAGGGATGTCACTTCTCGTTACTATCCCATGTCCACACATGGCTTCTATCACACCCCTAACATACAGCCTCTAATCTGATGGGTGGGGATTCAGATGTTGGTTACAGTTGTCACAACTATTAATAGCCTGCAAGGAAGTACCTGCAAGGTTTCCTGATGAGTCAAGTGCATCGAGTTTCGCGCTTGGATTCTATGACATCTCAATGTGTTTAGCATAGTGATTGGTGAAATGTAAGGAAATAAACAAACGTCAGCTGAGTTGGAAAGTCATTTGCTTGCTTTTTTACTCTCTGCTATGTTTCAAACTGTGACATTTTATTACACACACACACACATGCTGAGCACCTACTATGTGTATCAAGCTCTGCGTCAACACTGGGAACACAGTAGGAAACAAGAAAGCTGTGAGCTCTGACCTGTGGGGTTTCCACAGCATCAGGGGAAAAAGTATGCGCCCTGATACAGAAGGAGTATGTTTTAATTGCCAGAAGGCCTGGCATGAACCGAGTTTATTTAAACACTCTAATCCCTCCGTAGTCTGTCAGTTTCCTCTGTATTTGTAGAGTAGTGAAGGGTCCACACTGATGTACCAAGAAAGAAGTTCTGGGCCTCAGAGAATATAGGGCCCGAGTCCAACTCACCATCCCCATGAACAAATACATACAAAACATGGGAACTCAAACTAGAGGAACAGAAAGTAGAAACAACTGCTCAAGCTATCTGCTTAAGTAACCTGATGGCACACAGGTGGTTTCTATTCAGAACTGCAGTAAACATAGTTTGTGTGTGATTGCTCTAAATAAAATTAGCTGTGAATATGGTCAAACAATTGAGTCAACCAGTTGTTTTCCTGAATTCACAAGTGAAACCAACTTAACGGTGGAACGTAGATCACCTCAATTAATGCAAAGCTTTGTGCTTTCCAGGAGCATCACGGGGCTCCCGTGGACCAGGGCTCCTCCCCTGGATCCCGTGGATCAGGGCAGGTCAGTGGGAGAACAAAGTGGAAAGGGCTGGTGGGGAGGCCTTGTTATGATTAATTTGAAGCTTTCATAATAAGCTCATAGGAACTGTGTCTATTCACATGCCTTCAACTATTTTTTATGAAAAAAACAGTTTTTTATGGCATATACAGAATATCTTATTCTCAAATATTGTTTTGAATCTTAAACACATGGTGTCAAGGTTGTAAATGCCTAGCGTATCTAAATGTGTCCATTGAACAAATACAATTTCACAGGACTAGAGAATAAGGTGTTGATAAGTTCTATTTCAGAGAATCATAATTGTTAAATTAGTTTTGAGGTTTTCCCTTTTTAAAGCTTCTGACATATTTCCTACCTGAATGAAATAACCAACTCAGTTAGGCAGGGAAGGTATTTTAGCTCTTTTAGAGATGAGTAAATAGAGGCATGAAGGTTTAGTGGCTAATGTCACATAGCTTGACGTGGTTCAGATGATCAAGGGAGTGGCAGCTGGGGTTAAACCAGGGTTTGCGTCTTGGCCCTGCCACTAAGTATCCGCCTTAGCACAAGAGGCTGTCCTCCCCAAGTCTCTGCTTTGTTACCTGTAAAATGGGGATGATCACAGTGCATGACTCATAATAAAGATGTTGAGATGCAAGAAGGCCATGGTGTAAAATGTTTCCCCGAGGGCTTGGCACAATCTATGTTCAGAAATGTTCTTTGTCATTCGTAAGTGGCAAATCCAGGACACAACCCCGTATCTGAAGCTCAGGGTTCCTCCGTTACAGCTCAGAACCCCACAGGAAGGTCAGTGGAGCCAACGGGCACCTGACTACAGGTTTAGGAGAGAGTAAGCACACCATCTATACGTTCAAACATAAAGCTGATCCGTCAAACATGTTCTGAACACCAAGCACGTGAAAGGCACTGTTAGGGAATGAGGGGGAGATGGATAGATCACTCAGCAAATAGTTCATTCATTTATTCATTCCTTCATTCCTGTTACCTTAGCACCCACTTGATGTAAAGCACTTTTTAGGTGCTGGAGATACAGAGGTAGATAACTAGGCTGATTCAAGGGGACACAGCCAATCAATAGAACACATCCACTATTTAATTTCTGATAAAGCAAGCATCGTTTATATTATCAGAAAGGTCAGGCAAGGCATCAGTGTTTGTGCCAGGATCTTCACATGCTTGCTCATGGAACCCACATGGTGGCACTAGGAGATGCACACACACAGTTGCCTCCACGTACGGGTGGCTTCATGCTGTGAAGTTGTGGCTCCAAGCCTCTGCCATGCCATACCACCTGTCCCCAAGGTAAAGCAGGCCTGGGGGCTAGACTCAAAGGCTAACGGTGGCTTTGCTGTTAAGGCTCACCTTAATCTGAGCCTCCTGGAGCTTATCCAGGAAGCTCAACTGGACAGAGAACAGGTGTGAGGACGGTGGTCCTTGGACTCACTGGGCCCAGCCAAGCTCCCCAGGAGGGTGAGAGACCTCAGGGAGAGAGAGAATGAAGCAGCCAGTCAGGGGGATCCACTGAGCCTTTTCCCACTTTTTACTGGTTATAAATAGTGCTGCTACCAGAACTCACGCTCAAGTTTTCGTGTGCACATACGTTTCACGTGTCCTGAGTGTTAGAGCTAAGAGTGGGTTTGCTGGGTCATATGGTGACTCTAATGAAAGCGAGGGTAGTGTCAGTGGGATCCACTAAACGGTAACTTGCTTAAGAAATAATGAACTGTAACGCGCCTTCCCTCATCAAGCTTGATTTAATTGTCTTCCAAGGGTCACGTAGCCTAAACAAGTTGCTTGCCCGAGTTGTTGTTCAAGAACTCGGACTCAGCTGTGTCCACTCTGAGCTTGAGCCAGCTAAGACTGGTCGAGACCCCTGACCCTCCAGCTGCACGTGCTCAAATGTCTGATCAGTGCCCTTTGACCTCAGAGAGCCCAGCACTCCCCTCCCAGAAGAGGCATCCCGTGGAGAAGCACGTAGCTTAGTTGCACCTGCTCAGAACGAGGGTTAACTCCCCTTTTCCTTATCGCCAATCACCTTGCCCCACGCCTCCACGCTCACTCCCCACGCCTCAGCTCATTCCATAAATAGCCCAAGCGTTGGAGGGTGGAGGTTTGCTTGCTTGGGTGTCTCGTGAAGAAGCCGTTTCTATGCTGCAAAGCTCAGCGTCTGGGCGTTTGGCTTGCTGTGCTATGGGCGAATGAGCCTGGTTCCGTGACGCTATGTTTTAATTTTTTCGGGCAGACTGTTTCCCGCAGTGGCTGCACCATTTTACATTCCCACCAGCAAGGTAAGAGGGTTCCAGTTTCTCCATGTCTTTGTTAACAGTTCTTTTTTTTTTTTTTGCGGTCCGCGGGCCTCTCACCGCTGCGGCTTCTCCCGTTGCGGAGCACAGGCTCCGGACTCGCAGGCTCAGCGGCCATGGCTCACGGGCCCAGCTGCTCTGCGGCAGGTGGGATCTTCCCGGACCGGGGCACGCACCCGCGTCCCCCGCATCGGCAGGCGGACCCTCAACCACTGTGCCACCAGGGAAGCCCCAACAGTTACTTTTGTCTTTATGTTTTTAATGACGGCTATCCTGTTTGGTGTGAAATAACATCTCACTGTGGGTTTGATTTGTATTTCCCTAATGACCAAAAATGTTAAGCAGCTTTTTATGTGGTTGTTGGTCCTTTGTAAAGCTTTGGAGGATGTCTATTTGAATCCTTTGCTCATCCTTTAACTCAGTATTCGTCTTTTTGTTCAGCTGTAAGAGTTCTTTCCATGTTTTGGATGCTATACCCTTATCAGATATGATTTTCAAGTATTTCCTCCTGTTCTGCGGGTTGTCGTTTTCACTCTCTTGTTCATATCTTTGGATGCACAGAGATTTTCAATTTTGTTGAAGTCCAATTTACTTTTTTTTTTTTTTTTTTTTTTTTTTTTTGTGGTACGCGGGCCTCTCACTGTCGTGGCCTCTCCCGTTGCAGAGCACAGGCTCCGGACGCGCAGGCTCAGCGGTCATGGCTCACGGGGCCCAGGTGCTCCGCAGCATGTGGGATCTTCCCAGACCGGGGCGCAAACCCGTGTCCCCTGCATCGGCAGGCGGACTCTCAAGCACTGCGCCACCAGGGAAGCCCCTACCTGTCTTTTTATTGTTTACTTTGAGTGTCTAAGGAGCATTGCCAAATCCAAGGTCATGAACACGTAACATTTATGTTTTCTCCTAAAGAGTTTTATAGTTTTAGTGCTTATACTTAGGTATTTGGTCCATTTTGTGTTTAACTTTTGTATATGGTATGAGGTTGGGGGTCCAGCTTCACTGTTCTGTATGTGGATATTCAGTTGTCCAGTGCTGTTAGTGGAAATGAGTGTTCCACTGAAGTCTCTTGGCACCTTTTTGAAGAACCAGTTGACCTACAGGTAAGGGTTTAGTTCTGGCCTCTTTTCTTCCCGTTGATCTGTAGGTCTGTCCCCGTGCCAGCACCCCAGTCTTTTACTGTAGGCTTGTAGTCAGTTTGGAAATGAGGAAATGTGTGTCCTCCCGCTTTGTTCTTTTTGAAGATGTCTTGGATATTCTGTATCTCTTACATTTGCATATGAATTTTAGAACTAAACTGTAAATTTCTGCCAGAGAAACAAACTGGGATTTTGATAGGGATTGCATTCACTCTGATCAATTTGGAGAGTATTATCACCTTACCAATATTGTTTTCTGACCCATTAAAATGGGATGTCTTTCCCTTTATTTTGGTCGTCTTTAAATTTCTTTCAATGATGTTTTGTAGTTTTCAGCTTACTAAATCTTGCACTCTTTTTGTTAAATTTATTCCTAAATTATTCTTATGCTATTGACAAGGAAAGGGCTGGGGGGAGGCCTTGTTATGATTAATTTGAAGCTTTCATAATAAGCTCTTAGGAACTGTGTCTATTCACATGTCTTCAACTATTTTTATGAAAACAGTTTTTTATGGCATATACAGAATATCTTATTCTCAAATATTGTTTTGAATCTTAAACACATGGTGTCAAGGTTGTAAATGCCTAACGTATCTAAATGTGTCCATTGAACAAATACAATTTCACGGGACTAGAGAATAAGAAGGTGTTGATAAGTTCTATTTCAGAGAATCATAATTACTACATTAGTTTTGAGGTTTTCCCTCTTTAAAGCTTCTGACATACATTTCCTACCTGAATGAAATAACCAACTCAGTTAGGCAGGGAAGGTATTTTAGCTCTTTTAGAGATGAGTAAATAGAGGCATGACGGTTTAGTGGCTAATGTCACATAGCTTGGCGTGGTTCAGATGATCAAGGGAGTGGCAGCTGGGGTTAAACCAGGGTTTGCGTCTTGGCCCTGCCACTAAGTATCCGCCTTAGCACAAGAGGCTGTCCTCCCCAAGTCTCTGCTTTGTTACCTGTAAAATGGGGATGATCACAGTGCATGACTCATAATAAAGATGTTGAGATGCAAGAAGGCCATGGTGTAAAATGTTTCCCCGAGGGCTTGGCACAATCTATGTTCAGAAATGTTCTTTGTCATTCGTAAGTGGCAAATCCAGGACACAACCCCGTATCTGAAGCTCAGGGTTCCTCCGTTACAGCTCAGAACCCCACAGGAAGGTCAGTGGAGCCAACGGGCACCTGACTACAGGTTTAGGAGAGAGTAAGCACACCATCTATACGTTCAAACATAAAGCTGATCCGTCAAACATGTTCTGAACACCAAGCACGTGAAAGGCACTGTTAGGGAATGAGGGGGAGATGGATAGATCACTCAGCAAATAGTTCATTCATTTATTCATTCCTTCATTCCTGTTACCTTAGCACCCACTTGATGTAAAGCACTTTTTAGGTGCTGGAGATACAGAGGTAGATAACTAGGCTGATTCAAGGGGACACAGCCAATCAATAGAACACATCCACTATTTAATTTCTGATAAAGCAAGCATCGTTTATATTATCAGAAAGGTCAGGCAAGGCATCAGTGTTTGTGCCAGGATCTTCACATGCTTGCTCATGGAACCCACATGGTGGCACTAGGAGATGCACACACACAGTTGCCTCCACGTACGGGTGGCTTCATGCTGTGAAGTTGTGGCTCCAAGCCTCTGCCATGCCATACCACCTGTCCCCAAGGTAAAGCAGGCCTGGGGGCTAGACTCAAAGGCTAACGGTGGCTTTGCTGTTAAGGCTCACCTTAATCTGAGCCTCCTGGAGCTTATCCAGGAAGCTCAACTGGACAGAGAACAGGTGTGAGGACGGTGGTCCTTGGACTCACTGGGCCCAGCCAAGCTCCCCAGGAGGGTGAGAGAGAATGAAGCAGCCAGTCAGGGGGATCCACTGAGCCTTTTCCCACTTTTTACTGGTTATAAATAGTGCTGCTACCAGAACTCACGCTCAAGTTTTCGTGTGCACATACGTTTCACGTGTCCTGAGTGTTAGAGCTAAGAGTGGGTTTGCTGGGTCATATGGTGACTCTAATGAAAGCGAGGGTAGTGTCAGTGGGATCCACTAAACGGTAACTTGCTTAAGAAATAATGAACTGTAACGCGCCTTCCCTCATCAAGCTTGATTTAATTGTCTTCCAAGGGTCACGTAGCCTAAACAAGTTGCTTGCCCGAGTTGTTGTTCAAGAACTCGGACTCAGCTGTGTCCACTCTGAGCTTGAGCCAGCTAAGACTGGTCGAGACCCCTGACCCTCCAGCTGCACGTGCTCAAATGTCTGATCAGTGCCCTTTGACCTCAGAGAGCCCAGCACTCCCCTCCCAGAAGAGGCATCCCGTGGAGAAGCACGTAGCTTAGTTGCACCTGCTCAGAACGAGGGTTAACTCCCCTTTTCCTTATCGCCAATCACCTTGCCCCACGCCTCCACGCTCACTCCCCACGCCTCAGCTCATTCCATAAATAGCCCAAGCGTTGGAGGGTGGAGGTTTGCTTGCTTGGGTGTCTCGTGAAGAAGCCGTTTCTATGCTGCAAAGCTCAGCGTCTGGGCGTTTGGCTTGCTGTGCTATGGGCGAATGAGCCTGGTTCCGTGACGCTATGTTTTAATTTTTTCGGGCAGACTGTTTCCCGCAGTGGCTGCACCATTTTACATTCCCACCAGCAAGGTAAGAGGGTTCCAGTTTCTCCATGTCTTTGTTAACAGTTCTTTTTTTTTTTTTTGCGGTCCGCGGGCCTCTCACCGCTGCGGCTTCTCCCGTTGCGGAGCACAGGCTCCGGACTCGCAGGCTCAGCGGCCATGGCTCACGGGCCCAGCTGCTCTGCGGCAGGTGGGATCTTCCCGGACCGGGGCACGCACCCGCGTCCCCCGCATCGGCAGGCGGACCCTCAACCACTGTGCCACCAGGGAAGCCCCAACAGTTACTTTTGTCTTTATGTTTTTAATGACGGCTATCCTGTTTGGTGTGAAATAACATCTCACTGTGGGTTTGATTTGTATTTCCCTAATGACCAAAAATGTTAAGCAGCTTTTTATGTGGTTGTTGGTCCTTTGTAAAGCTTTGGAGGATGTCTATTTGAATCCTTTGCTCATCCTTTAACTCAGTATTCGTCTTTTTGTTCAGCTGTAAGAGTTCTTTCCATGTTTTGGATGCTATACCCTTATCAGATATGATTTTCAAGTATTTCCTCCTGTTCTGCGGGTTGTCGTTTTCACTCTCTTGTTCATATCTTTGGATGCACAGAGATTTTCAATTTTGTTGAAGTCCAATTTACTTTTTTTTTTTTTTTTTTTTTTTTTTTTTGCGGTACGCGGGCCTCTCACTGTCGTGGCCTCTCCCGTTGCAGAGCACAGGCTCCGGACGCGCAGGCTCAGCGGTCATGGCTCACGGGGCCCAGGTGCTCCGCAGCATGTGGGATCTTCCCAGACCGGGGCGCAAACCCGTGTCCCCTGCATCGGCAGGCGGACTCTCAAGCACTGCGCCACCAGGGAAGCCCCTACCTGTCTTTTTATTGTTTACTTTGAGTGTCTAAGGAGCATTGCCAAATCCAAGGTCATGAACACGTAACATTTATGTTTTCTCCTAAAGAGTTTTATAGTTTTAGTGCTTATACTTAGGTATTTGGTCCATTTTGTGTTTAACTTTTGTATATGGTATGAGGTTGGGGGTCCAGCTTCACTGTTCTGTATGTGGATATTCAGTTGTCCAGTGCTGTTAGTGGAAATGAGTGTTCCACTGAAGTCTCTTGGCACCTTTTTGAAGAACCAGTTGACCTACAGGTAAGGGTTTAGTTCTGGCCTCTTTTCTTCCCGTTGATCTGTAGGTCTGTCCCCGTGCCAGCACCCCAGTCTTTTACTGTAGGCTTGTAGTCAGTTTGGAAATGAGGAAATGTGTGTCCTCCCGCTTTGTTCTTTTTGAAGATGTCTTGGATATTCTGTATCTCTTACATTTGCATATGAATTTTAGAACTAAACTGTAAATTTCTGCCAGAGAAACAAACTGGGATTTTGATAGGGATTGCATTCACTCTGATCAATTTGGAGAGTATTATCACCTTACCAATATTGTTTTCTGACCCATTAAAATGGGATGTCTTTCCCTTTATTTTGGTCGTCTTTAAATTTCTTTCAATGATGTTTTGTAGTTTTCAGCTTACTAAATCTTGCACTCTTTTTGTTAAATTTATTCCTAAATTATTCTTATGCTATTGACAAGGAAAGGGCTGGGGGGAGGCCTTGTTATGATTAATTTGAAGCTTTCATAATAAGCTCTTAGGAACTGTGTCTATTCACATGTCTTCAACTATTTTTATGAAAACAGTTTTTTATGGCATATACAGAATATCTTATTCTCAAATATTGTTTTGAATCTTAAACACATGGTGTCAAGGTTGTAAATGCCTAACGTATCTAAATGTGTCCATTGAACAAATACAATTTCACGGGACTAGAGAATAAGAAGGTGTTGATAAGTTCTATTTCAGAGAATCATAATTACTACATTAGTTTTGAGGTTTTCCCTCTTTAAAGCTTCTGACATACATTTCCTACCTGAATGAAATAACCAACTCAGTTAGGCAGGGAAGGTATTTTAGCTCTTTTAGAGATGAGTAAATAGAGGCATGACGGTTTAGTGGCTAATGTCACATAGCTTGGCGTGGTTCAGATGATCAAGGGAGTGGCAGCTGGGGTTAAACCAGGGTTTGCGTCTTGGCCCTGCCACTAAGTATCCGCCTTAGCACAAGAGGCTGTCCTCCCCAAGTCTCTGCTTTGTTACCTGTAAAATGGGGATGATCACAGTGCATGACTCATAATAAAGATGTTGAGATGCAAGAAGGCCATGGTGTAAAATGTTTCCCCGAGGGCTTGGCACAATCTATGTTCAGAAATGTTCTTTGTCATTCGTAAGTGGCAAATCCAGGACACAACCCCGTATCTGAAGCTCAGGGTTCCTCCGTTACAGCTCAGAACCCCACAGGAAGGTCAGTGGAGCCAACGGGCACCTGACTACAGGTTTAGGAGAGAGTAAGCACACCATCTATACGTTCAAACATAAAGCTGATCCGTCAAACATGTTCTGAACACCAAGCACGTGAAAGGCACTGTTAGGGAATGAGGGGGAGATGGATAGATCACTCAGCAAATAGTTCATTCATTTATTCATTCCTTCATTCCTGTTACCTTAGCACCCACTTGATGTAAAGCACTTTTTAGGTGCTGGAGATACAGAGGTAGATAACTAGGCTGATTCAAGGGGACACAGCCAATCAATAGAACACATCCACTATTTAATTTCTGATAAAGCAAGCATCGTTTATATTATCAGAAAGGTCAGGCAAGGCATCAGTGTTTGTGCCAGGATCTTCACATGCTTGCTCATGGAACCCACATGGTGGCACTAGGAGATGCACACACACAGTTGCCTCCACGTACGGGTGGCTTCATGCTGTGAAGTTGTGGCTCCAAGCCTCTGCCATGCCATACCACCTGTCCCCAAGGTAAAGCAGGCCTGGGGGCTAGACTCAAAGGCTAACGGTGGCTTTGCTGTTAAGGCTCACCTTAATCTGAGCCTCCTGGAGCTTATCCAGGAAGCTCAACTGGACAGAGAACAGGTGTGAGGACGGTGGTCCTTGGACTCACTGGGCCCAGCCAAGCTCCCCAGGAGGGTGAGAGACCTCAGGGAGAGAGAGAATGAAGCAGCCAGTCAGGGGGATCCACTGAGCCTTTTCCCACTTTTTACTGGTTATAAATAGTGCTGCTACCAGAACTCACGCTCAAGTTTTCGTGTGCACATACGTTTCACGTGTCCTGAGTGTTAGAGCTAAGAGTGGGTTTGCTGGGTCATATGGTGACTCTAATGAAAGCGAGGGTAGTGTCAGTGGGATCCACTAAACGGTAACTTGCTTAAGAAATAATGAACTGTAACGCGCCTTCCCTCATCAAGCTTGATTTAATTGTCTTCCAAGGGTCACGTAGCCTAAACAAGTTGCTTGCCCGAGTTGTTGTTCAAGAACTCGGACTCAGCTGTGTCCACTCTGAGCTTGAGCCAGCTAAGACTGGTCGAGACCCCTGACCCTCCAGCTGCACGTGCTCAAATGTCTGATCAGTGCCCTTTGACCTCAGAGAGCCCAGCACTCCCCTCCCAGAAGAGGCATCCCGTGGAGAAGCACGTAGCTTAGTTGCACCTGCTCAGAACGAGGGTTAACTCCCCTTTTCCTTATCGCCAATCACCTTGCCCCACGCCTCCACGCTCACTCCCCACGCCTCAGCTCATTCCATAAATAGCCCAAGCGTTGGAGGGTGGAGGTTTGCTTGCTTGGGTGTCTCGTGAAGAAGCCGTTTCTATGCTGCAAAGCTCAGCGTCTGGGCGTTTGGCTTGCTGTGCTATGGGCGAATGAGCCTGGTTCCGTGACGCTATGTTTTAATTTTTTCGGGCAGACTGTTTCCCGCAGTGGCTGCACCATTTTACATTCCCACCAGCAAGGTAAGAGGGTTCCAGTTTCTCCATGTCTTTGTTAACAGTTCTTTTTTTTTTTTTTGCGGTCCGCGGGCCTCTCACCGCTGCGGCTTCTCCCGTCGCGGAGCACAGGCTCCGGGCTCGCAGGCTCAGCGGCCATGGCTCACGGGCCCAGCTGCTCTGCGGCAGGTGGGATCTTCCCGGACCGGGGCACGCACCCGCGTCCCCCGCATCGGCAGGCGGACCCTCAACCACTGTGCCACCAGGGAAGCCCCAACAGTTACTTTTGTCTTTATGTTTTTAATGACGGCTATCCTGTTTGGTGTGAAATAACATCTCATTGTGGGTTTGATTTGTATTTCCCTAATGACCAAAAATGTTAAGCAGCTTTTTATGTGGTTGTTGGTCCTTTGTAAAGCTTTGGAGGATGTCTATTTGAATCCTTTGCTCATCCTTTAACTCAGTATTCGTCTTTTTGTTCAGCTGTAAGAGTTCTTTCCATGTTTTGGATGCTATACCCTTATCAGATATGATTTTCAAGTATTTCCTCCTGTTCTGCGGGTTGTCGTTTTCACTCTCTTGTTCATATCTTTGGATGCACAGATTTTTAATTTTGTTGAAGTCCAATTTACTTTTTTTTTTTTTTTTTTTTTTTTTTGCGGTACGCGGGCCTCTCACTGTCGTGGCCTCTCCCGTTGCAGAGCACAGGCTCCGGACGCGCAGGCTCAGCGGCCATGGCTCACGGGGCCCAGGTGCTCCGCAGCATGTGGGATCTTCCCGGACCGGGGCACGCACCCGCGTCCCCCGCATCGGCAGGCGGACCCTGAAGCACTGCGCCACCAGGGGAGCCCCTACCTGTCTTTTTATTGTTTACTTTGAGTGTCTAAGGAGCACTGCCAATTCCAAGGCCATGAACACGTAACATTTATGTTTTTTTCTAAAGAGTTTTATAGTTCTAGTGCTTATACTTAGGTATTTGGTCCATTTTGTGTTTAACTTTTGTATATGGTATGAGGTTGGGGGTCCAGCTTCACTGTTCTGTATGTGGATATTCAGTTGTCCAGCGCTGTTAGTGGAAATGAATGTTCCACTGAAGTCTCTTGGCACCTTTTTGAAGAACCAGTTGACCTACAGGTAAGGGTTTAGTTCTGGCCTCTTTTCTTCCCGTTGATCTGTAGGTCTGTCCCCGTGCCAGCACCCCAGTCTTTTACTGTAGGCTTGTAGTCAGTTTGGAAATGAGGAAATGTGGGTCCTCCCGCTTTGTTCTTTTTGAAGATGTCTTGGATATTCTGTATCTCTTACATTTGCATATGAATTTTAGAACTAAATTGTAAATTTCTGCAAAAAACAGATTTTGATAGGGATTGCATTCACTCTGATCAATTTGGAGAGTATTATCATTTACCAATATTAAGTCTTCTGACCCATTAAAATAGGATGACCATTTATTTCGGTCTTCTTTAAATTTTTTCAATGAGGTTTTGTAGTTTGCAGCTTACAAATCTGGCACTCTTTTTGTTAAATTTATTCCTAAATTATTCTTATGCTATTGACAAGGAATTTTTTCTCAGTTTAATTTACAAATTGTTCATTGCTAGTGTACAGAAATAAGCTGATTTGGGGGTGTTGATTTTTCATTTTATGAACTTGTTTATTAGCTCTAAGGTTTTTTGGTGGGTTCTTTAGGCTTTTCAATGTACAAGACAGTGTTTTCTGAAAATAGAGTTTTCCTTTCACATGTGGATATCGTTTCATTTTCTCGCCCCGCTGCCCTGGATGTAACTTCCAGTACAGTGTTGAGTAGAAATGGTAAGAGCAGATGCACTTGTTTGGTTCCTGATCTAAGGGGAGAAGCTTTTAGTCTTCCACCATTAAGTATGATGTTGGCTGTGGATTTTTCATAGATACCCTTTATCATGTTAAGGAAGTGCCCTTCTATTTCCAGCTTTTTTAGTGTTTTTTTAATCATGAAAGGGTGTTGGTCTTGGGATTCATCCTCTTTTATATGCATACTTTTTCTGCATCTATTGAGAGAATCATGAGGTTTCTGTCCTTACTGTATTAATATGTGTATCATTAATTGATGTTTTGTACGTTGGACCACCTGTGCATTCCTGGGATAAATCACACTTACTAATGGTGTATAATGCTTTTCATATGTTGCTATATGCAGTCTGCTAGTAGTTTTTTTTGTTTGTTTGCAGTACGCGGGCCCCTCACTGTTGTGGCCTCTCCCATTGCGGAGCACAGGCTCTGGACGCGCAGGCTCAGCGGCCATGGCTCACGGGCCCAGCTGCTCCGCGGCATGTGGGATCTTCCCAGACCGGGGCACGAACCCGTGTCCCCTGCCTCGGCAGGCGGACTCTCGACCACTGCGCCACCAGGGAAACCCAGTTTGCTAGTATTTTGTTGAGAGTTTTTACATTTCTCTTCATAAGGAATATTGGTCTGTAGTTAATTTTACTTGTAATAACTTTATCTGATTTTGGTATCGGAATGAGAAAGTGATCTCTCCCAATTTGTGAAGAATTGGTGTTATTTCTTATTTAAATGTTTGGTAGAACTCAGCAACGAAGCTGTCTGGTTCTGGGCTTTTCTTTTCACGAATTTTTTTTTAAATTTCAACTTCAATATTTTTCTTGTTAAAGTTCTATTCAAATTTGTATTTCTTCCTGCATCAATTTAGATAGTTTGTGTCTTTCTGGAATGTGTCTTTCATTTGGGTTATCTAATTTGCTTGCATACAATTGCTCTTATCATTCCATTTTTTAAAAATTTCTATAATGTTGGTAGTAATGTCTCCTCTTCTTCAGTTTAGTAAATTGAGTCTCCTTTCTCTCTCTCTCTGTCAGTCCAGCTAAAGATTTTTCAGTTTTTTCCTTTTCAAAAGAACCAACTTTTGGTTTTGTTTACTGTATCTGTTTTTCTATTCTCAATTTCATTTATTTCTGCTCTGATATTTATTTCCTTGCTTGATTTGGGTTTATCTTGCTCTTATTTTTCTAGGTTCCTAAGATGAAAGGTTATTAGTTTGAAATCTTTTTAATATATGCAATTATGAGTTTCTCTGTAAGCACTGCGTTTGCCACATTAATTTTGGTATTTTTATTTCATTCATCTCAAAGTATCAGTATTTTCTACTTTCCTTTGTGTTTTCTTCTTGATCCATTAGTTAAGAGTGTGTTGTTTAACTTCCACGTATTTGTGAATTTCCCGAATCTCTGTTACTGAATTCTAATTTCATCCCATCATGATTAGAGAACATACTTTGTATGATTTCAAATCTTTAAATTTATTAAGACTTGTTTTCTCATCTAACATATATCTGTCCCAGAGAATGTTCTGCATAGACTTGAGAGGGTGTTGTATTCGGCTGTTATTGTGTGACATGTCCTATATGTTAGACACATCAAGTCTAGTTTGCTTATACTGTTGTTCAAGTCTTCTATCCCTGTTGGCCTCCTATCTAGTTGTTCTGTTATTGAAAGTTAGGCAATTCAACAAAAACAGAGGCTTTAATACCTGTTTCTCTCTCCAGTTGCGTCAGTTTTGCTTCATGTATTTTGGGGCTCTGTTAAGTGAATATATACCTATAATTGTTATCTCTTGATGGATTAACCCTTTTATCGTCCTAAAATGTCTCTAGCAATAATGTTTATCTTACATGTGCTTGATTTTTCTCCTATTGTGTATTTTAGGAAATATTAAACATGTTCCAACCATAGCACAAAACAGAAGGTAATATGAAGTTAAATTTTTGTTTTAGAGTTCATTTATTACTTTTTTCGCTAATGTACATTTGTGCTAGAAATCTGATTCTGCGTCATGTTTTAAAAATTTAGTGCTTATATCTCCCTCTAGTGGACAGCCATGTACACTGACACTTCCTGTAGTTACAGAAACCAGAAGCAACCCACCCTAACTCTTACTGTTGGAACCATGAACTAGAATCCTAGAAAGCACTGTGTAAACCCAACTCATAGAAACAGAGCCCAGTCTTGCACCCCACACTTTGGAGCCACCAGAACCTAGGCTTGTGGAGCCTCCGTTCCGTTGTTATAAGCCAAGGCACTGGTGTTCTCAAAACAAGGTGGCAAGCCCAGGAAGGTGCAGGACCCTGGAGAAGCTCCGAACCCAGAGACACCAGGACCAGTCCACGTGAGCTTTTCTTTTTTTGTAGCATGCGGACAAAGATGAGAAACCCAGCAGTGGGTCAGGTTGCCAGTCACAGCTGCTGGTTGACTCATGCTGACCACACGGTTGTTTGGCCAGGCGGTGGTGCTGGATCTCTATGTAATGCGCTTCCCCTGTGACTGTCTTCAAGAATTTTCCCTTAAGTTTGGTTCTCAGCAGTTTGGCAGTGATGTTTTTAGGGGTTTGTGTCCTTGAATCTCTGGCTTGTGTTCTTTCATTGACTTTGGAAAATTCTTGCCTGTTGTATCTTCAAGGAGTCTTCTGCCCTGTTCTCTTTTTCTGGGACTCCAATTACATGTATGTTAGTTTGTTATCCCACAGTTACTCTTTATTTTTTTCTCTTTGTGTTTGTTTGTGTGATTCCTACTGACTTATTTTCAAGTTCATTGATTCTTCTGTAGTTTCCAGGCTGCTAGTAAGCTTATTTAAGAAATTCTTCATCTCTGATCCCATGTTGTTTGTTTCTAGCATTTCCACTTGACTGTTTTATGGTTTCCATCTTTCTAATGAAATCCCCCATCTGTTAATGCCCACTGTCCATTTATTCCACTAGATCTTTTAACATTTTAATCATCATTATTTTAAATTCCCTGTCAGTTCTAACATCATGGTCATCTCTGAGTCTGGATCTGTTGAATGCTTTCTTTTTTTTTTTTCTTCATTTGAATGCTTTATTTCTTGAAGGTGGTTTGATTTTTCTTTTTGTAGAATTCATCTATGATGAGATTTAAGTTCCTCCATGTTAGGTAGCAGGAAATAAAAACTCATTGTGAGAGGATCTATACTGGGGACTGTGGTTCAGTAGGAAGGCTTGAATGTTTCTGGTCAAGAGCTGACTCTGGTTGAACATATGACTGAGGCAGAAAATGGAAAATCAGAATCGTGAGGGAGAACTGGAATTTCTCTGGTTTGTGCAAGCTGGAGCATGCAACCAAGGCGCACATAGCCAGGACCCTCGGAAGACTGCATCCTAAGACAAAGAGGTAACAAGAAAAATATCGCTTAGGCTTTTAAACAAATTTTTTTGTCTAGTATTTTAGGGGTTTTAGTGGAAAGGAGGAATTCAAGAGGTTAGCAGTGAAGTTGCTCTGATAATTGTTGATGCTCCCCAGACGATGGAAGGATGAGGGGTTTTCTTCTCTGGCCTGAAACCAAATCGGGGGTTTCAAGGATCTACTCCGGGAGCTTGTCATGTGCCCCTGGCATTCGGACGACACAGCTAATAGACTTGCTGGAGCCACGAGAGTGAGAGGAGACCTTCATAGGAAGTAGCCTCTACCGCCAGAATTGGGCAGGGAGAGTCTCTAGTTTAGTCATCTTGAAAAGGACACACCCAAAAGGATGGTCCGGGGGAGACGGCTCCAGTAGGAAGGGTGCACGTGGGATGAAACTTCAAAAAGCAGGAGCTGAGGGCGGGTTACAAGAAAGGGCTTGCTGGTAGGAGGTCCCCCAAGGACGGGCGCTAAGACTATACCGAGGGGACCATCGGAGAAAGCACCGAAATAGACGTTGGAGGCCAGATGACAGCCGCTCCAGCTTCTAAGCTCCACCCACAACTCTCCCTGCCTGGAGGGCGGGCGGGGCCCGAGGCTGTACTAAATTAAACCTCAGACCTGCAGTGCGGGGGCTGGTCAGGGCGGAGACAGAAGACGTGCGAAGCCCCTCCCTTTCTCGCTGCAGGTTTCCAAGCTCAAGGCAGACATTATCAGGTGGAGGGGAGAGGCTTAAACTGCACCTAAAGAAATCAAACTTTGAAAATAATCTGCGCCTAAGACAAGAGGAACTGGGATCTGCCCCCAACCCTCGGCTATTCAGGGAAAAAATGAGGTATTTTAAACTATCATCCCTAATAAACAGAGCTGCTTCAATAAGCCAGTTCAGTACATTTCTCTGGGTAATCATTTAATCTAAATTTCCAAGCGTGTGAATAGAGATGTACCTAGTGGGTTTTTATAACATTAAAAATCTATGGGGGGCTTCCCTCGTGGCGCAGTGGTTGAGAGTCTGCCTGCCGATGCAGGGGACACGGGTTCGTGCCCCGGTCCGGGAAGATCCCACATGCCGCGGAGCGGCTGGGCCCGTGAGCCATGGCCGCTGAGCCTGCGCGTCCGGAGCCTGTGCTCCGCAACGGGAGACGCCACAACGGTGAGAGGCCCGCGTACCGCAAAGAAAAAAAAAAAATCTATGGGGCTTCCCTGGTGGTGCAGTGGTTGAGAGTCTGCCTGCCGATACAGAGGACACGGGTTCGTGCCTCTGCACGAACAGTGAGAGTCCCGTATACCGCAAAAACAAACAAACAAACAAACAAAAAAAACCTCTATGCCTGTACTTACATCTCTTTCTTGTTTCTACTGTTTATATGTATCTTCTTGATCAGATTTATCTATTTTAGTGAGTTTTTCAAATAACAAACTTCTGATGATATTGGTCAAATCTATGTTTTTGTTTCCTGTTTCATTTCTGCTTTTATATTGATTCCTTCTGTTTTTGGGGGGGTTATTTGATACACTTTGCCTGTCTTCCTGAATTATATGCCTAGTTAGTTTTCAATCTTTCTAGTTTTTTAATGTCTGTTTTTAAGGCTGTATTTTCATTGAATACTATTTTAACACTTTTTAAATTCTTAACCAAAGATTGCAGAAACACCCTTTTCCTTTTACAGTATTCAAGTAAATTTTTTTCATAAGGCAGTGAGATTCAGAATGCCATGAGACAGGCTTCAGGTGAAATAGTTTTTCAAGACAGTCCCATTTATTTTTCACTTAAGATCATTAAGAAATTGAATATTCTCTGCCGTGATTTCCCAACCATCTTATATTTAGACTTCTCCAACATCATTTCAGAGTTGTGTACAGTGAAGAAACTTCCCTTTTTATGTCTTTGTCTTGGGAGAGACACAAGAGAGACCTTCACACACCAACTCTGTGAAAGAGCCTGGTCATTGAATCCAGAAATAATTGGCAGCGATAATGTTTAACTTCATAACTTTTCAATTTTTCTCTAGGAGTACCGAAAGACAGATTTCTTCAGTTTTAGGATGTGGTCCAAGTCAGTAAGCAAGAGTGAATTTCCCTGACTTAGACCAAGCTATAATGATTCAGCAACACATCTCATTTTTTTCCTCCTTTTGTTATAATTTAAACTTCCTCTTGAGAAGGGCGTGGCCTCAAATTGTGTGGAACTCTGCTCTCCTAAGTGACAATTTATTTGGTCTACCCTTTTTTTCCCAAATGAAGGAAGTACTGTGACATGGCAAATTGCCAAGAAACCTTAGCTGGCGAGACACGATTTCTAAAGATTTCTTAGCCTAGTCTACTTTTCAGCATTTACTGATTGGAAATTGATGGATGTATTTAGGGCATAATGAATCCTTGCATTTGGCCATTAGCCAAGATGAAGTGCAAGAAAATAGCTGTTATCTGGTTCAGCTGCAACAGTGAAATAATGACATGCAAAGGCAGGACTGTCATGCATGGGTGGCTTTACCCCGCTGCTTAGGGATAACCATCTATGAGTTCTAAACTGGTTACTAATTAGGCAATGTGTCCACCCTGTTTTAGGTTTGTTTAATGAATAACTTTATGGCCTCTCTATATCGTATTGACTTTTTATACAGCAGTAGATAACATTATTTTATTTTGGATTAAAGTGATAAAGATCTAAATTTTAAGCTGGTGGGCCCAGTGATGTTATTTCTGGCTCCAATAGTTTTGATCCAAACGTCAAATTCTCCTTTTGAGGTTTGATTTTCCTTCAGCCGATGAGGAGATATTTCCCATAGCCTCTCAGGCTGTGGCCTTCAAAGCAATATTGATAATTGATAATGACATTAATTGCTTTCAGTAAATCATCGTTCATCCTTCTTTGGATCAATGTAAGAATTGCCCAGCATTTTCCCAAGCAGTAGTGGTACAGTATGGCCCCCACTGTCCCTGAAGCTTAGAGCAAGGCAGATATTTTTCAGAAGATGTGGTGACAGAAATGCCAGCGTTCCCAAACCGAGCCAGTAAAATCTCCTATAGGATTAGCCATGTAGAAAGGGAAGCCATCAATCACCAGCATAAGTTAAAAATCGAAGACCTCTGGTTAGAAGAAAAATAGAGAACTGGTACTTCTGAGCATGTGGAAACTTCCTGGGCAGATTTCAGATCTTCATATACCGTGAGACTCTGATATCATACCCTAGAACTGGGGCATAGCTTTTATCTCTTATTAATTACCTGGTTGTTATCAATTCTGCTTCCTGTGTGACATATGTATTTAACATACCGTGACTCATTATGCAACACTACTTTCCAGTTTATCTGAACACATTTCATCATTGCACAGGTTGTCTGTACCTGGTCCACTATAGCTATTGATTGGGCACAGGTGTTATGCTGGATAACTTAACCCACAAGGATAACTAAATACTGGAAACTCGGACACTACACCGTGAGCTGTGCACAGCTGCACCCCTGCCCAGAGATTCCCACAGTCCCTACCCACCGTTCCTCTCCTCACCCACACCCCACCCTCCATCCGACCTCAGTCCCAGCCCATCCATTCCTACAGCCAGGTCAGGGTTTATTCCTTTCTATGCATTCTTATTCCAGGTTTGCATGTTTCTCTAGTCCACAGAATTTTTAAGGATTGGCTGCAATGAAACATTTCCACATGGCATCCCTGTTATATACCACAAATACAAAGTTGAAAAAGAATTTCTTTACTTAGCCAATAGTTTGCCTTGCTGGTAGAAATTTATTTATACTCGTTAACGCATATATGTGGAATCTAGAAAAATGGTGTAACTGAACTTGTTTGCAGAGCAGAAACGGAGACACAGATGTAGAGAACAAACGTACGGATGCCAAGGGGGAAGGGGGGTGGGATGGAGTGGGAGATTGGGATTGACATATATACACTAGTATGTATGAAATGGTTAACCGATGAGAACCTACAGTGTGGCACAGGGAACTCTACTCAGTACACTGTGGTGACCTGGATGGGAAGGAGATCCAAGGAAGAGGGGATATATTGTCTGTGTGGCCGATTCACTTTGCTGTACAGCAGAAACTAACAACATTGTAAAGCAGCTATACTCCAATTAAAAAAAAAAGTTTAGGGCTTCCTTGGTGGCGCAGTGATTGAGAGTCCGCCTGCCGATGCAGGGGACACGGGTTCGTGCCCCGGTCCGGGAGGATCCCACGTGCCACGGAGCGGCTGGGCCCGTGAGCCATGGCCGCTGAGCCTGCGCGTCCGGAGCCTGTGCTCCGCAACGGGAGAGGCCGCAGCAGTGAGAGGCCTGTGTACCGCAAAAAAAAAAAAAAAAAAGTTTATGCTCAAATATTGTTGGATATATTCTGGTATACCTTCTCACTGTGTTCACATTGGCAGTCATCCTAGCCATTGCTTTAAAGTGGAATGTGTAGACACCAATTACCAACATGATTTGTTTCAGCACATTGATTCCTCTTATCAGTTACTTCAAAGAAAAGTTTGATCACTTCTTTGCAGGTGGGTTTGCTCCCACACAGCTCAGCCTCTTCCCACAGGTACCTCCTAAACATATTACTGGGCATTTTAATACATAAATAGAGTCCTTGGCTGCTTCTCCGCATAGAGGCCACCGAATAAGGGGAGGCTGGTACACACTCAGTCTTTCCTAAATATAAGGGTGTATCAGATAGTTAAAAAGTCATGCCATCTCTCGGAGAGGGAAGAGTCTCTTCTAGATATGATACATGGAAGTCCAGCCTTGAAGAGTAGCTGCTATTATCAAGAGCAAGAGGATCAGGAAAACATACTGGAAAAGGAAAATAAAGGATCAACTTAAAAGATTGCCATATCTTAAGTTATGTTTACCATACATTCTTTCATCTTGCATGTTCGGTATTACTTGACCATTAATTTTGCACTTTGTGGCTTAGTTCCTAGATAGTTCATTTGGACAAAGCGAAGTTTCCCTTTTTACCTAAATCTTTTTGGCACATGATAAGTTGTGAATTCTTATTCTGGTTTATTCGGTAGATTGCTATCAAATTGTTTCCCTGGTTTATGTAAACAAAAATGTGTAAGACTAAGCAAGTAAAGTTTGATTCTAATCTGAATAATGAATGATAAACATCAAGTCCATCAACTTTGTTAAAAATGGTTAGTAACTCAGTATTTGGTATGTGTTTTGTTTTTGTTTAATTGATGTAGAAAAATAATACACTAAGTAAATTTAAAACCCTTGTTTCTATTTTTTCTTTACCCAAGAGTTACAGTTGACCCTTGAACAACAGGGTTTGAACTGTGTGGGTTCACCTATATGCAGATTCTTTTCAATAAATATACAAAAATATACATGGAGAACAAAGTGTGTAAGACTTGTATTGAAGTGGATAGCCTATCCTTACATAGGCATAAGGTAAGTGATATTTAATATTTCCTTACTGTTTTATAACTCTGCTTTCAAAGAATTACAGTACAGTATGCCTCTCTGTCATAATTGGAAGAACTGCATGTCAGCCTACCATCACGAGTAAGTGTTCTTTTTTGAAGTGTAACAATATTTCCAATACTGTATTATGAATTTGACTAATTCTGTGTGCCATGAGATTTTTATAAAGATTCATTAGTGTACAGACTGAGCTACTGTGAAGCAATCGTACTGATTTCATGAGGCTACAGTAGAGCAGTTATATTGCTGCTGCTTCGTTATCAGTGCTTGAATCGTTATACTTGTAAATATGAGTATTTTTCTCATAATACAAAACACTGCATGTTATATGTATCATCCAAGACTATTGATATAGGTACTGACAGATGATTCATTTTGTAAACAGAGGATGTAAACTTACTGTATCCATAAATACAGTTCAGCACTGTGTGTTTCCTCTTATGATTTTCTTAACACTTTCTTGTCTCTAGCTTTATTGTAAGAATACAGTATATAGTACATATAACACACAAAATATGTATTAATCTACTGTTTATGTTATCGGTAAGGCTCCTGGTTGATAGGAGGCTATTAGTAGTTAAGTTTTGGGGCTGTCAAAAGTTACACGTAGAGTTTTGACTGAGTTTGGGGGTCAGCACCACATTGTTCAAGGGTTAACTGTTTAAAAGGATGATTGTAAGTCTTCAAAAGGAAGAGGTGTGTTTTGTTTTGATTTATTATTTTGTTGTGAATTTCCACATTTTCTGCATTGTGGTCAGAAAATGTGATCTTTTATGAATTCTGTTTTTAGGGCTCTGTTTAAATTTTTTCAGTGTGGCCTAATCATCAGTTTGGTGAGTACTCCATGTGGATTTCATAATAAAGTACTATATATTTTTACACATTAAGAGTAAGTTCTGGGCTTCCCTGGTGGCGCAGTGGTTGGGGGTCCGCCTGCCGATGCAGGGGATGCGGGTTCGTGCCCCGGTCTGGGAGGGTCCCACATGCTGCGGAGCGGCTGGGCCTGTGAACCATGGCCGCTGGGCCTGCGTGTCCAGAGCCTGTGCTCCGCGGCGGGAGAGGCCACAGCAGTGAGAGGCCTGTATACCAAAAAAAAAAAAAAAAAAAGAGTAGGTTCCATATCTCTTTTAATAAGAATTATTAATTATACTAAATTTTTTAATATCCTTTGATATTTTGATTTCTGAGTTATAATAACCTTTCCTACTGTGGTTGAAGATTTTTCAATTTCTCCTCATCATTCTGTCAATTTTTGGTTGCTGTATATTTGAAGCTGTGTTGATAGGTATATTCAACTAGCCCTCAGTATCCACGGGTTTTGCAACTGTGGAATCAAATAGCCTGGATCGAAAATAATTGAAATAAAAATTCCAGAAAGTTCGAAAAGCAAAACTTGAATTTGCATACTGCCATAGCATTTACATTGTATTTATAACTATTTACATAGCTTTTATATTGTATCAGGTATCACAGGTAATCTAGAGATGATTTAAAGTATATGGGAGGATGTATGTAGATTATATGCAAGTACTATGCCATTTTATATGAGACTTGAGCATCTGCGGATTTTGGTATCCATGAGGGGTCCTGGAACCTGTCCCCAGTGGATACCCAGGGACAAATGAGTAGGTTCATGATTAAGGAATGACTATCTCATTAATAAAAGCTTTCTGCTGTATAGTCTAATTAGTTTTATATTTATGTTATTAACCTATCTTCTTTATATCTGTTTGCCTTGAATATCTTTTCCATGCTTACAATTTATAATTTTTTAATGTGTGGTTTTTAAAGACCAAAGAGCTGAAGTTTGGTTTTTATCACAGTATGAATGAGAGCTTCTGTCTTTTAACAGAATGAAACTATCCTTTTCATGTTTATTTTGGTTTCTCATATGTGTCCATTCTACTTTTTATTTGTCCATCCTATGTTTTATTTTCCAGTTATCACTTTATTTCTTATCCCCTTCCTACTTTTATTGGCTTGAGGGGTTTTTTCCCCTCTATATTTAATTTTCATTCTCTTGTGGCATAGAAGATATGTAGGTATATATGCACATATATGTATTTGAAATTATGTATATTTGAAATAATGTATATGTTATTGAAATTATATATGAGAATATAGACATAGAAGCAAACCTCCAGGATTATGTCCTAATAGTTCTGTATTCCAATTCTTACACCTAGAAGCAACCTGCTCTTCCAGATGTTCACTTACGTTTAACAGCTAAAATATAATCTGTATGTGTATATATTAGCTATTAGGAATTGACGTTTCAATGTTAGTGGTGCTCTCTTCTTGGATTTACTTACTTGGGCTTGGAGTTGCTGTGAAATGTGCTTGCCTTCATATCAGCTGTTCTGCCTGTGTTTTGGGCTAACATTTCCTTCAGGCCTTTTTTCTGGTGGGGCAAAAAGCAGTTCGGCACCTGTGCACGTTGCCTACGTGCTTCTGAGTGTCTCAGAGGGAGGGGTCTGTTCCACTAGGACCTGCTTCAGTGAATTCCCAGCAGTAGACGGCCTGCCAGTTGAGTCACAGGTGGCCATGGGGAGTGGTGTCCAAGGCAGGAAGCTAAACAATCTGTTTTCACAGAGGCCACGTGTGCTAGGGTGGTGTAGTCGCCAGAACAACGACCTCCCAAAGACGTCCACGTTCCAATCCCCAGAACTTGAGAATGTGCACATTCATGCCACTTCAGTGAAAGGTGGTCCCAGCCAAACCGGCCAGAGCTCTTCAGGTAAACCTGCTACCTCCTTCCCTGCCCCAGACTCAAGAGAACAGACAGGTGCCAGTCACTGCACAGATGGGGCAGCGTGGAGGTTTGCGTGCGCTTCCCTGGAACAGTGCTGCTCCGTCCTGTTGGCTGCCGGAAATGCAAAACAGCCCGGGCATGGAACTGCGGCTGGTGAAAGATGAAATATGGTTCAGAAAGGTGGGGGAAACGAAGCAAGCGAAGAAGGGCCCTCTGCCCTGAGGGACCCATGCCTGCGAGCTGGGAGGAAGGCCTGGTCCTCCTGGCTCCCCCAGGGACTCTTGGCAGTGGGTCTACAGGGGAAGGAAATCTCTAGGATTATGTCTTTCCAGTTCTGCACCCGAGCCTCCTACATCTAGAAACAACAGGCTCTTTCAGATGGGTGGGTGCTTCCCAATCACAAGGTGCCTTCTGGAGACTGGGCCCATCCCAGGACCCGACCTCACAGGGCCCAGATGCACCATCCCTTCACCACTTCTCTCTGACTCAGTATCAGAGCTGGTCCCCCCCTCTAACTTTACAGTAACTCTACTTGATGGGGGGGGCATTTTCTATACCTAGCCCTGAAATTTTATCTAAGTCATCATTTTGATTCTAGAAGACTCCATAACTTCAAATCTTAGAGGATTAGAGTATAGCTTCTTCTCCAAGAAGTCTCTGACTTCTTTAACTGAACTTGAATTGGGTCTTCCTCCTGTGTAAGAAATCTGCTTCAAGATGATTTTTCCGTCCCTGGCTGTGACTGGAAATCAAGTGGCAATCTCTCTATATAAAGAGAAAAGTTAAACAAGTGTGGGTTTTGGTGGTACACCCATGATTGGGCTTAAATCCTCATCGTGTGACTTACCATGAATTTGTATGACTAACTTTGCACATCATATTCATTATCTCTAGTGACAGCAACCAAGTTTTACTTACCTTTGACAGTTTCTGGCATATTAAAAATGCTCAGTATACATTAAATATTTTGAAATAATACTGTGGCAAAGAATGCCAATTGCCTGTCAAGATCCATTCTCCCTTCTTCTTTAATGTCAAAACCCCAGGAAATGTGCTTGGCTACAAGATGCTATTTCTTAGACCCTTCTGCAACTAGATGTGGCCAGTGAGATATAATTTAAGTGGTCTCTGAAGTTTCTCAGAAGGCTTCTGTTGGGTTAAGTGTGCCTCACATGGCATATTGATTATTTTGAATTCAAGTTACTTAGGAAATGGCCAACACAGGAGGAATACTCTGACCCTCCCTTCTGTCTACCCAAAAGCAGGAAATATACTCTCATGTGAAAGGTGCTCTCCCTGCATATGGAGGTGGAAGGACACGCTTGCCATCCAAGATCTGGATCTCAGGGCTGAGAAGCCTCTGTAAGTAAACCTTGTTACTTCTGTAATTGACGACAGCAAGCCCAAACTGAGTTTACATTCTTTACTAATTGGGCACCCAAATCTAAGCTTATTTGTCCTGTCAATTCCTCACAAATGTATTGTTTATTTGTCTAGAAAGTATAAAAGCTGCCTGCTTTGGCCACTTCTTAGGCCCCATTTCTATGAGGCCTCTGTGTGCACAATGAAAATTTTTCTTTTCCTCCTGTTAATCTGTCTTGTGCCAGTTTTATTGAGTCCAGCCACAAGAACTTGAGAGGGGCGGAGGGGGAAATTTCCCATTCCCCAACACTTCATAAAAAAGGGGGGCTTTTAGGCCCATCTGCTCTTCCTCTTCTTTCTGTCTGGGATGTGGATGTGATGGCTGGAGCACAGCAGGAATTTTGTATTATGAGATGATCTTAGTTCTGAATTTCTTTTATGTGAGAAAAAGTTAATGACTATCTTATTTAAGCTACTTTATTTTAGGTTTCTGTTTACAGCTGAACACAATACTACTAAAGCCTTTTTTCTTTTTTCTTTTTGGCTTGTAGAGCAAAAAAGAAAAGAAACATGGAGAGAGGATTGAGGAAACAGGATGCAAAAAAACAAACCAAAACAGTGTTAAGATTCTAGGGGTGGTGTTTGCCCTAAAGTCTTTCAAAGGACAAAATGTATGGTTTGTTCTGCTATCACATGTGTTTTGGGAATGGGAATTAGCTCCTACACAATTGATAAGTGCGGGGTGATATCAGTGTAATGATGCTGATATGGGATTTCCAAGAGACCGGGAGCAAACTTTCCTCACAATTAAAAAGCAAGCCATAGCAATATGCAAACACCTTAAGAAAGAAATCCTACAGAGGTACCTTCCTTTAGTGAAAGCAAGGACTGGGTTAGTGGTTTCAGGAACTGCTATGCATTTCCCAATGTTAAGTTATCTGGTAAAGCCATGAAGACAGCAGGAAGTTGCAAAAGTGTTTTCCTTTGTGTTTAAAAAAAAAAAAAATGAAGGCTCCTAAATCAGATATCTAATTTTGAGAAATCTGGTCTCTTAGAAACAAATGCCCCTATATCTCAAAGGGGAAAATGCAGGCCCCCAAGTTCAAAGGCTGCATAGGGCAGGCTCTAGTGGAGACTGACTGAGCTTTTTTTCTTTTTTTCTTTTGAATAGTTGTTTGTTGTTTTTGTCGGTGCTCGTGTTATAAAGTTGCATGGTGTGGTCTGCCCCAACCCTGTTTATCCCATGTGCCCTGTTATTTTTAGTGGATGCTTTTGGAGAATGCAAAGCTTTAAATGAATGCACGTATGACTTTATAAAGAACTGGCTGTTCAAAGGAAATAGTAAGGATAGCATCAGAGCAAAGCATAACCAAAAAAAGACTCCTGTCACATCTCAACACTAATTCTTCAGTCAAGGTTGGCTTTCCAAACTGCCACTTCTCATGATTTTATTCTTTTGTCATCGAGAATAAAATCTTGAAAAATGCAAAGCCTTAAACACTTTACCCTTCACACTCCTTTTCTCAGGAAGCTACTGGAGGATGTAGCTCTTCCAAAGCCAGGAGGGTGTGTGAAGGAAGGCGTGCAGGAGGCCAGGATGCAGGAGACCAGGGGTGTAAGGACCAGAGCGATGGTGATGGAGAGTCCCCAGAAAACAGCTCTGAGGCTGACAGAGGAGTAAATCACTCAGATGGGGCTTGGGAAGGGAGGTCTCAGGGGAAATGGAGAGGCTGTGCAGATGCGAAAGTCACGCCGTAAGGTCTGTTGCAGCTGGACTGGGGAAACCAGGAAGAGTTAGCTGGAAGACCACTCGGAACCAGTTCCAACTTGATTTAGAAACGAGATAGGATGGTACTTGCGGGTCACACATCCTGCGTCGGCTCTTAGGATTTCAGAATGAAAAAAGCCATGTCATCTTGTCCCTTTTCAAGGGTTCCAGTAACAACCCTGTTCTTCAAATAGGAGATTTACTTGTACTGCGCACGTGGAATGTTTCCTGCTGTTGTGCTAGTGGCCAAGCACAGAGTGCGACTCCGTCTCCCAGGATCCTGGCTGGAGAGCCCCATCTCTGCACCTTCCCACGGGCGTAAAATTCTGATCGTTCCTGTGGCTCCTCCTGAGTATCCTTATCCAGACCTTTGGCTTCAGGTAACAACGGTGCACCTCCTTCGCCCAGTTTCCCAAGTCCAGCCTAGATCTGACACCTCAAAGTGTCCCCTGCTCGTTTGATCCACCTCTTTTACAGATGTTAGGTTTACGGTCACATATGCCCCCCTTGCAGAGGGTGGGCCTTCTTAGGGTCAATCTTTGGAGAAGAGGCTAATTGGAGGAAACGAGACCCCCTAAAAACTGCCCGGTGTGACGGAAAGGAATTCTGGCCTTTACATTCTCTCTGGCCTTGTTTTGTTGCCTTTAATTGCACAAGCCATCTGCTTCTCCCCTAGTGGTTTTGAGTTACTTCTCTGAGTAATCTTTCTGAAGGCGTTTTCAGTGACAACGAGGAATCCAAATTTAAGTTAAAAATGTAACAGTTGGAGGGCTAATAATGCAACTAGGTGACTGTTCACAGGGTTGCCTGTGGAGCTGAAGGGAACACTGAGCTGGCAAAGAAAACTGTCTCAACTTCTCTTCTCCCGGCCGCTGAAATATTCCACTGACATTGATTATTACAGAAATCTGAAGTTCTGAGTTGTTAAAAATGGGGAAAACAATGTGGCTCATAGAACCAGGAAAATACGGTAATTCCAGAACTCCAGAAAAAGGTTTTGTTTCTTGGGAATTGTGCCAGGCATCAAAGACGTTTTAAAGCATAGCCCTAGCCCTCAGGAAGTTTCTATAAGATGAAGTAATGATTAATACAGAAGAAACCACAGGGGAGAAAAGCAAAGACCACTGCTGATCACATGTAAAATATGGTAAGGACTGTAACAAGAGCTGCAGGACAAGGGTGAGGTCCAAAGGTCAAGTTAATACAATTGCCCTACTATCCACACACACACGGAACTAAATGAATGGAAATAGGGTTCAGAAGTTGTGCATTTTCCTGGCTGTGTAAACACAACTAATATGGTTGATTCTGAACATCTGGAACACTTTGGCCACGTGTAACTTGGAACAGAACATTTGGCATCCTTTCTAAGGGTGTGTGCATTCACAACTTGGGAAGGAATCTCAACTAGAATTCCACAGTTAAAAGCAAATACAATTTTTAACATACTGAAAGAGAACTATCCTGTGTGGTAGAGAAACACCAGCCAATAAAAGATGGAACCCAGGGCAACACAAATGTCCACGTGGCACATGTCCTGTGGAATGTGGATGTATTCAGAGACTTCAGTGACTTTAAATTCTTAATGGAACCCAGATGCTCTTAAGTATTCCAGATATTATTAAAAATTAAATGGAATAAGAAGTGGCCACAAAATACTGTAGTGTTCCTATAATAATTGTTTTGAACAGTGATGAACAAAGAGCTGCCTCCCTTTACCAACATGGCTGTTTCAAACCTACACTAGTAAAATTTTATGTATATTATTGATTACTTTTTTATATTTCCTGTTATAGAAATCCTGTACCAAGGGGGGTAAGATATATTTAAATTTCTTTCCTTCTAATTATTATCCATTATGGCCAATGCAAGAAGGTAGAAAATAGAACCTTGAAAATGACCCAAATGACAATTGAAGCTCCTTGTTTTTAAAGTCGCATGTTATTTTACCTTTGCTTTAAAATTTTACAGCAGCCCCACAAAATATTTTGTGGTGGAAAGAAATTTCTAAATATCATAAGATTTGTTTTAATTTTTTAAGAAAGCAGAATTCAACATACACCTTTGAAAGGGGAGACAAATGCCATACGGTAAGTTAATTTAACTTATATTTGCAAGTTATGTTTGAACTTAATGGGATGTCAACCAACCATATTTGTATCAAATGTCAGAGACATGGCTCATGACTGTGATGGAATCTTTAGAACAGTAGATCACTTCACTAGGGGCAAAATAATCTCCGATGAAAGAACTTTACAAATAGCTTCGTAAAAATGGTAAATACATGGGGAAATGGTAATTTAGGATGAGAGACTATCATCGTTTACAGAGGAATGTTTCTATTATCAAATAACCAGCTACACTCGATCCAAACTTAAAAAGTAATATTTACTAAGGAATAATTACTTGCCGTTCACAAATGTCTAGGCTGTACAAAATGATTTGCTTCAATGTTCTTTTTAAACAGCGAGCAGGCCTTGTGCATTTAAAAAGTGATCGAGTTGCCAAAATATCATTTACATTTTTTTTTCCCAGGAACATATTCCCTTTTAAGTGAGATTCTCTAGAAGGTACATAAATTTGTTCCAGGAAAGTCAGCTGAGGAGTGTTTTGAGTGGCAGTTTCACTTCTGAACAAAGCATTGTTCATAACCTTGTTGATATAAAACCCTGAGGAGGGAAACGTATTCTGGAACAAAGGCTAACGTCATGAGTTTAGGGCAGTCTGGTTTGTCATGTGGCTGAGATTTTTAAAAGGAAGAAGAAGTTACATAATTCAAGTAGATCAAGTGGTCTGCAAGGGTTTGACTATTTTCGGTCTTGATGGTGAAGTTAAATCTTGAGAAATAACAACACTGCTAATTAAGATAATGTTCCTATTTCAGGAACCTTAAAAAGACAAAATTCTCAGTTCTGAAAACTGAATACAAGTGTATTCGCCTCTTTACTCCTTCCCATAGCAACATTATCAACCAGAAAGATACCTAAGAGGCATCCTTTTAAGTGAGAGGCACTGTACTTCAGGTTTCCACTGTACATGGAATATTAAAGAGATGTTAATGTGCAGTAATATCCTTGGGTAGTCATACCCTCCCACGGTAATTGTTAGTGTATATTCATATTTGTGGGTCTATTTTTGTATCAGACCACTGAAAGTTCTAAAGAAAGTAACATGTTCTGGAAAATAACTACATTTGAGCTGTAGCTAATATATTTATCACGGTTTGACTCTAAACCAATAATATTTTGATCTTACTATGTCTACACAAATATTATTCAAAGATGAGTCATGTAGAGTGATATGATTATGTCTTGGTCAGTTTTCCTCACTTATTTTTTCACTGCTTTGTACTCTAATTTCGTATCATTAATTCACCTCCCCGCTCCCAGAAGCAAGAATCCCTCCCAGCGTGCAAATTATTACTCTTTGGGGAATTCCCTGGTGGTTCAGTGGTTAAGACTCTGCACTGTCACTGCTGAGGGCGCGGGTTCCATCCTTGGTCAGGGAACTAAAATCCTGCAGTCTGTGTGGCATGGCCCCCAAAAAACAAAAACAAGTTATTGCTTTTTCTGGAACATTCCTCTTAGAGGCTTCTATCACCCAGTTTCACGTGGGACTGCATAGCCATCATCCTAGAATCTCCCTTCAACATCGTCCCTTTAACTCTTTGGGCCTCTCTCCAGTGCTCTGGGAACCTTCTCATCCCGTTTTCCTTTACTGTAGTGTTCTAAGTGCAAAAAAGTGTACATTTCCTTTGTCATTTACTTCCTGACAGAGGGAACATGAGAGAGAAGCTTGTTGATTCCTTGGTTGATATCAGTGTCTTCATTCTATCAAACTGGAATGACATAGTTTAGCCCAGTAGAGACTTCCAGGTTAGGCATCACTTTCCCTCATAATTTTGAAGGTATTGCTCCATTGTTTTCTAGCTTCAGGCATTTCTGTTGAGAAGTCCAATCTATTCTGATTCTCAGTCATGGGTATATGGCCTGTTTCTTCTACCTGGGAACTTTTAGGATCTTCTCTTTAATGTTTAAAATTTCACATCTTCAAATTTGCCTTCCTTGAACTCTTAGACTAATTTTTGTTCCCTTGTATCTTTCCATAGTCCCTTGACCTTTTTTGTTTTTTAATTTATTTTACTGAAGTACAGTTGATTTATAATGTTCATTTCTACAGTACAGCAAAGTGATTCAGTTATACATATATCTATTTTTTTTCATATTCTTTTCCTTTATCACAGGATATTGAATATAGTTCCCTGTGCTATACAGTAGGACCTTGTTTATCCATTCTCTGTACGCCCTTGAGCTTTTTCTTAAACACCCATCACAACTCTATTTGTGTAATTATTATATTTTAAATTAATAGACTTTATTTCTTAGAACAGTTTTAGGTTCACAGAAAAATTGAGCAAATGGTAGAGTTCTCAAGTACTCCCATCTCCCCACAGTTCACCCTTAACCTCTTGTATTAGTGTTGTACATCTGTTACAAATGAACCCATATTGATACATTGTTGCACATCAGGGTTCACCCTTGGCATTGTACAGTGTGTTCCATTCCATCAACAATTCTTTGGCACCACCTGGGTGTCCTACGATTTCATTCAATCTGGCCCTAGCTACCCAGAGTATGTGTCAGATCCTACAGGTTAAGGACAAGGTCTCTAACAAGACTGCACCCATATCACACAGGAGCCACAGATGGCATCCTCATGACGTCAGCACTTCTGTCCAGCTTGGTTATAAATTCGGTGATTCCCACAATGCACCTTCAAATTTGGTGCTTAGAGTGACTCACTGGAAACACTGTACTTTGGATTACGGTTTTATTATAAAGTACACAAATAGCCAGATGAAGGGATACACAGGGCAAGGTCTGGAAGAGTCCCAAGCGCAGAAGCCTCAGTCTCTTGAGTTGGAGGTGCATCACTCTCCTGGTACACGGATATGTTCACTAATCAGGAAGCTCCATCAAGCACTGGTGTTCAGACTTTTTATTTGGGGTTTCATGACATAGGCGTGATTGAGTACATTACTGGCCCATAGAGGAACTCAGTCTTCAGCGCCCTCCCCTTCCTGAAGGTTGGGGAGTGGGGCTGAAAGTACCAACCCTGTAATCTTGTGCTTGGTCTTTCTGGTGACCAGCCTCCATCATGAAGCTTTCTAGGGCCGCTATTCCCCCACTCACATTTCAGCCATGAGCTACCTCCTTAGCATAACAAGGACAAACTGGCACTCATGAAACTCCAACGGTTTTTGAAAGACTAAATATATATATATATAAAATTATACCACGTATTGTCTGTAATGTCATGTATCTACCATTATAGTATCATACAGAATAGCTTCACCATCCTAAAAAAAAAAAAAAATCCCCTGTGCTTCACCTACCTTATCCTTCCCTGTATTTTCCAAACCCCTGGCAACCACTGATCATTTTTTTTTTTTTTTTTTTTTTACTGCTGCTATCATTTTGCCTTTTTCCAGAACAGCACATGGTTGGAATCATATAAGAGGTAGCCTTTTCAACTGGTTTCTTTCACACACAATATGCATTTAAGGTTCCTCCATGTCCTCCACGGCTGCAAGTCTTTGAGCAGATACGTATTTTGCAAATATTTTCTCCCAGTTTGTGGCTTGTCTTCTCGTTCTCTAAACAGTGTCTTTCATAAAGAAGAATTTTTAAATTTTAATGAAGTCTAACTTGTCAGTTTTTTCTGCCATGGATTGTGCTTTTGATGTTGTACCTAAAAAGTTATCATCAAACCAGAGGTCACCTAGATTTCCTCCTATGTTACCTTCCAGAAATTTTATTGTTTTGAGTTATAAATTTAGGCCTATGATCTATTTCATGTTAATTTTTGTGAAAGTGGTAAGTTCTGTGTCTAGATTCTTTAAAAAAATTTTTTTTTCTTTTGCATGGGGAGGTCCAGTTGTCCCAGTACCATTTGTTGAAAAGACTACCCTTTGTCTATTGAATACGTTTGCTCCTTTGTCAAAGATTCATTGAATGTATTTGTGAGAGTCTATTTCTGGGCTCTGTATTCTGTTCCATTGATCGATTTTTCTAGTCTTTTGCTGATACCCCACAGTCTTGATTACTGCAGCTTTTTTTTTTTTTTTTTTTTTTTGGCAGGCAGATTCTCAACCACTGCGCCACCAGGGAGGCCCTGCATTGGGTCTTTGTTACTGTGCGCGGGCTTTCTCTAGTTGTGGCGAGCAGGGGCTACTCTTCGTTGCGGTGTGCGGGCTTCCCCTTGCGGTGGCTTCTCTTGTTGTGGAGCACGGGCTCTAGGTGTGCAGGTTTCAGTAGTTGTGGCTCGCGGGCTCAGAAGTTGTGGCTCACGGGCTCTAGGGCGCAGGCTCAGTAGTTGTGGCACACGGGCTCTGCAACATGTGGGATCTTCCCAGACCAGGGCTCAAACCCACGTCCCCTGCATTGGCAGGCAGATTCTTAACTACTGCGCCACCAGGGAAGTCCCTACTGCAGCCTTACAGTAAGTTTGGATGTTGGGCACGCACAGGCCCGTGACTTTGTTCTTCTTCTTCCAGTTTGGGTTGGCTCTTCTGGACTTCTGTCTTTCCATTACAAACTTTCGAATCAGTTTGTTGATATCCAAAATATAACTTGCCGGGATTTTGACTGTGATTGTGTCAAATCTATCAGGTTGGGAAAAACTGACATCTTGACAATAACAAGTCTTCCTATTCATGAACATGGACTATCTTTGCATTTATTTGTATCTTTGATTTCTTTCATCAGAATCTTAGTTTTTCTCATAAATTTTGTACATATTTTGTTAGAGTTATACCTAAGTATTTTATTTTTTTGTGCTAATATCAGTGATATTGTGTCCTTAATCTCAAATTCCAATTGTTTATTGCTGTTATATAGGAAAGTGGTTGGCTTTTGTATGTTAACCTTGAATCCTCAACCTTGCTATAATTGCTTATTAGTTTTAGGGTTTTTTTTGTCAATTCTTTGGGACTTTCTACATAACCATGTCACCTGTGAACAAAACCAGTTTTGTTTCTTCCTTCCCATTGCAATTATTTTAAAATGTCTATCAGACCACATTCTCTCTGAGGGCAAAGTTTTCATCTTATTGTCATCTCTTTTATGCTCAGATTTTTATTTTACCATAGATTAAATTATTATGGCACTAAATAACTTAGCTAGATATAAAATGCTTCTAAGTTAATGCTGTTTTGTCAAGTACTCTGTTACTCCATGGTAAGTACAGAAAACTTAGGCAAACTGTGCCTCAGTGTCTTTGCATGTTAAAGAAGTTGTTGTATCTGTCTTTGATGTAAGGACCAAATAAGACTGCTCTATACATCAAGTTCTTCGGACAGTGCTTGGAACGTAGTCCTTAAGAAATACAGTTTTTCAGTTTTTGCATTAGGATAAAGCTATTATTTTTGTGCACTACCACACATAACCTTCAACAACCGGCAAACTTCAGCTCAGACGGACAAAGAGTAATAAATGCCAAAAGTTGTAACGCAAAGAAGGCAGGAGTCGAGAAGGGTTAGCGGGAGGAACGTTGCAGAGCCCGTGGGAGTGGTGGAAGTTTAGGGCTGGCTGGGAAATGGGCGAACGGTAGGGTCTCGGGACTCTCGATGTGTCGGAGGTGACGGGGGACTAAGTGACCGTGAGTGCGGATGAACAGCAGTGAGCTGTGGGGGGATCCCGGCCTTTAGGCAGGGAACTGTCTGGAGAGCGGAGCAGGTGGGCGGGAGCGGCGGAGCAGGCGCACGCCTCGCCCCGCCCCCGCCCTGTTACCATGGGGAGCGGGTCACCTGACCGAGCAAGGAGACAGAAGGCGTTGGGGGAAGGCGCGGGCCGGAAGGCGGGGACGCGCGGCGCGGGCGGTTCTCGGGCGCGCACTGTCCTCTTCTCTCTGGGTCTCGGAAGTCTGAGCCAGTGACCGGCGGCGGCTGCTGCAGCGCGTGAGTCCCTGCGGCCTCGGTGAGCAGCCCTCGGGGGAACGGGAGACCCTCACGCGGTGTCCCGGGCGTGGGGCCCCGGGCCGCTGGGCGGAGGGCGTCTCGGCGCCGCCTTCCCCTCCGTGGGCTCCGCTCCACGCCCTTCCCGGCGCCCGGCCGGGCCCGGGGCGAAAGTTTGCGCGAGCGGCGTCCTCTGAGCGCCCACTACCCTGTGGGTTTCGGGGTCCCATCCGGGGGTGGAGGGCGAGCCTGGGGCCCGGCCGGGGGCGCCGCCCCCAGTCCCCGTCCGCCTCGACCCTTTTTGTTCGTGTCGGGTGAGCTCCTCGGGGCCGGGGAGGGGAGAGTCGCCGGCTGCGGGCCGTCCCGGTGCCGCGTTCCCGGGCTGGGCTGCGTCGCCTTCCTCGGTGGCCGCTCCGGAACGTCGGGACGTGGACGGAGGAAGGTGGTGTTCGTTACGCGGGCGAAGCCTTCCCTTTCGGGAAGGGGAGGGGGAGAGGTGTTCGCGGGGCGCTGGCTTCTGGAGAAGTTGGAGGAAAGGGAGAAACGCCCCCAGCAGGGTGCGCTCAGTAGGAATCCTCCCTCGAGGGTCGCGATTCTCAGCTTTCGTTTCAGGATTCGCTTGTAATACGAGGCAGGCGGAGGCATGTAGATGTGGATAAAGTTTTCCTTTTTTACCAAAATGGATTTATTTAAATAGGGAGTCTCTTAAGGTGCTAGTGTTTAACGGGAGATTTCTAGGTTTACCTGGTCTGTGTATATTATCTGTACAGCTGTTCACGGTTATTTTTAATATTATATACTTCTCTTAGGAAGTACGTTTGGTTTACGAAACTCACAACATCCAGTTGTTTCAAAGAAGAAACAGTTGATTAAAAAGGAAAGTTACAGGGGAACGCAGCCGCAGCCTGGTTAGCTTTATCGCCAGTATATACAAATGGTGAAATAAAATGTGTCCATTCTTTTAAGTTTTTCTCTTTGAGGTTGAGGGCAAATGGTAAAAATGTTTTTTTTTTTTTTCTGTTACCAATTTCGTTCTACGAACTTCTGTTCTTTGAACTGTGTGTAAATATTATAGATTAGATAGTTTGTGCTGCAGAATAAAAATAAGGATATGGACTGTCTTTTTTTTTTACATCTTTATTGGAGTATAATTGCTTTACAATGGTGTTGGAATGTCTTTTAATAGGTTCAGGAAAGAGTCATTCTATTATAATCCACATTTAACTTTGGCACCGTTAATTTTTAGTTACGTTTGGGCATTATAAGAAAGGATATGAAAATCGTGACTAAAACAGGAAGCATTTACTAATAGTTGGCGGTTGAGTGTGCTATTCAGTAAACAGTTCCTTTAATTGAGCATGACTCAACTATTTTTTCTTCCCTGTTTTTTTTTTCGTATTTAGGTACTTCTTTAGGTAGTAAATACCATAAGTTTCTAAAAAGAAAGATTCCCCCCACAAAACAACTGTTACATCTAGTCATAGTTATATTCACATTTATTCATTTCTCTCCAAGTGCTGCCAAGATTTTTTGCACATTTATTTAGTTTTTGAGGAGGTAAGCAGTTACAGCGTTCAACATTTAAGCAAAAAAAGGGTATACAGTGTAAATTTTCCTTCCTTCAAGGTCCTCTAGCCAACCGTATTCGCTTCCTGTAGGAGCCAGCTGTTCGGCATTCCTTAGGTATCGTTCCAGGGATATTTTATACCTGTACAACCATATAAATATATTTTCCCCCTTCTGTTTTTTTTTATTGTGGTAAAGTACACGTAAATTTTACCATCTTAACCATTGTTAAGTGTACAGTTCAGAGATATTAAATACACTGACATTGCTGTGCAGCCATCACCGCCGTCCATCCCCTTGAGTCTTTTCATCTTGTCACACTGGAAGTCTCTGCGCATTAAACGGTAACGCCCCATTCTCTCCTCCCCCCAGCCCCTGGCAACCATCCCTGTACTTTGTGTCTTTATGATTTTGATACTGCAAGTACGTCACGTAAGTGGGATCACAGTATTTGTCTTGCTTGTGTTTGGCTTATTTCGCTTCGCATGGTGTCCTCAAGGTTCATCCATGTTGTATCAATAGCACATTTCAGAGTTTCCTTCCATTTTTAAGGCAGGATAAAGTTCCATTGTGTGTGTGTGTGTGTGCACGCATATATATGTGTTGACATTTTTTATCCATTCATCTGTCGATAGACACTTGGGTTGCTTCCACGTTTGAGCTGTTGCGAATTATGCTGCTGTGAAGGTAGGTATACAGGGCTTCCCTAGTGGCGCAGTGGTTGAGAGTCTGCCTGCCGGTTCAGGGGACACGGGTTCGTGTCCCGGTCCGGGAAGATCCCACGTGCCGCGGAGCGGCTGGGCCCGTGAGCCATGGCTGCTGAGCCTGCGCTCCGCAACGGGAGAGGCCACAGCAGTGAGAGGCCCGCGTACCGCAAAAAAACAAAAAGAAAACAAAAAAAAACTTTTGTATATATTGTGTTAGGTAAGGGTCCACCTTCATTCTTTTGCATGTGGATATCCAATTTTCCCAGCCCCATTTGTTGAAAAGACTGTCTTATCCATTGAATGGTCTTGGCACCCTTGTCAAAAATCATTTGACCATGTATACGGGGGTTTATTTTAGGCTGTCCTGTTCCATTGGTCTGTTTGTCTTTATGCTAATACTATACCATTTTGATTGTTTTTTTTTTTAATTTTTTAAATTTTTGGCTGTGTTGGGTCTTTGTTGCTGCACGTGGGCTTTCTCTAGTTGCGGTGAGCGGGGGCTACTCTTCGTTGCGATGAGCGGGCTTCTCATTGCAGTCGGTGGCTTCTCGTTGCGGAGCACGGGCTCTAGGCGTGCGGGCTTCAGTAGTTACCATTTTGAATACTCTAGCTTTATAGTAAAATTTGAAATCAGGAAGTGTGAGTTCTCCAGTTTTGTTTCTAAGATTGTTTTCAATTTCTTTTAGCAGTGTTTTGTGGTTTTCATTGTACAAGTCTTTTACCTTGTTGATTAGATTCGTTACGTAGTTTATTCTTTTTGATGCTACTGTAAATGGATTTGGTTTTGTGTTTTCCTTTTCAGATGGTTTGTTATTTATGTATAAAAATGCAACTGATTTTTGTGCATTGACTGTATCCTGTTACATTGCTGAATTTGTTTTTTAGTTTTAATGCTTTTTTGTGGAGTCTTTAAGGTTTTCTAAACCCTAAACATATAAGGTCATATCTGAAAACAGAGATAATTTTATTTATTTTCCAGTTTGGATGCCTTTTATTTCTTTTTCTTGCTCTGGCTAGAACTTCCAGTACTGTGTTGAAGAGTAGTGTTGAAAGTGGGCATGCTTGCCTTGTTCCTGACCTTAGTGGAAAAATATTCAGTCTTTCACCATTGAGTATGATGTTTGCTGTGGGTTTTGCATATATGGCTTTTATTATGTGGAAGTTGTTTTTTTCTACTCCTGTTATGTTGTGTGTTTTTATCATAAAGCGGTGTTGAATTTTGTCAAATGCTTTCCCTACATCAATTCAGATAATCTTGTGTTTTTTTCACTTCATTTTGTTGATATGTATTACTTTGAACAATTTTCATATGTTGAACCATCTTTGTATTCCAGAAATAAATCCTATTTGTTAAAAGGTGTCTAATCCTTTTAACATGCTGTTGAATTCTGTTTGCTAGTATTTTGTTGAGGATTGCATCAGTGTTCATAAGGGGTATTGGTCTGTAGTTTTCTTTCTTGTGTCTTTGTCTGGCTTTGGTATCAGGGTAATGCTGTCCTCATAGAATGAAAGTGTCCCCTTTTCAATTTTTTTGCAAAATTTTTGAGAAGGATTGGTATTCTTTAAATGTTTAGTAGAGTTCACCAATGAAGCTATCAGGTTCAGGGCTTTTCCTTGTTGAGAGATTTTTGATTACTGATTCAGTCTCTTTATTAGTTTTGGGTCTATTTAGATTTTCTATTTCTTTCTGAGTTAGTCTTGATAGATTTTGTGTTTCTAGGAATGTGTCCATTTCATCTAGTTTATCCAATTTTTCAGTGTACAGTTGTTTATAGTGCTCTCTTGTAGAGAGACTTAATGTTGTATTTCTGTAGAAACTCTTGATAGTATTCCCACTTTCATTTTAACATGTTGAGTTTTCTCTTTTTATTTCTTAGTCCATTTAGCTAAAGGTTTGTCAATTTTGTTGATCTTTTTAAAGAACCAAATTTAGTTTTCACTGATTTTTCTTTATTATTTCTATTCTCTATTTTATTTATCTCTGTTCTAATCTCTGTTACTTCCTTACTTCTGCTAGCTTTGGGTTTAGTTTGTGTTTCTTTTTCTGGCTCCTTAAGTTCCCCCTTCCTTTTAACACAAATTTGAGCATACTTTATATACTGCACTTAAATAATGCTTTGTTTTTTCCAGTTAATGTGATAATATTTTGGACCTCGTTCACTATTTTCTGTATCTAGTACTTCCTCCATTGTTTAAAGAATTTTGCTATTATAGTTGGTGCTTCAGTGAATAAAATTTTACATTTGTTGCTTTTTGTATGTAGGTATATTTATAGACGAAAACCTGAAGTGGTATTGCTGGGTTGGAGGGTATCTGCATATACGATTTTAGTAGATATTGCAAACTCACTCTTTGTGGAAATTACACTACTTTACACTTTGACCAGTAATGTATGAGTGTTTCTCAAAGCCTCATTATCAGAGAGTGTTGTCCAGCCTTGGATTTTTGCTAGTTCAGTAGATGGGAAATGGAATCTTATGGGTAAAAAGAAGTTATACTTAGAGTAGACTTCATATGACCATATTTCTTAATTGCTTATCATCATAGTCTCCTGGGATATTTATTAAAAGAATAATTCCTACGTCCTTCCATGAAATCTGTGTCAGCTTGGTAAAGTATTTTTAATTAGTGCCCAAATAATTCTGATCTGGTGGTGAGCCAAGTTTTGAGAAACACTGCCACGAAGACTGTTTAGGACTTTATCAAAGTGTGTTGCTTGACACCATATGTGAATCGTCTGGAATGCTTATGAATCCACAGTGTACTAGAAAACATCATTACTATTTATCCCCTGGGTCCAGTGGATATTTTTATTTTTTATAATTTAGGTCATTTTATGAATAACTTGCAGAAGTGAAAATAAAGGCATAGGGAAACACGGTTTTACTAGAAACAGAATTTTAATAACAGCTTGAACATGAGAAACCAAAAATTTTATTCTAAGTTTTCCTGGTTTTGAAGGAATATATAGCTGAAACGGGCAACATCTTTGAGTACAACTAATTGCTCATCAACTGTCATCCATACAGTTGGGAGATATCCTTTTTATAAATACTGTTCCAGATTTCAGTTACATCTCTAGTATATCTTAGCTTATCATTACTTTTAGTTTTTTTTCATGCACTTGGTTGTAAAAACACAATACTGATTTTAGATTTCATATCCATCTCTAATAGGTTCTAACGTTACTGTTTGGTAATTTTTGTACTTGCGTTGTCAAAGTGCAGTATTTTTGCAAACTTTCATGGTTCATGATTTTGCAGGGATGACCATCTAACTTAACATTTGCAAAGAATTTTCATTTATACTTTTATAAATACCAATTAGAATAGTCAGTGCAACAGATTTTTAAAAATTTCCCTACATTGCTGTTTTCATCTGGTCACCTTTGTTTAAATACCTGCCTTCATTTGGCTACTTACAAACCAAATCAAGTAAGTTTTGCTGTAGAGATATAAAAGAGGAAAGAAGATGTTAAATATCCCTTTAAACAGGATCTAGGGACTTGTTTCAAAATATTGCATGATAAAGTGCTTCCTTCGGGATGACTAACTGAAAAATTGTATTTTTTAATTAAGTATAGGCATATTGTTTACTCATTGATCTTTAAGTTTGAGGAATCTCAATTAGGATATTTTCATCTGAAAACTCATAGTCTGAGGTTTGCTTTTGATCAATTCCCTCATCATAAAAGTCTAGAGTACAGCTATTTGTTTCTTTGTATTCATTTCTGATTTGTCTAATAAATGTTTTCCTCCAGTTTAGTCTCTGTGCCATCATGGGTGAAAAATGAAAAATCCCACATTTTCTACTGTGTTCAAAGAATACAGTTTAGAAAAAAGGCTACAGGGCTTCCCTGGTGGCGCAGTGGTTGAGAGTCCACCTGCCGATGCAGGGGACACGGGTTCGTGCCCCTGTCTGGGAAGATCCCACATGCCGTGGAGCGGCTGGGCCCGTGAGCCGTGGCTGCTGAGCCTGCGCGTCCAGAGCCTGTGCTCCGCAACGGGAGAGGCCGCAACAGTGAGAGGCCCGTGTACCGCAAAAAAAAAAAAAAAAAAGGCTACAAAGATGGTGTTTCCAGACTTTATACATTTTTGGAAGAGGATGCAGTACTTTGGGCAACACATACTGAAGGATGACATAATGTATTCCTAGAATGAATAAGAATGTTTCTACTTTTTGTTCCTATTGTCATTTTAGTTTTTTTTTTAGCATACTTGGGAATAAGGGATGAATAATGATTAAGTAATCCCTAGATAAAGTAGCAAAACTGTTTCAAGATATGGGAAAAATAAGTTCACTAAGATTCCATAACGGATCTTAGATTTATAAAGGAGTCCAGTTGAACCCTTGTGATATTTGTAAGGTAGGGTGATTTTACTCTATTTAAAGGTTTTTTTTTTTTTTCCAGTTCATCCTTCCCTCCCTTTTTTTTGTCTAAGAAAGAATAAAAGTCGTGAAATAGAACTTCTGAAAAAAGAAACTCAAAATTTAAAATTGTGTCCATTGGACGCTGATGGTATACAAAGGGTTAAAGGGCAGATTTCGGGACTCTATTCCAGACTCACTCTTTTAGTTTCTGGGGCCAGGACTCAAGAATCTGTGTTATTAACAAGATTTCCAGGTTATCCTTATGGACTTGAAGACACGATGTTTTAGGACCTTAAGAAAGTTTTTACTTTACTACCATATGGAAGTACTTTAGGTTTCTTCTCTGATAGAGCATTTCAGTTGTTGCCTGTGCTGTGAGGTGTTATCTCACTGTGGTTTTGATTTGCGTTTCCCTGATGATGTTGAACACCATTTCATGTATCTGTTGACCATCTGTGTGTCTTCTTTGGGAACATGTCTGTTCAGCTCCTCTGCCCTTTGTTTAATTGGATTTTTTATTTTATTTTTTTCGTTGTGGAGTTATATGAGTTCCTTTTTTAGCTTGGCTGTTAATCCTTATCAGCTGCGTGATTTGCAAATATTTTCTACCATTTGGTAGGTTGTCTCTTCAACGTATTGTTTCCTTTGCTGTACAGAACCTTTTTAGTTTGATGTAGTACCACTTGTTTATTTTCCTTCTGTTGCCTTTGCTTTGGGTGTTAAATCCAAATAGTCATTACCAAGACTAAGGTCAAGTGGCTTATTGCCAACGTTTCCTTCTAGAAATTTTATGGTTTCAGGTCTTATGTTCAAGTTTTAATACATTTTGAGTTGATATTTGTGTATGGTGTAAGCGAGGGGTCAGATTTCATTCTTTTCCATGTGGTTGTCCAGTTTTCCCACTTACTGAAGAGAATGTACTTTTCCCATTGTATATTTTTGACACCTTTGTCACAAATTAATTGACCATACATGCGTGGGTTTGTTTTGGGGCTCTTTATCCTCTTCTGTTGGTCTATGTGTGTGTTTTTATGCAGTATCATACTGTTTCAATTACTATAGTTCTGTAATATAGTTCGAAGTGAAAGTGTGATGCTTCTAGCTTTGTTTTTTCCCTCAAGTTTGCTTTGACTATTTGGGGTTTTCTATGATTGCATACAAATTTTAGGGTCGTTTCTTTTCTTTCTTTTAAAAATGCCTTTGGAACTTTGACAGAGATTGCATTAAATCATTAGATTACTTTGGATAGTATGGACATTTTAACAATATTAATTCCTCCAGTCCAGGAGCATGGAATATCTTTCCATTTATTTGTGTTGTCTTTCATTTCTTTCATCAGTGTGCTATAGTTTCAGTGTACAGGTCTTTCACCTCCTTATTTAAATTAATTTCTCTGATGCAATTGTAAATGGAATTGTTTTCTTAATTTCTGTTTCTGGTAGTTAATTGTTAGTGTATAGAGAGGCAACAGATTTTTGTGTATTGGTTTTGTATCTTCCAGCTTTACTGAATTTATTAGTTCTAACATTTTTTTGGTGATTCTTTCAGTTTTTCTACATATTAGTAACATTTCACCTGCAAATACTGACAATATTACTTATTCCTTTCCAATTTGGGTGCCTTTTATTTCTTTTTCTTGCCTAGTTGCTCTGGCTGGGACTTCAAGAGTATGTTGAATAAAAGTGACAAGGTGGGCATCCTTGTGACTACATTTTTACATCCCGCACCCCCGTTTATACTTTTTATGTCACAGTTTACATCCTTTTATCTGTGTTTTCCTTAACAAATGGTTGTCGTTAGTTGTGTTTTGTTTTGTTTTTAACTTTTGTCTTTTAACCTTTATTCTAGCTTTGTGATTAATCCACCATGTTTACAGCTTTAGGTTACTCTGAATTTTTTTTATATATTTACTTTTACCATTGAGATTTATACTTTATGTTTTCCTGTTACTAATTAGCACCTTTTTGTTTCAACTTAAATCTCTATAAAATTTCTTATAAGGCTGGTCTAGTGGTGATGAACTCTGTTAGCTTTTGCTTGTCTGAGAAACTCTTTACCTTGCCTTCAAATCTGAAGGTCAACTTTTCTGAGTGGAGTTTTTTTTTTAAAGATTTAATTTATTTTTGGCTGTGTTGGGTCTTCGTTGTGGTACGCAGGCTTCTCCTTGCGGTGGCTTCTCTTGTTGCGGAGCACAGGCTCTAGGCGTGTGGGCTTCAGTAGTTGTGGCACACGGGCTCAGTAGTTGTGGCTCGCGAGCTCTAGAGCGCAGGCTCACTAGTTGTGGTGCACGGGCTTAGTTGCTCCGCGGGATGTGGGACCTTCCCGGACCGGGGCTCAAACCCATGTTCCTTGCATTGGCAGGTGGATTCTTAACCACTGTGCCACCAGGGAAGTCCCCTGAGTGGAGTAGTCCTGGTGGCAGTTTTTTCCTTTCAGCGCTTTGAGTTCTATCCTGCCACTTGCTTCTGACCTGCGGTTTCTGCTGGAAAATCTGCTCAGAGTCTCTTGGGAGTTCTCTTGTACATATTAAGTTGTTTTCTCCTGTCACTTTTTAAGGTTCAATCCTCGTTTTGATATTTTAATTATAATACGTATTGGTGTGGGTATCTTCATCTCTTTTTTGGAACTCTCTGAACTTCCTGGATCTAGATGTCTGTTTCCTTCCCAAAATTAGGGAAATTTTCAGCCATTGTTTCTTATGTGAAGGAAACTTTCTTCACGTAAGTTTTCTGTCTCTTTCTCTCCTTTCCTTCAGAGAACCTTACGATGCAGATGTTGGTTACATGTCTCCTAAGTCTCTTAAGCTATCTTCACTCTTTTTGCTGCTCTGATCAGATGAGTTACGCTGCCCTGTCTTCTGGTTTGTTTCTTCCTTTCTTCAGATTCATTTCTTCCTTTATTCTGCGTTGTCTAGTCTGCTGTTGAACTCCGTGTTTTTTAGTTAAGTTATTGTATTTTTTAGCCTTATGATTTCTACTTGGTGCCTTCTTGTATTTTCAGTGTCTTCTGAAATTCTTACTTTGTTCATCCGTTGTTCTTCCGAGCTTGGTGAGCATCTTTATGACTGTAATTTAAAACTCTTTATCAGGTAAATCACTTTCATTAAGGTCTTTTTTACTGAGGTTTTATGTTGGTCTTTCGTTTGGGTCATATTCTTCTGTTTCTTCATTTTCCTTGACTCTCTTTGTTTAGATAAAACAACCACCTCCCCAGTCTTAAACGACTGGCCCTCACATAGACGAGCCTTCTCGTTGGGCCCTGCACTAGCTCTTGGTTGTGTCTCATGAGCTCTCGGCTTTCCCAGCAGCCTACTTTATTGCTTTCGGCTCCCAGTAGTTGAGGGTGTGTCAAGGTCTGTCACTGGCCCAAAGGGGAGGATCGCGGTCGGTCAGCACCTAGATTCAGGCCGTTGGGAAGCCACACTCTCAGGCAGCAGTTTTAAAAGTATGCGAATTTACCTGTTTCAGGGCAATATTGGGAAATAGGCATTTTTGTCTGCTCCCTCTGCACTGAGCCCTGGTAAGACTGCCAGTTAACTGTGGCTTTGTTTGCTACAGTCCTGTTGAACTGGTGAATACAAGCCCCGCTGGCCACCAGGGCCAGGCTAGCCAGGGATGTCCCCTGTGGGCGGCAGACGTGTACACTGGCACTAGGTCCTTCCTCAGAGACGCTGGCTGCCTCGGGTGGGACGGAGGGAGAGTGCACAGATGGTACCTGCTGGCGCTCCCAGTTTCTGGAGAGAATTATAGCCCCTGGGGTGTGTTTAATTACAAGCCTGCTTGCTCTTCAGGCCCCAGCTTTGAAGATAAGGTAATCGACCTCTTTTATAGGGAGTCTGGGGTGCATTTCAGACTGCTGTCTTTACACTGTGCCCTGGGGGAGAACCTGTTAAGAACTGTTTTCTCGGTAGGCCAGCTGGTGGGGCACCAACTTGTATGGGTTCCACAGTTAGACCATCACTGGGCCGCACCTTTGGGTCGACGGAGCCAGATGATGGCGCCATTGTCCTCTCCACAGATGCAGCACACTGTTGGCTTGTTGGTGGTGGAGGGGACTCAGGTCGGGTCTTCCTCACACCTGAAGCTGCCTTCGGGGTGAGCGTATCATACAGCTCCAGCCCCTTCCATGCAGCCGTCAGTAGGAGCCATGTAGTCCTGTGGGACCTGTGAATGTACGCCCTGCTGGCAGCCAGAGCCAGGCGACCAAGGGGTTGTCCCCTGGGCGGCAGCTACAAAGACCGGAGCACCAGATGTGTTGCGCCGTATTTTTTTTTTTTTTTAAGATCAGTGGTTCTGCAGTCCTGAATTTTCATCATCCCAAGATTTTTTAAAAAACAACTCAGACTAAATAAGCTGAGAAACATTATTTTAACTTGAACGATCGCACCATTTTTAAGAGGGGAGGCCAGTTGTAGTGGGTGGTTTGAGAGAAGGAATGAGTGAGTCGCTGAGAAAATGATGAGGGCTGCCATTTAGGTGACGTTAACTGGACATCTTTATAAGCACGTTTTCTACTTTGTTAATCAGAGCATTGCTGCCAGAAAGCAAATTAACTAGTTGTTCCAAAACAACACATACGGTATCTGAATTTCAGAGTTCTTTGGCCTGTGCACATATTTAAGGGCTAAGGAAGTTACCCTGACATTGCCCTGAGGAGGTGGAGGGTGAGATGGAAAACTTGATACTGAGGCAGAATAGTCAAAATTGTTTTGTCTTCAGTTGTTCTGGAAGAACCCAGAAACTGTTCTAAGCACTGAGAAATCTCTTAGCAGTAATTGATTTGGGGGGTTATTTTCTAAAGGCCTGCACCCCGGCGTGCAGAGGCGGTCAGTGAGGTGTGAGATGCAAGGCGGTTGCCGGAAGCATAGAGTGGGCCAAGCCTGGGTTTAGGGGTCAGTGAAGAGCACCGGTTCTTTCCAGGAATTAGACCAATGAAACAAAGTTGTTACTGTGTCAGGGATGTTGGGAGCAGACTGTTAGAGTAGCTGGCAAAGGTGCTGTGCCTGCTGATCTCAGGAGCAGCGGGAGCTGTAAGCTCTCCCTTCTGACTGGTTGCTCCGTCAGCTGAAGGGAAGGCCTGCAAAGAGAATTTTGTCTTTAGTTGGTACAGTCATAGTGTTTGATAGAGTTTTAAGTGAGAGTAAGATGGGAATTCTCACGCTGATGTAATGGAATTATTTTCAGAGTTCTCTTAAATCTCACTATTGATCGTTCTGAAGTTCCAAACATAATTGAAAGGATTTCGAGAGTAGCTTTGTGGTTCTTCAAAACGGGCTAAGTATTTTTTTTTAATATTTATTTATTTATTTGGTTGTATTGGGTCTTAGTTGTGGCAGGCAGGCTCCCCAGTTGCGGCTCATGGGCTCCTAAGCTGCGGCACGCGGTCTTCCCAGTTGTGGCATGTGAACTCTTAGTTGCAGCATGCATGTGGGATCTAGTTCCCCGACCAGGGATTGAACCCGGGCCCCCTGCATTGGGAGCGTGGAGTCTTATCCACTGCGCCACCAGGGAAGTCCCCAGGGCTAAGTATTTTTGACACTTAGCTTTAGTTCAAAGGTTTAAATATAGCATACAAGTGAGTTAATGGAGTCCTTCAAGAAAAATAATACAAAAATTTATTATTTTCCTGGAACGCTTTTAACAGTGTTGTTCGAAGTAGTAGATTTCTTGGGAGTTCCCTGGTGGCTTAGTGGTTAGGATTCCAGGCTTTCATGGCCCTGGCCTGGATTTAATCCCTGTTCTGGGAACTGAGTTCCCATAAGCTGCTCGATGTGGCAAAAACAAGCAAAACAAAGCAAAAAAACCCCCCAAAAAACATAAAAAAAACCAAACCCAACAAAGTAGTAGACTTGCAAGGTGAGACAGTTAGAACTTTCCAATAGAAGTTTAACCATATTTTATTTACTGTAATTTTGATACTGTTGGCTAAAATATTTAATAAACATTTGTTTCCCGTCACGATAAGGTATTGTGTTAGATAAATAAAAAATTAAATGTGGGCCTTGATCTCAAGTAGCAGAGTTAAACATAAACTAGCTGTAATGAAAGGCAGAGTGAAACTGCTCAACTGAGAGAAACAAATAATGTCAGACTGAAGTCATCAAAGGTGACCTCACAGAAGTCACTAAGATTTTGATAGAAAAGTCCTGGGGGAATATTCCAGGAAAAAGACAAAGCTTTTATAAAGATGTGGAGACACAGAAACACTTGACCTGGGTAGGAAATGGCAAGTCATTTGTGGCTGGAACGTTGTAATGTTTGGAAAGAAGCTGGATGGAATGAGACCAAGAAATAGTTTGAAGTAAAAACATTGAGGAGTCCTTTGTACTTTAGAAGAATGGTGAGATTTAATTAAGGTCAACATACTTAAAATGAACAAACTAAATTTTTTTAAAAGTATAAGTTGGTGATATTTGTTATTTTTTTTAAAAATTCTGGAAAGCCTATTTCTTTTCTTGGCCTGAGTGTGTGGGTATGAGTGACCTCAGAGTTGTTGAGACAACTTCAGTCAATATTAGTTTGAAGAAAAGCTTCTATGGGGAAAAAAATTGAGAAAACTACTCCGTGAGTTTTGAAATGAGCCACTCATCCAGTTCATTTTTCATGAGGAAAAATGGGATCTTGTAGTGGCCAGTGGCAGAACCAAAAATAGAAATAGCACCTGGATTACTGGTCAACATTAGTTACAGTGAATTTAAAACGATTGTGTTTATGATGTTGATAAAATGGTTGAAAGTTTAAATAAAATGTGTTTAAGGAGAAAGCTTCTAGGGAAGTGATCTTTTGAGACACAAAAGGTACTTCATTTTGTTTCCCCGGATTAATAGAGTTAAGCCATGTTTGTGCTTCCTCAAGCCCTGTTTTCCTCTTCAAAACTGTATCAGTCTACTGCTATTCAGCATTTTATTGGAGGTTCTCCCATCCCAGGGCAATTAGGCAAGAAAAAGAAAGGCAAGAAAAAGAAAGAACATGGGCAGAGGATTTAAGTAGACGTTTCTCCAAAGAAGATATAAAATAGCTCCTAGGCACATGGAAGATGCTCAACGTTATTAGTCATTAGGGAAATTCAGATCAAAACCTTGATGATGCTGCTTCACATGCAGTAGGATTGCTGTAATAAAAAAAAAGACGAGAGTGAGTATGTACTATGCCGTCTTATGGAAGGGCCTTGAGCCTTCACAGATTTTAGTGTACGCGGTGCGGGGGGCGGGGGAGAGGAGCTCTTAGAACCAGTGCCCCCTGCAGATGCCCAGAGACAGCCGCACTGGCCAAGATCGAGAGAAACTGGAACCTCTCATGTGCTGGTGGGAGTGTCAAGTGGTGCAGTCACTTCAGAAACCAGTTCAGTTCCTCAAAAAGTTAGGGTATGCCCATATAACCTGGCAGGTTTACTCTTAGCTGTATACCAAGACAGTTAAGCATTGTATGTTTACACACACATTTGGATATAAATGCTCATTAGCATTATTAGCAGCATTGTTCATAAGTCAGAGTGTAAAGCCATCCAACATGTCATCGACCGATACCCAGAAGTGCCATATCCATACAATGGAATATTGTTCAGCCATTGAAAAGGAGTGAAGTATTGGTACCTGCTCCAGCATGAATGGACTTTGGAAGCATGATACTAAGTGAAAGAAACTAGACACAAAAGGCCACATGTCCTGTGATTCCAAGTTAAATGTCCAGAACAGGCAAATCGAGAGGCAGAAAGTAGACTCATGCTTGCTGGGAGCTGGAGGGACGGGAGAATGGGTGGGCATGGGGTTTCCTTCTGGGGTGATGGAAATGTTGTAATATTAGACGATAGGGACGGTTGCACAACTCGGAATGTACTAAAAACTGTCAAATTGTATACTTTAAAAGAGTGAATTTTGTGGTATGTGAAGTGTATCAGTTTTAAAAAGAACTGTCATTTAGTATCCAACTAGGAGACAGAAACCATATAGTAATTTGAACAGTGAAAGTTTAGTGTACAGAATTTTTAACGATACCATGATTGAAGAAACAGGGATTGGCCGGTCAGAAGTAAAGAGGACTTTAAAGAATACAGGAAGAGCACATTTAGTGAGTGTCTGCTCACCCCAGGGCTGAGACAAGTGCCCCAGGATGAGCTGTCCTCTTCCTGTATCGGGATCCAGGCTTTGTTGGAGAGAGTGCAGCCGTCACTCAGTGGACGGTGAAGTTGCTGAGATACCAAACTTACTGGATAAGTCTCCTTTTGGGGTGCTGCACCTTGGAACTCGCTTCAAGCCACAGGAAGGGGTGCCAGGGAAAGCTACTCACGGGGGATGCCTTGCTGGCGACACCATTGCTGGGAACGTGCTCGACAGAGTATTGGGGACGGTTGGCTGCTGTGCACAGCAGAGGCTGGGTGCTTAGGCTGCTCCACGCTGGCGCCTGGCTGGAGCTGTGCACTGGAACTTAGAGAAGAAAACACCCCTTCTCCTGCGGTGTGCCTCCAGCTTCCTCTGCTGGCAGAGCTCAGCACCTTGCCACCTGGCAGAAGAGCAGATAATTAGAGGGCCCGCCTCCATTTCCATAGAGCAGCCAATCGTGGGTGGATTTTGATTGGGAGGTAATAAATTGATAAGTCAAACCCTGTACTAGTTTAGAATATATTCTGTTTTGTTGGGTTTAAAGGAAGTGTTCATCTCAAAACAGCTAAACAAAATTTTGGAGTGTATATCCCTGTAATTCTTTTAGAGAATTTTGTTTTAAATTACTACAAAAAGCAATTCATGGTCACTAAAAGTCATTGAACAATATAGGAATGTTTAAAATATAAAAATGTCCCTCTTATCCCTCAGTCCCTTACCATCTATTTCATTCATTTCTCTTAAAGATAGAACTATTGTTAACAGTTGTTGTGTGTTGTTTTTTTACCTATACATGCTTATGTAATATGTGTATATATATATTTTCCTAATAATAGAGGTTTTATACATAGATAACACGTATGAGCTGTTGCAGATTTTTGTTAGAAGGATGTAATAATACTGGCCCAGTTGCCAAGCCCTTGTGTAAGCTAGATGAGTCACATAATCGTTCTCTTTGACTTTCTAAACTTCAGAAATGAAGGGGCTTTTTACTAAGGGAAGTTTAAGATCTGTAATGGATGTAGTTTGATCACAGAAGGGAGGGAGAGGTAGTTTGGCAACCATTCATCAGCCAGCAGTTTTTAGTATAGCTACACGCTCATATTTTTCCATGTGTTTTTGCGAATTAAATGTCCCTTGTGTTAAACATTTATACACATTTATGTGTATGTTGCTGGCTGCATGTACTGTTTAAATTTCAATAAAATCTGAATCATAGAAATTTTTTATTTTTTCTTTAGGAAAATCCTGCAAAAATGTCTCTGTACCCATCTCTTGAAGACCTGAAGGTAGACAAGGTGATTCAGGTATGTTTAAGACCTTTAAGTACTTTTTTTCCCCCATGTACTCTGCCATACGTTCTGGTTATAGGTGAAGTGAAGCAAGAAACTTAAATAGTAGATGTATTTGTCCGTTTTTACACTTTATAAACTTTTCAATTTTTTCTAAAGTTTTTCTAACTAAAAAGTTAGAAAAGCTAGAGATTCTTCTTCATTTTACTGTGGATTAATGCGTACAGGTTATTATTTCTTTGAAACGGGACTTAATCTCTTCAAAGGTAGCTTGCTTTTATAACTAAGGTTTAAATTAAATACATTTTTTTTTTTTTTTTTTTGGCGGTACGCGGGCCTCTCACTGTTGTGGCCTCTCCCGTTGCGGAGCATAGGCTCCGGACCCGCAAGCTCAGCGGCCATGGCTCACATGGCCCAGCCGCTCCGCGGCATGTGGGATCTTCCCGGACCGGGGCACGAACCCGTGTCCCCTGCATCAGCAGGCGGACTCTCAACCACTGCGCCACCAGGGAAGCCCAAATTAAATACATTTTTAAGTTGGTAAAATATACTCCAACTTCTTAGACGTTCATTGTCTTGTTTAAAATTTGTACATTGTTCTTTTGGGTTTTCAGATATGACTAGTCTTTAACATAATTGTCTTCTCTGAAGTTAAAAATCATAGAAATAGGTACATGCTGCTTTAGGAAGAGTAGTAGTGTAAATGCAAAAGTGTAGTGATTTGTTTCTTTTTAAATGTAAGCAGCAGTTTACTTGTTCCTGCTCTAAGTGGCTGTATTAGTACAGTTTTTCTAATTTCATTAAGTCAGAAATTTTTGTATTCCTTTATGTAAGTATTAGTTTTGAAGATAGATGCTTCTCCTTAAGTGAAAGTTTGCGATTGGGATCAATTCTTGCTGTTCTGTAAATTTTTATTTTTCTTTTTAACTAGAGATAATTATACTTAATGAACCCATTGTGTTTCCAGTTTACTTTCAACTTGTTCTCTCAAAGTCAGAATTTTTTCAGCTGTCGTTTGTTCTTCTAATTTGACAAGATAAATTGAACTCCCGGTTATACTTCTTTATTCCTAAAATCTTTCTGATATGATAAATGTGATGAAATTCTTTCATTTTGAGTTGTTTAGTACTTCAGAGCTTCTTCTCCTAAAGATCATTTTACTTGAGGTCTTGACCTCAGTTTACTCTAAATGAGATTTACTTTTTAACAATTATTTAATGAACATAAAAACGTTTATTAGAAACTTATGAGAATACAAGAATACAAGTGTTTTTTAGGCAAAATGTTGGCCCTTTTAGGGTGAAAACCACCCCCAGCAAAAATAGTAACAAATGTGTAGCTGAAATTGTTAGCCGTGTAGCAGTGATTGGATAAAAAGGTGGGGGGGAGATCATGAGCACTTGTTTTCCATCATAGCTCCCCTATGGATGTTGATGGGTGGTTTGTAAAATCTCTGACATCCGTTCAGCTGCAAAGGCTTTGATGCCGGACTGTTTTAAGTGAACTGTTCGGTCATCTGAAATCTCTGGTTTTTTCTTTGGTATTTTGTCATTGTTTTTCTCATGGTTTTTATTTCCACAAAGTTCATCTGAACAGGCACTTTCTTTTTAAAAAGCTTTTATTTGAAATATTTACCCTTCAAGAATAACAGTTAAGCCATTAATGTGATATCAGAGCACTAAGTGATAGGATTTGCAGGTGGGTCTGAGAAAACGACTAATTTCCTTTTCTTCCTTTTTTTTTTTTTTTGGTTTTTATGGAATTGAACTTTAAATTAACCATAGTAGACTTTGAGCAGAGGTTTTTTTATTTTGAAAGCAGCAGAAAGAGAAGGAACCAGTTGATACTGGCAAATGTTGGATTGGAAGATAAAGAGGGCTACAGTCTACATCAGGCTGACCTCTTTAAGGAGAAGCACGTTATATGGGTATTTCCATTAGAAGACTTTTTCTGTCCTGAGCAGAAAGCTAGCTGCCTGGAGATGTAACAGCAAGTAAGGAGGGGGACACACGGTTGTTAAATTCTCACTGGATTTAAAAAGATTCCTAACCCAGCCACTGCAGTCTGGGGCTGGTTTTGTTTTATTTTTTTTCTTCATTTTATATGGTAGGCGATACTTGGGTTTTTGTTTTTGAGATGCCTCTGTAAAGGTGGTATTCATTTTCTCATCTTCTGGCCTTCTCTACCACGGCAGAACTAAATTGCAGCAGTGAACTGGCAGTTCCTGTTTTGTAAACTGTTTTACAATAACCATTAGGCTTGTGGCTTTCAGTATCATACAGTCCCTGCACCTCCCTGTCCACTGTGAGTCTTTGACAGGAGCCTGTGGTTGCCACACCTACGCAAAATAAGCTGGTAAGAAACCGTGATTTCATCAGTTTCCTGTCACAGTGAGCAGAGATTGACACTGCTGGCTCCACGAGCGTGGTGTCTCCACATGCTTTCTGTAATGGCAGAAACAACACGCTCTGGCATAACTGCGCTCCGTGGGGACCCCCTGCTTCCAGACACCATCCCCCTCCCACCCTTTTTTTAAAAATAGTTTGAGATTTCAAGTATGTGTGAAATGATGTGCTACATTTAGTGGCTTATAATCCTTAAGCCCTTATTGTACCATCTTTCTTTTGTTTTTACTACAGGATATATAGTAAGTATATAACTTTGTTTGCAGAGAGCTTTTTATATGTGTTCTTACTTCAGTATTCCTTGGATGAGAACAATAGCAGTGAACGAAAGAACAGAAAATAAGAGATCGGTGTAAAAAAGGAGTAACTTTTTAAAATTAGTAAATTCTGTTTTTTCAGAGCAGTTTTTAGGTTCACAGCAAAATTGAATGGAAGGTGGTTTCCATGCCAGTGACCCCTCCCATGCACCTCCCCCCCACCGACTCCACCTACACAGTGCATACAGTGCCGCCTTCCCCACTGCAGCATCCTCACCAGAGCCGTGTATTCGTTACAGTTGATTAACCTGCCCTGACACAGCGTTGCCACCCCAAGTCCAGAGTTACACTTGACGTTCACTCTTGAGGTGGTTCGCTCTGTTGGTTTGGACAGGTGTGTGGTGACGTACGGCCACTGTTGTAGTGTCGTGTAGAGTATTTTCACTGCCCTCACAGTCCTCTGTGCTCCGTCCATCCCCCCTCCCTTTTTTCAGATTGGTGTCTTTTGCTTAGTGACGTGCATTTAAGGTTCCTGCGTGCCTGTTCACGGCCAGCTCATTTCTTTTCAGTGCTGAACAGTATTTTTTTCTTAGAGATCAGCCAGGAAGCAGTCCACTGGCCACTAGCTCCTTCTAGCTGATAGTTGGTGAAAGAATTTTCGTAATTCAGCATACTTTGAGTCTGTGGATATGTTTAAAATTATAAAGATTTTCATGCTGCATTTTATTTCAGTTTAGATTGTGACAGATTATGAAACAGTAAATATTAAAGAATGACTCAATAACAAGCATATCAGAACATTTACAGTCCAGAGAGTGAAGCACCTTCAGTGGTTTTGCAGACTTTCCTTATTTAATTAAGCTTCCATCTCTCCAAGCATCTTTGGGACTACTCGTAGCATTAATTTCAGTGCTAGGTTGATATGTAGGTCTAAACTTCATTACTTAATCGACATATTTCTGACTAAGTAAAAAATGATATTAGAGATGGATCTTACAACTTACTGCCAACCAATGCCATGTGTCTATTTTAGAAAGGCAGATGTATCTGTAAAGGAAAAAGGAGCTCCTTCAGTGGAACACTTAAAACGACACAGGCTGCGAAGGCAGCCCTGGGAGGAGTTCCTGGCGTGCTTGCGCATGAGTCGTACCGATAAGTGTACGCACTGGCAAAGTTTCTGCAAGTTTGACAGTTATAAATTACATTACTTTACCGTCATTTTTATGTCCGTGATACAGTATGTGTTTTGCATACTTTGTATTATTTATGTATTTAGTATAACATAACCCCTTCTCATACTTGCTAAAATGTAGATAAAGGTTATTTCAGTGGGATATGCTAAAATGGCAAAATAAATATAAGTAACTTAATAAATATTTAAATTTTTAGGTGTTTTTCTGATATATGACGTTTTATATAAATACGGTTAAGCTTTTTTCATATGTAAATAAGATACTTAGACTAATTAGCAAAAGAATAATGAAAACGTAATGTGTGTAACCTTCATTTTATAATGCATTTTGAAAATATTAATTTGCAGTAGCACTGTGAAATATTGATTATATGTAGAATGGTGCTAAGTCACATTTTATACGATAGTGTTAAATATTTATAACATGAAATACATTTTTGATTTGTGGATTTTCTTTGAAAAATATATTGCTGAAAGTGTTTGGAATTAAAATTTCTTGAATAAAACTAAAGTGTTTTTAGTTTCTTTTTGGAATTACTGGATTTAACTTATAAATTATATAAGAAGTTTAAGTATCTGTATAGCATTGGTGTTAGAATTTTCTTCTTTTCTTTTTCAGGCTCAAACTGCCTTTTCTGCAAACCCTGCCAATCCAGCAATTCTATCTGAAGCTTCTGCGCCCATCTCTCAAGATGGAAGTAGGTTTATATTTTGGGTTCATTCTCCTTGAACAGAGATACTTGTCAGGCCTTCTTTTGCTGAAATAGGGAATCCAAGATTTTTTTTTTTTTAACACATACAGCATGAAATGGTGGTTAAAGCTCTAGTAGTAAGAAGAAAAAAAATGTTCATTTCAAAAAATAACCCTTTAATCAGGAAAGTGAACTGTGAATATGAAGGTGTGTTTTATGACTTAATGAAAATTAAGTTAAATGGAATTCGCTGGCTGAACTGTCCTCTGTCTTTGCAGGGCTCGGGGGTTGGTAGAGTTGAAATTTCCAGCCACCTCCTTTTGAGGGAACTTCCCAAATCCTGGAATCTCTCCCCGGGTTTCATATCCTTCTTCCTGGTCCGTTTTCCTTCTAAGTTCATAGGGATTCAGGACAGAACTCTTAAATAACATGACTTAAGATACAAAAGGAGTGTTAAGTGGGTTTTTATGGCCTGTCATCTTACAACATTGTTTCTTTTAGAAAATTAATTTTAAGTCACAAAGCATGTCAAAAAGAGCTTTTGGAAATAGTACCTGACTTTTACTACTCAGTTAAATACTGTCAGTATTTAAATGTACTGTTTCCAAGATTTCATTGGTATGTGGTTAACATTCCTAAAATGATATGACACTAAATAAATTTACAAGGTTTCAGTTTGTTTTTTTGTAGTTCAGAAGGATCATTTCATAGCTGTGTTTCCTGGATGAATTTAAAAAGTAGCTGACTGGACAGTGTACATTTTGGTCAGTTGTTCTTAAGTGGAGAATCAGTGGTATGTTTACAAAATTCCTAATCAAATAGGTTTAAGAAAAAGAAAAGGCAAGGTAATTTGGAAAAATTATTTCTACTCGAGTATTGTGAAATCTGAGGTTTCAGTTCAAATGTCTTATTTTACTTTCATCTTTAACTTTTTCTGTATTTTCCATTTCTAATTGTCATTACAGAGAGTGGGATTTTCCAAATTGCTAATTTAAATCCATCTTAGATTTTATAAGTTAAATGTAATTTTTTAACACAAGTAAAAGTCCATAATAACAACAGTTTTTGAATATTCTACCAATGTTTTTTCTTTATTCATTTATTCGTTTATATTAGATCTCTATCCTAAATTGTATCCGGAGCTCTCTCAGTACATGGGCCTGAGTTTAAATGAAGAAGAAATACGTGCAAATATGGCCATGGTCCCTGGAGCACTAAGTCAGGGGGTATGTATAGTGTGATTTTGAATTACTTTACACATCGATATAAGCTAACTCGTCTTTGTGGTTAACTCACAAATTTATAACTTTCGCATTGACCTCTTCTCAGGAATTTTAGATTGCCTTCTGGATATCACTTTTTACATAGTCTACTTATGTGCTGTGACCGCTTTTCTAATTTATTAGGAGTGAAAGATTCAGATGCCTCTGACTGGTCCATTCTCCTTCATCTTCTGCATTTAGTCAGTTGAAGACCTAGTGATTCTGTTTCTGCTGTGTTTCTTCTATTCATGTAATCCATTCCAGTCCTGGTATAACCCTATTCAGGGTTTCTGTACTTGTAACCTAGATTATTACAGTAGTCTCTGACTTCTCTAGTAACTTCTTATATCAAACAGTGTTAGGCTGTGCTGGACTCATCATTCTGAAATATAGGTCTGTCATACCTTCTTTTTGCTCGTAATCATCTAACATTAGTCTAAAGTTCCTTGTAATTAGACACCAAATTCTTGGCTTAAATGTAGTGTATCTCGGTCTTTTGTTAAGGTTATTGCGATAAGACCATAGAACTTTATAGCACTTGTTATAATTATAGGTAAATGCTTAACTTCATGAAGATGGGTCCATGTCTGTGTTGTTGCCATGACCGCAGTGCTTAACACAGTATCTGGCTTTTATTTATTCACCAGATGTTTATTAGAAACTTACTTACATCAGTCAGGACAGTTGGGACAATAGAAACCACACTAGATTTTTCAACAGAGATAACTTAAGAAATCACAGACAGGTTGTAGAATTTAAAAAAGCAAAAGTGGAACACAGATGTAATTGCAGAAAGTAGCTGCTTCTCCTAGGGCTGGGGCGCTACACAGGGTGGAGGTTGGAATTACCAGAGCTGACGAGCATGGTGGAAGAGCCCCGTGACCTGGGCCTTGGAGGCGGGGACCCTGGCTGTGGGTACTGGTGCCTCTGAGGGGTTGTACCAGGGAGGCTGGTCCTGGGTGTGTCAATAAAATCTGGAGAATGGAATCAACTGCTGTCGGCAGCATTAAGGGCTAGGCCCAGGCAGTGCTGCCAGGGGGCAGGCAGGAGGAACAAGACACATGCCCTCTTCCGCGTGTGCTGGGGTGCTAACCAGAAACCCCCGGCAGAGGAGTATGTCATCTGCACGGTCAGGCCCCAGCCGCACCAGCTAGGGTGGGTTTGGAGCGGACAGTAGCTTATACCTGGTGCTGCCCGCTCCTGTGACCATTCAGTATATCCACACGCTTCCTTAGAGTTTCCCCTTAAAAGATGCAGTTCTTCCTAAGGTTGAGGTTCAGCAAATATTTTCTATTAAGGGAACCATGGTAAGTATTTTAGGCTTTGCTAGCCACATATGTCAGTACAGAGAACTCGAAGGCCTTCAGGCAGAAGTGAACTTGGCAGACCCGAGAGACAAGGCCTAGGAGATGGGCAGACAAGGCAGAGCGTGGTAGCAGATGGCGTTGGCGGGGTGGGCGTTGGAAGGGTAGTCAGGGCCAGGTGGTCTGCAGCCTTGTAGACCATGGTAAGGGATCGGTCGGGCTCTGAGTTGTGGGAGTGACATAATCGGATTTACTTAAAAAAGGTTTCTGCGCTTGCTGTGTGGCGAATGAACCGAGGGCAAGATGGAAGCAGGGAGACTATCTGGAAGGTTACCGTAGCTGCCCGTGGCAGGAGCAGGCAGGGGTCACGTGGTGGTGATCGTGCGGTCTCAGTAAGAACACTAGGCAAGTGCTTAACAGAACTTGCTGGAAAGAATGAAGATTGCTAAAGTAAAGCCACTCCAGAGCTGCTCCTTGTCTTGTCCTATATTCCAGCTAAACTAAATAATTCATTTGCTTCTTAAGTTTTTCTTTTTCTATCCTATTACCTCATTTTCCTCTTATAGCTGTAATCATTGACTTCTTGTAACTCTTAAAGTTATATTTTCTGGTATTGTGTTCTAATTTGTAGTATAGCTCTGTGTGTGTGTTACTCTGATAGACCATCAACTTTAGAATATGGTATCATAATTACCATGAATTCTGAACGAACAAATTTGCAGTCTGTGGTACGTGTGTAACTGAGGTTCCCTCTTTCCCTGTCATTGCTGCTCTGAGCATTGCAATTATTAGGTAGATCAGAGCTTTTTATGACAGATTCCAATTAAGAAGCCTTGATAGGGCTTCCCTGGTGGCGCAGTGGTTGAGAGTCCGCCTGCCGATGTAGGGGACACGGGTTCGTGCCCCGGTCCGGGAGGATCCCACATGCCGCGGAGCGGCTGGGCCCGTGAGCCATGGCCACTGGGCCTGCGCGTCCGGAGCCTGTGCTCCCCAACGGGGGAGGCCACAACAGTGAGAGGCCCGTGTACCGCAAAAAAAAAAAAAAAAGAAGCCTCGATAATAAATAAGCTCTTCCCTCACTGTCTCTGGTAGAGGAAAGGGTCCACTTAAAACAATAAACCGATTTTGGTCAAGAAAACTTGGAAAAAATGAGGAACTTGAAACAGTGGTACCTGACGGAGTCCCTAGTATAGCTATTCTAGGGCTGTTTGGTGTGTCTATACAGTTGGTTAATCCATAGATGTTTATCACTGGGGACGACAAATACCATTTGACTGTCTTGTGTGTCCGCACTCGTATAACGTGCACTTTTCATCCTCACAGTGGAGCTGGGAGCTAAGAAGTTTTCCCCTTTTATAGAAATTCTGAAAGCGTAAGTAGATTGTTGAAGATCAGGCCCTATAAAAGAACCCTCTGGAAAATGCTGAGCGAATTTCAAAAGCATGATATGGCCTTTATAACGTACAAAGATAATTTAAGTTGAAGACAAGCCAAAGTACGCATGAAATAAATGCCAGTGAATTCAAGGCAGCAGACAGAGAGAGTCCCTTGGAGACATATATGTGGGAATAAGTTACCTGAAGAATTAGTTTTAAAAAAAAAAGTCATTTTTGCAAAAAATCAAATTTTATCTGAAGGAAATAATTTTCAGATTATATTTTGGGAAACCACAACTGAATATATTCAAGTAAATGATTATTTTAGATATTTTCAGGGAGAATGTTTCTAAATATTGACAGGTTGTGTATGTTTCTGCCAGCAGGTGGTAGCAAGAGCTTCCAGTGTGAACTACATGGTGGCTCCTGTAACTGGTAATGATACTGGACTCCGCAGAGCAGAAATTAAGCAGGGGATTCGGGAGGTCATTTTGTGTAAGGATCAAGATGGAAAACTTGGGCTCAGGCTTAAATCCATAGATAATGTAAGTATTTTTTTTTTTACTATTTATTTGAATTTGTCTCAATAGTTACTAAGTGATCAACGTTAGAATAATTTAAAATGTAGATGCTTTAACTGGTTTTAATGGTGCTCCGTGATCGAGAATGTTTTAAATCTGACTTTCCACTTGGAGATGCCGCCCTGTTCTGAAGAGGCAGTTGGCACTTCCAGCTTTACCTTGAATGAAATTGTTTTTTCTTTTTTGAGTCCTTTTCTTGGAATAAAGTTGACTAGTCTGCATGTAAACACAACATAGTTTATACAGGTGGAATTCTGGCACTGAAATAGGGCAACACGTGTGGAAGTTAAGGGAAGACTGACCAGTGGGAATCAGTGGTCTTGTGATGTGTGTTTTTCAACTAAATGAAGATCATGTAACTTGTTGTAACGTGGTTTTACAGGTCTGTTATTTCCATCCTTCAGTTTGGGTTTAATGAGGCATTTTCTAGGCACCAGTGACTTTTAGAAGTACTTTGGAGTTACTTTTGCCTCTCACCTTACCAGATGGAACAAATGAAACCCAGTTACTCTGAGGAAACATTTAGGAATGTTGAGGATGTGCCGAGTCTTTACCCTGATTTGTGGGTTTATGCGTTATTTATTGGATTCCTTTTCAGTCTTCGGTCTTCTTAGCTCAGTGTGACCACCTTTGCACATAGAAGAGGATGGTGTGGCCCATGGCAGAAGGGGGCTGAGGGCATTGTGTTTGTCTTCGCACACTCGTGGCTTGTGCAGGACACATGAACTTGCTGCTCTGGGAAGCTCGGACTTCTCTGCTCTCCCTTCCTGTTCGGTGGATAGAGTACAATGCTGCCCTTTCCTCTGTCCTAAAGGACCACACTCTTCACAGCCCGTCCCCCACAGCAGTTATCCTTGCAGCCGGTTTGTCCACTTGGCCGAAGCTCGTTGGTCCAGCCACTTCGCTGGGTGCCGCCTAGTTTTCAGGCACTGCCCTAAAGTGTAAGACATGCGACATCACGTCTGACCCAGCTTAAGATGAGAGAAAGGATCTAGCCTTATAAAAGCTTCCTTTTCCTTTATGCTTACTTATTTATATTGTGCTCAACATCTGAGATTGAGAGTTTACATAAGTAAAAATATCCCTGTGGGTTTAGTTCTCAGTTAATTGTACAGTTTTCTGTATTTACTTCATAGTAGATTCCTTTAAGAACTGGAATGGTATCGAATGTGCCCACCTTTTTAGGCTGTTAAATCTAATTGTAGTGATTATGCATCATTTAGCAAGTGGGTAAAGGAATTCTTCAGCTCAAAAGGTAGAGTTCTGACCTTAGACTCTCATTTTTTAAACTGTAAGAGAAATCACATAACTTCTAACACTTCACTCCCTTTCCCCTAAATAATGATCAGGTGCTAATTACCTGTTTGGTATTCTATCAAACTCATAGAAGCTTACATTTATTATAGTAATCTGACTTTATTTTCCTTGGTCTTTTTATTCCAAGATGGAGGGGGGTGATGGAGGTTGGTTGGCTGGGTCATGATTTGAGGTAGAAATTACCATTGAGATCTCACTTTTTTACCTATTTCTTAGGGTACTGCCTTGATAAAATTTTTAGTTTTGTTCTTGGGGATAATGACACAATACTCATGTAAATTTTTTTTTAATAGGGTAGATTCCTAACCAGTTGGTTCCTAATTTTCCAGCATTTTTAAACATGCAGCAGTGGTAAATGACCAGTGATTTTCCTCTTCTCTAGGGTGTATTTGTTCAGCTAGTCCAGGCAAATTCTCCGTCCTCGCTGGTTGGTCTGCGATTCGGGGACCAGGTGCTCCAGATCAACGGGGAGAACTGTGCTGGCTGGAGCTCGGACCGGGCACACAAGGTGCTCAAGCAGGCTTTTGGAGAGAAGATTACCATGAGCATTCGTGACAGGTGAGCTGGCTAAACCGTTCACCGGGAAACTCAAGACTGGTTTTCCTTTTCTTGGGCTTTTAAGATTCTGTGAATATAATATTTTGTTGCAGAAAATGATCAAATGTTATTGATTAGCCTTATACTCTTGCAGTTGTGCAGTGCAGGTTGTTCTTTCATAGTTTGACTTTTTTAAAATAGCATTCTGGTTTAGCATACACTTTATTTCAGAGCTTACAGAAATTTGTCCTCTAAGAAGCACTTTCTGTTTCTCTAGAAAACAGAAAAGAAGGATAGAAAGGTAAGTAAGCAGCAGGCAGGCTTCTCAGCCTTGCTTTCCGGTTTTCTGCTCAGGGTAGACACGTGGTGCAGGGCCCCTGCAGAACTCCACAGGGTCTGCCGGTTCAGAAAACCCAATGTGGCCTTTTGGGTGGATGAGGCTCTAGTTGTGAGGTGGGAGGATGGAACGCTTTCTTTAGCTTGTTTATTTATAATGGAAACATTCAGCACATGTACTGCGGGCTTCCTTCCCGGCCACAGGGGCGTTGAGGGTGGACCCTGTATCACATTGTTAGCTTTGGGGGTTTTATTTGTCTTAGTTAAACTTGTTTTATCTACCTGTGTGTTTCCATTTCTCACACATGGTAGGTGTTGAGTAAACATTTTGTAGACGAATGCCACCTTTGCTTATATCTAAGGGAAATTTCAAAAAGTAACTTGGACTAACACGAAGACATGACTGTTGTGAAGTTTATAACGTGCAGTTCGTATTTTGTCGTGAAACCTGTGCAGTCACGTGGCAGAGTTGTAGAGTGGGCAGGTGCGGCTGGTGGGCGGCACGTGCAAGCACACGGCCCTCTTTCTGAACCGCCTTTTCTCCTAAGGGCCTGGGGAGCTTCCATCTTGCTGCTTCTGTGGTTCTTCTAAAACAGAGCAAAAATATCTTCTATAAAGTTTTCAAAATCAAGATGTGAGAAATATTTTAAAGGTTCTAAATAAAATAAGTATTTCCTAAGAAAAATTAAGCTCCAGGAAATATTAAGAAGTTAAAAAAGATAAAAATTCATTTTTAAGACTGATTTTTGTTCAAACCTGTCTTCATGTTACATTACAGTGAGTCCTGTAATGTCAAGGAAAGAGCATATTGATAAACTGCATGAAGCGTTAAGTCTTTGATGCTTATAAGAAGGAAATTGTAAGTTAGGCAAACCATAATGGAGAGAATTTCTTAGAAAGTCATCTTTTGCACTAAATCCGTGCCATACGTACTAAGTAGCTCTTACTGGAAACAGTGAGTTTATTGTGACAAAGTATCCAGTATGTCAGAGTGGAAATCCATGAAAATGCTTACTTTGGAATTAAAGTTTTAATTGAAGCCATTATGTTTACAGGCCCTTTGAACGGACAATTACCATGCATAAGGACAGTACTGGACACGTTGGCTTTGTCTTTAAAAATGGAAAAATCACATCCATAGTGAAAGATAGTTCTGCAGCTAGAAACGGTCTTCTCACGGAACACAACATCTGTGAGGTCAACGGACAGAATGTCATTGGACTGAAGGTCAGGAGCAGAACTTACGACTCATTCTACTGCAGTTTTATTTTAGCAGGCGTCTTTCATGTCTATTTCACTGGTGCTGTTATTGACCAAAATGTAGAACTTCCGTGGGGTCCTGGGCTCTGGCTGTGCTCTCAGGCTGGGGCTACCACCTGGAATTGTGGCTTTTGTAGCAGAGGGAGGGCTAGGCTAGATCTCTGAAGTCCCTCGACCTAGAACTGTGGAGACCTGAGAGCATTGAAGATTTTGAGGACACTCTGGATGAATGATTGCTTTTTTCAATCCAGGAGTTGTAGGAAATGCGTAGTAGTTTATGCTCAGATTAGTACTTCATTCTTATGGCTTATTCCCTCTACCTGTTCCTAAATAGAACTATTTTGAGGTCTAAAGGTTTTCATTAAGACCTGCTCGTTTCATTAACCTGGGTTAAGAATATACAGTTAGCCGAGGGGCTATGGTAATATTGTATATGGGGACAGTGATTAATTGTAAGTAATGAAAACAATGATTTGTTGACTGATATTTTCAACTCAGTTTACTTAACAGTTACCACTGATGAAATTGTGATTCTGTTTAATTAAAACTTGGTAAAGAAACTAGAAAAACTATAAATACCAAGGGTCAGGATTTTAGAGACATTAGCAAAACCTGAAAGGACATTATATATATATATTTTTTTTACCAAGAATAACTTACGTTTTATATGTATTTAATAAAGCCTCAGTAGAACTAATTTTCATTGTGTTTTCAACAGGACTCTCAAATCGCAGACATACTGTCAACAGCTGGGAATGTAGTTACTATTACAATCATGCCTGCTTTTATATTTGAACATATTATTAAACGGTAAGTAGACAAATTCTTCAACCTGATGCTATGTTCATGTGACTTCATAGAAGCACTGTGCTTCTCAAACCTTTGGGTTTTTTTTACCTAAGAGATGACATTGGCATTATCTAGAAATTTGAAGTAAATTATTTAAATCAGAGGAGTTGGTTGGTAAGGATGACCCCTCACAAATTCCCAAGTATGGGATAAAATCCACTTCCTAAATTTTGATGTTTCCTAGTAGAAAAAGGTACACAGCAGAGGTGGGCAGGCTCTCGTCTCAGTTTTCAGTGAAATCGTAGATTGTGGTCTGCCTGCAGCTCCTCCACACCTACTTGTGGTTCACGAAGAATTCTTGCATGTGGGGTGCTGGAGGAACAGTCCTTTTTTTTTTTTTTTTTTTGGCTGCGTTGGGTCTTCGTTGCTGCGTGCGGCCTTTCTCTAGTTGCGGTGAGCGGGGGCTACTCTTCGTTGCTGTGTGCGGGCTTCTTGTTGCGGTGGCTTCTCTTGTTGCGGAGCATGGGCTCTAGGCACGCAGGCTTCAGTAGTTGTGGCTCGGGGGCTCAAGAGCACAGGCTCAGTAATTGTGGCTCATGGGCTCAGTAGTTGTGGCACACGGCCTTAGTTGCTCCGTGGCATGTGGAATCTTCCCAGACCAGGGCTCAAACCCGTGTCCCTGCACTGGCAGGCGGATTCTTAACCCCTGTGCCACCAGGGAAGCCCTGGGGGAACAGTCTTGATTCCCAGAAGCATCTCAGGAGGCGGCAGAGCGTGTGGGGTGTGCTGTCCGTCCTCAGGAACGGGGACTGGAAAGCTGAGGAGGGAGAACAGGAAGGGGGCGGCGGCCAGGGCTGTCTGCCCAGCAGCGTTTACACTCTGGCTTGGCTAAGCCAGTGTAGAATTCTTCTGTCAGAATCTACCTTGCATGTGGAAATAGAATTTAAGATATTAAAAACATACCACCTGTAAATGGTTTGTTTCAGCTTCTGGGTAGAATGCAGCTAGCCGCTCTTGGGGTCTTCACGGGGAGAGTTGTCAGGACTGATCCTGCAAGAGCTCACTTTTCTTAAATGTAATAGCTCCCACCCACTTGCTGCCAACAATAGTGGCATTGTCGTTTTCTGTCTGTCTTCTTAACTATCCAGCCTTACTATACAAAGATACAAGGACTTTTCTGTATCTTATCTAACTTTACTAGCCAGGATGCAGATAGCTTTTCACACTGGGTATTTTGCAAACAACTAGGTTACCTGAGACCCTTAGATCTGAACTCATTGAGGAAAACAAAAGCCCCCCCCCCCCCGCATTCCAACTTGATGTTGACAGTGCTAGTGTGGATTGGAGTTTTCTGGGAACCCAAACCTCAGTATTTAATAAAAGTGACTCTCTTGTAGGATGGCACCAAGCATTATGAAAAGCTTGATGGATCACACCATTCCTGAGGTTTAGAAGTCACGGCACAGTGGAAACTTCACTGAAGTCCCCCCGTTTACGTCTCTGGCAACTTACCTTATGTTATGCACACGAAGCTTTCTAGGAGCCAGCAAGCATATGCTGCATGAGGACCTTCCCGTCTCACAGTAGGGCTGGGAATCTTACTGTTGGATCTGATATCTTGTTCAGACTTCAAGATAGTTGTAGCCTTATCCTGATTTTACAGTTGAAAGACTTACTTTCATAGACTAGTGTCTTTACTGGAATCCAGATGCTTTTACAACCCGTGTCATTAGGATGACTGATGCTTTGCTGGAACCTGGGTATCAGGTAGCTGTTCATATCACTTTAGTTCTATGGTATATGTGCATTTTTACTGTTACCATAGTGCATTTAGAATGATTTTTTTCTTTCAGTTCTGTTTGTATAAAACACCAATTAAGTAACACTGGTTTCATTCCATGTAAGCATTATACAGTGTGTGTAGGCTGCAAGAGAATTGACTGTCATTACGTTTTAACTACCTTTACTTAATATGCTTGGACTGTCACCTTAACAAACAACGTGAAGCATCTAGACTAAAGCCAAACTAGTGCTGCCTTTCAAAACCCCAACGCAGTTCTGTTAAACTGAAATGGACGCCAGCCCAGAGCACAGCTGCTTCGTTGCATTTGAGATTTTCTAGTCCTCGTGCAATGGAAACGTTTCCTCTGGAAGTTACTGGTATCACTTTCTGAGACATGAGTCACATACATAATGTAAAAATTCTTGTACTAAATAGGATCAACTTTGTTCTTTCACGTGTAGATTAAGCGGGATAATACCTGGTTTGGCACTTACATGTAACCTAGCTGCTCTGGGATGTCTTACAATGCTGGCCTGGGAATTTGTTCCATTTCCTGACCCCTCCCTGCAAACAGAATGACAGTGACACTTCATCCTGATTTGTTTTCCCTTCTCTTTGGTTTATGCCTATTCTATTTTAATTGAAGATGTATAAATAAACTTAGATTTAGTCCGTCTGTTATTTGCATCATTGGAAACACTAGGCCTGGGGGAGAGTCATCTCCCAGAGCGGCCGCCACCCGGGAGCCTGAGGAACGCCCCTCTGTACTGAGAGGGCCTGAGTGTTGGGAGAAGGGCCCCCAGCCGGGAAGCCCAGCCACACTTACAGCTGAGCAGCGGGACCGCACCGAGCCTATTGATTCTCCCTGGAGGCACCCAGGCCGAGTCACAGTTAACATTCACGATCCACCAGGGTTTTTAAACAGTGTAGAAATCTTACGTCGCATACTTTCTGTCGTTCGGAGGTGGTCAGTGCGACTGCTTCCCAGCTTACCTCGTGCGAAATTCAGAGAAGCCAAGCACGGCACGTCTCTCAGTTTGATTCTCTACCTCGTTATCTGGACCGGTCTGAAGATAGTTACAAAAGTACAGGATGATGTTCACGATACTCAGTATGGTTTTCTAGAAGGATCAGTACTTAAAGTACCCAGTACTTTGTTAATAAATCATTTAAATGAGAAAATGAAAACTGCTTTCATTACAGAAAAATATTTTTAATGTCATAGAAAAGCATTAATAGCTATAATGAAATAAACTGTTCCCATACACAGTAAACTGTTATAAGAACTGCTGATCCTTCCCCAGGTTCTTAGAATCTGGGGCCAGTCGGTTATAGAAAAACCACTCCGTGGAAGCACACATCCCAAAACCCAGTGGGCAGCAACTGTGTCGATTAGGAAGACATAACAGAGTGACTGGGCAGCAGAGAATACTCACATTTTCTTGGAAAGTCCTTAAATTGTTCAGTGCTTTGGGAATTCCCCAGCTGGTTTAGTATCTCTCAGCTACGCTCTTTGCCACCCAAACTTGTCTTCTGACTGTCGTCGTCCTGGGATGCCCACCTGCCTTACAAACGTTAAGTTTTTCTCCCCAGTGCTGCCACATCTGCATCTGCCTTAGAGGATGACAACTAATGGCTTTCAGTGAAGTCACCATGATTTATAAAGTTTAAAACCACAGATTTCTCATGTGGTAAGACTTCTAATTACTATAATTGCACATTCACCAGTTCACTTAAAAGTTTGGTTTAAAAATGCATTACATAGAGTTCAATAATATTCGAGGAAAAGGCACTCAATACTGCAATTTCCAGAACATAATTTGTCTGTCTTCCCCTCCCGTGATGACACTGCTACACTGTTCGTTCATCCACATACACGTTACGGCACCTGCGAAAAGAGACGTGTGGTTAGGGGGTGAGCTGGCCAGGAGCTACCACGTGGTCTTGTCCTATAATACAATCTGCATGAACCCAGAATAACTACTCAGTACAAGGAACTTCGGAGGAATAAGAAACTATTTGAATGTAAAGCTAAAGCAACTGGGAATTGCAGAACAGAATACAAATATTATATACACCTGTGACAAAAGTCAGGCAGCAGATGAGAAGTAGGGAATTGGTGTGAGTTTGCCGGTTTACTTCCATTTCTATCAGGAGTCAAAGTGTTATTTAAAGCTTGTGAGCTGGGGAAGAAAGGCATAGACAAGTCACTTTAATGTATAATGTAACGAAGTAATAACCGCACACAACAGTGACAGAGGGAAGAGAGTAAGGTGGGCAGTCAGTAGATACTTAGAACCGTAGCCATTACAAGAATTAACCATAAATCCTCCAAGGGCTCTAGAGGAGAGGAAGATGTGCAAATGTAAGCAGAGTGAAAACCCGACGGGCAGGACGATGACGCACACAGCAGCGCGTCCTTCAATAACACGAGACACCTCCAGAAACCCAGCTGCAGAGTCTTCCCAGGAGGAGGCCCGGGAAGGGGGGGGTCGTGGGAGGAAGACTTCATTTCCACTGTAATTCATTACTTTTGTACTGTTTCCATTACTTTTGTATTGTTCCTTTCTACCCTGTGCATGTATTAAATGCACATGCAGCTTTTACTTGGCTTTTAATTCTCCACGTGGAAGTTAAAAACTTCCATTCTGGAGTCTAATGTCTCTCAACCCAAGAGATGCAGATGGCCTGGCCAGCCAGGCTCTGGAGGGGAACGTCCACAGCACAGAGGGGACACGGGGAGTTTTCTGCTCGAGAAGGGCACATCCGCTGGTGGGAAAAGCAGGTTTGGTGGAGCCAGGTCAGCGGCAGACAGCTTACCTGTGTGGCCCTGGATTCTCTCCCTGATCTTCCCCCCGAGAAGGTCCCAGACAAGCAGCTCACCGGACTGACTCCCGGATAAAACAGAATTTCCGTCCCAGAGAAAGCACCTGCAAGAAGGATTCAGAAATCATCGTTGGTCGTGAAGGAAAGGCAGAGCAGGCCCTGCGCCGTGATCGTGAGCCTGTCCGTAAATGTCTGCACCCCGAGTAACTCGAGAAAGTGCACCTCTGGGGCTCGTCCGAAGTCACAGAAGAGATGAGCATTCCTGTCTGCACATCGACGACATTTAGACAGCCGTCTTCTCCTGCGCTGAGGACGTGGCGACTGTCTGTAACACAAGGCGGAACGTGGATACGGGTTACAGCTTCACAAGTGTGGTTTAGATTAATCTGAGATTTTACTTCTGAATCCAGGGGCCAAATGTTCACTTGAGCTGCAGCTACTTGTTGTATTTAACCAATGATGACTAGCCTCTCCCTGAAACGCTTCTGTTCTTAAGACACTGGGCTGGTGACCCTTTGGTGTGAATTCATTTACACCTTATAAATTAATTTCTCCAGTGAGGTGAGGAATTAAGAACAGTACCTGATACTGCTTTTCTAATAGATACAAATACCACATAGACCGTATTTTACCACGAAGCAGCCTTACCCGTAGGCAAAACCTCTTTTATCAGCAAACAGTGCTTTTCTTTTTATATTCTTATATATTTCAAAATAATAATTCCAGTTCCCCTGGTGTTACCTGTATTAAAAAGGCTAATACTACCTGGGCTGAAAGCAGTATCACATACAGTCCCTGAGTGACATGGAATCTGGTGCAATACGGTGGCTGCAATAAGGTCCCAAATAGTCACGGTGCCTTCCTTGGTGCCTGAAACCAACAGTGTGCTTGCGGCGCTTAAACTGATCGTATCGACCTAGAGAAGAAAACGGACGGTACCTCCATTTAGAGTCATGGCCGTAGAGCTGCGTTTCCCCGGCCCACTCTGAACACCACCTACTGAATGGTAATTCATTTAAAAGTGAAATTCTTCATATGTCAGTGAATACAATGAAGTGTTGCTGGGGTAAATGTAACACCGCTTTAAAAAGAGCCTAAAATTGACAGTCTCAGAATGATAACTCCATGAGTAATAACCGGTGGCAGGGTGCAAGACTGCCTGAAGCACAGCGGCTCCACGATCATCTGGGGAGGTGGGGACCTCTCCGGGTCATACTCGCATGCCCTTCTTGAACTACACAGTAAATAATATGTCTCAACCCCAGTCTGCTGACCGTGCAGATCAGGCACCAGTTCACAACCTCAGAGGAAAGGCAGTACTGCAGGCCATGGTATGTGGCCATGACCTCGTGAAGACAGAGTGGGTGAAGAGGACGCGGTGCCAGCCTTGTGCGCCCACTGCATGCACCATGCAGACAGGTTGGTGTCCTCACCCTAGACAGAGGGCCCCCTTCTCCACCCTTGGTGTCAGAAAACACATCTAGTTGCCCCAGTAGTGTGAGAATACCCCGGTATTCAACGTCGTGCTCAGACACTGGCCTTTTGGAAGTCTAGCTGGATGGTAGCTAATTCTCAAAGAAACAGCAAACTGGAGGAAAAAAGACAAAGAAGACTTGGAAGCCCAAAGAGTCAGCTCCAAGAAAAGAGCTGAGAGTTCGCCTGTGCTCTCCCCTCTGATGAGCAGAATAAGCAAAGCAAAAGATCATAAACACACAAGTGAAGCCAAGAACCTCCACCACCCTGGACGGTTCAGCCGGGCTCCCGTGTGGCTCTGTTGCCGGTACTCACACTGACGTCGTGCTCCAGCTCGGCCAGCAGGTCAAACTGGTGTCTCCTGGAGCCTGGCGTCTCTGCAGGAACCCCGGACCACACCTAGGACGGGACCCATAGCAGAAGGTAGTTGCAGACACTATAAAAGCATTTCTAACACGTGCAGGAAAAACTCTCCTGACTGACCAACTCCCCAGCTGCCAACAAAATGAAATGCTGTGAGGCTCGGTCCCTCTGCCACCTGCCTGAGCTTTTATTCCCACCACCACGTGCTTCCCGAGAGTCTGCTGTACCCGTGTATGCTTCCGTCTCTTGCACTTGCTGCTGTGACTTAAGGATTGTGTGAACTAAAGAAATCAGAGTGCGGAAGTGTTGTGTCTTAAGGTTTTGAGAAAACTCAAAAAGGCAAGTCACCAAAAAAATTAACTGAAATCACACGTAGGCAAGAAAACTTAACCTACAAGAATGCCCCCCCTCAGGGGTGGGGGCACAGAGATGATGAAAACCTCTTGAAGGAATTCTAATGGTTTTAGGTTCTTGCTTTCTGTTTATATAAATGCAAATTGGAAACCAAAGAGGATGAATACTGCTGTGGTTTATGCAATAAAGTTGTGCAGAATTCCGAAGAAAAGGCCAAGTATGGTCCTACGTCAATAATGGTGAAGGAATGTGTGTTTCTGTGTTCTGACTTTAAATACAATGTCTTGCCTTTCAGTGATTCTCCACTTTAACTTGATATTCACTGATCAACTGCTAGTTCCGTAGCTGCTGCGTGAGGTAAGAGGGGCTGCTGTATGTTTCCCTCTAAGTCTGCTGTCTAATGAGCCACCCAACCCCCAGTGGAACACACAAGACAAACTCAGGAAAACGTCCTTATATTAAGACGTGCACACACTAAACACAGGCAGTAACCTTCCACATCCTTATACATCATTCACACTTTGTGAAAAAGTGACTGAACAGCAGGGAGCTGAATGGCTTATGATATTTGTATTATCCAAACATTTTAATTTAGAAATTGTATATAGACCTTCACGGTAGAGTCCCATGACGCAGAATACAGCCTGTTGTCACGCCAACAGATCTTACTAACAGCATCATCATGTCCCATTAATGTGTCTTGGCGTCTTCCAAATGCAATGGAATAAAAATAGCTAACATAAAAGATAATGAGAACTATTAAGACAGCATTCCAGCTTCATGTTAAGACTCTTAAAATACATTTTCAAGAAACTTTAGATCATTTAATGCTATACTTATTAAGGCCCACTGGAATTACAGATTACTTGTTCTCATGTTATTAAACCAAATACTCAAAATATGAATTTAAAACTAGAAATTTCCAGGTCTGGCTCATCTGTGTTTTCACCTCAATTTAAAAGCTTAGAGGAAAATAAGAGTCCGGCTGGAGAAATTACTAGACTCAGATAATCGCGTCCAAATCCAACTGTCCTCATCGGCTCCCTTTGAAAACAACGGGAGACCCGCCCTCTCCTGCTTCACATCCACACAGGGAGCTGCGCTGCGTGTGGGGTCGCGAGGGGGCCCGCACAGATACATACACGTTGTTATCCCACGAAGAGCTTACGACGGTGGCATCTCCTGGTAAAAGTAAACACGATGATAAAGCCTGAAATACAAATGATCCACCATTAATAATTTACAAAACTTAGTGAATCCTTAACGGGGTAAAGCTATCTTACAAGTTCCCCCAAAATTAATGCTCAAATTCCGTTTATGTTGGCCTTCCTCATATTCATGAAGTGTCTTTTCATCTGGCTAATTCCAGATGCCTAGTTTCTTCCCAAATGTAGGAAAGTTAAAGGGTGTCGAGTGCATGAGGACCTAGCCTGACGGTCCTCACTGCCCTGGGCTGAGGGACCCCTACTTACATCAGAGCGAGTCGGGAGGGGTGCAGGTGGGGACTGTCCTCAAGAATCCAAACACCGGCTCTGGGTTACAGACTCAGGTGGGGAAGGAAAGCTTCCAAAAGTCCTTAGGGAATTTCAAAATCTTTCGGATGCTTTGCATTAACAATAAAATGTATTTTTTCAGAAGAACTGATTTTCTAGTATTAGGTATCCTATCAACTCAGAAATGCATTAAGTTATATAAGCAGCACACAGACATTTAGTCTGACAGTTCCAAAAAAGGCAAGATTTACTAAGGAGAATTCTACTTTTTAGGTTACAAATAAAACCACAATAACATGAGAAAGAGGCAACTTGAAAAAATTTCTAGTTTAGAAGGAATCTAAGGCATTTGGAACAGAAATAAACCCGACTGTTTGGGAAGAAACAAAGTGTCATATATGTGTGTATATAAAACAAACTGCTACATGAAATTCCACCATAACACTGATGTAAAATTAAAATGAACTCACCATATTTGAAAATGATATACTTCTTTGTAGCATCTTGGATTCTTTGGAAAACATCTTCAAGGTGGAATCTAATTTAATAATGACAAAGCAAACATATAAGAAAGATTTCCTGACCCTTACAGATGACCAGCACACGCAGAGGTTAACAGGTGAGGTGACCGAGGGCCGTGTCCCCGACGAGGACGCTACGGTCTGTGGAGTTCCGTGATCTGTGGCTCCACCACAAGGAGGTCAACTTAAAGCCATGACTGAAGGCAGAATGAAGCCTAATTACTGACAGAAGCTAAAGAGGAAGAAAAGAGCAATTTTAATATTAAAGAAAACAAAAGGATTTGGGCAGTGTAAGTTTCTCTTTTTCACATAGCCCAATCATGGTGTGATATCCTTGTCGCACATGACCATTTATGGAAGAGAAGCACTAACTTTCTAAATAATAATAAACTAGGTATTACAACGTCCAAGCTCTTAATTTCCTTGCCTAACAGAAGCTTTTAGAAGTGCATCAAGGTAAACCTCTTAAACGACAAGACTGCAAATTACAGTGTGCTCCAAACATCCCATATTTGCAATATGTAACATTACGTTTCCTAATTTGAAAACATACAGCATGATAAATAAAAGGTCAGATGAGCTTTAAATAATGTCTTCTGTATAGTAAAATCTAACATTTCCACCTAATTTTTGCCAACACCAACACGCAGACATGCACTGGGGCGTCCTACAGAAAACGGTCAGCCAGCCTGGTGTGTAAAGCTGCTTTTCTCAAAATCAGAGGTTCCCTCTTGTACTAGAGGTAATCACGTCAGAGGCTGCTAAGAGCTGGTCCCCCAGGTGATGGGGTCACCCGTGGGGTCGCCCATAAGCCTGGATACACACCACCTCTGAGGAAGAACCGTAACTCTGGGGTGATCATCAGGGTATACATAAGTCAGTAATGCAGGCGTAAACAAAAATGCATATAAATCAGCAACATGAGTTATTAACAGTGAAGAAACAAACAGAAAAAAGACCCAAAAGCTTTTGACTGAAAAGAACCCCCCCATGCCCCCTTATCTGGCAAGTTCACAAAGAAGTGCTAGGCTTAATAAGCCTCAGAGGATTAAAGCCCTGATGCTCGTAAAACTCAGGTTTACAAGGTCAGACCAGTACAGGGAACGGAGGGATTTAACAAACCATGACAGACAAATCCAGCCAAGAATGCTGGCTTTGCTAACAGGTCAGGGTGTCGTCTCGGGTGGTGGCGCTGGCAGGAACCCTGGCAAAGCGCGACTGCTCGCTCGTGCCACCGCGTTGTCGTCTCGGTGACCCTGGAGCGGCCCCGTGTGTACGCTGCGTGTGAACCAACTCTGGTCCACAGTGGGATCATTTTCTGTGCTTTGTGGAAAACTCTGGTTTACGAAATCTGAGCTCATATTTGAAAGAGAAAGGAAGGACGCTACGGATGTGAAGCCACGATCCCAGAACCTGAGAGCAGTAACTGATTTACCCGGAGGTGTGCAGTTGGACAGCACCTTCCCTTAAGTTAATGGATGAAAAGGAGAATTTCCTACGATGACGACCAAAGCGCCAGTAGCCAGCCACTCACAGCCAGGTACGAACCCTGTCCAAACCAGGTGTCTTAAAGCTCAAACAGGGCAGCTAAGCTACTCGCTTCTCATCTCCGCTGCCCCCGGCGCGCCTGTCAGCACGCTTCAAACAGGACGGCGACGAGATAAACAATGACTTACTTACGGCGTAGACGGCCGGGAAAGGCAGCGCTGTGGCTGCCAGCAGAGGCTTGACGCTTAGCCCTTTTGTAGGATCAAAACAGTGAAGTTCCGGTGTGTCATCAAGCTACAGTTACAAGTCCTATCAACCAGCCGCTGCAGGGCTTCTGCGTGATTTTGGTAACGTGTAAGACATTAACAACGTGTGAGTTAGATTCTGAACTAAATCCTCCAGTCAACACCCAGAAGCACACACCAAGTGACGAAGGTGAAAAGCTGACAGCACGTGTGCCCTGTGCCGGCGACGCCCCGTGTGTGGCTCGGCCCTCAGGGCGGGAAAGGTCCCAGCACACGCTCTCGCCGCCCCAAATCCTGGGAAACCTTATCAGCAACAGAGAGGCATTTTTCATTACTGTTTTTGGCTAATCACAGTGGAATGTTACACAATACACCACAAACTAACTGCTCAAAATTTATTTTACGTGGAGGCGGCACATGAAGGTACAGTCCTGGACCGAGTCAGGAAACTTGGATATTTGTGATTCCAGGTAACCCTCCTTTCAGGTAGGAAAACCTACCTTGTGAGGTTGTAAAGACGGACGACCCACTCTGAGAGACTGCTATGCCCGTGACTGCCCTGTTGGAAAACAAGGTTTCATAAATTACCGTCAACCACGTGCTAGGACACCAGTCTCCTTCAAGGCCTTGATTTAATTTAATTCAGCCCAAGTTTCTGTCATCGTTTTCGTCACAGCTCGTTCTGTGGGACCTGTCCCACCTTCCAGCAAGTCATGGCTTGGCAACTCCTAATTCTGTCCTGGCAACGCCTGCGGCTGGAAAACACCCCGACCCTTAGCTCCCGGGCTGCCCTGCCCAAAGGCTGCCTGCCCACATCTGCCCCCTGAATAACCAGTAATGCTAGGTGACCGCCGCCCAAACCACTGACGCCCCCCGAGCAGTCACTGCACTCGCTTCATCACTTAGCATCTGGCCAATGACGATGTCACCGTCTGGTCCTGAGGCAGGCTGGGGCCGGGGACCCTTTGCTGCAGTACCTGCACCTGGACAAACGTCTCCTCCAGCCACAGATACAAAGAAACTGTGAAACTATAAGGGACTGAAAATAACTGCATGCATGCCCAGCTGGGGCACATTATGGGCAGCGAGATACAAAAAGACCAAAAATCCCAACTGCCACTTCTGAAGAGCTGGGAGCAAAAGCAGGGCACTGCCCGTGCCCCCTGCACACAGCACCACCCAAGGGGTGGGCACGCCACCTAAGCCCCGCTCCAGCCGACCCCTGGACACGCCCCTGCCCTCACCCCAAAGAGGGGACCAGCTTGCCACTGCCTGGTGGGCCCAGCAAGGGCACCTGCTGTTTGTTCCCCATGCCCCGCGGCAGGAGCCCCAGTAAAGCCTTGCCTGAATCTCCTGTCTGGCTTCTTATCAATTTCTATTGATTAAGGAGGCCATGGACCCTGCCTGGTATCAGTCCCGGCACGTCCTCTTAAAGGTTCACTCATGTCTTCACTGCCTCGGGTGACAAGGCCCCTTTCTATGTGCCATTTAGAGAAGGTGACAAAGGAAAGCCGTTGTTATAACGAATAAGGTGGGACTTTGGGTTGCTTTGCAGGAGGCTGTGCTCTGATTTGGAGCCACCGATCGGAAGGGGACCGGCCCGTTCCGTTCCACCCATGACCAAGTGTACGTGATATCAGACAGGATGTCGGTGGCCCTGGAGCAGAACAGTGGGCCTCGTCCCTGGCCCTGAGTTTTCTTTTCTGGAACAGGATGGGTCAGCGAGGTCAGTGCTTCCCCAACCTTCCCACCAAAGTCCATCACTGTCCCTGCAGACAGGGGACCAGGGACACTCATGACCCCTCTAGGGCCAACAGCAAGCCTGATTTTGGGGAAGAAAAGGTTGGTTTGTTTTTTTAATAGATCTTTATTGGAGTATAATTGCTTCACAATAGTGTGTTAGTTTCTGTTGCACAACAAAGCGAATCGGCCACATGCATACACATGTCCGCATATCCCCTCCCTCTTGAGCCTCCCTCCCGCCCTCCCTATCCCACCCCTCTAGGTCATCGCAAAGCACCGAGCTGATCTCCGTGTGCTATGCGGCTGCTTCCCACCAGCCAACTATTTTACATATGATAGTGTATATACATTGATGTCACTCTCACTTCACCCCAGCTTCGCCCTCCCACCCCATGTCCTCAAGTCCATTTTCTACGTCTGCGTCTTTATTCCTGCCCTGTAACTAGGTTCATCAGAACCTTTTTTTTTTTTCTCTTAGACTCCATATATATGTTAGCATATGGTATTTGGTTTTTTCTTTCTGACTTACTTCACTCTGTATGACAGACTCTAGGTCCATCCACCTCACTACAAATAACTCAATTTCGTTTCTTTTTATGGCTGAGTCATATTCCATTGTGTATATGTGCCACATCTTCTTTATCCATTCATCTGTCGGTGGACATTTAGGTTGATTCCGTGTCCTGGCTATTGTACATAGAGCTGCAGTGAACTTTGCAATGTTCTCTCTGTGTGTGTATACACACACGTCTGTTACCATGTTTTATAAAAGATACATTTTCCCTGACAATGTCAGTAAATGCAACACGTGGGTAAGACGTATCCTGTTCCTCCCCGAAGGTTCCCACCATCAAGGACTGGAGGGCCGTGTCCTTCTCTGAGAGGCGCACAGCTGCCTGCCATCTGCAGACCCCATCCCGTGCTCTAGAATGACCGACAGCAGAAATGACACCCATTTTGTGCCAAGCCTTCCCGTGCTACACTGACCCCTGGTGGCTGATCACTACTATGGACAGTTTAGGGGGATAAAAACCAATCAAGACCCCCAGGCCAAGACCCCGGCAAGTGCGAAGCCGCGGCCGAGACGTTCTTACTCTTTGTGGACTTTGTGCTGCTCATGGAGCTGCAGTCGCGTGATGTTACTCCAGGCCAGCGTTCTGCTTTCTTCGGTCAGGTCTTCAAAAGACTCTTCACCTGGAGAGACTACGTTAAATTGCAGCTCCGTCAGTCAGCTAAATTTCTGACCAGTGTCGGAGATGACAAGCATCAGAGGCACAAGATTTTCTATTAAAATCAAATAACCAAGAAAGCAAAACGCCCACCGAAACAGAACTGCTTCAAAAGGTACTTGTTAGATAGCTCCATGTTAGTCAAGGGAGAAGAATGAGGTACATAATCGAAATAAAATAGCAATCATTTGGAGAAAGATTAAAAAGTATCTTTGAATACTGTGGGTCTTTGTATACTTTTATCAATGTTTGCACAGTTTTCACTCTACCCCTAAACTGGGAACTTCAGGAACTATGTAACCATTTCCTTGTCAGCAATCTTTGTAACCACCTGACAGTTCCCTAAGAACACTGCCCTTTGCTTTTGGTTTCCAGACAGAGAAAGAAGAGACGAAACCAATTACTACCGCGTTCCTGGACAGGACTAGCTAAGCAGTCCCTTCACTTCTGTTTTAAGAAAGGCTGGAACAATTTCCCTTTTAAGCTAATCCTCGTGGATGGGCCTGGTGACTAAGCAGAGCACGGGTTTAAGGGCATCACGAGATAATCTCCAGCCTTCATGACTTAACCTGTGGGGCTTTCTCCCCAGAGAAGCGCTGCCGGCCAGCCCTGGGTCGCGTGACCGCGAGAGGCCCAGCTGTGTGGCCCGAGAAGCCTGGACGCTCCTGGGACACAGCGCAGAGCGGGAGAAAATGAGAAATCCAGCGGTCTGCTCCCGAGGTTCCAGACAGTGTCAGACTCCTGGGAGCCTGGGGGGCTGAGGCTGTCTTGTGTGAAATGTAAAACGTGGATTGACTGGATGAAGGCAAGCATCTCCTCCTCCCTTTCCAAATACCAGATGTGAGACGGAGTCAAGTTCATTCCAGCACCTGGCATAGACACTCTGTAAATGTCTGTCAAGTGACTGAATAAGAAAAGAGAATCAAATGAAGAAAACAGAGCGCCCCGAATTCAACCTCTGTGTGTCGGGGCAGAAGAGGAGAGTGAGGACGCCAGAAGTCATTCCTGGGCAAGAGCAGGAAAGAGCAGGGCGCCGGGGAGCTACAGCAGCCACGGCCAGGGCGGGCCAACAAGAACACAAGAATGGCTAGGAATCAACCACCAGCCGGGCAAACCTCCGAAGAGAAAGAACGTAACAACAACAGTGAAAAATACTGCCAAGTCTCATTAAATTACCAGGAAGTAAAAGTGATTTGATTTCCTTTAAGGTCAAAAGTTAAACAAAACAACAAAAAAAGAAACAATAAAACAGAAAAGATTTGTTTGTTTGCAGGAGAAATGCAGTGAGACAGGAAAACAGAATCATCTCTAAGCTGCCCAGGGTTCATGACTGGTCTCTCCAGAATCCTCAGAAACGTCTTAATCAGACAAGAGAAACAGAAGGTGCTCACACTGTTTATTCTCTTTTCAAAATTTACCTGGAGAATCTGCCGTGGAAGCGTTATAACTGGAGGGCTGGGACAAGCTTTTAAACTTTGGGGTGATCCTTCGAGGATGCGGGGTCACGAAGAGCTGCTTCGGTGTCTGCCCAAACTCCAAGATCTGGGTGAGCATGGCTACCTTCTCGTCAGGATCCTCAATGCTTTAGGGGCAGAGCACAGACCACGTGGTGACCTCTAGGTGCAAAGCTCCTTGATCTGTATCACTTGAAATTCGTGCACTCGACAGGAGAGAGATTAACCCTCCAACAGTAATAGACGCTACGTGCCGGGACTGTCTAGACCGTATCACACATCTTTAATTTCTGAGGCTCGGTAATTTACATAGCGGTGAAAGCAAGGTGTAATTCACTGTAACATTTCCATACCTTAATATCATCAAATGACTGCACTCATCATTTAGACAAAGAGGTCATTTGTAGTCAAGTAGAAACTCCTTACTGACATATACATACCTGTTCAAGTCGACACCTCCTTCGTAGGTCAGGGGATGAAACACTGAAAAAAAGAGATGTAAAACACTACTGAAAGATGTACTGTTTTGTTATAATATACACTCTTTATTTTAAAAACTCAACAACTTTAAACTTTTATTCAAAGAAACTGATTTTCACTTTGCGAAACAGCCTAATAATATCCAGCTTGGGTAAATATCAAGCCAAACTATTATCTTTTCTGAGCAGCGATCTAACTGGCCGTGAGACGGTCCGCTACCTCGGTGTACTTCTCGGTCAGCATGCCTCTCCCCGGGAGAGCACAAAGCACCCTGTGCGGCGTGTGAGGGGTCAGGTCCACACACCCATCCCCGTCGCCAACACTGAGAAGCCTGGCGGAGGAAGGACGGGCCCCGAAGAGGAGAGGGCGACCGCGGGCTTCTCTCTGCTCAGTCACAAAGACGCTCTGGGGCCTCGTGGGAACCAAGGCCACCGTTCCATCCTACGCTGACTGAGCTTTAGTAAAAGTGATGGAATGGGATGGAGAGTACATGCTAAAATTAGAAGACTCTAGCAAAAGACCTCCTGGGACCACGGCGAAGCGGGTATTTTTAGACAAAAGCACTTTCTCTCCCGCCTTTTATTCAGTATCTAATCTGGGGTCGCTGAGCCAGGAGGCACCGCCTGCTGAGACAAGATGCTTCTGCTAAGGAAATAAGCTGCTCTGAGTTCAGTTTGGGGGTTGCTTTTGTTTCCATCAAACACTAAATGGAGTTTCAGCGACTGTTACACACCATTGTGGGCTCCGACAGCATCCCTCCCCTTCTGCTTGTAGCCAAACACGAGATCGATCCACTCGTGAAGGTGCTCTGACACGTAATCGCTTTCCAGTGCGTCTCTGCTCTTCTGGAGAAAGTCCTCGGGACCTAGTAGGTTAGACTCGATCAAAACACCCCAAGTCGCCACTTTACTTTCTCCCGGTCCTTTCATCTATTCGTATGCAGACAGAGCTTCTGGGACAGGCACGAGGGACATGCTTCTTAATGAGTCTCCCCCCAATCATATAAAATATAAATTTGGGGGGTGGGCGGAGAGGCAAAAACCATTGTTACAACACTTAGCTCTCTGGAATGCATAATTATGGTTTTACATCACAGACGCATAGAATACTTACAATTTGGAATAAGACTTTACCATCTCATTTAGATAGAGGATTATACCGTTATTTTGAAAAATCTAAGCAACTAAATAATAATGCTGATATTGCACGACTAAGCAGAGAATTTCTATAATTCAGTGCTTCCAAGGTGGTACTCACTCCGGGCCCAAGGGGGGAGTTCTACGTCATCAACCATCTGCCCTCCTTGTCTCTTTCCCAAATCCAGCTTCAGACTATTGACTAAAAAGCTGACATCATCACCATAGAATTCCGGAATCAGCTGAAAGTTTCAGGGGAAGGAAAAAAGAAGAACAGTAACAAACATTTTTTAAAGCAGTTACAAACCACAAGCCCAGTGAATCATTGGCTTGGTAACTGCTTACCTCTTTAAAATCAGTTGCACCATCCAAACAGTTTTTCCAAGTTTCTGCAATACTAAATATGAAAAAAAAAATTCAACTGATGTTAAATCCAGGGTATGGAAACAGGAACAGCAGCACTTTCGAGGCTCCTGGGTGCTATTCTACACTTGACCTAAATTATGTCATCTCGCTCATTAATTCACAATCCTCAGTATTCACATGAGCTGCCCCACCGGAGGAGCTCGTGTGGATATTGGAGATTCACAGAAAACTCTGGGCCCACATAGGGAGTGAGCAAGGAGTCGGGATGTGGACCTGGGGGTGTCCCCAAGTCCAGGCCGGGGACCTCCCCCAGACATGGCCTTATCGAAGGGCCACTCGGGGCAGGTGCTTAAACATGAAAAATCAGCAGTTCTTTTAAGGACTCATTTCGAAAATGGATTATAAACAGACATGTGCAGAGCTTAGAAAAAGACTGGAAAGACACAGACCAAAAGATGAACAATGAGTGTTATCTCAGTGTGGTCAGGTGCCACATGAAATTTATTTTCTTCTTCATATTCTGATTTTGGGGGGTAAGAAAAGATTACCTTTATAATAAAAAATATTATTAAACACTGACAGGGATTGTATTCAATTCACAGCAAGATTATTTAGAATAATGAGATGTTGGAAACAGCCTAGGTGTCCAACCATAGAGAAATAGTTAAAATAGTTAAATTATGGCATATGTTAGGATGTGATACATTAAATTTTAAAAAAAAATCACCATTTTGAAGAACATCCAATAATATGGGGGAAAACTTCAAGATCTAACAAAAGGCTATAAAATACAAAAGGCAGGACAAAAATACTGTATTTAAAATTTGTTCTCCATCACTAATCACTAGAGAAATGCAAATCAAAACTACAATGAAGTATCACCTCACACCAGTCAGAATGGCCATCATCAAAAAATCTAGAAACAATAAATGCTGGAGAGAGTGTGGAGAAAAGGGAACCCTCTTGAACTGTTGGTGGGAATGGAAATTGATACAGCCACTGTGTAGAAGAGTATGGAGGTTCCTTAAAAAACTAAAAACAGAACTACCATGCGACCCAGCAATCCCACTACTGGACATATACCCTGAGAAAACCATAATTCAAAGAGAGTCATGTACCATGATGCTCACTGCAGCTCTATTTACAATAGCCAGAACAAGGAAGCAGCCAAAGTGTCCATCGATAGATGAATGGATAAAGAAGATGTGGCACATATATACAATGGAATATTACTCAGCCATAAAAAGAAATGAAATTGAGTTATTTGTAGTGAGGTGGATGGACCTAGAGTCTGTCATACAGAGTGAAGTAAGTCAGAAAGAGGAAAACAAATACAGTGTGCTAACACATATATATGGAATCAAAAACAAAATTGTTCTGAAGAACCGAGGGGCAGGACAGGAATAAAGGCCCAGACGTAGAGAATGGACTTGAGGACACGGGGAGGGGGAAGGGTAAGCTGGGACGAAGTGAGAGAGCGGCATGGACATATATACACTACCAAATGTAAAATAGATAGCTAGTGGGAAGCAGTCGCGTAGCACAGGGAGATCAGCTCGGTGCTTTGTGACCACCTAGAGGGGTGGGATGGGGGGGTGGGAGGGAGACGCAAGAGGGAGAAGATATGGGGATATATGTATACATATAGCTGATTCACCTTGTTATACAGCAGAAACTAACACACCATTGTAAAGCAATTATACTCCAATAAAGATGTTAAATATATATATATAATACTTACACAATTGAACAAATATCAAAAAGAAAAATAAAGATGTTAAAAAATAAAATATGTTCTCACATTTACACACACACACGACTACACAAAGCCTGAGAGGAACAGATACAACAATTACTGTAGTGGTTTTTTTCGTTTCCTTCCATTTTTGTTTAAATCTGGTTTTCTGAAATGAACGCGTCGCACGTGCATGATGAGAAAGTTTACAAAGCGCCAAGTGAGGTGTTTATGCCCAACCTGTTGAACATTCTGTCTGCGTTGTCGAATCTTCCGTTCTGCAGACACAGCATATACTCTGGTGCTAGAGGGGAAAAAAGTCGGAGTTAAGCAAGACCACAGAACCACTGAAGAGTCCACGTGAAGTAACATGTCCCTGGGAGAGACGGCGAGGAATCTTACCAATCCTGACCAGATAAAACAGCACGTAGCCCGGGGAGGAGTAGTGGCTGCCGTACATGAACTTGGGCTCCGGCATCTCCTGGTAGCGTGCCTACAACACAGGGAGAAAAAGTCCTGAGTGCTGGCTGTGAAGACAGTAACCGACTCCAGTAGTAAAAGCCTAAGGAAATCATGGCCTGGACACATTCTAGCCCCTAATGTCTCTCCTAAAGAGGAAAAGGGGAAGATAAAAAAGCGGGGGGAAAATCTGAGCAAACACAGCATTCTTGCAATAAGCATCTTGGTTTTCTTGGCCTCATGGTAACAATGTCTGCTGGGGCAGGACTGAAAAGAAGAAATTTTATGCATCTCTTGTGCAGTTCACCAGAGAGCCCCTTCGTGAAAATAAATGGGTAAACCTGTGACCGGCTCAGCTTCCTACCTCCTGAATTGTAAGCAGAAATGCAGACGGTGAGCAGCTAAATTCATAGGGAAGGCAGCGGGCAGAGGGGGAGAGAGAGAGAATACGCTCAGAAACGTCGGTCTCTCCAGATATACTTCGCCTAAGTCTTGAAGAAACGAGCTTCAGGTATATAAAAACACAGGGGAAGGGGGTTCAATCCCTGGTCAGGGAACTAAGATCCCACATGCTGTGTGGTGTGGCCCCAGAGTAAATAAATAAAATTTTAAAAACCAACAAAAACAATCAAACAAAACATATGCCAAGGCTCCTGGGTTGCTTAGACACCAGGAATCCCTGAGTCCACGTACCAGCAGCCTCTCCAGACGTTCCTTGTTGAGGGCCCCTACTGGCTTACTGAGATCCCGGAAGGTCCCTGGATTTGACAGATCTATAAAAGAAATAAATTTTTAAAAATTACTTACAATAAATAAAGCAAACAAGCTTACCCTTAATAACATTCTCTCCCTGAATGAATTCACATGCACACATTTATTTCCAAATAATAAATAGCTTTTTAAAAACAGATCCATTAGAATTAATATTTCTGATGATTATTAATATAGCTGTAAAGGTTAGAATTTGAAGACCTACTGATAAAAAAAACTATATTCCAAGTTAAACAACGAAAAATAAATTTCAAAAGCCATTATTGTACCAAAATTTACTTTTTAGGTTTGAATTATAGTGACTATTATTATTCTGTGATAATAGCATAATTTGAGAACTGGGGACCTGAATCTTATCAGATAAATAAATTATATTCCTAGAAAATCTGCTACCTTTCAACGACAAGGGTGCAATCAGTGAACTGTCAAAAGTAATTCAGTGTTCACAATATCTAGTTTTAAGATATTACAAAATAAAATTACACTACAATCACATTTTTGGTAAAATAATTTGAGAGAGAGAGAGAAGTGTATATACCACAAGTTAAAATGGTTCTCTCTAGGTAATGTAATTATTGATGAGTCCTGTTTCCTCCTTTCAGTGTTTCGGTACTTTCTAAGTGTTCTTTAACGAACAGCTATTATGTTTGGTAATCACATATTTTAATGTGAATTGAAAAGTACTACGGTGACCTGAGGCGCAATTTTCAAAGTGAAAACTTAAGTATTTGGAAACAGAGTACTTATTGGTAGCAGTGGTAACACTAGCTGAAGATCCCATGCATGTCTTCTGGGTGTGGCTTTCGAGAAGTATGTGAGTACTTTTTTTTTAGAATTAAAAACAATTCAGAGACAGTAGAGAAAACATACAGAACACACGTAATTCCCATGACACCCATCCAGTATCGTGGCACGGAGACGGGCCACCGTCAGTAATAAAATCAAACGGGTTCTACTCTGTTCACGAATCACAACGTGGTTCTAAGAGGGAATGTGTTCTTTGCTCTAAAAGCCTGGCTCGGTGGCACGCACCCAGCTCGGAGCTGCTGTAGTCGCCGACGACCCAGGGGAACACGGGGTACTGGGAGAGGTCATTGCAGCTGCGGTCGGCCAGCGTGTTGAGATGCAGCAGGTACTGGTAGTTGGACAGGAGCCCGCGCTGCCACTGCAGTGTGTAGCCCTCGGCCGTGCGCTCCGCCACGTGGTGCTCTGGGGGGACAGGTGAGGACAGGCCCGGGTCACACTGAGCTCCACGTGTGCGGGCGATGGTCACTCAGCATGTGAGGGCGCTACAGAGGCTTTCAGTGTAAACCCTTCAACCCATTTCTGAAAAGTACATTTTAAAAAAAGAAAGTAGGCTACAGTTTGTTTTTACCAAAGAGTTGTTCTGTCAAGTATGAATGAGCATCTCCAAGATCCAGGAGGGAAATTATTAAATGTATGATATAAAACATATCTATTAAATATATAAAACATATCACATCTATGAAATATATGATATAAAACAAATATTAAAGTATGGAGCAAATACATAAATATGACATGGTAATATATATAACATTTGCTATATTTATATATAGTCTACAATATGTACTAACAAAGAATCCTTCCAAACGTGCTTGAGTTTTAATGCCTTTAAGAAGCCATGACCATTTGTAAAAGCTCATTTCCTCCATTTCTTATGAAAGTAAAACGAAACCATCTTTTAGTTTTCTTTCAGATCTGGAAGCAGGGTACACTAAGGCTGATTTGTCACTGACTACGTATTATTTATGCAAGTGAGGAATAAGGAAAAGAACAGAAACTGCTGAAGGAGAAAACAAGTATCTGTCAGAGTTCTCAAACTAGAAGGACCAGAAAGACTGCCCAGAAATAACCTCAGGAAAGATGGAAGCACAGATGGTGTGGCACCAATGATAACGTTCCTGTAAAATGAGTCAACTGTTCTATTTTGTTTAGAAAATTCTGCTTTCAGCTTTGTACTGGCTGCATCAAACTTATCTAACTCATTTGCTGGTTCAATATTTATTCTTATATACTTTGCCAAGTTTCTTCTCTAATCAGCTACCAGGAAAGGGTTTAAAAACTCAAAACACTTATCCTCTGATTTTCTGCTCTCAGAATGTCTCAGAGAAAGTCTGAACAATCTCAGGAATGAACTCAGAGAGAATAAACGCTTCACAGAAGCAGACCTTTTAGGCCACGGCAAGTTTTTTGACTTGAGATTTTAGGACTCACCATGAAAGTTGAGTTTTTTGTTGTCATCTTGTTATAGTTAGAAAAATTAAATGAAAAAAATTAAATCAGGAGGCAGGAGATAACAGTAAACTTATACCAAAGCTATACTTAAGCATTAAGTTAAAGTGAACAACAGCTTAGTGTGAGAAGAAAAAAAATATGAACTCAAACCTACTGTAAAATACGCTCTCTATTGAAAATAAACTATTCCTCCTTGAGAGAAAACTTCTTTTCTAAGGGAGTAAGTCACTACACATCTCATAAATGATTTCACTGCACACGGGAACAGCAAACTAAGATGGTATTAATAAAATCCCAACATTGATTTTTAAAAATTCCATTCTACTCATCTGGCAATTTTGAAAACAAGAATAATTCAACCATACAACTTAATATGTTTATGCTTGAAAAGAAAAATACAGGTGTTCTCTCTGATAAAAGTGGGAAAATTCACATTTCCCAAGGAAGACTGAGGAAATATTAGTTATAAGCAAACTGAGTCCCACGGTACCATACTGAGCATAGAAGGTTCCTATGTTCCTTTTGTACCGTTTTCCAGCTTTGTGATTAAGACCACAATTAATGATCACAGACATACGACTGGGTAACCCACCGTCTCACAGAAAGAAACTGAGTCCTGGTTTTCATAAACTAACAGAAAACAGGACTGGACATAAAAATAATTAGGTGGATTCGTATATAATCCATTCAACTTGGGGGTTGTTAAGATACAAAAAACATTTAAATATATTTATCAAAAGTTTTTAAAACACAGGATTGGAGTGAACTATTACCAAATTTCATTTATATTTCCCGTAATTTTCAGTGTGCCGTTCTGCTAACTGAAGTTACTGATGAGAAGGACTAAGTAGGACCACAGAGATGATTCCAGATGCAGCACTGCTGTCCTCTCACTTCCCACCCCAGTTACTCGGGAGCTGAACCACCTTCACACGAACAGATACAATGAAGAGTGAGCCCCAAACCTAGATATGTAGCAATGTAAAAATAGAGGTCATCTCGGTCTTGACGTTCATAGAACTTCAGGTAGACGTCGGAACACAGATCATCTTCTGTGCAAAACACTTCCAAGCCCTACAAATCCAGAAAGAGAAGAATAAAACAAACGGCATCTCAACGTGAGTGACGCAAGTACAAAAGCCTTTCAACTAAACACTTGCATTTTTTTTTTTTTTTTTTTTGCAGTACGCGGGTCTCTCACCGCTGCGGCCTCTCCCGTTGCGGAGCACAGGCTCCGGACGCGCAGGCTCAGCGGCCATGGCTCATGGGCCCAGCCGCTCCGCGGCATGTGGGATCTTCCCGGACCGGGGCACGAACCCGTGTCCCCTGCATCGGCAGGCGGACTCTCAACCACAGCGCCACCAAGGAAGCCCCTGCATTTTTTATTTGCAGGTCTTGTATGCATATTCCCCAGCAATGAATTTGATTTATAAGGACAAGACGTGTCTCAGCTAAACTTTACAAAATCCCTTTTGACCTCGAGGATCTTTATTAATGACAGCATTTGTGAGTTTAGTATGTTGAAATTCAAAACTGGCTGATCCACGTCTTCACCTATCTTCTTCAGAGACAAAGGTTTAGCTTTCTTTTACAAATTAAGTCATAATTATGTCAACTTAAACTGATAATTGAATAACTCATTTAATTAGTAGGATGCAATTATTTTAAGAAAACTATGAGCTGCGTGAATGTTGTGAGGGTGAAGCCGAGACGGGACAGGAATAGACAGGGAAAGGATGAAAGGGCAGCACTGTCCTAGGTTCAGATACAGGCTTCCAGCGTTACTAGTGAGGGAACCGAGGGAGTGAACTCCTGGAGTCTCAATTCCTTTGTAAAATAGGGTATCATCGACCTCACAGGGATTGCGCTGATAAACGAATATTGTACATAAATTGCCCAGTAGGCAGAAGGTACTTAATCAATGCCAATTTCTTTTTTTCTGACTGCATCTCTATACCCAAAGGAGGAGGAGATTTTTAACAGAATCTGTTTCCCTAATCCTCTGTTGGCACTCGAAATGGAGAATTGCCTTTTAAGTAAAATAGGCAGGAAAACAGTTAAATTTCATAAACACAAAACACCACAATGAGATGCTGAAATATCCACAATGCTCTTGTAATGCCACCTACTGGTTAACCTCTGAAGGAGAACAAATAGATTTATATCGACGTCAAGCTAAAATCCCTTCGAGTCACACCTTCCGTGGCGACTGGTTTCTACAATAAGCGTGTGAGACTCACAGAAGTGTGGACACAGGCTTATTCAGGAGAATGGCGGGGAGGGCCGCCCAGGTGACTGAAATGGTTATTTTATCCATTTCTCCCTCTCAGCAAGCCTGAAGGCTGAATTAATACAAGTTAACCATGAGGATGCTACAGTTCCACTGAGACCTGCTGTCGCAGCTTCCCAACTTTGCCTGGAGATGTCGCCGCTGTAACTGGACCAGTTCTGCGTCCATTATCCCCACACAAACCCAGGAGGACCCTGAGAACTCGGCAGGGAGAAAACTCAAGGGCACTTGGGCCCTCCTGCTCTTGGAGCCACAGCCTCTTTCCCAACAGCCCTCCCCCCCCACAGGAGGAGTCGCTCCTTGATAGATAAACCTCCAGCGCAGCCAAAAGAAAGGGCAGCGGGCCTCAGGGCCCCTCTGCTCACAACACGAACAGCCGCGCCTTTCAGACGAGCCCGAGTGGCCAAACGGAAGACAAGACAGTCATCCTCTCGAGGGGATGTTCCCCTCAAACTCACCAGAGGCATGAGACCATGTCTCCTCTTGTAAATGCGGCGGATGTCGTGGAGTGTTATCTGGACCATGGGTTTCTTTAAAAGTAGAAAGACAACCTCAAACGTCAAGATTCTGACACAATTAGATGCCACCCTTCAGCTGCCCCACCTTAACTTCCTGACGGGTCCCTCCTGGACACCTGGAAAGTGAGCTCTGAGAACAGGGCATGCCTCACTTTACACGCCGGTCTGCCCTTTTCACTAGCTGTGTGACCGTGGACCAGTCCCCCTACCCACCCCCCTGGCCGGTACCCCCCAGGATGATAATGCAGGCATCTAGCTTTCAGGTTTCTGCAGGGTTGCTGAGTGGTAAGAAATATTAAAGGATTGGTGTAGACCTCCTCTCAGGAATGTTCCTATTTTATAGACCTACGGTTTGCTCAGAACTGACATACAGCTTTTTTTTTTTTAGAATCCTGTCTTTTAGCTCCTTAAACTACAGTGTAATAAGGCTCATAAACAGCTATAGTATAAAGCAGGGCCTCTAAGCTTTATAAGGAGGAAAATTTTCTCCCTTCTCTGGAGCCTTAAAATGCTAGTGAGAGAGGAGCAAGGTCGTAAAAGGTACTGAGACTGGCTAAAAGGCGACAGGTCCACCCTCCTCCCTCCAAGTAAGAGGGAGGGAGAGCCTGCAGACGCAGGGTATGTAGCCGTGGAAGCTGCCTGAAGACCGGCCAAGGCCCCCAGCCCAGACCTGGGACCCTGAAGCTGTGGCTTATACTCAGATATTGTTGCTCAAGTATTGACCCAAGCCACAGCAACAGCGTTGGTCCAGCCAACTGATGAGGCCACAAAGAATGCCATCAGCAACGTGTACTGTGTCCGCTGGAGGGCCCGGCGAGTGTGCCCTACCACCTGGTGGACAGAATTGTTATAGCATCACCTTTCACTTAGGAAAGTGTTCACGTTTCAGTGACAGGTGATGCCTGACCAGCCGGAGAACTTCTTCCATGGCAGAGAACACTCCTGTCTTGAAGCTACCTGCCAAGCGGTCCAACTGCATTAGCAGAGCTTAGGGTTTCTGTTCTTTCAGTGAGAACCACTCTGAAAAGGGTCCGTATCTAGATAAAGCCGCCGGTCTTTACAAGTTGTAGTGCAGAAATCTGAGTTCAGCTTTACTGTGTGGCCTCGTGAGTCTAAAGTCATCGTGCAAGAGGAGGTGTTTCCAGCATCACAGCAGCAGAACTGCAGCTGCCCAGTGACAGCCATGCCACATGCAGCTCTGCACTGGCTGGAGGGGCCACTTCACACTGCTCCTCTGGGACAGATGCAGATCTGCTGATTTGGTGTGTAATTAAGGGAAAACGAGAAATACAGCTTAGGTGTACGTATAAGCAGATACACAGAAAACATCCAGCTCTCCTTAACCTTAGTATATTTCATTGCTCTCTTGCAGATGTGCTTCCGAGTAGAAAGGCATAAACCTCTAATGACCCTTTACTAAAATCAGAAGGGGCAGGGTTTCTTTTCCCCCGAAGTAACAGAAAGTAAGTCAGAAGAGCTCAAACACGGGTGAGGGTGCATCAGGATTACACGGGGAGCCGTTAAACACCAGATGCTGGATGGGGACGGGGGGTAATTGTGACCCTCCCCAAAATGTGAGAACACTCTAACTGTCAAGTCAAGTTCACAGGAAAGAGAGCTTGAAGACACAAATGGGAACACCAAAGGAGTCCTCCGCTGGCCTACAGACTACTTACCGGGTACCCATTGAGAGGCTGGAAATACAGGTTGGTGTCAGTGATGCACACGTGGCCAGGATTCGTCACCAGAGGTGTCACCATTTCTGCTTTGCATTCCATGTGCAGCTTTTCAGAAACACTTTGGAATCTGAGAATATGTTTTTTCCAGCAAAAGCAAGAAAAATCAGAACTCGATCTACTTTCTAGATTTAACTTTATCTGAGGGGGCTACAAAGTGACTCTGCAGAACAGGTGTCTAAACACTGCATCTGATACAAGAAAACTGGTGATATAAATCAGTCGCCTAAATAAAACTGACTTTCTTTTCAATGGTATAATGAATACTTGATTTTTTTTAAAAGCAGATGAGGTTACATATCAAAGAAGAGAAGACAGACAAGTAAAAAATACCAAATAACCCTGTTATTGGCACTCTTCATTTCTCCCCAAATAAGCAAGTCGGCCTTGAAACTATTCTTACATTAACATAATTTTCTATTTTTGTGTCATTAAGACCTATTTTATTGTCACAGAAACTGTTTTGGCATGGGTAGCACTTACTTCACACCACATTCTATAAGGCTATGGGTACATAATTACAATTACTTGCACGTCAGTTCCAACGTATAGTCTTTTGTGGATCTACTGCAGTAAAACCAGTCAAAGGTGATCACCACTCCCTCCTAAATTATGTTAACTCATCAAAAAAGTCCATTTTCGCTCTGCTTTACTAATTAAAAAAAATATAGAAGGGAAATAACCAAGTCATCAAGAGTTTAGGCAATTACTTAGTTAAATAACTGAGCTAAAAATAAGTCCCCTCTGGGACTTCCCTGGTGGCGCAGTGGTTGGGAAACCACATGCCAATGCAGGGAACACAGGTTCAATCCCTGGTCCAGGAAGATCCCACATGCCATGGAGCAACTAAGCCCGTGCGCCACAGCTACTGAGCCTGCACTCTAGAGCCTGCAAGCCACAACTACTGAGGCTGCGCGCCACAACTACTGAAGCCCACGTGCCTAGAGCTCGTGCTCCACAACAAGAGAAGCTACCACAATGAGAAGCCCATGCACCACAACAAAGAGTAGCCCCCGCTTGCAGCAACTAGAGAAAGCCCACGCACAGCAAGGAAGACCCAACACAGTCAAAAAAAAAAAAAATGTCTCCTCTGTAAGTAGTAGAACAAAAGCAGGGCTTCCCTAGTGGCACAGTGGTTAAGAATCCACCTGCCAATGCAGGGGACATGGGTTCGAGCCCTGGTCTGGGAAGATCCCACATGCTGTGGAGCAACTAAACCCATGCGCCACAACTACTGAGCCTGCGCTCTAGAGCCCGCGAGCCACAACTACTGAAGCCCACAGGCCTAGAGCCCGTGCTCCACAACAGGAGAAGCCACCACAGTGAGAAGCCCACCACCAAAACAAAGAGCAGCCCCCGCTCACCACAACTATAGAAAGCCCGTGTGCAGCAGCGAAGACCCAAAGCAGCCAAAAATAAATACATAAAATAAATAAATGTATTCAAAAAAACAAACACAAAATCATACAGCAGCAGGCTTCTTCTTCCAGTTTGGACGTGAAGGAGACCTCACAGCTCTCATCCCAACCACAAAACCTGCCAGATGAGCTACACAATCCTTGCTATGTTTAGAAACCCATCAGAAAGCTCAGGTGCAGAGAAACCTAAATGAAGGGACCAGCAGTTGAGTGGCAGGACGAGGGGCAATCTTCCACAGGGGGCAAGGGCTGCAGGATGAGGGAGACGCCAGACAGCAGGAGTCAGGCCTGGAGGGCAGAGGTGCTCCATGGGCGGAGAGCTCGAGGCTCAGCTGTGAAGCACAAGGATATCTCCAAATCCTTCAAGGGCACCGACCCCAAGCCCCGTTGAGGACAGTTCTGCTCACTCCCACCGTGGAACTGGGCATGGGGACCTGGATTTAACCCAGCTCCACTCATTACACTGACAAAGCCCCCAGGGCAAGCAGCAGGCAGGATGGGAGTGGGCGTGACCACCTCCAGAGGCAAATATTCCTTAGGTCAGCCTCTACAGTTCCTTTAAAACAAACTTCCCAGCACACAAAAAATTACAAGAAACACAAAGAAGTGAGTAAATATGACCCACGCTCATGAGAGAGAAGATTCCATGGAAGAGGACCCGGACGTCGGATCCATCAGAGGGAGACGTTAAGATAACTGTAATAAATGTGCTAAAAGATCTAGAAGAAAAGATGGAAAACACACGTGAAGGGAAGGAAAACTTCATCCGAGAAGTAGAAACTGCGAAAAAGAACTGAAAGGAAATGCTAGAAATGAAAATCTGGGCTAGAGGAAATGAAGAATAACTTAAACAAGCTTAACAGACTGGGCATGGCAGAGGAAAAGTCCAATGTGGCTGAAAACAAGGCCAATAAAAACGTCCTAACTGAAACAAGACAAAAGAAGAAGAAGAAGAAGAATTTAAAAAAACACAGAACAGAGTGTCTGAGATCTAAGCGAAACTATAAAACATACTAACATGAGTGTAACTCAAGTCACAGGAGAAGAGACAGGAGACGGGGCAGGAGAGACACTGGTGGAAAGTGGTGAAAACTGTCTAATATAAGACACCAGTTCACAGGCTCCGTTACCCGGAAACCCCCAGCAGGACAGGCGCAGAGAGACTACACCTTAATTCACAGTAACAACAGGACAAATGATGTGACTTTTCACAGGAGACAATGGACAGCAACATACAATGGAACAAAAACCCTTCAAGTAGTGAAAGAAAACCGTGTGAACCTAGTATTTTATCTCCAACAAAAACACCCTTCAAAAACGAGGGTAAGATAGAGGTATTTTCAGACAAAGCTGGGAGAATCCATCCTGACCAGATATGCAATGTAAGAAATGCTACAGGAAGTTCTTTGGGCTTCAGAGAAATGACACCAGATGCAAGACCAGTTCTGCAGGAAGGAAAGACAGGCATTAGGAAACATAAGTATTCAAATATCCAAGTAAATAGAAAAGAATTATTTCTCAGTATTTTAATTTATGTACCTATAAATGCATGTATCTCAATTCTTGGGACTGGGAGTTTGGGATTGACATGTACACACTGCTATATTTAAAACAGATAACCAACAAGAACGTACTGCTAAAAAAAAAAAAAGGAAAAAAAATTCTTTAAAAACCTAAAATAACACCATATCATGGGTTTTATAGTATACGTAGAAATTTAATATAAAACCACAGATCACAAAGGGCAGGAGGGGTTATGTGGAAACACACTGCTGTAAGGCTCTTGAACGACTGTAAAGGAGTGTAATACACTCTTACCTGAAGGTACGCTATGTACAAGGTGCATATTGTGAGCTCCAGAGTGACCACTAAGAATGACACCAAGCACTACAGCTAAAAAGTAGAATACTTTAAAATACCAGATTTACCCAAAAGAAGGCAAGAAAGGACGATCAGAGAAACAAAGAAGAAATGAAATGCTAGGAAACAAATACTAAGATAGTGGGTTTAAAAACCAACTATATCCATAATTACATAATTATAAATGAATTAAACAATCCAATTAAGAAGCAGAGACTTTCAGACTATATAAAAAGACAACTATATAAAGTGTGTTTTTTGGAAACAGAATAAGACACAGACAAGTTAAAAGTAAAAAGGATAGAAAAAGATATAGCATGCAATCACAACATGTAAGAAAACTGGTGTCTTATAAATGTATGTAAACCTAATAACAGAGCCTGCCAGTGCACAAGGCATAAACTGACAGAAATACAGGGGAAAATAAACAATTCCACAATCATCACTGGTAATTTTAACACCCTTCTCTCAGTAATTGACAGAGCAAGTCAACAAAAAGTCAGTAAAGTACAGATGATCTGAACAACCATCAGCCAACTTGCCCCAAATGACGTGTACAGGGCACTACACTCCACAACTTCAGAGCACACGTTCCCGTCACGGGCCTGGGAAACCCGTGTCAGGACAGACTGTACGCAGAGCCACACAACACATCTCAACAAACCTCAAAAGACTGAACCAGGGCTTCCCTGGTGGTACAGTGGTTAAGAATCCGCCTGCCAATGCAGGGGACGTGGGTTCGAGCCCTGGTCCAGGAGGATCCCACATGCCGCGGAGCAACTCAGCCCATGCGCCACAACTACTGAGCCTGCGCTCTACAGCCCACGAGCCACAACTACTGAGCCTGCGCTCTACAGTCCACGAGCCACAACTACTGAGCCCACGTGTCTCAACTACTGAGGCCCGTGCGCCTACAGCCCGGGCTCTGCAACAAGAGAAGCCACCTCAATGAGAAGCCCACGCGCCACAAGAGTAGCCCCCGCTCGCCACAACTAGAGAAAGGCTGCACGCAGCAACAAAGACCCGACACAGCCAAAAATTAAAAAAAAAAAAAAAAAAAGACTGAACCATATACTCTCTGAACCAAGAGAGTATTAGATTAGAAATCAATAACAATACAACAGTAACAAGATTCCCAAATACAGAGAAGATAAACAACATACTTCTAAATAACCCAAAGAAAAAACCCAATGGGTCAAAGAAGAAATGACAAAGGAAATTATGAAATATTTCATATGAATGATAATAAAAACATATTAAAATCTGAGGGATGCAGCTGAGCAGTGCTTAGAGGTAAATTTATGTTCTAGTTCTACTTATAAAAGAAGGTCTAAAATCAGTGATCTAAACTTTGTAGGAAGCTGGAAAGAGAACAAGTTAAACCCAAAGTAAGCTGAAGGAAGGAAATCATAAGCGTGGAAATCAATTTTATATAAAATGATTTTTATATAAAAATAGAGAAAAATCAATAAAGTCAAAAGTTGGATCTTTAAAAAGGTTAATAAAATTGGCAAACCTCTGGCAATACTGATAAAGAAAAAACATAAAGCATCAACGTAAGGAATGAAAGAGGGACCATAACTGCAGATCCTACTGAGGTTCAGAGGACATTAACAACTTGGTGCCAGCACCTGACAACTTGGATGAACTGGACAAAGGTTTTGAAAAATGCAGCTTGACAAAATAGACACAAGAAGAAACAGACAATCTAACTAGTCCTATGTGTCAAGCAAATAGACTGACTAAATAAGAACACTTCAGGCCTACATAGCTTCACCAGTAAATGTGGTTAAAAATTTAAGCAAGAAATACAATCCTACACAAACTCTTTTGGGAAACAGAAGATAAAGGGAAATTTCTAAACTCACGTTATGTGGCTAGCATATCCCTGATGGCAAAACCTCACAAATACACTAAGATTTACAGAGCAATATCCATAAACAGAGATGCAAAAATCCTTTATAAAATACTAGCAAAGCAAATCCAGCAATATGTAAAAAGAACAATATATCATAAGCAAGTTGGATTTATCCCATGAATACAAGGTTGTTTTAACACTGAAAAAAACAACATAATTCACAATATTAACAGAATTAAAGAAAAAAAAGATCATCTCAATAAATGCACGAAAAGTACTTAACAAAATTCTAAACCTATTTTTGAAAATACTCTCAGCAAACCAGGAATAAAAAGAAACTTCCTCACTCTGATAAAGGGCATCTATGAAAAACCTACAGCTGGCATCATTCTTTAATGGTGAAACATTAAACCCTTTTCCTGTAAGATCAAGAACAAGGCAAGAATGTCTGCTCCCACTGCGTCTATTAATCAAACTGTGCAATGAGGCAAGAAGTAGAAATAAAAGCCACAAGTATTTCTGTGAAACTGTCATTATTCACAGATTAAATAATTATGGATATAGAAAACTCTATGGAATCTACAAAAAAACATGCTAGGACTAATGAGTAAATTCTGAATTTGGAAAAGTCACAGGATACAAGGTCACTGTTTCTAAAAAACAAAAAAACAACAAAAAACTACTTCTATATACCAGTAACAAACAATTGGAAAATAAAATTTCAATAGCATCAAAAAAATAAAAAATCTAGGATTACAGCCAACAAATCTAGGATTACAGCATCCACACCCACTAAACATATAATAATGGGGGAACTGGATGAGGGCAAAAGAACTCTTTGCACTCACTGTCTTTACATCTTTTCTTTAAATCTAAAATTAGTCCAAAGTATTTTAAAGAGGACATTTTGGGGTACAAATGGGGAAACCTGAATATGGAGCTATAAATTACCCGGCATACAGAATATTGCTACTTGAGTGTTATAACAGTACGGAGGAATGTCACAGAACTTTCTTGTGAGAGATACATGTTGAAGTAGTTACGGGTGAAGTGTCAGGAAGTCTTGCAGTGTCATTTCGAATGGTTCAGGGAAAAGTTGTATGCATATATTTTATATGTATCATACAAACATACATACATATGCACATCAGCTATACATGTATACATACATACAACATATATACAGACATATATGCATTATTTATACATGTACACACACACACAGAGCAAGCATGAGCATGTAAGAACCAAAGCAAATTCAGCAAAATGTTGACAAATTGACGCTTGGTGACTCATAAGGTATCTGTGTTCACTATATTATCTTTCAACTTGTGAAGACTTGAACTTTTTCAGAATGAACAACAGGGAAAAATAAATATAGTTTCAATGAAAAAGCATTTCCTTGGAAGTATGATGAAAATTTATCTCAGCAAAAATTTCCCTTCTTTCTTTTAGAGGAAGTATACAATCCTGAAATATCTCACTTCACACTGCAAAAAAGTCTTCCCCAAATTCTTCAACCTAACACTTTGGAGACTGGATAAGTCAAAAGTTTTATAGTGAACCATTTTTAAAATTAATGTCATGCTGAAGTCCAGGATTAAAGTCTAAATCGCTACTTAGAAAAATTACGCATTCTAAGTGTGTCAAAAGAAACTAATTCTTATTACTCCTTTTCCTTCCTAAAATGGAAGCTATTGTTTCCTCCCAACAATCCATTTAACTAATATATCCTACAAGTACAAAAATGAAAAGAAAATTAATGCTATATAGGTGAAACAGAAAAAGAAGTAAACAAACATAAACACAGAAAACACGTTATTGGCCAGATGGCTTTTCTGGCAAATTCTTTAACATTTGAAAATGTAGTGTAAGGGTCACAAATCTCACAAAGGTAGCAATAAAACAGAATATTACAAACGAATCTCATTTATACACATAAGCTTCTAGCAAAAGCCTAGCACATAATAATCCATAAATGAATCTATTCAACCAATACTTTCTACTTTGCCCTAGGCCTGAGGATTCCAAATACAAAAATCTAAAAATAAACATCTAAAATAAAAATGATATCTAGTGATTAGAGACTGAAACAATCGCTACATAAGATTTTGTACATATTAGAGAATCTCTATATAAAGTTAACGGAATGGGTCACAATGTGTAGCAGGGTTGCAGGTTTACACAAAAATCTACTACATTCTAAGTATCAACAATAAAATGAAATATTTTAGGATATCATTTACAACACCATCAAAAATACGAAGTACTTGGAATAAATGTAGCACAAGAGAAGAAAGAACTTTATAAAGAAAAATCATAAAGAAGACTTAAATAAATGGAAAGTTTCACTGCAATCACAGTCAAAATCCCAGCACGCCTTTCCTTTATGAAACTTGACAAGCTGATTCTAAATTTATACAGAAGTGTGTAAGACCAAGAACAGTGAAGACGTAAGTTAAGAAGGGGAAATATGGTGCAGGACCCTGTACTGCCTGATATTAAGAGTTGTCCTAAAGCTACAGTAATTCATACAGTGATACTGCAGATGGAGACAAATAGCCCAAATCTACTTAACAGAAGGAAATCTACTTAAAATAAGGCAAGAAACAAATAAGAGAATAGGTTAATATAAAAGTATACTTACTTGCAGAAAATATATTGGATACTTAGAAAAGCCAAAAACCCCCAAAACAAACAAAAACCCAACACACCCCAAAACCAAAAACCGAAACAAAACTCCACTAGATCAGTAAGAACATGGGTCTCTAGGTCCCCGCAGGACACCTTAGGAAGGGACCTAACAGCCTGACGGGTCGGGAAAGACTTTCCAGAACAACTGCCAGCTCAGCTGAAACGAGAAGAGCAGGAAGAGCTGGGCAGGTGCAGAGGAGGCAGGAGGCCGAGCATTCCGAGCAGAGGCTCAGAGGCAGGAGGCCACAAGGCGCCTCGGGCACCGCCCAGAACGCAGAGATCCAGAGCAGAGCCTTCAAGAGCCACCGGCGGCCGGAACAGTGACAGAGGCTAAACCAGGGCGCCCCGTGTGCAGGTGAGGTGAAGACTTTACCCCGAAGGCACTGGAAGTCTGGAAGAGTTTCCAACAGACAAGCGATATAAAGAAATAAGTTCTTTAGAAAGAATGGATTTTAAAAGTACATTCGAGACAGTGTCATGGACATATACACACTACCAAACGTGAAACAGATAGCTAGTGGGAAGCAGCCGCATAGCACAGGGAGATCAGCTGGGTGCTTTGTGACCACCTAGAGGGGTGGGATGGGGAGGGTGGGAGGAAGGGAGACGCAAGAGGGAGGGGATATGGGAACATACGTATATGTATAACTGATTCACTTTGTTATACAGCAGAAACTAACCCACCATTGTAAAGCAATTATACTCCAATAAAGATGTTTTAAAAAAAAAGTACATTCGACACAGTGCAGAAGACAGGATTGGAGCAGGGAAGGCTGGAGTTGGGGACAACCTAAACGCTGTCACTGTGATCTTAGTGGCAGGGGCTGGTGGCCTGAAAGGAGGCGCTAACGTGTGAAAGGACAGAAGCTCGTAGACTGGGAAGATCGTGGAGAGCAGCTGGCACCAGGCCTTTCTGATGGACAGATGTCAGCTGGGACAAGTGGCAAGGAGGCCCCAGACCCTGCTCTGGCACTGACGCCAGGGCCGTCCCCCCAGACGAGCAGGTCTGGGGTGGGGCAGGTGGTAACGCCCACTATAGGTTCTGGACACACTGAATGAGGCACCAGGGGACGATGCCACAGCTTTCGTAATCAGGGAACAAAATCATTGAAAACTTACCTGTTTTTGTCAAATGACGTCCTAGCCAAACGGGACTGCAAAATGGCTGTTATCTTTAAAACAGAATCATTTAAAAAGTATGGATATAAGGATTTAAAAGTGACATATCAATACATGTTCATTCACAATAAAGATACAGATCTTTAGAAACTCTTACCATAGCAGTTTGATCCCCAAGTTTATCCAGACAGGATGCTCTGTGAAGCTACGATTATATAAATATACATGAATTTATTTTTTCTCTCAGATGCTGTGAAGATATTTCCTTAGAAACAATGAAACACGACCTGTTACTTAGTAACAGGTAAGAATGACTCTGATATATCTATGGCTTCTTCCTAATGTATAGTTTTCAAGTTCAACATATTCAAGTAAATTTGTTTCAGATTTATAAAAAAGGTTATGGTTTTGGTAAGACGTATGAGTATGAAATTCTTTAAAAAAACGTTTATGCCTCAGTTTGCCAGTGAATGTCTGAGAAAAGCCCTGGCTTACCTGAAGCAATGTCTCCACGACACCTTCCACCTTCCCTGAAACATCCAACTCGAAGACATATTCCATCGTGCCCTAAAAAAGAGGGAGACCAAGCACGTCAGGACCCATCCCTTTACGACATTTGCAGCCCCCGCTGACCTATGCAGGCGCCTGCCTGGCGTGTCCTCCCACAGCCCACACGGAATGAGGGCCCCGGGGGAGCAGTCTGTTGGATTTACTGCTGTATTTACTATTTCCTTCCTTCGGCTAAGTTTGGGCTTAGTTTGCTCTTCTGTTTCTGGTTCCTTGAGGTGTATAGTTAGGTTTTTTAACTTGAGATCTTCAAGGTAAGCGTTTAACACTAAACTTCCCTCTTAGGACTGCTTTTGCTGCATCTTTTCAGTTTTGGTATGTTCTGTTTTCGTTTTGATCATCTTGAGGTCTTTTGGGTTTTGTTCTTTTACTTCTTTATTGGATTATAATTGCTTTACAATGTTGTGTTAGTTTCTATTGTACAACAAAGTGAATCAGCTATATGTATACCTATATCCCCTCCCTCTTGAGTCTAATTTCTCTTTTTTATTTCTTTGACCCATTGGTTGTTCAAGAGTGTTGTTTCATTTCCACATACGTGTGAATTTTCCTGCTGCCATGGATTTCTGGTTTCACTCCATGGTGGTTGGTATCTTCTTAGATTTGTTGACTTGTTTTGTGACCTGACACGTGACCTGTCCTGGAGAACGTCCCGTGTGCATGTGAGAAGAGTGTGTCCCCTGCTACTGCTGGGCAGGATGCTCTGTATGCGTCTGTGAGGCCCATCTGGCTGGAGTGCTGGTCGAGTCCTCCGTCTCCTGAGTGACCCTCTGTCTGGATGATCTACCCGCTGTTGAAGGCGGGGCTCGGACGGAGTCTCCTCGGTCCTGTGCTCCTGTCAGTCTCTCCTTTCAGTCCTGTCAGTGCTGGCTTCATACACTCAGGTGCTCTGAGGCCGGGTGTGCAAGTGTTGTGACGGGTAATTTTATGTGTCACAAGCTGCACTCTTCTCTTTCCCGAGGGTGAGTCTGCTGGGCTGTATCTGCCCATGTCTCTGGCGCAGGGTCCCCTGGAGCGGCTGCACGATGCCCAGCTCTTTCCTGTTTTCAGGGGTCCCCAGGCATCTAGAGCATTATGGGTCCTGTCAGAGGTCCAGGACAGGTGAGACAGAAGCCAGTCCCTCAGGCAGCTGCCCCCAAAAGCCAGAACATTGGACCTACGGTCCCATCTTGTCTTTCCCTCCGCAGGGAGAAGATGGGAGCTGGGAGTTCCCTCCCAGCACGTGGCACAGTGCCGGGGAGGGGCTATGGTGAAAGGATGCTACAATGTTCCCACAGCCTCAGTGTGGCTCATTTCATGCTCACCTGGGGCACAGGGCACTCTTCACTGGTTTCTGGATTTCTCACAAAGGGAACTGAGTCAGTCTCTCCATAAGGGGAGAGATCAAGTCTCATGATCATGGTCCAAGTCACAACCCCGCCCCTTTAAACCTGAGAATCCTTTGATGTCCTAATTCACAAGAGCTTTTCTTTGCTTCAGAAAACCTTACTCATTTCCTTCTATGTAACTTTTCAGCAGCTTTGCACTTCAAGTGGGTGACAGGAGAGCCTTTGCCAGAAGAGTACAGCAGGCAGCGGTTCTCAGCTTGGGGGGCGGGGGGGGGCATTCCACCACCCCTGCGGGGCACCTGTCAATGTGTGGTGCCACAGGACAAAGGCGGACAGTGCAGAGGGGGCACTCCGTGCGTGGGAACAGCCTGTAACGTAAGGGACAGCCCCTCACAGTGAAGAACCGTCCTTCCCAAAGCGCCAGGAGCACCACCTGTGAGTGACGAGATCTCAGTATTCACCGTTTCTGAGTGACCGGCGCATGCAGACGTCTCTTGTACATAAAACTCAGAGGGGGCTGCACGTGGCTGGCGCGTCCCCTCCAAGCTGCTACTGAGAACCCGCAGGCTGGCCTGTGACCGGAACTGCCATCCAGCCTGTAGGACGTCTGCTCAGAGAGGGTGGCTTTTCCTAATTCAGAGGTATCGTTTATAGGAGCACTAGTCCCATCTCTAGGTCTCGTAAAAACTCTTCTGCTAGGAGTTATCCCTTTACTGCATACTAAGCTGCAGCATAAAGCATTAATTAAAGCACAGAACGGTTGGATGTAACGTCTAGTTACACGTCTTGTGTTCACGGCCCCTCAGAGCTTCTACCCAATCAGCATTTATAAGTTATTACTGAGCTCTTAAATAAGGGTATTTTATAGCCTGTAAGTATTTCTCAAACATTTAGAAGAAGTTCTCATTGATATCCAGTAAATAATCTTTTAAATGATGCATATTCTGATTTCAACTTTTAACCTAATAATTTAAGCTTTTTTTTCCCCTAATAGACACACCTATTTTGAAGTTTAAAAGTTAATTGAAATCTCTTGGACTAAAGTCTGTCATTCCCTTGGGTAATTTTTTTTTTTATAACTGCTAGGGAAAGCTTTTAAATACCCATTATATTGCATTAAAGAAGTTAACAGAGACACAGAATCTTATTGCTCAAAATCACTATGTAAATTGCTGGGGATAAATGAAAAGCTTTACTTACCCTTTCTATTTTATATGGTGCAACAATGTTGTGTTCTTTAATGAAATATACCTGAGAAAGACAAATCAAAACTTGTAAAATATTAAACATTATCACAGTAATGAGTTACTGTTAATTAGGATGTTATGAATCGAATTTAAATCGTTATATAATGTTTCCAAAAGCACTTGCATTAATATTAGTATGGCTTTAAAGTTCTGATGTTAAAATAACAAACATTAAATTAAAAAGAGATTCATCAAGGCAACAAGGTAGCAACCACTGCCGGATAAATACAATGTCTAAGATGTCTTATGAATGTCATCACTTGTACCCAGTAACCAGACAAGTGAAGGAAGCTAATCTAAGGCTGATTTTCTAAGAAATGAGTAAAACAAAGTCACTGTGGTATGAAATCCATTCATCAACATAAAGAAAACTCTCTTCTCTAGACAGACAGACAGACACACACACACTCATTCCCCTTTATTCTATCAGCAAAAGAATATTTGGAAGCAAAACTCTAAAAGCCTAAAGAACCATAACATATTTCTGAAACACTGTGACCTGGTAAGTAATCAAAAAACACAAAAGTTCTGTTTATTTGGTTGTGTGCTTAACCCAGGAAGCTTAATACTTGAAAGAGTAGCTTATATCTAGTCACGCCTTGATGTAAAGCTGATTTTGAGCTTATTTGATATGAGACCTCTTATACAAACTATTGAAAGGAGGTGAAAGGATTTGGGGGCTTTATTCTTAAGTTTATTAAAATTATACTAAAATGTATATTTTTATAATGGAAACTATACTTTCAAATGAAAAAGTACCTACTCCTTTCAAGATAAGGACTTTCTAGAATAAAGCGACAGTGTAGAATGATACTCTAGAAATAATGAGAACACAGGTGTGGACCGGAATCATCAATAGTGGTGTCCTTCCCCAAACAGATGGCCATAACTGCTTTCATATCTGCCAGTCAAAACAACATGAAGTCAAAGATAGCCCCTGAAATGTTTGCTTCCCTAAAATTATTAGAATCATGGAAGGCAGACTTAGAAAATCACCTAATCTGATATCTCCCAGGCTTCATAAAATAATTTTCAATGTGCATTAAAAAGAGCCATGAACAAGAGGGCTAACTGATCCCAAAACCACTGGAGGCTGGCCCTTGAGAATCTCAACGCTTCGCATCCAGTCCTAGCGTAAAGAAATCTCTGCCTCTGTGTTTCCCACAGCTTTTCCCATGCTTGCTCGATCACAGCACTTGAGCACGTCAAGAAGCTGGAGATCCGCAGAGAGTGGAGCCAACGCTGACCTCCTCCACCCTTTCATTTCCAAGGTGAAGAAGGTGAGATTCACAGCAAAAAGGCAGTGGTATGAGCTCTAGTCCTCTCTCATCTATAATTTTTTAAAGATCTACAGATGAATTAAGTACAGCTAACCCTTGAACAACGTGGGGTTGAACTGCATGGGTCCACTTACACGTGGATTGTTTTCAGTAAATATATTGGAAAAGTATGTGGAGATTTGGGACAATCTGAAAGAAGATGAACTGTGTAGCCTAGAAATATCAGAAAAATTAAGAAACTGTTATGTCATGAGTGCATAAAATATATGTAGATACTAGTCTATCATATCATTTACAACCATAAAACATACACAAACCTACGATAAAGAGTTAAAACTTATCGAAACTTATGCACACGCTAACAGACCGTATATGGATGGCACCAATCTTAGTCAAGAGAAGTGTAAATAACTAAAGATGCAGCGTGAAATCACAGCTGCATACGTTCACCGTGGTTCACACTGTGTCACGGTCATAACTTCACAGCCGCCTCCTGGGATGCTGCGCTGAGGTCGAGTGCTGAGAGGAGCCTCCGAAGCCCGCGGACGCTATTCATCTCCGCGTAAGCAGCAGTGAATCGGGCATCGCGGTAAAAGGTGACCCCTCCTGGTTCTCGTGCCCTTTCCATCGTGTTTAGTATAAGGTTGCAAACCGGGGGTGACACCCTGGGACCCACACAAAGTGCCACTATAGTGATGCTGGCAGCGCTCCCGAGAAGCAAATTCATGACGTGACGAGAAAACGCTGAATGACTTGATATGTGTACCACTGGCCGAGGTGAAGTCAGCAGCTGCGCTTGCCGCCATTTCAGGATAAATGGATCCAATGGAAACACCATTGTAAAAAGGAAAAGGAAATTCGTGAAGCCATCAGGCGGCTACCCAGCAGGCGGGAGAACCCGGCACTTTGTGTCAACTACCTTTTTATCACGTACTGAAAATGCAGCTTTTATGTGCGTGCAGGGTTGCTGCGTGATGACTAAATATGAAATCATCATATGACAACTTAAAGCAAAAGGAAGGTGAAGGATCTAAAGCTGGAAAATTTAATGTCAGCAAAGGATGGTTTGATAATTTTGGAAAGAGATTTCGCTTTGAAAATGTCAAGGTAACAGGAGAAGCAGCTTCTGCCAACCAGTAGGCAGCAGACGAGCTCCCAGACACCATCAAGGAAATCACGCAGGAGAAAGGGTATCCGCCCGATCAGGTGTGAATGCAGATGAAAGTGCCCTCTTCGGAGAAAAAAAAAAAAACCCACAAAGGACATTCATTAATAAGGAAGAGACACGAGGACCAGGATTTAAGGCAGGAAGGGATAGGCGAACTCTGCTGTTTTGTGCAAATGCAATGGGGTCGATGACCAGGACTGCCCTGATCTATAAAGCTGCTGACCCCCAGCCTTGAAGGGAAGAGGAAACCCCAGCTGCCAGTCTTTTGGTTGGACAACAAGAAGGTCTGGACAACAAGAACCCTTTTTCTGGATTAGTTCCATCGATGCTTTGTCCCTGAAGTCAGGAAGTATTCTGCCAGTACAGGATTGCCCTTTAATGTTCTTTTAATTGGACAATACCCCTGGCCACCTAGAACCCCATGAGTTCAACACCAAAGGTGTCCAAGTGGTCTACTTGCCCCCAAACCCAGCATCTCTAATTCAGCCTCTAGATCAGGGGTCATAGAACCTTTAAGGCTTATTACATTACATATGGTACTCTGTGCAAAGGACCGTCAACACTGTGGAAGAGAACATCATGAGAGTCTGGAAGGATTACACCATTGAAGATGCCACGGTTGTTACAGAAAAAGCCATGAAAGCCATCAAGCCCCAAACAATACATTCCTGCTGAAGAAAACTGTGTCCAGATGCTGTGCATGACTTTACAGGATTTACAACAGAGCCTATCAAGGAAATCATGAATCAGATTTTGGATATGGCAAAAAAAGGTAGGGGGTTGAAATGTCTCAAGATATGGATCTTGGAGAAATTCAAGAACTAATGGACACCACACCCGAGGAATTAACAGAAGACAACCAGATGGAGATGAGAGCTTCCAAACCAGAGCCAGATGATGAGGAAGTAGATGTAGAAGAAGCAGTGCCAGGAAACAAACTGACATAAGACCACCTAGCAGCAGGCTCTGATTTTTGAGACTGCTTTTTGACTTCTTTTATGACATGGACCCTTCTAGGACACAGGCACTGAAACTAAAGCAAACGGTGGAAGAAGGATTGGTACTGTATAGCAATATTTTTAGAGAACAAAAAAAGCAGAAAAGTCAGCCAGAAATCATGATGTATTTCCGTAAAGTTAAACTGAGTGTGTCTGCCTCTCCTGCCCCCCATCCCCCCTCCATCTCTGCCACCTGCGACAGCAAGACCAACCACCCCCCTCCTGCTCAACATGAAGACAGACAACAGGAATGAAGACCTCTGTGACGCTCCACTTCCACCTAATGACTAGTAAACAATCACCCTGCCGTGCAGTTAATAAATTCACCTGTTGTGTTTGTCTTCATGTGAACATCTAATAACCATGTGGAAGAAGTGTATGATACATTTCTGTGTTCATCACTGTCATCACCACCTAAGTATTCATAGTGTAGAACATCGTGTGCGAGACTTGTACTGAAGTGGACAGCCTATCCTTGCATAGGCATAAGGGGAGTGATTTTAATATAAGCTTAATCATGTGTTAGTTTTCTGGTTTCATAACTTTGCTTTCAAAGAATTACATTACTGTTCAGATGTCTTTCTCTATCATCCCGGGTTTAAAAAAAAATGTAATCATGTTTGCGGCTTCCCTGGTGGTGCAGTGGTTAAGAATCCGCCTGCCAATGCAGGGGACACAGCTTCGAGCTCTGGTCTGGGAAGATCCCACATGCCGCGGAGCAACTAAGCCCATGCACCACAGCTACTGAGCCTGCGCTCTAGAGCCTGCAAGCCACAACTACTGAAGCCCGCACGTCACAACTACTGAAGACCGCGTGCCTAGAGCCCGTGCTCCGCAACAAGAGAAGCCACAACGAGAAGCCCACGCACCGCAACGAAGAGCAGCCCCCGCTTGCCGCAATGAAGACCCAACACAGCCAAAAATAAATAAATAAATTTAAAAATTTTTTTTGAAAAATAAAATGTAACCACGTTTCCCATACTGAATTATGAATCTGATACAACACTGTGTGCCATAACACTTTTAGAACGATTCACTCAACAGTGTACAGGCTGGGCTACTGGGAAGCAATCGTATTGAGGACACAGGCTACGATCAAGCAATCATCCTGCTGCTTCTTCATGATCAGTGCATGAATCACACTTGTGAATAACACGTTTCTTTTTCACATTATCTTTTCACTTTTGATGTCTAATGTTAGTAACACATTTAACATCTACAGTGTTTTGTATCACATTAAGACAATACTGATGTAGGTACTGACAGACATGACTCATCTTAGAAACAGATGACACAAACTTACAGTATGGATAAGTACAGTACATACTGCAAATGCATTTTCTCTTCCTTATGATTTTCTTAATAACATTTTCTTTTCTCTAACTTATTGTAAGAATACAGTATATAATATATATAACATACAAAACATGTGTTGTCAACTGTCTATGTCATCAGTAAGGCAACAGTAGGCTATTCGTAGTAAGTCTGGGGGAGTCAAAAGTTATACATAAATTTTCACCTGTTTGTGTGTGTGGGCGCGGGGGTCAGTGCCCCCAACTCCCGCTTTGTTCAAGGGTCAGTTGTGTATGACAGGAGGAAAAACGTGTGATTTATCTCCGTACTGCCAGTGTTCACACAGTACTGGATGCAAAAATCTATATTGAGTAAATGTGAAATGAAGAAAAGGTCATGACCCCAAGCATTATACTATAATTAGACAAGGCTACACATCTTGAGCCGTGGCCTCGGTTGTCACCATGAGTCCATCTGAGCTCACTGAAGCGGGGGGCGCTGGCCTCCCACCTTCCAACTGCAGTCCTTTATCTCCACCCTCACACACTGTCAGGACTCCTCAGGACGGACCCACACAGCCTGCAGGCACCACACGCTTCATGAACATTAAGGAACGCATCAGGGATCACTGCTTCTAAGACATATAGTTCTCAATGACTAACTTTAAAAGAATTTAAACATCATTCCCTGTGGCCTTCATTTGAGATTTCTACAAACAATTTCATTGTGCTTAAAAAAATGTGTATATATATGTATGTATATACACACACACACACATGTATGTATTTATTCATTTAAATGTTCGTTCAGGTCGGAAAAAAATGTTTACTAGGTGCTTCTTACCTGACTGAAAATGAGTGAGATCCCCCCGGATACTGCCCTAAAATGCAGATAAAAGTTATTAAATATATGTAATCTTTTGGTAGAAGTAAAATTACACAGTTGTGACAATGACGTACTTTGTGAAGTGTCTATTGGCTCCATTTTCTCCATGTTTTCCTATTTTTATACAATCTCTCAAAGGAATCTGGATAAAATTGAGAGAGAAATATTATAAAAAATAAGCCAAGGTAAAATATATACAAAAAAATAGGACCATTTCTGTTCACATTTAAAATGCATTTACCTTAATGATGGGCTGGGATATTGCATCTGGTTCAAAAATAACTGATTTTGAACATATTTTTAAGGAGCCTCTGATTTTCCTAGAGATGAAAGTACAAAAGGTTATTATTAATGAATGTAACAAAAGTCACAAAAGAATCATAATACATTTTAACTAGAATGTAGATGACTAAAGTATCAACTAATAAAAGATCAACAGAGAGAAGGGTATGAAAGGCTGGAAAATACAGCAAAAATATTTTCCTCATCTCCCCCTCCCTAGAGGTTAAAGAATCTGCATGTGTTATAATACGGCCTCACTGGTTGAGCAGTGTCTCACGTATTTTATTCGCATTACTTCAGCTGGTCCTCACAACTACTGTGAAAGGGAAACAGTTTTCTGATCCTTAAGAAACGCAGATCCATCCTGTCTGTGGTAAATTCTTTTGACTTTTAATTTCCTATATCTTAAAGAACTATTCAGAAAGCAATACTAAGTATCTAACGTTGATTAGGTAGGGGATTTTTTGTTTTCTTATTTATAATCATGCAAAAATAACAAGCGTTTGAATTTAGAACACAGAACGCTTTTACCGGTGATTCTGGGGTACAAAGGAATTCCAGGAAAAACTGGTTCTATGATAATAAGCAATTTTAAAGACTATCTGCCTACTACTATAATATCAAATAAATCAGTTATCAGCTTCACCATTCTCCTTTCTTGGGACATTTATAAGGCTCCAATGAGTTTTGGGGAAAAGCCTGCCTGAGCATGTTAGAGGCCCATATGCCTCACTTGCCTGAAGCCAATAAAAATCTATACACTTGATTGTCTTTTATTGACTAGATGACTTTTATCAATTGATCAAACCAAGGCAATAACTTATTATATAATCAAAACACAGGTTAAGAAATGCTGGAACATCATCTTATAAAAAAAAAATCACCTTAAGATTAGTTTCCCAGAGTACATTTTATGTACAAGTGAAGCTCTAAGGATCTTACGTTTTTTAAAATCACTTGTATGACATCTGGACTATTTCTCCAGTCATTCCTCAGTGTCCTAGTGAACGCTTCTTACTCTGGCCATTCCAGGGCCTCTTAACTGAAGCAATTACGTTACTTATACTCTAGAAACACCGACCTGCTCTTCCTGCTTCTGTACCCACCCCACCACCACCACCCCACCTCCCACCCCACCCCCGGCTGAGTCAGTTCTTCTTCTATCAAAGAAACCTCACATCCTTCCTGGCTTACAAATACACCAATGGCGTTCTAACCCACAGGATAAAGTCCCATCACAGTCTGAGAAAGGCCTACCTCTGTGTACGTAGATAATATGTACCCAGTGCACAAGAAGGCTGGTCATGCTGAAGGTCATGATTTAGCCTGCAATTCTTCTTCCTCAAAAGCTCTTTTAAATTTTTATTTTATATCATTTCTTTCCATGCTGTTATCTGCATTTACTTTCCTAACACCCTAAATTACCTAATAATAACTTAAGAAAAGTACTTTTATGGCAATTGCTAAACAAATACAAATAGAATAGAAAATTCCCAAGTATCAATCACCTAGTTTCTGCAGTTGTTAACATGCAGTCATTCTTGTTTTGTGTACAACACCTCAGAACCCTGCTGGATTTTAGATAAATTCCCAGACATCCTATACTTCATTTATATATACTTTAACATGAATCTCTGAAGATAAACTCTTTCAATAAATGACCTATCACTGTTGTACCTAAAAAAATTAATAATTCCTTAATATCATCAAGGATACAGCCAGGATTCAAATTTTTCTATTTCATAAGTGTGTTCTTATAGTTAGTGTGTTCAAATTGGAACACAAAGTCCATATTACATTTAGTTGACATGTCTCTCAGTATCTCTTAATCTAAGGCAATTTTCATTTTCCCGCATTACGAACTTTGCTAAACGCATCTCTGTGGTTTTCCTCTATCCCATTTCCTTTATATAATTGGTAAGATTAAAAGACTTGACCAGCGCAGGTTTGATTTTCTGGTAAGGGTTCGTCAGAGGCAGTGCACATGTACTTCCCTCATATCAGGAGGCCGCAGTGGGTTCAGGTAATGCCTATCTTGATACGTGCATTAAAAAATTTCTCAGTGGCTTTTCATCTGCTGGTTTAGCAGCCATTGAAGATTCTGTCTATATCAGAGGTTGGCAAACTTCTTCTATCAAGAGCCAGATAGTAAATATTCTTGACTTTGCAGGCCATTTGGTCTCTGTCACTATTCAGTTCTACTTCCGTGTTGCAGGAAAGCAACCACACACAGTATGTAAACAAGTGGGTGTTCCAATAAAACTTTATTTACAAAAACAAGTAGCAGGCCAGATGTGACCGTAGTTTGTCGACTCCTGATCTAGATCCATTATTCACTAGGGGTTGAAATTTTTAACATTCCCTCTGTGTTTATTATCTAGAATTCAACAAAGAGCAGCTTTAATGATCTGTGATTTGGTTACCCTAAAGTACAATTTGTACAAGGAAAACAGGAAAAATGCTTGATTCTTTACGTTTGTCAAGTTTTAGAAAAATGAGGTGGTGTCCTAGTATCCTTCGAAGGTAACTGATATACATATATACACACACACACATGAAACAATATATCTCTATTACATATGTGTCACTATGAACTCATGGATTTGAGCCCTTCGGATACACTTCGATCCACTGCCCCCACTGTTCTTTTCTGGTGTTCAATCTGTCCCATTTTGTGCCCAGCTCTTCAGGGTGGCCTTGTGCCCTTTTAATTCACATGCAGTCATTTTTGATACCTTCCTTCCTTGCCAGTCTGACAAGATGGTCCAGGCTCACCTCCCACATTTCCTCCCCTGACTTAGACACTTCTCCAAAGAGCCCTCGTCCCTTTTAGTGGAGAGCAGCATGCAGAGTAGCTCACTGCTGCTGAGTTCTAACCAGGCCTTTTCAGAGATCCGAAAATCTTCCTTACCTTTCATTCTGACTGCCCTTGTGCTGAATATGACTAGCTGTATGCTGTTCAAAGTAGTACTCCTCCAAGTTAAGCAGCAGCAAGGAAAATCTAAATTTGAAAAAAAAAAAACAAAAACCACATGTTTATTTTTTTTAAGTATAAGAAAACAGAATATTTCAAGCATGTGTTCCCACAGTGCTTTTCCATCCATTACATCAACAAACACTTATTAAGTGTATATTATATGCCAGGCACTCTTCTCTATCAAGACAGACCTGCCCAGCTATGCCAAAAATAAAATAAATAAAATTGTTTACCAGGTGGATTTATTATTCCTTTACAGAAACTCCAAATTTCATGAAATAAAACCATGTGTAAAACAGATAGCTGGTGGGAGCCTGCTCTGTGACGACCTAGATGGGTGGGATGGGGGTGGGTGGGAGGGAGGTCCAAGAGGGAGGGGCTGTATGTATACATACAGCTGATTCACTTCACTGTACAGCAGAAACTAACACACCATTGTAAAGCAATTATACTCCAATAAAACAACAACAACACAAAACTTACTGTTGCCTGAACAGAGCTCGGAGCTTTCCCACCTACAGAGTGTTCCCCACGACTACACACGAGGCTTCCCCACCCCTCTTCCCCACCACACACCGTTCTCCACTGTCATGGCTCGTGGGTGGGTGAGTTTCTCTTGCTACTTCCACAAGACCAGTGCCTCTGAGAGGCAGAACTTTAGATATTCCTGTTACAACCAATCTAAGGCTTTGCACACAACAGGTATTTAATAGATAAAACAAGTAAGCTGAACCAAATGGGAATGAAAATCAGTTCTTTTTAAAGCTTTAAGTGATTTAAACTTTTAAAAACAAAATAAAGTAACAGAAAAAGTATTAATTTAGTTGCATGGCCACAGAAACAAATATATGGCAAAGAACTGAAAACAACGGTTTTGTTTGTTTTGTGGTAAGGACCAGGAAACATCAACGGCATCCAGAGTTACGGGGAGAAGTTTTCATGAAAAGTGTGGTACTTGAGATGCGTCATGAAGTTCCGGTGTATTAGAGGAAGAAGACATCTAGATTAAATACGGCAGAATAAACATAAGTATTTATTTCTGCTCCCTCTGGAAAAACACTACAATGTAAGCAAAAATATTTTTTAAATAGTACCCCCACACACAAAAAATAGTAAAACCCACAGACTAAAGGAAATTGGAGAGACGTAAAAGCAGATGAGAGATACCAATAAATTTGTGAGACACGGAAAGCAGATGGGAGGAATCAGCAGTGATCAGAAGCCAGAAGAGCAGATGCCTCCAGAAAAGGTACCAACCAGGAGAAAACCAAAAAGTTCCACAACTGCAGGTATCAGGTACCAAGAAGGTAGGGATGGAGCCTAGGGGGATCGTTGAAAGTCCAAACAAGGCCAGCAGCCAAGATTCCTCCCCTGATGGTTCGCCCTACACATGGTTTTTCAATACCAAAATTAAACAAGAGACTCCAAACTAGGCATCAAGCACAGTGGAGAGCAGCGCTACTGCATGAAAAGATAGTGATTAAACAGAAAGCAGGAAGACATGTAACACTCTAAGCAGCAGACTGTGGGCTATTTTTGGAAAAAACTAAATAGCCCTAGAGAAAAGACCTATGGATACTAACATTTCAAAGAACCTTCTACAACATCATCCCACAGTGAAGCCCAACAGAAAAGGCCTACCCACAGTGACACAGAATTACATGCTTCACCCTTAAATATGAATGGACACCCCAAGGTCACCAGCCTCTAATGTGAAAGAACTAGACCAAACAAGCAGAAGAACACAGCTTGAAGGACTAGAGAAAATGAACAGAAGAAAAGGTCAAAAGACTATAATTAATACCCTTACAAAGAAGAAATTATATCCATGAAACAAGATACTGCTTGCTTTAAAACAAACTGAACCAACAGAAAAATAACTCATAAATTAAAAATGATGACAGCGGGAACTAGCTTTACCATCAAAACAGGCAATTTTTATTGGCCTGTTCTACATTTTAAAAGCCATGAACAAGAATTAATCACAGGCTAAAAAAAAAAAAAAGAATTAATCATAGGCTAAACTGCCAGAGCTCAGTGTAAAATACTCACTATTAATACTTATTCTGAATTTCAGTGCAACCACAAAAGTTCAGGTTGGTAGGAGCGTCCTTTGATGCCCGAGATAATTTCCAAGAAGGTATGAATCAGAGAGATACTAAGTACCTTGGCCCTTATTTTTAGCTTGTATATTAATAAGGTGAAACCTTTTGCTTGGGCTGGAACTATGCAACCCTCTCTCCTCCTTCTTCCTCTCCCCACTCCTCCTCTTAGAGAGAGGGTAAAATAACTATTCGTCAATAAGACAATGGCATAATTTTGTTGCTATAAAAACAGCCTTCCTATGGGCTTCCCTGGTGGCACAGTGGTTGAGAGTCCGCCTGCTGATGCAGGGGACACGGGTTCGTGCCCCAGTCGGGGAAGATCCCACATGCCGCAGAGCGGCTGGGCCCATGAACCATGGCCGCTGAGCCTGTGCGTCCAGAGCCTGTGCTCTGCAACGGGAGAGGCCACAACAGTGAGAGGCCTGCGTACCGCAAAAAAAAAAAAAAAAAAAGTCTTCATAGACAACCAGCTCTTCCATATAATTTTTAAGATATAATCCTATCTTTAATACTGTTAAAACGTCCATACCAGCCAAAGTCATCTACAGATCCAATGTAATCCCTACTAAAATCTCAACGGCATTTACTGCAGAAATAGAAAAAAAAAATCCTAAAATTTATACAGAATCAGAAAGTCAAAACAATCAAGAATGAAAAACAAAGCTGGTAGCCTCACAGTTCCTATATCAAAAGATATTAAAGCTACAGTATTAAAACAGTGTGGTACTGGCATAAAGACAGACATAGAGACCAAAGGAACAGAATGGAGAGCTCAGAACTAAACTCTCATAACTCTGGATCTTTTTGACAAGAGACTCAAAGCCACACAATGGGTAAAGGACAGTCTCTCTTCAACAAATGATGTTAGGAAATCTGGATATTCACATGCAAAAGAATGATATTGAACCCTTCATACTATATATAAAAATTAACTCACAATGGACTAAAGACCTAATTTTAAGACCAGAAACTATAAAACTCCCAGAAGCAAACATAAGGTGAAAGCTTCTTGACCTTCATCTGGGCAATGACTTTCTTGGCTCTGACAACAAAAGCAAAAGTAGACACATGTGACTGCATCAGATTTAAAACCTTCCACGCAGCAAAGGAAGCAGTCCACAAACTGAGAAGGCAGCCTATAAAACAAGAAAATACTTGCAAACCGTATCTGATAAGGAGTGAATATACAGAATAGAGAAAGGACTCCTACAACTACTCAGCAACAACAACGATTAACCCAATTAAAAAATGGGCAAGGGGCTTCCCTGGTGGCGCAGTGGTTGGGAGCCTGCCTGCCGGTGCGGGGGACGCGGGTTCGAGCCCTGGTCTGGGAGGATCCCACGTGCCGTGGAGCAACTGGGCCCGTGAGCCACAACGACTGAGCCTGTGCGTCTGGAGCCTGTGGTCCCAAGAAGAAAGGCCGCGATAGTGAGGGGCCCGCGCACCGCGATGAAGAGTGGACCCTGCTTGCCGCAACTAGAGAAAGCCCTCGCACGGAAACGAGGACCCAACACAGCCGAAAATAAAAAAAAAAAAAAAAAAAAAAAAAAATGGGCAAAGGACTTGAATACGCACTTCTCCAGAGAAGAAGATACGCACATGGCCAGAAAGTGTATGGAAAAGACACTGAACATCACTAATCATCAGGAAAATGCAAATCAAAACCTCATACACGATTAAAAAAATAACAAACATTGGCGAGGATGTGAAGAAATTGCAGGTGGAATTGTAAAATGATGCAGTTGCTATGGAAAACAGTATAGAGGTGCCTCAAAAAATTAAGAATAGGGCTTCCCTGGTGGCGCAGTGGTTGAGAGTCCGCCTGCCGGTGTAGGGGACTAAGGGTTCGTGCCCCGGTCCGGGAAGATCCCACATGCCGCGGAGCGGCTGGGCCCGTGAGCCATGGCCGCTGAGCCTGCGCGTCCGGAGCCTGTGCTCCACAACGGGAGAGGCCACGGCAGTGAGAGGCCCGCGTACCGCAAAAAAAAAAAAAAAAAAAAAAAAAAAAAGGCTAAAACAGTAAATCTTAGGTGTGTGTTTTTTTAAGTTTTTTTTTTTGATTTTTAAAAATTTTATTTAAGTATCTTATGTGTTTTTTATGCCAATAAAAATATAATCACATCAGCTCTTGTACAACTAAAGTCATTACTTTGGTAAATGAATTATATCCTCCTTAATTTACCAATATGCCTATTTTGTAAGTAATGTAAAACACATGCTAAAGGGATATAACCAAATCATATTATTCAAAGTCAAAGGACTAAGAAACTTTTTTGAGTTTTTCTTATTACTGAAGTATTCAGTTATACCTACTTGAAAATTTCTGTATGTAAAAAGTATTACTGTAAAGTTTCATGGTGTTCTGAACAATGATTTTCAAAGTGCATTCCATGGAGTAAAAGGTTCCAATCTTTAAAAAAAGTAAAAATAAAGTTTTATAATTTTATGATCTCCCTCGTTAGTGGTGTCTCAGACTGTAAATTATCTCTTTAGGAGACTCGGGGCCCTGCTCCTGGGTATTCCTTAGTTTACTCCACCTTTTCAGAGGTGTAGTGACATTTTCTTTAGATAAACTGACTCATTCCGCAATTTAACTTTCCTGAAAAAGATCTGTCCCATCCTCATGTCACCTAAATTGCAAAGCATACCGTTCAACACTTAACCAACAACGTAAAACAAGTCCACTCCAGGCCAGCCCTCAGAGTTAACCCTGCCTTCACGGCTACCCAACAATTATTCAACACTCTGTTGATAAACAGTATTTATAATGGAGCCAGAAGATTTTGCTGGTCAATCATTTCTAGTTGGAGATGTAAAACTAGCTTCACTGTGCTGAGGAGGATTGTGAGACTGCAGGAAGTGCCAGGACACCTTAGTGACATGTGCATGGCGGGAGAAAGGGCCCGAGTGGCCTGTATGTGCATCTCTCCTCTGAACACCCCACTATCCTTGGATTAAGCTAGACTGTAGGGCCCCTACTACCTAGAGAGCTGGTTGAACTAAACTGGGCATTTTTGGTAAACTTCTTAAAATGGCCTCTGAAACAAGGAATGAATTAAGAAAATGTTTAAGAGACAAGAACACGGTCCTGTGACCCACTGTTAGAAATGTGCCCCCAAGAATACATCTGACAGCAACCTCTGAATAGTCAAACAAATCTTACCTAACTAGACGAACATCAATTTCTCCTTTCTCAATTCTGCTATTAAGACATCACAAAACCAAACCTTTTTCTCTGCCAGAGTTCAGCTGAACTAAATCTACTGAATTTTCCTGACCTACCAGTCAGAACTCTGTCAAAAAAGATCAGATTAGCATGAGATGACTTCATACTGAATTCATGCTGGAGACGGATGATGACTTCCTCTTCTAGCCGTTTACAAAAATCTGTCTGATCTAGAATTAGCACTGAACCTACTTATGCACATATGCTCTTTCTGCACCTTTCCAAGTTCCTAGATCATGGAAACAAGCTGTGGTTCCAAACTCAAACTCTCCTAGGAGTTTACACCAGGAGACTTAGGCACGTGGGTGCCCTCTTCATCTTTACCCATCTTCTGAAAGACTAGCCTGTCACTTTCAGTCTGATGGTATCATTAATAGAATACAAAATAAGAGTCACTTCCTCTGTCATGAGTAATATTTTACACTGCTGGGCTGGGCCCTAGGCAGGAGTCTAGTTTTACACACAACTCCAGGAGACTTAAAAATACATATATATATATATATATATATTTTAATCTGTAGCATCGTTTAAAGCAAGCACTCGTCTGGGGCTTTAACTTTCTTGATGCTCACTTACAGGACTGTGACATCCTCTTAATCTGTCCTTGGTTGTTACCCTTCTTGCTTTATATATATATATTTTCAAATTATAAGCTCGGAGGAACACTACATGTACCACCATTCTATGTTTATTTGCTTGTCTGATTATTTTGTAACTCTTCACCAAAGACCATTTGGATTGGACGCTCTGAATTATATTTCTGACAGTTTGACAAACTTCCTAGGTCAATATCCTTTTCAGAACTGTCCAGTAATGATCCTGGTTTTTCCCCCTTCCTTGAAACTTATAATATCTGCCTTCTGAAAAATTTAGTTTCTATGCATGTCAGAATCCTTCTTAATCCCCCTGGGCTTCAACAATAAATAACTTGATAGGACTGCCTTTTCTGATGGTTTCTGTCATTGCTACTTGGTTAATGACTCTTTAATATTCAGAATTTTGAAAAGTTCTCAAGTTCTCTGCCTTAAAATAATTTAAAACTTCAACAAGGGAAGGCAGGAACGGGAACTAGATCTCATCAAGCTTTGGCTAGGTAAGGTCTCTCATTTTCTGTGTTGCCATTTCCTGTTTTCAATCTCTATCAGGTACACATCCACCATTTTTTTCCACCCACTTAGGTGGCCTGTAACAAATGAACACAATTATGTTATCTCTGTTCCTCTTTCCAGTAAGTCCTCTGGGTTTTTCCATGTGGTTCATGGACTCCCCCTGCAGACACAGATCTTCTTGGCCTTCAGAGCCCACTGCCTCCCCTCCTAATGGGTCTCCCCCTTTTGAATAGGTCTACAGCTTTTTAGCACTAGATTCTGATCTTGAGTCCCATCCCATCAAGCTTCAGTGACACCTAAACACATATTAATCCCCTTTTGTAATAAAACTTGACTCATTTTATTATCCATGTTCTATGCATTTTTGCATAGAGACATCTGAGTGATTAAATATTATTTCTAGCCCCTGAACCAATTGTTTTCTCATGTAAATTACTGGCCCTTCCCCCCTGGAGCAGCATTTCATGCCCACTGTCCCCCAGTGTAACCAATTTCACTATTTCATCTGGCCTTCTGATCCCTTCCCTTGGGCGTAAGTTTACAACTCTCTCTATCAGACCCTAGGAAATTACATTCTCCTTTGACTATGTGAGATGCAGTTACTTCCTGGCCAAGATGGTTCAGATACAGAAATCCCTTTCACTGACACCATCCATAAAGCCAGTCATTTCTATTTTCAAGTCTCAACAACCTGTGAGAACAAATGGCCAAAGTATCACCTATGCTCTCAGTCTTTCAATTTCTTCACCAAGGGTCACAGCCCCAGGGAGGATACTTCCATGAGCCTTCTCTACACTATCAAGAAGATAAAAGGTGGAAGATAAGTTTGAAGGAACAGACAACAAGAAATCTAGATGAATGCTTAATTACTGTAATCTACAGCAGTGCTTCTCGAACTTTAAGCATCTGGAGATCTTGTTAAAATGCAGATTCTGGGGCTTCCCTGCTGGCGCAGTGGTTGAGAGTCCGCCTGCCAATGCAGGGGACATGGGTTCGTGACCCCGTCGGGGAAGATCCCACATGCTGCAGAGCGGCTGGGCCCGTGAGCCATGGCCGCTGAGCCTGCGCGTCCGGAGCCTGTGCTCCGCAACGGGAGAGGCCACAACAGTGAGAGGCCCGCGTACAGCAAAAAAAAAAAAAAAAAAAAAAAAAAAATGCAGATTCTGGGGGACTTCCCTGGTGGTCCAGTGGTTAAGACTCTGTGCTCCCAATGCAGGGGGCATGGATTCGATCCCTGGTCGGTGAACTAAGAGCCCACGTGCTGTGTGGTGCAGCCAAAAGAAAAGAAAAAAATCAAATTAAAAAAAAAGCCAAAAAAAAAGCAGATACTGACTCGGAAGATCTGAGTGGAGCCTGAAATTCTGTATTTTCTAACAAGTTCCCAGGCAGAGCTGATGGGATGGCCCATGGACCACACTTAGTAACGAGGTACTAATGTCACCATAAACCAGGCGTGGAGCATTCCTGAATCATACTAAGTTTCAGAGATACCATAAAAAAAAGCACTGGCCTAGGATTTAAAACAGAAGCAGCATGCTGTGGCAGAAAAGGGGCTGGACCGGATCAGAGGACATTTGCTCTAGGCTTAGTGCAGCCATGTCTTGGCTTTGGACTTTTAGTGAAACCACTTTGCTTACTCAGGCCTCCAGCTATAAAGTGAGGGGAGGGAGCTATAGATTAGATTACCTCAGAAGTCCTTCCTTAACCAGTGGGTCTATAGATTAAATAAACCTGGGCTTAAAGAAATCAGCAGGAATTCCATTTCAGGCATCACGGCAGATTAGATGTCCAAAGAAACAATCTCGATACAGATCCTCTAAAACTGCTGGATAAATTGCTAAAAATTTCAAATGCTTGGCTGAGGTGATAGAAAAGTAAGGGAAAATCTTAGAAGAGAGAAACAAAAGTCAGCAGGCACTGGAGCAGTCTTTTCCCAACTCTGAGTAACAGAGCCTGAATTCAGGAGGGGCCAGTCATGGGGGGAGGAGGAGGGAGTAGAAAAAGCTAGGATCCCTAAAGTAACCACCCTTTGAGGGTGGAAATAAAAAGCCACCCACCCTACTTTCCCCAGAGGGATATGGTAGGACCTTGGCTCTGGGCTGGGGACAAAATAAGTTTCCTTTAGAGTCTGAAACCACAAGCCTACCTTGACACACGTTTGGGGCTAGCATTCACACTACCTTTTTAGCCAAATAAAACTCAAAACAAACCACTGTGGTCTCTACCCCAACCCCAGGCAAATATACATGCAAACACTTTCTGGAAAAATACACTTTAAACCCAGATCTCCAAGAATTCCCGAAAATAACTCAAGGAACAAAAGGCCACAATCCAAAATCATAAATCAAGTGAGGAAGTAAGATTACTGAATGGAGGTCAGTACAAGTAGCACTGAATGGAGGTCAGTACAAGTAGCAAGCTACTCAATGAAACCTGTAAAGGCTACAGATAATTATTTTCTGTATCTGATCATTACAAGGATAAGTTTAAAGAAATAGAAGGATATCAAAAGTACAAGAAAGGAACACACTTTTATCAAAAATGATCAGGCAGAGCTTCCCTGGTGGCGCAGTAGTTGAGAGTCCGCCTGCCAATGCAGGGGATATGGGTTCGTACCCCGGTCCAGGAAGTTCCCACATGCCGTGGAGCAGCTGGGCCCGTGAGCCATGGCCGCTGAGCCTGCGCGTCCGGAACCTGTGCTCCGCAACGGGAGAGGCCGCAACAGTGAGAGGCCCGCAAAAAAAAAAAAAAAAGATCAGGCAATTGTAAGCAACCCAAACAAAGCTAGAAATTTAAAAATGTAATAAGTGAAATTAAAACTTTCGAGGGATAGACAGCAAATTAGGCAACTAGAAGAAAAAAATTAGTAAACTGTAAGATGGATTTAAATAAGCCACAATGCAGCACAGAAAAAATCAAGTATTAAACAGTCATTTTGAGATATTAAAAGAATGGGGAGAAGCAATATTCCAAGAGCCAAAGGCTTGGCTACAAATTTTCCAAAACTATTCCAGCTTTAGGAACCCCATCCAGGAGAGATGAATAGAAGGAAATGTCTGTATAGACAAACAGCAAAACACTACAAAGAAGAGATCTTAAAAGCAGCCAGGGAAAAGGCAGATTCCTTACAAATAGCAATGAGACGAATGACAGGGGTTTGCTGCAGGCTGGTCTCCCAGAACGGAAGGTGGCCGCCCACAAAGCTCCATAGAGACCTGCCCTGACCTGTGTTAAACGCAACAGTCTGGGTCAACAAGATTGAACCCCTGGGACTTCCCTGGTGGCGCAGTGGATAAGACTCCATGCTCCCAATGCAGGGGGCCCGGGTTCGATCCTTGGTCAGGGAACTAGATCCCACATGCAAGCCGCAATTAAGGAGCTCACCTGCCACAACTAAGGAGCCCGCCTGCCGCAGCTAAGACCCAGCACAACCAAATAAATAAATAAATACATAAATATTAAAAAACACAACAACAAGGTTGGACCCCAGAGCAAGTGTTGGCAGCTCCCTAACCATGAACACAGACACGTGAACCTACCCGGCCATATTATGCAGACTCAAGTGCAACGCTTAGACAGCCCCCAGTCAAGCCAGGGAAGGGACCAGGCCAACCCACAGCCACAAATGTTGCACTGGGCCTGGCGAGCAAGGTTCCATCACAGCGTAACTCCGCTGTGTCCCAGCCCTGGGTCACCCCATGGGGTCCAGGCTTCTCCTGGAGTCTGAAGCCTGACCCTGCCAGGGAGCTAAGAGCCACACCAGGAGGGCACGGCGCATCTGTTACTGACCTCTCTCTCCTGTGTTGAGTCTCCCCCACCAATGTTGCTCCAGCAAATGCCTGATGCATATTCCTGGCCATTTGCCTTCATTTGCAGAATCTTCAAAAGGCTGAGAGAAGTATACATCCAGCAAAACCGATTTTCAAAACAAGGGCAATATAGGGACATGTTCAGACAGACAAAAACAAACATAGTTTACTATCATCAGACCCTCATCAGGGGAACTTCTAAAGGACATTCTTCAGGAAAGAGAAAATTCTGGAGGGAAGATATTATATGCAAGAAGGAATGCCAAGACAATGGTAAATATGCATGTAAACTATACAAGCATTAATAATTATAATGTCTAATTTGTAGGGTTAAAATATATTGAAAATACTGGACAATAACAGACTATATTTTTTGTGTGTGTGTGGTACACAGGCCTCTCACTGGCAATTGTAAGCAACCCAAACAAAACTAGAAATTGAAAAATATAATTTTTCAATTTATTTGAGTTGTGGCCTCTCCTATTGTGGAGCACAGGCTCCGGACGCACAGGCTCAGCTGCCATGGCTCACGGGCCCAGCCGCTCCTCGGCATGTGGGATCTTCCCGGACCGGGGCATGAACCCGTGTCCCCTGCATCGGCAGGCAGACTCTCAACCACTGCGCCACCAGGGAAGCCCCAGGCTATAATTTAAGATGGGCCAACAGGAATTAAGTGTTCCAAGGTCCCAATATTGTTAGGAAGGAGGGTAAAGAGAATGATTAGCCTCAGACCTTAAGTTAAATATTAATGTTAAAATTTCGAGGGTAAGCACTAGAGAAACAGAAACAGTATATAACTTCCACACTCTTCAGGAAAAATGAAAGGGAACAAGGGGATCTTAGTTAATCCAAACAAAGGAAAAATAAGAAAAAATTAAAGAACAAAATAAAAAAGTAAAAATGATTCCAAATAAATTGGTAATATTAACAAATGTAAATGGACTAATCTGTCAAGACAAGAAGTATCAGAACAAATTAATAAAAAGTCCAACTACAAACTATTTATAAGAAATAAGCCTAAAATCTAAAGACAAGTTGGAAGTAAAAGAATGAAAAATTATATATAGTGCAAATAACCAAAAGAAAACTAATATAGTTATATTAATATCAGACAAAATAGAAAAAAATCATTGCTAGGAATGAGGAGGTCGTTATCTACTGATGAAAGATTCAATCTGCTAAGAAGACATCAATTCTAAGCTTAAATAGACTTAATAACATACTCCTGAAAACAGTTACAGCAGAAATTGATAGAAATACAAGGTGAAGTTAGCATCATGAACCCTCTCTCAATCAGAAAAAATTCATTCAAGATCTAAACTAACAAGCTTAACGTAATAGATATATATACAGAATCCTGTACCAATATTAATATACATCTATTTTCCACCTCACATCAAACATTTGTGAAGACTGACTACATACTAAGTCACAATACAAAATTTCAGAGTATTAGTATTATACAGACCCCAATCACTGAACACATGTTAAAAATTTTTTTTAAAAAGATAACTTTCAAAATCTGTGAGTTGGAAATGTTAAATATCTGATGAGCAAAAGATGAAATCACAGTGGCATTTAGGAAAAAAACAAGCGATGAATTCCTTAAATGCCCATTTTATATCACATTTGAAAAACCATACAGCCAACACACTCAGAATCCATTTATGGAAGATTCTGGTGTCTTCTTAAGTGGTAGCCATTTTGGAAGACGCTAATTTGAGACAGTAATAAGGGAATAAGGTGATAGGCTAGTAACGGATTTTGGGTAAAGCCAGTATAAATTCTAAGTTAATCAAAAAATTAGCAACATCTATTTCCACTTTCACTGTTTTTTTTTGTTATGTAAGAATAACTATGATGTAAAGAAATAGGATTTATGTCGATTTCTCTCAGCCCATCAGCAGTCCTGACTAACTGAGTGCTGATTCTGCAGTTTATCTCCATTTTCGACACCTGGCAAATCCCAGAGAGGTATTAAAGGAATAGGATGACCAGTCTTAAAAACGAAAGATTAAACCAGAGTCTAACCAATCATTTTGCCATCTCAGCAAGTATTTTCAGTATAACAAATACAGAATCAATTGACAAAATAAACCTATTAAGTAAAAGATATGTAATATCAGCCAAGAAATTTAATATCAGCATAAGCAAGAGAATTATCCACATGGAATGTTTGAAGCAAAGTTGAAGTCTAAGGAATGCCTGTAAAACGATTAATGTAATATGTGAGCCCAATACAGAACTCATCATCATCATGTTTTATCCTGGAATGGCAGCTTACAAGCCACAGCTAAGTAATTTGTTCTGTGACACTTAGAGAGAAAACTGACTCTCTTCCAGTGCGGACATGCCTCAACTATCTCAATTTCTATATCATCCAAAAAGAAAACAGCTGTGGTTCCACCACACCACTCTTAGATGTGAAGGTAAAAAATATACAATTAGCTTACTCCTAAATCTTGAAATAGAAATATCTTAAATAGCAGCTGTTTGTAGAATATCCTCATATGCCAGCCCACTGTACACATCTGCCATTCCCAACAATTCCAAGGGAAGCTATGTGAATTGTCTTTTTAGATTTTTTTGCATTTATCTTAACACCAGCAATGGACATTCTAGAACACCAGTAAGATCAATATGGTTCCTTCCCACTAAGTCTTAAGCGGGATAACAGGTTACTTAATCTGAACAGCCAGTACCTCTTTTTCTAATACTGAAAACTACCCAAAGCATTTCCTTATAGCATCACCAATAAATGATACCACTCTATAGTTGTTTAAATCAGAAACCTGAGAGTAGGACTGCTATGTTTAGCAAGTAAAAATACAGGACACCTAGTTAAACTGGAATTTCAGATAAATTACAAACATTTTTTTTAGTATAAGTACATACCAAATATCACATGGGACATACTTATATAAAAGGTTACTCACTGTTCATCTGAAATCCAAGTTTAACTGGGCATCCTGTATTTTATCTGAGAACTCTTAAGCTGGGATTCTTCCTCTATTGCCTTCTACATGCAGTCCACTCCGCTAAGACTTATCAATGCTACTTCCTAAAAACATCTAAAATCCATCCACATGGGCTTCCCTGGTGGCGCAATGGTTAAGAATCTGCCTGCCGATGCAGGGGACATGGGTTCGATTCCCTGATCTGGGAGATCCCACATGCCGCGGAGCAACTAAGCCCGTGTGCCACAACTACTGAGCCTGCGTTCTAGAACCCACATGCCACAACTACTGAGCCCACGAGCCACAACTACTGAAGCCCGCGCGCCTAGAGCCCGTGCTCTGCAACAAGAAGCCACCGCAATGAGAAGCCCGCGCACCGCAACGAAGAGTAGCCCCCGCTCGCCACAACTAGAGAAAGCCCGTGTGTAGCAACGAAGACCCAACACAGCCAAAAATATATAAACAAATAAAAAATAAAAATAAAATCCATTCGTTTTTCTCCATTTCTTCTGCCACCACCTTGGTCTAAGCCACAATCTAAGAATCTCCCAACAGCCTCTCTGCTTCTACTTTTGTAGAAATATCACTTATTCTAAATATATCAGCATTTATTTCTTAGTATGAAGTTGATGCTAACTTCAAGTTTCTCCTTTCTGGATCATTATTGGGTAGCAGTAGAAATCTCAAATCTCTAAAGCAGTGTGACAGGGACCAATGAAACTGCAACTCTGAAGAGGTGAGGCTTTCACAGTGACCTGAAACAGTTCCAAGGAAAGTAACAGTTCTCTTGGGTGTGCCGGAGTCAATGACCTCTGTCAATCATTTTGCTAATTGGTGTTTATTGCCACAGAGAGATAAGCTAGGGGGAAAAACCTGTGCAGCCACGGTAAATTTGGGGCTCAATAAAGTTGGTTTAAAATACTCGTCTTGAGACTTCCCTGGTGGTCCAGTGGTTAAAAATCCGTCTTGCAATGCAGAGAACGCGGGTTCGATCCCTGGTCAGGGAACTAAGATCCCACATGCCGCGGCGCTACTGAGCCCTTGCACTACAACAAGAGAGCCCATGTGCCTTATCTACAGAGCTCATGTGCTCCGGAGCCCATGTGCCACAACTAGAGAGAAGCCCGCACGCTGCAACAAAGAGCCCACTGCAACGAAAGATCCCATGTACTGCAACTAAGACCCAATGCAGCCAAAAAAAAAAAACCAAATAAATATTTTAAAATAAAATACTCTTGTCTTTCAGAGAGAATTCTAAGATTTAGAAAGAGACTGCTTGTGAGACATATTCCTGTCATTTAAACTGCTATTCTAGGGACACCTGGTTAGTGTACCCATCAACCCATGGTTGCAAAGCCACGGGGCAGGGCATTAGAGAATTTGGGCAGTCAGGAAGTAGGATTCAAATAAAAATATGTGGCACTGACTTTGTCCAATTACCGATGCTTAAGAACAGTTGCTGCCTCCTGACTGATGAATAATGATTTTGTTGTGAGAGCTACAGTCATCCCTGAGTGCTGCTAGCCTGTCACGCTGCCCAATCAATGGACACCAACAAAGCAGCTTATACACAGAAATGCCAGTGCAGACTTTAAGACTTGTGTGACGCTGCAGAGCCGTACAAGCTAACCAAATTAAACACAAATTACTGTCGTAGAAATAACTGGCAGGTCTAAAGAAAGCAGGATTCCCTGTATATCAAAGAAGCCATAGAATTGTTACAAATGACTCTTAGATCATAGAACATGATGGCAATTCAAGTGTTTCAAAGTTCTCACAATGTAAATTTGAACATTCATCTATTTAATACAGAATACCAAGTCAATGTTGTTGGTACTGAACAAAGAAACTATTCATACTCTCTCCACATGAAACAAGCATTACAAACGAAGTCCCAAAAGCCTCTTACAAGAGTGAGTTACTTCATTCAGGATCCAGTTATCATTACTCAATAAACAAGCCTGTTTGTGGATAAAGCCTAATCACGCTACCAAAATCGTTCTTGGAAGCCCTATCCAAGATACGTTTTTTTTGGTATATCTCCTTCTCTACAGTGGAAAATGAAATGCCAGGCTATGGATATCCTGGCAGAGGCCAACATTAGAGATGAGAAAAGGGTATGAATGTTTGCACCGGGGTCCAGTCAATCCCCAAAGAAGTGTGGGCGCTGCGAGATCGCACAAGCCTTAAAGTCTGCACTTGTTATCTCATGTATAATCTGCTTCGTTGGTCCCCACTGATCACACAACATCAGGGCAGGCTAGCAGCGCTCCGAGATAACTGGCTCCCACATCCAAAATACTCTGTAAAATGACTCATTCCCAGCTCCTTTTGGCACCTGGGACCACAGACCCAAGGACCAGCAAGCTGTTTCACTAGAAATGCACTGGAAGTCTACTTAGAAGTGAGCTTTCTCATAAGGGACTTCCCTTGGAGGCTGAGGATCAGAAACTCTTGAACCGTAACTGCTTCGAGGCCATTTCAGCCTTTGCTCGTGGGACCCCAAATCCTCACCGGGATGCCAGTGATCATGACCGCTGTGCCTCAGGGCTCAGGAGTTCAGAGCCTCCACGTGCGCTTACAATAAGGTCCACTGCTCGGCAGACAACGTCTGGCGGGTTGGACCCGGGCTTTTCTCAGAATCAGGCCTCCCTCAGAGGCCCTCTCCCAGCCCAGGAGGGCTGGGATCTACCCAGGCATTTGCTTGAAGGCTAAAGTCCGCGGTAACAAGACGCGGTGATGGGGGGCACCTGCGTCTACCCCGCAGGCGGGGGGGTCCCCGAGCCGCGCGGTGCCGCCCGAGAGTACAAGCCGGCGGCAGGGGGCCGAGCGCTGGAACCCGACGCCGTGGGCCTGGGGGTCCGCATCGGGGGTCCGCCGAGCCCACTTACACCCCACGCCCCCCCCACACCCGCGCGGCCCCTTCCGGGTGAGCCGCGCCGCGGCGGCGGGACCCGCGTGGCCGGCCGGGCTCCGCCTGCGCTCGGCTCCGCCGCGGGATGGGCCCCGGTCCGGCTCCCGCTGCTGCCCCCGCGGCCTCGGGCCCCCAGGGCCCGGCCTCCGCCCGCGGCTCGGCCCTTCCCCGGGGCCGGGCGCTCACCTCTCCTTGGAGTAGAGCTGCAGCTGCTGCTCGCGCGGCTTCTTCCGGATAAACGCCATGGAGGGAGGGAGGGAGTGCCGCGCGGGCGGGCGGGGCGCGCGCGGCTCCGGCTCCGGCTCGGACTCCTCCCGGCGCTCCGCTGCGCCGCCGGCCGAGGAGGTCGGGGAGCCGCGGAGGCGGGCCCGGCAGCCGGCCTGCGAGGCCCGGCCGGGAGAGCGCGCCTGCGGCCTGGCGTCCCGAGCGGCGGCGCTGGCGTCCCGGAGCCCACGCTGCGCCCGGCGTCCGGCAGCGCTCACCGCCGCATCCTCTCGGCGTGGGGACTCGGGGCGCCGTGACTCAGGCCGGAGGAGGGGCGCGCAGTCACCCGAGGCGCCCCGAGCTCAGCCGCCGGGTGCCCGGGACCCAGAGGCCGGCCTAGGGTCTCTCCTTAGGCCCCAAACGTCCGCGGCTTCACCAGCTACCCCGCAGCTCCGTTTTACGCTTGAAGACGGAAGGCGGCCCGTAACCTCTGCCAATTTGTTGGCCACAGGGGTTCCGAATAACATTTGGGCCTTTAATCTCTTGGTAATTGAAATAATTAGTCACATGACTTTCTCATTTTCTTAACAGCTTTATATAACTCACATGCCAAATAATTCAGCTATTTATAGTGTACCATTCAATGGTGTTTAGTATATTCACAGGTGTGGCCAATTACCATTAGAGTTGAAACTAAGCAGGACCCGCGGGGCTGGAGGATCCTGGGTACCAAAGCCTTGTCGTGCTCCTTGTTTTTTGTTTGAAGAAAAAGGCTTTGGTCTCCTAGGCCTTCGCTGAGTTGCAAAGGGCAGATTCAAACAGCTACTAATCAGGGAAGTGAGGGAAGGCAGAAACAAAGGAAAAGCGGGCAAACAATAGTGCTTCTACCAAGCAAAGGCCTAGTTCCTCCTCAAGGGAAACACATAACCTATCTCTGAGCTCAGAATCCTGTAGGAACTAAGGCCCCCAACCAGGTGGAGGATGGTAACTTCAGGCTGAGCCCAGGATTCCTGGAGCTCCGCCCTGTGACCTCCACCAACCAATCAGATAAGTCACACACCCTTCGTCGCTCACCCCAAATTTCGCCTATTAAAAACTCTTCCTTGAAAACCATCCCGGGAGTTCAGGTCTTTTGAGCACGGGCCACCGGTTCTTCTCGGCTGGCCCCTGCAGTTAGCCTTTCTCTGCTCCAGACGTTTTCGGTTTGCGCGGCCTTAACTGTGCGTCAGGCCCGCGAACTTGGGTTTGTCAGCGCATTTTGGAACATTTGCACCACCTGAAGAAACCCACCCTTTAGTTATCCCTGCAAGCCTCCCAACCCCATCAAACACTAATCAACTTAGTCTCTAGGAATTTGCCTCTTCTGGACATCTCATAAAATGCAATCATGGATTATATAGCCTTTCATGTCTGGCTTCTTTCATTTAGCATAATGTCTCCAAGGTTCCTCTCCATACTGTAAACAGATGGGGTGAGGGGGTCCACAGAGAAAGTGAACCAGGCATGGCTTTCTAGACATAAGCCTAAGCCATTTTGGGATCGAAGCCTGGACACAATGCTTGTCCTTGAACCGGTCTCAGTAATAATGAACTTAAGAGAACAAAAGGACAAACTTGTCAGGCAGGAGAAGCAACAACAGCAAAGATAACAAATCGGTTGTAAAGACTCCCAGTCCTATTTCAATGGTAAAGACTAGCCTAGAACACTGCCTTGAGCTGTTCTGCAGAATTTAAATCCCCGCCTCCGGTGCCCAACCACCAGATCAAGTGGAGTCTAAGGGGTGATGATGGTGACCTTTTCTGACGCTCGACTTCAATCAACTAAAGTTTGCACTCTGCCTGCGGCCCAAGCCCCTTCATGAATATGCATGTACCCATAGCACAGGACTTCCCTAATTTTGTTGTTTGGAGAGACTGCTTCAGGAAACACTCGCAGTGTTCTCCTTATTCACTGCAGGTCATAATAAACCCTTTCTTCTCCCAGTCTTTGGCTTGGTTGTGTCTTTTGCCTCTACAACCACCAAGAGGTGAACCCAGTTTTCGGGTAACAGTACGTCATTCCTTTTTATGGCTGAGTAATACTCCATTGTATGGAGTATTACCACATTTTGGTAATCCATTCAGCAGTTGATGAACACTTCAGTTGTTTACACCACTTGGCTATTATGAATACTACTATGGACATTCGTACAAGTTTTTGTATGGACATGTGTTTTCATTTCTGTTGACTACACACCTAGGAGTTCCATTTCCACCAGCAGTCTATAAGGATTCCAATTTCTTCACATCCTCGGCAACACTTGTTATTATCTGACTTTTTGATTATAGCTATCCTAGTGGATGTGAGTTGTGACTCCTTAATATATCCTAAGAATGAGCCTGTGGTGGTTCACCTTTGAGGGATTCTTAAATAACAAACTTTAAGTTGTATATATGCTGACACATACCTAATATTGTCTTACAGACCAGGTTCTGAAGGGTTAAATTTTTAAAGCTTCAAGGTCAATGTGTATTTCAGCTCTCTAGTATGTGGAAAACAATATGCATAAGGTGGCCACCATTACAATTTTTTGGAATGAATAAAGGTACATGAGTGCCCTGTGACCTGGATTGAGTCTAATTGAAACCGTGGACCTCATATTAGGACTTGAACCCATGTGCCAGGACTGGAACTCAGCCAAAACCCAAATTGGGACTTGAACCCAGAATCTTTTGAGATCACACACCTGGTCTCAGGACTTAATGAAGCTCAGGTTCTTTTTTTTTTTTTTTACATCTTTATTGGAGTATAATTGCTTTACAATGGTGTGTTGCTGCTTTGTAACAAAGTGAATCAGTTATACATATACATACATTCCCATATCTCTTCCCTCTTGCATCTCCCGAAGCTCAGGTTCTTTATGTCTCATCACAGAAAGAATTCAGTGAGTGGCAAAGTGATGCCTAAGAAGTTACTTTATTCAGGGAGATACAGCCTCCATGGACAGAGTGTGGGCCATCTCAGAAGGCAGAGGGCCTGAAATACGGGCTGGGTGATTTCATAGGCGAATGAGTGGGAGGACTGTTCCAACTATGTGGGGGAAGGGGTGGGGTTTTCTGGGCATTGGGCCACTGCCCACTCTTCAACCTCTTCTGGTTGGCCTCAGAACGGTCATGATGCTGGTGGATGTCATTCACCTTGCTAATGTAGTACAATCAGCGTATGAGGCTCAAGGTCCACTGGAAGTTGAATCTTCTGCCTACTTGGTTCTCACCAATTTTTGTCATGTCCTATGGCTAGATCATTCTTTTCAAGGTTGTGCCCTGCCCCCTTCCCTTCTGTTTTGTAATGACCAAGTGCTACACAGAATCTATAATGTAAAAAGATGTTGGCAACATCAGCCCAATGTTCCTATAGGAAACTGTGATGTAGTCGGGTAGCCAAGACAACCATGAGCAGGTACATGATGAAATAAGATAATAAACTTTGCCAAGAGGTACAACATGATAACTTCCTATATGAGAAGTACTACAGTAGATGCTGAGTTCGGAAGAGAGAATTCACCTCAGCTGGAATAAGGCAAGAAAACAGCATGCAAGTTTTCTCCATTTAGTTAAACGATAAAGGATGATGTGACCCTGGTGGGTGGAGAGGGACAACGATTCTTTCCCTGACTGAACTCTAGCCAAGCCCCTTTGAGCTTTCTTCTCAACTAGGCCTCAGCCTTGGCCTAGAAAAACTACAGACCCTCAGCACAAATGATTTTGCCCATCACCCTCCCGCCACATTAAAAGACTTATACAAACACTAACAGCTTCTTTTTTCTTTTTTTAAACAACTATCTTTTTTTTTTTTTTTGGCTGCGTTGGGTCTTCGTTGCTGCATGCAGTCTTTCTCTAATTGTGGTGAGCGGAGGCGGGCTCCTCATTGAGGTGGCTTCTCTCGTTGTGCAGCACAGGCTCTAGACGTGTGGGCTTCAGTAGTTCTGGCACTCCGGCTCCATAGTTGTGGCTTGTGGGCTTTAGAGCACGGGATCAGTAGTTGCGGCACATGGGCTTAGTTGCTCCACGGCATGTGGGATCTTCCTGGACCGAGCTCGAACCCGTGTCCCCTGCATTGGCAGGTGGATTCTTAACCACTGCGCCACCAGGGAAGTCCCAACACTAACAGTTTCTGACAGCTCAAGGCCTCATCCCTAAGATGACCCCAACCCCCCTTAAGTGCCTGCCTGAGAAAGCGCAAGGCTGCCCAAATAATTTACTGTTTGTTATAGCCAACACCTGACATGGGCCCCTGACTGCTGTTTCTTGGGGCATTTACTAAAAAGGGCTTACAGCTGTGAATTCTGTCTCTGAACCCCTGAGATGTATTTGTATCTCTTACAACCCAGGAGGGCCTTTCTCAAGGACTTGAATGCCATTCCTCTGAAATACAATCATCAGGAAGGACAGGGCTTCTGTCTCCTGGTCTCCATGGGAAGATAACTGCCAGCCAGCAGATGGAGACACGGCATTTACACCCACTTTTTGTGATTTTGCCCTTCCCAGCCTTATCTTCGACAAGAGAAGGGGAGGAAACTCACTCCAAAGGATTTTCTTGAACAACAGCTGGGAAGGATTCGCCTCTGCTGTCGCAGGGTGTGTGTCTGTGGAGACCTACGGGAGAACTGAGGCAGGAGCCCCTCGCCCTCCCACCCCAATCACCAGTCCCCGGCATCTGCTCCCTCCTCTTCATTCCTGCTGTTTTGAAGTATATTTGCTCCCATCAAAGGCAAACTTCTCCTTCCCACTCAACAACTCAGCCTTTGTAATTATCCTTTCTCTCTTCCCTCTTCTTCTCTCTTGCTTTGTCTATTTCTCCCTCACTTTTGAGCCATTCCCATCTGAATATAAATATAGTTTTCTTTTTTTAAAACATATTTTTATTTATTTGGCTGCGCCAGGTCTTAGTTGCGGCATGCGGGATCTAGTTCCCTGACCAGGGATTGAACCCCCTGCATTGGGAGTACGGGGTCTTAACCACTGGACCGCCAGGGAAGTCCCTAAATATAGTTTTCAAAAAATGTTCCCTTTATCCCACATCTCCCTCCATCTCCCCATTCTCAGTGAAACTTCTTGAAACATCTGCCTCCCATGCTGTCTCCATTTTCTCTCTCTGCCTGGTCGTCGATCCATCCCACTTGGACTTCTGGTTCCACTCTGATGCTTCTTGTTAGTTCACCACAGTCACTGGTCACTTCTCCACCCTCGACTCTTGTGAACTCTCTGCAGAATTCAGCGCAGTTGAACATGGCCTTCAACACCGCTCCTCGTCGGACCTCTTCCCCCTTTACTTCTGAGACCCCCCAGTTTCCTTGCTTTCCTCCTACCTTGCTTCTCCCTCTTTCTCAGTCTCCCTGGTTGGTTTCTCTCCTGCATAACGTCTTAATGTTGAGTCTCTGTACTCACTGTACAGGTCATTCCAAAGAGTGCTGTGATTGGGTGGCAGGCGAGGGGAGGATAACATCTTCCGTTTGTGTGTGAATTAAATTTAGTAGCCAATTTCCATGGTTTTCTCACATGGCTATCTACCAGGGGAGACATGGGGGAAAAAGTCTCAGGATATACAGCCAAGTAGAAGTTTTCAGTGGAGGCTGGGTGAGAGGTTACTTTGAAATGGATGTCCCTCAGGAAATAGAAGTTTTAGGACATTGGACTTCCACTGAAGCTGAGGAAAACCTTGAGCCAGTCTTACCTTGACCTTGAGTTGCTGACAACCATAGTTTGAGGTAATAATACTTACTTCAAATGAAGGTGATTGTGAAACCACATAACTCAGATTGGGACTTGAACCTACTGTCTTTTCTATTGAGATCACACACCTGATCTCAGGACTTAATGAAGCTCAGGTTCTTTATGTCTCATCACAGAAAGAATTCAGTGAGTGGCAAAGTGATAGGTAAGAAGTGGATTTATTGAGAGAGATGCACACTCCACAGACAGAGTGTGGGCCATTTCAGAAGGCGAGATGCCCCGAAATATAGGCTGGGTAATTTCACAGGCTAATGAGGGGGAGGATTCTTCCAACTGTTTTGGAGAAAGGGCAGAGATTTCCATGAATTGGGTCACTGCCCACTTTTTAGCCTTTTATGGTCGGACTCAGAACTGTCACGGTGCCCACGGGTGTGTCATTTAGCTGACGTACTGTAATGAGCGTATAATGAGGATCAAGGTCTACTGGAAGTTCAGTCTTCTGCCATCTAGGGCCTAGTTGGTTCTAACCAGTTTTTCTTGTGTCCTCAACAGCTGTGTCATTCTTTTAAAGGTTGTGCCCCGCCCCTTCCCTCCTGTTTCAACTGCACATCGCAGGAGATACTGTAAGCTCTGGGAGAGACCTTATCCCTTCCTCCTGGCCCCCTGATTCTCATCCCCATAAAACTCAGAGCTTTGCTCTCTTGAAACAGTTTCCATAAAACTCAGAGCTTTGTTCTCTTGAAACAATTTCCATTCAGAGCTGTTTTGCATACACAAAACACATCTTTGAGCTCTTGATAATGTTTCTATTTTCACTTCACAGACTAAGCTCTAAAAACGTTAAGGAGCTTTGTACCCATCAGTCTTTAAAAATTGCATCTGGTTGCAGATGAGGATATGCAAATTTATGTACCTCCCATTTGCAAGGTATCACCTGTCAGAGTAAACAAGAACATTGTTTTCACTGTATTCTGTTTGCAAAATAAATATTTTTCACTAGTGTGTATCTGCTTAAGTTAATTTTTAAAATCTTATGAAGACATAAATATTTACCTATCACCCTTTCTTAAGTTAGAAGCGGTAGCATACATTTTTTTACCTAGACAAAATGCCTATTTTTTACCTAGAAAAAAAGGGCAATCTCCATTCTCTTATGTATGTTACAAGTTCCTTCCATGAGGCCTTTGAGCCTGTGTTCTCTCTGCCTAAGTTGCCTGTTTACCTTTCTCCCACCACTTCTCCCTGTTGAAATCCTACCCATACTTTAAGTTGCCACTCAAGACTCTGAAGTCTTCCCCGATGCACCCAAGGGGAGTTCATCTCACATCCATTCACTCAGTACGTTTATTTCATACCTGTATACATCAGGCAAGGTGGTGGGCACTGGGTAGTGACTTCACAAATCTCACAGTCAGGTGGGGACTTTAGCAGTGATCTCATTCCACCTTATTAGGGTATGTGTCCACATTAGGTTGGAATCTTCGGGGACCAGGAACAGTGAGTTGTTGGTCATTGCAGCCACAACGCCACTCACCACAGCGTTGTGCACTTATGATGTTCAATAAATATTTGTTAAATATTGTACTTTTTTTTGTCACCACTCTGTTATGATTTGTTGCACTATAAGTAATAGAAAACTCAGTCAACAGTTGGAGTTCATTTTCTCATTACTGGCATTGTTTGAATAGCTCAGTCATCTGATGACTTTTCTCTTAAGTCCTGTAGTCTTTTGGTCACAAGATCACTGCTTCATCCCCACGATCAACCTGGCTTCTGAGCTGAAATAAGAGGAAAAACAGTCAGCCTTGCTTGTTCCTTTTGCCAGGCAATCAAAAGCATTCCCAGAAACACACTCCAGACTCCCACTTACGTCTCATCAGCCAGAACTATTGTATTGGCAAGCTCATAGCAGCATTGAAGACTAAGAAAAACAAGTATTTAAAATTTGCAGGCATGGGACTTCTCTGGTGGTCCAGTGGTTAAGAATCCACCTTCCAGTGCAGGGGACGTGGGTTTGATCCCTGGTCGGGGAACTGAGATCCCACCTGCCGCGGGGCAACTAAGCCCACGGGCCACAACTAGAGAGAAGCCAGAGCACCACAACAAAAGATCCCACATGCTTCAACTAAGACCCGACACAGCCAAAAATAAGATAAATAAATAAATAATAAAATTTGCCAGCAGGATAGTGGAAAACATCCAAGAAGAAGCGGGTAGGGAATGTTCTTGGGTCACCCGACCAGCAGCGTGTACCCCATTACTAAGATAAAAATAGCCAACAACTAGACATTGATAGCTCTTCTTAAGGAAGATCACTCTTTGAGACTTTTATTTTCTTCTTTATTTTCTCTTCAATAAAAATTTACTGACTGTTTACTGTATGCCAGGAAATGTTCTAGGTGCTGGAGACACAGCTGTGAATAAAGTCAAGTCTTTCCTTTATGGAACTTACATTCTGGTGAGATTGACAGATTTAAAGAGCAAGTGATATAAATTCAGGCAGGGATACGTACCAAGAAGAAAAATAGAGCAGAGTAAGGGACAGAGTGTGAAGGGGGTAGGTACTGCTTTAGATGAGGGGGTCATCGAAGCCCCTCTGATGACTGATAGTTGAACTGGTAAATGAAGGAAGTCAGAGACTTACATGTGAAGACCCTGGGCAAAGGCACTCCAGACAGAGGAATAGTAAGTGCAGCAGCCCTGAGACAAGAGCTGTAGCAGCTGGAGCCACCGAGGGAGGGACTGAGGCAACAAGGGGCCAGAAGGCGTGTGGCCAGGGAAGGTGCTAGATGATTCAGTATTATTATTATTATCATTATTATTATCGTCATTGTTAGTAATGTGTGACAGAAGCCACTGCAGGATTAAGAGCAGGGGAGTGACATGATCTGATTTAAATTTTAAAATTTGACTACACTGTAACTAGCCTGATAGAAGCTCAGAACCTAAATGGACAGCTTTAAAAGTTGGATGGGGGGCTTCCCTGGTGGCGCAGTGGTTGAGAGTCCGCCTGCCGATGCAGGGGACGCGGGTTCGATCCCTTGTCCCGGAAGATTCCACATGCCGCGGAGCGGCTGGGCCCGTGAGCCACAACTGCTGAGCCTGTGCTCTAGAGTCCAGGAGTCATAACTACTGAGACCACGTGCCACAACTGATGAAGCCTGCACGCCTAGAGCCCGTGCTCCACAACAAGAGCAGCCCGCACACCGCAACTAGAGAAAGCCTGCATGCAGCAACAAAGACCCAATGCAACCAAAAATAAAATAAATTTTAAAATAAAGTAATTACTTTTTTAAAATCCATATTAATATTTTCTTAGTCATTTTAGGTCTACTGCTGAGGATTCCTCATGTTCTTCCATAAAGAGTCCACGCTCACAAATTCCCACCCCCTTCCATCTAGACTCTCCAGGACTAAGTAGTTCTGCCTCAGGATCAACTGGGGGCTTGTTAGAAACACAGATTGCTGGGCCCACCTCGTTGTTTCTGACCTAGTAGATCTGAGGTGGGACCTGACATTCTGCATTTCTATTAAGCTCGCAGGTAATACTGATGCTGGTCTTCTGACCACTCTTTGAGAAACACTGCTTTAGAAAAACAAATTCATTTCCAGTCTTAAAGAGAGCAGTTCCACTCCCTTCTATTCATCCTGGTGTCAGCAAACACGCAAACCCTGGGGTGCTCACATTTTACTGCAACTGCAAGCACTTATCAGCACATTTTCCCCAACAGATACAGCTCCCTTTCTAAAAGGAACTGTGTGCCAGGTTTAAAGGAAAGATGCCATTTTTCCCCCACTGTGTTGCCTCATCATCATAATTGTCAATATTATTGCCATCTGAATTTATGATGTGATTACTTTGTAGAAAACACTACACTTAGTACTTTGCATTCATTTATTCTTCAATCCTGTTGGGAGCTAATTCTCCATGACTTGCTCACATTTCTCCATGTTAGGCATCATCAGTCAATTTGTTCAGAAGTATTTCCATTCCAGGAGAGTAAAGATCCAGAGCATCCTCTCCCTGGAGACATCCAGGAGAGTAACAATGAAGACCTCACCCTCCCTGCCCCAGGGAAGACTTGCTAACATCTCAGGATAATTAATGTAATAGTTCTCTCCAGAGCACAGAGCGGCCAGGTTTGCCAGCAGCCTCTGGATGCGGTTGGGGGTTCCTGAAGCTCGGTATTCCTGAGCTGTGACGCAGGACCACTGTGCACCCGCGTCCACTGGGCCTCTTCATTTCTCCCATGTGACTTGAGGGGCAAGGAGACTGATGCTGACTCAGGCTGCCTGCTCCGTCGTAAGTAACACACTATCCAAATCCACGTGGGCGCACTGTCCCCATACCAGCCAAATCTAGGGACATTTGCCACGCCGATCTAGCAGCTGTCACCGGCCACTCCTGAGGAACTGCTTGACTTCTTGGCAAGTCTCTAAGATTGTTCTGTTATTTCCATTCTTTGGAAGAGAACAACTGAAGCTTTAGGCAGTTTAATAACATGTCCAATGGTAAGTGACAATGTCAATTACTAAGTGACAGTGACAAGATTTGATCTGATGTCTGCCTGACTAGAGTCTACTTTCTTTGCAATTGTACATGTCTAGTAGCAATTCTGAGGTCTTTAAAAAAACTAAGAATCACAAGTCCTCATTCCTGTAGTAAAGCTCTAAGTAACCTCACAGGAAGAAAACAAGTTTTTCCACTCCTGTCAATACACCCAGGGGGGCCCCAAAGAGTGAGAGGTGCTCCTGGACAATCTTCCCTGACAGCAGTAGCTTCAAAGGGAAGAAGGTAGGAGGGGGAAGGGCAAACTCATGTTTCTGACATCATCTTAAAGTTTGCTTTTCCTCTGTTTCTCTTAGTAATTTATAATATTTGTAAATCTGTACAAATATTGTAAATCCGTAAATCTGTATTTCAGTCAGGTTTATCGAGGTACAGTTTACATACAATAACACTGATAAATTTTAAGTGCGCCACGCGATGCGTTTTGACAAACGTGTACAGTCCCGTGACCTCCACCTTGCTTGTGATACAGATATTTCCATCACCCTAAAATGTTTCCTTGTGCCCTGTTGTAAGGAAGCCCTGCGTCCTTTCCTGGTTCCTGGCAACCACTGATCTGCTTTCTGTCTATTGATTCCTCTTGTCTAGGCTTTCATGTAAATGGAATTATGAAGCATGGACTAACTCCTGTCTGACTTCCTTCCCTCGGCACCGTGCTCTTGAGATTCATCCATGTGGCTACCTGGACTACTGGTTCATTCCTTTTTTTTTTTTCCCTGAACAGTAATCTTTGTATGAATACACCACAATTTGTTTATCTCTTCAACAGTTGATGGAAATCTGGGATGTGTTCAGTGTTTTGGGCTATTATGAATAAAGCTGCTATTAACATTTTTGAGTACAAGTCTTTGCCGGAATATATATTTTCCCCCATGTCCTGGGGGCTATCTCCTGGAGGTTCCCAGGATAAAACCCAGCTCTTAGCATGGCACATGATACTTTTTAAGAGCCTTTCTCTGTCTATCTTTCCCACTGTATCTCTAAATATTTTCTGACACAAAAGTTTGTAGTCCATTCATTCATTAATCCAACATCTGTGCACCCAAACAATGCTAAAGACTGGGGATAAATATGAACAAAGCAGAGACAATCCCAGTCCTTACAGAGCATCTAGTGGGTAAAACTGACTATAAACAAACAAACATATAAAATGATTGCAGGGAATTCCCTGGCGGTCCAGTGGTGAGGACACCGCGCTTTCACTGCCGAGGGCCCAGGTTCAGTCCCTGTCTGGGGAACTAAGATCCCACAAGCCACATGGCACGGCCAAAAGAAAGTGATTGCAGATCATGAGTGCTACAAAAGAAACAAGAGATGAGATGACACTAGCTAGCTGTCATAGGGCAGAGGAAAACACGGTTGGAGGTGAGATCATAGAACAACAGACTGGGAGGTCGGCGGGGTCTGCCGTGTGGGTGCAGATGTCATCAAGAGTAACGACAGGGTAGGAAAGAGGAACTCGGTGAGCGCAGGGCCAAAGCCTTTCACGAAGCAGGCGGATTCCCAAGATGTCAGCAGATGATAAGCCCTGATGTCATTAACTTCTAAGGAATTCTGGTTTTTGAAGGAGGGAGGAAAAGAAATCGTTTGAATGCAGCAAAATGGAGCAAGGAAGATGCTTATCTCTTGGTCTTAAGGTGTGTGGGTGTAAGAAACCAGGAGTACACAGGACAAAGGACAAAGAGTGTGGGAGGACAGGGGAGAATGGCGAGGAGGTGGGATTCAGAGTGAGTGTCCTGTGTCAACGGCTTGAGAAGTTTGGGCTACTAATCCTAACAGGAGTAAAGAGATGAGAAATGGGAGGATGGGTGGGAAAATTGTAGTTTGGGGTCCTGAATATATGGGTCCATGGCTTCTGCTACTGCTCACTTCTGCTTTCTCCAAGATTCAGAAGCCTGAAGGGGGTGCTTTGACTGGGAGTCTGAACATGCTTGTCCACACACTCAGGCCTCTGCAAAGCTGTTTTGACTCGGTAATTTCCCTGTGCTCTGACTTCCCGTTCACGATTCAAGTCGAATTTCACTTCCTCTTTGAGCTCCCTCATCACCGTTTTTACCGACCCCCAGCCTGAGTGAGACAAGAGCAGACTCGGAAGCTCGAGCATCCTCACAGCACTCCGTTCAGAGCCTAGGCTGAGCTCACACTATCATGTAATTATCCGTCTACATTCCTGTCCACCTAACTCTCACAACAGCCCTTTCAGGACAGAGATCATGTCACTCATTTCTGATTTGTAGCAATCACAGCAATTCACGAGTGTCTGTCCCATGCACACCTTACCAACAGAAGCTGACTGCAAGAATAAGAAATTCAACTCCATCGGTCTATTTACTACCTGCTTTGTGAGGTCGTATTTCCTCTTCTTTATGGTACTTATGTTGGTCAAGTTTCAGAGGGTGCTCCTTCCTTTAGCATTTTGAGCTCAGCTAACGAATCCACCTCATCTTACTCACGTGCTTTAGAATTGTGTGTGCTGTGTGTGTGAGCCTATATCCTGACAAACTGAAGTGTCCGCACTTTGCAGCTTGTTCTTCCCAAGAACCTTCTCTCTTCCATCGTTTCAGTCACATCAGTTGCCCTTCTCCACCCTAATAAGTATAGACTCCCTTTGTTTCATTATTCAAAAGGCACTACTTGCTTTACTCTACTTTTGTTTCTTAATCTCTTCACTAGGGCTTAAGCTCAACTTGGAAAGCTGACTGAAAACAGGCCTGGCTGTCACTGTGTGAATGAGTGGAAAATATCACTCTACACATGGCCTTAACATTCAAGAGATGTTAACTGAAAAGTAGACTAGATTTCTGATCACTGGGTGCTGTGTTGCTTGCCACATTTAATATAATCATTTATTTAAAGGGCATTGACAAATGACAGGTGTAAACGGATTACCTGTTTCTGGATACATGAAGAGTGTGGAAATTAGAACATAGTCATGGTTAGGACAATACAAAACATCCATATCTACTTTAGCACAGATTAATGAGTAAGATATTTGGTGAAGACTATGCAGATATGGCATACTGTTTTTTAAATGATATCAATTGCTTTTGAAAACAATGAAGCCTCCTTCAAATGCTGCCAATAATCGTGGAAGGCAAAAGAATAGCTCCCCAAAGATATCCACACTTTAATCTTCAAAACCTATGAATATTTACCTTACATGGAAAAATGTGAGAGAGAGAGAGAGAGATCACATTCACACAACTTTTATTACAGTATGTTGTTCTAATTGTTCTATTTTATTATGAGTTACTGTGGTTAATCTCTTACTGTGGCTAATTTATAAACTAAACTTTATCATAGGTATGTATGTATAGGAAAAAACAGGACACATGGAGTTTGGTCCTGCACGTGTCAGGCATCCACTGACAGTCTTGGAACATATTCCCCGCAGATAAGGGGGGGGACACTGTATGTGTGTGTGTGTATACACACACACACACACACACACACACATAGATGCTATCTATTTATCTATATACTTGTTTAGTTTTTTAATTTTTCTACAACAAATATATATCACTTTGTATATTAACAAAATATATGGCCAAAGACAAATGGAAGTGAGCAAAAGAAGAAATGATTCATTGCAAAAAGATCTGGTTCAAAGGTCACTCATAACAAAAATCATGAGCCAAGAGCAAGTCTTCCAGTCAGTAAGAAATTCTCTTTCTAAATACTCTAAGGTAGCAACACACACACATGTGCGCACACACACACACACATCTGTGAATCAAAAATTAGAATTTTTAGGGACTTCCCTGGTGGCGCAGTGGCTAAGAATCTGCCTGCCAATGCAAGGGACACGGGTTCGAGCCCTGGTCTGGGAAGATCCCACATGCCGTGGAGCAACTAAGCCTGTGCGCCACAACTACTGACCCTGTGCTCTAGAGCCCGCGAGCCACAACTACTGAGCCCATGTGCCACAACTACTGGAGCCCATGCGCCTAGAGCCCGTGCTCCGCAACAAGAGAAGCCACCGCAATGAGAAGCCCATGCGCCACAACGAAGAGTAGCCTCCGCTGGCCGCAACTAGAGAAAGCCTGCGTGCGGCAATGAAGACCCAACACAGCCAATAAATATATTACTTAATTAATTTTTTAAAAATTTAGAATTTTTAGAATATACCGCCATGAGCTTGAGAGTTTCCTAATATTCAAAAGAATGTTCTTGATGAAATCAGTGTGGATATTAGCAACTGTGATTTTTTGTTAACATAGTAATAATGAAATTTGTCAACATTTGGAAGTTACAAAATCATACATGGGTGAAAGATCCATTCAGAGTAGGAGACAGATTGATGGGTTTTCATGTAACAGAGGAAGAAAAGTTCACTGATATGGTTTTGGTTTCCCCATTCAACCAACCTTTAAGAAGTTACCACTTGTTGAGTTCCAGTGTTGTACCAAAGAAGAAAATCCAAATATCAATACATGAGAAGGTTATTAAATACTCCTCCCTTTTCTAACTACATATCCCTGTGAGATCAGATTTTCTCCATATACTTCAAAGTGAGATATCACAACGGATTAAATGCACAAGCATATTGTGGGAATCCATTAAGCCAGATATTAAAGACATAGTCAAAATATGAAACAATGCTATTCTTCTAATTAATTTTAATCCCAAAACATGGTTTTATGCAAATATTCATTTTAACAGGCAGTGGGTTTATTACAGTCATTTTATTTTTTTTAAATTTTTAAAATAAATTTATTTATTTATTTTTGGCTGTGTTGGGTCTTCGTTGCTGCGTGGAGGCTTTCTCTAGTTGCGGCGAGGGGGGGTTACTCTTTGTTGCGGCACGCGGGCTTCTCATTGCGGTGGCTTCTCTTGTTGCAGAGCACGGGCTCTAGGCACACGGGCTTCAGTAGTTGTGGCACACAGCCTCAGTAGTTGTGGCGCACAGGCTTAGCTGCTCTGCGGCATGTGGGATCTTCCCGGACTAGGGCTCGAACTCATGTCCCCTGCACTGGCAGGCGGATTCTTAACCACTGCACCACCAGGGAAGCCCTTATAGTCATTTTAAAATATTTTAAAAACACCTCGCTATTAATTTATAATATGGTAAATATTAGCATATATAACCTCCCATAAACAAAAGTTCTCAATAATTTTTAAGAGAGTAATGGGTTTGGGAGAGGAAGTTTGAGAACGGCTAAATAAACAAAGCCATCAGGAAGTTCTAGAATCTGACAGCTTCTGAAAGAGAGATTGCAAAATTTGTTAGCCAGAAATGTCTTGTTTATTTGACACACCTGTCGTTTCAGGAAGGGTTAAAAATATGAAGGTTCTAAGAATAGTTCCAGTTATCCACACAACTGCTAAGATTTCTGGTTGTTGTGATAAACTGAACTGTAAATCAATTACTTTAATATAAAAGAGATTTTCCTATCCTATATGTAATAAAAAGTCCAAAAGTATTGAAGACATTTTGATCCTTTGCTACGGGGAAAATGGTACTTTATTAAAAGAAAGGAGGGGGCTTCCCTGGTGGCGCAGTGGTTGAGAGTCCGCCTGCCGATGCAGGGGACACGGGTTCATGCATGCCCTGGTCTGAGAAGATCCCACATGCCGCGGAGCGGCTGGGCCCGTGAGCCATGGCCGCTGAGCCTGCGCTTCCGGAGCCTGTGCTCCACAACGGGAGAGGCCACAGCAGTGAGAGGCCCGCATACCGCAAAAAAAAAAAAAAAGAAGGGGGGAAAAAATGAATGGAAATTGATACCAGGTAAGAGTTGTGGAGCCATTCTAGAGAAAATAGCCACTAAGAAATTTTGTGATAAACAGAACTATAGACCATGAAAAGACTGGAATTTCTAACTTGACTGAAGGGATATTTGAAACAAAAAGAGTAATATGGCAGCTAAAATAAAACCTCAAGTTTAAGAAACATTCTTTATTCCTGTAGTTTTTATAAAGTATACCATCAATGTAAATAACCAGGGAAAACATATTTTTTATCCATACAACTTCTCAGCTGCCATGTCACTGACTAGCTGGGTCATGGTCATGGCCATGGTGGCAAATAACAGCCCTTGAACTGATGATCTGCAGTGTGAATAGTTCACATATGGAGAACTGGGAATTCATTTCATGTAATTTAATTTTCCCTCTCTACCCAGTAGGGAAAATGTCTCAGATATTTTCCAGAGTAAATGATCATGTTCCCCTGATTATGATCTAGGGATACAGTATTTTAATGCTGGTTAATTGAGCCAATGATTCCTTCATCGCTCGGGCTCCACTCACTACCCACAGGAGCTAAATGGGCTGTAACACAGCACTGGCCCGAAAGGGCTGTTGCAGAACTCCATTGCTCCACACCCTTCAGCCACAAGGATAACGACTTGACGGTGATCCAGATGGATGGCTAGAACTCACCGATGTCACTGTGCCACTGGCCGTTCTTTTTACTGCTCATTCCCTTAAGTCCCGTCACAGCACATCTACTGTCTCATAAGTTAGCAGTTGTTTGTTTTTTTTTTTAATTTTGGCTGCGCCATGCAGCAATATAGGATCTTAGTTCCCCGACCAGGTATCAAATGCGCACGCCCCGCAATGGAAGCATGGAGTTTTAACCACTAGATTGCCAGGGAAGTCCCCATAAGTTAGCAGTTTAGAAAAAAATATAAAAGCTTTTTTTCTTTTTTAATTGGATTAAGGGTCTACTCTGAGTGAGAAGCTATAGATGAAAAATCATATGATTTAATAATAACTGCAAAACAATCGTTACAGTGTTCGGTTGCAGTTAATTTTAGGACACAAATGTAGAAGGCGTTTGTGGGTTTTTTGGCAAGCAGCATCCCTTGCCTCTTTCCCATAGAATACTCATTTCCTTTGGAGGACTGTCTGATCTCCCACTGAATTTAATCTGGGGGAACTTCTTGTTAGACAGATGTTCCTGCCTCACCACGCCCCTGGTTGGGTACATAACCCAAACTGGATGCGTCCTCCATTCAATTTAAATCTTGAATAGAGTGACAGAAACTGAGGATGACTTAAGGGATTTATTCTAGAGGAACAAACTAGAAAAAGATGTTCTTGCTGCCATTTCATTCCTGTTGCTCCAGTCAGTAGCCCCTGGAGCTCCCTGGGCTCCGACCATAAAACCCTGCTTTTCCAGCCCCTGAGTCTCTCAACTCCTGATATCTGTCCAGAAAACTTCCTTTTTGATTAAGTTAACCAGAGCCTGAACACCAAGGTTTTGGCTTGCAACCAAAGAACCCCCGTATAAGCAAGTGTCCATACACGTATTACCTTTAAACCTGCTAAGAGGAGTTGTAATATCACGCTGCCTAAAGAGCATTAGCCTTGGTCGTGTGCAAGAGAGTACTGGCATAAATCCCTCAAACCTCGGTCAATTCAAACACCTCGAGTATCCATGAGAACAAAGAACTGCATTCAAGAATCACTGCACAATTTGTACGCTGCCCCAGGCATTGTGTGAGACCCTAGGCCAGACGTGGGAGATACGGAGATGAGAACAAAATGATGGCTTGTCTTCAGAGAACGTATAATTTAGCGGAGGGAACAGACATGTACACAATGAAATAGAACCCACGCGGTAAGTGCCACAACGGAGGGCACAGGGCAGAAGCAGCAGCAGCAATTGCTTCTGCCACGTAGTTCAAGAAGGAGTTAGGCCTTAAGACAAGTTGGATTTCTCCAAGCAGACAGGGCAAGGAAGGTATTTCAGGGAGATTAAAACAGACAGATCATGAGAGACCATGGCCTGACTGGGGAACAGGGGTCGTCCTCGGCGGCGAAGGCAGAGCACAGGAGGCGTGAGAGGCGCAGGAGGGCGGGTGGGTCTCGCTTTTGCCCGACTGGCTGTGCAGAGCCTGCACGCACTTTGGGATTGGAAAGGGAAGCCCGCATTCCAGCAGCAGAGGCAGAGATTAAACATCCCAGATGCAGTGAGTTACATCATGGCAACTGCGGTCACTGCTGAAAAGGCTGAGCACGCAGCCCTCGGAGGTCAGGGTGTGATGGAAACCGACCCGTTTGCGCCTGGTGCGCTCACGTCCCCAGTGCGGGGATCCTTCCCTAAGGAAATGCTGTCGGAGGCTCGACCTGAAACATTGACTGTCCCGCCGTCCTGTGTGGCCAGCGAGGGGCCTGGGGCAGGAGGGAGACTGAAGAGAAGAAAGCTGGAGTCGCAGGAGCACAGACTTGTGAGGGAACCTGTGGCAAAAGGCTGTGGCCCCGAGTACAGAAGAGCCTCAACTTTAGACCCTGACCGTCTCTCCAGCTGAAGCTGTGTCTACAGTCACAGCATGTGAGTGTTTAAAGCACTGGTGTGTTACGTAAATACTGTAAAACATACCATAGTTTTTCACTCCCCGTTTTACCTTTCTAGGGGTTTCTTCTCCATCACAGCCTCTAAAATTCTACGTGGCTGGGGCCCCGGGCTCCTCGGGTTCTGCTGGTGAGAGCGAGTCGGGCCACATGGGCCTCGCTGGCTGTGGAAGGACTGGACTCGTCTCCCCAGGGCAGTGGGAGCCTCAGAGGGGTTCCGTCCACACCTGAGAAGCACTGTGCCCATTTTCCCACATTTATCAGCTCCTTCTGCTTTTCGCCGTTGCCTGACAAGGAGGGTATGTTTAGCCTTATTTTGCAAAAGGAGAGACCAAGGCTAAGAAGAAGCTAAATAATTTCCCCAGGTCACACTGCTAGGAAACGCTTAAGCTGGCCGTTTAATAGGGACCTAACTGCCACACTCAAGCCCTCTCCACTGCCTCGTGGCCACCCCGCTGCCGTGCAGAATTGTAAGAAATACTGGGCAACGCTCAAAGCATGCGAGTGTTATGGGCTGACCTGCATCCCCCTCAAATTCATATGCTGAAGATCTAACTCTCAGTAGCTCAAATGTGATCATATTTGCAGATGCAGTCTCTAGTTAAAATGAGGTCTGTAGGGTGGGCCCTAATCCAATAGGACCAGTGTCCTGATGAAAAGAGGAAATTTGGGCACAGACATGTATGTGTGAAGACACAGGTAGAAGGCAGCCATCAGAAGCACAGGAGACAGGCCTTAGAAGAAAACAAACCTGCAGGGTTTCCCTGGTGGCGCAGTGATTGGGAGTCCGCCTGCCGATGCAGGGGACACGGGTTCGTGCCCCGGTCCGGGAAGATCCCACATGCCGCGGAGCGGCTGGGCCCGTGAGCCATGGCCGCTGAGCCTGTGCGTCCGGAGCCTGTGCTCCACAACAGGAGGGGCCACAGCAGTGAGAGGCCCGCGTTCCGGGGGTGGCGGGGGGGGGAAAAAGAAAACAAACCTGCAGACACCCTGATCGTGGACTGCTGGCCTCCAGAACTGTGAAAAAGTCTATTGATATTTCTGATGGTTAAGCTATCTGTCTGTGGTGCTTTGTTGTGACAACCTCTATCAAGCAAACCAGCACAGGGAGCTTGTTACCTTGTTTGTGCTTCTCTGCGGTTGCTGATACTGGTCTCTTTCCACAGATGCCCACGTTCCTGGCAGATTTCCTAATACAATATTCCACCGGCTACAGTCAGAGCTTTGTACACCTGGCCTTCTCCCCATAATTAAAAATTATCATCAGGTTAATCTTCAAAGCCTTGCCTTCCTATCATATGATGGTGCATAGCAAAAGATTAAGCTGTTTAAGCTAAATCCTGGCAATAGTCAATATTAGCCCTCCAAGTTGAGATAAAGCCTTTACTCAAAGACGTTAAGAATGCTACGACATAATTAAAGCTCTTAAGGTGGGATATAAGTCTTAAGAATTTCAGGTACCAGGAGTTAATCAGGAGAGAGATTTCTGAGTAAAGGAAACTTTCAACATCTTTGGAATCATCCTCCAAAGCTCATGCAAAAGGCTGACTCCACTAAAAGGAATATTTTGGCAGATGGAAGGGTTGAGAAGCTCGTGAAAATGTACTCTCATGGCTTGTTTGACTTCACTAATTGGATCCATATTTCTTGTGTATTTTTTTCTCTTAAAAAATAAAACCAGGGCTTCCCGGGTGGCGCAGTGGTTGAGAGTCTGCCTGCCGATGCACGGGACATGGGTTCGTGCCCCGGTCCGGGAAGATCCCACATGCCATGGAGCGGCTGGGCCCGTGAGCCATGGCCGCTGAGCCTGCGCATCCGGAGCCTGTGCTCCGCAACAGGAGAAGCCACAGCAGTGAGAGGCCCGCATACCGCAAAAAAATTAAAAAATAAATAAAAATAATAAAACCAAATACAGTACTAACCCAATGCCTTTAGAAACCTGTATTTTGTCTTCTGGAGACTTTTTAGTGTTATAATTCCCTCAGCCACTCTGTAATTCTTTATTAAGTTTTAATGTGGTTTAAACTCCCCATCTGTAGACAATGTATTATTTCCCCCTCTTTGCCAGCAGGTGTAATATTTCCCAGGAGTCTGTTTTAGAGCGCCTTCTGGTGGTTTACAGCTATTATGACACATCCATCTGTAGCATCTGCATCCATTCCATCTCACGGTGATTGCTAAGACCTGCTCACCAAAACAATAATAGAAGTTATGTGTGCAATAGATGGCAGCAGAATGATGCTCAGCTTTACAAATTAAGAATTACTCGACGTGTGACTGTCAGGAAAAGGACAGGAGAGTTTTGGGGAGGCAGGTTACAACCACTCTAGCAAAGGCTCTTCTTCCACCTGGAACTATAAAACATATTGTGAAGGATGCATTGTGTATTTCTATTGCTTGCTGAATTTGGCTAATTTTCAGTCTGGGGTGAAGGTAGAGAAAGTGCTTTGGCTTTGTGTTATGTCTGCTCATATTAAGGTCTCTTAGAGTGGGGCAATATGACTAATTATTAGCTCCTTCCAAGACTTTTTATTACTTGGTGATGAATCGTTAGAAGAAAGAGCTCAGTGACTTGTGTTCACATTGCTCTTTTGCCTTACGATCTAGGTCTCTGTGCCTTTCTTTTTATTTACTCTTTGTCTTTTATTGTGGTAAAAACACATTAAATTTACCCTCTTAGCCTTTTTAAAGTGTGCAGTTTCCATGCCTTTCTGACTTGACTTTTTTTTTTTCTTCTCCGTCTGATCACGCCCTTTTCCTTGTTACTTATAACACTTAAGTACTGATATAGAAATGAAATAAAACACATAAGGATTACAATGATAAACTGGCCCGCATTATGATGTGACCAGAAAACCTTGTGAAAAACTTTCAAAAACAGCAAAAAACCAAGCCTAGACGTATATCAGAATGAGTGTTCTTTTCAAAGTCGCAACCTTGGGAAATTAAACGCTTACTAGAAAACACTTACTAGAAAGACTTTATCTAAAATTCTGGCTTTTACTTCAGAGGATACTGAATGTGAGTTATGTCTTCCTTGCTGCAGAATCATCCATCTTCAGAAATAGGTTTTGGTTTTCAGAAACTGACAGAAGAGATATGGTTAATAACACAGATGAGCAAAGCTGAATCACAGCTCGTTGGGTCAAAAATAAACCTCAGCTTAATTAAGGAGATGTGTTTTCCTATATAACTTGTAAATGGATTTTCCAGGCAGTTCCCAAAGAGGAAATTTTAAAATGTCTTGGGAAAGAGCAGCATTTTTTGGAATAAAGGAAAAAAAGGTGCCGAGCTATTTGGAGGAGACACAGCATTTCACCTTATTTTCTCATTTAACCATAACAAAGCAGAAAAGTAGATGAAAGGGATATTATTATTATTATTATTATTATTATTATTATTATTGTCCCCAGCATGTGGATGAGAAAATAGAGACTGTGGAGGTCCAGTGTCTGGTTCAAGGTGCTGTAGTTGTCCACTGTGGGAGTGATTAATCTGGACATGGGACAGCAAATCCCATGTTCTTTTAGCTCCACCACGACTCTACAGTGACTAGCTGTTCAGGGACATTATTTGAGATATATAGCTTATGGTATTTTTGCTTTATGAAAAAAATCAGATAACTCTTATCATAAACCTATATATCTTGTCACATTAAAAAACTATCTGATGAATGGGAAGGAAGTCTGGAAGAATATCTGTCCAACTTGTTAACAGTTGAATGATAACATGATATTATTTTCTTCTTGAAACAACATGTATGTATGTATTGATAATCAGAAAAAAGGTGTTATTTGTAAAATCAATTTCAAAAGAACTAATTGCAGAGTTCACAATTCACAGTTCCTTTTTTTTATTAAGATTTTATTTTTTTAGAGCAGTTTAAGTTCACAGCAAAATTGAGGGGAAGGTTCAGAGATTTCCCACATGCCCCCTGCCCCACACCTATACAGCCTCCCCCGTTATCACCATCCTGCACCACAGTGGGGCATTTGCTACAACTGATAAGCCTACCTTGATACGTCAGAATCACCCAAGGTCCATAGTTTAAATTACGGTTCACTCTTAGTGTTGTACATTCTGTGGGTTTGGACACATGCATAATGACATATACCCATCGTATATGTAACATGATGATATCAGAGTATTTTCACTGCCCTTAAAATCCCGTGTTCTGCCCTCCCCAGAAACCACTGATCTTTTGACTGTTTCCACAGTTTTGCCTTTTCCAGAATGTCACAGAGTTGGAATCAGACAGTGTACATCCTCTCCAGATCGGCTTCTTTCACTTAGTGATACACATGTAAGGTTCCTCCATGTCTATTCATGGCTTGATAGGTCACTTCTTTTTACTGCTGAATAATATTCCATTGTCTGAATGTACCACAGTTTACCCACTCACCTACTGAAGGACATGCTGGTTGCTTCCAAGTTTTGGCAGCTATGAATAAAGCTGCTGGAAATAACCACGTGCAGGTTCCTGTTGCTCTATATCCTCAGCAGCACTGAGTTGTCAGTGTTCCAGATTTTGGTCATTCTAATAGGTGTATAGTAGTATCTCATTGTTCTTTAAATTTACATTTCCTTGAATTTGTATTTTCTTTAAATAAATTTTCAGAAGAGGAGGAGTTTTTTTTTTAAATAGATAAATTCTTGAAAATGTATACAGGAAGAAATTATTCTAAACTAACTGAATAGGAACACATATGGTGGGGTTGGATGTTTTTTAGTGATCTTTGATCTATTTGTTTAAAAACCTCTGAAATTCTAATGAAAATTGTGAAAATGAAAATTTTCTAATGAAAATCTTTCATCTGGAATATGTACATGATTTCAGAATTTTGCCTATAGTTAATCTGTGGGTGATCTAAGCACCATCCATAGGCCATATATTACCTATTCCTGTTTTGATTTTTTTTCTGAGAATTTTCTTTACAACTTTCAAAAGTTTATTTATTTATTTACTTTTTTTTTTTTTTCCCCGCAGTACGCGGGCCTCTCACTGTTGTGGCCTCTCCCGTTGCAGAGCACAGGCTCCGGACGCACAGGCTCAGCGGCCATGGCTCACAGGGCCCAGCCGCTCCACGGCATGTGGGATCTTCCCGGACCGGGGCACGAACCCGTGTCCCCTGCATCGGCAGGCAGACTCTCAACCACTGCACCACCAGGGAAGCCCAAAAGTTTATTTTTTATGTATTAGATTTATAACATCTTAATTGGTCAAATTAAATTAATATCTTCTCTATAAATGGAGAAAATATTTCTTTATTAGCATAGAGATATTATTTTTCATTGTCTCTCTGTGCATAAGTACCTGAATGGGTTAAGGTCTCCTTAAGAACATTATTCAATCTATGGACTAAATTTCCTCCCTTTCCGTTCCCTGACTCCCTTCCCTCCATCTTTTCCAGAAAGGATTTAAGGCAGTTTACAAACATGCACTAGATAAAGCAAAAGTAAAGATAATTAAGTGAGTAAATTTGGGCAAAGAGAGACTCAGCATAGGGCAAGTGAACTGAAATAATGTCTGCTTGGATGATCTAGAAGTGGACCACCTCTTGGACTCTGAGATGATGACATCGAGAAGGAAATGTGGTGTCTCAGGTGAGTCAGTGATCATAAGAGAAGACTTAATCACGGCTCAGGAGAAGCACATTTATTTTTGGCACTAAGTCCAGAGAAAATGTTTTTATGGCGTTCTTATCAGGAGGACAGGAGCAGTGGACTGAACAATATCTTTTAAAATATCCATACTGTAAACAGAGTAATGAATTACTCAGGGCTGCTTCTCATAGAGAAGATCTCAATAGAGATCCATCACAGTTCAATGAGCAACTTTCTGGGTAGGGAGCCTAAGGAATATGGGCCCTGTAACCAACACCAGGACACTCTGACCTTAGTCCAACAATATGAGTAGAGGAAGGGTTAGATTGTCTGTCCTTCGGCAATCTTCCACAAAGATAGCTTTTCTCAACGACTTTTGATAAATATTTTTAAAAGCTCTATCAGGATAATACATGCATACAGTTAAAGTACTGTGAAATAAAATTGGTATTTATGGCAAGACAAGAAAAATTTAAACATAAAAAATTTTCTCTGCCCTTTGACCTCCTCTCTCCCCAGTTCTGTGCACTGTGTATCTACATAATGCATTGACCAAACCTGCCCCATCGGCAGAAATACCTGCTTAACCATAAAGAGCAACATTCTTCTAACATCAACAGGACAACTCCTTAGAAGATAACATTCCTACTTGATCACGTAAGGGGCCAGATCTGGATTGTGTAAACTGTCAATAATACATCATCTAATGTACAGCCCTCTGTTTCAAAAAACTTATATAACCACACCTTGACTTCTAACGCGCAACAGTTCTCAAAGCTTTCTGAGATTCTGTTCTGTTTCTGAGTTTTAATCCTCAATTTGGCTTGAATAAAATTTTCCATTTCCTTCTTAAATGGGCTGATTAATCCTTCCTTGACAGTATCCAATAGTAGATAACAGCTTTGACACAAGCAACAACCACCCCCTGGTCCTCCCCACCCTCTAGACTCATTCTGCAGAGGCTCTTATTACACTATCCTTATTTCTTCTAGTGGTTACTTTCAGAACACTAAGTAAAATTTCTTGATTTATAAATTTTAGATAAAATCTAAATTTTAATTTTAGATTGAGCTGAGCTATACTACTCATCTCTGATTGACAACTATTTTCAGTTCTTCTAAAAACGCTAATAAAACTCTATCTCATATTTCATCTGCATGAAATAAAACTCTATTTCATCTTCATCTGCATATAAGATGAAGATATTGGCCCGTCTAAATTTCTTCCCCCGTACCTGCCTTCCTTTGTAAATTATACTTTTATTTTCACATTGTAAATATTGCTGAAGTTTGCTACCATTGTATTCATTATATTCTGTAACCTTGCCTTCTTCATATGCTGAATTACTTCTGAGAAGCAGTTACCTTACTATGGTTACTAAATTATTATTTACTTTTAGACCAAGTGGTATGCTAGGATTATATTTCCTTTTTGGTGGGTCCATAAAAATCATACGACATTTGAATTTGCTAATTTGGACCCTAGCTTTCTTTTACAGCATTTGGTTTTGCCTAGAGTTTCTAATAAACTTTTATTTCTTGTTCACAAAATAGTAGTATTGATAGCCTCGTACCCTCGTCTTTTCACATTCTTGCAGTTGTGCTCCCTGTTGTGGGAGGTCCTTTTGCCTGGGGTCCCCTCTCTCAGTGGGGAGTCTTCCCCAGGCTTTGTCCCCTGCCCCCATCTGGGTCATGTGTTCTCTGGAGCTGCTGAACTGTGTCACCTCTGGGTTTGTCTTCACTGCCCAACCTCTCAATGGTTAACCAAACCTTACATCTTTCTCTTTCCTCTATTTTCTTTCATCTTCCAAGTAACGTCCTAATAAGAAAGGGTATGAAGGAGTTAAATTTTCTAAGTCTTTCTTTGAATGGCTCAATGTGTCTTTTTTCTGCCCCCACATGTGATTGGTCGTTTGTCTGGGTAGAGCATTTAGGTTAAAACTCACTTTATGTCAAAACGTTGAGGGCCGTGCTCCATCGTCCTCTCACATCCATTGTTCTTGATGAGAAGTCTGGCATCAGTCTGACCCTTGAGTTTTTGTAGGTAACCTGTTCATTCTCTCTGGCAGCTTTTAGGAAATTCTCTTTATCCTGATGATCTAAATTTCATAGCAATGTGTGTAAATGTTTTCCCCACTCATTCCATGGTCCCGTTCAATTGGCAGGTCCTGCCCTTCTGGACTTATTCAGATGTTGAACCTAAAGAAATGATCCTTTAATTTTCTTATATATTCTCTCCTATTTGGTGGTAGTCTTTGTTCTACTTCCTGGGATATTTTCTCAACTTTATTTACCAACTTTCCATATTTGATTGATCCTTTGTGCCTCTTTTCTCTCATTCTCTATTTTTGAGGGGATATCTTTACCCACTTATTATACTTTACAAACTCTGCTTTTACTATTAACATTAAAGATTTTTTCCCAAGAGCTCTTACTTGGCTTCTTGATTATTCTCTCTCATGGCATACTGTTCTGTTTTGGTGTGGTTATAATATCTCAGTTCTTCCTGAGTATACTAAAAATACATTAAAAAAATCTTTCTATTTTCTGAATTTTCTGTTTACTCTTTCTTTATGTTTGACTTTTATGCTGCTAGGTTTTCTCCTATTCCTAGTGATTTATGATTGACATTCCTATTCAAGAGAAAGCTTAGGGAACCCCAAATGCCACAACAAGATCAGGTGTGATCTCTCTAGGCAACCAAAACCCACACTAGAAGCTGTAAAACTCTCTATGTAAAACATAACCAAAGACGCCTTTATGGCTCTTCTTAGGAAGTTCCAAGGGTTTTAGGAGCTCTGTGCCAGGAATAGGGATAAAGACCAAATATACGTTCTCATTAGAAATCACAGTTCATGGGCAGGGGCACGATTCTTTCTGCCACAATGGCCCCAATAATCCCTATCTCCTGGTGCTCACAGCCTTGTCTAGTTCTCTTGCATATTGACTAGGGTTGGGCTACGTGACCAATAACATAGAGCCGAAATGATGATGTCACTTCCGAGATTAGGTTATAAAAGACTGCAGCTTCCATCTCAGGTGTCCTCTCCCCCCCCCCCCGCCCAAACCCCACCCACAATCACTCATCATTCTGGAGGAATCAAGCTGCCAGGTCTTGAAGACAATCAAACAGCCTGAGGGAGAGGCCCTCGTGGTGAGGAAATAAAACTTCTAGCCAACAGTCAGGGAAGAACTGTGGATTCCAGCTTTAACACACGAGCGAGCCTCCTTGGAAAAGGACCTTCCAGCCGCAGTTAAGGCTTCAGACCACCGCATCCCAAGGCGACTGCTTGACTGCCACTTCCTGAGAGACCCTGAGACAGGACCACCCAACTACTCCCGCATTCCTGACCCTCAGAAACCATGAGATAATAAATGCTGTTTTAAGCCACTAAAATTTGAGGTTAATTTGTCAAGCACCAATAGATAACTAACACAGAAAGCAGATTGGTGTGCAGCTAGGGATTGGTGGAAATCCACTGATATTGTGAGGGGCCTCATAAATATCCCTACAGTCTGTATTACTGTCCAAAAATTGTATAAAAGATAGAAGAGTTATCGTAGGAAACCTGCCATGATAACATGGAATTTTAAACAAAAAAAATAACAATTGTCGGGCTTCCCTGGTAGCACAGTGGTTAAGAATCCACCTGCCAATGCAGGGGACACGGGTTCGAGCCCTGGTCCGGGAAGATCCCACGTGCCGCAATTACTGAGCCTGCGCTCTAGAGCCTGCAAGCCACAACTACTGAGCCCATGCGCCACAACTACTGAAGCCCACGGGTCCTAGAGCCTGTGCTCTGCAACAAGAGAAGCCACCGCAATGAGAAGCCTGTGCACCGCAGTGAAGAGTAGCCCCCACTCACCACAACTAGAGAAAGCCCACGCGCAGCAACGAAGACCCAACACAGCCAAAAATAAATATAATTAATTAATTAATTTTAAAAAATTTCTCCAAAAAAAACAACGGGCTTCCCTGGTGGCGCAGTGGTTGAGAGTCCGCCTGCCGATGCAGGGGATACGGGTTCGTGCCCCGGTCTGGGAAGATCCCACATGCCGCGGAGTGGCTGGGCCCGTGAGCCATGGCCGCTGAGCCTGTGCGTCCGGAGCCTGTGCTCCGCAACGGGAGAGGCCACAACAGTGAGAGGCCCGCGTACCAAAAAAAAAAAAAAAAAAGAACAACTGCCAATATACAATGTTGGGACTGTTGTCAGGGGGACCATGCTGTGATGACTCTCTGTTTTCCTGACTTCATTTGTGCTATTTTCTGGAAGGCATCCCTTGAATGAATATATATGTAATCTAAAAAATGCAAGTTTAAACAAAAATGGATACTATGTTTTACCTTTTTTAATTTGTAAAGAAGAAGACAAGTTAATACTTGATCTTGGAGGAGGAGCTACAAGATGGCGGAAGAGTCCTGAGAAAACCGTAATTCAAAAAGAGTCATGGGGTTTCCCTGGTGGCGCAGTGGTTGAGAGTCCGCCTGCCGATGCAGGGGACACGGGTTTGTGCCCTGGCCCGGGAAGATCCCACATGCCGCAGAGCGGCTGGGCCCGTGAGCCATGGCCGCTGAGCCTGCGCGTCTGGAGCCTGTGCTCCGCAACGGGAGAGGCCACAACAGTGAGAGGCCCGCATACCAAAAAAAAAAAAAAAAAAAAAAAGAGTCATGTACCAAAATGTTCATTGCAGCTCTATTTACAATAGCCAGAAGATGGAAACAAACTAAGTGTCCATCATCAGATGAATGGATAAAGAAGATGTGGCACATATATACAATGGAATATTACTCAGCCATAAAAAGAAACGAAATTGAGCTATTTGTAATGAGGTGGATGGACCTAGAGTCTGTCATACAGAGTGAAGTAAGTCAGAAAGAGAAAGACAAATACCGTATGCTAACACATACATATGGAATTTAAGAAAAAAAAAAAGTCATGAAGAACCTAGGGGTAAGACAGGAATAAAGACACAGACCTACTAGAGAATGGACTTGAGGATATGGGGAGGGGGAAGGGTAAGCTGTGACAAAGTGAGAGAGTGGCATGGACATATATACGCTACCAAACGTAAAATAGATAGCTAGTGGGAAGAAGCCGCATAGCACAGGGAGATCAGCTCGGTGCTTTGTGACCACCTAGACAGGTGGGATAAGGAGGGTGGGAGGGAGGGAGACGCAAGAGGGAAGAGATATGGGAACATATGTATATGTATAACTGATTCACTTTGTTATAAAGCAGAAACTAACACACCATTGTAAAGCAATTATACTCCAATAAAGATGTAAAAAAAAAAAAGATAAAGGGAGAATTTTACACTCTAAATGCCTCAAATATAGAGTTATAAATGTATTATCCCCATTTTGGTATTCAAAATATTGGTGTTTTAAGATATATAAACATAAGAATCTGAAGATATTATAGAACATTAATAAAATTTATTAAATTCATTTCAGTTAAAAAAATAGAATAGAGGTTACTAAGGGCTGGTGGGAGGGAAAATGGGGTTGTTACTGTTGGATGGTTACAGAGTTTTTGTTGAGGATGATGAAAAAGTTTTGGTTATAGACAGTGGTGATGGGTACACAACACTGTGACTGTATTTAATGCCACTGAACTGCATATTTATAAATGGTTAAAATAAGTATGATTTATGTATATTTTACCACAATAAAAAAAAAAGAGGAAAAAAAAGATGGCGGAAGAGTAAGACGCAGAGATCACCTTCCTCCTCACAAATACATCAGAAATACATCTACATGTGGAACAACTCCTTACAATACTTGATCTTGATTGCGTTTCTGGTGAGACTACAAACCAGTGCACTACTTCTCCAGGGCAATTTGGTAAATGTATAAAAGCTTAAAAATATGCTCTATTATACTTTAATTTTTCTTAATAATCAAGATTCAGCTTATTTAATACAGCATTGTTTGTATGCTTGAAATAATTTAAAAATAAAAATAATCTAAATATCCAAACATAAGGGCTTGATTAAATGCTTTGTGACATATTGTATTTAATGTTATAAATTTCCCTCTAAGCACTACTTTCACTGTGTCCCCCAAATTCTGATGTCATATTTTCATTTTCTCTTAGTTCAAAATACTTTAAAATTTCTCGAGACTCCTTTGACTCATAGGTTATTCAGAAGTGTGTTTATTTGGGGATTTTTAAAGCTTTTTGTTATTCATATCTAGCTTAACTCTATTGTGGTCTAAAGTTATATTTTACATGATGTTTTTAAATTAATTAATTTTAATTAATTTTTGGCTGCCTTGGGTCTTCATTGCTGCATGCAGGCTTTCTCTGGTTGTAGCCAGTGGGGGCTACTCTTCATTGCGATGAGCGGGCTTCTCATTACAGTGGCTTCTCTTGTTGTGGAGCATGGGCTCTAGGCGCGTGGGCTTCAGTAGTTGTGGCACACGCGTTCAGTAGTTGTGGCTTGCGGGCTCTACAGCGCAGGCTCAGTAGTTGTGGTGCATGGACTTAATTACTCCACAACATGTGGGCTCTTCTTGCACCAGGGATCAAACTCATGTCCCATGCATTGGCAGGTGGATTCTTAACCACTGCACCACCAGGGAAGTCCCTTAAGTCATTTTTATATTTTAAATTTGTTGAGGTGTGTTTTATGACCAAAATGTGGTCTATATTGCTGAATGTCCCAGGTGAACTTGAGAAAAAATTGTATTTTGTTTAATGGATTATCCTGTCAATTAGAGAAATAGATAGTGCCATTAGATTATCTGTATTGTTAATAATTTCTGCTTCATTGACCTATGGATTATTGACAGAGGAGTGCTGAAGTCTCCAACTATAACAGTGGCTTTGTCTATTTCTTCTTTTTTAAAAAAATCAGTCTTTACCTTGTGTATTTTGATACTCGTTAGGCACATACATGTTTAGGATTATTATATCTTCTTGGATAATTATATAACCTCTGTAGCATTATGTAATATTCCTTTATATTTAAGATAACTTTCCTCGTTCTGAAGTTTTGCATTTGTTCTTTGTGTATTTCCTTTTATGCTTTCTCAATTTTTAATGAAAATTTTTCATATAATCCCATTTTATCTTCTCTCTCAGTATATCAATTACACTTTTTTTTTAACATTTTCTTAATAGCTATCCTAGAGTTTGAAATATATATTTAAATTAATCTGAGTTCACTTTCAAATAACACTACTCTGCTTCATGTGTGGTACAGGTACCTTATGATAGAATTCTGAACTCCCCACTTTGACATTTCTATCATGCATTTCACTTATCCATATGGTCGAATGACCCAATTATTGTTACTATCATTAAACAATTATATTTTATATCAAATAAGAATAAGGAAAATAAAATACTTTATTCCTCTTCCAGGACTCAGCCTTTGTGTGTATACAAGTTTCCAACCTATATCATTTTCCTTCTGTCTGAAGAATTTATTTTAACATTTCTTGAAAGGCAGGTCTGCAAGCAATGAATTCCTACAGTTTTTGTTTGTTTGAGAAAGGCTTTATTTCTCCTTCACTTTTTTTTTTTTTTTTGGCTGAGCCACATGGCTTGTGGGATCTTAGTTCCCCAACCAGAGATAGAACCTGGGCCCCCTGTAGTGGAAGCACAGAGTCCTAACCACTGGACTGCCAGGGAATTCCGTCTCCTTCACTTTTGAAGGATAATTTCTCTGAATATAAAATTCTGGGTTGGTGGTTTTTCTTTTTTAAAACTTTAAATATTTCACTACACTCTCCTCTTGTTTCATGGTTTCTGACAAGAAGTCTGATGTAATTCTTATCCTTGCTCCTTTATAGGCAAGCTGCTTTGTTTTTCTTTCTGGCTTCTTTCAAGATTTTCTTTATTTAAATTTTTTTTCTGTAGTTTAAATATAACGTGTTGTGGTGTTTTTTGTTTTTATATTTGTTCTACTTGGTGTTTTCTGAGCTTCCTGGATTTGCAGTTTGGTCTTAGTGAATAATTTTGGAAAAAATTTGAGTCTTTTTTTTTGGGGGGGGGGGTACATGGGCCTCTCACTGTTGTGGCCTCTCCCGTTGCGGATCACAGGCTCCGGACACGCAGGCTCAGTGGCCATGGCTCACAGACCCAGCCGCTCCGCGGCATGTGGGATCTTCCCGGACCGGGGCACGAACCCGTGTCCCCTGCATCGGCATGCAGACTCTCAACCACTGCACCACCAGGTAAGCCCTGAGTCATTTTTACTTTAAATGTGTCTCCTGCTCCTTTCTCTCTGTCTTCTCCTTCTAGTATTCCCATTATGTGTATGTTACAACTCTTGAAATTTCCTACAGTTTTTGGATAGTTTGTTCTTTCTTTTTTCTTTTTGAATTTCAGTTTGGGAAGCTTCTAGTGACTTACCTTTAAGCTCACTGATTCTCTCTTCAGCCATGTTATGTCTACTGATGAGTCCACCAAAAGCATTTTTCATTTCTGTTGCAGGGTTTTTGCTTTCTAGCCTATCCTTTTGTTTCTTTCTTGAAGGTTCCATGTCTCTGCTTACATTACTCATCTCTTCTTGCATGTTGTCCACTTTTTCCATTAGAACTCTTAACATATTATCATAGTTATTTAAAATTCCCAGTCTGATAATTCCAAAATTTCTACCATATCTAAATCTGATTCTGATGTTTATCCTCCCTCTTTAGACTGTGTTTTTGCCTTTTATCATGCCTTGTAATTTTTTTAAAAACCTAGACATAATGTACTGAATAAAGGGAATTGAGGTAAAGAGGCCCTTAGTGTGAGGATTTATGTCAATCTGGTTAGGAGTTGGGCTGTGCTTAATGTCTATCGTAGGTATAGGTGCCAGAGGTTTAAAATTACTCCAGCATCCTAATTTTTGTCTTCCTTCTTGACTTTGGGCTTTCCTATGTACTCCTTCTTGGAGACTCTGTGTCTTTCAGCTCTTTTAGCTGTAACTCACTGTTATTATAATAGAGCCATGTCAGTGTGGTGGTAAGGTATGGGGGACGGGGTAGCATTCTATCATCTCAGTTTATTTATTTATTTATTTAAAATGATTTTCTCTTTAAGTTTTCAGGCCCTTTTACGTTTATTTATTTATAATTTTTTTGGCTGTGTTGGGTCTTTGTTGCTGTGCGCGGGCTTTCTCTAGTTGCGGCAGGTGGGGGCTACTCTTCGTTGCGGTGCGTGGGATTCTCATTGCGGTGGCTTCTCTTGTTGTGGAGCACGGGCTCTAGGTGCGTGGGCTTCAGTAGTTGTGGCACGTGGGCTCAGTAGTTGTGGGGCATGAGCTTAGTTGCTCCACGGCATGTGGGATCTTCCTGGACCAGGGATCGAACCCGTGTCCCCTGCATTGGCAGGTGAATTTTTAATCACTGTGCCACCAGGGAAGTCCCCCTGCAGACTCTTCTTTACCTTTATGTGAACAGGAAGGCTAGAGGGGACTGGAAAGTCAAGCTAAAAGTACCTCTGGCAGCCTCCCACCACCCCTGCCACCCACCTAGTGCTCAGTTCCTATAGAGAATGTGTCTCTCAGAGAGCAGCTTACTATTGTCCCCACCCTTATCTTAGCTCCAGAGCCCTGACTTAGAGATTTTATCTGAAATGCAGAAGCAGGCTGTAAAACAGATAGCTTCTAATCTTTTCTTAAAGGAACTGATTCCATATACAATAGAGTATGGAGAAAGTCAAGTCTAGGGGTGACCTCAAAAAGAGCAGAATATGATGAAAAACAACTGGAGCAGATTCAAGATACAGATACAGGCTAAGCTGTAGGCTGGCCAGGTTGCCAAAGAAAATTAGGGAATAAGTCAGCTGGGAGAAGCCCTCGTATTATGAACTAAATGTTTGTGTTTCTCCAACATTTATTCAAAGCGACTGTGAACATAATCAACTCTGTGCCTCCCTGAGGAAAAATATCAGAAGCTTATGCTCTGGGAGGGGAAACAGACTTCTCTAAAATAATCCAGCCAGTCACTAAACAAATAAACAAGCATATATCAACAACAGACCTCAGAGAGGGGTGGCCAGTATGCAGATTTGCTATAATATGTTATATAATATCCGTTTGCAACAAAAATTTATGAGGTATAAAAAGGAACAGAAAAGCAGGACCCAAAAAGTAGGCAACAGAAACTTCCTGTGAGAGTAACCAGATGTTGGATTTATCAGGCAAAGATTTTAAAATAGCTCTTATAAACATGTACACAGAATTAAAGGACACCATGATTAAAGAAATAAAGGAAGATATGATGACAATGACACACCAAATAGAGAACAGTAATAAAGAAATAGAAAGTATAAAAAAGAACCAAATGAAGTTGGAAAATAAAATAACTGAAGTAAAATATTCACTAGACGCCATATGCTCCAGAAATTGTGCTCCTTAGTATTTATCCAAATGAGTTGAAAATTTATATCCATACAAACACCTGCACACAAATGTTTACAGCAGCTTTATTCATAATTATTCAGAATTTTGTTCAGAATTCAAAACTTGGATGCAACCAAGACATCCTTCAGTAGGTGAATAGTTGAGCAAACTATGATATTTCATACAATGAAATATTATTTAGCAATAAAAAGAAATGGGCTATCAAACCATGTAAAGACAAGGAAGATCTCAAATGAGTATTGCAAAGAGAATAAAGCCAATTTGAAAAGACTACATACTGTATGATTACAAATATGTGATGTTCTGCAAAAGACAAAACTTTAGAGATGATAAAAGATGAGTAGTTGCTAAAGGTTTAGCAGGACAGAGGCAGGGAATAAATGGTGGAGCAAAAGGAATTTTTAGGACAGTGAACCTATTCTGTATGTTACTATAATGATGGATGCATGACTTTATACATTTGTCAAAAACCATAGAATGTATAACACAAAGAGTGAAACTTAGTGTATACTATAAAATTTAGTTAATAATAATGTTTCGGTATTGACTCATCAACTATAATCAACTGACTCATCAATAATAGAAAAGTTATAGGAAACAAGATTGAAACAAATCTAAGAGGACCTTTCCTAAAATAAAATATTTTAAATTAAAAAAATAATAGTGTTACAGGAGAAAGCATACATGGGAACTCACTGTACTTTTTGTTCAGTTTTTCTGTAACTCTAAAAATATGTTTCAAAAAAGTCTATTCATTAAGAAGTATTCAATAGAGGGGCTCACGAGTATAACTGAACTGACAGAAGGAAAAATTAAGTGAACTTGAAGATAGAGATTATTCAAGCTGAAGAACAGAGAGAATAAAGAATGAAGAAAAATAAACACAGTATCAGAGAAATGTGCAACACCATCAAGAGCACCAATTTATGCAAAATTGGAGAGGAGAGAGAGAAAGGAGGAAAATATTCTACGAAATAATGGCCGAAAACTTCTCAAATTTAATTGAAAGTCAAAAAACCTACACATCCAGCTAAAAAACTCCAAGTAGGGTTAAATGCAAAGCTATCCACTAACAGATACGTTACAGTAAAAAATGCTGAAAGTCAAAGATAAGGCAAAATCTTGAAAGCAGCAAGAGAAAAACAGCTCATTAGTTGCAAAGGGTCCCAATAAGATTAACGACTGACTTATCAGCAGAAATACTGGGGGCAGAAAACAGAGGAATAATATATTTAAAGTGCTGAATGAAAATAAAACAACTATCAACCAGAAGTTCTATATCTGGCAAAGCTATATTTCAAAAATGAGGATGAAATAAAGACTTTACAAGTAAAAAAAAAAAAAAGTAAGAGATTTGTTGTTAGTACACCTGCCTTACAAAAAATACAACAGGAAATTCTTCAGGCTGAAAGCAAGTTACACCAGATGGTAATTTAAATCCACCCCCAAAATAAAAAGCACTGGTAAAAGTAATTACATTACTATAAAAGATAATAAAAATGAATATTTTTCCTCCTTTCTTCTGTTAATTGATTCAAAAAGCAATTATGTAAAATAATATGTATATAATACATTCTTGGGCCTGTAACATATACAAATGCAACACTTGTGTAATATATTTGCCAGTAACAGCATAAAGGAGGTGAGTGGGACAAAGCTGTGGTGGGCTAAGGAAATAACTACAGATGCTAAAGTAATTAACAATGTATTATTCCATTGCAACATTAATAGTTGTAACATGTATAACAGTAATATCACAAAAAAAAGTGGAAAAGGGAAAGGAGTAACATTTCTATATATTATGGGAATTACGCGTATATAAACCAAAGCTGCCTTCTACCAAAAGTTTAAATTAATGCCAATGACCATTATTATATGCGAATTCAAAAGAAATAGTAGTCTTTTACATACATAGAAAAACATAGGTAAGGTTAAGTGTTGAAAGCGGTTATCCTTGTTGGTGAAATTATGAATATTAAAAATTTTCTCTTTCTATACATCAATACTATCTACCATAAATATCTATCTATCTATCTATCTACCTATCTATCTATCAATTTTGTACTGGGAAAGATATTTTTAAATGATTTTGTTTCTGCTATAACACAATCAAAATCCCAGAGACTGTGGCTGCAGCATTTTATCTTGAAAAATTCTCAAAGAAATTTTAAGCAAGAATCTAAACTTTCATAAAGCAACAATCTCAGGGACTTCCCTGGAGGTCCAGTGGTTAAGACTCTGCCTTCTAATGCAGAGGGTGCAGGTTTGATCCTTGGTTGGGGAGCTAGGATCCCACATGCCGTGGGGTGTGGCCAAAAAAAAAAACCAAAAACACAACAATCTCAGTAAAAGACTCACAGAATATGTAATTTTGAATAATATAACCTAGCGTGCCCTTCAAGATTAACTGGCTAGAAAATCTGGTAAAAAAGAAAGGGTACTTTATTGAATAGAGCAGTAAGCTTTAAGTCCATTAAATGTTAAACAATATTTATGAAAACACAACTTTCACTTTGAAATAGTTTATCTGAATATTTTCTTTTTAGTAGCAATTAGATTGTTTAAAGCCACTCCTAGATTGGAACAATAAAACCTTGCTCTCTGTGTTTGGGCACTTATCTTTTTTCTAAGTGAAAGTGTTAGGTGAAGAGTGAAGGGAGTAATGTATCTAGTTCATTCAAAAATGTCAGTAAATCTTTTTAAAAATTTTTTATTGAAATATAGTTCATTTACAATGTTGTGTTGGTTTCAGGTATAAAGCAAAGTGATTCAGTTATGCATATATATATAATATATATATATATATTCTTTTTAGATTATTCTCCATTACAGGTTATTACAACAAAAAATGTCACTAAATCCATAAAGGATATTCAAAAGAGCAAAGAAAATACAGTGCATTCATATACTATAAGTAGAAATGTAAGGTAGCTGTGGTATGTGGGAGAAGTATAGATATTTATATAATAGACTTATTTACAAATCTCTCAGATGCTGTTTCATTCATATATATTTTAGATATATTATGCCAGAGTAAGGATATAGTTACCTAAAGTCACCCCCCCGCATGTCATCAATTTTTTTTCCTTTCTGTTCCCTATTCCAAACATAGGAAAATATTTATAGCCTGTAACTGAAAGTGTTTTTTATCATATCAGTGTAGTAGTGCTTCCTTTCGCTCTTAGGTGCCTCAGTTTATACAATAAGTTATAAGGTCACCTGACCTATAAGAATATGATTTAGTGTCACAGTTTGAAATATCATATTTTTATGGATTTAAAATTACTTTACACATTTCTCTGTATGTATATTAAATGTGAACTTTTCAAATGGGTAGAAATGCAGATGGGCCCAGTGAGTACAGAAATCAGGAAGTAATTCAGTAACATTATAGGTAGCATTTATTAAATACCTACAATGGACTCAGCACAACTAGGTACTCTGCCATGTACCTTCTCGTTTAATCCACACAGTAAGCTAATAAAGCAGGAACCTTAGGCTCAGAGTTTATATATCTTGTTTAACATAAACACACACTCGGTAAGTTACAGTTAGGCTTGAACCAGGTGTGTCCATCTCCAAAATCTAGGGGTTTTCCCTAATACCTCAGGGGAATGAAAGGATTCCTTTCTGATCATCTCATTGGCCTGGCTAATTTTTTTTTTTTTTTTTTTTTGCGGTACGCGGGCCTCTCACTGCTGTGGCCTCTCCCATCACGGAGCACAGGCTCCGGACGCGCAGGCTCAGTGGCCATGGCTCACGGGCCTAGCCGCTCCGTGGCATGTGGGATCTCCCCGGACCAGGGCACGAACCCGTGTCCCCTGAATTGGCAGGCAGACTCTCAACCACTGCACCACCAGGGAAGCCCGGCCTGGCTAATTTATGGGTATATTCCTTGCACTTATGTTGGACATTAAGTTAGGCTTTAGCATCAAATATGGATTTATGCTACTTACTACATGTATAATTTTGGGAAAGTCAGTTAAGTGTACCCGTTTCCTCATCTGAGAGTAGGGTAGAATACTACTGACTTCACTAGGTTGGTGTGAAGAGTAAAGGTAATTGCTACATATAAAGTCTTGGCACTGCTAAGTAATTGTTGGCTCTTATCGTAATAATGAGAAAGCTGTCCTATCGAATCTACAAAATAAGATCCCACCGCTGTGGCCATACTGGGTATCCCTTGAGGAGAGATGAAATTGCTATTGTGAGCCATCTTTGGAATAAGAATATCCTGGCCAGGAAGTGAGGCCTTGTAGGCTGACTGTAAACTGGGGTAAGTCACGTTTGCTTCTTTGAGAATCTCTCTCAGGCTTGGACTCTGGGGCATCTCTATGTCATTGAGGATATTCTTGTTTGGTGTAGAAACAATGGCTTCTTCCTCATGGAAGAAGCTGTGTTCTAAGCAAAGAGGCACACGTACAAAGGCAAGAAGGCAGTCATGCTGGAAACCACAAGTACTCAACCTCTTGTGCCTGCAGGTTCCCGGAGCAGAGAGACCACATGGAAAAGGTCACTGTAAGTTTCACTCAGAGCTGTAATTTCCTCAGGACTTTAAAACTGACCGCATGTTTCAGTCTGGTCTCAGCTCTGCTGTGGGAAATTAACGAGAGGCTCTGCATTCATGCTCTGGCTGGAATGGGAAAAGGCAAGACAAAATGCCATGGTTTAACAGTTGCAATTGTTATATGGTACAAAATTCTGTTCTACATGTATTTGTGGTTTATTGAAATGGGTAGTTAAATGTGTTAGGTTGGTTTTCAACTCAAAAGTTGCTCCTGACACTGACACTGAAGTGAACCTATGCTTTCTGTTTCATTCCATTCATTCATTCATTCACTTCATTCATTCACTTATTTAACAAAATGTAAGCACCACCAATTATAAACCAGGGCTTTTTCCAAGTGTTGGGGACGTAAAGCTGATCCCTGCCCCATAGAAAACAGACACATAATAAGGAAGCTGGATATCCGAATAAGTTACAGCAGTTTTAAAATGGGGCAAGAAAAACATTCTTTGAGACTCTAGTAGTGATAATTCTCTAGGATAAATACAGAACTACAAACAATAGGATTCCTTCAAATAGGAATAGGTTAGATATTGGACATACCCCAAAAGACAAATGACCAATGTAACAACCCTAGGGGAAGATCCTAATAATATTCCCATTTGACTTATGAACAACTGAGGTAAAGAGAAGTTAACTAAGTTGTACCTGACCACACAACCAGTGAGTGGCAGAACACGGATTTTAATCCACTTATGTCTGACTCAACTCCTGTGCTAGACTAAAAAGGACTGCTATTACCAACTTACTTGTGCATAGTTTGATTGTTATTTGGAAAAAAGATAATTTAGATGGTGCCTCAATTATAAAAAAAGATCCCTGATTGTAGGACTGCACCTAGTATTAACTAATATAGGTATTTTTAAAATTATCATTTCAGATGGCATTAAGTATAATTTTAAATAAGATGGGCACCTTATTTAGGAATATCTGGCATGTTTGGCAACTTTAAGATGGTCCTGTTGACCTTACCTCTTGGTATTTACGCCATTGTGTAATCTCCTCCTCTGGAGGGCTGGTTCTGGTAACTCACTTCTAACAAACAGAATACAGCAAAAGTGATTCTTGATATAAATAAAGAATTGAATCAATCAATCGAGCAATCAGTCAATCAAGGAGAAGAAACAGCTCTTCCTCACAGCAGAATTCCAACTAATAAGTTTAAAAGAAAAGTGGGAAATAGAGAATCACACTAGGCAAACACCATAGTAACAAATATTATGGACAAGATCACTGCTGGATGCTAAACTGATGGGCAAAAGTTTGAGGAGAAATAGGTCTAGTCTCAAATTATCTCCACCAAAGATATTACCCATTTCAGTGAGAAACAGAGTAACTACAGTGGAAAACCCAGCCGACATCCACCTAACCAAGGGCTCAAGGCAAACATAACTGGTGATAAGACATTACTTTGGAATTTTAAAAACAAAATATGAAACACAAATCATTAAAAGAGACTATAATAAAATTAAGAATGTTTACTTATCAAGACAATTTAGAAGGAGAGTAAAAAGGCAAGTCAAAGTAGAAGAAATCTACTCATATATAAATGACAAAGATCATGCCCAGAGTATGTGAAGCGCTCCAAAAACCAGCATGAAAAAGACAACCCACTGAAAAAAAGGAAAAAGACTTGAACAGGCTCTTCAAAAAAGAGAAATCACAATGGCCATAAAGCATATGAAAACATTCTTAACCACATCGATAATCAGGGAAACACCAACTAAAACCAAAACGAAATACCATGACCTCATGGCAGGTTGTTTAAAATAAATAAAAAGGAGACCTAACAATAACTTTGGTCAGCATATGGACCACCAGGAGGTTTCAGATTGTTGATGGAAGTGTAAGTTTATAGAGCATCTCTAGAAAACCTGCTGGCATTTAGTTAGTAAAACTGAAGATATGCATCCCCAAAGACCGAGCAATTCTAGTCTTATGTTTATACCCTTCCCATACAACTTCAGAATTTTATGCTGAGAGGCGCCAAAACACACGTATGAACACTTTCAAAGCAGAATTATACATAATATCCTCAAATTGGAAGCACCCAGATGTCCACTGAAAGCAGAATGGTTAAATAACTCATGCAATGGAATATTATGTAACAACACAAGTGAGCTCACTATATACCCTTCAATGTAGGTCAATCTTAAAAATCTGTGGTTCAGGGGAAGAAGCCAGTCACTTACACACACACTGCATACCTTGTGATTTTATTTAGGAGAAAACTAAAATATTTCATTTAGGGCTACTCAGTTTGAAGCTAAATTATAAACAAAAGGGAAGGGGCAACCTGGGGCCTTTGGGGGTCCAGAGAATGTTCTATTTCATAACGTAGGTAGTGGTTACATAAATATTTTTAAATAACTTGTTAAATTATAATTTATTTATTTAAAAAAGAAAGAATGATATCCATGCAGCCGTTTTCTGGGCAAATGACATTTTCCTAGTGCCACAAAAATATTTAATAAATGATGCAGTGTGTTTAAGTACTTAATTTTTAGAATCATGAATATTTAGATTTTTCTGAACTTTTGATAGTCATATATTTTTTTTACCATAAGTGCTGTAGACAGAAAGATTCCTCACAAAATTTGTTGACAATGACAATCTGTTTTATCAAATTTTGCAGAAAATGTGAGCCAATTTCTTTTATTATAACCATATGTAATGTGGAACTAAAAGTCAAGATTTTCCTTAATTTACTCCATTTTCAGTAAATGCCTCCAGGCATAAGAGGGGGATGAAGTGTCTACAAGTCAAATTGTAATGAAAACATTCAGAAATGATACTTCTTCAACTAGTCCACTTGATGGCACTAAACTAACATAGAATGTGGGCTAATTCTTCATAGACGTTTGATGCATTGATGTGTTTTCAATATGTTGTCATAATCTTAGACCTTATGAATTCTAAAGGTCTTTTTTGGCTTAGAGCTTTGGATATATTCAGTAGGAAAAAAAAGGATTAAAAATTCTTAAAGAATTAAAGCTGGTTTTGAGTGCTAAAGAAAGATATATTAAAAGTCTCAGGACAAATAGAGCTTTTCATGTCTTCCTGCCTCTTGCTTCTCCCACATCTCTAAATTATGTACCCTAGGAAAATAAATAATTTTTGGCTCTAAGATTTTAGAAGATCAGGTTTGATAGATCTATATGCATTGCAAGACTTCAAACAGAATTCTTTTATGAGGAGAATGAAGTGGAGAAGATTTTGCCCCTGTTGTCAGCTCGGGCTGACTACCATAGACTGGGATAGCTTAAATAACAGACATGTATTTCTCACAGTTCTGAAGGCTGCAAAGTCCGAGATCAAGATGCTGGAAGAGTACGTGTCCGGTGAGGGCCCGCTTCCTGGTTTGCAGGTGGGTGTTGTCTTCTTGTACCCTCAAATGGCAGCGAGCAGAGAGGGGAAGAGAGCTCTCCTGACTCTTCTTATAATGGCACTAATCCCATTCATGAGGGGCTCCCTTCACAAGACCTATTTACCTCCCAAAGCTTCCCCCACCCCACCCCATCACAGAGAGGATTAGGGTTTCAGCGTATGAATTTGGGGGGGACACAAACATTGTTTATGATGCCATGGTCCAGCACTGCACAGCAGATAGAGGAAGAGGCAGGGCCTTTGCATGCTGTCAGTGAGGATGCAGTTTCACAGGCTTGGGTTCTGCAGTTTAAGGAGAGAGGCTGCTTTCCTTCTTGGAGGAGCATCTTTGCAGAGTCTTAAAGCAGAATAAGGCTTCTTTGCTATGACTCCTCATCTGTAAGCAGTAGGAAGTGGTTCGTGGCTGGTGGAGAGAATTGGGAGACTGAAGAAATGGGAGAGGCTACTGTTTTTGGGGGGTGCATTTACTGAAAAGGGAGTAAATTAAGTGGTCTTGACTTCTAGTTTCACAATACGTGCAGCTCTAAAGAAAGAAATTGTCCCACATTTTTGAGTGAAATAATTTGCTTTACGTGTGTCAGAATTTGGCATTGCAAAACAGTGGACAAACCTGTTAGTGCTACATGGAATACCAGTAATGATCCCCAAAGAGAGCTACAAGGATCTCTGTTCTTAGATTAACCATAACAGGTCATTTTCCTGACTTGTAATAAAGTAAGATATTTCATCTAAATTCTTTTTAAAAATCCTGCAGTGACTCCCTCTTCTGTGTGAAGACTTCAGGGTGCTGCTTGCCTGTCAATGACCTCTAGAGGTGGTGGGCTCTATTTCCCAGGGAGACAGGAGGCTTCTTGAGAGCAGGAAGAAGCTGCTCTTATCTCTGTTCCTTACAGCAGAAAACCCAATGATTTAGAGAGATGGATACTCAATAAACATGAATATGATGACTGAATTGTCATTATGCTCAATCTAAGACCTGATCTTATAGTTCCTTCCTTCCTGTGAAGATTTGGTTGTCTAGCATGTCCATATATGAATTAAGGCCATCGCAGCTTAAAGGTAGAAAATTTGATAGAAAATGAAATACTCTGTGTGCATACTTTTAAATCTAAACGGTGTACTTTTTAAAATAAAGCACCGCTCTGTGCCTTCCTTTCCACTTCCTTCCTCTTTTGCTGCAAAGGACCAGCAGTTTTCTCCATAATACTTCAGATAACGTCTATTTCCCTCAAGAACTGAAAAAGTTTGTGAGCACTCCTTCAGCATTATTTGACAATATTAAATAATTTTAGTTGTCTATTAAGTTTTAAAATGTCACCTGTAAGAAACAAACCAAAAAAAAATAGATGTACTAGAACACTAAGAATTAAAAAATAAGTAGACCTTTTGGACTTTAAAAAAACATAAAAAACAAAAACCCAACACAGGCTAAAAAAACACACAAAATCTGATCCTTTTTTTACAACATAGGACTCATCTTTATGTTGAATCATCAGCCATTTGTCAAAATGCCAGCGGCAATATTATACACAGGAGGGATATTAGTCTTAATCTTAATTCAGCCAGGAAGAGCTCTGTGAGCCAAATTTGCGTTCATGGAGCCTTCACAAATTCTTTGAAATATCAGAACAATAGGAAAGGACCACAGTGTGTATTTCCTAAAATTTAACAACATACAGTTTAAAAGCTATGAATAAAAAATCTCCCCTTTTTTAAAAATTGCAGTATAGTTGATTTACAATATTGTGTTAGTTTCAGGTAAACAGCAAAGTGATTCAGATTTATATATGTATATATATATATGTATTCTTTTCCAGATTCTTTTCCATCATAGGTTATTACAAGACATTGACTATAGTTCCCTGTGCTATACAGTAGGTCCTTGTTGTTTATCTATTTTATATATAGCAGTGTGTATCTGTTAATCCCATACTCCTAATTTTATCCCTCCCTGTCCCCTTTCCCCTTTGATAACCGTAAGTTTGTTTACTATGTCTGTGAGTCTGTTTCAGTTTTGTAAATAAGCTGATTTGTATTAAACAAATCTCCCATCTTTAATGAGTTTCTCCTGATGTCGAAAAAAAAATCTTCACAAGCAATATCAAATATTGCTATCATATGCTTTTATAAATAATAAACATGTACAATAATTTTATCATATAAGAAAAATTGCTAGGACAATGGTTCATATGGGTCTTTCTGCCTGGGCTTAAAAATGTTTTCATATTTTGACTCTAAATGTTGTTTCTATGTTTTTTTAAAAAATTAACACACGGTGGAGAAAAGTTACTCAATGGCTGAGTCTATAAACTAATATTTGGTACAGACAAAAGTCTCCTCCTGTTCTGGACATGTGTCCTCACTGCTTTAGCATAGTGCCTGAAGCATAGAAGGTGCTCAATGAATATACTTTTTTTATTTGTAATATTTTGTTTTGCCTTTATTTTTTCAGTTTTATTGAGATATAATTGACCTCCAGCACTGTATGAGTTTAAGGTGTACAGCTTAATGACTTGACATACATATTTTGCGAAATGTTTACCACAATAAGAACTCTTTTTAAAACATAATCACAATATCCATTATCACAGCTAAAAACAAAGAAGCCTAACAGTAATTTTTAATGTAATCAAATATAGTCATTAAACAAAAACAAAAAAAGTCCAGTCACTTTTTCTGACTTTAAAAGCAAATTTCAAGGTTAGGAAGCACATGTGATATTGTCATCAATTGAAGGCCACTGATCATTTGGTGTCAGAAACACTATAGATCAATATTCAGGAAATTAGAGCAGTATGTTTTATCTATTATTTGCTAACAACAATAAAAAATTTTCATAAACAAACTCAAAAATAACCAATAGAAACAAAAGTAATTTAGGCTATCCAATTATTCAAAACAGGCCAAATAATTCTAATAATAAAAACACATTACTACCTCACACCAATTAGGATAGCTACTATCAAAAAACAGAAAATAAGCGTCAGTGAGGACGTGGAGAAACTGGAATACAGTATTTGCATTTTTGTGACTGGCTTATTTCACTAGCACAATGTCCATGGTGCTTATTCATGTTGTAGCATATGTCAGAACTTCCTTTCTTTTTAAGGCTGAATAACATTTCATTGTATTATACGTATATACCACATTTTGCTTATCCATTTCATTCGTCCATGGACACTTGGGTTGCTTCCACGTTTTAGCTATTAAGAATAATTCTGCAGTGAACATGGATGTACAAATATCTTTTTGAGGCTCTGCTTTCAATTCTTCTGAGTATGTACCCAGAGGTGGAATTGCTGGATCATAGGATAGCTCTCTTTTTAATTTTTTTAAGAAATGTCATGCTACTTTGCACAACGGCTATACCATTTTACATTCTCACCAACAGCAGAGAAGGGCTCAATGAATACTTATTGAAAGAAGGGACCACTGAACACCGTGGAGGCTACTTTCTCTTGAGCCCTTCCGTTTACTTCCATACCAATGTCACTTTCCTAGTTCTGGTTCTCATCATCTCTGGTTTATTTACTGTACTAGCCTACTAACCTGTCTCTCTGGTTACTGCCCATGTTTTCTCTTGTTCATTCTCTGCCATATAACTTCGATTTTTTTCCAAAGTAAATTAGATCACGGCAGTAGCTACTATTTACTGATCCCTTGTATGTGACAAACACTTTACATGCATCATGTAATTAAATTCTTGCGGCAACAACGGTAAGAAGTCATGATTGTTCCTGATACTAGAGATGAATAAATGAAGGCACAGAGAGGTCAAGTGGATAGACCAAAGGCAGTTTGGCTCTGGCAGTCTACCCTTCTGTGGTATTACGCCACCTGACGTAAGGGGGTGATTAACGATCTCAGTTTTCCTGGAACTGTCTTAGTGTAGTACTGAAAGTCTGGTGCCATAGGAAACTGCTCTGTCCCGGGTAAACTTAAACAGTTGGTTACCCTACATACAGCATAAGAACCTTGCAGTAGTGTACTTTCATTTCTCCCCTCCCAACGTTTGTGCTATTTTATCATACATTCTACTTTTCCATATGTTATAAACCCCATATTCCATTTCAAATATTATTGTTTAAATAATTATTCTGAAAAGAGATTTAAATAATAGAAAAATCTTGCATGTTTTCTATGCTCATCAATCCTCTGTGTAGATCCAGATTTCCATCTGGTATTCTTTTCGTTCTGCCTAAAGGACTTTCTTTAATATTTCTTACAGTGTGAGTCTGCCGGCGATGCTTGTTTCACCTTCTGTATATTTGAAATGTCTTTATTTTGATTTCAGTTTTGAAAGAAAATAGAACTGAAAGAAACAGAGTTACAATTTTTTCTTTCAGTATTTTAAATCATTTGATCTACAGAATTCTTGTTTGTGTCATTTCTTTTGTTTTTCTCCAGGTTTATTGAAATATAATGATGTATAATATTGTATTAGTCCAAGGTGTACAACATGAGATATATATATATATATATATATATATATATATATATATAGCAAAAGGATTACCACAACAATTTTAGTTACTATCAATCACCTCAATAGCTATAATTTTTATTTCTTCTGATGAGAACTTTTAAGATTTATTCTCTTAGCAACTTTCAAATATTCAGTACAGTATTGGTAACTATAGTCACCATGCTATACATTACATCCCCAAACTTACTTAGAACTGAAAATTTGTGCCTTTTGACCGACTTCACCCATTACACTTTACCCCCCTGCGCCTCTGTCCTCTGGCTACTATGAGTTCTTTTTTTTTTTTTAATTTTAGATACCACATATAAATGAGATCATACAGTATTTGTCTTTCTTTGTCTGATTTTTTCACTTAACATAATGCCTTTGAGGTCTACCCATATTGTCAAAAATAGCAGGAATTCCTTCTTTTTTATGCCTGAAAAATATTTCACAGTATATATACACCACGTTTTCTTTATCCATTCATCTATTGATGAACACTCAGGTTGTTTTCATGTCTTGGCTATTATAAACAATGCGGCAACAAACACAGGGGTGCATATATCTTTTTGAGATAATGTTTTTGTTTTCTTCAGATAAGTATCCAGAAATGGAATTACTGGATCATATAGTAGTTCTATTTTTAATTTTTTGAGGAACCTCCGTACTGCTTTCCATACTTGTTGCACCAGTTTACATTCCCACCAATGGTGCACATGGGTTCCCTTTTCTCCACATCCTTGCCAACACTTGTTATTTGTTGTCCCTTTGGTAATAGCTATTCTGGCAGGTGTGAGGTGATATCTCATTGTAGTTTTGATTTGCATTTCTCTGATGATTAGTGATGTTGAGCATCTTTTCATGTGTCTGTCAGCCATCTGTATGTCTTGGAAAAATTTCTATTCAGCTCCTCTGCCCATTTTTTAATTGGATTATTTTTTTCTAATGCATTGTATGAGTTCTGTATATATTTTGGATATTAACACTTTATTAAATGTATGATTTGCAAATATTTTCTCCCATTCTTTAGGTTGTCTTTTCATTTTGTTGATGGTTTCCTTTGCTGTCTAGAAGCTTTTTGGTTTGATGTGGTCTCACTTTATTTTTACTTTTGTTGCCTTTGCTTTTGATGTCAAATCCAAAAAATTGTTGCCAAAACAGATGTCTAGGAGCTTATTCCTATGTTTTCTTCTAGAAGTTTTACGGTTTCAGGTCTTTCATTCAAGTTTTAATCCATTTTGAGTTGATCTTTGTGTCTAGTGTAAGATAGGGGGTTTGTGTCTAGTTGATCTTTGTGTCTAGTGTAAGATCTCCCCATGTATAGTCTTGGCTCCTTTGTTGCAAATTAATTGACCATATATGTGTGGGTTTATTTCTAGGCTCTCTATTCTGTTTCATTAGTCTGTGTGTCTGTTTTTATGCCAATACCATACTGTTTTATTACTAGAGCTTTATAATATAGCTTGAAACCAGAGAGCATGATGCTTCCAGATTTGTTCTTTTTCTCAAGATTGCTTTATTGGGGTCCTTTCTGGTTCCATATGCATTTTAGGATTGTGTGTTTTACTTCTGTGAAAAAAAAAGCCATTGGAATTTTGATAGGAATTGCCTTGAATCTGTAGGTAAGTTTTGATTAGATGGATGACATTGCAAATTTTACCTTTTAGGTGATGGTTTTCTTCTATTCTTATAAATATTCTTGAGGTTTTTTCCTGGGACACAGTTAAATTACTTGGAAACAGTTGGATCCTTTCAGGTCTTGATTTTAATGTTTGTCAGGCAGAATTCAAGCTGTGCTCAGCCTAGGAATAATTTTCCCCCACTACTGAAGTGAGACCCTTCTAGGTACTCTACTCAAAGTCCCATGGATTATGAGGTTGTCCAGTCTGGCTGGTGGGAACAGGCACTATTCCTGGCCCACGGCAAGTGCTAGACGTCATTACCTCTGATCTTTTGGATGGTTCTTTTCTCAGCCCAAGACTTTCCTTTTCTGCATGCTCTGATCTGGACTCAGCTGAATATGTAAGTGGGACCCTCTACTGATCTCTCACTGTGCAGCATTCTTCTCTCCAGTATTGTTCTACGAACACTAGCTGCCTTGGTCACCCGGAACTCTCAGCCTATCTCAATCTAGCAAGTCCTCTGGGTTCCCCCTCAGCCCCCATGCTGCACCACTGGCTGGAAAGTCTCTCAAGGCAGTAAGCTGGGACAATTGTAGGGCTGACTTCTTTGGTTTGTTTCTCAGGGATCACAGTTCTTTGTTGCCTGCCTAGTGTGTTATGAACTGTTATTTCATAAATATTTGGGTTTTTTTTATTTTTTATTTTGGCTGTGTTGGGTCTTCAGTGCTGTGCATGGGCTTTCTCTAGTTGTGGTGCGCAGAGACTACTCTTTGTTGCAGTGCACAGGCTTCTCATTGTGGTGGCTTCTCTTGTTGCAGAGCACGGGCTCTAGGTGTGTGGGCTCTAGGGCATGTGGGCTTCAGTATTTGCAGCACACAGGCTCGGTAGCTGTGGCTCGTGGGCTCTAGGGTGTGCGGGCTTCAGTAGTTGTGGCACATGGGCTCAGTAGTTGTGGCTCACGGGCTCTAGAGAGCAGGCTCAGTAGTTGTGGCACATGGGCTTAGTTGCTTCGTAGCATGTGAGATCTTCCCAGACCAGGGCTCGAACCCGTGTCCCCGGCATTGGCAGGTGGATTCTTAAGCACTGTGCCACCAGGGAGGTCCCTCATATATATCTGTTGATTGGCTGTTTCAGGTGGAGGAAAAGTCCAGTCCCTGCTTCCTCATTTTGGCTGTGTGAGACCAGTATGTGTTGAATAAATGACCATAAAATGTTTGTTCTCCCTTTCAGATTGCTACACATATTAGCACACAAATTTAGTGTGACTGCTTACATGTTTTTGAACTTCATTCAAAATTGATTTCATGTAGTTAAATTACCAAACTTATGTTTTTGTTTATGTAGACATGGTATAAATGAAAGGACTGAGCATAAAATGATTAACTACAAAGATTCGCTACTTTACAGGAACAAGATAAGCAAGATAGTTCTTGGTTTGCTTATTTATGTGCATCTTACCAGTTGCTTTACTGGCATTTTGAAAAAGCTACATTTAATTGTACAAAAGTATTTCAGATGATCTGTCTAAATGTGACCTAGTTAGGTAATAAAATAATAATTCTTTTGAATGGCTAATATCAGTTTACATGGATAGAATCATGACCCATGTAATCTGATTTATTTGAGTTCAGTGTTTACTGGATACATTCTATGTGCTAGACACTGAGCTAAGTCTGGAGACAGAGATGAATAATAAATAGCCTCTGCGCTGGAGGAGCTCAGAGGAGGGCAGGACTGATAAATGAGTTGACAATGCGATAAGCGCTGCAGCTACGCTAATTACGGGTTGCTATGAGAGCACTGAGGTGGGGCACTCATACAGCTCAGGACGGGGTGATGGCTGTGGGTGGAAAGGTGCAGCTGATGCTCTGGGTGACCTGCTTCTCTCCTTCTTCCTTGCTGGAAGAGCCCTGGTTTGATGATTCCCTCTCCTCCTCCCCAGTGGGACCAGGAAGTGAATGTTCTCAGGTCTAACTCAGTCACTGTCAATCATTGCACGCCTATGCTCATGTTCAATGACTGGTTTCGGTGAGGGCATGTGACACACCCCCTGGGAAGGAAGATGTAAAAGTAATGCTACAGATGGGACTCGGGACAGGTTTTTCTCCTGATAGAAGGAGCCATGCAAGGAGAAACCTCTTTTCTGGCTTTGAGCACAACTGTGTGACAACAGGATACCTGAGCTGTGTCGTTCATGTTATGATCATGAAAGGACAGCTCGAGAATGAGCTGTAACATGCTGAGGACTGAAGAGCAGAAATAAGAAAAGCTGTTGGGTCCTTGCTGACATCATCGCGTTGCTAAATTACAGACTTGGAATCTTCTGTCTCTATCTATCTTTTCTTGTTGTTGTTATAATGAGATAATAAATCCTTATTATTTAAGCCACTTTCAGTTATTCCATTACACTCAGTCAAAAGTATCCTAACTAATATAGAAGATTTCCCAAAGAAGTGAAGCTTGGTTAATGCCTTAAAGGACCAAAGATATTTATCCCTGGAGTTAGCTGGATGGAGGAGAGGGAGAGCTTGCTCCAGGCAGAGAGAAGAGCTTATTCAAAAGCTTAGAAATACAAAGCAGTGTGGAGTGCTTGCGAAAGTACAAGCAGTTCTGTACTGGACTGTTGTTCTAGTAATTCAGATTTCTCATTTGGGTAGAATGTCTTTTGCACATAGTAGATATCCAATTACTATTTGTTGCCTGATTGCTTTTATAATGTTTTCTTTAATTATACTGAATTCAGTCCAAGGATGTCTACTGATGTGCCAGGAATTTTACAGGCACATATGGTAGAATCTGACTCTCGTCTGTGGCAGTACCCAACCCAACTCCCTTCTAAAATGCTAAGAACTAAAAACTACATTTCCCAGACTTTCCTGAGAGGGTTTTGATTTATTTTCCATCAATTAGATACAATCACTCAGGACTCTGACTTGAAAAAGCACCCCAGTGAGGAGAGAAGCGGAACGTGAGGCATCGGTGTCTTGGCTGGGAATGTGGCCGAGGTGACGGGTGCACAGATGTGCTCCAGTGTCCCCCGGTTTGTACGAGAGGCAGCGGTCACCTTGGTGGCTCATGTGGGCGGTGTATTAGGAGTTATTCCCGGAACCTCAGCCTGGAGTCTGTTTCTTCAGCCCTCCCCAAAACTGCGTGAGTCATGTATACTCCATATTCACCTCTCTTTGTATAAGCTACTGTGGGTCCGGCGTCTGCATTTAGGAACCCTGGCTGATACAACGTGAGAGACCGCCCTGGAGCTCAAAGACCTCAGGGACCAGTGGTGCAGAACGGAGTCACCTTACTCTGGGATTACAGGATTACAATCTGTATAGCAATTACTACTTTCCACAGCACTTTTAAAGCACCTCACTTTTGTGAAGTTAATAGAGCTTCTGTGACACTAACAGGGCTTTAATATATGCTCTTTTGACAGATGCAGAAACTGAGGCCCCTGGGAAGTTAAGAGAGACAGAAACAAAGTAGCGCTTGCAGAGACTAGAATCCAGGTGTTTTTGCGGGGTGCTGCACCATGGCTTGCGGGATCTTAGCTCCCCGACCAGGGATTGAACCCATGCCCCCTGCAGTGGAAGTGCGGAGTCCTAACCACTGGACCGCCAGGGAATTCCCTAGAGTTCAGGCTTTGTAACTCCTAATCTAGTGCTCTTTCCTCTAAGTGCCATTTGGAGAATGGGCTGTCCTACAGGGAACGCTACTGGAATTATATCTTTGCATTACTGAAAACTTGTCATACAGTCAGACCTTTCTAACAGAGATGCTGCACCCACTGGCCTGTAGGCGACAAGCTCTGTGGCCCATTACTGGTCCTTTGAATCACCCCTTCTCACTTGAACAGCATGTTTAATGGAAACTCATCAGCTAAACAAGAAGTATGTCAAGCGTTACTGTCACTCCCTCCACTCTACCTTCTGAGAGACCATTAAGTGCTCCATAAGTGTAATGGAAACATTATATTGACAAAGATAAATGAAAAGTTGCTCTAAAAGTTCAAACAAATTCTTAATGTATGTTTGATGAGAATATACAAAAACGGTGGTAATAAAGTTTCTAATTGCACACTATCCTAAAACAAATTTTCAAGAAAAAAATGGCTTAATTTTTCATATTGTGTTTTGCTTCCTCCACAAAGAGATATTAAATGCTTTTCCTAGAACTGCTAGAGGTGCTAAAGATAGCTATAATAAATGTTGACAGTGGGAAGAAGATGTGAGCAAAATGAAAGAGAACACGCAGGCCTGTGCAATCTGAATTCAGCAGACCAATCTGGGGCTCTGCCAGCTACTCACATTTACCTATTCTGACAATGGGAATTGCAGAGAGATGCCATTTAGCTGGAGGGTAAACACAGTATTTATTTGACTGAAGCTTTTCTATTAAAAGGCAGATTAAGAAGCCTGGCAACTGACTTTCTCCTTCCCTCCTATGCTATCAACTTCTCCACTTTCTACCACTCTTCCCCCGTCCCCCCATGTATGAGATTCATGCACAATGAGTGAAGTAAGACTCTTGCTCAGGGCAGGTTAGGAATTCTGCTGATACTCTAATAGTCACATATGTATAAAAATATGAGAAGTCAAGGCAATTTCATTATGGGTGCATAAATCAATTACGTGTCCCTGTGTCTTCTGGCCTCTGCTACAAGGAACATTTCCAGTGGCAGAGGGGTGGTGAAGGAAAGAAAGAGTGAACAAATACTGAGATTTACCATAGTTCAGTCGCCGTCCTAAGTCTGCACTTCCTCATTAAATTTTTACATTAGCTTCTGAGATAGTTACTATTATTATCACTATATTTGACATATGAAGAATCTATGAGTTCCAGGATTTTGTAACTTGACCGAGATCATACAGTTAGGGGGTTTGAGACTTGTGGAGTCTCCACATCTGTGTTCTTTGCCGCAAAACTAAACTTACCAGAATGAGGCTTACTGACAAATTGGCTCCAGATAAATTCAGCAAAGTTTCAGGTTACAAAATCAACATACAAAACCCAGTTGCATTTCTATACACTAATAAGAAACTATCTGAAAGGGAAAGAGAAAAAGCAATCCCATTTATAAGAGCATCAAAAGGAATTAAGATACCTAGAAAAAAATTTAACCAAGGAGGTGAAACACCTGTACACTGAGAACTATAACACATTGATGAAAGCTATTGGAGAAGACACAAATAAATGGAAAGATATCCTATCTTCTTGGGTCGGAAGAATTAATATTGTGAAAATGTTCATACTACCCAGAGCAATCTACAAGTTCAAGGCAATTCCTAGTAAAATCCCAATGGCATTTTTTACGGAAGTAGAAAAAAACAATCCTAAAATTTAAATGGAACCACAGAAGACCTCAAATAGTCAAAGAAATCCTGAGAAAGAACAAAGCAGGAGGCATCACACTTCCTGATATCAAGCTATACTATACAGCTATGGTAATCAAAACAGCATGGCAATGGCATAAAAACAAATAGATCAATGCACAGAATAGAGAGCCCAGAAATAAATCCACACATATATGGTCAACTAATTTTTTTTTTTCCCCACTAAGCTGCATGAAGGATCTTAGTTCCCCGACCAGGGATGGAATCCGCCATGCCCCCTGCATTGGGAGCTTGGAGTCTTAACCACTGGACCACCAGGGAAGTCCCACGAGTCAACTAATTTTTGACAAGGATACCAAAAACACACAATAGGGAAAGGATAGCCTCTTCAATAAATGGTGTTGGGAAAACAGAATAGCCACATGACAAAGAATAAAACTGGACCACTATCTTACACCATTAACAAAAATTAACTTGAAATGGATTAAAGATTTAAATATGAGACCTGAAACCACAAAACTCCTAGAAGAAAACATAGAGAAAAGCCCTTTTACATTGGTCTTGGCAATTCTTTTTTTTTTTAACATCTTTATTTGAGTATAATTGCTTTACAATGGTGTGTTAGTTTCTGCTTTATAACAGTGAATCAGCTATACATATACATATGTTCCCATATCTCTTCCCTCTTGCATCTCCCTCCCAGCAATTATTTCTTGAGTAAGACACAAAACCATAGGCAACTAAAGCTAAAATAAGAGGGACTATATGAAACCAAAGAGCATGTGCGCAGCAAAGGAAAAAAATTAATAAATTGAAAAGGCAACCTATCAAAGGGGGAAGATATTTGCAAAACATGTATCTGATAAAGGATTACTATCCCAAATATATGAAGAACTCATACAACTGAATAGAAAAAAGCAAATAATCCATTTTAAAAATGGGTAAAGGACCTAAATAGTCATTTTTCCAAAGAAGACATACAAATGGCCAAAGGTACATGAAAAGGTGCTTATCATCACTAATCATCAGAAAAACGCAAATCAAAAGCTCAAGGAGCTATCACCTCACACCTGTTAGCATGGCTATTATCAAAAAGGCAAGAGATAATAAATATTGGTGAGGATGTAGAGAAAAGGGAATGCTTTTACACTGTTTATGGGGATACAAATTGGTACAGCCATTACAGAAAACAGTATGGCAGCTCTTCCAAAAAAATTAAGCACAGAGTTACCATATGATCTAGCAATTCCACATCTGGGTATATTCCCAAAAGAATTGAAAGAAGGATTTTTTTTTTTTTTTTTTTTTGCGGTACACGGGCCTCTCACTGTTGTGGCCTCTCCCGTTGCGGAGCACAGGCTCCGGACGCGCAGGCTCAGCGGCTATGGCTCACGGGCCCAGCCGCTCCGCGGCATGTGGGATCTTCCCAGACCGGGGCACGAACCCGCGTCCCCTGCATCGGCAGGCGGACTCTCAACGACTGCACCACCAGGGAAGCCCAACTGTGTCCTTTTGATCACAGGAAACACTCCTTCCTGGTCACAGGTGTGAACCTGCCTTTTTCATGTCATCACATCTCTGACCACATGAGATGTGAGCCAAAACCAGGACATACCCTTAGATGCTCGACCACCTGGGAGGTAAGCACCACATTCCTCCTTCCAGATGAACTTCTTTTTTAGAACCAACTCTCCCTCCTAGAGGTAAATTCTGATTTCAAACCCTCTTTTCCCCTGTGCTAGATATACCTTGGGCCAAACTGCTGGGACCTACCTAACGCATGGCCAGGACAAGGCATAGGGTGAGACCCAGTTCTGTTCTCCAAATCTCTCCACTCAGGAATGTGTGAAAACCCCTTCACAGCACTTTTTCTGCCCCTCATCCTTTCCAATCCTCTCCCCATATAGTTGACAAGTTACAAGAATTTGAAACCAGGACACCAGAGCATGTTCAGTTTTGGATTGATTATTGAGTTGTTCTCAGCACTCAGAGCAGCCTTGGGGCTAATAAATGTCAGTCGCCACCCTTCTCTTACACAGCAAATGAACAGTCTCAGGAAGAAGTCTTCCCTGGTATTGTCCTCCTTCCCCGGTAAGCCGTTCACTATTTCAGACATTTCCCTGAGCACAATAACAGAGTCTCTCTGCAATAAGGCAGTACTTAGGGGGGTTATTGCACCAGATTAGATGGCCACCTCTCACTCTGTTTAATTGTGTAGTTATTCAATACTAAAGAGAAATTTCCTGATCCTCTTTCATGTTGATTAAGCATAGCATAATTAAGGGAGAATAAAAGATAGCTGACTTATCCAATTTATATGTTTAATTTTATCTAAACCACACATTCACAATGGTAAGGTAAAACAGAAGAAGAAAGATACGTATGTGTTTACAGATATATACAAAGAAAATGAAAAAAAAAACAAACAATAATTTGGAGCACCAGGCTTCAGGCTTAACCCATTCTTTCCACAAGAGCCTATGTAATGAAATAGGATAAGCCATGGATTCAATCACCATGAGTGAGTTTAGAGTGTGTCTCTGGACTCCTCTCCACACTGGGTTTAGATACTGTTGATTCTCTGCCTGTCCTGTGGAGGGAAGATGCTATTAGATTTCACTCCTCTAAAGATATGCTCCTTCTTCATCACAAATTCCAAGGTTCACTTTTTACCATGACTTCTGGAGCAATGGTAGAATGTCACTTTCAACTATGATGGCTTCTCTGTGTGAACGTCATGTAACAAAGAGGATAAACCAGATCTCACCCCATGTCCGCACTTGGCTTAGTTTATTATGGACAACAAACCTAAACAGCGGTGGGAGAATTCATTGAGTTGTTGCCTAAAAATTCCTTCTGGGCCAAGGAAAGAAGAGTTGCTGGCATGTTACCTTTTATTTCTTGTTTGTACTTGGCCTTCTCCAGACGACCATGACTTTGCTCTCATTCCTTGGCCACACACCCGGTGGTGGCGGTAAACATGTGTGGGGCATTTTAACATGATCTGAAAACAGTCCCCTCTTTCAGTACTGGGGAATAATAGAAAAACGGGGGGCAAGTTACATTCGGCCCTAAAGCATTTTTCTAAGTCATTTCAGTAAGCAGGGAACTAGCTGCATTGCTTTAGTCAGAAAAGTTTTCTGGGAAATATGTTGAATTGATTTTACTGCTGAAAGTTGGGAATCTAGAGCAAAAAGACAGCTGTATCATTCAGAACCTTGGAGGTGACCAGCCACAACTCAGTAACGTTCCTGATTCCCAAGTGTGATTTGCAGGATGAGAACGCGCCTGTCTATACAGCTTCTGAGATCAACCATCTTTAGAGTAATTGTAGCACCGTTGTTTCTCTCAACACACAATTCACCCAATTCCAATTATCAAAATAACTGGGCCACAATATGGTTAGCCCAGATAATTTTAGCATTCATATCAAATTGACCTTTAACTAGTGATTTGAGGACTCTGTGATCAGCTCCTACGGCAACCAAGAAAAATACAACCAAACTGTGACACTCAGTTGAGCCTTATAAGCATTGTGGTGAAGCACTGCTTAAAACGCCCATTTGCAGAAAGTCACACATGTTGGCAGTTGGCCATATTAGCCCTGCTCAAGTGCAGAGAATTACATAGTTTCCTTCAAAATCATCCCGACTACTAGGTCTTTCTTAATTAAAATAAACCTTAACTCAAGTCACATTCACTCCAGCACTCTATGTTTTTCAGTCAATTAAGTCAGGTTTTTAACATCTAAGTTTTCCACAAATACCTGCTAATGAATTTCATTTTTATTCTGCTTTTCAAAATTCAGATAGGAAAGGCATTTGCGTTATTATTAATATCCTTTTCAAAAATAATGTATTTCCGTTCATTTTGAATGGCCATACATTTTCCCCCAAGTTTGGGTGGAATCTTTCTACATCTGGATTGTCACACAGACCAGATAAAACCAATGTATGAATCTACTTCCACAGCTGTTCCAAACATCATCGCCACCGTCCCCATCATTAAACTCCTTACCATGCATTACGCATGAGTAAATGATTTCTGAGTAAAGTGAACTTATTTTTAACACATGTAAGCATACTCAAAACTTAAATTTTGTAGGCTATTTAAAAACTTAATATGCTATCAAAATGATTTTATATTAAAGGTTTTTTTTTTTTTTTTTTGCGGTATGCGGGCCTCTCACTGTTGTGGCCTCTCCCGTTGTGGAGTACAGGCTCCAGACGTGCAGGCTCAGTGGCCATGGCTCACGGGCCCAGCCGCTCCGTGGCATGTGGGATCTTCCCGGACCAGGGCACAAACCCGCATCCCCTGCATCGGCAGGTGGACTCTCAACCACTGCGCCATCAGGGAAGCCCTGTTAAAGTTTTTTCTGTAAAACGAGCTATAGCGAATCTTACCAATGAGGTATGCATAAGAATACAGCAATCCTTCTCATGGATAATATTGTTTGGCTGTATTTTGATTGTGTTACTATCATTTATTTTTGGAGGAAGAGGGAGAGTATATGAAATTTATTTTCAGATTCTATCATTTGTTCAGGGTTTTCTATTTCTATTTCTACACTTTCCATATGAAGTATAACATTGTGAAACCAAATCCCCTGATTCTGTCTCAGCACCGATAATATTTCACCTAAGACATAGGGCCGCTTTTTCTGTCTCTAGGGGCCGATGTGGATGGATCATGAATAATATACTACTTGGTGGTTCTGAAAGGATGAGCGCTGCTTTCTAGTTCTGCTGCACAACATGGCTTCTCCCATGTGTAGAGGTGAAGCAGGGCCAGGAACGAAAAATCCTAAAGCAGTGACGTGGAAATTCTCAGCATTCTCTTCTTTAGTCTCCCACAAGCTCAACATCTCTCAGAAATTTCGCCTCTGCTAGCCATTTGACAACCAAGAACACATTTGAATCCAAACCTTTGGTAGTTCAATATTTCTCTCATCAGATTCTCCACTCACCACCCTCTCCCCAAATCAGCAAACCACCCTCCACAAACACACCAACGCTCGATGCTGATCCAAATGGAGTCTGTCCTTTCTAGCACTGTAATATTAATGTCGCTTCGATAAATGCACAACCCAGAGCAGGAAACCCTGCAAATGCAGAGGGAAAACAGGCTCTATTTCTTAGTGAGGCCAAATCATTGAATTTCCTGTTCACAGTCAAAGACTCCCAGACTGCCATGTATTTGTGCTACCCCTGATCTGGGCCTACACAGGTAAGACGGACTTTAGAACTCTGGAACCTCAGTTCTCACCTGCAAAGTAGCCTGGCCTTGGGGATAAGAAAAGGTCTACAAAAAACTGTCTAGAAGCAGGACAACACAACCATTCTGAGTGGGTGCATTTTCTAATTTATAAATTGTCTTTTGAGTATAATTCTGCAATTCTCAAGGCAACAAAAGTGATGATGGCTTCACTGGAGCTGACTGGTCTCACTGTACATGGGATTACAGTCACCTCCGTGGAGAGGTACCAGAATTAGAGGACGGCTGTTCTGGAGTCGGGGCTCACAGCAGCCCCCAGTGGGGCAGCAAGGCCACAGGGCAAACGGCGAGGGGAGGGGCAACCCCATGCTTCTTTAGGTCACTGATTTTTTACATGACAAACCAGGCCAACTTAGTAAAGCTATTTGAGTATATCAGCAGTGGTTTCCAGAAAGTATTGTTACCACAGATGTTACTGCAAGATAATCAAAAGAACACATCTAATTTGGGCATGTAGAGTACTTATTTCTGTTGCTGATTCTATCATTTGAAGCTTTCAAAGCTGAAGCCTTTCATGATTAAGCACATATTATTCTCCTGGAAGATATTTCTTTTTTGGCAGATAAGATAATGGAACAGATCCACTGTTTGTCAAGAGGAGTTACTATGTCATTAAAAAGCCTTTAACACAATGTTTTTCTCTGTTCCAGGCTGGTTGAAAAGATTTGAATGCAAAAGCACAGATATAACAATAACAGTACAAAACCTAAATTGTCCATGGAAAAGCTTAAACCAACTTAAAATTTTCCATTTGCCAAATGCTCTTCAGGCAATTTAAATGTTATTCAAAACAGGCACTCAGTAGCCACAGATGTGTGTTGCCTCAAAATGTTCTTTGTCTTGGTTGCATACATCCAATTTCTTTCTAAAAATTGTCTCCATTACAGCAGGACAAAAAAAAAAAACACCCAAATTCAATTATGAAATTGATATGATTAAAATCCTTTTTTGCTTATTAGTCCTGGAAAAGTGTTATCTTTTATCTCCAAAAAATCCTTAGTTATAGTGTTCTTTAAAACTTCAGAACAATGCCAGAAAGGCTTTTTGCAGTGTAATATGAGTTCATCCAATATCTCGAGTTCTGAAATCAAGGAAATGCTCTGAAACACCACTAGCCCGGGGAATACATACGGAGGGGCTTCTATTTTTTGTCACGTGTACAGCCGAGGCCATCACAACACTGTGTCCACCAGAGGACAGAGATGCACTCTGAATATCTTTCAGGAGACAGTACTGCTAGGCATCACCCCGGAATGTCTGTTCCCTCAAACATGTCTCTTGATGAACTTACAGTTTAGAAGACCCCTGAATAGGAAAAGCTATGAACGATTTCTGGGGACTTTCTGGAGGTGAGTCAAGGCTCCCGATTTGGCAGGGACCAAAATATGCTTTTCTAAGACCTTCCTTTGCCAGCTCCCACCTAGGCCCACACAGGCACTGTGCTCTACAGAACTCTTTAACCTGAGTTCTCCCCAGAAAAGTGGACTGTTTGGTATGTGGGTGCCACCAGAGAAGGATCTAGAAAGGGAGCTGGGTCTTTGGGGCGGATTCTCTCCTGCAGCTTCGGGGTCCTCAGGACAGTAAAGGGCCCCCGGAGCATCTGAGCCACGTCCTCCTGTTCCCCCCAGCCCCCACTTGGAGAGGGTGGTGATTGAGACCTTGACCTTGACCTGGGTGGGACGCTAGCCACCTCGGGGAGCAGGTGTGTGACTTCTCCGAGCCTCCGGTGCTCAGAAGTGGGGTGAGTATCCGCCCTCAGGGCTCGGGAGTTAAATGAGCTCCTACCTGCAAGCGCTCAGCCTCAGGCCTGCCCTGCAGGGGCGCTCGGTGCTCCGGGCAGGGAGTGGCGGCTCTGCAACTCGGGGCACTGGGGATTCCGCTGCGGAAAACGTCTGGCAAAATCCCCATGAAATGTCACAGTGCGCAGTTTCTCCTCTCTCAACGCCCGTGCAAATAGCACTACGGTGCCGTCTGATCTGTCGAGGCCAATGGTGGCCAGAAGTCATCAACCCCGCTCCACAGCCGTCTGGTGGCCTCCCGTCCTCACCACAAAGCCCGGTAACAGTTTCCGCGGGATGAAGACAGAACCTGGGTAATAAAGTTAAGTCTAACCTTTTTTTTCCCTTTGGTGTTAGTTTAGCTTCACTTGCTCGCAGGCTACCGTGTGCCGAGGCCGAGCCCCGGCGCTTCCCACCCGAGTTCCTGGGGCAAAAGGGTGGATTCAAGATGGCGGCGGCCGCTGAGGGCAGGCGGGCTGCACTCGGGGCCTGAGCAGCGCAGCGCGCCCTTCCCCCAGGAACCCCGCCCCCTCCCCTCTGACCTTCAAAGCAGCCCCGCCCACAGCCAGCCCAGAGAGCCTGTGCTCTATCTAGAGAGCTCCCAGCTGTCCATTCTTTGATCAAAGAATAAAGCTTTCCTTTGCTTCTGAACCCAACTTGGTCTCGTTCTATTGGTACCAACGATACCGGGCAGCAGGACCCTTATTGGGCCCGGAGTTTGGAAAGGGTGGGTCACACTGTCTCCCTTTTGGAGCTGGTCTCCCGTTGGGTATGGGAAGGGCATAGATGAAGCAGTAGGTTTGCAATCCATTCTCTTCCTACGGGACCCCTTTGAAATCGTTGTGTAAACACGCTAACGACATCCCTGACAAATAAGCTAAATGTTTTCCGGGACTGCTTGTGGTAAACAAATCTGGAATCTACGGATATATGGGACAGGGCATCCCTGGAACCCCTGGAACCCCTCACAGAAGCTGTGCAACTCTCAAAGCTGGAAAAACTTCCTGCCTGAGACGGTGCTCCTTTGTGTCAGTGATGCAAACCTCTCACGTAGCTTACAGATTTCAGATGTTGATGTGACTAGAGGTTGCCTGCTATGGCCGGGAAGACCCCAGGGAGCCGCGTTAGGGTGACAGACCTCTCTGCTGTGTCTGTGACTCACAGTGACCTGTATCCTTGAAATTATTACTGAAGCTTGAGGCTGGGCCAGATCTCTGATTCCACGTGCATCTGCACTGACAGTCTGACCCTGTGTGCTGTCGTGTATGCGCTCTGCGGACACATCGATTCTTTTTTTTTTTTTAATTGAAGCATAGTTGATTTATAATGTTGTGTTAGTTTCAGGTGTACAGCAAAGTGATTCATATATATATTCTTTTTCAGATTCTTTTCCATTATAGGTTATTACCACACATTGATTCTTAAATCACTCTGGACACTACAAAGGAGTATAGCGCCTGGTGTATAAAAGTGTTCCTCCTGATATTTGTTGAATAAATGAAAAATGAATGAATGGGGACTTATTCTTCTTATAGTCATAGGAAACTCACCTGAAGACATTAAAAAAAATGAAACACTGAAGAGTGACCTTTAATAGTGGATTTCTGGGCATCAGGATTGAAAGGGAGATAAGCAGATCAGGAGGCTTCTGGAACTCTTCAGACCTAGAACCCTGTCTAGGTTCTAGGTTTGGTCTTGTATGGATTTATTGGAGGAGTAAGGTCGGGGGGAAGGGAGGTTGTTAGTTTTTTTTTTAAAGGATATACCAAAATGAAATTTTCTGGATTAAAGTTAAGGGATAATTTGCCTGGTTATGACTTAGCCTGCACCTGTAAAACATTTGCTCATTGGCCTGAGTGCAAATGACCTTTAAAAGGACATTTTGTGGAAGAAAACAACTTGCTACAGGGATAGAGAGAGCTCTTAGAAGAAATTTTAGGACTTAAAAAAAAAGCATGATTAAAAAAAAACAAGAGGGGCCTCCCTGGTGGCGCAGTGGTTGAGAGTCCGCCTGCCGATGCAGGGGATACGGGTTCGTGCCCCGGTCTGGGAGGATCCCATATGCCGCGGAGCGGCTGGGCCCGTGAGCCATGGCCGCTGGGCCTGCGCATCCGGAGCCTGTGCTCCGCAACGGGAGAGGCCACAACAGTGAGAGGCCCGCATACCGCAAAAAGAAAAAAAAAAAAAAAAAAAAAAACAAGAATCAGTCAAGACCTACTGAACATATTTTGGAATTACAGATTCCTGACAGTGTATAATAAGCCAAATCTTTGTACCAAAATTCCATCTTAGCTTAGAATGGCTTCTCCATTCTATGCAGATCAAGGTTGGCATCAATGAATGGGATATTGTTGGTCTTACTGGAATAGACTTGGGGGGAAATAAAACTGTCACATCTGTTCTTTTCTGAAGTCCTGTGTACTCTCTACCTGACAGAGTAGAACATGCATGATACTTTCAAGCTTTTAGGCTGCAAGAGAGAGGTCCACCACAGACCTCACTGAGGATTGATTAAAGGTTTATGATGTTATATTTGGCACAGCAAGGAAACCGAAGCTAAATTGATAAAGTTCTTTATAATAGACTTAAGCAAAGCAATGGAAAACCCCCAAAGAAGAAAACTCCATCACTGTAAGTTATGTTCACATATGTTTTGTTCACCTTTGTACTGTAGCTTTATTGTCTGGCAGAGGACTTGATATATAATTAAGATGCAGTAAATATTTGTTGAATTAATGTATAGCATTAATTGACTCTATTTTCTTAAACCTCAAACTGTTTGTCATCATCAGAAACTTGCTGCATCCAGTTGTTCTTTCAGTCCTTGAGCCCTATTATGTGAGGGCAAAACTGAGAAGGCACATTTGATTGCCATTAGTGCTGTGTTTGTGAAAATTTCCACAAAAGCACACAGAATTCTGGGCTGCGCTGTGGGAGCCACAGGCTAGCTAACTTCAGAGTAAGATATTTAAGGCAAGCAATCTTATAATTATGTCAGCAAAGATGTGTAAATAGAAAAGAGCTACAGCCTGCCAAAGTATTTTTAAGGAGAGACATATTGTCGATTTGTTCCACATTTAACAACTAATATAAACAAGAAAATTCCTGCCTGTTGTCATGTGTCAGACATTCTGTCCTTTAGAATAACTGCAACTTCTTTGGAAAACACATCTGGTTTCTGAGCCCAGCCCTGTCCATCAATAAAGCAGATGGTTTTGAAAGAGAGAGATCAGAAGGCAGGACCATGGATTAAGCTCAGGCAGTTTTCCAAGTAGAATTGCCTTCTTGATAAGTGAAAGCTTGAGATCTTCCTTGAATATTGAAACTCCATTTTGTGAGTTTATAATGTGCTATGGAATATTAAAATTTAGAAATAGGAGTGATGGTGTAAACACAGAATTCACTGTCCACCTTTAAATCTTTAAATTCACAATTCTGGTTGCTTAATCTGTAATGATAGCAGTGTGCTAGAAGACAAGGAAAAGTGACATAAAAATGCATAGGTCAATAGGGAGGGTGGGAGGGAGACGCAAGAGGGAGGAGATATGGGGATATATGTATACGTAGAGCTGATTCACTTTGGTATACAGCAGAAACTAACATACCATTGTAAAGCAATTATACTCCAATAAGCCCAATTCTGGGCTTTCGGACATTCTCCACCCCTGGGACTCTAGCAAAGGGGCCATTGGGGTAGGACCCTGCTCTAGTTGTTACATGTTAGGATTCCATGTTGAGGCAGGAATATAGGGAAGGAACTACGGCCTCTCATGAGATTCACTCACTGGGCTGCCATTAATGGTTGGGAGTGGCCTGGGTAAAATTGGAGATTCAGGTAGGCGTAGCATGGTATCTAAAAAACTCAATGTTAAGTCACAGTTTCTGTCAATAACCAGCACCGAAGGATCCAGGTGTGTCTTCTTAGGTGGACAAAGCAAAGACAATGATGGGATCCAGTTAGGGGTTCAGGAAAGATGTACAACTAGAGAGGTCCGTCGATTGGTAGCAGGGGTCACAGATGGGTGGGATTCAGGCAGGAGGAGGGAGTTGCCAGGGCAGGGGAGGAGATCAGAGGAAGATGGGTCACTATATTATTTCCTGAGACTGGGGCACACAGGGTAGAGAGGTGTGTGGGAAGCTGACTTCAGAAATCAAGCCTAAAGCCATCTTCTCAGGACAGGTAAGGGGGGAAGTGAGTGACAACTCAGGCTCAACTCAGAAACCTCATTAGCTGGGTCCTCAGCCCTGGTCGGTTTAACAGAGAGGGCGACTCCAAGCTGGGGCCCAGTTAGAAGGTCTCAGGGATGGGGAGCCCTGGTGGGCCAGGGTGGAGCTATGAGAAGGTGGTGATGCTCTGATCCTGGAGTGTGGTCCCTGTGATATTTGCCACCGTCATCATGATGCTCCAGGCTTGTTAATTTCATACCAGTCAGTCTGGGGAGAAACCAACCCAAGGACAAAAATGGAGGCAAGCAAGAGCTGGTGAGATGATGAATTTGATGGCCCATTTTTCAATACCACCATGTTTTTCAGTTCAGTGAGGTTTCTCATTTCACAGTTGTCCTTGGACCATCGCGTAGCAGCGGTGTGTCTTTGTAGGTATCTACCGAATGGACTTCTTTCCACAGTCCACTGATTGCTTAATTCAACAGGCATCTGTTGAATACCTACCATGTGCCGTGGACTGGACTACGAGAAGCAGAAATGAGTCTCACGTAGCTCTTATCCATGAAGTGCTCTCTCTGCTCCATAAGTGACGGGGTGACTGTAAGCTGCTGGATACCAGAGACCATCTTTTCCTCTGTGTTCCCACACGATCGGTGCAGAAACCACTATTCATCCCACATGGCATCTCATCTACCACTTCTCATGTTCATCGATACAGAGACCTAAGAGACTTAAACATGTGGCCCAGCACGATAACAAATGCTAACAATTACACAGCACTTGTGATAAGCTGGGCCCTTTCCTAAAATGTCATGTTATTAAATCACAACAACCCCACGAGGCAAAGTACTTTTATTATTCCTGCAATTTGCTCAAGGTCACAGTTACCAAGTGGGAAGCTGGGGTTTGAACCCAGACTGCCCCATTTCAGAGTACAGTCACTTAACAATTAAGTCATGTCTTATCGGTGGTGGTATAGTCTCTACCACTGAGGAATTTATAATCTGCTTGGGGACGACAAGGTTGAATTGCTGAGATCAACAGTGGCTGACAAAGCACTGAAAGTGTGTTCAGACTGTAAAAGCTGTAGAAGTTGAAGCAGGTGAGTTCAGTAGCAGGGAAAGGATCATTGGAGAGTATGTTGGAAAGTGAATAGGTTTGGGGAGATAAAAATGCAAGGGGAGGTTGCTTGGTGAAATGGTAGTCAAGTGCGTTTGCGGTACACTGCTCAGCGCCCTCTACAGGCCAGTACTAGGTACCAGGCACTGGGTCCCAGAGGAGGGTGCAGGCAAAGGTAGGATGTGGTTTCTCTTTTTTTGCCCTTGAGGACAAAAATATTTCAGACGAACATCTTTTATTCATGCAGTCCTATTTCTGAAAAGCTAAAAGTAACCTACAGGGTCTTATCAATTTTAGAGAAGAAAATCTTTTCTGCCGAATTTTCAAAACTGGTAGGATTATTAAAATTTTAAAATATTTGGGTTTAAAAAATAGAGTTGCTGTCCATAATATGCTCTCTCTCTCTCTCGCGCTCTCTCTCTCTCTCTCTCTCTCTCTCTATATATATATATATATATATATATATATTTAATTTTTATTGGTGTATAGTTGATTTACAATGTTGTGGTAGTTTCAGGTGTACAGCAAAGTGATTCAGTTATACATATACATGTATCTATTCTTTTTCAAAATCTTTTCCTATATAGGCTATTACAGAATATTGAGCAGAGTTCCCTGTGCTATACAGTAGGTCCCTATTGGTTATCCTTTTCAAATACAGCAGTGTGTACATGTCAATCCCAATCTTCCAATTTATCCCTCCCCGCCTTACCTCCGGGTAACCATATTTTCTACATCTGTGACCCTATTACTGTTTTGTAGATAAGTTCATTTGTACCTTTTTCTTTTAACTGTTGAATAATTTCGAACAGATAAAAAATATTTGCTCAATACCCTTTTTTTTAATCTGTACAAAATTACTCAACAGTCAGGACCAAAGTAATTACTACCACTGGGGCTTACTTATTAAAAACATATTCAAAGTTGATCTCTCCTTTATTTTAAACATAAATAAGAGCCACTAAACAGTTGTGTGAAAGGAAGATAAAGTCTGTGTTGTGATGATGCCAAAGCATTCAGTCAGCGTGATTCACTGAGGGGAAAATAGGCCAATGCTGGTTTATCACAGTAAAACAAAAGAAAAAAAAACAGGAACATTATAAAGTATGTCCCACATGCCAGAATTTCTGTTAATTTTTCATGCACTGCCTACTTTCATAGTCACAAAATTTCTGTGAGAAGGAGATTCATGTCCCTATTGTACAGATGAGAAAATTGAGGTTTTGAAAGGTTATTTTCTCCAAATCACATGTGTGATAATGAGAACACAGACTTGAACCCAGCTTTCTGCTTCATTGCCTCCACACTCCTAAAAACCACAGTTGGCTCAGTCCCAGATGCAGTCTGGTGTGACTCCCCATAACACGATGGCTGCCCTCTGGGTCAACACTGAGGCCCCGGGGTTCCCTCCAGACCCTCCTTCTGCTGTGCAGACAGGAGTGTTTCCAGGCAGTGAGTGAAGCGTGTGGTGTGTGGATTGTAATACTTGGCAGATTGACTGTAATTTTCAGTATTCTCCTTGCACTCTTGCTATCATCCCCAGATGTTTAACAGCTTACTCAAGGTTACAGAAAGGAAACCCAGGACTTGTTCTTCAACCAGACCTCTGACTTCTCCTCTGTTGGACTATTCCACTGGACCTAAGTCAAGCTTATTTTCAAGATGTGGCCTGCAGACAAACAGGCCTAACTGGAAGGACATCTCCAGTTCCTCGAGTTCCTCTAGTAAGAGAGAAGGTGCCGGTATGTGTTAAGAGTTGGAAGTGAGGGGGCTTCCCTGGTGACTCAGTGGTTAAGAGTCCACCTGCCAATGCAGGGGACACGGGTTCAATCCCTGGTCCGGGAAGATCCCACATGATGTGGAGCAACTAAGCCCAGGAGCCACAACTACTGAGTCTGCGAGCCACAACTACTGAGCCCACGTGCCACAACTACTGAGCCTGTGTGCCACAACTACTGAAGTCCGTGTGCCTAGAGCCCGTGCTCCGCAACAAGAGAAGCCACCGCAATGAGAAGCCCACACACCACAACGAAGAATAGCCTCCACTCGCCTCAACTACAGAAAGCCCGCTTGCAGCAACGAAGACCCAATGCAGCCAAAAATAAATAAATAAATAAATTTATTTTTTAAAAAAGAAAAGAGTTGGAAGTGAGGGAAAGAGGCACCCTGTCTGGTTGGCTAAGTGCTATGCCCACAGCCCTGCAAGTCTGCTCCCAGCCACAGGGCTCTGTAAATTCAGAGTTCTTGGAAATTTTGTTGTGTTTGATTTGGCCACGTGTGTTTTGATACCTTGGAAAAGAGGACATCTTGGACGTGAGAAATAGGAGAGATTGATGGTAAAAGGAAAGAGTAAGTTGGGATATTCATTAAGCTTCGAAATGAAAGGCTCACCCAGATTAGCTCAAGATGCTTTAGCACTTCTTTCTAAACAGAACTTCTATTTATGACAAGACATTGCAGGGAAAAAAAAAACGTATATATATATATTTATTAAAAATATATATTTCAGGGAATTCCCTGGTGGTCCAGTGGTTAGGACTTGGCACTTTCACACTTCCACTGATGTGGCCCCGTGTTTGATCCCTGGTCGCGGAACTAAGATCCTATAAGCCATGCGGTTTGACCCCTGCAAAAATTACATATTTATTTATTTATTTATTTCAGTGTATACACACTTCCGTTCCTAGGGGGTATTTTGAAACTTGGGGCTCTAATAGCCAGTCTGCCAGGGTTTAGATCCTGGTGACTCTAAATAGATCAAACAAATAATAAATTTTACCTCCTAGTTACCCTTTCTAAGTATCAGTTTCTTTGTATGTCAAATGGAAACAGTAATAGTACCTACCTCATATTTTTTTAAGAGTTAAATTTTTAAAAATCCATGTGTACAAGTGCTTAGCACAGTGCCTTATTGATTAGCCAATAGTAAAAAACATACATGATAAATGAAGTCATCATTAATATTATATTGTGACCATTAAAAAATGGATATAAAATATCTTGATATCTTAGTAAATGAGATCCTAGATCTCTAAACCCAGAGTGACTGTGCCCTAGTGTGTCTCTTACCTTTATGATCTAGGCTTGGGAACTCTGCAGGTCTAAGTCTGTGTCCATTGTGATTCTTCTGGTAGCTAACATCCCTTGGTTGGGACCCAAAGCACATGAGTTAGCTGAATTTTATATGACAAGTCTAAGGCACCATTTTTGGTATTCATATACCAATGGTCTCAGGCTAGTTTTAAAATCTTTTATTTTGACTTTACTTTTTTTTCTTTTTAAATAACTTTATCCACTGTTATAGAACAGATGGAAATGATTTGATCATAAAATCATCACTGCTAAATAGCCTATCTTTTTATGTATGATATGATCACTTTGAGAAACTGAACTGACCTCACATTTTGGGCTTACATCTGCTTTTCCCACACTGTGTCAACTTAATCATGACAAAACCCACAAAACCTCCCTTATCTCAGGGAAGTGGCCGACGTTAATTATACAGGTTTATCTTCTTTTAACCATGCTCTAGGAGAGTAGTTTTGCTACTTTATCACAGCTCTGATATTACAAGAAATGGAAAATTCATGCCTGCAAATATTGTTTATGAATATGGGGCAGGTCTAGATGCATCTTTTATGAACCTGGAACATTCGGCTTTGCATCTGGTAGCATGGAGAATAACACATTCAGCCCTGCACTGTGGGAGACGTCCAGATTACTTTATTATTACAATGGTTTCGATAACTCTATTGACTTTTCAGGCACCTGTGTCCTCATAAACGGTTCAAACCTCACTGATAGCATTTTATTTCTATGACTTTTGAGAAGTTAGAGATCATTTGAGCTAGTTGGGTTTCTAAAAACATACGGGAACTAAATGCAAGTAAAGCCTTAGAAGCCAAATTTGTTAGTGCTTTATTTCATTGTTGCTACTCTTTTAAGAGACGACTCAGCTATGGAGAGCCTGCGATGGCTGCCATCAAGTCCAAGGCTTCCCTTTGGAACACATCACTGGCTCACTCTCTGTTGGTCTCAAGTCACCTCTTGATTTCTGGTGGGATAAATGTGAGTCTTCTGTAGAACTTAATGCATAAATTGATTAACCCACATTAGTCTTCCGTATTTTTATAAGGAGCTCATAATTATATCTAACATTTATGTTCTCCAAGTATCTTTGAAATCTCCTATCTACTTTCAATCTTGCCCAGGCTACTCTATTGTTTGAAAGGATTGGATGGAAAAAGATGACTTGGCTTTTAGTACAAAAGCCACCAGAGAGCCTTTGGAACATTCATTTGTGCACTTGTGTCTTTTGACACTCACTCAGTAGGTGAACTTATGCGGAAGAGAGCCGTGTCTAATGGGACTGTCTGATTCTATTTATTTTTTGTTATCATCTTGCAGGGCTGTTTTTGGCATGCAGTCATTTAAGTCGCCAGTCTCCAAAAAACTGGGTAATGCCATGCGGATAATTTCAAGTTTGCCCTAAACACGCAAACACTGACATTTTCTATGTGCTAACGGGTTTTTGCCTTTGAGAACAACTAGAAAGCTAAGGAGAAGTGCCTCTCTTCTAATCTAGTAATTTAAATGTCTTTAGGTTTCATTTAGTTTTACTCTTTAACATTAATTTAAATATATTTGGGTTTTATTTCATTTTATTACTATTTATGCAATTTTTACTCCTTGCCAAAAAAGAGTTTTGCACATTTTAATTTAGGTCTTGATGTGTGTGTGTTTCATACAAGCCAAATAATAACAATTTCATGTGTGTCTTTGGCTGAGAACCAGGAAACAGACATTTGTCTCAGGATCCTGGACTCCGTTTTCTGGAGCCCCAAAGAACTCCCCTTGAAACAACTGTCTGGAAGCTTTTCGATCTTATAATGTTATTGATAAAATATTTAATCAGCACCCCAATATATTTTTACATACTTGTCATCTAACAGTTTCTAAGTTGGCTTAGAGATGCTGAAATGCCCTTCCCAGGGCCCGCAAGGCTGTACGTGCTCTGGCCCCTGCTGCTGCTCAGCCCTCCTTGTTGAGTGAGTGAATTCATGCACCTGTCACTGTAGTCATAGAGCACTTGTATTATAATCACAGACAAAAGCTAAAAAGATGATGTAACTCCAGTGAGGCACCACCTCATAGCCATTGTGATTTTCTGCTTTTTTCTTAGCAGCTGTCCTAAGTGTTAGTGAGGATGTAGAGAAGTTGGAACCTTTGTGCCCTGCTGGGGGGAGTGTACATGGTGCAGCTGACAGGGAAAACGGCCTGAGGTTCCTCCAAAAATTCCAAGTAGCATGACCATACGGTCCAGCAATTCCACTTCTGGATACATGTTCAAAAGAATCGAAAGCAAAGACTCAGACATTTGTACATCCATATTCATAGCAGGATTATTCATAATAGCCAAGAGGTGAAAGCAACCCAAGTGTCCATCAGTGGATGGACAAACAAAATGCAGTAGATACATACAATGGAATATTACTCAGCCTTTAAAAAGAAGGCAAATCTGGGCTTCCCTGGCGGCGCAGTGGTTGGGAGTCTGCCTGCCAATGCAGGGGACACGGGTTCGAGCCCTGGTCTGGGAAGATCCCACATGCCGCGGAGCGACTAGCCCCGCGAGCCACAATTACTGAGCCTGCGCGTCTGGAGCCTGTGCTCCGCAACGAGAGGCCGCGATAGTGAGAGGCCCGCGCACCGCGATGAGGAGTGGCCCCCACTTGCCGCAACTAGAGAAAGCCCTCGCACAGAAACGGAGACCCAACACAGCCATAAATAAATAAATAAAATTAAAAAAAAAAAAAGAAGGCAACTCTGACACATGCCACAACATGGATGAACTTGGAGGACAATATATTAAGTGAAATACGCCAACCACAAACAGATGAATGCCATTATGATTCCACCTATATGAGGTGCCTAGACTATCAAGTTTATAGAAACGGAAAGTAAAAGGTTCCTTGTCGGTAGCTGGGGGGAGGGGAGAATGGGGAGGGAGTTGTTCAATAGATAGAGTTTCAGTTTTCTAAGATGAAAAACTTCTGATGATTGGTTGCACAACAATGTAAAAATATGTAACACTGCTGAACTGTATACTTACAAATGGTTAAAATGGTAAATTTTATATTATGTGCATTTTATCATAATAACAAAATATAAAATATTCAAGTTCTTAATATTTTTTCCTGCCTCCAGTGGATGAGTTTTACTTACCTCAGTCTGGAGGCCATTGGTTTTACAGAGTGTCCACAGTCAGTTGGTGATGGACACACAGCCGCACCCCCAGTTCCCTGCAAGAAGGATGGGCTGCCCAGCTGCGGGGAGTGTGCTCAGTGGACAGTCTGCTGTCAGCCACCCTGGGACCTGCCTGCTGTGGACAGCCACCTGGCTGGGGTGATGTCCTTCCTGGGGTGTCGGTGACTGACTGTGACTGGTGGAGAAAGCCTGGCCCTTTCAGCTGGATGTGGGTCACTGGCAGTCAGCCCTCGTTCCAGACTTTCCCGTACTGTGGCCAAGGCTTCTTCGTCCAGCCTGCATTGTGGTTCTACTTCTTTCTCTGACCAAATCTACTTCCACTTCCTTCCTTTCACAGGTGTGGATTCCTAATAAAAAATTTGCACCCAAACTCCATCTCGGCATCTGATTCTGGAAAAGTGAACTTGCAACACACATCAAGATGCTATTAAGGATGGGAGGGGGCTTGAGGGAGGGATAGAGTGGGAGTTTGGGATTAGTAGATGCAAACTACTATACATAGGATGAATAAACAACAAGGTCCTACTGTAGAGCACAGGGAACTATATTCAATGTCCTGTGATAAATCATAATGGAAAAGAATATAAAAAAGAATGTATATATGTATAACTGAATCACTTTGCTATACAGCAGAAATTAACACAACTTTGTAAGTCAACTATACTTTTAAAAAAAGATACTATTAAGGTTAATGTAAACTGATTCTTTAATTTCTAAACATGAGTGAACAAATTTTTAAGTTACTTAGTGAAATGATGAAGGCCATTACATTTGAAGAATAAAACAAGTTGGAGTTCTGAACAGACAGATTAAGGCCTTTTCTGATTAAGAAACACACACACATGAACCAAACTAACATTAAAAATAATGCCACAAAATGAATAGGAACCTTTGCTCTGTTGAAGTTGCAGTGTTTGTACTTCACGTAAACCTGTTTTATACAAAGCAGGTACGATCAGACATTAATATTTGTATGCTTCTCCCAGGAGCATCCTCCCACATTGTAAACATAGACAGTGATCAACAGGTTTGAAAGAAGAAGAGTTACACATAAATATACTAAGACAATAAATAGGTTAATCCATCATCAGGCTAGTTCATAGTTATGGGGAGAGTAAGATAAAATGTGCAGGAAGGCCAAGGTGGGTGCTACAAGGTAAATGAATAGTTACCCTTTCAATATAGTTATTCCCTTTTGAGTAATTAGAGCTGTATCTCTGATCCTTCTCTCTGCCTCTGTGAAAGCCCATGGAATCTCAGAATTTCTATGAGAAATTCCACACATTTGAGGAATCTTTCCAAACATTACAGTCTCTGCAAATGTGTTTTGTACTCAAATATAATTTAATTTCTACCTCACTTTGGCTTTACTTATCTGGATCTTCTAGGACCTTCCACAGTAGAACATTCTTAAACATAAACATATTTAAACCCTTCAAAAACAGAAGTCAATTGTTTGTGATCACCGAAGAAAGAAGAGATGTGAAATGGTTTGTGACAACCGAATTAATTCTATTTCCACTTGGCTATGGAAGGAGCTAAAAGCTCAGCCTCCCAAGTTTTCCAAACTGTGATAATGATATTCACTCAGTGTGCCACATGTACTTTACTAGGGTCATCTCAGTATTTCTTCAAAACAGCCTGCAAAGAAGGAATCATTGTCATATGCATTTTACAGTAAGGAACACACAGCTTGGAGGATTTAAACAACTTGCCTAAAGCTATAGGGGAAGTAAGTGAAAGAAACAGGAGGGAACCTAAGTGGCTGGCTTAAGAATTGGAGATCATAATGGCCCTGCCTGTTACAAGTGAATGTAACCAGCCAGTTCAATTAACTGTTTAATTAATGGTTTACATTGTGTGAACTGGTATTTTAATGAAATGTTCTGAATCATGGAATTGTATTACTTTGGACCGATAGACTTTTAGTTAAAAAACTACAAGACACTTCAATCAATTTAAGATCTTTTCCCATTAAAAATAAATGTTGCAGCCTTATTTAAGGAAAAGAATATCCAGACCAGTTGCAGTAAATGAATTGCTTTTTGGATGACTCACCTAAAGGAGAGAGGGGTGAGACATCAAATGATCCATGTGATCATCTAATCACATCCACGAGGGAGAGAATGATTCTAATTTCCTGAACTTTGAAGTTTACCCAACTGGTTGCCAGAAACGTCGCTGTGGAGCACAGAAATGGCAAATACATGCCATCTGTCCTGCCTGTCCTCCCTGCTATGCCTGTGGCAGACAGTACTAATAGATCACAGCACCCATGGAGCCCAGATGTGGTCAGGAATCTGTTTCAGCAGAGTCCACAGAAACCCAACGACTGGAAAAAATTTTAGTGAGAGCAAAACTTTTAGTTCTCTAGGGACTGAAAAAGGCAGTCCCTTGAGAGACTGGAAAAAGGGAGTTCAAGGTGCAGCTCTGGGTCTATGAGGCATTTCTAATATGTGATTTTTTTCAACACCCCTGAACAGTCCCAGCTTCCTCTTCTAATCAGGCACTTAAGGAAGAGAGGTTTTAGGAAAGGGCTATTCTTTCCCCTTCCCTTGAGTCCTTGTTAGGCAACTGGAAAATTAAATGATAATACAATTTCACTCAGATTGATAAAAGCTTAATATATTGGTCTTCTGGCCACTTGCAATGTTAAAGGATATTTTATCTGCCATTCAGATTTTATGAACATTTATGTGCCAGACATGTTAGGTGATTTCAGAATCACTGGCTCTTGGAAACACACAATTGCACTGTTGGTTTCTTCATAGAACTCTACAGGCTAACAGGAACCGTTACTTTGAAACAAACCTCAGATAACAGCTCACCAGAGGTCCTTTTGCTTATGAGTAGGAATGGACTGTGGCTTACAACTAAATAGAAATAAATGTTCTCAGCAGGGCAGAGTCATTACCAATTTAATGAACCAGAGTTCTGTTTATAGCTCTGTGAAGGATCATAATGTGTAAATCTAAATGAAACACCATGGCTTTGATTTTAAGTGTTAATATGTGAAATATTACTCTCTTCCTAACTTTAAAAGTAAAGTGTATAAAATTTGAATGTGTCTATCAAGTTTACTGACAGGCAATACACAATGAGAGACCCCAACAGAAATGCAAACAGGGCTCTAAACCGTGACACTGCAGGATCTGGGGTCCACGTGGATCAGTAATGTTTCATCTGTTACACAGTTGATGGCTTTCATTAGCAAATTACATTTAAACATACATTTATATACACTTGAATATGACGCATCTTTTAAGTTGTAAACCAAAGCAATGAAAATGTCCTTTGAGATTGACTGGAAAGTCTCTTCTCAGAGTTCCTTCTATAGGACTCATCAACCCTCCTTATGTGTGGCATTTTCCATTGACTGTAAACTCCCACACGTGGGGAAATGCCGGCCCTGTCCACTGCTGTCCTCTCAGAGCCTAGTTCCATGCCTGGTCCATACTTGGTGCTCAAGAAATATTTGTTGGATAAATGAACAAATGACTTTTTGAAAAGTCTAGCAATTGAACAAAGGCTTTTGTTTAAGGATTTCTTTTCCTATAATTAATGAGTTTAAGTTCCTGAACAGTTAATTTTTTTAATTAGTAAATTCAATTGTCTGATATCCAGGGGAGTTCTACTTCAGGTGAACTGAATCAGCTGTCTTGGACCTGGGATCCAAGTACTTTTGGGGATGGGAAAGATTTTCTAGGTGGTCCACAGACAAAAACCCTTTAAGGGAATAACATTTGGATGTTTGATTTCCACATATGCTCTTTCTTCTAAAATTAATTTTCCTGAGAACACACATGCAAATCACCTCCATGGTCATTATCATGTTTCTTCCACTTTATAAAAGAAAAGCATGGTCTCACTCAGTGTGAATCTTGCCTAGAGTGGAGAAACTCTTGTGATCCTAAAACCTATGATCCAAACCTTAGGGGCATTTCTGAGAGTGAAAGTGCCTAGAGTGGAGAAACTCTTGTGATCCTAAAACCTATGATCCAAACCTTAGGGGCATTTCTGAGAGTGAAAGTACTCTCTATACATAATTAACTTGGGACAATTAACATTGACAAAGGTGTTTTGAAGATAACACTATTAAAATTCCCATCCTCCCTTCTGAGAATACTGGGCTAAATGTATCACTTAGTGAAAGAGGAGCAGGTAAATTAATAATCACTTATTGTATATGGGTAAAATTTTTAAGGTATTCTTCCCAGATACTGATAAAGTAAACAAATATAATGAGCTAGTGGTTTCCAAACCTTTGTTAGAAAAGAGGATGATGTAATTGAGTTGTCAGTGGATAGATCAAAAGAGATGTGCAAACACGTTTATAGCAGCATTATTCATAATAGTCCAAAGAGTAGTTAACCCAGAGCTCCATCAACAGTAGGATAGATAAATGGTGACATACAGATACAATGGAATCCTACATAGCAATGAAAAAGAAATATTGCTACATACAACATGGATGACTGTTGGGCTGCAACTGCAGGCTTGAAAGCTTTGTGTTGCCCAGCCTTGAGACTGAAGAAAGAGCCCGGAGACAGCGACAGAGACAGAGACAGGCTTGCTGGACAGGGGACCTTACACAGTCTTGGAGTGACACCCTACCGTTTACAGCAGATGGCAGGCAGGCAGGAGCAGGCAGGCGCACGGGCGGGCGGGCAGGCAGGTCATGGCAGCGATCTTCACTACTCGGGGGAGAAGTATGGGGAATTGACGTCAGATGGACTCAGTTACCAGAGACTAATTAAGCCCTACAATTAAGAGGATTGGATAGTCATGTGAGTGAAGCAGGGCCTGGTTGAGCAAGGAATCTACAGAGAGTGAGAGAACGGTCATCTTGAGTGGCCTGAGCACACAATGACTTTCACAGACACAATTTCAGAGGGTACATACTCTATGATTCCATTTTTATGAAGTTCATCAACAGACAAAACTGGTTTACGGTGTTAGAGATGAAAATAATGCTACCTTTGGGTGGATTATAGGCTGGCAGGGGGCATAAGAGAGACCTCAGGATAGATGGAAATGTTCTATATCTTGATCTAGGTAGTGGTTACATGGGTCTATCTGTATTTAAAATTTCACTGAACTGTGCCCTTGAGATTTGTAAACTTTATTGAAGTTATACATTTACAAGAAAGAAAAAGAAATGGATTTATTTGATCAATAAAGGTGTGCTTATACACAATGCTAGGTGCTGCTGATACAATAATGAAGCTTACAGATAGGATAAACATACCCTAGTTAAGCCCTTCTTTTGCCATAATTACTAACACCTACTTGCATTCCCCAAAATGTGCTGGTTTGGGTGATAAATTACACTACTGCCTTATGTTCCAATTACCTATCACTATGTAACAAATCACTCCCCAAACTTAGTGGCTTAAAAGAACAATAATTTTAATATACTTCCTGATACTGTAGGTCAGGAATTCTTGTAGGGCTCACCTGGGCAGTTCTTTTACCTCTGTTTGACTTGAGCACAGCCCTTTGTGGTGCTCGACTGGCAGACAGGCTCAAGAAGGCTCTACTCACAGGCTCTAGCGTTTGGTGGGGAAGCTGGGAGGCTGGGGTCAGCTGGGATGATTGACTGGAGCTCTCCATGTGGCCTCTCCAGAGGGTGGTCTCAGGGTAGTCAAACCTCTAACGTGGTGCCTGGCCAGCTGGAAGCCACATGGCCTTGGGAGTCACATAGTGTCTCTTCTGACTCACCCTGCTCACGTGCGAGAGGAACAGATGTAGGCCCCGTCTCCAGTGGGAGGAAGTCAGAGAATTTGCAGCCATTTTTTAAGAACCACAGTGCCATACTCATAGACAGGATCCAAGGAGACTTTTACCAATTCTACATTCTCAGTATCTTTTGCATCCTTTCCCCTTCTCCATCTTTAGTGTGACTTCATTAGCTTGGATTCTCAGTCTCTCATCTGTACCATTAGATGATGCCCTTAGTTGGTCTCTTGTTCCTGGCTTCTCTCCCCTTCATTTGATCTTACTGGATGTTAACTAATATTCAATTTTGTGTCTGTCAAGCTTTTGCTAAAAAAAAAATCATACAAATCCCTCTTTATTTACTAACTAAAATCCAAGCTCCTTTGCCTGGCATCAAGGCCCTTTATCACCTAGTGCTAACCTAACTTCCAAACTCATCTTCCATAGGCCCTTTCATGTGCTTGAACATTCAGCAAACATCCCTTTTTAATTTCTCCCTTGCAGTACCCACCCTTCACCGCCTCAGTATGAACTCAGAGTTTCTTCTGTCTGAAACGTGTCTTCATCAGCCTTCCCACCCCTCCCCACTCCCTCCACCCTCACCCAAATCTCACAGTTCTGTACGGTTCTGAGGAAATGCTTCCTCCGTGATGCTTAGTTCATCCAGCAAACATTTATGGCAGGGCTTTTTGTCAGGCTCTGTTTTAGGCTCTGGAAACACAGTGGGGACAGGCAGACAAGGTCCCCAACCTCAAAGAGTTTACAAGTCCTTATTAGGAAGTAATCTTGTCCCTTGATGTCTCATGAAAATTCATTGGTTCGTTTCTTATGCTACTTTTGGAGGTGGTGTAAATGGAGTAGCTAAACAGTAAGGTCCTGAAACTGTGTGAACTTGAGAAAGTTTCTGACCTTCTCTGGGCCTCAGTTTTCTTTTCTGTAAAGTAGGGATACTAACTGAACCTGTCACATAGTTGCCATAAAGTACAAACATGTGATTAAATATAAAACACCTAGAATAGAGTTTGGTAAACAGTAAAACCTAAATAAGCTTTAGTAATTATTATCATCATTATCGTTCTCAGTTATATATATATATTTTTCCTCTTCTCCTGCCCCATTAGATTATAAACTTACTTTTTTGAAAGTGGGTAACATATCTTATGTATTTCTGGTGTTTTGAAAAGAGTGTGAGCTTTTAAGTCAGGCAGAGATGTTTGAGTCCAGCTCTGCATCTCCCTAACTGTTAGACCTTGGGCAAGTTACCTTTCTGTACATTATTTTTTTCATATTTAAATTCTGAATAATAATACCTAACATAGAGTTGTCATAGGGATTTAATGTGGTAACATATGTAAATCATCTGATCCCTAGGATGTGTCCCCCAAATGACAATGATGATAATGATGATGGTGAGTATAATGATGATGATGCTAAAATTATAACTCTGACAATTCCTCAAACCCCCTCTACTTAATACGATACATAATTTAGTAAGTATCATTTTGGATATCCCAATGCCTTTATAAACATCATTTTCTCTAATTAGGATGATAATATGCTTAATTAATCTCCTTTTTTCATTCACTGTAAATAGTAGATGTCTTTAAATTTCAACCCATATAGTTTTGCCTCATCTTTTAAAATAATTACGTAGCATTTCTTTATATATGTGTACCATAATTTAATCATTCTTACAAATGAATATTCAAGTGTTTCCAATTTTTCCCATTATATGCCACCCTGTAATCAAATGAATTACATACACACGTTTCCACCCTATATTATTTCTTTAAGACAAATGATTAGAAATAAAGTTATTTGGATAAAGGAAATATGCTTACAGGTTTTATACATATTGATATGTTGCCCTCCTGGCTAGTTGAATCTACCATTATTCCCCCCAGTGGGGGCCATCCCTATTTTAGACGTGTTTTCAACATGAGACTTTGATCAAGAATTTACATCTTCCTCAAGATTTATTTTTTCATTTATCCTTTTAACCTGTCAATATATCCCTAGTAACCCAAGCTTTAAAAAAATGCACGTGTTTTTATTTCCTCTGGACTATGGGCTTCTTGAGGGAAAAAACCTTCATTCTTTTCGGTTGTGTCCACGAGTCACTGGTCCACTTCATTGGAATCTAGAGTAAACACTTCTCTTTCCTCAGCAATTCTTTGCTGCTTTAAAGTTGATCCAGGCCTTAAACAAAGTCACCTATTTATTTGTTGAAGAGTGGGTGAGGAGGCAGAGTGTTTCAAGTGATTAGAAACTAAATTTACATTTAGGATTTCCTTTCCTTCCAACTGTAACTCCTTTTCTTTCCTGCTGGTATTTCCCAAGTAGAATAGATTTAGAGGAGCTGAATGCTGCACCCACTGCTGCAGAGAAGGACAGAAATGGGATGAGGAGGGGTAATCTGAGAGGTTGCTGGGCAAGCACAGAAGTGACTATCTCATCTCACCTAACCAGCCAGACTGAAACCCTGTGCCCAGTCAGTGTGTTAGAAAAGATTTTGGCAAGTGTGGTTCCAAGAAGAAAATCATCTGGGGCAAAAGTGAGAGGAGGTGGCTGGTGATTACTATTGGAAGGTTTGGAGCATCATACAAGAGAGATGTGGGGCAGGAATACTTTCCTGCGTGCCACCCTTCCAATGACAGTGGTACAGAAAATCATGTAGAAAATAATAGAAGAATTAGAGAAGCTTTCATATGAAAAGCATGAAAGGTTAAAAGAAACCCACTACATTCTAAAGCAATCATTTGCCACTTTAAGTGAGTTCAATATCCCAAGTAATATCTCAATATCCCAAAGAATTACATCTTAGCTAATAATAATGGTGCTTGAAAAAGCTGGAGGTATCACACTCCCTGATTTCAAACTATACTACATAGCTATAGTAATCAAAACAGTATGGTACTGGCACAAGAACAGGTGCATAGATAAATGGAACAGAATAGAGAGCCCAGAAATAAACCGACACTTATATGGTCAATTAACTTATGACAAAGGAGCCAAGAATATACAGTAGGGAAAAGACAGTCTCTTCAATAAAGGGTATTGGAAAAACTGGGCAGCTATCTGCGAAAGTATAAAACTGGACCACTTTCTTATACCATATACAAAATAAATGGATTAAAGACTTAAATGTAAGACCTGAAACCATAAAACTTCTAGAAGAAACCTTGGGCAGTGAACTCTTTGACATCAACATGAGCAATATTGTTTGGATCTGTCTGTTTAGGCAGGAGCAACAAAAGCAAAATTAAACAAATGGGACTACAACAAACTAAAAAGGTTTTGTGAAAGCCATCAACAAAAAAAACGCAACCTACTGAATGGGAGAAGATATTTGCAAGTAATATATCTGATAAGGGGTTAATATCCAAAATATATAAAGAACTCACACTACTCAATATAAAAAAAAAACCCACAATAATTCAGTTTAAAAAATGGGCAGAGAATCTGAATAGACATTTCCAAACAGGACATACAGATGGCCAACAGACACACAAAAAGATGCTCGACATCACTCATCATAGGGGAAATGCAAATCAAAACCACCATGAGATATCACCTCACACCTGTCAGAATGACTATCCTCAAAAATAGAACAAATTACAAGTGTTGGGGAGGATATGGAGAAAAGGGAACACTTGTGCTCTGTTAGTGGGAAAGTAAATTAGGGCAGGCACTATGGAAAACAGTATTGCGGTCCCTCAAAAAATTAAAAATAGAATTATCATAGGATCCAGGAATTTCACTGCTGGGTATTTATCTGAATCAAACAAAATCACTAATTCAAAAAGATACATGAACCCCAATGTTCACAGCAGCATTATTTAAAATTGCTCAGATATGGAAGCAACCTAAGTGTCCATGAACAGATGAATGGATAAAGAAGATGAGTAATGGAATATTACTCAGCCATTAACAAGAATGAAATCTTACCATCTGCAACAACATGGATGGACCTAGAGGGTATTTTACTTAGTGAAATAAGCAAGACAGAGAAAGACAAATACCATATGATTTCACTTAAATGTGGAATCTAAAAAACAAAACAAAACAGAAACAGACTCTTAGATACAGAGAACAAATTTGGTACTCACCAGAGGGGAGGGGCAGTGGGCAAAGGGCAAAATAGGTAAAAGGGATTAAGAGGTACAAACTTCTAGTTATAAAAGAAATGTCACAGGATGTAATGTACAGCATAGGGAATATAATCAATAATATTGAAATAACTTTGTATGGTGACAGATGGTTACTAGACTTATTGTGGTGATCAATTCTTAGGGCACAGGAATGTCAAGTCACTATGTTGTTCACCTAAAACTATTGATAATATAATATTTCATGTCAACTATACTTCAGTTTAAAAAGTGGTGCTTCCCATTTTATACAGTGCAGAGTTGTAAACTGAAGGCCCCTGGGCTACATTCAGCCTTCAAATATGTTTGACTCATGCATCATTGTCCAGATAGTGTTTGTAAAAATTTTTAGTGGTTACTCTGATTTAAAATCGCAGGCAGGCTGGCTGTTCACCAAACTACTTCTGCTTCTTCCTGGGCACACAGCTTGATTCATTTCTCAGTCTCCATTGCAGGAGTGAGTGTAGGTCCATGTGACCAAGTTTTAGCCAATGAAACATGAATGAAAGTTATGGGCGCCTCTTCCAGATTTGAGCTGTAAAACCAGCCGTGACTGACCCTCCCAGCTCTTTGCTTTGCCCTATATGGAAATATCCAGGGCAACCTGTTAGAGATGATAGAAACCTAGTAGCCTGTTTCCCTGAATGACAGTGTGGAGCCGAGCCTCCTTACCCACCCTTCTTCCTCCTAGGACCCTAACCCAACCTGGAACAAGATTATGTGAGCAAGGAATCCATTTCTGTTATGTGTGATCCATTAGGTGTGTTGAGGCGTCCCCGCCATATCCATCCCATGATTTGGTGAGCACGTCTGAGATGGCAGCAATGAAAATATCCTAACCCCTATTAATCATGGAGCATGAAATGAAAACAGTTCCTAATATTGACTTTTAGTTGGTGTTTCAGTTCCTAAAAGTCCCTGGGCATCATAGAATAATTAGAAGAATATATTAGGACAGAACAAACACAGATGATTCTACCCTTTCAATAATTTTCTTCAGTGTGAGAATAAATTTTAAAATGGAAGAAAAAAGTCCCAGGCATATTTCTCCTATAAAATCCTAGATGTTTCAGCTATAAGAAGATTTATGTATCTATCTTAAACATTCTCAAGTCTCAATATATATATTGAGACCCTATTATGTGCCAGACTTTATACCAAATTTAAAAATGAAAAAGGTTACAGACACAAGGCAAAGCACTAAGACCAACGAGGACAATTTTACAGAAAACCAGGAGGAATTGTTCTTCACAACAGAGCAGAGAAACAAAATGCAAGTGTTAGACAGAACAACCAAAGAAACAATCCAGAGAGAGGAAGCAGCTTTAGTAAACCGTCGTATTTGAAAATTTAATTTAGACATAAAATCAAATTTCTTAGTTCAGTCTCATTGTAATCAGGTGGTTACTCCAGGGAGATCTTAAAATTCCTCTGGATGATCACTCATAAAGCAGTCCATGTAAGTGGTGGGGCATAAAGCCCAGGTGAGGCACTAACGTGCCAGAAAATAGGTTGGTTCTATGGATTCTCTCTTTCAGTTTTAGGAGGCCTTAAATTTGTGCATTTAGGGGTATATCAGAGTTCTCCAGAGAAACCGAACCAATAGGATGTGGGGTGTGTGTGTCTGTGTGTGTGTGTCTGTGTGTGTGTGTATGCGTGTGTGTGTGTAGAGAGAGAGACACAGAGAGAGAGAGAGAGAGATTGAACTTATTTTAGGGAATTGGCTCATGTAATTGTAGAGGTTGGCAAGTCCAAAACCTGCAGTGTAGTGTAGATCCAGGGAAGAGCTGATGTTGCAGCTGAAGTCTGAAGGCCGTCTGGGAGCAGAATTCCTCCTTCCTCAGGGGACCACAGTGTTTTTCTCTTAAGGCCTTCAACTGATTGGATGAGGCCCACCGACATTATGGCGGGTGACCCGCTTTATTCAGTGTCTACTGATTTAAATGTTAATCACATCTAACAAATACCTTCACAGCAGTATCCAGACTCGTGTTTGACAAAAACCTGGGTATCATGGCCTAGCTAAGCTGACACATGAAATTAACCATCATGGCAAGGGGTGTAATTTTCCTTCAAGCAGGACTGTCACTGAGTGAAAGTGGAGAGGGCTGGTGCCTTCAGGGTGATGAGCCTCTGTAGGAAAACAGCACCTGCTGTGAGGGAGAGTCGGTGGCCTCGAGGAGGATTTGGGCAGAGGGACACCCAGGCTGCCTCCTGTCCTGATCAGAGAGAAAAAGCTGGCCAAGAAGTAGGAGGGCATGGAAAGAGGACAGAGGTGGGGGGAGAGCAGGGCATGAGGAGGTGCACATTCCATTAAGTCTTTTACCCACAGCGAAGTAAAAGAACGAGATGCCCTAGAGTTGATCCAACAGTTAGGAAGTCCCGTCCTCAGACCTCCTGGGCTTCTGAATGCCTTAGGCCCAGAGGCTCCTTCCTGGGATGGGGGCCACCAGTCAGCACCGTCGAGATGAAGGGTCTCTAACTGAAGGGCTTCTGAACCAAAGAGTTCAACTCTTTGCCTAAGAGAAGTGAGGTCATGGCAGGTCCACCACGGGGCTGCTTGGGGTTTCGGCCTCCTCGTCACACACCAGTTGCTCTTTCTATCCTGGTGGGTGATTTTACTCACATGTAGAGCTAGAGAACCGGATCTGTCCTGAGGTTGGGAAACTGGACCTTGTTCCTTCCCACACTCAACACCATCAATCAGGAATATTAAGATTGGATAATCCTTTAGTCAGGGCTACTTCCCTTAATCTGTAATCCAATTAGACCCATTATTATTCTATAAATTTAAATTTTCCCTTTGCATTAATTTCAAAGCTTCATAATGGTTAGCTTTAATCAAAGACATTAATAATGAATGTTAAATAGATATGTTTACTTCACATAAGTTCTTGTCTCTTCGAACTACGGTAGCCAAAATATTATAACGTTCATGTCTATCAATGTCTGTTATTTTAAAATACATCTCAAAATAAATGTCATGTCACATGAGGCACCCAGAGAAAAACAAGGTATCTATGTATGTGTCTTTTAAAAAATTAATTAATTAATTAATTAATTTTTGGCTGCATTGGGTCTCCATTGCTGTGCGCCGGCTTTCTCTAGTTGCAGCAAGCGGGGGCTACTCTTTATTGCGGTGTGAGGGCTTCTCACTGCGGTGCACCGGCTTCTCATTTTCTCAAACTCCTGACTCAAACTGCCGTTTATAAAGAATTCAAAGCAGTTCTGTCATATTGCAATGTTCAGTTTTCTGTACTTGTCCTCATCATCAAAGAAGCTAATCAAATCAGCTGACAGTACCAGCTATGAGTCAGATAACCCAGGTCAGCACTTCTGGGTTGCTTTTGTGTGGGTCTAGGCAGTTCTTTGATTGTGGACGTAAGGAAGGGCCTGTAGACAAATACTTCTGGGTGAGAAGACGCTTGCAGTGAGGCCCAGGAGTGACGGTGAGCAGATGTCGCCCTTAGGCAGCTGCTCATGGGTTTGGCTGCATCCAGACACCGCTTGCTGTCTCCTTGTAGGAAATGGCCACATGTGTCCCCCCTGCCTGGACAGAAATCCCACCTGGCACCTCTGAGTCTTCCTTTCGGTGGCTGGGCCTACTGCTGTGGCAGTCTTCATGGTGGTTGCTGAATAATTCAAGATATCCCTCCCCCTCCCCAACCAGCCCCAGCACCTCCGGAAAGCCTCAGCGACAACATGCCGACACACTCTCCTTCCTCTCCACCCCCTTACCGTCCTCTGCTTATTCCTGCATCAGGCTCATCATGGACCATTCCTGTCACTTCTACTGTTCTTCAAATCACTCACCTGTTTTATGCACGATGGTGGAAAAATGGCCGAAGCAACAAATGTAAATTTTCTACCTCACCATTCTTCTCCTGGGACTCCTGGGGTTCTGGTCCTAGGCTGGTCCTTCCCCGCGCCAGGGATATGTTGGCCTTCCATCGCCCTGGAACGTTTTAGAGGATAAGTATTTGCGTAAGTACGACTGAACGGCACTGAGCTTTCATCATTAGAACACAGAACCACCTCCTGCTGGAATTTTCCTTCCTCCTCCTCTGATTTCCAACCACACAGTTTAGGCAGCTCAGAGACAGTGGTGATCCCTCGAGCAACCAGGATTTTGTTGCCCTCAACTAGTTAAGAGCCGTATAGACTGAAACCTATCAACTTCAAAAACCGATTATTTCTCCCCTGGTTTATGAAGGCAAAAGAGAGACAGAGAAGCTTGGGTTTTCCTTGTTCCTTAAATGACAAGCTGGGGTTCCCCGAGGACTATAAGCTCTCCTGCTTTGCTCGCTGACTCCCTGCCTGGTGACAGGATCATGCCTAAGGATGAGAGGCTTCTTCCCACACTCCGTCATTACCCACCCAGCTTCTGTGATGGGAGTCAGGGTCCTGGGGCGCAGACCTCCCGCCTGGCGTAGTCAATTTGCTGCTCATAAAGAGACCAGCTCCCCTCTTCTCATTTCTTTTCCCCTCTCTCTTTCTATTTGCAAAGCTAAAATTGTGAGTGTGTTGGGATCAAGATAACATGTTAACTCTAGATCCTAGGATAACGTAAGAGATAAATTAGAAATTACTTCTGGGTCACATAATTTATGTTGATCCAAAATTGCCAAAACAGTCCTTTCCAGATATGGGATGGAGTCCTGATGTGGTAACTCAGCGTGGTGGTAGGAGTCTTGCTGCTGAAAGTAATAGCATCCTGTGAAGACAGCTCCCCAAAGCAGAGCTTCCAAGCCATTCGGTCACTCCTCCATCAGCTTTCTTTTCCTGGATGGCACCTAACTTTTTCACTTTATCTCTTCAAGGAGATTAGCCATAGCCAGTCTTCCACGAGCTATGATCTTGGCCATGCGGCAAAATAGATGGGGGAACTCTGACTTGAATGCAAAGCCAGTGTGAACTAACCTTCAGGCACTTCCTTTCTGTGGTTTGTAAGATGATGTCTACTCACCGAGTGAGAAAAAATACGTTCTGTTTGCAATGGAGTGCTACTGGAGTTTACAGAATGTCCAGAGAGTAACCAGGAGAAAGTCACATGAATCTTTTAAAATTTTTGTTTCAAAATTCCCTCTACCCTCCCTATTGTTGGTTTACCTTTGAGACTAGGGCTCAAGGGAAAGTCAAACAGCAAAATGAAAGGGATGTTCAAGAAAGCCCCAGAGACTTTAAACCAGAACTCCGACGATTCTTCAAAAGTAGGAGCAAACTCCGGTCCCACAATACTCAAAAGACACCCGCAGATGAGCTGCCTGTGCGAGGGCGCTGCTGGGACACAGAGCAGTTGTGCCCTGCTGGGTGACGTCACGGTCAGCCCTGTGGTCTGGGTGGGCAGCGCCCACCACGGTCCTGCAGAGTTTGTTCTAGCTTGAGGCAACCACAGTGCCAGCCAGGGGATGTGCGTTGCCCCAGGGGAGGGGCCATGAAGGACAAGGCAGAGCAATTCCCAGAGACGGACTCGGCCGAGATCCCAGAAGCTAACACTTTCAACAGCTGAAGAGCGAGGCTGGAGTTGTGCAGGGGGAGGTCTGGGTGGCCCGTGATGGCAGCCAGCACACGCTCCTGTGTGACTTAGCTCTTAATTGTCTGCAAAGCCTGGTGCATCTCTTTCCCAAGGGACTCTTCATTTCCCATCAATATATTTGCTTAGTCTTGGGGTTAAAGCTCCTCTGTGCAGTGTGTGTGTGTGTGTATACACACCCACTATCATATATCCGTGTCTATTGCTATATCACATGATCTATGGCTGTATCTACCCAGGTGTGCTCTGCCGCTGGGCTCAGATGTTACGGGCCTTTCTGGGTGTGCAGAGGCAGACAAAGGCTAGAGGGGGGAGTCGCTTTTGAAATGAGTTTTAAAAAAATGTATATGATTTAAAATCTTCTGCCGGGCCTGGGTGTGGCTTTAAGGACCACAGCGTCCCGAGCGTTTGTAGCCACAGGATGACCAAATTAGCATTTTCCCTCTGAGAGCAGTTTGTGATCCCTCTGTGGCGCCTGGGCAGTGGCACAGGCTCTTAGACCAGAGAAACACACACCTCACGGAGGCATCTTGGCTCTGAGACCTTGGCTGCAGAGAGCTGGCGAGTCCTAGAGGGCTCAGGGGCTGTGCTGTGGAGGTCCGCAGACAGTCCGGAGGTGGCTCGGTCCTGCTCCTGAGAGACACATTTCCAAATATCGTTCACAGATGCAGGGCCTTAGGCTTGCACAGTTCTTGCTGTCAAGCCCCTAGACGCTGGGATTCTCGCGGTCCGATTTTACCGAGGAGGCGGCGGCTCCATGAGGTGAGAGCTCGTGGTCCGCATGGCTCATGACTAAGGCGCTCGGCCTGCCGGTCGGTTCAGCGTGGCCCCTGTTCATTCTGTTGTTCTGCTGTAACTCTGAGCATCACCCCTTTCCACCCACATGACTTTCTTGATTCAGATGATGTGTGATCTGGCTTTTGAGTCAAAGCCTCTTGACACCAGATCTCACAGACTTCCTCTAAAGCCTTGCAAATGGCCTTAGGAGGTTAGAGCGTGTCCAGTGCACGTGGCCTGAACAATCTGGAACGTCCCTTCCACAAGAGCAGTGTCCTTAGCTCTACCCACATCATCTACCTTCCTCCACAAGACAGACCAGGAGCAACTGGCATCGACCACATTTTCCACTAAGGGTTTTTTTCTCAAACATACAGGATTACAGAAATCAAAACCAAAAGAAACACTGGCGTAAAGGCAGAGACATGTCAACTTTTATTAGGTTAATGAGGCACTTTTGCCTTTTTTTTTAGACTCTGGCCGTTTGGACGTGTGCTGATTTTTATACGGAGCTGTACCATCTGGTGAGTAGATTAGCAGTTTAGCCCCTGAAAGTCATCTCCAATACTCTGCCCAATGAGATGCTTGGTGTTTTCCCAGGAAATGGCACCGTGACTAGAGCAGCCCGTAAGAAGAACCCATACTGCTCTTCCGGTACGAGGCTGTTGGCACCCTCTTGGTGGTGGCTTTGGGTGTGAGGCTGGCGTTTGGAGAGTGTCTGAACAGTGAGAAACGCACCAGCATCGGCTGCTTCATGGCAGGAGAGGGCACAGCACTAACAGCCATAGAAAAACGTCTCCAAAATCCCCTCCTCGAACAGGCCCAAGGGTTATCAAGCCCTTTTTGGTCCTAAGAGCCAGGATGGGGTATGACTTCAAAAAATATTTTGTAATATGAGTTTAATATGACTCATACTTCAGAGCAACTAATTGATTGGCTCAACCTGCAGAAATCTATTCAGAGCAGGAATTAGGACACCCTCTCTTCGACATCGCCTAGAAGAGATGAGGCTTATCTCAGCAGTGAGCATAGATTTCTGTTTTTATTCAAAATGGCATCTCCCCCCTCCAACTTCTTTGCTAATGGTATAAACAAAGAAGCTTTTTGGTTGGAATTTAGTTTAGAATAATTTGAGTAGTCTTCAAGAGACTAGTTTCCAAAAAAAAAAAAAATCTTCTCATGCTTTTCAATAGTTTCGCCATCACATGGTTGAAGGAGGAAAGAGAGATCTTTTTTTTTTCATAAGTGACTTTTTAACCTACTGGGGTGAGAGAGGGAGAGAGAGGAGGAGAAAGAGAGACAGAGAGGGAGACACTAGGGTCTCTTCTATGTGTGTGTGGAAAAAAGAAGTTTCTCATGGACATTTCACTTTTTGTTAAAATATACCAGCTAAATTAGAGAATTAGAAAGCTCCCAATTTAAAAACTAACAAATACACCAAAAGTAAAAGCCAACAGCCAGCTAGTAACCCTCTCGCCTGAGGTTAGAAATGAACAGAAAATGCCACTACTCTTCAATAAAAACAATGGATGTCATTTTGGTTTCCAAGTAGCATTTTCCTGTACAGCTTCAGAAGATAGAATTCTCAGTTAAATAAATGACTCACTCGAGAATTAAAAGCACTGGAAAGGGCCCAAAGAAAAGAAGAGAACAGGAAAAAAAAAATGAAAGAAAAGAAAAGAAGAGAAAGGAGGAATCAACTAACTGTTGCTACTCTTCTTCTGAATTATTGATACTTACCTGGCAGCTTCGGGAGAAGAGTGAAGTCTCAGGTTAAGCTTGCTGTAGATACAGAAAACTGTCTCTGGGTCACGTCTCATCAGAATTAGTTAGGCCTGTGACCACCTAAAATAGTTCAGTCACCACCATCCCCTCATCCCAGTTTTACCAATTTTCTGCTTCAGTGGTTCATTCATGACCTTTTTCCTTCTCTTACTCCCCTCGTTACCCTTCCAAGCACCCCAAAAATGTGGGTGCTCACCATTCTGATGTGGCCTTTGGGGCACATTCAGTATGAAGATGCAATTTTGAAGAGACCATTTTGATAGAGCTTAAAAAAATGTAAAACCTCCAGCTCTTTAACAAATTACTAGATAATGTGTGAAACAGACATTATTACCTTATTCCCGTACTTGACTTATTCTGCACCCATCTGGTCCTCTGGTCACAGCCCGAGCCTCTGGGAAAGAGAGGAATGGGGTGAGTGTGTGCAGAGGGCACCTTAGTTGGTATCAAAGATTTCTCTTTACACTCTCACTCACCTGTTTTGATATGACTGCTTCAGATTATTGCTCCCCAAGCGCCTGGCTTTGGAACAAGTCATCTTAGAGGAAAAAAGAATAATACGTCCAAGAAATTATGATGTAAAGAATTCCGAACTGGTTGTTAGCAGTTGCCCCAATTTTGATTTCTCTTTTAGCAGGCTTCTTTTATGTTATTTTGAAGATAAGCCTTTATCCCATTCGGGATGCTATGAAGTTCATAGCAAGGACTGCTGGAGTTAGAAATTTTCTTGGGATAGAAAATAATAATCTGGATAAAATTTCCTATTATTTTCTTCTTCAGCCCGGTCATGATATATAAGGGGGGAAATGTAATAGTGTAATGAAATAAACAGAAGGAAAAAAAGCAAGTCTGATTATTAAAGTCGTATTTGGATGTTCACCCAAAGATTTTGAGACTCTCTCTTTATTACCGATGACAGTAATGTCGATGGCGTATGTACATACTGTCTGAAACCTACTTGTTCGTAAGATCTGCTCAAAGCCCCCTTTCCAAGTTTCATGGAAATCCACTCTTGGCAAAGGGGTGGGAGGATGGTCCTCACACCTCACCGGCACTCAGACTGCAGGTTCCTGCATCTGCTAAATTTGGGGAGGTTTTTGATTATCTTGTTGCGTCCTGCAAGATGTCACTCTTTCCCACTGCACTGACCAATGTGGAACACAGCCCCTTTCCATGATAGCCACAAAAATTATGCATATAAATCCTTATGTCTATAGACTTAATGTTCCTGGACTTAAAAGTCTTTAAATTATTTGTATTTGGGACTAAAACTGAGAAAATTCAAATTGTGAAATCTTTAAAATATACAGGCGGAAACAGCTAATAATATAATGACAGCCAGTGTATCCACCGCCCAGGCTTATGAATCTTAACCTTATGCCATACTTTTTTGGATACATCTTTCCAGAGCAATAAAACATTATAGATATAGTTAAGGTTCCAGTGCGACCCTCCCTGATCTTGGTCCTTTTGTCCTCCAGTACATCACTGCTCTCATAAACTGTTTATTATTCTCATGCCTGGCTTTATGCTTTTACTTACACATGTAGCAATAATGAGTATAGACGATGGTGTTTCATGTTTTTAGCTTCATATAATTGATATCAAACTGTACGTAACATTCTTTAGCTTGCTTTTTTTTCATCCAATACTGATGTGCGTAGCTCTGGTTCATTCCTTAGTAGCTGTATAGTATCCCACTGTAAGCATATTCCAAGAATTATCCATTTCCTGCTAATGAACATTGATGTTGTCTTCAGCCTTACCTGTCACACACAGCTCTGCATGAACATTCTATTTTTCCTTGAACACATGTGTGAGATCTCCTTAGGGGGTGAACTTAAAAGCCACCCTGAACTTTTAGCCACACCGGACGCTTCACCTGTCCCAGAGCCTCTAAGCTCATGTTCCTTGCTGATTCCAATATTTCTACCTTTTTAATTCCTCTCCCTCACTCCTTTTTGTATAAAATATCCTCTGTCACTTAAAATTATCTGCATTCTGTTTTTGGGCAGTTCAGCTCTTTTTAGCTCTTGCACTTAAACTCAGCTCCTGGTTCACCTTTGTATATGCCGGCCCATTATGGCATTCTGCAAGACAAATCAACCAGATAATCCCCTCTCTTAATAGGACCCAGCCTCTTTAGAAGGTGATCGTGATTGTAAAAGCAATTGATTTCTCCATTGCTTTGGTGAAAGGATTCTCAGAGAATGATGATTTGATATACCTCTTTGTCTAGGGAATCATCATGTGCTTGTGAGGTTTTGTCTTGAAGAATAAAATAAACAGTGTTCATTCCTTCAACAATCATTTAAATACATGTTTACCTGGCACTGTACTAGGTGCTGGAATGGTCACAAAGATGAATAGAATCTAAGGAACAATCAATCTAGTCAGGGAAATAAACCCTTAAGCAAATACTTACAATACTTAAAAAATTTTTCCTCCAAGAATGGAACAGAGTGCTGTGGAAATATTGAGAAAATAAGTTTAATTTTATTGAGAAAGCTTCAGGAAAGAGAGAGCAGCAGGAAGAAGAATTGCTATACCAGCAAGAGCCTGGGAGTCTAGTGTGGTTGGGATTGGCAAGGAATTTGGTGGCCAGATTTTAGAATCTTGGAAGGAAAATTGAGAAGCAGTAACAAGGAAGGTAGATTGGTGCCAGATTTTGCGTGGTTGTATGCCCCAGGCTCAGCTGTTTGAATTTTAATCTATAATCAATGGGGACCCACAAGAGTTTAAAAAATGAAGGCGTTATAATATTAAATCTGGGTTATAAAAAAGAAACTAGCTGTTGTCTGTAAACTTGGAGACCACTTAGATCATTGTGGTGGTGGTGTTCCAGGGCAGAAAGTAGGGGGACTGAACTGAGGTAGGTGGGAAGAATGGCAGGAAAGTAATTCAGGAAATTTGAGAACACATCAGGACTTACCACTGTCAAATGTAAATAGATGGTCCTATACTTGTGAGCGATGAAAGGAAGAAAAAGTTAAAAATCAAAAGAATCTTAGCTAGGGAGGCTGGCTAAGTAGGTCAAGATGCTGTTCTCCAAGGAAAGGACCTTGGGAAGAGAGACAAGTCTTTGTTGGAGGACATGAATTTGGTTTAGGTAACTTTGTCAAATGCTCATGAGAAACCAGATGGAGTTGTCTGTCTGTGGTCAGGGGAACTATGGTCTAGCATTTAGGAGAAGTTAAGAATGAAGGGAGAGATTTGGGGGAGGGTTTCAATAATGCCAAAAGCAGCAGAGAAATCAGGGAAGATGAATGAGGAATATAAGGTCTCTGTAGTCGGCAACCAGGGGACACTTCTGGCTACTTTTCAAGAGCAAAGTCAGTAGTAGGGCAGCAGAAAGGGCTTCGGTTGAATACATGGAGGCTGCTGTGTTGGACTCTGATACTCTTCTTGTGATTGTCTGTTCTCCCGGTCTCCCTCACTAGCAGAACTCTGGTTTTATTTAAGGGGCAATGAACATCAAGAGACAACCCTGTGACACTGTTCTGGTCAATGGGATGTAAGTGGAGACCGGCTGGGGATTTCTGGGGAAGTTTGGGCGTCCTGCTAGGCATTGCTCCTTCTCTTCTCGGCACTTCCTCCTTCTTCCTTCCTAGAGCACTAAATGAGGCAGCAAGGATGGGGATGGATGCCTCCACGTTCAGGATGACGGGGAAGACGGCACTGCTGAGCGCCGTACAGCCCTGGCCTCTCTGCCCTGAGAGTGCTTGCTGTGCAAGACCAGGAGCTTGAATTAGATAATTTAGAGATATATGAGCTGAGTGTGTCTTTATTATCAGAAGCTGATTCCTCAAGTCCGTATTAACCCCAGGAATTGGCAACAGAGAATCTCAGAGTCTTCAAAGTTGATGGCAAGCTTGGCCCTCCCCTTACAGGTTATTCTGTGGACGCCTGCATGGAAATCTCTTGTGATAGCTAACAAAATGCAGACACTAGGGCATCACTCTAGACTAACTACATCAACTTATCTGAGCATGGAGCCTGGGAACCTACTTTTAATACACTAAGGTTTGAGAAATACAGCTTTAACTTATGATTCTTCTATACCACTTTCAGATTCGTGCATGCAGGCACATAATCCACAACTATGGGCAGCTAGTGAAAGTGACTTTGTGTCTATTACATCGTGTCTATTACATCCGATGGGTTAAAAAATAATTAAAGGGTTATTTTAAAACCTAGTGGTGGAGAAAGTCAGGTTTGGATGCTGACATGCTCTAGCTTGATCCTATAAAACATCAATCCTTGGTGCCTTTAAAATCTCCAAAGGAATGGCAGAGCTTGAGGCTACTTAATAACCAAGAGGGAAATAAGCAAAGGAGCGAATCTTCTCATCTCCCTGGCCACTGAGCACACAGGCACACGTGACACCGTTGGGAAAACAGTCAGAAATATACCCATCGAGGTGAGGGAGGTGGGGAGAGGGAAACTGGAGTTGGAAGACAAGTTGGTTAGTTTACACCAGATACGTTTTGAGAAATCAGCCAAGTTTTCACACCACTATATAGTTCTTGTTGTGAGTCACTAGAGAAGATTATTATATATTTCCACCCGCCATTTTAATCCTTAAATAACAGCAGATAATTTTTAAAAATTCTTGGCTTAACCCAGGAACACAAGGTAACATCTAGCAAGTAGTGTATGTCAACTCTGCACAACAACCAATAAGTGGGTAAAGTTTTGCAGTTGCTTATTTGCAGTTTCACTCTTTGAATATGTATTCTAAGAGTCCTTTTTTCAGTATGGTGTGCTGTCCAAGTGAAAATATTCTCCAAAGTAATGACATCAAGATAAAACCAAGATAAAGCGCTGGCATTATTATGTTTGGCAGCATACACTATATTTACAGTGAAGTTGAAAAGGTCAAAACTAACCTCATGGAAAAATGCAAACACTCAAAGGTTGTAAGAAATGATACGTAAGTTAAACTTGTAAACCAATTCTAACGCCACTTTATAAAAATGTAAATTTCCTCATAGAGGGCTCATCAAATTCACTCTAGTCCAAAAGCTCGTTGGGTGGCAGGAATAATGATGATTAAAGACTGAAACATCAGTAAACTCCTTTACAGCTACAAAAATGGGAAAAAAACCCTTTAGCCAAAATGCTAAAAATAGACTCATTTTGGTGAAATGAAGCTGTTTGAATAAATGAAACTAATCGTTTTTATCGAAACCATGTGCAGTGTGGAGTGGGAAGTCGTGTAGAAAGGTCCTGAGAGACTTCTGTTTGCTTTACATCAGTAAGGAGAGGGGAGAGAGAACGCGGAGTTTCTGTCCGTCTATCTGAGACTTAGCAAAGGGATCAGCAAAGTGACGATGGAGGCCAACCTGTGCTGGCTGCTGGCAACCTGGCTCCCCCCGTGGTCCCTGTGAAGAGGGTGAACATTCTGGAAATGCAAGACCAGAAGTCATTCAAGAAACTGGTAAGTTAAATAGAGTAGCAGAATCTTTGCCCTGTAAGAAAAGGAAGAACAGAGAGAGAGAATGAGAGAGAGGTAGAGAGACAGAGAGGGAGAGAGAGAGAGAAACCCCATCTAACACTTCTGCTGTGTTGGTCTGCTGAAACCACATCTTGAAACCAGGTGTTAAAAATGACCCAACTCAACAGTGAGAATGGCTTTGTAGATAAGTGTATTTTGTAATACTACCCGGAAACTGCAGTCACATTTAGATAGACCAGTCTTCCTTTCTTCTTGTATGAAACTCTTGCCAAGACCAGATTTAGGTTTCGGTGGGTCTACCTTGATAAAAAAACAAAAACAAAACAAAATACAGAATACTCCACAGAACTAGTTACAATTTACGGAGAGGTGAATTCTACGGGCTTTCCTCAGGCTTTGGAAACTGGATAAAACTAGGTCAAAGATAAATCTAGCCATGATTGTTGGTGAGAGCTGCTTTCATAAGGTACAACTTGTACATGTTTGAACATCATACCAATAATGTTGTTTCTGGAAGGACTTTATCCACGGACCACGTGCCATGGGGATGGCATCATTTCCTTCACTGTTCTCTTCAGTTCTTGTGCAACCATAGTGGAATCCTCCACAACTCACTGGACTCTCACCTAGTCTGTTGGCTTCATCAGATTTAATCATTGAATTAGTTTATTCCTCACCTCCCACACTGTTTACTCATCTGATGGGAGAGAACGAAATCTAGGAAACTATGCAGAAAAGTTTGCCAAATGTTCTCCTGCAAAACATGCCTTAAGCGCCCCATTCCCCCTGCCCTCACCCTGGACTTTCTTGGATTCTATTAGAAATGATATTAATTTTTTTGGACTACAAGGTTGATGCTGTATTCTCGGAACTTAATCAGCAGCAGGTGTGGTTGGACTCCAGCTAGGGCACTGCCCCTTCCAGGTAAGGTCTGAGGAACCATTGGACCAAGCCGAGAGGGTGCATTTCTGCACAGTTCAGTATTTGGCCTAGTTTCTGGGTGGGCAGGTCCGTACAGCAGCAGCTCTTGCCCTAGAAAGTGGCCACAGTACCCATAAGTCTAGGGCTATTTTAGGACTTAGAACACTCTGTGACTTAGGGCCATAGATTAATTTTTAAGTGGATTCTACACTCAGATTTCCCTTTGCCCATTGCCTGGGCATGAGCTCCAACAGGAATGAATGCTCCAAGCAGGGAGCCCAGCTCAGTGGGTTCTGTAGGGCTCAGTGAAACACACATCTTGCCTTCTGTTCTCAACAGCGAGTCACTTCATTTCTCTACGTAAGTGCTGAGTTAGTATTATTTCGCCCATCTGCGGGTTGTGTGTCGAGGATTAGGGATAGGGCTTGCGGATGACCATGGAGGAATGGCACGCTCTTAGGACTGAGCAGTAGGATACTTTTGTCTATGCCTTGGAGTTTGACTGGATTTGATTCTAATTCAAATGTCAGGCATCAGACTGCATCCACAGCAAAGACTTCCAAAAAACGTTATTTGGAGGTTAAACATTGACAAACACCTGCTTTAAATGTCCATCCTGAAAGCGTAGTTCCTAGGCCAATTCCTTCCCCACCTCCGACACACACACACACCCATACACGAGGTTGAACGGAAAGTGCCAACAGTGGAAGGGTTAAGAGACGACCATATCCTCCTGCATCTGCTCTGCCTGTTGCAACTAGAGAAGGTTGAGATTAATCTTCATAAAAGCAGTCACACTGGAAAGACTAATGTGCCTCTCACCCTGACACGGGGCCCTTTATAGCCTGACGTCTAACTGCATTGGAATGCTATGCTTTCCACTGGCTTTGTGACTGTACTTGGACTTGAAACTACTGGGTCTTGTTCCAGTACAAAACTTAATCTGCCCTTTCTTTTAAGGACTTCAAAACATCCAAATCTGTCTTATTCTACAGGTTTCCACTGAATCAAAATGCGAGGTGCATGTTTTACCAAGTGCCTTTGTCCCCTTTCAGAGTTCTAGTGAGGAACCCCAGTTCACAGGATGAAGATGAATGGCCAGCACTGAACTTCCCTCAGCATCCCACGGTAGGGCCCTTGCCCAGCCTGTGGCTGATAGGGCATGTGCCAGTCTGAGGAAACAAAACATTAGTTTTGGACATCTGATGGTGCTAAGCCTTTGATCGCCAATTTCTAACTGTCTTGAAAACCTTTTTTGCCTTCCGACAGTTGCACACTGTGGTTTTTTGTCTGTGCGAGGTGACTTCACAGCACCAGCGCTCTCTATGTGGGGAATGCATTCATCTAGCACCCAAACCACCTGCTGACTTCCGGCACCTCTTATCAGCCAAGCCATCGGCCACGAGCTGACATTTCAACATTCAGAAGCTCCCCACTCCCACCTTAAAAAAAAAAAAGTGACAGGAGGAGAAAAAGGCTCATTTGGCAATAGTTTGCTCTTGCTTTTTGGCCTGGAGAAAGACATTCAAAGTGGTAAAAGATTGTTTAGTAACAGCTGGCGAGCACCAGGGTGTGAGGCTGATTTTCAGATATGACAGGCACTAACAGGAATGCTGCCAGATACAGCTGTTTAAAAGCTTTAATAAACAGCAAGTCAATACTAATCTTTGCCAAATTAATCTTTTCCCTGACAGCCCATCAGAGCAATTATGCTTAGGCTTATTGTAAACACACAATTGTCAAAGAGGGACGCTGCAGCCTTTAAAATACTGTAGTTTGGTTTAGTCTCTCTTTAGAATGATTTTTTTTCTTTCTGTAGAATTATGTCTTTCCATTTCATTTCCAGTCACTATTTTTTTTTTCTGGCCTCATGTCAGTGTGAATGAAATTTCACTTTCAAATGTCTTTGCTAGCAAGCTGTTAATAAAATGTGAATGACGACAGTTGAGGATGCGTGCTGGTGGGTTCAGATAATGAGGCACAAGTCTGACCAGTGCTGACATATTACACGTCACTGTCCTCAGGGGTCTCCAGGTCCAGAGCAAGCACTTCGTCTTCACCTCCTACCTCCTACAATGTAATCTGGTTCTGGATACAAAGGACAAGACGCTGGCTGCGTAAGAAAAGAGAAAACAGTCTCATGTCGCTGTAGACACACGTGTTGCAGAGCGTGTCTATCTTGCGTTAGAAGTGACCCCTCCCTCCCGCAGCTCCCAGCCTCCCTCCTTCGGGACTGTGAGGTCAGGCAGCTCCCACGCTCTTTGCACAAGCAATAGTCTTGTGTGAAGATTTGGAAACTTGTCTGTGAGGGAAGGCTCTCCCATGCTGGGACCTGGTCCAAAACAGACCTAGGGAAATCTCCTTTGAGCATCTTTAAAAAAAGGATGGTTACCAGGGGGGAAATCGGGGGCGGGGGGATAAACTGGGAAATTAGTGTTGACATAGACACACTACTATCTATAAAATAGATAACTAATAAGGACCTACTATATGGCACAGGGAACTCTACTCAATACTCTGTAATGACCTATATGGGAAAAGAACCTAAAAACGAGTGGATACAGTATATGTATAACTGATTCACTTTGCTGTACAGCGGAAACTAACACAACATTGTAAATCAACTATACTCCAATAAAACATTTTTAAAGAAGTCAAAAGAAGGACCACTTCTTCTCATCCTGGTGTAATTTAAATAGAGCCCAGGACATAGGGTCTTTTATTTGTTACAACAAGTCATACTTGCACTTGGTAATTAGAAAAACCACCCAACATCCTGTTCATCAATGTTTTAATTTAGCATTCTATAAACTTGGCTCCTGAAATTTCTCTCCTGCGCTCAACACTCCTACTTGTCTGACACCTTTTTTTCTCCTTGGCTTCTCATTTTCTCGATGTGACTAGTGTATATTCCATCTTTTATTTTGTTTGTAACTAGAAACTCTTGCTTGATTATGTAGACCCAAAGAATACAGCATAACTCATTCTAAAATTCCTTCTTTCTATCTTTTTGTAACCTTAGGTTACAAAAAAAATTTTAATGAAAAATTTCCATTCTTCTTCACCTCCCAGTTCTTGTCTGTAATATTTAATTCCCTTCTATATTTAAAGAGCTTTTAAATGATCAAGGAAACACCATAGAACTGCTATGTGATGAGGATAATTTGTGATGTGCCACTGACTGTTTTACATATCATTGTATTTATTGTGCACCTACTATGCGCTATGACATTCCAAGTTGCTTTGGAGGTAAAGAAGTTATTCTATCTTAGGGAAACAGATTTGTACTGTTGGGTGACTCACATGGATTCATCTATTAGGTAACTCGGGGTAATACATGTTTGGGGATTAAACTTATGATGTGAATTCTGTACCTTGCCTTGCCATTATTTCAATGTTCAGCCATCAGCAAAACAGGTGAATTTCTCTGTTTCAGTAGTTACCTTAAAATGAGAGTTATGAATGGAATAAGAAAATGCAGATCAAATCCCCTTTCAACAAATAAGCATTAAGAGAACATCTGTGTGTAACAAAAACTTTCATGTTCCAGCAGATAATCTATTCATTACAAATTTCCACATTAATTTTTTTAATATAACAAAGAAATAGGACGTTTATTGGGGTTTCCTGGAATCTGGTAATTTGAAATATTCTTTGTTTGGTTGAACGTAGCTGTCTGGGACTGACTGGAAGCGGGGCATCTTGTAAACAAGCACAACATTACTTCTTTGAGTCTCTTCTCCTCGGACTTTGTAAAGAACTTCTAACTCCATCTGAAATCATATTGACCTTGTATCCAAAATGCCATCGTCTCTAGTTCTCAGCCATATTGGGTGGAACCGTATGAAACTGCCATTTTTGTAGGTAAAGGGTTGTATATAGGCAATTTCATAAGGCTAAATCTAATTACCTTCCAAACATGTGTGGCAACTCTTTTGCAAAAGGCAAAAGGTCCACAGGAAAGGTAAATGGATTGTTGATGTGCCTATTTTAAACTTTGAATTCATAAATTAAAAAAGTTTCTTAGCAATGAATCTGAGTCAGGACACACAGTTCTTTGCTGTCATGACCGCTGATGGACCACTGATGCCTCAGTCAGAAGGGGCTCCTTTCCTTTAAGGCAACAAGGTAAAAACAACCACAGAGATCAGCTTTCATCCTCAGCTCTGTTCAATAATTTGACTGGCTGCAAGTCATTCTTTGACTGTTTTTCCATTGTCAACTCATTCACATTAGAATGGGAATTGCGGTTTTAGATTATTCTTTCTTGTGGATGTTAGAGAGACAACTCAACCGCTCCTAGTCGCTGTCACACTTTTTGGTCTTTTTTTCTTTTCTAATGAGTTATAATTTTGACTTTGGCGTGTCGGAAAAGATATTCTATGATCAGCATTATTGCTGAGTCTCTCAGAATGCTTTTACTGGAGGTCCCGGGATCCTGCAGAAGGCTACATGGCAGGGAACTCGGTGGACACCATCACTGGTCCTTACGGTTACAAGCTAGTAGCTGCTGGGCTCAGGCTGGATTCTGGCTTCCTTAAAAGTAGAGGATTTCTCAGGCAACACCTGACAGAGGGCTTTCTCAGTGTTTCAGGAAGGAACGGCTGTGGCTGGGGCAGCTGTTCATCCTTTCTGTGCCCGATCGCTTCTGCCATGAAATTTATTTGGGATCTCTCATCTGGCTGGGTCTGTCTTTCAGAGACTGATGGATATCCAAATAGAATATGGTCATGCATGGTCAGAATTTTTATTTATGATGTTTTCTTTTATTTATATTTATTTATTTTGTACTGTTTTTGGTATCGAGTTTCAATACTCTCTCTACCCTGGTTGCACACCTGCTCTAGAAAAACTGCAAACAACATGGTACTTTCCTGTACAACCCACCTGTCAAAGTCAAAGCTGGTTGTTCTCACCCCGGTAATTACCTTCTCAGACTTAACACAAGGGCAAATGTTGCTTTATCATAATATAATAAATAAGACATTAGGTAATTAGTAGCGCTGGTATATTTCTAAAATACTAAACAGACAAACAATAAACTGTGAACTTAATCACATGAGTTCTTATACAGTTTCAAGACAGGAAAATTAGAGCTCTCAGCTACAGTCATTTTAATAATCACATTGGATCTGCATTATTTATTTGTTATTACATGCTCAGCTGATTCAAGGTTGTACAATGCCTAAAATCATTCCAAAGCAAGCATACCTTTTGTCTTTTAAATTCTGACTGGATTACACAATGCATATATTTGTATTTAGTTAAATTGCTAAGTTTATTTCACACATTCCACGAAAAAGACATCAGCCATTCTCTTGATTCCCAACCAGACTAGCTTTCTTGATAGAACCCTCTGTAAGGGCGTAATTTGCTCTTTTTGATGTAAAAGCTATGCAAACCTTCAGCCAGATTCTCAATGCTTTTTGTTCTTTAGCAAATCTCTAGTACCCTCAGAATTCTCTTGGAAGACCCAGGAATTCTGGAAAGACAGTAGCTTGTAGAGGCACAAATGACAGCAGGAATCTCAATTTCTATCAACGGTTTTCGAATGGGGGCTGCTTCCCCTTTCCTTTCTCCTGTCTGGTTACCCACCTTCCATGTTTAGATATATTCTTGACAGTATGCTTCCCCTTTCTTTCCTCCCGCCCCTGGTTTAATTCCTAAATGTTTTCTGGATTTTGTGAAAAGCATGCAGCTTGCAGAATTTGATTGATTTCACTTTAATTCTTTTTTGCTGGGAGGGGAGGGAGTTTACAGATTGACTAAAACCAGCTGAGAACCAAGAAGCCACCTTTTTCTTTCAGATAGAGACCCATCTGTTTAGTCTTGGAGCCTATGCGACTTTTAGGGCAATTCTCTGTTCTATTGTATGAAGAAAGTTCTTAAATATCATAGTTTTTTCGTTTGTGTCAACCAAAGAAATACAGAAATAAGGGCTGGTTACTTTAGTTTGCTGCTAAAATGAAAAGTAGATTTGGCTTTATTCACTGTAAAAACTAAATAATAAAGTATTCACACCAAGCGTGAATTTTTTTTTTGCCAGCAAAAGTTAAAACATCAAAGAAACCTCTTTCAAATACTAACAAATTTACTTACAAACACCTATATTTATTATTTCATAAATAGGCGCGACAGTTTCCATAAAAAAAGATTAAATACAGACACAGTATGAAGAAATAATGATACAGAGCCGTATGTAAAGGTTATAATTTAGCTGTTTCCAATCTGTTTCTGCATCTAATAAAATACCAGGTAAGCATTTGGCAGTTTTATACATAAAAGGACTTAAATGACATTTACTAACCATTACACAAAAAGTGATACAAAAAAGCAATTTTTCTGCCGTACAAAATACACGTGTTTGCACTTCCCTTCACACTAGTTTCTTTTTGTCTGATCAATGAGACAAAGCCAATTTGTTTTTAAATGAAAATCGTTTGGGAATACGGTTTTCTTTTCAAATATTTTGAAAATATAGAACTATTAGTCAGTTGTTTTAAAAATGAAGTAAAAATATGAATGTTTGCCAATTTAACCCCTATTGTGAAATCAATAAACTGGAATGAGCCAGTTTCAAATCACAATTTAGCTACAAAAACATTCACATTTTATACTCTAGGAGAGTGTGACATAGATGCTATTTACAAACTTGCTATGACTGCTACATCAAGCCATTTAAAAAGTCTTTAGTAGTTTCATATAAACACCCATTATGAAAACCAATGGAAAATCCAGGACTTTTATCCAAGACATCTATAGTTGCTAAGGCAGTTACTATAGCGCAGCACTTCACAGCAAAAAACCAACATAAAATCTGAATGGTCCAAATTTCCTTCAGGGAAGAAGGAAAACAATGTCCATAAAGGATTACAAAAATAATAAAGAAGCAGGACTATTTCTTCCAGAGTGGGTGACCCACAAGCTCAAATGGCCCTAAGTGCTTAGCAACTTGTATTTTTCTAATAAAATGGAGAACTGCCTTGACTATACAAAGCAATCCACGGTGAAAAGACTTCCCTGAATGCCTCAGTGGAAAGAAGAGGTGTTCGGATTTTCAGGTAAGGTACAGTGCTTTGTCCCTCTGCATGCCCCTGTGCGAAGAGAAAACAGACACATGATGCCGTGTTAACAGGACAGGCTTGCTACAGGTGACCAAGGGGGACGTGTCTATCTGCTCTAGCTTGAGGGGTGGAGTTGGGCACTGGGAAAGTGCACAGTAAAAGCCAACAGGATCTAAAGGCATTTATTCTTGGAATGGTTGGAAGGATGCTTAAAAATGTCTGCTTTCACGAACATGGAACCGTTCTAGATTATCTTTTGTAAAGCAGGAAGAAATGATGGATCTTTCCAACCACCAGAGAGCAGGGCACAACATGCCTGCTATGAGAGCTGTCTGCCACCAGGTGGCGATGGCTGGCCACTTACCCACTACTGCAGTAGTCATTCCAGTCCACGGGCTGGGCGGCAGGATTTCTGCATCCAGAGCGCACATATTCCATGGCCTGGGTGACCACTTGTGCAGCTGTAGACGTAGGATTGATTATAGTCTGATAGTCGGGAAGATTAAATCCCTGAAAGGGAAAGCAAGTCCACAAATAAGGATCAAAGTGCCTTTTTAAGAAGAAAAGCACCTAAATATTTATCCATTGTTTGCAAACACTACTGCCTTCTTGCTAGTGTCCCTGAAAGGGCAAGCTTATCCCAAGGATGCAGAAAACTTAAAACAAAGATGGAAAGGAAGTGCCCACCACCCATCCTTTTTACCTTTCCTTCATTTAACCATGTGTTGGAAAACCTTGAGTTATACCCTTGAGCAGATAAATTGAATTTAGAAGCAATTTAAAATTTAGAAAAGCCAACTCAATCAAAACAAAGGGAAAAGGCCCTAAACCCCTCAGAGTTTATGTTTTCTATCAAGCCTAAGGATACATTAATAGTTAATCCCCAGAATATGCAACAGAATCCTTTCTGAAGGATCCGGGCAGCAGGTGGCTGAGTGTTTTATTAGACTACACCTATTCACATATTGTTCTCAAAACCCGTTTCCTTCAGTCGATCACAAAGGGACCATCTGCTTCTTCTTTTATTTGTACTTCTTTCTCAGCTAAAAATTTCATCCAAAGCTCTTTAACAGTTGTTGGACTAATATAGGGAAGGAGATTCAAAACAACTTGCCAGTGGAAAACACAGAGAAGGAAAAGTATAAGACAGAGCAAGTATTTTTTAATTGCAAAGTCTATTAACTAAATAATAATCAGACTTCAGGAAGGTTCTTTTAATACACTGGTATGGTGAAGTGTTGACTTTTAATCCTTGCAGAGCTATTAAAAATTCAAGGACAGAATCTCTGAAGTAGATAGCTATATCTGGTAAACAAAAAGCATTATACGCTAAGATTTATTTTTAGCTTATCTGGTGAATTCAAGAGCAGCATAAGCAAGCTTTACTGGAAATGACCAAAAAAGCAACTTAATTAATCTTGTGGCTGTCTCTTTTGCAGCAGATTTCATACATGGTTTTTAACCACTGAAAAATCAAGGGATTTGAAAACAAATCATTCTCTATTTCCTTGCAGGGAGCTTCTTTTGAAGGCATAATATTGTTGAGATTTTTACCTTTTTTAAAAAATTCAGCAGAATGATCAGAAAATTGATTTTCAAGTAAGGCTATTTCCTTAGACTTTCATTCATTTGAGGGTACCTTGGGTAAAGACTCAAAGACATCTATTATCAAATGTCCTCAATTCTCAATATTGGCTTTAAGATATTAATTTATTTTCCATTCAAGTGATAAAGACTTCAAGCCAATGTCCACTCAAAGCCCCACCAAAGCTGCTCATCAAAGACAAATCATTGAAAAGTAGAGTAATCAGCCAGCTGGGCTATTTGACCTCACACAGACTAGAAGGAATAGAATGTTTCCTAAACTAACAACTGGCTTGTGGGAGGTAAGTTTGTTTATGCAGACAGCACCTGCAGCTCCAGCCATAAACATTTTCCAAACTAGGGGGGTGAGAAGTGAGAGGTATATAACTGGATATTTGGTTCTCCAGGCCTTTCCAGGCTGACATCCTCTCTTTCTCCAGACCATCCTGTACCTCGGTGACACAAAGGGTTTCACTGGCTTCGGCAAACTATTCGTTTCATTATGGTCCCATAATGTCTTTATGGGGCTTACTGTCCAGCTTTCTGGACCCCTTTCCCGAGTGTCTCATGTGATGCTGTGTGATGCTAGGCAGACAGCAGGAAAAAGTCCCCAGAGAGAAGAGCCTCGCGATGACTTTCATTTCCGCCCCGTCATCAGGGCTGCCCAGTGACCAGAGAGTGTTTGTGTTGCTTACTGGATATTCTCAGGGTCGAACCCACAGCAGTGGGTCCATAAATCATGTGTTCCAATAAATAAATTTTAACATTGACTATTTGATGCTAATCTTGGAAAGGCCTGGGGAATATAATTGTGTAAATACCAAGGTTTTCCTATCTTTTTAATGTAAAGTTCTCCACATTGGATTTTTGCACAACCAACAAAACGTAACCTAAAAGTAAGTAAGTCTCAAAAACAGAGTAGTTGAAAATATCTCGCGTGGAAGGTATGGAAACATATGAGAAAGCAAAAAATAAATAAAAATAAATCAACCTGCTTCCATCCAACACCACACAATCAAAAAACGGAAATGACCTTTTTTTTTTTTTTCCTATTCAGTGAACATGGCCCCTCGAGCCTGGGAGAGAGAATATCAGGAGAACATTAATTTTTAAGTGATCAGTTTAAGATTAAATGGGTAACTTCAGTTTATAAAACCAAAATTATGCGTTATCTACAAAGCTCAAAGATTTAAAATTCAGCTAACTTCAATGCCTAAATTTAAGATGACTAGTATTAAAACAACCAAGGACCAAGAAAAATACAAGCAAAGCCTGAAGACCATTATTTTACTTGCTTTCAATTTAGAAAGTGAAACATTCTTCTGAAGACTGTATTAAGAGATGCTGAGGTCAAACCCAGAACTATGGACGTTTTTATTATTGATGTAAATATGAAACAACAATGATGATATAAATTTTTGAAAAACTGTTTGCTTAGCAGTCTAATTAAACAAGGCTGAATATTTTGCATTTTAATGCTCAAGAGAAAAATCACCAACTGTTTTGTAGCATGCCTGGAATTTTAAATTTCATTTTCTGGTGCCAGATTGAAATAAAAATAGGAAACATGATAAAGATTAATTTGATGTCAGAAGGGACATTTGCTCTTTAATTAGATTTCTGTAGCCCTAGCAGTTTTGTTGTGCCACCACAGCAAGTCCTAAAAAAGCCTGCAGCAATACCAAACAGTGATCTTCATATCCACACTTTACTGGGAACTAATTTCATTTCCTGCCTGTCTGGAGAGGTATTTTCAACAGGCATCAATGTTTTTGTCTTCACAACTGATTTATTCATCAATCTCAATGTGATTTTTTTAAACCTTTAAATTATACCCACATCCTAAAGCAGCTGTTTATTACACAAGGAAATTGAAAATCTGTCTGTGTGATATCATACAAAGATTTTTTTCTTAAGGTTATAAAGGAAGTTGACAGATATTAATGATTTTTTTTTTCTCTTAACCTCATTCGACAATATAGTGAACAAAAAAAGGAAGAAAATTGGACCAAAAAAAGCCCAGGTCTATGGGCTTACTGTATAAAATATTATTCCAGGAAAAAAACAAAAAACTATTACTCCTGGTGGACTATACAATCATTTTTGTAGGATACATTCATTTTCCAAAGGATAATAAAATAACTAAAGTAATACTGAAATATGAAACTTTACTTTAAAAATACAGGAGCCATTAACTTTCTTTCTCCTTCTCTCTTTTTCTTTGTTTGGTGTTTGAAAATGGGGACATGGCCCCCATGCCCAGGAAGCAAACATTGTCAGGATAAAGATGATGGACCAGACAGGTCGAATGCTATTCATTAGCTCTACAACCACAGACTAAAGGCCCACTTTGATGACATGAACACTGGCCCCACAGACCGCTGTGACTGTAATAAGCTGAGTGACATGGAGCCGTGATGGACTCTCTGATCCTGATTGTAGGGCTGTCAACTCGTTGGGGCTTCCAGCCCCCTTAACCTGCAGATCCTACTCCAGTGACCTACCCATGAAGCTGACCTCACTGCCCAGCACTCGCCCTTCCTCACCAGGCTCCCCACTGGCCTCCTTTCCACATTTGCACAAGCCACGCCCCTCCCAGTGAGGTCCTCCAGCCAGGAGCCCCTTTTCCTTGCTACTGTTCTCTGCTGGTATCTACCCTTCCCACCTTCTGATTCTTAAAGGCTGCTTCCTCCTCTCATCCACCTGCTCTTGAGAGAGGCCTTCTTTATCCATCCCAGCAAAAGACCTGCCGTTCCTCCACACACCCTGCAGTTTGCCCCCGTTTTATTTTTTCCATGGGATCCTAGTAATTTATCTGTTTATCTTATTACTACCTGCCACCCCCCCCCCGCCCCAACTCTGATGTGAGCTCCATGCATGCACAATTCACTCAATTTCTAGAGCCCAGACAGTGCCTGACACATGTTAAGGGGTTCAATTCATCTTTTTTGAATAAATGAAAAGATTTAAGACGTCCAAGGATTTGAGATTCTACAAACTAGCCTGTAATTTCTTCCACTATTTACACTTTCCTAATTTTTTATTCACTCATTTGTTCATTTGTCCCTTCAGTTATTTTATTGACTGTCTACAATGATCAAGGCATCGTTAAACGTGAGTTTAGTCACTGTGGTCTCTGCAGCTGCTCTGCCTCTCCATTTTGGGTTCATGCCGTTTTGTCTTCTATTATTAACGTAAATTGAAATCAGGTCCTACCATCTCAATAAGAACACTTTCTGAGATACACTAATAGAACTGACTTAAAGACTGATGAGTAACTTGTCCAATGGAATCTGTTCTATTTTTTCCTATTCAGTGAAGATTCTATACGGAAAGACACATCTCTTAAGTTTCCACGTGTGGCCTTATGCAATTCTGAAATGTTGGTCACAGCCAGCTCATCTAAGGTATGAGTATAAATGGAAAATGAACTGTCTCTGAGTGGATAAATTAGTAGAAAGGTGTTCTCTCTGCCCAGAGCTCTGGCCCTCAACTTGGGGAGGGGACCGTGACTTCTGTATTCTTTTCCCTGAGGAGAAACACCCCTCACTACAGCACTGTGAGCAAAACACGGGCCCTCAGCCAGGCAGCACACCTAGGCAGGACTCAACCCACATGCCTGAAGGTCGAGTCCCTCAAGGTATTAGCTCTTCACTCAAACACTATTGGTTCATTAACATGCAAGGACACCCAAAGACTGTCCCTCTTATTGAGAGTGACGTCTGATGGAAAGAATGGCAACTGCACCCCTTGAATATCACTTGCTGGTCACAAAGCTGCAGACAAGGCAAGATGGTGGAGGTTGGCTCTTCCCCAGTGGGTCGACAGCCAGTCTGCTGACAGGTAAGTCAGCTGTCTGAGCTTTATCAATATCCTTGGCTTAGGGACCGAAGAAGACTTCAGTAAAGAGATGAGTGCTTTGCTCTCCACAACCATTCAATCTCAGAACTAACTAGGATGTAAAGACCCTCCCAATTCTTAGAAGAAATTGTTAAGAATTGACAAGAATGATTAAGAGTGAGAGGCAGCATGCCTAGCGTTTAAGAATCCAGGCTCTGGGCTTCCCTGGTGGCGCAGTGGTTGGGAATCCACCTGTCAATGCAGGGGACACGGGTTCCAGCCCTGGTCCGGGAAGATTCCACGTGCTGCGGAGCGACTAAGCCCGTGCGCCACAACTACTGAAGCCCGCGTGCCTAGAGCCTGAGCTCCGCAACAAGAGAAGCCACCGCAATGAGAAGCCCGTGCACCACAACGAAGAGTAGCCCCTGCTCGCCACAACTAGAGAAAGCCCATGCGCAGCAACAAAGACCCAGCACAGTCAAAAATAAATTAAAAAAAAAAAAAAAGAATCCAGGCTCTGATTGCTGAACAGAGTTGGGTTTGAATTCTAGCTCTGACCTTACGGGCACGTTACTCAACTCTGCTGAGCTTGAGTCGCCTCACCTGTGAAATGAAGGCAACGTCAGGACCTGCACTGTAAATTTTCTGAAATTAAAGACGAGGTAAGGTAATGTATTAAGGTTTGTCACTGTCACCTCTTGGAAGTCCTGTCTACAATGACAATACTACAAATGAATTTACTACATGTGACTGCTCTTTCTGCCTCCTCTCCACCCCACTGTGGCAAACTCTAGGCTCGAATTCCACAGAGGGCTAGACATCGCTCCCGCAGGAAGACTATGCTTGCATATTTAATTACAGCTCTGGGACAACAGAGTCACTGGATTATAAAAGCGAGAGATTAACTTGATATGTTTTATAGGCTTTACCTTGATCTATTTTGTTAAAACAAGTTTTTAGGATTTTTAAATGCTTTATGTTCAGTTTACATCATTTGCTCCTTATTCTCAAATTTTAAAATAACACCAAAATCCAAAAGAAAAACTTGATTTCAAAGAAAAGTTAAGATAAGATTGCACACAAATGGTTTCCATAATTGGGGGGTGGACAGGGAGGCTTCCAAACCTCCTGTGTTTTCTAATCTATGTAGAAGCCAGATATCTATTTATAATAATTTTTTTTTTTTTTTTTTTGCTACGCGGGCCTCTCACTGTTGTGACCTCTCCCTTTGTGGAGCACAGGCTCCGGACGCGCAGGCTCAGCAGCCATGGCTCACAGGCCCTGCCACTCCGCGGCATGTGGGATCTTCCCGGACTGGGGCACGAACCCATGTCCCCTGCATCGGCAGGCAGACTCTCAACCACTGTGCCACCAGGGAAGCCCCAGATATCCATTTTTAAATACAACGCTGGTTAACATTTTCATTTCTTAGGACTCTTAAGGGTGTACCAAATTTGATATTTCTGACTAGAAATAGTGGGCCTGATTTCATCTTGCAGCATTTATTGGACTCAACGGGCATATCATCAAGACTTTCTCATTTCCAAACAATATATGCATATATTTTAAAGGTAGACTTCTCAACCCCGAAGAGATCTTTAGCAGTAGTGGCATCTGAAAACAACAAATGTACTTTACTCAAGAGGCAGAAAATAGGAAGGGTGATTAGAAACATGAAGCAAAACGGGTACCGTGGGAAAGAAGTCAGGGATTACGAAAAGCAGAAGCTACTGTGATGGTATGAGGCTGCCCAATTCACCCTCTGTAAATTACTTTTCGGGAAGCAGATATTTGTTGAAGATCTTCCATCCTCTCTCCACTTAAACAGAAGAACGGACAAGCCCCCCAACCCCGCCCCCGCCGGATGAACAGACCCTCCAGCACCTCTGAAGGGGAGTCCAGTGCGCGGCGCGGCATGGCACGTACCTGCTGCATGGTGGGGGAGTGTAAGGCGGGCTGGACCTGCATGGGGAGCTGGGTCCCAAGGGGCTGCTGCATGTTGAGATGCTGGTGAAGAGGGGGGCTGATCTGGAGGGGAGGAGCGGGGGACACGGCCATGTTTGCTATAGAGACAGTCACTGGCATTTGGTTATTGGCCTTGGGGGCTATGCTCCTGGGGAGACTGGGATGCATGGTGGTTAGGTGAGGGTTCATGCCTGGTTGTTGGTGATAGTGAGAACTTAGGTAGAGAGCTGAGTGGGCCTGGCCGGGCCCAGGGAACACTGACGGCGGCTTCGAACTGATCAGCTGCGGAGGCTGAGGTGTCTTCACGTCAACAGGTTCGCTGTAGCTCTGTGGAGGAACAAACAAGAGCAGAGTCAAGAGACGGACACACGGGTGTTGCTTTTCCTTAGGAAGATGCTCTGTGAGTTCACTCGTGAACGTTCACGTGAATCAACACCTGTTACTACTCTTGACTCTCAAAAACTCCTCCTTCATCATTTGCCACGTGACTCTATGCAAGTCTGAGCTCATTTCACCTCTTTTATAAAACCTAAAACAACGTATGATGACATTTTTGTTTCTTTGCTTAAATGCTAAGCTCTAATTTGGTGACTTTTCTCATCATCCAAAGAGAGATAAAAAGATGAGGGGTGGGGTGGATGCCATCAGTGCCCTAATAGGAATTACCAGCCAGTGTGGCTCACTTGGAAAGGAAGTCACTTCTGGAGTTCTTCTGTTGATTGTATGTTTAGTTTTTTATTTTTCCTTTCTATATTCTCAAAGAGCCTTGGCATAGATATTTGCACAAAGAAACAAAGTTGGTTGATGGAACTGGATAAGGAAGAAAAGAGTTCAAAAATACCTTTCTGAAGTCATATAAAACCACATTAATATATCTTCAAAGTAACCATAGAACACATTTTGATTTTTTAAAGAGTTGGTGATGAATTATCCTCAATAATGAACTGGATAAAAATAATCTCTCTTAGAAATTTTAGACTCCATCATAAGTTAATATAATTTTGCCCTAACTTTTTTCACACCTTCACACGGTCATTTCCTAATAATCTTTTAATTGACTTAAAACTACACATTTCAGTGGAAGCTGAAAAGCGTCAAGAATGAACCCCAAAGCATTTCTTCTTGGGCATGAACCTGCCTACTTCTGGTGAGAGGAAGAGGCTGATAAACAAATGGTGAAAGGTGAAACCAGCTGGAGAAAGAAAATGCTGAAATGTCCTTCTGGAGAAAAAAGTCACTTGGTCAAAACAAGGTCTTGAGGATGCATCTGTGCCCTTGTTCTGTGATCTTGATGTCATGCTTCTTCCGCTGATAAGTCAGCACGAGCTTCTTGTTACCTAGAACCGTAGGGCCTTCCTGGGCCCCCCTTGCTGGGTCTCCGCACAGCACTGTGGACAGACGGGCACGTTCACGAGTCCAGCTCATCATGCACAGCGCCGTGAGACTCCGCGTGGGAACTTCATTGCACAAGGCAGCCAGCAATGCAACTCATTTCCTCCCAACAGTGTAGGAAAACTGAGTGGGAGCCACAGTAAGAACGGTGCTGCATGTGTGCTGAGCGGAGGAGGCCAGGCTGGGGTGAGCACTGGTGGCCTCACATACTCTCCCTATAGGACGGACACAACTGCCATCTCTAAAAACATGTCAGCCATGGAGATGCGGGGTCCTGTGAGACTCTATTTTACTCCAGGCAGCGTAGATAGTAAGGTGAACCCTAAAGAACTCAAGCTCCCCAAAGAATCCTCTCATTATAATATTTTTCTCTGTGTTAGTAGTGATGCAGATTTTCCGAAATAGGAATAGACATTCAGACTCCCTACTTTCCACATTAACATGAAAGAGGTCAAAAACTCTTCACAAAAATTTTCAAGGGGAGGCTTTAGACCAAAGAAGCTTTATGAAATGTAGTACCTAAAAGGTGCTTTCAATTAAAAAAAAAAAAAAACAACTTAAGTCATTTTCTTTTTTTTGGTTCCATTTAAAAATTCTTATTGTTGATGTGCAGAGCAGTGAACAATTCAAGGAAAAGGTCAAATGGGTTAACTCAGGCTGTGTAAACAGTGACTAGCTTTACATCAGAATAACAGGTACTGCGGTGATATGCCTCAAAAGTCATTCCATATATGCCAAGAAGATTATGTGCTTTTTGTGTGTCTGTGCGTTTAAGTCACGAGGCAAAGTGTTTTCACTGTGTTTGCATCCCCTCTTCTTTGACCTAGCACAGAAGGGCTAATTTCATATTTAGTTACATATTACATCAACTTCATACAGGAAAGGAACAATTACACAATGACCAGATAGCTACAAAAATTAATACATGTTAGTGTGTCTTCTTTTTGGCCTTAGAGTTGCTTTAATTTAAACAGAAGAAAAATCACTCACAATTCCCATACTGTCAAAACTATAAAATCTATGTAGTTGTAAAATGTTTTCACTTTGTATTTCTGTAGCCAATAATCACATCATTATCTAGTGATACGGCACACACAGAGAGCAGTAGATAGGTAGCCTGAGCTTGTATGTACACATGTGTGTGTATGGGAACACAACATGACAGGTTCAGATATGATCATACGATCGTCCCAGGAATTCCAACAAGGTAATTAAAAATATATTTAAATTAAACAAACCTAAAGGGATATACTTATGCTACACTTAGAAATCACTGACTGTAGTGGGTACAGATGCTTAGCAAGCAGTTGGGCTGGCTTCATGGGCCAGAAGCCAGTCTTAGCAAGCAGCTCTAGGGACAATAACCACTTTGCCCCCCACTGACACAGTTTCCAAGTTGTATTAGAGGGGGTTTGTGGAAACATAAATGTCCTTAAAAAACAAGTTTCCATGACAAAATATGCGTGGGAAGAGCACTGGGCCACATCAGGTTAAGAGGGGCCCTCTCCTGCAGGACTTGTCAGAGTCTTGAGTGTGTTAAGGTACACTGTGAATCTCCAAGGGACCATCACAGAAGTCTTTCCTCAGTGGCCATTTCACTGAAATAGTCTTCAGTGGAAAACACTGGTTCAGAAGAATTAATAAATTACACATGCATATTTAAAATGACAAATAGAACATACATTTCAATTTAAATAGTCATATTTCTTGCCTCAAATAAACTAACTTGTATTGCCCCCAAATGCATATATAAATTACATCCATCCAGGTGTAAAACCAAAATTATCCTTTGTTTCATGTTTACTGGAATACTATCTGCACAGAGAATTTCATATTCTAGGCCAAGGACAGTGACACCACTTCCTGAAGGAATTAGGAAGTCAGGAACTTCTCAGCTATAGCCTGGAAGAGCTAAGGCGTGGATACATTAAGGCAAATTCAAAATAAACCATGAACCAAATTCTCCTGAATTCCACTTTCTAAATAAAAACATGCGGTCTGATGTATAGTTAGATGATAGATAGATGTAGAGATAGAGATACAGACAGATAGATACAGAAACAGACAGTAACCTACTTGAGGTACTTTACTGCCAACCTTGAGAAGACTCTCCTCATGGTAACTAAACACAAAACATTTTGTCTATCCAGCCGTTAGTCTGTCGTTTGTCTTCTCAATTCTAAAGCATGTAGAGATCAGTACTGTTAAACCTATTTTGAAATAGTAGTAGTTTTTAATCACTAGAAGGACTATAATGAAGTCAAATTAAACAGATTTCCAAAACCAAGGATTTAGACAACACTTGAAACAATTTTTAACACAGAGAGAGAAAGAGTTTTTGGGAAGTTACATGTTTTCTCTGTATTTTCGAAGTCGTTGAATATGACAAGATAGACAATAACACATCTAGCTACGTGCCTAGACATGGCAGGCACTCCACTGGGGGTTCTCTCCCTGCATTCTCTCTTCACCATGATGTCCTGCACCAACAGGAAAGTTTTTTTTTTTGTTTTTTTTTTCTGGCTGTGCAGCTTGCAGGATCTTAGTTCCCCCACCAGGGACTGAACCTGGACCCCGGCAGTGAGAGCACTGAATCCTAACCACTGGACCACCAGGGAATTCCCAGGAAAGGATTTTTTAAAGGTCAGGACTGGAATCTTGTGTGTCCCATGCATCTGACACAGTGCCAAGTATAGAGAAGACAAATATGTTTGTTGAGTGACTGAGTGACTGTTCTTTAACAATACCGCAAGCAGTCACTGCTGCCCTGGCTGATATTCCTGACAAGACATTCTGTTCCTCTTCCTAAGGGGTAAGGAAAGATCTGAAATCTTTGAAAACCCACAGGGTATTAGATTGATCTTCATTCTCTGCTCTCATCATGAACCACACCCTTCCAGAAGAAATGAGAAATTATAACCCTTAGCTTTGCCCTTTGGTTAGGTACCATGTGCTTTGTTCCCCACTGGATCTTGGGTGGATGGCGGGAAGCAGGGAAGCTTACCGCGTTTCATCCATATTTTGAGAATTTGTATCTTTATGTAGAGATTCATTCACTTAGAAAGGGAAAAAAACCTGTTTCTAGCTTCACTTCTGATGAATTCTTAATCAGACTAATACAACAGACCACCTATTAATTACAGAGATATTTTATTGTTTTGGAAGATAGGCAGAACAAGTTCATTTTCCATAGCAAAGTGTCATGAATTCACAGCAAAGCGTCATGACTAAATGGAAATATGAAGAAATCATAAGCTTAATATCCTCTCACCGTCATTTTCTTCCAATTAAACTATGAAAGCAAGGCTACTATTTTGCAAATAATGACATTGCATATGAAGATCTCTATACCTTCCATTCAGAAACTAGAATTACTTTCTCATACAGTCTAAATCATTTAAATTTGTTTCTAATCTCAAACGCATTAACCACATTTATTTAGTGGTGTGTGCTTTGTGTCGGTCACCTGCCAAATAGGACCCTATCAGTGTATACACAACTGAAAATCCACCCTTGAGTGTGACATTTTCATGGGATGAATGTGTATTTGCTATTGGTTTATAAGCTCTATTTCCTGTTTTCTTTTGGGCCCCTGATTCTAAAGGATGTTTTCTATAAGCAAAATGGAATGTGTGGGGGGGGGGCTCAATGAAGACCTTTTGGGTCTTTTCAGTAGTCTTTCACAAAGGATACGACTCTATAAACATTAAGGTACTTCTTATTAATCAAGTTGTTGATTGTCCAAGATAGTTTCAATCCCATTTACTTTGTATAATGAATACTGCATAGTCTATAAATGCTCCCTTTCTGGGACGGTAAGTGCTATAAAAATGAAAGATTGACAAAGCAATTGTTATTTAAAACAGCAAAGTATAAACACAAGACATAAAGCTCAGTGGAAATAACAATATAGGAGGCGCTGAACCAAATCAGATTAATAGTTCATCTAATTTGATTCTTGTTTCCAGTGCTGACCAATACTTGATGCATTGGAAATTAAACAAAATGTATGCACCTACTCAACTGTGTATTGTTACTTTTGGAAGGAAAATTCTTCTTGGTACTTGCAGGTGATTAGCTTACACCCTGAAGCATGAGATTTTATTATCTTTAAATCACGATCTGGGCTTACAGAGCTGCAAATTTTATGTTAACAGTCATAAAATGATCCATCCTATTTTCATATTCAGACTAAGTATTGTCTCAATAGCTCTCTACAGCGTGAATTCTATAAGTTACTTTCATCCTTAAAAAGAAATCATTTGTTTCAAATTTACTATCCTTTAATTGAACTGAGAATTGTGTTTCTTTACTATCGTTCATGGCAACAGAGAACTTACTAAATTTAGTTCAACACTGTCCTATACTGTACATTATAAAAAGCTTCCATCAGCCTCTGTAAGTTTCGGCACCCCAGCTCAAGGTAGAGACAAAATCTCATATTTGATGTGTGACCTTAAAGTCATGAATCTGATTACTTATACTGAACATACAGGAACATGTTCATCCAAACACTGTCTCTTTCCAGGCTGGCACTTCTGAGCAGCTGTACGCTTATTTCAATAATGCTGCTTTTACTTGGAATACTTGGGAACTTCCGTACAGGATTTTCTTCAGTGCCTGTGGGACATCCCTTTACATATCCTCAGACAACTCTTTGTCTTTTGGTGGTGAATTTGATTTTTGGAAACAGCTAATAGTCACTTGAAGCTAAGTCTGTTGGATGTATATGGGTGATGTTTGGGGAAAAGAATGAGGTGTGAAAACCATGTGACAGTGTTGACTTGCTAAGGTGGCTCATAAACTTTTGCGGAGTGCGGTTCTAAAAGAGGAGCTGCCAAAGCCTTCTGAACTCTGGGGCAATAATAAAGTAAGTTTGTAGCCGCCCAAGGTGAGTCCTTTGAATGCAACACTCATTTTGGGAATATGAATTCTGGTCTATGCGGTAAGATAAAGCTAGTTCCCCCCGTTGCTTTAAAGTTATACATTGCTTTCAACATAATTTAGGCTCGTGTCTAGGAATTCCTGAGTCTATGGAAAAACTGTATTTCCTTAAGGTTACCTAACAGTCCAACCCAAAATGATCTGAAATAGCATGTAAAACCGCTCCAGCTCAGAAACCGTAGGCTCCACAATGGCATATTGTCTTGACCCTCAAACTATTCGTAGGCTCCCTCAACTAAAGGCTCATAAAGACATTTCAATTAAGGAACCCGTGTAGGCGATTGTTTTAAATGTCTAGATCATTTTTTATCTTTATAAAAGAATATATGTATGAAGCAAGTTTTTCTTGTTTTAATGCCACTTTAAAAGTTTCTTTGTATCAAAGCAGCCTTGCAGACATTGAGAATGTGATCCAGCTATATCGCGAATCATATACAAAGCTCTCCTAGTTCTTTGTGCACCTATCAATAACGTTAATCATAAAATTGATAGTAATAATAATTGCTGGTATTCAGTGCTCTCCTGTGTTCAAGATCCTGAATCATGCAGTTTATATAGAGTTTCCTATTTTATTTTAATGGAAACCTAATGATGTAGGTCCTATTATCGTCTCTGTTTAACACATTAGAAAATTGAGACTTTAAATAGCTGAATAACGTGCATAAAAGCAAGCAGTTAGGAAGTGAGAAACCTGGAACGTGAACCCAGATGGAGCCGCCCCGAGGGCGTGGGGACGTTTCTGACCCGAGGACTCGTTTCGAGTGACACTGGTGGTGCGTTAAAGGTTTTTAATGCTTCCCTTGGTGCCTGGGGAAGCACAGGTGCTGAAGATGCCTTCAAGATATTCTCCAAACCTTATTTATAAACCTTTGCTTCCCACTTTTAAATTTCTCAATGGAAAGAAACTGTTTGCCTAAATAATCCAAGAGTTTGGTAATGCTCCCTGTTCAGATTAAATTCCTCTAGGGTAACATGGTGTCTCCATTCTTGTTCTGGATTCAGAGAAAACGGAGCACAAGGAACCAATGCCCATGCCTGACACCCATCATGGGGTGAACAGGCCCACACCTGTGTTTTTCAGGCTTAGAAATGTCAAATCCACTCTTCTCTGCTACTATCTCCTGCCCTCCCTTTTCAGTTGCTTTATGACTCTTTCCTCTGCAATCTCTCCAACTTCCCTCTTTAAATCATAGAGTCTAAAACTGAACAGGTTAGTTTTTCCAGGTCTTACCCGGGCTGTGTTTGCAGCTGCCAGTGCTCCCTTTCCCGTGTCCTTCACTGCGCGTGTGTTTCCACGACAGAGGGGCTGTGCGGGGCGGGTCTGTCACCGAGCGGATCTAACCCTGGGTGGGTCTGTCACTGGCTCCACGTGACTAGGTAAAGCACGTGCACAGCTGAACAGCAAGGCACAGAACAAGGCTTCCTAAATATTCCGCAGGTCCCAGCATCCTCTGAGGGTCTCGGGCCGGCCTCTGGTGGAAGGGAGGGGCAGGCTTCTACCCTCATCCCCAGCCTCATTTAAACGAGAACACCTTGACTCTTGGCTGTCTAACACGTAAGAGTTGGCACAGAATTTTACTGAGGATAAGAAGAGGCCGTAGTGCTAAAGATATAAAAACCGACAGTCACCCAGGGTAGAGAGAAGCCTACAAGCTTTGGAACCGGAGAGCGAGGACTGTGAGTTCTCCCTCTGCTACCACCAGCCTCTCCTTCCTCTCTTAGACTCTCCAAGTCACTTTGTCTCTCTGCCTAGAGACTGTCTAGAAAATAGGGCTAAATCTCACTTTGTAGGGTTATTGTGATGATGAGTAGAAATATATGTAAAATGCCAAGCACAGCGTGGGACACACAGAAGCTACTCGATGGCAAGGTGCCATTTGTATTTGTCTTGTTACTGAAAAAAATTCGGTGTCCAGCTGAGAGTGTGTCTGTATTGTCATTTTCAAGTACAAAGGTTAGAATATTCTACTATGACTGAGCTTTTTTATTTTGGGTTCATTTCAATTTTACTCGGGTCTGAAGTCATGTTAATTAATATGCCGGGTTAGATGGTATATAATTCATTTAAGCTAAAATGTAATTGAAAGGAGAGGTGCATTGTTAATCCTATGACTCAGTCTCTTGGATGGAGCCAATATTCACTGGCTGCTTCTATTTCTTGTTTATGTTCTGTAAGAAACAGCTAATCTTAGAGTAGTGAGAAGCAGTTACTTTTAGAGTACAGTTTCAAACCTCTCAAGTATCACGAAACACTCTGATCTGTTGTGCTCATCTTTGGGCTCTCAGCACCAAGTCCTGTGCCTGATGTGGAAAAGGTGCTGTGCAGCTCTGGCTGGGATGCAGACTAGGGCCTGGAGTGGAAGCAGTGAGAAGTAGCCGACTTGACGTGGTTACACTTTAGCGAGGGCAAGAGCTGTTGGCCCAGGGATACAAGGCCTTATTGGATGAAACACATTTGCATAGAAAACTGGTACCAAAATACGTAGCTCTGGAGGAGTAAATCAAAATTGCCAGTGAGAACTTAGGGAACCGGACACAGAGCTTTGGCTAATACAGTATTTCACTGACAAAAGTGACCTTAGGAAACCATCAACAAAACAAAAAGACAAACTGTGGAATGGGAGAAAATGTTTGCAAATGATGAAACCAACAAGGGGTTAATCTCCAAAATACACAAACAGCTCATACAATGCAATATCAAAAAACCAAACAATCCAGTCAAAAAATGGGCAGAAGACCTAAATAGACATTTCTCCGAAGAAGACATACAGATGGCCAAGAGGCACATGAAAAGATGCTCAACATGGCTAATTATTAGAGAAACGCAAATCAAAACTACAATGAGGTATCACCTCACATGGGTCAGAATGGCCATCATCAAAAAGTCTACAAATAACAAATGCTAGAGAGGGTGTGAAGAAAAGGGAACCTTCCTACACTGTTGGTGGGAATGTAAATCGGTGCAGCCATCATGGTAAACAATAGGGAAGTTCCTTAAAAAACTAAAAATAGAGCTACCATACAATTCAGCAATCCCACTCCTGGGCATATATGTGGAAAAGATGAAAACTCTAACTAAAAAAGATACATGCACCCCAATGTTCACAGCAGCACTGTTTACAAAAGCCAAGACATGGAAACAACCCAAATGCCCATCAACAGATGACTGGTTTAAGAAGATGTGGTATATATATACATATATATATATATATATATGTATATATCATGGAATATTACTCAGCCATAAAAAGAATGAAATACTGCCATTTGCAGCAACATGGATGGACCTAGAGATTGTCATACTAAGTGGAATCAGTTAGAGAAAGACAAATACTAAATGATATCACTTGTAAGTGGAATCTAAAAATAATAAAATGAATCTAATATATATAAAACAGAAACAGACTCACAGACATAGAAAACAAACTTTGGGGAAAGGGGAAAGAAAGCGGGGGCCAGGGGGATAAATTAGGAGTATGGGAATAACAGATACAAACTACTATACATAAAATAGATAAGCAGCAAGGATCTGCCATGTAGAACAGGGAACTACATTTACTATCTTGTGATAACCTATAATAGAAAGTAATCTGACAAATATATACAACTGAATCACTTTGCTATACACCTGAAACTAACACAATATTGTAAATAAACTACTTTAAGTGGGCTTAGAAGAGAGAAGGTCGATGCTCCATCCTGACTTCTGGGGCAGGGGATTAGGGAAGCAGGTCGAGCGCCCTGTCAGGACCTGGGGACAGCACGGCCCAGCACAAGGACTGAGGGAGTGGGAGGTCAACACAGGGCTTGGGCACTTGTTGCCTATGTGATACTTTTCCTCTTCAGTGAAATGCTGACAATCAAGCCTACTTTGAGGGGTAAGGTATGGGGAGTGAGGGAAGTCATTCACATAAAGTTATCTTTTAAAATATAAATCTGATCACGCCATCCCCCTACTGGAACCCATTCAGTGGCGTCCCTTTGTACAGAAAATTAAACCCAGTTCCTTTCCCCGTCCTGCAAGGCCTTCGTGACTTGGCCGCTGCCCATCTTCCCAGCTTCATCTCAAACCACACTCCCCTGTTGGCTCAGCTCCAGCCACACTGACCATTTCTCCATCCAAGGAGGTATTTTTGTCCCCCGAGCCTGCATTTGCTGCACTGCCTGGTTAGCTCTGTCCCAGGCTCCCTGGGTCCTGCAAGCTCCTGTCTTTCTTTGCTCTCAGCTCCAGGGTCATATCTTTAAAGAGGAGTCAGCAGACCACCCTATCAGATGCCTTCCTTGATTTCCCAGAAGGCTTCGATTCACAAAGATCTTGGTCATTCATTAACTTATGCTTTCACTAGTGGTCTCCCCGGATTGAAGAGAAAGTTCTTTAAGTGCAGAGGACACACCTGCCAGTACTCCACTGCGTCCTCCAAGCCTGGCCCAGTGCTCGGCACAGATCACATGCCCAGGGAAATTCACCAAATGAACACATGAACGAGTGAATGGAGAAGATGGAGCTCGGCTGTCACATTGTGGTTGCCTGGATTGGTGACTGTTATTACCATGTAGCATTTATGATTGCACCTTTTTTTTTTTTTTTTTTTAAGAAGATGTTGGGGGTAGGAGTTTTTATTAATTAATTAATTTATTTTTGCTGTGTTGTGTCTTCGTTTCTGTGCGAGGGCTTTCTCTAGTTGTGGCAAGCGGGGGCCACTCTTCATCGCGGTGCACGGGCCTCTCACTATCGCGGTCTCTTGTTGCGGAGCACAGGCTCCAGACGCGCAGGCTCAGTAGTCGTGGCTCACGGGCCCAGTCGCTCCGCGGCATGTGGAATCCTCCCAGACCAGGGCTCGAACCCGTGTCCCCTGCATCAGCAGGCAGATTCTCAACCACTGCGCCACCAGGGAAGCCCCTATGATTGCACCTTTAGATCTTTCAGAATAGGGAAATAATTTATAACATACTAAAAAAAGTATAACAGAAAAATATATGTGTAAACATGAATGGCTGCTATTTTCCTTGTGATAATTTTAAATGGAAAAGCAATGGATTTTTATATATGTTTCTGTGTGCAATCAGCGGATAGGCTGGTAAATTTGCTGCACGTGTCTGCAAGGTTATACTGCAAATATCCCATTCACATACAACATCAGAAGACCATTTTGCTAACCTGGAGAGGGTGTTTATAACTATGCTTCATTCTGTATACATACAATAGATAGTTGTACATAAATAGACATTCAACAGCTCCAGCAAAATCCCTGCTGCCAAAGAGAAGAAAAACGTCAGAGTAAGCTATAAAGAAAGTGCTTGGTTTTTTTTAAATGTAGAAATGGCAATTCGCAGCATTTATACAAATTGCCGTATACTGAGGGTTGCAACTCTGAGAATGAATAGTAAGAAAAGTTGCAGCTAAGAGCAAATCTGAGGACACTTGTTTTGAAAGTAAAGCTTAGTCAGTATTATAGCATTCTGGCAATCTGCATAACATTAAACAGAGCGCTTTGTATTGGGATTGACACTTCATGTATTGATTTTCTCATATGTAAAATGTTCTGACTAAAACTTCTATTTAAACTGCTCAAGAAGAAACTTATCTTGGATGAAATAAGAAGAATTCATATGCCCCTTACATCTTGGGCATATTAATCTGAATAATACCAAGTAACTATACAACCCAATTGTTGGATGGATCTAATATTTTGCACCTTGTTTTTTTGCTATAATTTTACATACATGCTGTGAATTCTATAAATATACAGAAATGTGTGACGGTATCAGCAGAAAATATAAACAGCTTCAAAAGAAGTTAGAAAAATTAGAAAGTGTGAGATCCATAGTGAGTTAGTACAGATGAGCTAGGAATTTTAAGGTTAAATAATAAATATTAAGTTTTCCCACAATGTCATACCTTAGAAGTGGAATGCAAAGTTGCATTAGACCAACAGTGAACCGAAATTTCTTATGCATTTGTATTTTGTGCTCCTTTTTCTTCTCTGTATCATATATTCAGTATATGTTTTCCCCAAGAAAAACTAACTTATATAATTACTTTAGAGTTGTTGGAATGGGAGTGGATATTTGTGGATAAAATAGAAAGTATTTTCATGGGTGAATGGAATGAAGTCCAGAGCCCCACCCGCACTGAGCTGGGTACCAGTCACATCTGGACTTAAGATGCCACAGTGTCCTGTGCTCACAGCTTCAGCCCTGTCTCTGAGGTTACCTGCCTGAGAAATCTATAAAAGGAAATACAGCTTTAATAATCCAACACCAAACAGAGTTAACTCTTGAGTCTTTATACCAGCAAGGGCTCGTATTTGAGATATTCTAAAGCATAAACTATTTTAGTGGTGTTTTCATTTTCAAAGGAAATGATGCATTTTTTTCATTTGTTCGTTTGTTTTGGTAGGCTTACATTCTGATGTTGTTGTAATGAGGCTAGGATTAAAGACAGTTGGCATCTCCTCAGCAAAGACCAATGGGATGGGGTCAGGGTGGAGGGCAATTTAAGCGTGGAACATGGTGAAACAGAAAGTTGGTTAGGGATTAAGAATGCACTGTGACTAACCCACAAAATCAGTAATCCACAGGTGGGCAATAGTACACAAAAGGATGGATGGAATGACACCAGAGGATGTTGTTCTGGTCCTCTAGGTATGAACAAATATTTTCATAACATATAGCTTTGTTTAGGATTTACCTTTTCTTCTTCAGCAAAGGAGACTGTGCAGAAATGCTAAAGTAATCTTTTATGCTTTCACATGACCATCAGAGTCTGCAATGAGATGGCCACAATCCATCCCAATACCACATGGTTGCATGTTACCTTGGATACCAGGCTGGCTCTGTATGCTGCTAGTTGCTTCAGGTACTCCTTCTTTGCAGCCTCTGTTTTCTTTTTATAAACCTGTAACAACAGAGAGTCTGAAATTAGAAAGTGCATCTGCTTTTGTTTCCAGAGAAGTACAGTGCAGAATGATAACTGTGTGTGTTCACACACACACACACACACACACACATAATAACATACATCTCCCCAAAGATCGTGTTTTCTTACTGAAACAAGTTTTTAAGAAGTATGGCAAGAGATTAGATAAGAAAAAGATTAACTATAGTAAAATTTTCCATTTTCCATAAAGCATATGTACAGATTTATCTGGGGTACTTTGACAGTGGAGGTAGTTGGCTTAGAAAGATACTATTGATGAAGGTTCCTGGGGAAAGAAACTACATGTGAATAAAGAAGTCATTCATATTTACATAATGGGCAGATAATTCTACAGTGCATTCAAATCCTGATATATATTCTCCTTGCTAAATATAAAAACAAGGACAGAATTAAAAGATGATCAGTTATGTTCAATATGTTATGGAGTTTGCAGGTTCATCACTATTTTAAAATTCTGTGTCTTGAAGTTCTATTTTCAAAGACTCAGGAGCTGGCAATCGCAGTCAAAGTCACATTTGGAAGTGGGCTGGGGACGCTGAGTGGCCGAGGAATGCGTGTGTGCCGTGCAGTCTGCTGTGGTCATGCCCTTTCCAACAAAAACACTGGATGGCATGAGTGTGTGGAAGCCTCAGTGTGAAAAGGTAAAAATGTTCAGAATTGAATTTCAGTTTACAGAGCTTTTCATTTTTCATAGGGGATCATTTTGCAAATACAAGTAAAATCATCCTAAAGTGAGCAAAAGTACCAAAAAATGACTTGCTGGTAGGCTAAAGGTCACATTGCTAAGTTAAACAGAAAAAAAGTCATTAGAGTCAAAAATGAAAGATTAGCAAAGTGAATACACACGGTTGTCTGCTACCATTAAGCTCATTCTTTCAAGGCTTTAGAGTCTGTTTTTGTCAATCTTTTGAAATCACCCCTAAAGAATAAAATATTTTTCACCATTGGATGTATTTTCATCGATATGACTAGTTTAAATTTCCCACATCTTGAATTTTACAGCAGGGAATGAGGGTTGCTTGGCTAGTATTTTGTAATGCTGAGCTCAAAACCAGACACAGCTCAGTGTGAAAAGTGGCTTTGGAATTAGTCAAAATAGTTAAATATAAATTATGTCTAAAGACCAAGTATCTGCCAAAGTTGGCAGCAGAGGTCAGTTTATGGTTTCTGATGTGGAAGGTGGTTTGCTGAGCCCAGCCCCCAGCTGTGAAATTCAAGGTGTGAGAAATCTTACTTACTTATGAATATTTTAATTAAAGCAGAACACCTAAGGTAAACAAATGAGTAACCTTGTCAGCAGAATTATAAAGGACCCTATGAAATGAAAGTGCTAATTTAAGGAGCTCTTCAGCCTAGTCTTTTTTTTTTTTTTTTGCAGTACGCGGGCCTCTCACTGCTGTGGCCTCTCCCGTTGCGGAGCACAGGCTCTGGACGCGCAGGCTCCGTGGCATGTGGGATCCTCCCAGACCGGGGCACGAACCCGTGTCCCCTGCATCGGCAGGCGGACTCTCAACCACTGTGCCACCAGGGAAGCCCCAGCCTAGTCTTTTATATTTGGCATTTTGGTATATTAAAGGCAATTATAATAAGGCGATTAAGAATTTGTGCAACAGTATCATACAATCATTGTGTCATCTTTACAATATATGGAACTAAAGAAACTTAAAAGAAATTTTTTAGTAAAAAGCCAAATTAATCCTTTGGTTCAATTACAAGAGAACTCTTAATTTATGGAGCTAATTATTGGAAATAGAATTCAAATCCTTTTTTAGACATTCAAACATGAAAGCAAATAAACACTAGATTACAGCGAATGTCTTTGAACAGTATGATTCATGTATATTATATGCTTTGGTCAGCCACAATCAGAAACACAGAGCCCTCCTGCTTTTTATTGATTTATTTCGTTCTCCAAAGACAGATTTCTGTTTGTAGTTCTTTCTCCCTCCAATCTCTTCTCCGAGACATAATTTAAAATTAATGACCTTACACTGAAAATGTTTACATTTACTTTTAATACCTTAAAACTGTTTGGAGAGGGTTTTTCTCCCACACAGACAGAAATCCTGTTCAGGACTCTGAAGCAAATATTTAGCAAAAATATCTTTGATGGTAGTATGCTTTTGTATATTAGAAGCATTTCTATCATGTATTTTATTCATATGCTACTCTAAGTGACCCCCTGGGCAGCTAACTAGGGTTCATTTAGCTTCCAAAGGCAAATATTACACACTTGGGTCCATAGCATTGCCCAAAGCATCATTTTCTTTTTTTTTTTTTTTTAATTTTATTTATTTATTTATGGCCGTGTTGGGTCTTCGTTTCTGTGCGAGGGCTTTCTCTAGTTGTGGCAAGTGGGGGCCACTCCTCATCGCGGTGCGCGGGCCTCTCATTATCGCGGCCTCTCCTGTTGCGGAGCACAGGCTCCAGATGCGCAGGCTCAGTAATTGTGGCTCACGGGGCTAGCCGCTCCGCGGCATGTGGGATCTTCCCAGACCAGGGCTCGAACCCATGTCCCCTGCATTGGCAGGCAGACTCTCAACCACTGCACCACCAGGGAAGCCCCAAAGCATCATTTTCTAAGTGGCACAGATAAGATGGTGTTGCCAGGTGGCCAGATTGTAACATCTACCCTCTTTCTTGCATTTGGTTTCTATTGAAAAAGCAACAGTGTTACTATGGTGGGGCCCCCAGGGGTTAATGTCCCACAAGGTGTTAATTCCCCTGAAATTTGTTGATTAACAACCATGGGAGAAAGGTGGCAACTCAACGTGTTTTAGGCTGAATGTGTGCCCCCTGGTTTCACTGGGAGATCGATGTTGTTACAGGATACCTGACCAGCATTCAGAGTGCCCTGTTTCCTCCAAATGGCTCCCTATTGGCTACTCATGATGGGCTATGTGAGATCATTGTACAAGCGCCTAAATACCGCTTTAGGAAAGGGTAAACTCATCACGTGACACTACACGGATTGATGGGTCCGCTCTTTCCTGAATAGACGCAGGTGTTCAGAGGGGGGATGCAAAGGGTGGTAACTGCAGGAGGTATATTTCTGTAATTGTGTTTAAAGGGGGCGGTACCCTAGGTCAGAATTAACGTCTGAGGCCGTCTCCCCAATAGTCATTTTGAACCTCCACCTTTGAGAACTAGCTAATGGCTCAAATATTATTCACCCTGTATGTCTCTATGATGCTACCTTCTAAAATTGCACAGGGATGCTTTCTGAATTCTATATTTGATGGGAATGTCTGAAGAAAGACCTCAAATGTATGCGTGAATGATAAAAAAAACATGTAAGAATTCCACATACTTAACTTCCTACTTCAGAACAGATATTTAAAAATCATCAGTAAAAAGATCCTCAAAAACGTTTCAAAGCTCTATTTATGGATGGAGAAGTATTCTGCCTGCTGAAACCAAAGATGACGCTGACTGAATTTGGCAATGAACAGCCCACTGCAACGATCAAACCTTCTAATCTAGGAGGATAGGTCTGATTTATATCAAAGTTAGGTTTGGGAAAGAAATGGTCTCTCTCTCTCAGGGAAAGACAAATATTTTAAAGAAACGTGATTCACACAGTAAATATTAGTACTCAGTTGAACTACAAAATGGCTTCCAAATGGTCTACAGCTGTTTGAAATAAAGTGCAAAGTTGGCCAGATGAGGATTTAAAAATCATAATACATCATTCATCATTTTCCCCAGCTCATCCAAACACTTTTGAATTCATCCCGTCCTAACTTAGTTATTTGCTGTGGTTTGTTATTCTAAGAAAGCTACCATATCCTATCCAAGGATCGCATCTCAGTGGTTAAACTAAAACATATATAATGGCTAAACTAAAACATATATAATGGCTAAACTAAAACATACATCAAATAGCAATTCTAGAGAATCCAGATTCTGTTCATGTAATCTAGTGATTCTGTGAATCATTTTTTAAATGCTCTACGTTCCAGCATGTGTAATATATATGTCTTATAGGCTAATAATCTCTAATTAAAAGCAGCAGTTCAGTATCAGTGAATATGATGCACACAAACAGAAAAAATTCTAATACAACCTGTCATTTTGCTTTTTCCACTTTCTGCTCCTTTCCCAAACAATCCATCTAACTTATACAAAAAAGTAAAATCTTATAAACACCATTTAGTTCCTTCTTCCTTCCCTCTTTTCGGCTCCAGCCCTTAGTTAATCTCTAATTGTAGTTTATTTCAACTCTTCACAGTAATAATAAGAAAAAACATAATTCTTCCAATTCTGGATTTTAATCAAACACTATAAAACTAAAAGGCGCGGGCTTCCCTGGTGGCGCAGTGGTTGAGAGTCCACCTGCCGATGCAGGGGACACAGGTTCGTGCCCCGGTCCAGGAGGATCCCACGTGCCGCGGAGCAGCTGGGCCTGTGAGCCATGGCCACTGGGCCTGTACGTCCAGAGCCTGTGCTCCGCAACGGGAGAGGCCACAACAGTGAGAGGCCCACGTACCACAAAAAACAAACAAACAAAAAACTAAAAGGTGCTTTTCTTTTTCGTTAACTTCAAATGCAGTTTTTCCCCCCCAGTATAAGTTCATATTTATAGAAAATGCTTAGAAATACAGTTATATAAGAAATAATAATTTAATCACAATTCCCTGTCATACACAGTACTTGAGAAATTAATGTCTGCAGCGTCTTTGAATGCTGTTATTATTTAGGATAATTAGAGCAAGTGTTTTATACAGAACTTAGTCCTTAAATGCAGTTAAATTTCCATTTGTGTAACTTGCTCAGCATTTTCTTAGGCATTCCAGAACTGAGAGAACTTTATAAAGTAGTATTCAGAGCATTGAAAATATTATACAATGTGTCAAAAATCTTGCTATGGATTCTTTTTGGGATCCATCAGATGCATACAAATAGTCTACACAAAAATGGTGTAACCTGTTTTTGGAATGGTAGGGATAAAGAAGCAAGCTCCTCATCTGAAAAAATGGCTGCAAAATATATCTGTAGATTCAGTAAATGAGGATGACCGGGGCGAGTATAATGTCGTTTGATTATGCTTAACAATATATTGAGTATCTATTATGTGCCTTCATGGTGTGAGGAACTGAAGCTACAGAACCAAAAAGAGGCATCAAAAATAGGCCTCTATTGTGTGCATTGTTTGTGTCAGGCACACAAGAAATGCAGACAACCCCCCCCAACACATATACATATTATACATATATATGTAAGTACCTAAGATCCATCTTTGCATTTTTGTTCATGCAATGGCTCCTCCTGGCTGCATAAGATCTCCCATTGATGCCCCTCTTAGACCCCCAACTGCAGGGCCTGTCATCTTTTTGTCTACAGCAGAAGCCCCAGCAGGCAGGGCAGAGCTTGGTACATAGTAGGTGCTCAGGAAATACCTGTGATCCAGTGTATAATCCCTAGTCTCAGGTTTCTCCTTCCATGAGTCAGCATGGGCATGGGGGTTCATGGTAAAATACCGATTGCATCTTCTGAATTAGAGTGGGCATCAATAGAAGTAGAAGATTTGATATACAGACAGACAACCAGCCCACCCCAAACATGTTTACCAAGAATACATAAAGCACAGCAGACTTGAGTATTATATTCAAATTCTCTCCCTGCTGATGCCATGGAACCTTTCAAGTGGAATGTCTGCTCCCTCTGTGTATGAGCGTGGAATATTTCTACGTGTATTTATACCCATGAAGGCATGCCATAATCCCATTTATGTACCAATAATTATACGTATTTATACTTACCTGTGTTTTAGAGGTAAAATATGCTCACCACTGCATGTAATATTTCTAACTGCTGTTTTAAGTTTTTACAAATATAAATTTTTCTTACATTCTACAGTTTTCAAATGAACAATTATTTTATATATCCTTTACTCCTAGTTTAAAAAAAATTGGGGAAGGGCTTCCCTGGTGGCACAGTGGTTGAGAGTCCGCCTGCCGATGCAGGGGACACGGGTTCGTGCCCTGGTCCGGGAGGATCCCACATGCCACGGAGCGGCTGGGCCCGTGAGCCATGGCCGCTGAGCCTGCGCGTCCGGAGCCTGTGCTCCGCAACGGGAGAGGCCACGACAGTGAGAGGCCCGCGTACCTCAAAAAAAAAAAAAAAAAAAATTGGGGAAAATGCATAGTGTTTATATGGAACTGGCCAAGATAAACACATGTGTGAATGTGACAGTGCAATAGGATTTTAGTTAACCTGAAGTGCTGTTGACATAAAATCCACATTTTATCATAAGACATGGGGCGGGGGGAAAAATCCCGGCAGCATATCTGTAGTGGGTGTTTAAGCACCAGTGAGGAGTAAATGATTTGATTCCGTGGGCTCAGAGGATTTGTCAGCTGCCTCCTAAGTATAATTCTGGCTCTTCATATCCCTGCTGCTTCTAATTTAGCAGGACAGGCTCATAATTGAAGCAAATTAACTATTTACACTTGCCACTTCTACCAGGGGAAGAGGACACAGCAGCAGGAAAGAATGAGCAGGAAATTACATTCTTCCCACTTGTGTCAGATCTGCCCTTATATAAACACATTAACAGTCATTTCATAAGGCGTCAAACATAGGAGTAAATACTGAGGGATAAAATAATGAGGTGTTGCTATTGAGCTGACCTGCTATGGCTAATATCCTTGGATATGAATTATGCATCCTGAAAGAAGGCATATGTTACAATATTCAAACAGTTTCCCTGCAAGTGATATCTGCTCATTAGGCTCTGGATCTCGAGGTAAATCCACTCTCTGCTCCCACAACAGGGCTAGCATTTACAAAAATAGGCTCTCTGGGCACCGTGGGCTGTGGTTTCTCCTGAACACACCAAACTCTGAACAGGCCTTCCACTCCATTTTTAGCCTAACAGCATGTTTATTTAGCTCTTTGGCTGAAGCTCTAAAGCCATTTAATGTAATGTAAACAAGAACATTTTGTTTGTAATTTGCTAAATGTATTACAGCCCAACTGTGTCTCCAATTAGGAACTTAAGGTTCACTTAGTAATTTACATCTGGTTCTGATTTAAGGTGACTTTCCTTTCCCACTTAAGAGCTGACTTTCCATGGCTAAAAAGGACCCAAGAACACTTTACAGCTCTTTGGACCAATCTCTTCTGCTTCAAAGCTGGACGAGCTCTTTAATTTAGTGGGGTTTGATTTCCTCTCCGTTAACTGTGAACTCAGATCCCAGACTGGGATGACCAGTCACAGAATTCAGAAATAACGGGGAGAGACAGGAAATCTAGCTGGACTTTCACAAAAAAAGATGCTGAGGGTTGCTGAAACTCCAAGGAGTCTAATACAAAGGGCATTATCTTGTTATTATTTTTCTTTCTCTGTAGGTTCCAGTCAGTGAAGGATACGTAGCAAAGACCAACATCACAGCCACGCTTATGTTTTATTTCCCTCTCTCCATCTGGTGCCTTTTTTAAACAACTTACTATGGCTCTGAACCGGGCTGTCTACTGTCTTAGGATTCATTAGCATTTAAAACCTCCAGTTGGAATCCCAAACACAATCCTGCTCCCATTCCAGATTCAGCACCATCTTCCAAAGTATTAAAACGGAGAGATCTCTGACATGTGAAGTTTGTTCAGTGGCTTTGGTAGGAATGATTCATACAAGAGGTTTTGTGTTCCTGGAGGATTTTTAGCACTGCTTTCAGCTTCCTTCTGAGTTTTCTTCTTTGAGAGATTCTTCATAAGAATCAAAGTACATATAGTTTCTCCCTTATCATGGCTTCTGAAAATAAAGGTCTGCCCACCTGCATGGCTTCTTAGCCCCGCCTAAACTCCACAATGAGGAAGCATGTGACACAAACATACAGCAGCCCTATTAGTCCTGTTCCCTCTGGCTGGCAAGTAAACATTCGATTGTAATCTCACTAATAGCTGTTTTTCCTTAAGTATTGTAATTTTCTGAGCCCCTAATAAGTCCTCAATAATGTTGTCCATTTTCTCCAGTTCGTGTTTATATTTGTAGCTGTTCATAATTGGGGGCTATTATGACAACGGGATTTTTGAACAATCGTGGTGCATGGAATCCTAGCTTTCTACTTGAACCAGCTGCCTACACAATGCCAACAGCAACACGTGAGGCTGTTCTGAAACATGCACATTTGTCCTAAATTTTGAAGTTTAATGGTCTGCCTCTAATCGGCTTCAGCAACATTCCTTTCAAAATACATAGCATGTGCTCCCCAATCTGAATATTAAACGAGAGTAAAATACAATTAATTTAAGCTTGAAATAGAGATATTATATTATGTTGGCACAATGAGTCAACATAAAGGGAAAGAACAGGTGGTAACACACCACGCTAACACTTCAGGATATTTTGCTGGCATTCTCTTGATGCCCAAACGTGCGTCCTAGGTGGGCATGCACGCTTCGCTGGCCATTCCTGCAAACTGTTAGACAGGGGCTGCCACGTGGTGTCCCAGCAGCCCCGTCAGATGCAATATGCTCCCTTTTGTAAGCGTGGCGTCTGATTTCATTCATTGGACCCTCTCTCTGCTTGTCCCTGGGATGGACTTGCACCCTGTATGTGTCATAAACCATCCTTTTTGGCATACTCTGCAGTTTCACTATCTTTATTAAGCAAGATCATCTTTTAAGAGAAAAGGATAAGCTGTGCTGAACCCCTGTCAAGTCAAAGGAACATAAGGCATGGGGACAAACCATTTTCGAGGGACTCAAACTTCTCCCAATACCTTGTTTAGAAAATGGTGCTCAAATGTTAAAATATTAACTTTTCTAGAAGAGACAAAGATAGTTATTTCTATTAGTATATTTTCCTAAGCAATCTTAGCATAACTTTTTAAAACAACTGCATTTTGATTATGAAATTGCTTTATAATACCCAATGAGTTAAATAGGGTCAGCTATTATATAATTTCATCCTTTATATATAAAACAAATTCTTGAAAAACCCCCCAACTATTTCCATTAAGAGAGAACCCAGCGACTTCCCTGGCGGTCCAGTGGTTAAGGCTTCATGCTTCCACCACACAGGGGGCGGGTTCGATCCCTGGTCGGGGAACTAAGATCCTACATACCATGAGGTACAGCCAAAATGTTTAAAAAAAAACAAAAAGAGAGAGAGAGAGAGAGCTCAAAGACAGACTCATCACAGGTTAGTTATTAAATTGGAAGTAAAAGAGAATGAGGAAAATGTTTTGTCATCACAAGTACACTCGAAAGAGCTTACAGTATTGAGGCCTTGTCCCTATCCAAGACTACACACAGGGGTTGTCAAAGCAGAGAGAGAGGTATGTCTTGGTGCTTGGATCATGGGTGGAGCAGGGACAGGGATGGGGTTGGGATTCCTGGTGGATGTGCACTCAGTTTCTCAATCCGTGAAGCTGTAGTGAGTGGAGGAATGAGCCCCTCTACAATTCCATCACGAGTGTCCAGCATCAGCGGGGGACCACACCTCAGCTCTAGGAGTGTGAGAACAAACTGATCTGAGTTAGGATAGAAACCAGCTCTGAAATCCTCAAACAACTATATCAGGTTTTCAATAGAATCATAAAATACAATGTCAACCACCCTCTTAATTGTGAGATGAGTATTTTAATCGAATGCAAGGAGAACGTTTCCGTGGTGTGTTTTTCATCCTCAGAGACGACTCTTGTAGCAGAGCTCCACATGGTAGGCCTATGCTCTCCTGTGAAGCCCTTCCCTGGGGCTGGCAGTCTTGAAAAGGACGTAAGAAAATGTGTAGAGCTTTCAGATTGTAAAGGACAGCTTTGGCTTACAGTAAAGGGGGGTTGGAGAGAACCGGGGGAGTGGGCTCTGTGTCTCCTTAGCAACTGGTTTGACCATCACAACTATAATTGGTTCCATGAATTGGTGAGAAAAAAATTGTTAAGTTGAATGATAAGTTCTAGTGATAAGTTCTAGTCACACAAATCAATCAACAGAACGGGACTCCGCCTTATTCTCTGCTCCACTCCCAGTGTCTAGAACAGTGCCTGGGGCACATAGTAAACATGCAGCAAATATTTGTTGAATGAATAAGTGACTGCATTTGACCATCTGGCCCCATTTCACAGTCTGCAAACTTCAGATAAAAGTATCTGTGAGGAAGGAAGACCCCTGCTGTGGGCTCAGCAGGTGGAACAGCAGCTCCCAAGGTATGCAGTCTATATTTTTTTTTTTTTTTTTTTTTTTGCAGTATGCGGGCCTCTCACTGTTGTGGCCTCTCCCGTTGTGGAGCACAGGCTCCAACGTGCAGGCTCAGCGGCCATGGCTCACGGGCCCAGTCGCTCCGCGGCATGTGGGATCCTCCCGGACCGGGGCACGAACCCGCGTCCCCTGCATCGGCAGGCGGACTCTCAACCACTGCGCCACCAGGGAAGCCCAGTTGGATTGTTTTTGATGCCTCCCCAAATAAAATGGAAATGTTGACTTACCTGGGATTCTTAATCACAGCATCTTACGGAAAATGTTTTACTCTCTTCACAAAGTGTTGCATAAGTCATTGTTTAAAGCACAAATATTCCTTCCAGGGTGCTTGTTACAGCCAAATTTATTTTACTCCCCTATTGCTTCCCTTCACTTAGAAGTGCAGCAAACTTTAGGGCAGCTTCCGTCCCTTCTATGGCACTGCCTAGTTATTGGAAGTCACAAATATAAAAACAGATACCACCTCTCATATGAAAGTGTGAGTTGAATGAGGTAAAACGGCATTAGTGGGCTCTATGTTTTTTAAGGATATTCAGTTGTTTCAATGTCACTTTTATACATACTTCTACGTATCTAAACATGTCTTCACAGTTTACACTTTCATTTGTATCTGCTGGGCTGGATTAAGCTTTGTTGTGACTGTGACCAATATTCAGGCCACGTGAGCACTGTCTTATCACATCACCAATTAGTTGTAATAAATGTTCAATGTACACCAAAAAAAAAGTATCTACGAGTATTGAGCAGAACAAATGAGATAAATCATGTAAGAGTGTTCTTCAAAGTATAAAACATGATATACATTACAGATGTTGACAGATAATACAATATATAGTCCTTATAGATGTACATAGGTTTGAGATGTTCTGTTTCTTACATACTTCCCTGGACCTGATGAGGAGAGGTAAAAAGTCTCTGTCAAGAATCCAATGAGACTAACGCATCATTAATGCCGTAAAGTATTCTGCAGCAGCTAAACCTGCAACTACTGAATCGTTTCACTAACTGAACTTTAATGATAATGCTTGTCTAATTTTTCCTTCATGACCATGAAATTCTAGATGGTGACAATGGCAATCTAGCCCCTGGTTTAGAAATCTGGGATCAATATTGCTTCTTTGTTGAAGTATGCAGGCTACGTCTGCATACTGAGCTCTTTCTCTCCACAGTTCCCACCCTCCTTAAGACATTCTGGGCTACTCGCCCTATGGCTGAGATACAAAGTGTCTCACGGCCCTCCACCCCCAGCAGTGTGGTCCTCAATCACACCACGGCAATCCACAAGAGCAGAAGAAAATAACCAGGCATCTGGGCCCATTTAATACAACCTAGAAATATAGTACAAGTGGGATTGAATAACATATTCTGATGGTCTTTAGGGAATGGATAAGGGTAGAAACCCTTAAATTTGAGGCTCATTTAGCAAAAAGCCAAGAGGGTTTTGATGACAAAAGAGTAAATAGTAAGTGCTGAAGAGAGGTGTGGACAGCTCTCAAAATACTTTTGGTATTTTTTCTGTCTTTATGATCGCACTGGCAACATTAAGGAATGACGTAATCCTGGCTGGGATGCGTAAAAGTCCTTCCAAAAGTAACTACGCTATATAAACTTTGAAACAAAGGAACTAACATGTTATTTATAACAGAGCAATAAAGGAGTATAAAATTATGTCAAAGTCCCCTGAAGTCTGGTTCTGTTGGGGCACATTCTCAGCCTCAGTTCTAGTATCTGAAGAATTCACCCAACATCCTTAGAAGCCATTTCTTTAGAATGCGTACACTTTCTCAAATCATGTTGATTCACTCCATTTCGCATCTTTTCTTACCTGTTTTTGCTCTTCTCCTAAACCATCCCACATTGAAGCCACAATTTTAGAGACTTCACCAAAGGTAGCATTTGGATTTTGGCCCTTGATGGCAGCCTGAGTATCACGAAAGAATAACGCATAAGCAGACACAGGCTTCTGGGGCTCATTAGGGTCCTTCTTCTTCTTCTTTTTGGGGGTTTTTGGTTTTTTCCCCATGTCAGAGGCAGGTCGCTTCTCTCCACCATTGACCTGAAATAAAACAAAATCTGAATTACAGAAGAACTAAGAAAATTTGAGGACAAATCATATTGCTCTCCCTTGAGACTTACATAGATATACGCACCCATACACATCACGCAAACACAGACGTTTCTAAGGGACACTTGGTTTTGTTGTTGTTACTGTTTTCAAGTAAAACTTATTTCATGTACTTTTCATATTCATCCTTTTCCAGCCTAGTTTACATAACTTTAAAATAATATTATTGATTCTCTTTATAATACTATTGTACTGTTAGATATTATACCTTCACTCTCTCAACGTTTTCTTGTTCTCATTCAGGAAGCTGAAGGAGGAGCAGCATGGTGACTCACAGCAGCAGATTCCTTGCGTAGTAACCCTACTGTATGAACAGTCTAACCTGTTTTCTTCTGGGGGCTTTATCCTTTTCCTCCTACTTATGATTTTTAAACAATAGTGGGCAACATGTCCGATGAATACAGTTGAACGGCTTTTGGTGTTGCACTTAGGTCTACGGAATGCTGCTGGGAAAGCCTAGCAGTGCTCATGGCATGGAGAATGGCATAATCTAGACCCTAGATCAGCGATGTCCAACAGAAGTTTCTGCAATGGGGGTAAAGTTCTAAAATCTGCACAATTCAGTATGGTAGCCACTAGTTACATGTAACTAATGAGTATGTGAAATGCAGCTAGCAGGAATAAGAAACAAAATTTTAAACTTTATATAATTTTAATTGCTTTAAATTGAACTAGCTACATGTGGCTAGTCGCTACCATATTGGAGAGTACACCTCTGTAAACTAGATTCTCAAATCTAGACATTTCTAGAACAGCTTTAATATTCAGTTTAAGGATAGATTCCATTTTCTCCTGTTCTTCCTTGAGTATGAATATTTGGATAATCTGAATTGTTATTATGAGGCAAGTGGGAAAACCCCCCCACAATGTATTGATATTTAAGACATCTGCATTTGAACTTTGATACTAATTATATGCGATGTCACTTTATCCACCTCTATAGAATGAGAGATTTGGGCTACGATTTCTTTTTAGTTCTAAAATTATATGAATCTACATGAGCATCCAGTAGTGTTGTCTCGGAAGGAACCCTCTTGCCACACGCCTCTCCCACCAGCACACAGGCCCCCATCCACGGTCTCCTGAGGACGTCACCTCTATCAGGGAGGTTCTGTACCCTCCTTCTCTTATGATGACTGTTGTTGCTTTTTTCTTCTTGGAAAACAATGTAATATGTATCTTATTCAGATGAATTGCCAGGCAGAGTAATATGTGTAAAGTAACTGCCACCACTGGAGATGAAGCATGATCTCCTGAGAGGCCACTGGATGTGACATCAGAGGATCCACACTCATGTCCTCCTTTACTAGTTTTAGCTGTGAAATCTTGGCAAGTTACAAAATTTCTCTGGGCCTCCATTTCCTCTACTGCAAACCAGCTGCAGTGCCATTTTGTGATTACTGAGATGATATATATATATATAAATATGTTTAAAACTTTAAAATGATATTCAGATGTTAATTATGACATAGTAGTAACTTTTTACTGAATGAATGGAAAGAAATGACCTTAACACTAATTTGTGATGCCATATGGTCTTGGTTTAAAAGATATGCCTTGGGAACCAAACAGAGACAGGAAAAAAACTAAGTGAATTCTTTGGCTTTGGCTTTAGTGAGAAAGTTATTTAAAAGATTATCATTTTGAAACAGTCTACTGAAGCAGACTGAACAACCCATGGGGACAGGAGGCTCTGAACTGAGCTGACAAGCTAATGTAGATTAACACTAGAAGATAACTTCCCCAGGATGGGTTTGAGGTGATCCTGTCAAATGACTGGTCCTCAGGTAAATCTGCCAAAGGGCAAGGATGCTGGGACTGGGCTGAGTTGATACTGGGCAAACTGGTGTAACGGCTCTAAAGTAAACATTTAGGCAAATATGATCTAGAAGGGTCATTCTCAATGGTTGAATGTTAGAATCACCTGGGAAACTTAAATAACACCCTCATGTCCAGGCTTAGCTCTATACTGATTAAATCAGAAAGTCTAGGAGCAGGAGACACTGGGCTCAGTCCCCCTTCACTCTACTCCTCCAACTGCCCTTTAGCCACTTCAGACACGCAACAAACAAGCGAGCTTTCTCTTTGCCCCATGGCTACATAGAGCCATCTTCCTTCTTTTCACAGCCAGACCCTTCCACGTGGTTGTGCTGGCTGCAGGCAGCTTCGGCAACTCACTGTACCTCCCCATTGCTTAGCTTTCAATAAGGTCGCCAAGGACCACGCTGATAAACCCAGTGGGTTTTTTTTGTTTGTTTGTTTGTTTTTGCGGTACGCGGGCCTCTCACTGTTGTGGCCTCTCCCTTTGCGGAGCGCAGGCTCCGGACGCGCAGGCTCAGCGGCCATGGCTCACGGGCCCAGCCGCTCCGCGGCATGTGGGATCCTCCTGGACCGGGGCATGAACCCGTGTCCCCTGCATCGGCAGGCGGACTCTCAACCACTGCGCCACCAGGGAAGCCCCAACCCAGTGGGCTTTTTACTCTTCCCCTGACTTGATTTCTCACTGGGAGTGTCCTGTCTCTTCCAGCTCCAGGGCTCCATGACATCACGGTCTCTGGGTATCATGCCTACCTCTGTGTCCTCACTGTTTCCAGAATCATTTTTAGGCCCATCCTCCTCCACCTGGCCATTAAATGGTAGTGTTCCTGATGTTTTTTTTCTTTTTCTTTTTTTTTTGCTGTAGATTGTCTTTTCTTGTGAGTTTGTACTTAGGAATGTCTTAAGACGCAGGGTTTCCATTACCATTTGTGGGTGGATGAGTGTCAAGTTCTTTTCCTCTGAATTCTGAATGCATAGAAACAATTGCTATTTGACACCTTTATCTTCTTTATTTTTTTTATAACTTCCAAATTTTCTAAACATAACTATTCCTATATTCAAAATAACAAAGTATCAAGAAGAAAAATAAAAAGGATTCAAGAAAGACCACAATGAAGAATATTAAAAATGAAGGGATCATGACATTGGAGGTCATATTTCATCAAGGATTGGGAATATTCAGACAAAGGGAACAAGGTGTAGGGAAATGAATGGTTCTCCATAGGGAATATTTACCTGGACTCCTTTTACATTTTAATTGAAAAATTAGTGATCTGAAACATTAAAATCTCCATGATTGCAGATTATATCTGTCTTTGTAGAAAATAATCAAATGTCAGTTGTAGAGATAAATTTCCTATGATTCACTGCAAATATTTTTTTTTTTTTTTTTTTTTTTTTCTTTTTGCGGTATGCGGGCCTCTCACTGTTGTGGCCTCTCCCGTTGCGGAGCACAGGCTCCGGACGCGCAGGCCCAGCGGCCATGGCTCACGGGCCCAGCCGCTCCGCGGCATATGGGATCCTCCCAGACCGGGGCACGAACCCGTATCCCCTGCATCGGCAGGCGGACTCTCAACCACTGCGCCACCAGGGAGGCCCGCAAATATTTTTATTAAAAGATTTTCCCAAATAATTTAAATAGTTTCCCGATTCCATTGTCCAAAATTGTGCTTGAACTGCTGATCTTTATGCTTCCTTTCTTTTAAAATTGGTATTGGACAACATGGTGCAATCTACTGGATACGTGATGCCCTGTGATAACAGGAAGGACAGTTATCCTCCTGCTGGGCAACGTGGCCCTTCTTTGTAGGGATTCTCTGCAGAAACAGGAGAACCTGTTACTGCCAGTAAGAAGCTCTAAGTATCAAATGTATCAAAACCACAAATTACTGTTTTGAGGCCATGTATAGCAACCCTATAGGAATCTCTAAACAATTCCATGCTGCCAATCAATTTGGTTGGTTTTCTGGAGGCTTCCCCTATTTTCCTGGCTTGTTCCTATATTCTTGGATCATAATATTCTGACCACTTATAAAACTGCCCTCATAAAACTGAACTATGGTTTAAGATAATGCCCTTTCACCAAAAGCTGATGTTAAGAGGAAACAATGAAACTAAAAATTATGTATGAAAGAGTTTTTAAAAATAAAATGTGCTTTGAAGGGAATCATTGTTATACTGCTCAGTGTTCCTTGTATAAAGACTTACTGGATATGTACAATGTCTTTGCTTTTAGGATGCAATAACGGGATACAAATTCCTTGTTGTGGTCTGATGTCTAATGCACCCATGCAGGTGGGCAGTGCGAAATGAAGGCTGTCTGCCACGTGAACACTGGGCGTTGCCTCCTGATGTGTGAGGGTCTCATTTTTTATTTTGCATTTTGCCTGTGTTTGGGAAGGTACAGAAATGAGCTGCTATTTTAGAGTCCGTATAATGAACTGGGAATTTGTCAGGCCTACTATCTGGCGGTAGTTTCATCACATATTTGAAAACCACATGATCATATCTCATATACAAAGCCTCCCTAAAGAAAGAAATGTGGCTATAATTTGGATCCGCTTACACGCCAGGAATGGATTGTATCTTGAAAGACACCTGGCCTTGCTGACCGTCAACTATTTGGAATGAACACAATGATGATAAATGCAACTGTGGTGAGAAAATTAGCTAAATGGATTTGTAATACGTGCCTGGATCTTAATTTTGAGTGTTGTCTGGATCCTGAATTCTTACTTAGAGGAATGAAAGCTTATAATTTTATGTCCTAATTTTCTAAGAGACCCTGACTTCTGCAGTCTAGAGCAGCACTATCTTATGGAACTTTCTGGAAAGATGGAAATGTTCTCTGCACTGTTTGAAAGGATAGCCACTAGCCACATGTGGCTATGGAGTATGTTGTGCTGGAGCAACTGAGGAAATGAATTTTTTATTTATTTAATTTTAATTAGTCAAATTTAAATGTACACAGTCATACAGGACTTGTGGCTACTGTATAGGACTGTATAGCATTGTGTACTGGACACTGTTTTAGTGTATAACATTTCTAGAGTTACTAGGGTTCTAAGACTGAAGAGTTACATTTAATTCCAACGTCATAATCTTTACAATACAGAAGGAGCCATATAATGCAAAAATATAAACTCCCCATGAGGATGAGCACGTTGAGAGTGAGGACAAGGTTCCGTTATCTTTCCGTCCTCACAGCATCAGCTCGGAGTCTTACATGCAGTGGATCATCACCCATTTCCACCCCTGTATTATATAGCAGTGGGCAGAGGCTTAGAATGACAAGGAAAAGGACATTTGAAACACATATAAAAGTTGTATGAGGGCTTCCCTGGTGGCGTAGTGGTTGAGAGTCTGCCTGCCAATGCAGAGGACACGGGTTCGAGCCCCGGTCTGGGAGGATCCCACATGCCATGGAGCAACTAAGCCCGTGCACCACAACTACTGAGCCTGCGCGTCTGGAGCCTGTGCTCCACAACAAGAGAGGCCGCGACAGTGAGAGGCCCGCGCACCGCGATGAAGAGTGGCCCCCGCTTGCCACAACTAGAGAAAGCCCTCGCACAGAAACGAAGACCCAACACAGCCAAAAAATAAATAAATTAATTAATTAAAAAGAAAGCAAATTCTTGAGTCCCACTCCATTCTATAAAAAAAAAAAAAGTATGAAAATCACAGCAACTAAGAACATGTCTGGTTTGAGGCTTTAACTGTAATCTTGATCACCCACAGGCTTATTTCGTGTTCAGTTTAAGCACTCATGAATAAACCAATACATACACAAATACATAAAGATACCACTCTCACATAAGCTTTACACAGATACATGTGCTTCCTGTAACTTACTTGTAGACACAGAGTTATTTCCCAGATCCCTAGGGGGTGTCCTTATGCTTCTGGTAATCCACCTCCTGTCATGTCTTATTGCTTAATTATAGTGATGTATTTAACTTATTAATCACAAGAAAACAGTAATTTTTCACTTTAGAAAAGCAATGTGCTCATGGTGCTACTTAGAGAACACTTCTTAAGAATACAGAGTACTGGAGTTAAGAGTCTCAAGGAAAGAGAATCACTGATGTTGAAATGTCCCTGGAGAAGTTAGAAACGTCTATAAGCGTGTTAAAAATAAACTGCCACAGTCCCAAAGCCTTTAATGGAGCTGGGAAAGCTGTTTAATGCACACTAACTTGCAGTGATCGCTGTAGTTTAAAATAGATTTTAATCAAGCACCATCTGCATAATAGGCTGAACAAACAACACAGAACTCCACTTATAACTCTTATCATGTAAAGTAAATATTATAAAATCTTCACCATAGTAACAGGGCATAGCACAGCACTTTTTGTGATGGTACTGTTTCTGTAAGTGCAAAATTCTGCTACTTAAATTCATTCTCTCTTTTCTTTCTAAACTATGCCATCTAAAATCCCCTTATGAGAATAAATTCAAATAAGCATGGAAAGAAAGTCATCTAGTTACTGTGGAATCAGCAAGGCTGTTAATACCTCTTTCATTTTATAATCGGGTTTATTATTATCATTAATAATAACAGTACACTTAATGACTCAAAACATCAATTATAGAAAACCATATATAAAATGGTATACTCTTGAGATGATTCACAAGTGCAGGGCATTGTATCAGTACCACAGTTTGTAAAATAAATTCATTTTTAAGGATCCTTGATTCTGCCAAAGATAACTGAGTTTAGTTTCAGGATGAGTTTAGCAAAAATACTCAGTGGCCTTATATAAGGTAAGAAATTTGGGTTACTGTCCAGAAAAATCACTTTAAAGTGAAGAAAAGATTTGATTGTAATTATATACACCTGTCAGTTATGTTTATCAATTTTGTTAGATTCATTTGGTCTTTTCTAACTTTGCCTGTCTAGGGCAATATGTTTACTTCTTATTATTTTTGATTGAGGGTTTCTCCTGCCTTACACAGAATGCACAAGCTATCAATATATGGTCCCAGTGAATAAAATGTCAGGTGCCTACGTGTAGCCTCACTTGAGTTTTATTCCATGACTTAATCAAGTATGCTCAATTATCCAGAGTATGAATCATCTAAGAACATATACACCTTGAAAATACTATATCCTAGTATAATTTAATTACTTAAATGGATTTTAGGAACCATTATTTGGAATCGAGTACTAACTGGCTGCTCGACTGAATTTTACTATTTTCCCCAGAACTACTTTGCTAAGTTCAGCCTTAACCAATGGGATACTTTATTTTTGATAAAAAAAAAAAGTACATATTAGTTGCTGGGATACTTTTAAGAAATTCTTAAAAGTATCATGCATATTATATCATGTGAAGTGTTTAACAACTGTGTAATAAATACAGTTCAATGTGGAAAATACCAGACTTTAAAATCCCAATTTTAAATATTCTGTCCTAATGTTAGACAGTGTGACCAGACATTTGGTACCAACATTGCTTGATTTCACCTCATGTTTATAGAAACCTGTCTGCCTATCATTTTTATTTTATTCCAGGAATCTTCTAGCCTTCAGAACGGTGGTAAATAACAAGTACTTTTCTAAAGGCTTATTTAATTGTTGCTCTAGTGACACCCTATTTTTTTTGAGAAAAAAATCCCTTCTCTTTCTGTCCAGTATGGTAATGTACATGCAGTGATGAACTAGCAAATTCTAAGAAACTCTTAAAAGCAAAAAAAGTAAGCAAAAGCAGTAACCCGGAGAAGTAAGCAGAGTACTGAAGCCAGCTTTCATCTTGAAGACAGCTGCTGAACCTGGTGAAACTGAGTCAAAGGCACAGCAGATAGAAGACAAAGCCCACGGCTAACCAAAAACAGTGGGATGTTTAACGGGAGGCTTTCTATTAAAAGTCAGGACACAAAAGAATCAGACTTTCAGTGCAGGGTGAAATAAAATGATTTCCCTTGCATGTTCCCTCCCGAGACCTGCAAGGACGATTCTGAATGAGAGGGGAGGAATATCTTTTGTGATAATTCACAAACAGAAGCCAGCTTTTGTAAGGATTTATAACCCTGAATGCATACTACTCGAGTGGTCTGAAAAACTTTAAGCCCAAAGCGGTTCTAGATTGTAATGGTCCAAGATTCTTGGGATGCTTGGCAGAAGCAAACGCAAATCATCCTTAGAGGAGTCCACTTTCCAACCAGGTCTAACAGAATTCTCATAAAGTTCTAATGACTATCAGCTGCTATTCCAAAAGCAAAAAAGCAAAATGAAACAAGGCAGTAAAACCAAGAGCCAGCAGCAACAGTAAACAATAGAATCAGACCCCAAAAGGCATCACGTATTGGAATTAGCTTAAAGAACAAAAGAGATTAAATCTATGGATAAGGAGGAAGCAACTAAAAAAAACAAACAAAAAAAGTCCAAACAGATTTGAGAAAGAACCAAATAAAACTAGAAATATAAAATAATTGAAATTAAAACCTCAATAGATCAGCTTTAATTTCAGATTTGATATAGCTGAAAATTGAATTACAAACTGGGAAATTGATATAAATAAATTAATTAGAATATAATACAGAGCAAGAAGGAAACAGAAAATATGAAAGAAAAGAGTCATGGAGGATAGGAAGAGAAAGTCTAGCATTTATCTTATCAGAATTACAGAATGAGAAAGGAGCAAGAATAGGGTAGAGGAAATTTCTGGAAAATACCCAGAACTGATGAAAAACAGAAATATTTAAATTTGGGGTAAATTTAAAGGAACCCACATACTACACAATGATGCTGCAGGACAGCAAAGGCAGGAGACGATCTTAAAACTAGTCCGAGAACAGAGGCAGATTACTTTCAAAGGAAACACAGTGAGGTAGCAGAATTCTCAAAAGCAATAATGAAAATCAGGATTCAGTGGAGTAATATATGATCTTCAAAATGATACTAGAGAATCACTGTCAATCTAAAATTCTTTTCCTAGTGGACGTACTTTTTAGGGTAATCATGTTCCCAATAGATCCTCACGAGAGAAAATTTTAAAGGCATAGGGAAAACGACATCAGACGACAAACTTTACATGTGAATAAATCTAAAGAAAAAAGACTATAAAGACAATAAAAGTAGTATTTCATGGAGTTCATAAAATTCCATTTAATTTAAATTTAAGATAAGTTATAATTTAAATTATAATTAAGATAAACAACAGCAATAACTGCTCCAGTATAAATGGAAAGGAGGGTGTTTGGAGTTAAAGTAATTTAAGAAGGGTAAAGATATTGATCAATGTTAGACTTTGACGCATTTGTGTGTCAGGAGTAGTTACTAAATAAAGAGAAAGATTATAAAATTTCCAGGCTTAAAATAGGAAATTTTGGAATGAGAAAAGTAAGAACAATCTTAAGGAAGGTAAGAAAGAGAAAAAGAAACATAGACACGTGGGACAAATGGAAAGCAACATATCAATACTGAAATGAGAAATAAACCCAAATATTTTAGTATTTATATGAATGTAAATGAAGTCAGTTTCCTTTGAAAGTAAAAATTTAACTATATACCACTGACAAGAGACACATATAAAACTTAAGAAGACTTTTAGCAGAGAAGCTGAAAGTAAAAGGATGGAAAAATATATCTTGTGATTCTTAGCCCATAATTTCCTTAAAGGGAAAACTGTGCTAAAAATACAGTTGTAATGCCAGATACTTTAAGTGTCTTAAAGTGTCTGTTATATTACACATATTGGATTACAGGCTTAGAACCACAAGCTACCCGAGTTTGTATTTCTTTGATGTTTGACTGCATGTCTAGTTTATGACTTCAGGCTGTCAACACAGCTCCAGGGCAATCAAACCGTAAGGAGTGTTTATAAGGTGGTAATTTATTTTACTGATATATTTACAATATTTCTCTCTGTCAAAACAAAGTTATTTCATTTACTTGTTCAATTAGATAAACTGGAATTAATATGCAATTGCTTAAGAGAGCACAAAGTATTAAGAGGGAAGGTTTAAAGGCTTCTTTTTCAGGTGTGAGACTAAATATTCTTTTTTTAGATCTCGTTAGAAATGATTTAAATGATCGTTTTGACTTAACGCTACTTCACATTTAACTGGAGCTGTTGCAGTACAACATTCCACATAAATCCTGCTCATATATGAAGGAAAATTCCGGTTTAATCATTAGCTGTGATGGAGGATGCCTGAGCATTTTCATCAGGGGACTTTTTTTAGCCGTTTAATAAACGTAAGTTGAATAAATGGGCAGGAGAACTTTGTACTGGAGAGAAGGTGAAGGACAGTGCGTAGAGCCGGAATGGGAGGATGGATTTTGAGATGGAAAATGCACTTAAACTCAACATAAATTTGAGAACATCTGTGTAGACAGAAAGTCATTTTAATGAGGCATTCTTGAGAAATCCACCCCTAGGTCTTCACACATGGCTTATTCAAGACTATACGACTATGGAATATAAATTCCACTATACAATGCTTACGTGATCATTAATAATAAGCTATACATTACTTTGAGATACGGATGTTCAGTGATTGGGTGGGATAGTCACTGGCAAAGTTTCCTACTAGCCTGGAAACTCATAACATACAAATTCATACCTCAGCAAAACTGTAAGATATGGACCTTATGCATCAATAGAAAGTGGCAGAACCTGTCAATATTAATTCTATGAATTTCTGGTTTCTACTCAGTCTGCTACTCGTATAAATTGAAGAGTGTGGAAAATGCTATTGTAAGAATAATCCTGCATAAAATTTACTGTCAGAAGATGCCAATTTTGCATTAATTTCCTGAAGTGTCAGCAGTGAATACTGATAAAGATATAATCCAGATGCACAAATTGATCTTTACTATGAGTAGAACATTAATTTTTCCCCTTGCAATATAGTACTTAACATCTGTGTTTAGAAATTTAACTTGAATTATCCACGCATAATTTGATATCTAAATCACTGGCCACAAACAGATTCCTGGTGTTCACACTTAGATCCAGGTGCTCATCAGCTGGAGACACCATTAGAATCATATAAATTTTCTTAAAAATTTATTTTGCCCTCGAAGTGATCAGCCAAAGGTCAGGCTTTTACGAGCCCAATACATTATTTATGTAATATCAATCAGTCTCCTCCGTCCTTTTACTTTCCCTCTTGAGAGGCTGGCTCACTGACAGGGAGAGACTGTGCAGGTAGAGGGGTGCTGATATCTAGCTGTGCAGCTGTTCTGAAATGTACCTGGGATTTGTTGTCATCAGGGATGGTAGACAGCAGACATGGAAATGAATGAAGTTTACACTCACACAAACCTAGAAACAGGAGGCCCGGCAGGGCGTGCAGGGTCGTCAGGAGGCAGAGATGGGAGAGGGCAGAGCGTGCCCAGAGCCTTTACTGGGGGTTTTGTGGGAAGGAAGGGGCGAGGCAGGGGAGGTACACTGGGTAAGCTCAGGACTGGAACGTTTGAGCAGTTTCAGTGGGCTTGGCTCCAGAGGTGGTCCCTAGTTGTCCATACCTAGCCCTGGGGGGAAACCCGGCGGGGGGTACTGGCGTGGTGTGTGAGAGTTTGATAAAGGAGATGACTGGGGAGTGGGCTCTGGATTGGTTGCTGTGTTTATCAAAGATGCGCTCCCAGGGGAGTCATTCACTATCTCTAGGAATTAGCTACCCTGGTAGTGCTTCCAGGATTAAGGCCCTACATGCCAGAGCTTCAAGAGTACTGAAAATAATAAAATATAGCCAATATAGCAGCCTTGCCTTTGTCATCAGGCTAAATAAATCTACGTGTCACTATCTGGACTGTTCACAGATTAGTGTAGCTATAGCTATTGTTACGTTAACCACGGAGATCAGAACCCCACGGTATTGCCATTTGTCTCCCCAAAGCAAAATTCTCACAAAGTGAAAAGAAAACAAAGGGCTGACACAAGTGGCAATTCATTAGTGACATAAACAAAGAGGAGGAATATGAAGTATGCATGTAGCCACCAGTGTTTTTCACAGTAACCAGGCAAGGGCCCTTCTCACTGGGACAAATTTGGAAGATGCCTGACTGATAACCAAGGCAATAAAAAGATTTCGATGTTCTTGACGGAGAGTGTACTTGGTTATGGTGCAGTCATTTGAAAAGGCTGCCTTGAACACTTTAAAGAACTAACTACCTTTTGTAGCTAATTTTCCAAAATAAGGACAATTAAGACCCACATTTTTATACAGATAACTTAAGGCGGTGCAGATAGACAGACAGACAACCATACTGGCCTGGGGTTAACAAGAGATAGGTAATGAAACACCTAGGCTCCTTCATCTGGAAGGTAGTCATCTAATATCTCTGGCCCTTCTTTTCTTCATCCTAAATATGAAATTTTTTTAAAATAAATAAATAAATTAATTTATTTTTTGGCTGTGTTGGGTCTTTGTTGCTGCACGCAGGCTTTCTCTAGTTGAGGCGAGCGGGGGCTGCTCTTTGTTGCGGTGCGCAGGCTTCTCATTGAGGTGGCTTCTCTTTGTTGCGGAGCACGGACTCTAGGCACATGGGCTGCAGTAGTTGTGGTACGCGGGCTCAGTCGTTGTGGCTCATGGGCTCTAGAGTGCAGGCTCAGTAGTTGTGGCACATGGGCTTAGTTGCTCCGCGGCATGTGGGATCTTCCCAGACCAGGGCTCGAACCCGTGTCCCCTGCATTGGCAGGCGGATTCTTTTTTTTTTTTTTTGCGGTACGCGGGCCTCTCACTGTTGTGGCCTCTCCCGTTGCGGAGCACAGGCTCCTGACGCGCAGACTCAGCGGCCATGGCTCACGGGCCCAGCCACTCCGCGGCATGTGGGATCTTCCCGGACCGGGGCACGAACCCGTGTCCCCCGCAACGGCAGGTGGACTCTCAACTACTGCGCCACCAGGGAAGCCCGGCAGGCAGATTCTTAACCACTGCGCCACCAGGGAAGTCCCCTAAATATGAAATGTTTGGATAAGATGATCTCAAAGGATTCCTCTAACCATAACACACACACACACACACACACACAGCGCCATCATTATATCCCTGGGATGTTGCCTTCTTAAAATAAGGTGGTTAAATTGAAAGATATTTTGGAATGAGTGGTGAATTAAGCTTGATTTTGGACACTGAGTCCTACAAGATTATTTATTTTCCCTGACTCACTATGCAGACGCTATACTGTGTGGGTGCAACCTATTTTTATGTTTAATATATTTGCACTGAGAGGATTTGTTAGGAACTTAAAAATGCAATTGGACAAGCAGGTGATTTAATCCATTCGGTCCCCCACCAACGGTTCTCATTTGGACGACATAACTTGCATCCACTATAGTTCAAGGGAAGTGCCAGTCAATAGTTTTTTTAGGCAGCAAGCCTTTCCTATTGGTCCCCAAAATAACTTAGTCATACCTTAGAGGTATCATCGCCTTCATCCTCGTGCACTGAGCTGGACGGTGAAGGAGTTGCAGACTTGCTTCCGGGAGGAGACGGCGAGTTGTGGGGGACACTGCTTCCCCCCATGTTCAATCCAAGCTGAGCACTTAGCTGTGATTGGTTGATGGTGGTGAGCTGGCCATGCTGCATCATGCCTGGCTGCTGCCTGAGCTCTGCAGGCTGACCCCTTGGTCTCATGGCTGCCATCTGAGGATGGGAGCTATACTGACTTCCTTCTGGGCTCCGTATATCTTGCATCTGTAAAAAAATTGCAGAGGAATAGTTTTTCACAAAACTTGTTTCTGGAAAAAATTCATAAAATTCCCTAGGCTTTAAAACTCCGTTAGCATGTCCTGCTAAACTATACACATTCCCACCCTGTCACTCAGAGTAGGATAATCCTAACAGTACATATCACCCTGAATTTGAGAATTCAGTCAACATCACATTTCATTACTCAAGACCTGGTTGGTTATATTTACAGTCCTTCTTTACACTGCAACGAAATGCAAACATATAGCATTAACGGCTATTTATGGTGTAAGTTTCAAAATATTGATGCTTATTAGAGTGTCAGTATTATATAATTATTAGTGATTACAGCATTCACAGTAATTCATGAAACTATTTCTTTGATTCTCATCATTTAAAAAAGGTTTTGAAAGTTAAGCACACTATGGTTCTCAGTTTAATTCTATATAGGTTAGTACTGGCCAAATGATCTACGAACTTCCGACGCAGAACATTTATAGGCTGGTACTAACCAATTGATTAATTGACTATTGAAATGATTTGACTACACAGTCCGATTTGAAAGTAAAGCTCTAAAGTTGCAAGGTCACCATATTAATCCATTATGCTATCTGGGTCACTGCTTTTTAGCCTTAATGAGACTCACTCTTACAATTCAAACAGTGAATTTCATCTCTGCAAGAATTAGAATTAAAAGCATTGGAGGATGAAGCTCTTAACATATCTAGAGGTCAAATGTGTTGTAAGAAGAGTGTGGTGGATTTCACTTAATGTTTCTCTGGCATTTTCAAACTTAAAATAATGGGGACTATTTTGTGGTGCTTACAGAAGCAGCTCAGTTTTGTTCACTCTGAAGGGCACTGGAGAGTTCATGCAGGTAGAGGGTTTATAAAACAAGAGAGAGAAAAAAAGAAACAAATGGAAAAAAGGGGGGCAATGAAGAGATATATGTTAAGGTTACATTTGGGAATGGAAAAAGTAAAACTAATGTTACCTTTCTCTATTTCATTAAAAAAAAAAACCCATATAGTGTCAGAATGCTTAGTAACTACCCGTCTGCAAATGTTACCACCATGACATGGAAATAATGAAAAGGTCAATTAAATAGCTTAGTCATAGGATTTTTTTTTTTCTTTTGGTAATAAAATCATTTTCTACCAATGCTCTCTAGTCATTTTACCAACCTAGTTAGACCTCCCTGAAACTGGAGTGGTGACTGAAGAGGTGTCTGCCTGTGTTCTCTGCATTACGTTTACTGTCTCCACCGTAAGGCATCTTATTAGTCAATACCTTTCGACCTTTCCAAGTCTTGCTACTGCTTCAACTTCAGACTCAGTTCTAGGAATCCTAGACTCTGGCTCTCCTGGGTGAAGGGTTAGTCTGGCTCTATGGCTTTGTACCCATTGATTGCCTGGTTTAAATCAACCTTTTTCCCATAATTTAAACCACGTTCCTCCAATCCTTCAAAAGTAGCTCATAGCTCTCCTTTTTATGAAACCCCTCATTAAGCAGGTATCACTATTCAGGGATACATGTTAGCGCTGCAGAGGCTCTAGTGACACGTTCTCAATCTACAGAAGAGGAGACTGAGGGGCTTTGAATGTCTGTTGAATAAATATATAAATGAATGACTAAAACCCAGAGATCTTAAATGACTTCCCCGAACCGCACAGTTGGAGTTAAAACCTACATCTCTCAATTCCAGTCTTTGATACTTCCTACTGTATTAAGCAGCTGATGCAATATTTTACGTGTCCCAAAGAGAGAGTTATAGTTAATTAAAGATAGTCAAAAACACCCATCCAATATTGCCTACCTGAATCCATGGTTTTTATCTAGCCCATTCATGTTGCCTCCACTCAGATTTACTAAAATAGCTTCTGTTCCTGCTTAACTGTTCCTATAACTTCCCTAATCTGACCTTCCCTGTGAAATAATACTAGCTTTCACAGTTATCCATAAAGTTGTGCCACTGAGTCTTTTTCAGGCCCATACTCTAAGGCCCTGAGGTCCTACTGTGTTCTTCCTTAGACCCTTAGCATGTAGAACGGGTGTCTCTTTGTGGGCACAGAGTAATGGGTGCCCATAAAGGGCACTGTCCTATATAGGGCAGCTCCCTCTCCCAGCCCTGCACCAAATAAAGCACTCACACGCATATTCAAACGTATCTGTTTGTAGAGGACACATGTTTAGAGCCCTGCAAATTAAAAATGTTTACTAACAAAATCATACTTTAAATTATCTTTCCAAACGTATGTAGCTAATTGATATCTTTATTTCTCTGTCACGTAAATCCCAAGTTACAAGCGTGAAGAGTTGTAACCTATCGGGAGCCCACTTCTCACTCTTTCAGAAATATTGTGGTTTTCACGTGACATTGCAGAAGATGATCTCTAAATTGACTTACACACAGAATTTCCAGATTTACGACTACAAATTTCACTTTAGAGCACCTATCTCTTCCTGCATTCTGTAATCTTTTTTATTGTTTTCTCATGCTAATTAGTGTGGTGGGTAGATCTCTGAGAACTAAAATTGTATTTCCACCTTTGTCATATTAGTAGAAGGAGGCGGGCATGGTGGAAGGGGGTAGGCAATCAATCTGGGTCGGGACCACAGAGTACTCAACAGGGTACCACTTTTTCAACAGACTCAGCATTAGTTCAAAATATGGCGTCACCAATGGTGTTAGGCCAGCAGACAGCAGCTTTAACACTGAATCGAAGAATAATTTTCCTTTGTGGAGGTGGCAAGCACGAATCAGAGAGCACACTCATCTCTTGAGGCCTCAGGTGCACTCAGCAGTAGAGCTTAACACCCTTGGTGACATTTCTGAATTAGGAGTTTTTCCATTTCACCTTGCTTTGACAGAAGTCAGTTTACTATTTATCGCTGCCTAATGTATAATATGGGGCACATTAAACTGGAGGGGCTCTGATTACTGAAAACTAAGAATAATTAGTCAGCTCATGAAGGCAAGCAAATGTTCTGATTACTGGTTTCCTTCTAGGAAGATCGTGACTAACTACAGGTCTTAATGTGAAATACGAAACTTCAACTTGCAAAATATGATTTCTTGTTACTCTCCAGCATTTTCAAGTTACCGTGAATAATTCCCTTAAGTCATGCTTAATCTCAGCTGCTGTTCTGACTCCCCCCAGCTCCTTCACTGACTTTATTCTTCTTACAACTTTCCACCCCTAAATGATTCCCTAACATTCTGGTTTTGAGTCGCATTTCTTCATCCAGCTAAGATGCATCATGATTTTGTTAATGGGGAACGTTCTAAATGAAAACGTGCAATTCTGGCCCAGACTCCAGGTCTAACTCTGCTAGATGTCACTACTTGGACATCACCCCTGCTGGAAAACCGAACAAGGTTTTCTTTCTCAAAACTATTTTGTACTCTGTGCCCAATTTCTTTCGATGATACCTTCATCCTCCCCGTCACTTCTACTCAAAATGTTCTAGTAATTTTGGGTTCATTCTTTTTCGATCACACTCTTCTTGTGAGTTCCACCGAGTCTGCTCTACAATACCCCTTCCATCTTCCCTTCCTCTCATTCACACACCATTCACGTATTTCAGGCCTTCATTACTTCCTCACTTGCAATAGCTACTTAACTAAAAAGAGTATCTTCACATCCACTCCAAAGAGTACTGTAAAATTAATCTTCATGAGCCAGACTCAAAACCTTCCCAGTGATATCTGCCTACTAAATTGAATCCAAAATGTTTAGCATACCATTCAAGATTCCAAATGAACTTTATTCCTTATAAGCATCCTTCACACACTTGATTGTTCAACCAAACCCAACTAACTGCTTTCCTTTGCCTCTCTCTCCCTTGAACATGTGCCTTTGTCTATGATGCTCTTTCAGCATTCACTTTCTGAGCATTTACTGTTTGAACTTTTGAAAAAGTTACAAAAAATACTTTGCTCAGTGATTTGTGGTTTGCACAGAACTATTACCTACTGGGCCTCATAGTTCCCCCTTGAGGTAGTCCTACAGAAATGGCTGTTTTGTACAAGTTTATTGAGAATGGTAGAGGATAAATGGTCTCAGATCTCTCTACCAACAACGATTAAAGTGGAAACATGCTTATTTTCCATATTTGTGATCTTTTTACAATTCCACGATGCCATTACCATAATCACATATCCAAACCCTGAATATACTGGGTTGGCCAAAAAGTGCCTACGGTTTTTAAGTAAAAATAAAAGACACATTTTTCATTTTCGCCAAGAACTTTATTGAACAACATATTCACCCTTTTATTCCACTACCTTCTGCCATTTTCCAGGCAATTCATAATTCCATCATCCCAAAACATTTTATTTTTTTGAGCAAAGAACTGTTCCAGGGGCCTTTATTTTTTTTTAACATCTTTATTGGAGTATAATTGCTTTACATTGTTGTGTTAGTTGCTGCTGTATAACAAAGTGAATCAGCTATACATATACATATATCCCCATATCCCCTCCTTCTTGCATCTCCCTCCCACCCTCCCTATCCCACCGCTCTAGGTGGTCACAAAGCACCTAGCTGATCTCCCTGTGCTACGCAGCTGCTTCCCACTAGCTATCTATTTTACATTTGGTAGTGTATATATGTCCATGCCACTCTCTCACTTCATCCCAGCTTACCCTTCCCCCTCCCCGTGTCCTCAAGTCCGTTCTCTACGTCTGCGTCTTTATTCCTGTCCTGCCTCTACATTCTTCAGAACTTCTTTTTTTTTTTTAGATTCCATATATATGTGTTAGAATACAGTATTTGTTTTTCTCTTTGACTTACTTCACTCCGTACGACAGACTCGAGGTCCACCCACCTCACTACAAATAACTCAATTTTGTTTCTTTTTATGGCTGAGTAATATTCCATTGTATTTATGTGGCACATCTCCTTTATCCATTCATCTGTTGATGGACACTTAGGTTGCGTCCGTGTCCTGGCTATTGTAAATAGAGCTGCAATGAACACTGTGGTACACGACTCTTTGTGAATTATGGTTTTCTCAGGGTATATGCCCAGTAGTGGGATTGCTGGGTCATATGGTAGTTCTATCTTTAGTTTTTTAAGGAACCTCCATACTGTTCTCCATAGTGGCTGTATCAATTTACATTCCCACCAGCAAAAGGGTTCCCTTTTCTCCACACCCTCTCCATCATGTATTATTTGTAGATTTTTTGATGATGGCCATTCTGACCAGTGTGATACCTCATTGTAGTTTTGATTTGCATTTCTCTAATGATTAGTGATGTTGAGCACCCTTTCATGTGTTTGTTGGCATTCTGTATATCTTTGGAGAAATGTCTATTTAGGTCTTCTGCCCATTTTTGGATTGGGTTGTTTGATTTTGATATTGAGCTGCATGATCTGCTTGTATATTTTGGAGATTAATCCTTTGTCAGTTGCTTCATTTGCAAATATTTTCTCCCATTCTGAGGGTTGTCGTTTTGGCTTGTTGATGGTTTCCTTTGCTGTGCAAAAGCTTTGAAGTTTCATTAGGTCCCATTTGTTTATTTTTGTTTTTATTTCCATTTCTCTAGGAGGTGGGTCAAAAAGGATCTTGCTGTGATTTATGTCATAGACTGTTCTGCGTATATTTTCCTCTAAGAGTTTTATAGTGTCTGGCCTTACATTTAGGTCTTTAATCCATTTTGAGTTTATCTTTGTGTATGGTGTTAGGGAATGTTCGAATTTCATTCTTTCAAATGTAGCCGTCCACTTTTCCCAGCACCACTTACTGAAGAGACTGTCTTTTCTCCATTGTATATTCTTGCCTCCTTTATCAAAGATAAGGTGACCATATGTGTGTGGGTTTATCTCTGGCCTTTCCATCCTGTTCCATTGATCTCTATTTCTGTTTCTGTGCCAGTACCATACCATCTTGATGACTGTAGCTTTGTAGTATAGTCTGAAGTCAGGGAGCCTGATTCCTCCAGCTCCGTTTTTCGTTCTCAAGATTGCTTTGGCTATTCGGGGTCTTTTGTTTTTCCAAACAAATTTTGAAATTTTTTGTTCTAGTTCTGTGAAAAATGCCAGTGGTAGTTTGATAGGGATTGCATTGAATCTGTAGATTGCTTTGGGTAGTACAGTCATTTTCACAATATTGATTCTTCCAATCCAAGAACATGGTATATCTCTCCACCTATTTGTATCATCTTTCTTTCATCGGTGTCTTATAGTTTTCTGCATACAGGTCTTTTGTCTCCTTAGGTAGGTTTATTCCTAGGTATTTTATTCTTTTTGTTGCAGTGGTAAATGGGAGTGTTTCCTTAATTTCTCCATCAGATTTTTCATTATTAGTGTATAGGAATGCAAGAGATTTCTGTGCATTACTTTTGTATCCTGCTACTTTACCAAATTCATTGATTAGCTCTCGTAATTTTCTAGTAGCATCTTTAGGATTCTTTATGTATAGTATCATGTCATCTGCAAACAGTGACAGTTTTACTTCTTCTTTTCTGATTTGGATTCCTTTTATTTCTTTTTCGCCTCTGATTGCTGTGGCTAAAACTTCCAAAACTGTGTTGAATAGTAGTGGCAAGAGTGGGCAACTCTGTCTTGTTCCTGATCTTAGTGGAAATGGTTTCAGTTTTTCAACATTGAGAAAGATGTTGGCCGTGGGTTTGTCATATATGGATGGCCTTTATTATCTTTAGATAGGTTCCCTCTATGCCTACTTTCGGGAGAGTCTTTACCATAAATGAGTACTGAACTTTGTGGAAAGCTTTTTCTGCATCTATTGAGATGATCATATGGTTTTTATCCTTCAGTTTGTTAATACAGTGTATCACTTTGATTGATTTGTGTAGATTGAAGAATCCTTGCATTCCTGGGATAAATCCCACTTGATCATGGTGTATGATCCTTTTAATGTGCTGCTGGATTCTGTTTGCTAGTATTTTGTTGAGGATTTTTGCATCTATGTTCACCAGTGATATTGGCCTGTAGTTTTCTTTCTTTGTGATATCTATGTCTGGTTTTGGTATCAGGGTGATGGTGGCCTCGTAGAATGAGTTTGGGAGTGTTCCTCCCTCTGCTATATTTTGGAAGAGTTTGAGAAGGATAGGTGTTAGCTCTTCTCTAAATGTTTGATAGAATTTGCCTGTGAAGCAATGTGGTCCTGGGCTTTTGTTTGTTGGAAGATTTTTAATCACAGTTTCAGTTTCAGTGCTTGTGATTGATCTGTTTATATTTTCTATGTCTTCCTGGTTCAGTCTTGGAAGGTTGTGCTTTTCTAAGCATTTGTCCATTTCTTCCAGGTTGTCTATTTTATTGGCATATAGTTGCTTGTAGTAATCTCTCATGATCCTTTGTATTTCTGCAGTATCAGTTGTTATTTCTCCTTTTTCATTTCTAATTCCCTTGATTTGAGTCTTCTCCCTTTTTTTCTTGATGAGTCTGGCTAATGGTTTATCAATTTTGTTTATCTTCTCAAAGAACCAGCTTTTAGTTTTATTGATCTTTGCTGCTGTTTCCTTCATTTCTTTTTCATTTATTTCTGATCTGATCTTTATGATTTCTTTCCTGCTGCTAACTTTGGGGTTTTTTTGTTCTTTCTCTAACTGCTTTAGGTGTAAGGTTATGTTGTTTATTTGAGAGTTTTCTTGTTTCTTGTGGTAGGCTTGTATAGCTATAAACTTTCCTCTTAGAACAGCTTTTGCTGCATCCCGTAGGTTTTGGGCCATTGTGTTTTCATTTTCATTTGTTTCTAGGTATTTTTTGATTTCCTCTTTGATTTCTACAGGGATCTCTTAGTTATTTAGTAGTGTACTGTTTAGCCTCCATGTGTTTGTATTTTTTACAGTTTTTTTCCCTGTAATCAATATCTAGTCTCATAGCGTTGTGGTAGGAAAAGATACTTGATACAATTTCAATTTTCTCAAATTTACCGAGGCTTGATTTGTGACCCATTATATGATCTATTCTGGAGAATGTTCCATGAGCACTTGAGAAAAATGTGTATTCTGTTGTTTTTGGATGGAATGTCCTATAAATATCAATTAAGTTCAACTTGTTTAATGTGTCATTTAAAGGTTGTGTTTCCTTATTTTCTTTTTCTTTCTTTTTTTAAAATTTATTTATTTTTGGCTATGTTGGGTCTTCATTGCTGTGCACAGGCTCTTCTCTAGTTGTGGCAAGTGGGGGCTACTCTTTGTTGCGGTACACGGGCTTCTCCTTGCAGTGGCTTCTCTTGTTGCAGAGCATGGGCTCTAGGTGCGCAGGCTTCAGTTGTTGTGGTTTGTGGGCTAAGCAGCTGTGGCTTGTGGGCTCTAGAACGCAGGCTCAGTAGTTGGGCACATGGGTTTAGGTGCTCCGTGGCATGTGGGATCTTTCCGGACCAGGGCTCAAACTGAATTCCCCTGCATTGGCAGGCGGTTTCTTAACCACTGTGCCACCAGGGAAGCCCCTCCTTATTTATTTTCATTTTGGATGATCTGTCCATTGGTGAAAGTGGGGTGTTAAACTCCCCTACTATGATTGTGTTACTGTAGATTTCCCCTTTTATGGATGTTAGTATTTGCCTTATGTATTGAGGTGCTCCTATGTTGGGTGCATATATATTTATAATTGTTTTATCTTCTTCTAGGATCGATCCCTTGATCATTATGTAGTGTCCTTCTTTGTCTCTTGTAATAGTCTTTATTTTAAAGTCTACTCTGTCTGATATGAGAATTGCTACTCCAGCTTTCTTTTGATTTCCATTTGCATGGAATATCTTTTTCCATCCCCTCACTTTCAGTCTGTATGTGTCCCTAGTCTCAAGTGGGTCTCTTGTAGACAGCATATATACAGGTCTTGTTTTTGTATCCATTCAGCCAGTCTATGTCTTTTGGTTGGCACATTTAATCCATTTACATTTAAGGTAACTATCGATATGTATGTCCCTGTTACCATTTTCTTAATTGTTTTGGGTTTGTTATTGTAGAAGACCTACAATACCTACAAACCTTCTCTTGTGTTTCCTACCTAGAGAAGTTCCTTTAGCGTTTGTTGTAAAGTTGGTTTGGTGGTGCCGAATTCTCTTAGCTTTTACTTGTCTGTAAAGGTTTTAATTTTTTCCGTCGAATCTGAATGAGATCCTTGCTGGGTAGAGTAATCTTGGTTGTAGGTTTTTCCCTTTCATCACTTTAAATATGTCCTGCCACTCCCTTCTGGCTTGCAGTTTCTGCTGAAAGATCACCTGTTAACCTTATAGGGATTCCCTTGTGTGATTTTTGTTGCTTTTCCCTTGCTGCTTTTAATATTTTTTCTTTGTATTTAATTTTTGATAGTTTGATTAATATGTGTCTTGGCATGTTTCTCCTTGGATTTATCCTGTATGGGACTCTCTGTGCTTCCTGGACTTGACTATTTCCTTTCCCATATTAGGTATGTTTTCAACTATAATCTCTTCAAATATTTTCTCAGTCCCTTTCTTTTTCTCTTCTTCTTCTGGGACCCCCTATAATTCGAATGTTGGTGCATTTAATGTTGTCCCAGAGGTGGTTGTTGTCCTCAATTGTTTTCATTCTTTTTTCTTTATTCTGCTCTGCAGTAGTTATTTCCACTATTTTATCTTCCAGGTCACTTACCCGCTCTTCTCCTCAGTTATTCTGCTATTGATTCCTTCTAGAGAGTTTTAAATTTCATTTATTGTGTTGTTCATCATTGTTTGTTTGCTCTTTAGTTCTTCTAGGTCCTTATTAAACGTTTCTTCTATTTTCTCCATTTTGTTTCCAAGATTTTGGATCATCTTTACTATCATTACTCTGAATTCTTTTTCAGGTAGACTGCCTATTTCCTCTTCATTTGTTTGGTCTGGTGGGTTTTTACCTTGCTCCTTTATCTGCTGTGTATTTCTCTGTCTTCTCCTTTTGCTTAACTTACTGTGTTTGGGGCCTCCATTTCACAGGCTGCAGGTTTGTAGTTCCCGTTGTTTATGGTGTCTACCCCTAGTGGCTCAGTTTGGTTCAGTGGGTTGTGTACGCTTCCTGGTGGAGGGGACTAGTGCCTGTGTTCTGGTGGATGAGGCTGGATCCTGTCTTTCTGGTGGCAGGACTGCATCCGGTGGTGGGTTTTGGGGTGTCTGTGAACTCAATATGATTTTAGGCAGCCTCTCTGCTAATGGGTGGCGTTGTGTTTCTGTCTTGCTAGTTGTTTGGCATAGGGTGTCCAGCACTGGAGCTAGCTGGTCGTTGAGTGGAGCTGGGTCTTAGCATTGAGACAGAGATCTCTGGGATAGCTCTTGCCAATTGATATTACATGGGGCCGGGAGGTCTCTGGTGGACCAATGTCCTGAACTCGGCTCTCCCACCTCAGAGGTTCAGGCCTGACAGCCGCCCGGACCACCAAGACCCTTTTGGGAAGTCTGAGGTCTTCTGCCAGCATTCAGTAGGTGTTCTGTAGGAGTTGTTCCACATGTAGATGTATTTTTGATGTATTTGTGGGGAGGAGGATGATCTCCACGTCCTACTCCTCTGCCATCTTGAAGGTGCTCCCCAGGTGCCTTTTACAGTCTTCCAGGGAACTGAAAGTTTTTCCATTAAAAGAATTTTGTAAAGACCTAAATAAATGGAAATCCAAAGGTGCAGTGTCTGATGAATACGGAGGATGAATCAGAACTTCTCAGCCAAGCTGTAACAGTTTTTGTCTGGTCATCTAAGAAACACGCTGTCTTGCGTTATCCTGATGGAAGGTAATGAGTTTTTTGTTGACTAATTCTGGATGCTTTTGTCGAGGGCTGCTTTCAGTTGGTCTAACTGGGAGCAGTACTTGTTGGAATTAATCGTTTGGTTTTCCGGAAGGAGCTCGTAATAGAGGACTCCCTTGTAATCCCACCATATACACGACATCCCCGTCCTTGGACGGAGACCAGCCTTTGGTGTAGTTGGTGTTGGTTCATGTCACTTACCCCACGATCTCTGCCATTTCATGTTAATGTACAGTATCTACTTTTCATCACCAATCACAATTTGTTTTAAAAACGGAACGTTTTCATTACATTTAAGTAGACAATCTAATGCAGAGATATGGTCAAGAAGGGTTTTGTTTTGTCTTAACTTATGTGGAACCCAAACATCAAAGGGAGTAACATAATCAAGCTGGTGCAAATGATTTTCAGTGCTTGATTTGGATATTTTGAGTATGTTGGCTATCTCTCACGTGGTATAACGTTGATTGTTCTCAATTAACGTCTCGATTTGATCGCTATCTACTTCAACTGACCGTGGAGCATCGTCCAGCAAGAAACCTCCAGCATGAAACTTTGGAAACCACTTTTGACATGTTCGATCAGTCACAGCACCTTTTCCGTAAACTGCACAAATCTATTTTTTGCATTTCGGTTGTGTTTCTACCTTTCCTGAAATAATAAAGCAGACGGACTTCCCTGGTGGTCAGTGGTAAATAATCCTCCTGCCAAAGCAGGGGACACAGGTTCGACCCCTGGTCAGGGAACTAAGATCCCATGTGCCACGGGGCAACTAAGCCTGCGCACCACAACTACTGAGCCTGCACCTCAATGAGAGAGCCCGCGTGCCACAACTAGAGAGAGAGAACCCACATGTCTCAGTGAAGACCATCCCATGTGCTGCAACTAAGACCCAACACAGCCAAAAAAAAAAAAAAAAAAGAAAATTAAAAAAGTTTTTTTAAAAACAGAAATAATAAAGCATAATATCCCAAAAATGTTGTTTTCTACCACCTTCAATATTAAAATGGCTACACAAAAATTCACCAATTTTGATAAGTCTTTTTTTAAATGCATGCTGATATGACAGCTGTCACATACGATCTAACAAAATTGTTTTGAATGAAGTTAAAGACAACTAAGTGCTATGAGAGCCACCTTATGGAAGAAAATCAATGAACCTTTTGGGCAACCCAATATTTTGAAGTGAAGTTCAAAAGTCAGCTCATCTACAAAGCTTTAAGAACCTTCTTATTGTGAACTGCCAAAGCATTGTTTGTACTTTCTTTGCGGGACATTACTTTTAAATTTCTTAAACGTGTATTCCTAGACAGTAATCATGATTTGTACATGACTAATGCATTTTTCAATCCTTCCTGAGGTCTCTTTTAGTTACATTAGGTATTCCAAGTATTCAAAAAATACCTGCCTAGTCAGTATATAAATGAAGAAATAAACACTACAAGTATAAACTGACTTTAACCAGTTTGATGATCTTTATTTTTTCCTGTGCACATCATCTAGCATTAGCCCCAAGATGAAAAGAAAATATGAATAATGTCTGTTTCCATTTGTGGCAGAAACCTCAAGCTGTACCCTCTAACACTCATTTACTTTTGTCTGGAGGGACAGGCCTCCGGTAGTTGGCTGTCTAGCTGGAAAGCTGGCTAACAGAGGGCACTGCCTCCTTCCTTTGAAGCTCTGTATGGCCATGTGACCATGTTTTGGCTACTGAAATATAAATAAAAGTGTTGGGAGGTACTTCCAGGAAATCTCCTTGAAGGAAGGGTTCACCTTCTTTTGTTCTTTTCTGCTGGCAAAAATGTGGGTGTGATGATTACAACTCAGGAAAATGTCTCGGACCAAGAGGCAGCGCCCTTAGGATGTTGGAGGCACAGGAAAGAAGCTTGAGTGTCCGATTATCATGAAGACACCGGACCCTGGACAACCTACTTACTGTGGCAGTATTTAATGTGGAAGGGAAGAAAATGTTCATCTTTTTTCAGTGGTTTTGAGTTTTCTGTTATATGTAGCAGAACTAATCTTGACTGATACACCCTAATAGATTATAAACCAAAAAAGCAGGGATAGAATCTACTTTGTTTACCATTTTAGCCCTAGTTATCTAGCACAGACCTTGGCACACAGTAGATACTCAACACATATTTGCTTGAGTTCCACTGAATAGATGCTCAGGTACATTTAGGATTGATGACTCTGGCTTCACATAAATAATACCACAAATCCTTGATCTTTGGAAAACTACATTTGCTAAATTCTCAGGACTCAAATGTCTCAAGGTACTTTCTAACCTGTGTGTGAATTTCTCATTTTGTTTATTTCAAGCCCAGTGAACCTTGTTTTTTCTTGGCTAAAAGTCCTGCATGTTGTTGGTATTTTAATTTTGAATGGCTCTTAATATTTATCTCCCAATCGGGGAAACTCAATCCATTGAAAATGGATGCTAGATTTCACTTTTTTGAAAACGGGAACTGTTTCCTTAAATTTTACAGATTGTTACTGAGGACCAATATTGTTCTTTAATTATGGGAGCTAACAAATGTCAATTAAAGTAATGGAGGAAGATTATGATGATGACGATTATGATGAACTCCACTGAGTTCCTTCAAAACCTTTTTGCAATTAATGGAAAGCAAAAGCTCAGTTAAAACCAATTAGGAAACCAAAGCAGATATCATGTGTTATCCCTCATGACCTGCCTTGTAATCCATGGCTTGATGCTAATACCATGTTTCTTTCTCCCCTGGCCCATACCTACAGCATAAGAGTGGCAGGATGAGAATACAGCTTGAGTGGGAAACTTCAGGCACGCTATTTGATACATATTTCAACACGTGTTCTCACGTCATTTTTCTTGGATTCTCTTTGAAAAGGAAAAGAAAAAAATACCCAAGTTGTTCATCTCAGATTATTTTAAAAAATGAATAACACTTTGGTAAAACTAATACCAAAAGAAAAGAAAAATCCTTAAAACAACATTAGTTGTATTCGTGACAAAAGGGCATTAAAATCTCACACTTGAACAGCACCAGAACAAATGAAGGCCTGCGTTTCAGCATTTAAAATTGTGTGTTTCACAATCCTTCAGAGTCTGTTTTCTTCTTTCAGATATCAGCATCCTTCCCAGTCCAACATGTGAACCTTGAAAGCTATCATTATCGCTGCCTCTAGCAGACAATCCATATCAAAACAGTCGTACACATAAAGCTCTAATGATGTCTTGGCTTTCTCTGCTCTGATCCAGCTGTTTGAGTGAACAGCAGTTGGTGAACAGAGCCTGGAACATGGGGAGCCCCGAGGCCTTATTTGCTAATGCGGCTCCACCAGCTGCTGCCTTCTGTGGGCTTTGTGGGCGAGGCCTGGAATTTTGCCAGTTGCAGCAGGAACAAGAGAACGTGAGGGATCTCTGAAGCCCTTCCGTTTACCCCTGTCTGTCAGAATTTGACACCCTTTGCTGATGAGTGCTTTTCCCAGGGCTATGAGGAGACCCCGCTGGCTTAGGCTGTGACAAGTGCTTACTCTCGGTCCCTTTTATACACACTATCAAACACACACCATCCTCAGCATCTAAAGAAAAACTTCTGAGCCTTGCTCTTGGTACCCCATCCAGCCTTGCATGATTAATCAGGCCAGGAAGGCTAAGCACTTCCATTTTTCTTAGGAATAATGCACTCTAAGAGGCTAGGAGAAGAATGTAAATGTTGATATTATTTAAGTCCCCAATTTGATTACATATTTTTGCCAGGGATTCAATTAATATGTAAATGTATACACCCAGACAAATTCGTGGGTAAATTTAGTAGTCAAATTTTATTTATTATTTTCCTAAATGCATTTCCAAGAGAGAGCTAAATTATTTGTTGTCCAAATTAAATCATTTCTATGTGATCTCCTCGTGTGATCTATTTATTATTTAAAAACGTATTTTAAATAAACTTTAACACTTTTTTGCTATTAGATTTCTGATTTTGAAGACTGATATTTAACGTCAGAAGAGGGGAAATCTGGGAAATACATATGCAGCTCGAAAGAAAGATTAAAGATTTTTATGAAAATGTATTTTTATCCTAATATTTGGTCAGAATAACTTGATTTCAACTCTGAAGTTCCAAAAAAATTGTTTTTGAATTTAACATTCTACTTTTCTTCCAAAAGACAATATGAACAAATAGTGCTCAGATTTCTTTACAGTGCACTAAAATGGAATATTTATAGTTTAGTTAGGATAGTCATCATAAAACTATTACAAGAAAGCAAGAACTCTGGAGCATAATTCATTAAATATTTGCCAAAAGCCCAGACACAGCACTCTCTAGAATTACTATCCTTGGGGAAGACTAAAACCACCTCGGAAAGCAAGCACTCATGTCCATGTGACCTTCCATAACACCTGACCATCCTCCTCCCTCAAACTGGGGTCTCTCCCTCATTGTAGCCTCTTCCATGAATCAGGACCCTTATTACACAAGGGATTTGATATGATAGAGGAAAACATCATTGAAAGTTTTAAACATCATGGCTAAAATTTATACTGGCTAAAGATCATTTTAAATTAAAAAATTTTAATTTAATTAATTTTTTGTATGCTCTCCCAGGGATGAACCAAAGATCAAACATCGAAGACAGAAAGCCACAGAAGGAGGGAGGACCCCCAACCTCTGAATATCCTCAGTGTCTTTGCCAGGTCCTGACCCTCCCTGACAGAGCTGGACTTCTATTTCTGTTACATCCCCTAGATCCAGAAAGAAACATCTTAGTTGCCCTAGTGTATGCATCCGGATTCATTTTTACAAACTGGAAAAGCAATTCTGTATCATTTTATTTGATTTCTTTTTCTTCCTTTTTCCAGATGGGAGGTAGTGTGCTATGGTGGAGGAAACCCTGCTCATGACATCATCAGACTAGCTCTGATCCTAATGAGCTGTCTTACTTTTAATAATTAATATGGCCCTCATTTTCCACCTCTGCAAAATAGGTGGATAACAACTTTTCAGCAGCAAATATTTATTGAGTGCTTACTCTAGAGGCACTGCTCTAGGTAGCAGGTAAACAACAGTGACCAAGCACACTAAAATCCCTCCCCTCCTCAGCTCGTTTTCCAGCAGGGCAAACAGACAATGTGATAAATAAGTGTTAGACGTAGTTTGTTTGATAGTGGTAAGTTTTAAAGAGACCAACCTGAGAGAAATGTACTGACCTTAATGCTTGCTTCAAAGTGCACTTGTGAGGATTACCTAGAATAAAAACTATGAACATGTTCTGCCAAATGTGAACTTATTTTGTGGTTGACGCTCACATGCATTACCTTTTGTGGAAGAGGCTGATGTTTACCTTTTGCTATCAACCTTGGGTTACTTTCCCTGACTAGTTCTCTTTCATGGTGAGCCACTGACATGGCTGTGACCAAGCATTCTGGCTGCCCAAAGCTTGCATCTGTGGGGACCTTCCCTGGGATAAGCTGGGCAGCTCATGTCACAGAGCACAGGGGTTCACTGTGAGAAAGTAAATAGCCCAGATAAAGATTGAACTTGTAACCCAGATGTTAATAGCTCCCTGATCAAGGCTAAGAGGCTAACTGGTAGATAAACAGTTCAAAAGAATTTTAATGCATACAAATGTATTGCAGTTCATAGTATACCATTCTCTCCAATCAACTGTGTACATACAGTCTCTCTTTTGGATCACAATGATGGCCGGGAGGTTACGGGGTAGAGTGAAGTCTTCTAACTGCACAGTTGGAAAGGTTTTTTTTTACTCAAATCGAGGCACTCCATTTTTGATTGCTTCATGCCAACACTCTGTCTCTTGCTGTTACTGCTAAGCTATCAACATTTCAGTGTTATCAAGCTTGACACTGTGCTCCAGGGAGCCCTTGAACGGGTCCCTCTGCCCAGCTCAAATAAGGGAGACACGCAAATGTACAGTGGGTGAGCTTCACTCTTAGTTGACAAGGAGCATCTCTCTTAATTCCAATTCATGGCAGGACATGAAGGCTCAGGGACTGGAATTTCTCCCGTAACTATCGATAAAAGGGTTTGGGGGACCATGCGGTCCACCCTCCGCTTCCCCAGACATCTGAATTAGCAGTTCCTACACACTTGTACACTTCTGGTAATAGGAGTCTATGAGTCTGCTCTGTGTCTACTGTGATTAGAGTCAGTGAAGCCCTTTATTTGTATAGATCCTGTCTTTCACATCTGCACTACAAAGTGTAGGCAGCGCTTTGTTCATGGGGCTAAAATCTTATATTAACATGTATTCAAACATGCTAATGTCTGTTCACATTTCCTCTGCTTTGAGGTTCTCAGAGAAGAGACTGAATAATGTGCCTTATTTTCAGAACTCTTTCAAAGGGTTGTGTGCATTGGAACAAAAAGAATGGATTGGAAGAATAGGTGATAAGAAAATTGGGAAATGTTATGAGACATGCCCTGTGGGAGTTCTGGTTTACCTACGAGAACTGGCTGTGTATATTTATAGCATCACAAGTCAGCTTAAATGGTCTTTTATATTATACTTAAACCTGAAAATTTAAGTGAATTTCATAGTTTCTACTGGAATATTAATGGGATGCTAGTAAAAGTAGAGATGTCAAGTGGAATATTGACATCTTAACATCAGTTCAGAAAAGTGATATTTGAGTTCATTTAGAGGCTCTTAAATCATTAGATACACATGACATTCCCTTAAAAGTATATCTCAAGAAGCAAAATTAAAACCATGTAGTCTGCTTGGCCCAGATAGCTTCCCTATGCAGAATATTTGTATGCTCCCAACTTACTGGGGACTTGAAGAAAAGTACAATTTTAAATTAGTATGTTATTATGGAAATCTTCCAATAATCCTTTTAATAATGTATTATAAAACATTAAAATAGCCTTTCTAAGATAGGAAAGGCTGGAAATCCTCTCCTATTGAGTATAATATTAATAAATTTGTAAAATCAGTCTAGGAAAATTACAATGTCTTTCAGTTCCTTTGAAGTGTCTGACTTGGTAAGTGACCTTAAGCCCCTTTAAAACAATTAAAAGATTCAAATATTTGTCCGCCAAAATTTTATAGCGTGTTAGATAATGGGGTGAACGTAGTTATATACAGTCTCTATATTTCTGGGTATACCTAATTTAGTTAATATTAACATTACTCACTCATTTATGCTTTTATACACTTTGAGTCATATAAGGTCAAGGTCTCAAAACTAATCATAAAACTACAGACTGCTATTCATGCTAATATAATAACTCTTTCTTTAAAACAACTGCCAATAAATTTCATTATAAAAAGTTATTAAAAGGGTTAAAAACCTATTAAATGTCAAAGAATTTGCCTGACTCAAACTTCTAATAAAGAAAGAGAATAGGCTTTCTTTCTGAATTATTTAAATCTTTACTGACTGTGCATTGAACCATGAAATTAGAAAAGTGTTATTAGAAGTGTTCTCTGGTTTTTATAAAAGTTGGAGCCCAGAATGTATCAAGCTATAGTCTTTAACTAGACTAGTTAAAGCCGTAGGTTTTTAATCCCAAATATATGGCTTCTACTGATATAAAGGTCATAATTAAAACTCTATCCTGTAACTTGGTGATAATAAAATTATTATTACAGAAGCACACATGTTCATTTAAAATATATGAGCTACATGTTCCAATTTTAATTTGGACAAATATTTTCAATTTTTTCAATCTTTCAATGTCCACTAACGTAGACTCACTTAACTAATAATCAGGTTTTAATGGTGGCTAATTTTAAAGCACTAAAGTTAAGAATCTGAATTATCTATCATTTACAGGTTTAACATCTACCAAATAAATATATGGTGAAATTAGATAATTATGACCTAGAGAGTTAAAAAATCACAATTCTGGGGCTTCCCTGGTGGCGCAGTGGTTGAGAGTCTGCCTGCCGATGCAGGGGACATGGGTTCGTGCCCCGGTCCAGGAAGATCCTACATGCCGCAGAGCGGCTGGGCCCGTGAGCCACAACTACTGAGCCTGCGCGTCCGGAGCCTGTGCTCCGCAACAGGAGAGGCCACGGCAGTGAGAGGCCCGCGTACCGCAAAACAAAAACAAAAACAAACAAAAAAAAATCACAATTCTGCATGATTATAACCCTGTGTGATAATGGCGTAAAATAAATTTGGGTATCCAGTATCAAAAAAAAAAAAAGCAAATACCCCTTTCACAGTTTGAATCTATTTCTCTGGGAAACTACACTTAGCACAACTGATTTGAACTGGTCTAAACCTAACAAGCAGGTAACTGTCCACACATCAGTCTCTTCAACTGCTCAGTGCCAGCCTTTGGTAACTGTGGTCTTAAGTTCTCTTATTAATAATATCTGATACTTGTTGGTCCCACCTTATATACCAAGCACAGTGCTAAGAAGTTGATAAGCATTGCCCTCTTTAACCCTCACAATAACCAGGTGAGACTGTCACACCCATGAAGGACCAAAGAGGGGATTCTTCAGTTACGCAGTAAGCGGACCGGCTGGAATTGGTCTCAGACTGCCTAACTGCAAAGCCTACATGACCCCGTGTCTGAACTGATGTTTTAAGGTGTCCTTTAAAAAAAAAAGATGGTTGAAAGAGCTTACTGGAGAAGATGTTGCTAGAATCTCAAATGACTGAATTTAATGCACTGATTCCTTGGGTATGAAATTCATTTCGATATATTTTCCTGCACACTTAAGCTAGGCCTGGTACTATTAGAGGTTCTCAGGGAAATAAAGACAGATATACTGTCCCTGTGCTTGAAGAGCTCCCAGTGTAGGGAGATATACTATAATACAAGTCAGAGGGGATTAATTCTTGTAACCGGAAGTACCCTACTGTAGAGTTGCAGGGGAAGGAGTGTGACTTACAAGTATGGGACTAATGGCTGACAGATGGTTCTGAAACGTGCAAATAATGCTGCAACAAGGAATGTGTCTGCATTGCATTGAAACTGTAGTGAGCACCACTGAGAATTAAGAGTGCTTTTCAACATAAGAAGACGTTTGGAAAATGGAAATGAGTAGAATTTACCTCTGGAGGCTATATTATTGACACTAGACACACCATCTGATTGTCAGAGGGTCACCATAGCTGCTGTATTTTCATGAAAGTAATGATTTGCCTATGGTAATATGAAATAAAATTGAACAAAAATAAAATAATTATGTGGCTTTTCCACTAAAGTAAAGGATGATTTTTAAATATTAAAAATTCAATGCACAATCAAATCATATTTTTTTAAAATGTGACTAAGAGCAATCTGATAGTTTGATTTCTGTTTGGGAATCAGCAGTTTGACTTCCAATCAGCAGTTTGACTTTTATCTCCTGAATCTTCGGATGCCTAGAGACTTAGTCTGTAGCTTCAAGACTATAAGTCAGAATATATTCTGAAGTATCAAGGTGTTCTAACTGAAAGAAGCCAATAAAACTCACTAACATTTGATGCTACATAAGCAGAGAGACCATTTTATCAGTCCCCAGACCATTTTATCAGTCCCCAAATATGAGCCTGGGTTCTAAAAAAATACCTATGGGCACACAAACACCAGCCATCTTCACCTGGATCTTTACAACATTCATTTCATTAACTAAAAATGTTGCCACATAAATTATGCTTTCACAGAACAAGTGGATCAAAACTTTTCTTTATACTGCCCCACCTGTCAATCAGCGCCATTCACCTGCTAGTGAAGCACGTTACCCAGAAGGAAGAAAGAAGCAAAACACTCTGTGAAAGGAGGTAAGTGCACAAATCTTACTGTAGGTCTAGGTTGGGCTCATGGATAAGTGATATGAAAGCTTCAGATCTCTCTGAGACAAAAAGGAAAAGTACAAGGAGTATAAAACAGATTCCTTCTGGGGAATGAGCACTGAGTGGACATCATTTGCTTAAAAAAATATATTTCCTTTCTCTTTAATAGTAAAAGTTAGCTAAATGGATGCTTGATGGGTTTATGAGAGCTGGTATCAGGAACTCTGAACAGAAAAGAAGCGCTTTCTACACATCACATTCAATTTTTGATGAAGACAACTTTTCCACCTGATTAATCATTGAGTGGCATCTCTCCCACCTGCTCTCCCTGAAGAAGTGGTGGATGGCTGGGACACTGGGGGAGCTGTTGATCTCGAAGCACAGTAAAGGGAGACCCAACATAAGTTTTAAAAGTGGTCTGCAAAAGGTTTATCCACAGGAGGGTGATGAACACATGTGTTGATGATAATGATTCTGATGTGGCCCCTGCCCTGACAGGAAGGCTATCTTAGAATAAAAATTCACTTAAATTAGCAGCAACTCTGAATATTCATGCCCATAATCTGGGTAACAAAATTTCGGTAAAATGTCTAAAAATTCCCAAGAAAGGGGGTGTCCCTTTTAATTTAATTTAATTTTAATTTAGTGTCTTGGTTTTTTGCTTAATTCTTGTTAAAAACTGTTCTAGCTACCTTTGCCCACTTTTCTGCCCCAGTTAAATAACTGATTCTAATTGAAATGTAATCCATATTCTTGTTATCATGAAGCTTGAAGGATTTCAAAAGCTTGGATCTGCCTCTCAATAATTGTTTTGTAGTTCTGTGGCTGTGGAAAGTGAACTAATAGTTTGCTGATCTGTGGACGCACCCTTCCTAGTGAACGTTTTTCTGATCTTTAAAGTGTTATGTGGCAAAAAGAAAAGTAAAATAAAATAAAAAGTAATAGTGAACTGAGAAGTCTGCTTGAGTGGACTCTTGTTAACAGAAACCTGCCACGGGAACTTTGTTTTTATATTAGAAGTTATACTCAATTTATTATTTTATTACTTTCCCCCCTAAATTTTAGTAATAGCATTGATGTATTTTAACAATAGAAAAGAACTACTTCACCTTAGATAAAGCCTAAAAGCCTGTGTTTAGGCTAAATCCATATACTAACAGAACTATTTAAACAATAAAAACCTGTATTATAAAAGAGTTTACTTGCATCTAGTACATACAGAAATTGCTGTATGAGAAGGTATACGGACATTTCATCAAGCATTGGTTCAAAAGGAAAGCCCAACAAGAACAGAGTTCTGGACATTAGAAAGGATAAATAATTTCAAGATTTGCATAATTACAAAGCTGATAAACCCCAAACGTTTCAATGCCACCAGAATAAAAATAGGAGCATTGTTTATTATGAAAATTTAATTGCAACAAAGTAACTGATAAAAACGACTGTTGTATTACAATTTACTTCTGGAGACGTAAGTAACTTTTATGCTTAAGCAATGCCATGAGAGCATCTAAGAACATTTCTCCAAAATTATACACTGCACCCAGAAAAAATGTTCATTGGTAGAATGGCCACTTAGAATAGTAGTAGAATCTTACTAATTGGTCAGTTATATATTGATACTTAATATTCTGCTGTCCCCTTATTCCCTGATAATAAAATAATCCAAATACCAATGCCAAATCGAGTAGCTTTTAAAAGAATGTTAAATATGTGTGCTACTGCAAGACAAGATATTTCTTGCAAGTTATGAAAAATGCACTTTGCTCATGGGTAAAATGTAGTTTAATGATATGGAAATAAGCTCATGGTTCCTCTGTATTGTATTTACAATTTTGTGTCTAAAACATATTTAATATCTCTAGCATAATTATATGACCACAAGATGACAATCTAATAAATGGGAAAAATCTCAATTACACTGATCAACTGAAGGGAAAGAGAAAAACTTACAACATTAAAGTTTAGAGCCTATTATAAGGGAACAAGAAAGAATATCTAGCCAGCAGTTTTTAAATTTAAAACCATCTGATCATTTTTCTACATTTATAAAATGTACATCTACATTTATAAGAGCTAATAGAAATTTCCAGTTACAATTTATTTTCTGAAGAAAAAAATGCTCTTGGAAAAGCCAGAAGTCAGAACCTTTTAAAAGATGCATTGCATTTTATTTCCTCTTTCACAGGCCAGGGGTATTTTAGTTGAAGACTAGAAATATTTGTATTTTCATGTTCTTTTTTTAATGAAACAGGCAGATAGCTTTTTTGGGGCTTACGTCCCTCGTCTTGTTTGCCCCCAAAACTTTCACTGTTTGTGGCACGCACTCAGGTGTGGCCTGGATTTGGTGGTGGTGGGGTGGAGGGAAGAACTGACTAGGGGCGGGTGTCAAGATGAATAAGGATCTACCCTTTGGTCTCTCAAAGGCAACCTCCTCAGAGACACTTGCCTTGACAGGCCTACCAAAGTACACTCATCCTCCCCATCCCAGGCATCTTTTTCACAGCATGAGGACTATCTACAATTATTTAGGGCAGAGCTCTGAAAATTTTGACATGCACATGAATCCCCTGGGGATCTTCCTAAAATATGATTCTGACCCAGGGAGTCTTGGGAGGGGCCTGAGATTCAGAGTTTCTGACAAGGTCCCAGGTGGTGCCAATGTGGCCGGTACATGAAGCCAAGTTTTAGTGGCAGGGCACTAATCAGTGTGTTCGTGATTGACTTCCCTGACCAAACTCTGAATTCTGAGAGCAGGGTCCTTTGCCTGCCTTGTTTGCTGCCCTTTCTCAGTGCAAGACTCAGGTACCCAGAAGAACTGGGCTCAGGGAGAATCATGCAGCAGCAAACTGAACTGCAGAACCAGCTGGTAAAACTCCCAGCTCTCCCAAGAGAGTTTTGTGGATCCTTTTGGTTCTTTTTTTTTTTTTTTTTTTTTTTTTTTGTAGTACGCGGGCCTCTCACTGTTGTGGCCTCTCCCGTTGCAGAGCACAGGCTCTGGACGCACAGGCCCAGCGGCCATGGCTCACGGGCACAGCCGCTCCGCGGCATGTGGGATCTTCCCGGACCGGGGCACGAACCCGTGTCCCCTGCATCGGCAGGCGGACTCTCAACCACTGCGCCAGAAGGGAAGCCCCTTTTGCTTATTTTCACGCCAGGAGATTATGGTATAGAATTACCGACAGACAATGGGGCACTTTGACCTGGCTTTTCAGTGGGTGGACTGATGAGAATGTTATTTCTTGCAGGTCTCAAGCTATTATTAATTAACTGGGGATGAGGAATGGGGGAGCCTCCAGCCACGAAACGTGACAGTTTATTGGCTAATGTGGGAATAAACCGTGACTCTTGGTCTTCAAAATTTTTCAAAATATAGGGCACAACCTTCCTAAAGTAGTTAAAAATTAGTGATTTAGAATTTCTTAACATGTAAATAACTTAGAAGACTAAGTGAAAATAAATTTTTATTTAATAAAATAAAAAATAACATTTATGTAATGCTGCAAAAGCACTGCTTAGAGGGAAATTTATACCATTAAATGCACGTATTAGAAAAGGAGAAAGGTCTAAAATCAGTAACTTAAGCTTTTATCTTAGGAAACTAGAGAAGGAAGAGCAAGTTAATTCTAAACCTAGCAGAAGAAAAGAAATAATAAAAATTAAAGAGAAATCAATGAAATTGACAACAGAAAAACAATAGGACAAAAAATCAACAAAGTCCAAAACCAGTTCTTTCAGAAATCATTAAAGTTGATAAACCACTAGTCAGGTTAACCAACAGAAAAAGAGAGGACACAAATTACCAATATCAGAAGTGAAAGAGGAGTCATCACTACAGGTCCCAAGCACATTAAAAGGATAGTAAAGGCATAACACAAAAAACTCTATGCCCGCAAATTTGACAATTTTGATGAAATGGAACAATTCCTTGAAATTAAAAAACTTCCAAAACACCTACAAAGAGAAATAGATAACCCAAAGAATACTATATCTATTAAATAAATTATTCAATAATTAACAACCTTCTAAAAGTAGTCACCAGGCCCAGATGGTTTCTACAAAACATTTAAGGAAGAAGTCATACCAATTCTCCATAATACCTCCAGAAATTAGCAGCAGAGGAAACACTGCCTAACTCATGCCATGAGACCAGAATAACTCTAATACCAAAACCAGATAAAAACACTGCAAGGAAACTATAGACCAATAACTCTCATGAACATAAATGTAAAAATCGTCAATAAAACATTCATAACTTGAATCTAATAATGCATAAAAAGAATTATACACCATAAACAAGTAGAATTTATCCTAGGTGTGCAAGGCTAGTTCAACATTAGACAACCTATCAGTGTAATCCAATACATCAACACACTAAGAACAAAAATCACATGATCGTATCAATAGATGCAGAAAAAGGTGTGAAAAATCTAAACCCATTCATGATAAAACCCTTAGCAAACTAGGAATAGGAAGGAACTTCCTCAACTTCATTTAAAATATGTACAAAAACTCTACAGCTAACATCATACTTAATGGTAAGAAACTGGATGTTTTCCCCCTAAGATCAGAAAAAAGGTAAAGATGTCTTCTTTCACCTCTCCTATTCCACACTGTACTAGAAGTCCTGGCTAATGCATAAGGTAGTAAAGAGATAAAACAGCTTGGAAAGGAACAAATAAAATCGTCTCAATTTGCAGGTGACACGTTGTCTACGGAGAAAGTCCTAGAGAATCAATAACAACAACAATGATGACGACAATTATCTCTTGGAAATAATAAGCAAGTATAGTAAGTATGCAGGATATAATGCTTTCCTATTTACCAACAGTTAAAAATTGGAATTTGAAATTTAAAAAATGCCATTTACAATAGTACTCCAAAAATGAAATGCTTAGGCATAAATGTAACAAAACATGTACAGGCCCTATAAGCAGAAAACTAAGAAACACTTATGAAAAAAATCAAAGAAGATCTAAATAAGTAGAAAGACATTTTGTGTTCATGGATTAGAGGACTCAATATTGTTAAGATGGCAGTTCTTTTCAACTTGATCTATAGATTCAACACAATCCCAATCAAATCTTAGCAAGCTATTTCATAGTTTTCAACAAACCGGTTATGGAGTTTATATGAAAAGGCAAAGAACCTGGAATAGCTTACATAATACTGAAGAAGAAGAACAAAGTTGGAAGATGTACACTGCCTGGTTTCAAGACTCTCTTTAAAGCTACAGTAATAAAGACAGCATGGTATTGGCAAAAGAATAGACACACAGATCAATGGAAAAGAAGAGAGAGTTCAGAAATAGACCCACACAAATATAGTCACTGATCTTTGGTGAAATAACTAAGGCAATTCAATGGAGAAATATAGTTTTTCAACAAATGATGCTGGAACAATTGAACATCCATATAAAAAAGAAAAAAGGTACAAGATCTTTCATTCAGTACAGGTGGAACTGTAAAATGGTACAGCTACTTTGGAAGACAATTTGACAGTTTCTTACAAAACTAAACCTAGTCGTACTATACAATTTAGTGATCACACTCTTAGGTATTTTCCCAACTGATGTGAAAATTTACGTCTACCTAAGAAACTGCACACCAGTGTTTACAGCAGATTTATTCATAATTGCCAAAAAGTCCTTCAACAGGTGAATGGAGCAACAAATTCTAGTGCATCCATACAACTGAATATTATTCAGTGATAAAAAGAAATAAGCTATCAAGCCATGAAAAGACATGGATGAATCTTAAATGCATATTGCTAAGTGAAAGAAGCCAGTCAGGAAAAGCTACAAGTATGTATAATTCCAACTATATGGCATTCTGAAAAGGCATTACTACAGGGATAGTAAACATTGGTTGCCAGGCATTCAGAAGGGAGAGGTGGTTAAATAAGTAAAACAAAGATAATTGTTCAGGGTAGTGAAACTATTCTGTATGATACGGTAGTGGTGAATACAAGACATTAAGCATTTGTCAAAACCCACAGAACTTTACTGCACAAAAAGTAAACACTCATGTATGCAAATTAAAAGAATATTTAGGAGGTTGTGGGTGAGATGCAGGACATCACAAAAGAATCTTAATGTATTGCAAGTGTATGAAACAATCTCATTAAAGGGGACGGGTAATAAGTTACTGACCTATGTGACTTTGGAAACGAGTAGAGTCTACAAGACTAAAGGTAAAGGAACTGTGTATAAGCACCGTATCCTACTTCATAAAGTTGTTTCCCACAGGAGTGTGGGTTAACAATTCTGATAACGTGAATACACACTTCCAGGAATGAACAATGAAGTAAATGGATAGCAGATGGTGGGGGTCAGGTTTCTCACGGCTGATGTGAGAGGCTACAGATAAGCAAGGGCAGAAGGCTATGGCAATGGATTAGAGTTGAGGACATCAGTATGAAAACTAGATACAGATGGTTACACATAGAAGTCTTTATAGATATGTGTATGTACACAGGTTAGTATTCATACATATATCCCCCTACTCTGTCAGCTGAGAGGTCCTAGAAGAAATGAAACCCCAGTAGCAATGGGCAAACGTGTAAGTTTCTCCAAGGAAAGGAAACAGGGCTTCTTGGAGAATGGCTGGTTCTAGGACAGGAACAGGAAATATACAAGATGAGTCTGGAGTATACTGCAGTAACAGAAATTAAAGTGTTCAAAATACCAAAAAAACTAACACCTCCCCCCAGAACACACACAAAGTGATGGGTGTACTCCAGAGGGGTACAAGAAGCCAACTGAAAAAGCTCCCAATCCCCAAAGCTGGAATAACTTGAGATAGATAGATAGACAAGACAGACAGATAGGTAGATAAGTAATATTGGATTATAACCTAAAATGTAAAAATAAACACTCATGAGCCCATACTAAAAAAGGTAAATGATTCAATGAACAAACAAGTAAAAAAATAAATGGGAGAGAACAGGCAAGTCTTCAATACGGGACAATTTCAAATAATTTATGTAGATACTCACCTTCAAGGATGGGGAACATAACTCCCCACTCCTTAAGTGTGAACTGCACATAACGACTTTCTTCCAAAGAGTGCAGTATGGAAAGGGATAATAAAAAAAGAGTAAATTTACAGTTTGGAAACTTCACAAACACTACTTCAGACAAGTGATCAAGCTTAACATCAACAGTGATAAGTCATATTGATAATATGAACCCTTGAAATGATCTGATGAGAATGGCACTTTATGGTTTTCCTCCTAAAACATTACTCCAATCTAATCATAGTAAAAACCTCAGGCAATCTCGACCAAGGGAGATTCTATGAAATACTTGACAGTACTCCTTAAAATTGCCAGGGTTATCAAAAACAAGTCTGAAAAACTGCCACAGTCCAAGAGGAGCCTAAGGATATATGATAACTAGATGGTGACCAGGAACAGAAAATGGACATTAGGGAAAAACTGAGGATATCTAAATAAAGTATGGACTTTAGATGAGAATAAGGTATTAATATTGGTTCATTAATTATGACGACTGTCCCATACTAATGGAAGGTGTTAATAATACAGAAACAAGGTCTGGGGTAAGTAGGAACTCCTGGTACTATCTTCATAATAATTTTGTAAATCTAACACTGTTCTCAAATAAAAAGTTTATTATAAAAAAAAAAGCTGACCCAGTTTTACTCCCAGTAGTTCAGCTATAAGCTAAACAAGAATCAGGTATATTAGTTTCCAAACCTGTTTATGCACGTTGTGTTTATTAATGCAATTGTCACATTTATTCAAATAGCATATAAACGGATTAAATTTGCATGCATGCAAAGAGAACTGTTTCTATATAAATTAAGTTTAATGCTCTGGAAAGGCTGAATCAAGACAGGCTACTTAAAAATTTGCTGCCTAATCATGACCTAACGATGCTGTAAAAGATTATGAAAACTACTGTAAAAATCCATAAAGAATCTTCTTTTGGATGGTCTCATAAGTCTCTTTAACTTCTTGCACCATTTTAAAGAAGTATAAAGAGAAAATATTCATAGACAAAGTTTTATGGCTGTTGTTCACATTACAAAGGCTGCCCAGGGTTGCAATCTTGGATGCAAACACTAAGACAGAGTGTTGGTCCTATCCCCAATGACAGGGCATTGACATGCTGAACTGCTTTTTTAACCAAGTAGCTACTGTGTTCTGATCTTTCTTACTACAATCTAGAAATTTTAATTACATGTAGAAGGAAGTTCTCTGCACACCACAATGTCACATGCGTGAATCAGCGTGAGGCTAAGAATGTCAGCACTGGATTTCTTTCTCCAACTGCTCAATGGCCTGGCATTTGACAGAATTGTGCAAAAAAAAAGGCACCAAACTTCTACTGTATTCGGTATGCTGGTATACTAGCAGAATATCTGAATACATTTGGTTTTTGCTCATGAGGGAGACTACATTTAGCTGTCTAGTTGCCAGAGGGTCCATGAATATTGGGTATTTCTCCTCTCCTCTACATTCTGTTTAAGGGCAGAGACCAGAGATTTCCTGACTTGTCCCTTCTAAAAGGAATACACAAGCCGAACGCCAGCACTTTTTCTCACCAAGATAGATGAGGACTCCTTGTTGGCCAAGTGTGACGGGAGCTGGACCCTATCATTAACCATACTGAAGGCAAACAAACTTCCAGAGTGTCCCTTTTACCTGGCTAGTGAATCTACTGTAAAGGACTTCATCCATCGGTGCCTGGCACACACTCCACCAGATTGCTAAGGGCTGGAACTGTGCGAACAAGCCCACCCGTGTTTTCATTATCCCCCAGTAGATTTTAAAAACGTGGGTATTCAACTTTCTGTGAGGGAATTTTTTACTTTCCACAGAAATACAGGAGTGCCTTTTCAGAATGATGGCATTTTAATTTTGTTTTGGAGAAGGACGAGTCCGAGGGGTGTTTTGAGTGTGTGTGGGTAGACAGTGGTAGGAATACGTGTGTTCCCAAGAACATTTTGGCTTCCTAAGACTGAGAGCACTAAGGTAATTCTGGCTTCTGGATTCACCTACTTGAGGCACTTCTGAGCCAAGATTAGAAAATCAGAGCCAAGGATGAGAATCGTGTACTATTTATTGAGAGGAGAAAGTCTATTTGTATTAGACTCAATGCCCAAAGAAAGATGTCTAAAACTCTCAATGGATATTGCACAATGCTGAAGGCAAAATTAATTTTCATCTATTTTAATTTGAAACACAGATATTATGCCATGAAAAACGTTTAGGAGGAGATAAACGGGTTGCAAATGATGCAAAAACATGTGGGGTCTCCAACACCAGAAGGCTGGAGTCCCTGTTATAACTGAGACCTTTGGAGATTGTCTTTATCTTTTCCACCCTGAAGGCTCTATCTAAACACTCAAGAGGAGGATTCCTACATTTCATTTGTTCTAGAGGTCAGTGAGCACACCGAAGGCCTTTCGAGTACAAATCAGAGTTCACAGTGCCTTTCGATAGTACTTTTTAGTGTTTGGGACTAAGTACAAGCCCTTCCTAGTGATGAATTCTGTCACTGCATCCGTGTCGCATGTGGGAAGACTACTAAGGAGATCTTCTATTTTTTTTTTCAGACATTTCTTTCATGTTTTGTAAAAATAGAGATAGTGGCTCCTAACATGGTGAGCCAGCATGCATTTCAGAGATTCTGCTGAGTCAAGAATTTATCTTCCTTAGAAACTCTTCTTAAGTCACTTAAAGACCTCAAGGATGAAGGTATTACACGTATTGTCCGCCAGGTGAGGGGTGCGCTAGCAGAGTAACTCATTAGTATTTTGCATTTGCTCTCTGCCATTAAGTTTCTCAAAGAAGATGTTCTGAACTCAGGGCAGACTCAGAAAAGAAATTTCCTCTTAGACTAGTAAAACAACCTAAAATAGAGCATTAATAATTAAAAAGACCAGGATGTACAATCTCCTGGTTGTCCATTGGAATAACTTAAGCCAAAATTCTTCTGGGAAAATATCTTTAACATTTTTGGCGACACTCTTTGGCAACTGGTTTCGTGGGCCGTGAGAGCAAACAGGAGCGAGGGCAGGCACGACACACGTCCTGACAAGTTCAGGACGGATCAGAAGAGCTGCGCTCACCTCTAGGTTAGCCACAACAGACAATCACAAATCGTCTCTAAGCTTCAGATTTTGTTCTCTAAAATACAGGGGCGTGACCAGATGATTCCTTAGGTTTTCCTGTTTTGGGGCTGCCGTTCACAAATGTATATTGTGTGAGTTACAGAAGAATGAATGAACAGCTTTAAGTCCGGATCATCGAAGCTGTAAGTGATGCTTAAGACAGATAGACTTGGCTCTCGAGTTCTTCTAGATTATTTTTTTTCTTCATGTACTTAACCCAAAATATTTGATAAAGCTTCCAAGGATGCCTCATTTTTGTCAGGTGACAATATTTCATTAATAAACTAAGTAAAGGGATAAATATTTCTAAACATAAACATTTCCACAAAATACATAAGTACCTCCAAAGGAAAATATAGATATTTATTTAATAATATATGATAGAAATTACATACATGTATATATATTTTTATCAGTATGAATTTCACCCTGAGAATAAGGTTGTGAAATCAGGTCAGTCTTGGGTATTGGTGGGCAGAACAGAATGTGTTATGATTTGAGGAGGTCTATAGCAGCTCTCCAGACTCAAAGTACGTTGGGTAAAATGCACCCTTAGGCAATCACTAATTTGGCTTAACAGTTTCCTCTTTTAAAATGGGGGAGAAAAGGGCAACAGTAAATCTATGAAGCCAGCCGTAACCATGCACATCTCTGTTTGAAGTACTTTAATCTGATTGCTTTCCTTTTAGAGTTTATGTGATCAGTTTCACTGAGCAAATGTGGTTTTGAAGGAGAGTGGAAGAGGATGTGGACCTTCCTGGGCAGGGGGCGGGGGGAGTGGGGAGCAGAGAGGATACAGACGCCCAGCCACGTGCAACTAGCAGGCAGCAGGAAAGAGTCTGGGTGTTCAAGGAGCAGAAAAGAAGGACACTTAAAAGGCTGGAATAAAAAACTCGTGTTTTAGAATTTTCATTCCACAACTATTCATGCAGTGCCTTCTACATGACTGGCACTCTGCCGGGTGGAAGGGGATAGTTACAATTTTGCCTAGCCCATTCTGTTTTTCTCCTAGAAATGCAAATAAACGTGAACAATACACTTTCAGACATCCGGAGGGTGTTCTGAATTCCAAGTAGTAAAGTCTCTTCAGTATATTGTATTTTGAACTTTTAGGAAGAAACATTAATAATTCAACCTTGAAGTGAACTAACGTGAAGTGATGTAGCCTTAAAAGCATCACAAGCGCTGCTAAAACATTTATGGAGACTCTGTACTTTGCCTAAAGGGTTACAGTTATAGAATGATTTGTGTCCTAGTTCTTGAGATCTCAGTTCGCAGGAGGAGCCAAAGCTGAAACCAAATTTCACAACTCTGCTTTTCATTACGAAAATTTTCCATACGTCTTCCTTTTTATTAATTATTGCAATGATGTGTCTAGATGGTCTATAGCAGCATTATATATTATTTTCATATAATTCTTCCATAAGCATGGGGCAGGTCTTCATGTAGTCTTTATACATTAAAAACAGCAGTGAAATGGTGACATGCCGTTTAACATAATAGATGCATCAAACAAGAAAAGAAAAGAAAAGCCCCAATGTTGTTAATTATAGTAGTGCTAGAGGGAATGTGCTAGAGGTCCAGCACGACGTCCTCTAAACTTTATTAATTCTGCATTGGTCCACCCTGATTACAGTAAATGTATCCACTTTCCAATCTTGTGAAGGAGAGAATCAATGAGCCTTCTTAATAACCCTCCAACCTGGCCTGCTGTTTGCACACACAGTTAGTGGAATCACAGCACTGTACATCATCCAATAAAGCTCACAACAACCAAATATATGTAATCAAGGACCTGAAAGAGCACCCTCCACGTTAGATTCAGTCGCTTTTAACTTGTACTTCACAAAACAAACAGTCTCTTCAGGCAGAGAGAAAATACATGTTTGTTATCCAGAGCAAATATGAAGTCACACAGTGTACTGAAAGGTGCAGGCCTACCAAACACTTTTTAAATCCAGCAACAGCCTCTGTTTTACTGCACAAGTAGTAGGATATTTGGGGAAAGCCAGCACGTTAAACAAAAAAAGCAGCAGGAGAACTCTGCAGTTGCTTTCGCCTGCTCTACATATTCTGTCCTGATTGCTCAGGGTAATGGGGATGGCACTGGTGCTGCTGGAGGGTATCCTGACTCTATCTCCAAGCAGGAAGAGAATAAGAGAATCAAATACTGATTCCCAAACGAATACCAGGTATCCAAATGTTCTCAGCAACCACGGTGCCTAAGATTCACTCTTAGATCCCAGAAGGATTCAGATCTGAAACGTACCACCAGAAGTGCCATCAACCCCTAGTTCTGCTCACCTTCACTAACAGCTCTTTCTTCTTCCTTATAGGAAATAAGCAATGACTCAGAGTCAGGTGGTTCTTAGAGGAAAAGAGAAAATCTAGAATCTTCTTTGCCCTCCCCAAGTTCATCAGAAAAACAGGGAGGAGGTGCCATAGCCAAGGCCAAACAACATTCTGTAGAGAACATGCTTGTATAACATCCTTTCTTAAAATCCCCAGAGAAATCTTTTGTGAGTTCAGAAAGAAACTTTAGAATTTTAGGTCTATCATCTCAGTCATCCTTAAAATCATTGGGGCTTACCCATTTTTCTTCTTTAATTTGCTCTGAAATAATTAATTACTTCATTCTTAGATGAATGTTGGGATAAACCAGGTCATTTGAAAATAGAGAAATCATCAGTCAAATTCTATTTCACAGCAATGACACCAGAGCAATGTGTTCTTGGCCTGACACAGTCAGCTCGGTTTATCTTTGATAGGAATTCAATTTTTCCGTCCCTTTTTTGGGTCCTGTAACATTCCCAGTGCCTTTCCGTAGCTCCCAGCTCTCTTTCGGCTGAAAAGGAAATAAGCCTTTGTGAAGGCATTTGTTGAGAATATTTTATTCTTTGCCAGTACAGAGAGCCTCACATAAGAATTGTGTTTGAGTAAATGCAACAGAAGGAAAATGAATAAAATCTCATTTCCATTAAGAGCTACATTCATGCGCAAAGACCTCCAATTAGAGTTCTACAGAATCAACCATGCTTTGATATTTGCTACAGAAATCATACTACACTATTGGCATGATAGCTAAGAATTTCTCTGTTTCTATGGTAATTTATTTAAGACAGTTTTGCCATCATGGCTAAAATGAAATGTCAATTAGTGCATATAATTTAGAAATTACCCTCAAGTCTTCCAGAATTTTAAGTAAAAGTCAGATGCTCTCCCCAAAGAATAAAAATTAACTTTATCCAAACAAGCATTTCAAGAAAACCTAATTCCTGCTTAAACCAAAAGGAATCACCTGATTTTGTGTATCAGAGAGTATGTGAAGCAACATATTTTTTGTCATAGTTATTACATCAGGCAAATACACTTTCTTATAAGTGAAAAAAATATATGCCCCATGAGTGATCAACCATGTAATCTAGCTGTCTAATAAATTCTTCATTGTGGTTGACTAGTCCTTTGGGAAATGCCACTTTCATTCCCTGAAAAAATGAAGGGACTGGCTTGTAACAAAACATTTCTTAAAAACAAAATGAAAGGAAACAAAACAAAACCTTAAGTTTGTAGTTGATCAAACTGCAAAACAAATTAGGCTCTATTGGACCAGTTTTCTATGACCAATCTCAGGATAAATATTTGAGTTATTTGATCCCCAAGAATTAAAAAAAATTTTGTAGCGCCACCACACATAGAATCTAGGCATGGGGGGGGGCCCTTTTCTGACACTTCTCTTTTTATTACTCTCTTTGTTTTAACAAACAGCAGTGAATAAGGGGTTATGATGTTTTATTACCTTCAGTGTCTTTTAAAACTGTTCAGATCTGTCTTGGAACATTCAAAAAGAAAGACTGGTTCACCAGGAAATTGATTTCCGAAGAGAACTAGAGCGGCCTACACAGCTGCTAGTCTAGAATAAGATTATTCCTGCTGCCTGGGAGGCTTGTAGAGACACATACAAGCAGCCCTAAAGATAGAGGGAAAGACGGAGATGTGCCAGTTGCTCCTGCCTGCCCAGAAGTCAGAGTCCCGGGGAAGCAAGGCTGCTGACGGCGTCGCAGAGGGAGGGCAGGTTATTTAACAACGCGAGCTCGAGTTCCCAAAATGTAAGCTGGGGGATGATAAGACCCAATGGCACAGAGTTGTGAGAAATAAATAAAATGTGCCAAAGATCTGGCAGATATTTAGATCTTAACAAAGGGTGACTACTATCATTACAGCCAGTAGCTGGAGAGAGTTTTTACATACTTCAGATTTTATTTTTCTACCTGGAGGTAGATGAGAAAAGACCAGAATGGCGATGGCCGAATATCCTCTTAGTGGATACTAGATGGGTCATCAGATAATAGGAAGTGTGGGCATTCTCTTTCTTTTTACTAGAATAAAGACTCTAAAAGCTAAACACACCAAAGCAAATGAGAGGAACAGGGATGTAAATGGCCTGGGATGGTGAGGGAGTGCACAGCAAAACAATGAGCTGGAAAAGTACCTATGTGGACCTAAGATTACCTATGAATCTTATTACAAATAAAATTTCCGTGCTATCCAACTAAGTTATCTATGCTTTAATGTAGCATTACTTGAGAAGAAGCAACTGGATTTATTGGACATACTGAGAGTCTTACTTTTGATCAATTCAGCTGCACATATTGAAAGTATGAGCAGCTACCTTAAAAATGTGACTAATAGGGCTTCCCTGGTGGCGCAGTGGTTGAGAGTCCGCCTGCCGATGCAGGGGACACGGGTTTGTGCCTCGGTTCGGGAAGATCCCACATGCCGCGGAGCGGCTGGGCCCGTGAGCCATGGCCGCTGAGCCCGCGCGTCCAGAGCCTGTGCTCCGCAACGGGAGAGGCCACAACAGTGAGAGGCCTGCATACCGCAAAAAAAAAAAAAAAAAAAAAAAAAAAAAAATGTGACTAATATACCATCTAGCCTCTAAAGGAAACACATCCCCAATTGATTAATTTATTTAACAGATAATTCTTGTGGGCCTTTTATTTATTAACATAAGCTTTGAGCAATTTATTATCATTATACAGCATATACCTATAGTTATCATATTGTGCTACTTACTACACATTGGATTATATATTATTACATAGATATTACATATTATCTAGTTAAATCCTTTCCTTTTTTTTTTTTTACAAAAACTAAAAGCCAGAGACATTTATTCACTATTCTAACGTGGTTCTGTTATATTCAGAAGAAAGGATTGAATATATTGGGGGTGAGTAAAGAAAGAAATAAATCTAGACTCTTGAGAAACTAAAGACCCATAAAAAACTTCATTGGTGTTTCATGTTAGACAACAAAACCTTTGAAAAAAGCTTCTTCTGAAAAGTGCTTTCAGAAACTGAGCATCAACAAAGCTGTGGTGCTGGGCTATAGCAAAAACTTCCCTTCTTCTCCTTGTACCACCGCTGTCATCTTGAAAGTCCTAGCAATTTAATCTGGTTTAGTGTAGACTACTGAGTATTTTTCAGTACCATAAACTCTGTTCCTCATGTCTTTTTTTGACTTCGTGGATTCTTTCTTTTTTTTTTTTTAACATCTTTATTGGAGTATGATTGCTTTACAATGGTGTGTTAGTTTCTGCTGTACAACAAAGTGAATCAGCTATACATATACCTCCCTCCCACCCTCTCTATCCCACCCCTCTAGGTGGTCACAAAGGACTGAGCTGATCTCCCTGTGCTATGCGGCTGCTTCCCACTAGCTATCTATTTCATTTGGTAGTGTATATATAAGTCCATGCCACTCTCTCACTTATAAAGGAGGGATTTTCCTGGAGTGAGAGGGCAGGGGTGGGGTGAGAATTGAGCTTTAAAGATGTACATCACAGATACCCAAACTTTAGGGTTTCACCACCAACAAAGTTTTTCAAAGTGATGGAAATGACAGAGATTTACCAACTTTTAATATTATTAAATGAGTACACTGCAGACATGATTACTGGCTCATCACTATTTCATAAAAGATATTTTAATACTAATGAAATCTGGATGTGTCTGAATAAAGCATTATCCTCAAAAAGGAATAAATCTTGCTTTATGAACAAAAATTTCCTTATTTTTGTGAGGAGCACTAAGAACTTGAGTTAACTAGCACCCATTCTTACATCGGTATATGAGAACCGCCGACCAGGGGGCCAAGAGCTTACACTCTAGTTCTGGTAAAACGACATGTACACCGAGTCACAAAATCACCACCGGCTAAGGGACCTGCGGTTATTATCATCTAATTTGATTATGCATCATCTCCGGCATAAAACTACCCTGTAAGGCGGATAGGGAAGGCATGATGTTCCCTTTTTTTCAGAAGAGGCAAGCACTACTTAGAGAGGTGCAATAACTTGCCCGAGGTCAATGTAACTGAGAAAGTGACTAGAACCCCACTTTACCACTCCAGTGCCATCTCATGATGTCCCAGCACATGCCTGGTGACTGTGACTTGTAGAGAAAATAACCACTCTTGGTTTTCTAGCCACACAAACCCTAAGACGGCATATGTATGGAACAAGGAGATGGTCCTAACTCATACCCCTTGTGTGAAATCTTAGTTTCCTGAACTGGTTGACCCATTCCACGCCTGGCTTCGCATTGCCTTCATCGTTCACTGCACACGCAGCAACTGCCATACCAGACAACAGGAACGTAAACAATTTCAAATGCTGCTTGAGAATCATTTCTCAGTGGTCAAAACTTCCTTAGCTGTGGCTCTGATTTCACAGCAGCTATAGCTGAAACAGAACTTGACAAAATGAGTTCCGCTGAGGCTGGCCTTGGCTGTGCTCTGCAACCCTCTCTGTCTTTGAGGGCACCAGTGTCTATGAAGTTGGCCTGATTTCACTAGAGACTGACCCGTTTCCTCAAAGAACACACAGCCAATGTCACTACAATTTTGAAAAAATAAAAAATTCTGGTTCAAGTTCAACATTAAAAAGACCTTTTACCAACAGACTGTGTGGTATCAGAACAGGCTGCCATGCAAAGAAGTCGGCTCCTATCACTGAGAATGTTAATACACAAGCTTGATAATGACATGAGAGGCATGTTACAGACAGGTTACTGCACCAGGGAGAGGGATAACTGGGTGTGTCACTGTCAACTCCAAGATTCATCAAAGTGTCCCACACAAGCTTATTTACTGTTGGATCTAGAATTCATGAGAGAAATATCCACCCAAATCGGAGATTCCACTCTTTAAGGTAAAGAAAAACAATGCCTCGCTTGCAAATATCCATTTATGAATAAAATCATTATCAAGGTAAACCATGAGACAAAGGTGGAAGTGTTCAAATGAGAGACGAAGAATCAGAAGAGGCTCTAAGGTCACATGTGGGACCCCACCTGTTCCGTGCTTTTGTCTTTTCATTCTGTCTTCTCAGCAATCTGTGTCCTTATGGCTTTCTCAGCAGTGATTAGGCACAGTGCTAGGCTCTGGGGTTACAACCACTGCAGAGTTCAAAGTTCCCATGTGATGTCCTATCTGATGTCAGCACAGGAACCCCCAGCTCTGGGCTCCATGTCACCAGTGGGCTCTGACCTCTGACAGAAAGACATGCCTTAGACTCTGCCAGGCCTCAGTTTTCTCACCAGTAAAATAAAGGGCTTTGATTACAGGACCTGTTTGTTTCCTTTCAGGTCACACATTTTAAAAAAGTCTATTTTATTCCATTATATTCTCTCCATGTGGCCCATTAAAACTTTAAAAAATTTTACATTAAAAATGACTTATTTCACTATTTTTTTGTGTGTATGTGTGGCTAATGATAAAAATGTTTAGTTTGGGAAGTTGAACTATAATAAACTACACTAAAACTTCTTTTCTTAAAAGCCATTTTCTAAATCTACAAATAATCCCTCTGGTTTCAAAATTTTTCTCCAAAGCTTTAATCCTATATGGACATTAATCATTGTGACAACTTTGTAGAATGAAAACTACCATTTTCAAGCCCAATTTTAATCACTTATGGAAAAACATCATATGTTAGAACTTGTTTGTCTGGTTAAGTAGAAAAAGTATGGAATGTGGGGTTTCCATGAAAATTGTTCATTTGTATGTTACTTTTTGAAAAAGGTCTACTGAGTATGCAGAAATTGTAATAATGAGAAACAGGCCATAAATTGAAACCTCAAAGAAGACATCTGATTGACTTGAAAAATAATTGGTATCTTTCCACTTAATCTACATTAATGTAAACAATAAATCTTCCCTTAAACAAAGATTCTGTGAATCTTCATTTATCTTTTATGACAAGAGAGCAAAGGTTGTAGTTTAATGAATGGAAAGAAGCAACGAGGTCAGTTTTAAAAGCCTCACAGGTCAAATGTCTGACATCACTGAACATTAAAAAAAAAAAAAAGAAGAAGAAGAAGCCCTAACATGGTAATTTCTATTTTAGTCAAACCACTAGGGTCCAGCTGAGGCTTCAAGTAGAAAGAAAGAAAACACCATAATTTAGTAACATAGAGAAAAGTAATTGGAATGACAATATCCTTTCAAGATGTATTCACCAGATTTTAGTAGGGTTGAATTAGGTAGATTTTTAAATAATTTTGAAGCTTCCAAGTTTCGTTGTCCAGCTGACAACAATCCCTGGCATTAATAAAGGGATTGGAAAAAGAAGAGCACATACTTTTATTTTACATATGCATTGAATTTCTCCCAAATGGAAGGCCCCTGTCATCTAAAAAGGTTATTCATAGATCCAAAGAGCTGATCAGGGTCATTAATAACAATAGTAATCTGAGCATCATTCCAATGGGACCGGACAAGTTTCTTTTCAAAGTGGATACTAATGTATTGATGCTTGTGAAGTTCATTACAGCAGTAATAAATCATTAGTCTCTGCAAACTGATTTATAAGTTGGTTGAAGTGCATTACAATAGACTGTCACAGAGCTCTGCGGGCACAAGAAGGCTCTGGTGTTTTACTGAACGTGTGATGGCTTACAGTCATTAGGCACCAGCGCCAACTCCAACACCACAGAATACACCATCCCTAGGGCTGTTTCTTGTTCGTCCAAAACCAAGTTTTAATTCAGCACAGCCCTGAATTATTACTATCTTACAAAGGCTTTAAAAATTATGTTTTCTTTATTTATTCTATAAAGGTTCACTGTGACCCCTGCTCATTAAACGTCTTTGAGCTTTACCAAATCATAAGAGCATTTCTAGTTGCAGTTATTCCCTTAAGACTAGGTGCATGTATAAGAACATGCACAGTGAAAACATTCTCAAGCATTGAACATTATGAACTAACACTGTAATGAAGTGATTCACGGTGGAACGTGGGCTGAAATGTTTATTTCCAAACACGTGTAACAATATGTCTTTACGTATAGTGCTTTCAAGAGTTAGATGGGTTTGTACGTACTATTTGTCCTCAGAGAGAGAGGAAAATAAGCTTAAGATAAAACAGTATTAACTTTTTCCAGAAAATAGGAAGGGCTTTCTGATGGTAAGGGTAGTTCTACATTACAGCAGAGAAATGAGTTCTAGATGATGTCTGTTTTTTTAGTTTGGGTGTGGACTTAATGAAGGAAGTTATTATATCCTCCATCGTTCCTATGCTTATTGGGAAATATGGCAAAAGGAGTCATTTCATGGCTGTTCCTATCCATTTTAAATGCATCACCTGACATTATTTTCTTTGATTACAGCAGTCATATAGGAACCCACCTGTTGCTACATCTGGCTGGAAAACTGATACGAGTGTGCTTATGTGCAAACAATCTCTTTTCAGGGTAGCTTTAAACTGTGTAAGAAATCCCACCTCTTGCTTTATCACCTTTCTCTGGTCACCACTGACTGTTGACCCTGTCCTCACAAAATGAGGCTGTTCAGATAGCAATGATAATTTATTTGGCTATCGAAAGAGTTTTACTACGTTAGTTAAAAAAAATGTCAGTATGCCCTGTGAATGCCAAATATACCCCAAAGTGATTTTCAATTCAGATGACGTTATCACCTGTCCTTGTCTGTTTCCACGACTTATTGTCACTTCATGACAAAGACTGCTCAAGCCCATGGTCAACAAGAGCCATCCTGCCCCGAAGCACTGCAGGATGGTCTGATGTGTTTGCTGTGTGGATTTTCAGAAGTTATTTGTTACAATCAGGCCTCAAAGCCTATGCTTCAATGAGGCCTTAAAATTTTGTATAATTTGGCTGTCACTCTAATAATGCACATATAATATATCCTGAAACTTCAATCCAAGTGATTACCTACAGTAGGATATCTGCCTTAACATGGGTTTTGTTGAAGTATTAAATCATGACTCCATTTACAACATACTCTTGAGATGGAAACCTTGAATCTAATTGCATGCTGAGGTTTCTGGGATTTCAAACACTGGTACACATGTCACAATTTATTCCTGATGATTCTCCCAAAGTGCATTCTACCAATTGATTGCTACTGCTGAGTCTAAACCAGAGACAGACCCTAAGAGGTTTCAGGAGACAGAAACCTTCTTATCTGTGTCTGCTTCCAGCTCGTTTTTCTCAGAGGGGCTTGGCCTTCACTGAGCAGGATGCTGGAGTCCCTAGCCTGTCACCTCCCACACCTTACATTCTTAACACTCTCACTATGAAAATATCAGATATTAAGAAAAGCTACAGTAGACACGAATGCCATACAGGTTAATTTAAAAAAATACAACTAACTTTTAGTTATTTTATCAAATTGTTTACTAAATCTATTATTTTCTGCTATAAATGACAGTAGTTGAAAGTACTGACACCACAGCTACATCGGGGGAAACTGGGTGCCAATCAGTATTTGATGAGATGCCATCAGGACGGCATGTGGACCGTGCATAGATGTATGTGTCTGAAGCGGATTTCTTCCTAAATGAAAAGTAGCCACTCTTGCATCCCTGGAATAAAACTTACTTGGTCAAGATATATTCTTACTCCTGATTTCTGTTTTATATTTTAATTGGGCTTTTGTGTTGATACTCATTAGTGAAACTAGTTTTATTTTTTTTAGCATGATTCTCATCAAGTTTTGGGACCAATATAGTACTCACTTCATACCAAAAAAGCTGTAAATTTCTTTTCTCCGTGGATGTTTTGGAACAATTTTTAACAGCTTTAAATATTTGTCAGAATTCCTCTCTACAGCCATTTAGGCATGATGCTAATTTTATTGGGAAGCGGGGCAGCATTCTTATTTTCTTCTTTTAATATCAGTCTATTTTGATTTTCTATTTTTTCTGTGATCAGTTTTTTGTAAATTACATTTTTTCCAGTTTTTCAGACTTATTTACAAAGAATTAAACAAAGTAGTCATTTATGATTCTCTTAATCCTCTATACGATTCTGCGATTATGTGCTTTACTCTTTTCTTTGACCAATTTATTTTTTTGTCTTTTCAAAAAACTGTATTTTGATTTTCTCAGTTATGTTTTCTGTTTCCTAACTTGCTATTTTCTGCTCTTTATTAATAACTTTCTTTTACTTTCCTTAAATTTATTTTGTTGGTACTTTTATAACTTACCCATCTCTCAAATCTAACTTATTTCATTTAAATATATTTTATATACTTACTGACGTAAGTATTTAAGGCTAAGAATGTTCCTATTAACACAGCATTAGCTATATTTTATAGGTTCTGATATGCCATATTTCATTTTTATTTTTTTAGAAAGTCTCCCACCAGATAGAAAATATAATAGAAGAAAACATCCCATTATAACAGCAACATGAAACATAACTAGTACTAAATATTTATTAACAAGTTTTAACAAGAAATATGCAAGATATATAAGAAGAAAACCTTAAAACACTACTGAAAACCACAAAAGAAGACTTGAAGAAAGGAAAATACATACCATGTTCTTGAAAAAAAGAACTTAATATCATTTATATATTGATTCTCTATAAGTTAGTTCAGAAATATAGTATAATATCAGTAAAAGAATACTAGGAAATATTTGTTTTATGGGGTTTGGCAAGTTATCCTAAAGTTCAAATAGAAAAACTAACAGAAATAGCCTGGAAGAGCAATGAGGAAAGATTAGCACTAATACATACTACAGGGTATTAAAACATTGGAAAAATTACAACAATGGAATATTAGTACAGGAACAGAAAGACCATAGAACAGAAAATCTGGAAATAGACTCAACTACATGCATAAATTTACTATATAATAGAAAAGCCACCTCAAATCAGTAGACTAAAGGTGGGCTGTCCACTCAATACACGATGAGCCAACTGACAAAAATCAATTTGTATCCATACCTCCTACCTCATACCAGGAAAAGTTCTAACAGATGGTTCATGAAAAAAGGAAATATGAATGGCTCTTAATTACATGAAAAAACTACTTAGATTGCTTTCATTTGTCAAACTGACCAAAATCTGAAAGTGTGATCAAGTTAGAGTGAAGCAGACACTCTAATATTTAGACAATGATAATGTAAGTTGTTATAACACCCATAGAGGGCAATTTGGCATATCTATTAAAATTACAAATGCATATACTACATTTTTTTAAAATTCTCAGCCTGAGGTTTTCTTTTTCTTTTCTTTCTTTCTTTATTTTAATTAATTAATTAATTAATTAATTAATTAATTTAACATTTTTGGCTGTGTTGGGTCTTCACTGCTGTGTACGGGCTTTCTCTAGTTGCTGCAAGTGGGGGCTGCTCTTCGTTGTGGTGCACAGGCTTCTCATTGCGGTGGCTTCTCTTGTTGCGGACCATGGGCTCTAGGTGCTCGGGCTTCAGTAGTTGCAGCACATGGGCTCAGTAGTTGTGGCACGCGGGCCCTAGAGCACACAGGTTTCAGTAGTTGCAGTGCGTGGGCTTAGTAGCTGCGGCTCGCGGGCTCTAGAGCACAGTCTCAGTAGTTGTGGCACATGGGCTTAGTTTAGTTGCTCTGAGGCATGTGGGATTATCCTGACAAGGGATCAAACCCATGTCCCCTGCACTGGCAGGGGGATTCTTAACCACTGCACCACGAGGGAAGTCCATGCATATACTACATTTTTTTTAAATCAAGAAATTCCACTGCACTTGGTCTCATACAAAATATTTGTATGAGACTCTTTATTGAAGCATTGTTTGCAACAGGAAAAAAAAACTAAAGCAAAACACCTTGCAACAGGAGACGGTTGAATTGAATTAGGAATCACCTACACAGTGGAACACTATACAACCATGAAAATGAATGAGGCAGCTTTGTACTTATGTGAAAGATCTCCAAGTGAAACAACATCAGTGGTTAGTTATTTTGATGGTGTGGGAAATGGGAAGATAGAAGATTAAGAAAGGAACATCCCTCATGTTAAAGTATGTGAATGTACTAATAATTCAATAAAAGGACAATTATACTATGAAAAAAATCTATCAGCAATAGGTGGCTCTCCTGTAGATATTTTGAAATAAGATTTTACCTCTTAAGAGGGAGCTTATCTAGTAGAAGTTGTGGTTTAAGAAGTGATTTGCTATATTCAAAAGAATTGTCACAGCAAAATTTCAATGCTCAAATGCCTTGCATTTACTTTAATTAATATTGCTAAATGTGTATTTCAAAATCAACTAAAGGTATATTATTAGTTGCCAAGCGTTTAAAATTCAAACCATGACTAAAGTAATCTCTTAACATTATAAAAACAAGGATTCCAATTTTAAAAGCTTAGAGGCACTATATACCATGAGATATGACTCACACTTTCCCAGATGGCTAGGTACTGCAGGCATACCTCATTTTAATGAACCTTGCTTTATTGTGCTTCACAGATAATTCATTTTTTTTTTGACAAATTGAAGGTTTGTGGCAACCTTGCGTTGTCAGATGATGATTAGCATCTTTTAGCAATATTTTTAAATTAAGGTATGTACATTGTCTTTTTTAGACATAACGTTATTGCACACTTAATAGACTACCATATAGTGTAAACATAACTTTTATATGCACTGGGAAACCAAAAAATCCAAGTGACTTGCTTTATTATGGTATTCGCTTTATTGCAGTGGTCTAGAACTGAACCCACAGTGTCTCCGAGGCATGCCTGTATTCACCAAAGATGGGGTGTGAAAACAGAAGAATATTTTAAAACATTATGTTGGTAGAAAATCAGAGAAGTAAGGTATAGTCATCATATACATATTATAAGACATTTTTATGCCCATAAGTTTGATAATCATCTTTTGGGGGGCTCTAACTAAAAATAAGATATATTAGATAATCTATCAATTCATTCAATAAATATGAGAGTTATCATGTACAACATATGGTTGACACTCTACACTGGGGAGAATTCAAAGAGGAAGCTAACGTAGCTCTCATGCTCAGAGAGATTACGGTAGAGTAGAGAACCTACAACACCCTGACGATCGGGGCAGAATGCGGCAGACCAACATCGGGGGGGTCCACAACGTTATGAGGGTACGGCCGCAGGAGACAGACTACATTCAGTGCAGGATACAAGATGAGAAGCAAAGAGAAGCAAGGCTGGGATGGGAGGTGGCGAATAGCTGACATAAGACCATAGGGAAGACAGGGCTTCCAGACTGCATGACCCCAGCGGGTACGTGCCACACAGTGGCAGCTCTGCCCAAGGAGTATGTGTTTTCTACTGGGCAATGAGGGATCCATTAAGGACTTCTGAGCACTGAAATGATACTACAACAAACCTATGTCTTAAAAGAAGACATTCTTGCAATTTGTGCATAAGGGAGTGGATGGAGAAGAAATGGTTTAAGACCTTAACAACATTACTCCAAACAAGAGACAATCTCTTACTTTCCCTTGCTCGGAATAGTTAGAAATCTCTCACATTGGATGCTGATGCTTGGAATGTGCAGGAAGTAATAATGTGAGAGCTAATGGAGAGACAGAAATAGGCTTTTGGAGACCAGTGAGCAGAAAATGTGACCCTAAGATTTCGGGTCTTGATAACCAGGAGACTAGTAGTAGCATGGGTGAAGCAAGGAGGAGGGACTCAGTGCAGTGAGGAAGCTGTTAACTTTGAGGTGCTAGCTCCTTGCTACCCAGGAGGGGTGTTCAAGAGGCATCTGAAGTCATGGAATGAGAGGCCCAAGAGTAGAGCAGCGTGGGAGACACTGATGTGTACACTCCCTAAATGCGGTTGTGGTGGAAACTGCGGGGCTGGCTGAGATCACAGGGATGCAGACACAGGCAGCACCATGGTGGGCGTGCTCACATGACGACCAGCAGCAGAGATGGGGCTGGCGACAACCCGGAGTCGCAGACTCACGTTTAAGCAGAAAAGGCTCTGAGAGCTCAAAGCGTTCCTTCCCTTAAACACATCGATCCCTAAGACCCTCCCTTCCTCTCTTCCCTTCCTGGCATTTTCCAGGTGAGCAAACTGAGGTCATGACAGGAGAAAAATGAGCCCGATGGTTTTCATCGATCCACAGAAGGAGACCTAGAGGCCTCCACTGAGGTCTGGGGTAAAGAAGAGCGGAGAGATGGGGAAGGTATGTGAGTAAACAGCAGTCCTTTGCAACAGTTGCTAACTGCCTTTTAAGCAAATAGGAGACTGATACACATCTGTGAGTAGGAGTTCAGTCCAAACTGAGAGACTCAATATTTAAAGATAAAGAGGAACATTGGAAGGCCCAGTGTACATTTAGACATGTTGGGTTTTTTCGCCAGCTTTCTTGAGATATAATTGACGTACGGCCATTTAGACATGTTCAACAACAACAACAAAAAAAGAGTCTTCTTCCTCAGAAGCCAAAGGGAAGGACTAATGAGAGGAATAAGATGCCATGCTGTGCTTTATATATTCAGCCCTGTGTTCTCGTAATTTGGGGAACACCAAGGCCAGGAGGGTTGTGGACACTGGCCGGCCTCACACGGCGGTGCAGTGAGGGGGCCCCACCCAAGCAGTCTGCTTCCCTGCCTCCTGATCACCCCACCCTGCGGCTTACAGAGGGAAAGGGAACAGGCACAAACAGAGAGTACACTTAGGAAGGGAAAAGGGACACGGAAAAGGTTTGTGCTAGAGAACTAAGACTTCTTCATGAAGTGCAGTGAAGCTCCCTCATGGAACTGAGAAGCTGGGGGCTTAGCAGACAGCAGGCCTTGCACTTGAACGTGACTTTGAACGCAGGAGCAACGCTACGTTTTGCACGTGAGACAGGCAGTGCTGCTCTTCTGCTTTGGCAGACTTTGCTGTGGGAAGAGGTGGGCTCTGTGTTTGGGCAAACAGTGTCCCATAGAGAGCTATGGCGGGCTATCATGTCTATTTACACACGTTGGTCCTCGAACGACATCACCCAGATACTGCCACCCAGCACGCTTTCTAAACCATTCGTATTCATACCGTACCATAGATAGAACTAGACAATGAGACTGCTATTGTGTGAGAAGGAAAAAAAAAACACCATTCCCGGGTGGGAACCATTTCTAAAGAGCTTACTCATCAAGCTTTTCAGAAATTTCAACAATTTACTGTTGTTATAATTGTTTTGCTCCACTCGCTACTATGCAGAAAGGCATTATACAGCCTAACATTTTGGTTCTCAGTGTTTCTTTATTTTATGGCATTTCTAAGTGCACAGTAAGGCATCCAGCTCAATGATGGGTTCAATTCCAGGATGAACAAAGTTCTGAATGAGGCAGATTTAAGCGGGGGCGGGGGGCGGGGAGACAGACAGACAGAAGATTTATTTATAAGAGACATTTTCTTCTCCACTTACAATGAAACTGCTTTTCCTGGTGGTTGGTGATTGCATTTTTCTAGTGGGCACTGTAACAGTTAAACTGAACAAACATAAACTTGATCTGCCCTGCTATTAGACTGAAATCCATTTGGATTAGAGTTGTATGAAGGATGTTACCTATACTGTATCTAAAACTGATGAAAAAGGAATGAATATGGCTTTGGGCTCCCTTAAAAGTGCCACACAGCCACAAGAACTATGCTTGTGCAGGATTTAAAGTACTGAGTTAACAGAGAGATATGAAAATCACACACACCGGTTATATCTGATTCAGACGCAGCTTGCACGTGTCAGTTCTTGGCTAAATGTATGGTTGTACTGCTCCCACGAGGTGGTCTTTGGATAAGTGCTATATTGGGAATAAGCTTCTCCTTGTTTTTACCCTCATTTCTGCATTAATTCTGTATAACTGTGGGCAAGTCACTTAATCTCCCAGCTCCCCGGGCGCCCTACTGCTCAGGAGAGTTGGAGCGATCATGGGGACTAAATATTTAGAATAGCAAAGATGTAAGCAACCGTAACATAAAATGTTACAGAACTATGTAATTACCTAGTCTTAGAAATAACTAGAAGCAGATGAATTTGTTGGTCTACCACCATATGCTTCAGGTCAAATAAAAGTTTAAGTGCAAAACAATTGTCTTTATATTATGCTACTAAATTCCTTTATTTATTTTGCTCCAATTGCCATTTAACCCCTTAACTGCTTTGTGTCTATAGTAATTTTGTAAAGTTATAATTTTGCATAGGAATCATGATTTACCCTTCAAATTGCCCCCAAATTACTTACACACACACACAAACACATATACTTACACACACTGGTATAAATACTGGAAAAAACTGAGTTCTCAGCAATTTCATTCTCATCTTTGGCTAGAAGAAAATATTTCTTATTTCCCTCAAAGACATTATCTTTATCTCTTTTCTGAAATTAATGCCCATTCCCAATATTGCCCATTTCCAGATGACATTCACTATTGCAGTGGTTTCTAAGTAACATGTACCACACATCCTAGAAACAGCATTTGCAGAGTCTTTTCAAAAGACAATATATGATTTAAAAATCTATAGCACATAATTATTTTTAGTACATGTTTATGTAAACTCTTTCTTTAACTTGCCACACGGTCAGTGCAATTATCTTCATAAGACTGTTTCATTTGGCAGAAAGTAACGAAAGCTTTCAGGAAGTTTACTTCAAAAGACAACTGAACACTGGGATGTACCTTAAAACTGTTAAGCGTGCAGATGTAAAAGCTACAGGAATGAAAAACTTTTAAGTATAAATGCATGAGGTAGCGAATTCAAAATATGCCCTGCTACTCAGTCAACAGGTAAAACTGAGAGCTATCCTAGTTAGCAGATTGGGAAGACATTCACTTTCCCCTTGCAAACTAGATTCACTATTTTCATATAAGGATCACTTTTTTAAAAAAAATGTTTTTTATTGTGGTAAAAGTCACATAACAGAAAACATATTACCTTAACCACATGTAACTGTACAGTTCAGGGGCACTAAGTACCTTCACATTGCTGTGCAACTCTCACCATCATCCACCTCCCTTTAAACACTAACTCCCCACCCCTCCCCAAAGCCCCACCCTCGGCCCCTTTCTAACTGAATATAAATCGTCTTTACTAGAGTAAAATGGGCCAGTCTCTGGCTTACTGAAAACTTGATTTGCGAGCTTGCCTCCTTTGCTAAGTTGTACTCATGTCCTTTGAAGTAATAGTATGATGATCATAATTCAAAGTTCCTTTGAAAGCTGAACACCTTGCTGTACCACTAGCCAATCAGATTTGGATTCAGTGAATCTTTGTTGATTGCCAACCTTACTGCAGTTCTACAGTGATCTGGGCAGGTACTTTATGTTTAGTTCTCAACACAGCTCAGTGAGGGAGGTTCTATTATTCCTGCTTTGCAGATTAATTAATAAACGTTCTTTGAAGTTAAGTGTCATCCACGACAAGTAAGAAGTTGGGCTGAGCTTTATTGACACTGATTTTAAAAGACTAGAAGAAAAAGCTAAATTCACATCAGCTTTGATATAACGATGCATTCTTAAAAGAGTAACTGATATTGGCTTATTTACCAATCATTTATCTTTCCTAATACGTGCGTTATTAACAATTTGGGTTATTTTCGGGCTCTTTTTTTTTTTTTTTTTTTTTTTTCTTTTTGCGTATGCGGGCCTCTCACTGCTGCGGCCTCTCCCGTTGCGGAGCACAGGCTCCGGACGCGCAGGCTCCGGATGCGCAGGCTCAGCGGCCATGGCCCACGGGCCCAGCCGCTCCGCGGCACATGGGATCCTCCCAGACAGGGGCACGAACCCGCGTCCCCTGCACCGGCAGGCGGACTCTCAACCACTGCGCCACCAGGGAGGCCCTCGGGCTCTTTTAACTTGCATTCTTATTAGTCTAGTTGAGCAATCTTCCTTCTATTTTTAAAATATGACTGGTCTTTGGAAAACAAAAAAATACTTGGAGAGTCTATCCTCATAAACAAAAAGATTGTAGTTCTTTATGCATAAATAAATATATAAATACATACAGGAGCCCTGCCTTATGCAGAGTTTTACTTCCTTTGGTTTCAGTTACCTGCAGTCAACTGAGGTCTGAAAATATTAAATGGAAAATTCCAGAAATAAACAGTTCATAAATTTTAAATTGCACACCATTCAGCACACCATTCAGTGATGAAGTGTCAATTGGTCCAGTTCCAGTCCCCCAGCCCCAACCACTGACATCGTCTGCTCCTGACATTCAACCTTTGACATCATCATGGCTCGATGATCCAGGATCATCCAAAGCAGATGAGAGCCTGACCCACACTAGGTGACATAAGTTATTAAAGAGTGATTTGTTATATACCCAGATTACCCTCAAAGGGGATTTAAAGGAAGACACAGTAAGTGTTAGTAAGACTTTTTATCCCTTTTTTACTCTTTATTTTTTTTGGGGGGGGCAATATTAACAAGATTCTCATGTTTATGTAACATTGATTCACTGAATTGCACTGCTCTCTGTTTTTTACCTATGTCAGAACATGGTGTAGAACCTTCCTGGCATGATACAGATGGACTAGTCAGGCCACAGCCCCCTCACAAGGAGGCTCCAGTGACAGAGGCCTGGTGCAGGAAGATGCAAACAATATGGCAAGGGGGGGATGCCACATCCACCTGAGGAAGGGGCTGTGCCTCTGGTAATGGCTGTCACCTCCCTGAGCTGGCCTTCAGAATGCCATCTCATTCCAACATTTAAAAAACCTTTTTAACCGTAAATACAGCCATTTCAGTACTTTTGTTTATTTAACAGGCCGCGCTTAATACTATTACCCAGCATGGATCACCTGACAACTTGCAAAAGAATAGGCAAGAAACCCATGATTTGCTTACTCACTATTCTCCACCGCACAGGAAGAAATGCTGAAATTTATTACTGTACACATTCCTGAATTAGGAATGAGACACGTATTCTGTCTCAAGTAGCAGAAAGGCAAATAAGACATTTTGGTCTTTTATTTGTCAGACTGTCATGTTTCTTTTTCTAAAGGATAGCTCTGAATTTTTGTAATTCTTGTGACCTGGAGATATTTATAAAACATACTTCTTAATAATTGTTATCAGCCTTCTAGTATCACCACTGATGGATTGAAAAAGTCAGGATATTTATACCCAATGTTATAAAATATCTTTCTAGAGATAGAACATTCTAGAAGCAAAAGTTACCTACATGAAGTTGCCTTGCTTCTCCTAGATTATCATTTTCACTAATTATCACTTATACCATATCCTACAAACATGTTTATTTTAAATTAATATTCAACCTACTCTTGTTATGGATTTTCTATCTGGATGGCAGAACTCAGGAACTTGAATGTAGAACTCCTGGGTACTACAGAATTAAATAACAAGTCAGAAAGACAATATCCTGTGTGGGCAGTAGCTTTAGGACACATTCAGAAGAGCGTAAGCTATACATCATAAATGCATGTCAACCACAGGCAGAAAGGTACCCACTGTATGGAAAAATGTACCCCTCAAAATCAAAGTGTAACATCAACTAAAACTCAGTAATGTGTTCTCTGCTTCTTTTTGACCTTCTGTTGTTGATTATTTGAAGATCTTGGCAACTGTCAGTGATGGAATATTCATGAGGCTATAGTCATTCCAAGACTAAAATGTTAGATTCTGCCACTTTTTCATAGACGACCATAGAAGTGGGATTTCATTTAAATAGAAGTTTTTTTTTTTTTAACACATCCTACATACATGAGTCAGTAACAATTGTGGCTGAACCATGAATGTAATTTTCATGAATGATAAATCCTGTTTGCCCTCTTACCCTGGATATTTCTACAAAAATTTTTTTTATTCTACTAGTGGCTTGGCAATCCGTCACAAGATTGGCTAGCTCCCGATTGCCTCTGTGGAGAAAACATGTTTAAATGAAACATTTTTGTGTTAAAATATTTATTTTGAACTTAATACTGCTTTCCCATAATCAGAAGACAAACTAATAATAGGGCCTTAAACTATAGCAATATGATAACATTTTGAGAATATATTTGATACAAACATAAAATATTTTCAGCCACCTTTCTCCAATAAAAGTCCTTTTGCTAGTAAGCACACGGTAAACACAAGCAGAATGTATCTCGTAATTCTATGCAAATATCAGAAAGAATTTCAATTTGGCTGTCTCAATAACTACATAGGATTATTGTGAGTGTAATAGTTTTATGTTCAAGTGGGATTCTGCTGTATTAAACTCATTGTTAATCAAATCAGCCAAGCTCTCTCTGGAATTTCAATTTACACCTTTGTAAAATATTAGCAGTGATTAATATGTGATTTATTCATATGTTTGATTATTCGTATACACCTTTAAAAAGAAGGCTCTCACCTCTCAATGCTGTATTCTTTTATGTTAAGTTATGCTGAAAAAACATACTTACATTTTAGTCCCAGTAGCTTATCATTAATTCTGGTAATGTAACTGTTAATGCATTAAACATCAAAGCAAAATGTCGTCTATGAAACTTCTGATTTCGGAAAGCAACTCATATTGTTTCTAAGTGCAAAGTATTTGTGATCTAGCAGCAGAGCATCGCGCCAAAAGGTTTCAGGAGATGCTAGCAGTGGGCTCAAGAGAAAGGTTTCTGGTGCAGGGGGATAAAGGCAGCACTTGGGTTACACCAGTGAATGACAGTCATTCGTGCTCACACTCTGGCTTGAGTCCAAGTTGTCCCTTTACTTCCCAATCCAGTTCCTTCACATGATTCCTTTGCAATGGGAAGTGCAAGGGTGGAATCTGCTAGCACACCGAGCAAGATTTAGAGGTGTTCAGCCTCATCCCTGCCTTTTCATCTGTTTGACCCTGGGAAGTCAGTCTAAGGTACAATGTTGCAAAGTGGTTATTTAGATTCAGATTCTATTCTCTTGTATTCAGTACTTATTACATGCTAAGTGCTTTTGCACGTTTAATTTTGAGGCTAACTCTCTGAGGAAGGCAGTATCATCTCCTTTGAAACAAATCGAGGCTCTATAAGGTCCAGTGACTTGGCCAAGGAGACATAGTCAAGGGGCAGCCCTGACCTGAATCCTGGTCTTGTCACTCCAAGTCTGGTGCTTTTTGCAGTAAACTCTGCCTTTCTTATTGCTAGGGCCTGTCCTACTTATATCACTTATATCACTGTGGAAATCTAATGAGATCAGGTAAAGGAAAGTTCTTTGTAAGCTACAAAGAGCTGTAAGGTAATCATTTCTCATCTCATCTTTACTTTCCTTTCTCCCACTAAGTGGTTAACAAGAGTACAAGCTTCTTATTGTTGACCAGGGAAGACCGGCCCTCACAGACAGTCATTCTAGGAAAAACACTAATAATCAATATAGGTAGACACTCTCATTTTTCAGTTTTTGACCAGAATCTGGGCTTTAGTCTTTTAAAAAGATCTAAGTTCTATCTCTTTTGATCAGCACTTTGAGACTTGCTCAAGCAAAATGCTATCTGAGTCTCACACACAATTGTAATAGAGTGCTCAAATGTGAACTTCTCTACCTTGAAAATGAGAAAACTGGGTTGATTATGGAATTCACAAAAAGGGAAACACCACTACCCTAACTTTAGTTAAAGGGATAACATAAGATAAGCTAAACACTCACACTGAAGTGAAGGTCTGAGGCTGTCAGTTGGAAAATTCAGGCTCCAGAGAAAACACTAGCACTGAATGCTACTGTCTGAAGTCACAAATTTGTTTGCGTATACCGATCTGTTTCAACAAATACATTTTCAATGCTCCTTTTTAGTTGGACTGTAAAGACTGTGCCAAGATGGTCATTTTAAGAGATGATCCTTTCGTTGCTATCTGTATGGGTAATTATTCTGCATAAAATTCTTTCCATTTACAGTGATCAATAACGTTTCCATCTGACACTCCCCCCCACCCCAACTTGAAACTACCTTGCTCTGGCCCAGGCTGGAATTGAATAGATGCCTAAGGACAAAGAAATACCTACTATTCACCCAGTGGAATAAACATTGGCCCAACATAGCTCTTTTTTCAACCAGCGATTATGTTATAAAAATGAATCATGTACTGAACATCAGGAGCAATATATTATACAAAATGGCTATTAAAAATGTAACGCTTGGCATTTAAGTAATACAATTTCCATATGTACATGAGTAGATGAATACATATGACACTATATTCTGCACAGCAAGATAAATATGGTACACAGAATATTCTAGATGTATACATAATGATAATATAGGAATGCAGAAAATGAGTAGCCAAAAAGAAAATCATACCCGATGTCTGAGCTCCCATTTTAATAGTTTCTGCTTTCAGCTGTTTTTAACTGTTTCCTCAATTTTTTGGTTGTTTACAGTTTCTATAAACCTAAGCAGAAGATCTGATTTACTTTAAATTGAAAAAATGCTCATACAATATAACAATTTCAAATATGTACTTTTAGTAGCTTCGGACACCACCTATTCATGTCATCCCAGTGTATTTCTTGGCGCAAGAGACCTTCAAGACAATACTATACGGACCATAATCTAATCATTGCAAATAAGGAAAACCTAGAAATAACAGAGAAATATATATATATTTCTCCATGTGGACAGCATGCTAAGATGAAGATGTTTAAAACAATAAAATTAAATGAATTAAATTGAAGATCATGTATAATTGGCAGAGTTTTTGGTAAATATTTAGACCTTTGTTGAAACAAATTTGTACAAATAGCCATGAGTAAGATTTTAAAAATCCATTCTTCTCTTGCATTTCATTGTCAACAGAATGGTTCTACAGTTCATACAACCAAGAAGAACCCACCATCTTAACCTCATACCTTTTACAGCATCAGTAGAATTTTGAGTTATGTCTAAGGCCATTCTTAATTAGAAACCAGTAATGGAATAGCTTATTAAATATTCTATTTCTTCCTTCAAAAATCCACATAGAATTCTTTGGTGACTTTGCTTTGAAGAAAGTGTCTTTTATTACTTATTTTAGTACAACACATTAAAATCAAATATCTCCTGTAGCAAAAGGATTCAAGTCCCTGGAACTCAAATAATTTTCTAATAAAAAATGCATGAGACAAATAAATGCACTTTATGTTCCACAAGAAAAGGCAGTTTCAACAGGCTAATGCTCAGAGAAAATTCATTTTATCAACCAGCCATTTCATTCTTTGGTGCTGTTACAAGCTCCTTCCAGTTGCTAGGCAACCATAATTCATAGTACCTTTTAATGGATACTCTGCTACTGCTGAGAACATTAAGGTGAAGAGAATAAATGCCTTGGGTGAATCTTGAAATCTTTCATTATGCATGTCATTCTATTTCTGTAATGCTATAATGCTGAAATGTTTCTGTGGCAGGAAACTGAGTTGTAGTAATTGCATATTCCACTCATATATGTTTTGTAAGCAGAGCAGCACGTACTTGTCTAAAATGAGTTATTTCAAACATGATTGAAATTGGACTTTTCTACTTCTAAAGGTAGTAAATAAATCTAAAGAAAGGAAGAACGGGTTTGGAGTAAAATGTCTTGAAATTTCCAGGAAGAATGAAGAAATCTTACAGCACAAATCAAAAGTAGTCAAGCTGGTTCAAGCTTGATTGGGATGGTTTATAAATACGTGGTACGTGCAAGTTGAAAGGTAAAAATACAACAATAGGTAGCGTACAATACAAGCTTTAAAGGCCAACTTCATAAACAGGTATACATATGCTAGTGATATTCATGTGTCCAAGTTTTACTGATTAGGATTGAGAATGCACCACGTATACTTTTCACATTGTTGTCAAATGGACAAGGTATTATATATTAATGCGTAGTTATATTTATTGTATGGCATATGATTTTTGGCTTAATTCTAAACACTTTTAATTTTTCAATACTAGTAACTTATTTCTATATTTTTATATGTAGATTCATCTCATTGCATTAAAAAATAAATATAGGGTTTCAACCCAGGGCAATCATCAATAGAATAAGTGTGTCTTTTTTCCTCTTTTCTCTTTAACATGGGGTACATATTTCTTTCAATGCAAAAGTAACAGCCTTTTCCTAGTAGGTGTCACTTTTAACTTTGGTCACCATCAATTTCTGGACTGAAAAAGAATAACCATGCCACCATCTTCGTGGGTGAATGAAAAACAAACAATTCGATCCAGCATCTACATGTCTTGTTCTTTTTTTTCTAACATCTTCATTGGAGTATAATTGCTTTACAGTGGTGTGTTAGTTTCTGCTGTGTAACAAAGTGAATCAGCTATACATATACATACATCCCTATATCTCCTCCCTCTTTTTTTTTTTTTTTTGTGGTATGCGGGCCTCTCACTGTTATGGCCTCTCCCCTTGCGGAGCACAGGCTCCGGACACGCAGGCTCAGCAGTCATGGCTCACGGGCCCAGCTGCTCCGCAGCATGTGGGATCTTCCCAGACCGGCGCACGAACCCGCGTCCCCTGCATCCCCAGGGAAGTCCTCTCCTCCCTCTTGTGTCTCCCTCCCACTCTCCCTATCCCACCCCTCTAGGTGGTCACAAAGCACCGAGCTGATCTCCCTGTGGTATGCGGCTGCTGCCCACTAGCTAATCTATTTTACATTTGGTAGTGTGTATATGTCCATGCCACTCTCTCACTTCGTCCCAGCTTACCCTTCCCCCTCTCAGTGTCCTCAAGTCCATTCTCTGCGTCTGCATCTTTATTCCTGTTCCAGCATCTACATGTTGATCCAAACCAGTGGTTCTCTATTGGTGGGAGTTATAGGGGGGCTTCTGAAAAGAGAATCGGTTGGCTCACCCAGACCTACTGAATCACAATCTCTGGAAAATGGGTGTCGGTGGGAGAAGCACCTAGTTTGGGACTCAAACCCAGGCTGAGAATACAATGTCAAATCTGGAGGCTTCCCCAAATGTAGAATTTGGGTAATGTTTTAGGTTCCATTTTGCATCAGGGAACTTTTATTATTACTCTAAGGAAACGTCTTACATGTTGTCTGGAAAGATGAGCTAGTTGATCATGTTATTTTGTCAAAAACAGGACATAAATCCTTCTGTCTTCTGATCACTTGGATTATTTAAATTCATTTTTCTTCCGAGAGCTGCATGAATTATATCTACCACTTCACAGTAAAATATGGCTCTTTGTTTCTTCCTCAGTCCATCCTAATGCCTAAAAATAATGCTGAATAGCTTTTGTGAGTGTTTGAAAAATCCAGCAATCTTTTCATGAACTCCTATGAACTCTACTCAGTACCCCCTTGCTTAGAATAATGCCAGCTCTACTAGTTCTGTGTCACCCCGTCACAAAGCTTTAAAACGACTCTGTACCACCCTCTGCTCTCACCAACTGCTGGCTGGAGGCCCAGCCTGAAGCATGAAAATGAAAGTAACTGTCCTAAATTTTAAAATAGTGTTTACTTTTAAAAAATATGTCTTTGAATGAAGCTCAACCTTTTATGAGAAGCACTCACTGAGCAAATAGGACTCATATGGTCCATCCAGGCAATGATCACAGAAATTAAGAATTGCAGAATTCAGTCAGAGTGAGACTAGAGGCCCTGGAGGTCTTCGAAGACACAGTTTTGTAAGAATTAGTGCTGTTAAAACACAGTATTAAACAAATGTTCCAAGATGGGCGTTAAGGGAATTTACTATATTTCAAACATGTAGTGGACTCTTGTTTTAGATGGGGTGTTAAAATTGACGGTCTTGATCATATGCCATCATTAAAGATCCCATGGTAAATGTACTTCTTTTAGAGGGAGGTGGGTTAGTCAAAAGCCTGGACAAATTCCAACTGCATAATTACATCCTATCTAAATTCCCAGTGTAGTTTCAACTGGATAAGGTATTTTTCACTTCTAATCCAAAATTCAGCTATAGCTTTTTTCTGCACTGCTAAGCAGCTGCTGCATTTTTACCCCCAATGGTATTTAGAATTGGATTCAGATGGGTTTTCCATCAATTCCAGGAATACTCATCTCTGCTTTCCAAGTTTAATAAGGGTTCTTTCTGAAAGTTGGCCAATATTTACATTAGTAAAACTCTTACTAAATTGGGGCACATGGTAAATATAGAATTTTTGAACAGGAAGAGACCTCAGGGATCATCTAGTCTTGCATCCTTCCTTCATGGGAGAAAACCGAATTGCTAATGAATTAACATATATCCAGGGCCTATTACGTAGACTTAGAAATAATTAATTAAGGGCCCAACATTACACAAATATATGATGTTAGATGCAGAACTCTTAACCCTGGGCCCTGGCCTGATCACTCAGGACTCTTTTCACTATGCTATTTTGGTTTTATATATATTTCTAATAAAATGGATTCTCTTATTCCAGGTTACAGAGGTTAGATGAGCAGCAGTATAAAAATGAACCATACAAGTGACACCAAAACCTTATTTTAGCAGTTAAGTAAGAATATATGTTTAGGGAATAGGGCTCAGATTATGTTTTATCAAGAGATGTATGGTGTGTTCCAAAGGGAAAATATTCAAATACACTGATTTGAATGGTTTTGTTAAGAAAGAGACAAATTCTGGATCCACAAAATGCTACACAGTAACAATTTACAAAATGCTTTTTCATTGTTAAATGTGTGACTTTTCGGTATGTGTGTTTAATATCTGTCTTTCCTGCTAGACTGTAAATACCAGAATTGTAGGTGCTATATATATATATATACTATTTTTTTTTTACTGCTGCTAAAGCACAGAGCCTCGTTCCAAGTAGGGGGTACAATATTTGCTGTTAGATTATTTAGGGGTTTTTCAGGTTGCAAAGAAGCACTTTTATGATTTCACTCGACTTCATAGCCTATCGGGGACTGGAGAACCATTTCCACCTATGGTTGAGCTCTGGCAGTCCACGACGATTGCTGGCATTCTATTGAAACGAAATGACCAGTTCTAACCAGATTTCTGGTAGGCTCATAGATTACAGCTATAAGCCAACAATCACTTCTCCTTTTTTCTTACTCTTAAGTCATGGCAGCAGAGGCCTAGCCATGGTAATGACCCTACTGTCTACGTTTTCTTTTCCCACGTTGTACTGCCTGATCATGAATTAGTCTCAAAGTTTCCATGAGCTCACTATGACTTCAACATGCCTGTCCCATAGTAGGACCTGAATAAATATTTATTGATGAATGAATAAAAATAAAATAACCAAATTTGAATGAATGCAGAGGAACAGAACAAGGCTCAAGAGTCAGCCTCTGGTCCTCATCCATGTTTTTCATGAATTAGCTATGTAACATTTAATTTCCCATAATTGGGGCTTCCCTATCTATAAAATGGGAGGGAGCTGACTAAGCATCAACAAGTCAGTCCACAGCTCTGAAACCACTGACAGGCTTGACTTTCAAATCCTTCACCCTGTGACAGTGGTGCCTGGGGACAGGAAATGAGACAGTCAAGCGGCTGGAAGTCAGGCAGCAGATGAATGAGCGATAACATGTCTCTATTACACAAAAGTAGATAACTGGCCACTGAATAATTTGAAATTATCTTTTTGCACTACCACCACAAGGAAACAATTATATTTATTAGTCGAATGACCACTTTTCTAAAAAATTTTCTCCTTGAAAGGTCTCACTCACATAGACAATGTTTCCCATTTGAAACTTTCCTAATTTGAAAGTTGTCCTTTGGAAAAAAATCTTTAATTACAGTTTACCAGAGACGCTTTGCTTTGTTGTGAAAATGGAAAATACCTCCAATGCTTATGCTGCCAGAAGGCAACCAAGGTCAGTTATCAGTAAACTTCTTTGTTTTCTTGGCTGGATAAGATGTATAGGTGGGGATTTTTCGATCAGCACTAAGCTGAGAAGGCCTCCTATATGTTGTGCTGAATTTGCTTCTATAAATCAATCTAAGGTTTCCGCACACTTTGTTTGGGGACAGGTTTTCAGTGATTTTACAGAACAAGTTCACAGTGTACACCACGGCTTGCATTACTCCTTTGTACTGTCAAAAGTGTAGAGTTAAAATTCGGATTCCCTTTTCCATTATGTTCCATTATCCAATCATCTGATTTGGATCCTATGGCAATGTTTAGTCACACTTCTGAATGTTCTTTATGAAGATCAGGCGATGTTTTGTCACAATCATGCCAAAGACTCTGAGCGAGAACAGTAAAGCATCTCATAATTTTGCCCTGCCAGCATTTTGAGGCCACTTTCCTTTTAATTACTGTCAAATTCAATTTCACACCTTTTCATTCTTTGTTAAAGGATGTACTTTTCTAGGGAATATAAATTATTAACTGGTATTTACACTTTGCAGAAGCTTCCTATTAATCTTTTCCTGAAACAAATTTAACTGTAAGTTCAATACTAATTGGAAGTTCATGGGGATGACTATTACATAAACAGAGAAAATGAATTTCAAGTAAACATGCTTTTTCAAACCTTCTGTTTGGTCCAGTACGTGTACTGTAAGGGTCACAATAATTCAAGAAGAGCACGCAAAACTAATATGTTAGTTGTGTAACGAGCAGAAGAAAGTGGCTTCTCAATACCATTTATCAAAGTAAGAAGAAAAAATAAAAAATAAAAACAGAGACCCATCCAGTGGAAGGTCACAGCCAATAATGTTTCTGCAAATAGAAAAAGGATGCTGGAGCATCAGATGTAAATTGCTGTTTGCTGAAGAATTTTAATGGAGTTCTACGTCACATTATAAAATGTTTAATTGTGCCCCCATTTTAATAACACCATCTGATTAAATGAAAAGACGCCTTGCTGATCGCAATTACAATCTGTCAAACTGCATATTTATTTACAGTTTGGTTTTCTAAAACCATAAGATAAAAAAAGAAAACTCTATTCAGCTTGTCAGGAAACTATAATTATTGTGTATCCTTCTGTCAGTTTCTGCAGAAAACTTTTGGTCCTAAAATGGATCTAATTATATCTACATCAACATTTTTATAAACGCTACATTTTTTTCTCCATCTCAGTGAAATCTTTGTCGTTAACTAGGAAAAACATATTCTCTCTTTTTAAAAGGCATTAGCCAGGCTTGTTTGCTTTCTTTCCTTCAAGATGTTATAAAATAAAACATCCTTTTCAAAATATAAAAATATTTGCTTATATCCCCCTCTCTCCTGGCATGAGATTATGAAAAAGAAACAAAAAGAACAAAAAAACCTAACAGTTTTTGGCTGTTCTGGCAACACTGTTTGCGATTGTCTGGGATAGCATGAAATTCCTTCAGTGTTCAGCCATGAAAATCTAAGTCTCTTTTCCTAATCATATTCTGACGTTCAAGGCCTAGGGATCCTCTACAGCTACAGGTAGGAACAAGCTGCTGGAACTCACAAGGGAGGAGGTTGGTCAACTGGGCTGTCCTTCCTCTGAGATCCTCCCAGCTTCTCCTCAAACCCCCTGTGTTTCCGTTGCCCACCTCCTTCCCAGGCACTCAGTGGCTTCACTCTTCCTGGGGTTGTGCTCTTTGTCAAACACCCTATGGAAATGTACCAAACACTGAAACTATATCAAATCATGCATGTTTTACTCCCTGCCCTTTTAGGGTCCACTTAGGAGAAGCACTTGCTAGTTTCTATGTTTATGTTCAGATGTTTATCATTAAGGTGATCATGCTTAATACTCTGCCCATTCTGGGAATCATAATTATGGCCTGCAACTAACATGTAGTAAAAGAGTCAGTGACTCCATTTAAAGGGGTACCAGAAATGTGGCTTTCAGGCACAAAGGCAGCACATAGGGTAGCTTAGGGCGAGGGCCGGAAGGGACCCTTCTGGTGTCCTAACACCTAGTCCAACTTTGACGATGTTCTCTAATAAACCACTGGATTATTTCAGATTAGTACAATCATATCAATTTAGAATAAAACCATGGCAATTCTTGGAGAGCGCAAACGATGCTCAGTTTTTTTATATGGAAAGTTTATACAAGGCAAGTGATATGAATCCAAGTCATTGGTCTCAAATATGCTCAGTGTCGTCAAATATACAGAAAGATCCAAACTTATAAATTGGGAAGAGGAACTGTGATGTGCTGAATATGAGACAACTACATGATGTTAAAAAGTCCTCACAGTAGAACTGCACAGTGATCACACTAGTGTGGAATCCTGAGGTTATATTTCCCACCGTTTACACATAACCCGCACATCAACCTAAGCATGGCCTTTACGGTGGGACTCCTGCCCACCTGGCTGGCCTCCGCTCCCTGCACATGTCTTACGATTTTATGCCTAATCTCCCGTTTCCCAAACATGCCACTCTGACCTCTGTGCCATTCTTTGATCATGCCGTTCCCTCACCCTAAGAGCCTGCCCTGCGTGTTCATCTGGGTTTCACTCCCCCAACATGGCAAACCTCAGCTTTGAAAGATGCTTGAAAGCCATTTCTGAACACTGCTGGCAGATTCATAAGCAATTTCTCCTATGTTCCATATGCAATTTGTTTGTACCTCCTCCAAAACAATGACCATAACATGCTATGTGATTTGTATGTCTTTTTATGTGATATTAGAGTCAAGGGCCATGGTATCACAGCAAGGCCTGTGCCTAGCACAGTGCCTGGAACACAGAAGACACTCGATATATATTTATTGACTTAATCCAAGTGTCTTGTTTATCCTTTTCTGATAGAGAGTCCTCTTGCCTCAAACTATCTCTTAGGGATAAAAATTACTTCAACCTAAAGCAGCCTGCTCAAGGCACAGGCAGTTCTATTTTATAAGTGTTTTACTACACAAAGTTGAAAATTGCCTACAGCTTTCTCTCTTTTTTCATCATTTTGTCCTCTAGAGATTCTCATGGACAGGATGACATTGTCTATATTCCCTTATTAAGAACTAGTAGGTTTGGAGATTAGTACCTTTCAGGGAACCCACAAAAACTGTAGCTTTGTGGTTTTCCACCCCGGTTGCACATTAGAATCACCTGACGAGTTCTGAAAAAATACTAATCTTTGGACCCCACCCCAGAACAAACAGATCGGGTGGCTCTGGGGCGGGGCCCAATGCATTCTGCCTGCTGGTGAGCACTTTGTCTTGATAGCAGAACTCTTCTTGCTACTTAAGTGAGGGACCCTGGACTAGCGGCCAGGCCTCACCTCTCAGGCCCCACCCCAGACTTGCTGAACCAGATCCTACATTTTAAGGTCTCAATGATTTGCATATACATTAAAGTTTGAGAAGCACTGACTACGCCTCAATCTCTTTTAGATCTCAAGTTCCCACACTGTCCATCAGGGAGCAGATCATGCTTCTGGGTAGCTGATACGGTAGACGAGGTGGGAGAAACAGACCCCAGCCTCAGAGGCCATGTTAGCAACATGTTTAATTGTCCTAATTGTCCCACATATTATGCAGTAATACCCAAATTTAAATTAGGACATTTTGGGGTCACTGCAATGGTCTAGGAATCCATATGCAGACCATATAAACATATGGATGTATTTGACAAAATTTTTCCAAGTCTATACAGAAGCTACTGAGAATCATAAAATACAAGTGAACTTAGTAGCATTACTGAATCCTTGGGACGTTACCTATTTTTTAAATCAATGAATCTTGAAAGTTTGACTGTTTTTAAAGTTGGAGGAATTTGATGAAGTTTTGAAATTAAAATGTAAAAAGTCTGGAATCTCCTAGAGTTAAAATTTTAAGGGCTATCTGTCAAAGAAAGGGTAGATGTTTACTGGATCCTGTGTGAACAGAAATAACATGAAGTTTCAACGTCCAACTGGCTCTTTATAAAGCAGTGGATACTTTCTTATGTCTAGTAGGTGGCCCACATTTTGCTGGAGGATGTTGTGACAATATGAATTAGATTACTTGGGAACTTATTACTTTCTCCTGGAATACAATTTTGATATTATAAAGTTAGTTAATTGAAGAGCATGATTTAACAAAATGTATTGTATAAATATCTTTTAAAGGTCCCCATTTCCTTAGTAGCATAGGCCTGTAAATTCTGTCCAAGGCACAAAGAACTAGGCCTTGTGGAAGACTTATCTGTATTCCTCTATTTTAGCTGTGTGTATCCCCTACCCTGGGTCCTAGCGCTAGTCTGAAGCTATCGCTGGTGTTTATCAAGATCTAAAGAACAGTCGCAAATAAACACAATCACGGTCAAATGATGTTAGAGATCTGAAGATCAGCAGTACCTGTATCTTGGATGACTAAGGACACCTCTTTTCCTAAATATTTTTCTATATTTAATTGGTTGATAAAATATTTCCCAGTCCTCATTTTTTTCTTCAGAGAAGCATTATTCCCTATCATGTATTTTGTAGTCTTTTTCCTTTTCACTGTCAAATTGCACAACCTCTTGGATGTCTTCCAAATTCCCTTGGGAGTTTATTTCATGGTTTAATACAGGATGGCCCATTTTAAGCAGTTCCCTTTGAAAGCGTTGAGCAGGGACTCTTTTAAATGGGTCACTCTGAGTTTGGGACAAAAGCAGTTATTTAGTTTAATATTGTGGACATGTAGCTGAAGAGATCATTCGGAATGATCTCCGATGGTAATTGGAGTCCAGACACTCCAATGGTAATACTTGAAGCAGAATTGAAACATGTAAATAAAAGTCAGAAATATCTAGTTCTACTCTAAATTTTTAGTCTATATTATTTCTCTTCCTTATTATAGATATATATGCATATACATGTATATTGAAGATATGTGTACTTTTTCTTACTAAATTTACTCCGCTTTAGTAATTTAATGATTAAATTCATAAAATGCACAGTTACATAAAGCGTTACACCACAGATAAGCCGAAATTGAAAGTTATGCGTTGTTCGGCATTGATTCAATGCTGACATGGCTGAACTGAAGCTGGTTATTTTGAACTGCAGTGGAAGATGATCAAGTCATCTCAGAGCAGGAAAAAAGAATATATAATACTCAAGGTCAATTCCTTTTCAATTTAACTCTCCTGCTACCACTCCAGCTAAAGTCACAGGCTTGAGCTAAAATGATAATGGAACTTTGGTGTTCCAGAAAGTATCTTTGTAATGGACTTTGGTTTTGTTATAATTCCTTCTGGCTATGGAACTTTATCTTATCTGTTTGTCTCCACCGATTCTCTCATAATTTTTCTTAAATTTAACAAATTCATATTTTGAAAATCAAAGAAGTGTGGTCTACTTTGTGTCTTTCATGCATTTAAATAAGGTTTTCAAATAGATCGTTTTGTTCTTTCACTGGCATAAGGAAACTGCAGAGTGGGTTTAATTTCATTTATGATTAGCTTATATCTTTAAAAAAATTTATTTTATTGAAGTATAGTTGATTTACAATGTTGTGTTAATTTCTACTGTACAGCAAAGTGATTCAGATATATATCTGAATATTGATACGTATATATTGAATATACTTCCCTGTGTTATACAGTGGAAACTTGTTGTTTATCCATTCTATATATAATAGTCTGCATCTGGATTAGCTTATATCTTAAAGAAAACTAGTTCAAACTTGGCCTATGATTCTTTGTATTTTCTTTTTTTTAAGAGCGGGAGGCCTAGATTTTCTTTTTTTTCTACCAAGCGAGAAAGAATAGTATTTCTTTGTTTTAAATTAAGTTACGCTAGAACATTGGTTCTCAAACTTGAGCGTGCAAGAGAATCACCCGGAGATCTTATTAAAAGATAGATACCTGGGACCAACAGCCAGAGTTTGAGAAGGTATGAGGTAGGGCCCAAGAATTTACCTTCTTTTAACAAGTTCCCAGCCGATGCGGATACTGCCCATCTGTGAGCTGCACTGTGAGACAGCCCATGGCTCATGAATGAACTTTCTAGACCCAGTGGGGCACACAGCATGGGAACACAGAGCTTCATTTTTTCTTTATCACCACAATCTTATTTGTATCAAATAAACATACCCTCTCCTTTCTCTCTGTGAGCATGATGATTATGCTAACTTTGGGCCTTCCCAATGTACTTCAGTCATGCTTTAATGTTATGCAGAACTCTCTAGCCATACATGAAATCCACAGAGTGACTCAGGAAAAGAATGGTAAACTGTTCAACTCCAATCATGTCTCGTTTGATTACAAATCCTCCATCTGTTCTCACTGACTAACAAATGAAGTTCAAATGCCTTGCTTCATATTCCAGGATCTGTAAACGGGCCCCAGCCTAATATTCGTTCTTTCATCTATATCCACTCAACTTATGTTTGATGAGATCTGGTTCTTGGCCAGGAATTATCCAAGATACTCCCACTTTATGTGCCATTTCTCCCTTTCACCCATTTTATGATGGAATGAAATTAAATATTTTCGTTTGTTTTTGCTTTCCTTCACATATGCCTTCGCTTGTATTGTTACTAATACATTATTTTTTTTGTAAACGTGGGAAATAATACCCATTTCAAATTATATAGTATGCTCTTGACTAATGCCTGTTTTCTATTTTCTCTTCACCTTTTCTTAATATTCTTAGTGCTTTACCTATAGTGTCAGAGTGAAGTCATCTTCTAACTATTGCTTTAGTTTGACTTATTCATGTCTTGCCTCCTTAGCAGGTATCTCACTGATTTCCATATTTTTCACAAGGGTAGCATTCTACCTTGAAGCTAGTAGATGCTTAATAAAAATGTTGGGGCTTCCCTGGTGGCACAGTGGTTGAGAATCTGCCTGCCGATTCGGGGGACACGGGTTCGAGCCCTGGTCTGGGAGGATCCCACATGCCACGGAGCAGCTGGGCCCGTGGGCCACGACTACTGAGCCTGCGCGTCCGGAGCCTGTGCGTCCAGAGCCTGTGCTCCGCAACAAGAGAGGCCGCGACAGTGAGAGGCCCGCGCATCGCGATGAAGAGTGGCCCCCGCTTGCCACAACTAGAGAAAACCCTCGCACGGAAACGAAGACCCAACACAGCCAAAAATAAATAAATAAATTTATAAAAAAAAAAAAATGTTGACTGTTACTGTCTTTATTATCAACACTTAAAAGTATGAGAATGTTTTATGAAGATCTATTCAAAAGTGTGAAAAATATTTATTGCCGGATTTTAAGATGCTTGCCAAAAAAGGACAATTTGGATTTAAGTTAGAATTTAAGTATCACTGAATTTTGCTCAGAATTAGCTTTCATTAGCCATTTTTCAAGAAAATATAAATCATTTCCTGGTTATTGGAATGACAGTGGAGAAAGAGAGCTGAGAGTGTGCTCAGTGGAGTGGAGAGAATTGTATGTGACAGACAGTCCACCTGGCTTCATTCTGCAGCTGACTAAATCATGGAAACTGGCCTAAGTGCGTTTGTCAAAATGGTTACCCAAGGAAAACAGTGAAGGTCATAGTTTTAAACACCATGCTGTCAATATCAATGCCTCCTTTATCCAGCAGCAATGAACTATGATGGCAAGGACCCGAAGACCGAGTCAGGAGAGGCTGGCCTAGTCCTGCCTCTGGTAGCTGTATAAATTTAGGCAGTCCTGAACAGCTCTGAGAATTGACTTTATTGAGTTGTTAAATGAAGAATTTTGCTTAGTGATCCACATAATTTCCAGCTCAAATCTCCAACTCTATGATTGCTCTTGCAAGAGTAATACTACCAATAGGTGGAATCTGCATTTGCTGTTGCAGTGTCCTTTTAAGAGAAGGTCTGTGCAAATCTCTGATCACTGCCCATTCCCACATTTACAGAAATTATCTAGTTAGAGTGAGGTTCTCATTCAGGAGCAGTTTCCCCTCAGAAGACATCTGGCCACGTCCAGAGGTTTTTTTAGTTGCAACAACTGGAAGGTTTGGGGTGCTACTGGCATCTAGGGGGTAGAAGTCAGGGCTGCTGCTAACATTCTACAGTGCAAAGAACAGTATCCCCCTCCCCAACAAAGAATTATTCAACCCAAAATGTCAAGGGTACCAAGGTTAAGAATCCCTGATCTAGATAGTAAGCTAGATAATAACTTCTCTGTAAGAAGTTATTTCCTTGGCATCTATAATAGTTCTGGGCACAGAGTAAGAGCTCAGTGTATGCTTGTTAGAAAAAAATATTTTTAAAGTTTCTAATATTCCCAGCTCATTAATCATTCCTTTAAGATTTTGAAGAAAGATCATGCTAAAAATGCATCTATGACTCATGATGAGTGACAGACAGACTGATTTCTTACATTAAGTGTCCAGTCATTTATTAGGACATATCCAGCTTTGTGGGGAGACAAAGAGTCAAGAAAGGAAACAAGAGACAAGAAGTGCCATTCATTAAGGTCATACCACACAGAATGTCACAGAAAATCCAGCCTGAGGGCTGAAGGTTTTCCATCATCTTTTCAAGATGTGCAAGCTATATTTAATTTTTGAAAAATTATTATAATAACCAATTATAATAATTATATAATAATTATAATATTGGTTATTTATTATAATGGTTATAATAATAACCAATGGTTATTGGTTATTTATTATAATAATTATTACAATGGTTATTTTTGAAGTTTAATTACTAATCTATTGATACTAAGGGTAAAATAAGAATGAAGTCACCTAAAAGTCCATAAGCAACTTCAAAGAGGATATCCAGTTGATATTCCAACCTACAGAGGAATTGACAGGGTCCACATTTCATAAACAATTCTTTAAGACATAAATCTATATGACAGTTCTCCAAAGCTCAAATTATTACCTACAGTTATAGAATGTCATAACCAAAACAAGCATTAGAATACATTTGGTGTGAAGGCTCAGATAAGTTAAGAACTTGCCAGGCTCTTTCAGTTACACTCTCAATACCTCTAATTACTCCAAAATGAGTGTGAATTTCACTACACAACAAGCATTCTTTTCCTGACTAGGTTCCTAGAGGCAGAAATGGGAGAGAAAAAGAGAAGTTCCAAACTGTCTTCTGACCTTCCCTATACATTTTGTAAATACTTATGTAAATTATTTGCCAATCTACCAGATCTTATCAAAACTTTTTTTTTTTTTTTTTTTTTTTTGTGGTACGCGGGCCTCTCACTGTTGTGGCCTCTCCCGTTGCGGAGCACAGGCTCCGGACGCGCAGGCTCAGTGGCCATGGCTCACGGGCCCAGCCGCTCCGCGGCACGTGGGATCTTCCCGGACCGGGGCACGAACCCGCGTCTCCTGCATCGGCAGGCGGACTCTCAACCACTGCGCCACCAGGGAAGCCCTATCAAAACTTTTTGACGTGAAAATTTGATAACTGTTTTTCAAAATTAGGTCATTAAAGTCTTTCTAAACGCCTTTTGGCCTCTTTAAATCTCTGAAAGAAGTTTTGTTTTCAGTTTTCAAAGCTACTTGACTACATATATTTTTATCTTAACGTTTATGCTTTAAAAGTATGTTAAGTCCAATCAACCACATAACTTTCATTATTTTGATGTTACATGAGTTACACACCCCCAGATTTTATCATTTTGAGGGATTAGAATCAGACACCCTGGGGTGGGAAGAATTCTGTGTCACTCTCTCGGTGCCTCATTTCCCTCCCTGCTGGATTAGAGAATTCTGCAGCCTGACGCCACCTAAGGCGTCTGAGTTGGGAACAGTAGCTGTTCTTAGTTTAGGATCTTCCTAAATGAAGGAGCTATGTAAACGCCCGTTGACAATGGGATAATCCATATGGCTTACACATCAGTCTTCCTGGTGTCTCAGTGATTTCTGTGTGTTCTCTTGGAATGGTCCCGACTAAGTGCTTTACAAACTTGAGGCTCCCAGGATTGGAGTTTAGGAGGAGGAAGCCAGAGGGGAAGGGAAAGATAAGGTATGAAATATACTCTAATCAGTATGAATGAGCACACTTACGCAGTTAGAGTGTGTGTAGTACGTGTAATAAGTGTGTGTGTGTGTGTGTGTGTGTGTGTGTGTCGACATACATATACACACACCAAGCTGCTCTTACGCCTGCTACTGTGGAACCCCTGTGACATTAGGACAGCAAGTGTGCACTTCCCTGGACTCTTCAATTTCTTAAGGACTCGCTTAGTCCAGCAGATGCAACACTGAGCGCACACGCACTCGCTTGCCAACTGCTGCAGGGGTGTCTCCGCCGACAGCGCTTCAAGGCGCGGAGGGTGGGGTGGGATTAGACAGCCAAGGCCCCCCACAGAGCGAGAGGCAGTGGGAGGCAGATCACCAACTAGCCGAGCAGACTAGATAACTTGGGGGAACAGGGCTAATACTTATTCTTTTTTTTTTAACATGCGAGATTTGCAGTGTTCACTCATTCCATAAAACATGGCAGTGTGATGAGAGGTGAGCGGTGGTGGTGGTGATGGGGCAGTGCCAGTTTAGACCAGTGTTTCCGAAAGGTGACATTTGAGCTGAGAAGTGAGCGTGAAGATCTGAGTCAAGAGTATCCCCGGGGGCTTCCCTGGTGGCGCAGTGGTTGAGAGTCCGCCTGCCGATGCAGGGGACACGGGTTCGTGCCCCGATCCCGGAAGATCCCACATGCCGCGGAGCGGCTGGGCCCGCGAGCCATGGCCGCGGAGCCTGTGTGTCCGGAGCCTGTGCTCCGCAACGGGAGAGGCCACAGCAGTGAGAGGCCCGCGTACAGCAAAAAAAAAAAAAAAAAGAGTATCCCCGGGGCTTCCCTGGTGGCGCAGTGGTTGAGGGTCCGCCTGCCGATGCAGGGGACGCAGGTTCGTGCCCCGGTCCGGGAAGATCCCACATGCCACGGAGCGGCTGGGCCCGTGAGCCATGGCCGCTGAGCCTGTGCGTCCGGAGCCTGTGCTCCGCAACGGGAGAGGCCACGACAGTGAGAGGCCCGCCTACTGCCAAAACAACAACAACCAAAAGAGTATCCCCAACAGCTCGAAGGTCACTGGGTCACCAAGGTCACCAAGTTTTTAGGCTGAACACCTGGGGTGGACAGTGATTCAACTCACATAATACATACTCAGTGAAACTCCCTCACTCCAAACACACCTTCCCCACTTCTCCCTGTTAATAATCATTTCTCGAGATCGTATTCTAACTGTACCCCTATTAGGTAGCCTTCCTTGATTCCTCATGTCATTTTATAACTCTGTGATAGTAAGTGCCATGCTTTGAAATGCTGGATGACTTTTTAAGTATGAAACTCATTTGTTTCACTAGACACTTGAGGGCGGGAACTGTTCCCATATCAGTTTTGCATCCTCACCATCAACATGCTCACTGTCTCAGACAGAGTCACTGGAACTGGAATTCCAGTGTCCTCAGGATAGTCCCAGTTTTAGGCCTAATCATTACTAGTTAGGTGCTTTACTCTCAAAACCGTGTTGGTCTGAATGATAAATTATATGGTAATCCTACCTACGGCAGATGCCCAATACTACCTAATTATTCTAAGACTCAAGGCCTATGTATATGAATGCAACACAAAGAGGAAAAATTGGGGCTCAATTTTAGACTCTGCCAGAGTCCAAAAGAATGAATCTTCTGATAAAGAATCCAACCAAAAAGCAAAGACACTTAGTACTGCCGAAATGTGATCTCTGTCTGCCTACAAAGAGGAAGTGGAATGCAAAACGAGCTGCAGATACTCGAAGACCTTGGGGCCTCAAGCATCTTGCTATTTTAGGTAAATATTCATTTTTGGTATTGTAATTCTGTGATTTTCCATTGACATATGAAGTTGCAAAGACGGAAGAAGGGATTTCCAGATTGTACAGTATGTGTTAGAGTCGTTCTCACCTCTGTAATTTTAAACTAAGCAGCAACAGGAAGGGTTTGAAATGAAACTCCCTGATAACTGTCAACAGGATTACTGTCACAAACATTTGATCAAATATTCTCAAGGCAAAGGACCTACAACCAGGTTTATTCCTTGTCAGAACATTTGTTTGCTCTCTCGCGGACACAACTCTAATCATTTTCTCAGCTCCTGCATTTTATGCCTGAGTGGCCGTCTTCTTCACAACTTGGGCCAAGAGCGCCTTGGGCAAGATACTTCTTTCCTGGGCAGAGTGCAGCCCTGCATTCATGCAGGTGCTTATCCAATCAACTGTAATAAGAAGAATCCACGATTTTATGCATCATAAAGTTGTCATCCAGGGGCCTGAGGAAACCCTTTTGTGGTCCACGATTCAGAGTTACGTGCATTTGTCTCCCAGTAGATATTTGATATTTTCTCGTCAGTAATATATTTTTCTCAGTATTTTGATAGATTGCCCAGAGAGATTTAATTCCTAATTTCATCTTTTCTGGCCTCTGCAGGAAGCTGTATACTGTAGTCACTTCTTTTCTGTTTACTTTGCCTGTGTTTTTTGGAATAGTTTCACAGTTTTTCATTTCGTATCATAGGGTCACTAGAGAATGGCGCGAGAACATGTGAGGACAGCTGAGTTCCTCCCCTGCCTTGCTGTACAGCGCTTTACTGGCAAGAAGAACCCTGCAGATTCCACATGTGGAGGCGCCCCGTCCACAGCCACAGCCACAGCCCATGTCCCTCGGCCCTTTCACCCTTAATACCAAAGCTTTCGATGGCAAGTCATATGAGAAGATTAACTCCAACTCTTCAAAGTAACCATGCTTTACAGCCTCAGAGAATTAGAATCTATTATTTTTTCTTTCTTTTTGTTGTTTTTTTTGAAGTATAGTTGAGGTACAGTATTAAATAAGTTACAGGTGTACAGTACAGTGATTCACAATTTTAATGGTTATATTCCATTTATAGTTATTATAAAATATTGGCTATAGAATCTATTATCTTTTTAATTTAAAAATTTTAAATGAATATGAATAAGAAAGCATTACTTTGCAAATCATATCAGTAACATATAGTATAAAATTTAATTGGTTTAATAAAACCTCACATGAGAATTAAGGAAATCCCAATACTAAGGTACGTTCAAAAGAAACAGATGTTTATCACCTGTTTATAATTTACTGTGTGAGAACCTATGATGATTGCCTTACTTGTACTATGTCATTTAATCTTCACAACAAGAGAAACACACTCTATTGTTATCTGCATTTCACAAATGGGAAACCAGCTGAAGTTCCCTGTGCCAGGTCCTGCAGGTAGGAAGGGCCCATCTCCTTAATCACTGCATGAAGATGGAACTTTGAATTTAATGAGGTCATGTTTGGGATTCTCTGCCCTCAGACATCCCTGATTTCAGTACTCTTTCCATTGTACCAATGGAATGTGCTAGCATTCTAAGTGTATCTTTTAAATTACCTTGTGCTCTAAGACGCAGCTCTTTGTTATGCCACATTTAAGGGACTGTTCTTCCGTAGCTTATGCTCTCTAACACTGAGGTGCCATTTTACTGTGCATGGACCATTCCAGACAGGCAAGCGTGGTGTGTCCCTTCCCCACTGCTGTGGAGACTGGTTGTATGACGCATAAAAGTACTTAGTCTAAATAACTACCCTGGTAGATCCACCCTAGACCAGATCCTGCTCGGGAAACCCTGTGTAGGCAGTTGAGTGCCTGGGCTAACTCGGATTGTGAATCACTGTGAAGATCTCACTAAGTGCTGACATGTTCCAACCTTCCAGCTCCTCCTCCGAGATAACTACCTGTGGCGTCTGCATGCAGAGTAAGTTGCCAGCCAGTCTCTGGCCCCATGAGGGGATTCCAGAGCACTGCTCGCAGGAGCTGGGCTGTTCCACAGGCGGGGTGAGAAGCAGGAGGCCACTGACGTGGAAAGCTCTGAACCCACATTCTGACCCCACCGCCCTTCATGGACCGAGCGTCCTCATTCGCACTCTGGGGTTGACGGGGAGGGCCCTTAGCTCACGGCGGGCATCTGAGCACACTGCTCCTTTGGGACTTGGCCTGTCAAGACGCTTTTGTGACCCTGGCCCATTGATTAGCATTATTGGACAGGAATGAAGAAAACCTGGTTGAAGTTTATACACAATTCACTGTCTATTTCTTTGGCTTTTATCAATTCCCTGTCATACAGAATATTCAAATTTTTATGAAGAGACAAATCAATATGAACATATCAGAAACAGTAGCAGGAGTTTAATAAAGAGAAGGAAACACGTCTAGCTAATTTCAGATCTGCTATCCTTGGCGAGCTGCCCAGAATTTTTACTTCTTTTATTTATCAAATAATTTAAATATCTCTGTACTTTTAAAAGTAAATTTTGTATCTTAACGACGGAGAAGAAAGAACATCTTGAAGCTGGCTGATAGTGGATTCCTGGCAAGTGGCAGACAACCCAACTACTGGTCACACAGCAGAGCTCACAAGAACTTGTCTGTTAGCATAGCCTCCTGCCCCCTGAGGAGTTAACACCGCCTTCCTCACAGAGGCGTTAAGAATTTAAATTTCTGGATTTTTGGCAAAGAGCTAATATGTTTCATTAGCTGGAATGCTAATTTATTCAACATGATGACTAGAAAATGTACTTCAACTGTTGGGTACTAGAAATATTAATCTTGTATCTCACTTCATCCCCAAAACCACATGGTGCTGTAAATACTGTTGTCATACCATTTTTTTCCTTTTACAGAGAAGGAAACCGAGAGTCAAAGAGATCCAGTGATTTGTCAAGGTCACCAGCTAGAATTCCAAGCCCACCCTTTTCTCATTGGACTATAAGAGCTCTCTTTTCCTCTGCTCACTCTCTGATTATATTATTTCAGCAAGGTAAACATGAACTGAGTTTATATTGTTAGAAAAGAAGAGGCCAGAATTGGGAATGTCGTCTGGCTGGCACGGCTGGTGTGAGCGGTGACGGCGTCAAGTCCGTCAGAAACCTCCGCGGGGGGGGGACGGAGAGAACCGGAGGCCCCATTAAGGCTTTCAGTACAGAGTCATCAAGCCCTCACCCTGTGAGAGGCACAGCCCCTGCCTCACCAGGAATGCAGAGTGACAAAGACCTCGGCCTGCCTGCTTCACCACCTACAGGCTGCCACCTGTGTAACCTGCCTCTGTCCACAGTCCCTCCTGGGCAAGGTAAGGATCACACCTCCCTCTCCTAGTGTGACTGTGGGGATTAAGGAGGAAACGGTGTAAAACACTTTGCCCAGGACCTGGCGTGAGCAGGTGTCCAGTGAATATCAGCACAGCAGTTCTTGGAATGACCCAGGCAGGAAGGACACTAGTAACGAGAAGAGGAACGACAGACAGTGTGAGGAAAACCCAGACAAGCAGCTGTGGGAGCTTCCAAGCAGGGGGACAGCAAACAGCTGACATGAGGCACACTGTCTGCCTGGTGCTGCTCGAGGGCTTCAGAGGCCTGGACCCACTGAAGCCTCACAACCAAGGACAACGAGGCACAGGAACTCACTCACGCACAGCCACATGCAGCCAGCGAGCGGCCAGGCAGGGGCCAAGTCCGGGCTGCCTCGTCCCCTGAACCAGCTGGCGTACCCAGCACCCACACTGCTCCTCCAGACCCTGAGGCCATTGGTTGGTTTCTGCAGGTGACCAGCACTTCCTGGACAACTTAAGGAGTGGACCGCATCTGGGAATTTGAACTTACACAGTCTCACATTTTCCAGGTTTCATATATGTAACCCTCATCTTTCCAAGGGAACCGTCAGCTCTGGGATTCTAACGTTGCACGTAACACCTAGTGGACTGGAGCCACAGTGAAGACGCTCCAAAAACATGTGGAGATTAGGGTGAAAAGCTAGCTTGAGGCACCGCTGCGGGGAAGGTAGTGTCTGCTGTTTGCTGGGAAGCAGCCCCGTGGGTGGCCATAATCAGAAATGAGGCTGCTCTGGGGAAAGCAAGAACAGCCACAGAAATAAGAAAATACCCCAGGTAACACAGTAGCTGTTGACCAAAGGTCCCAATCTGCATCTTCCTGGTGGGGGGAATGGCCATTGCCAGCCACTGGTACGCTCATGATGGGATAAGAATCCCCGACACAGGGCTTCCCTGGTGGCGCAGTGGTTGAGAGTCCGCCTGCCGATGCAGGAGACATGGGTTCGTGCCCCGGTCCGGGAAGATCCCACATGCCGTGGAGCGGCGGGACAGTGAGCCATGGCTGCTGAGCCTGCGCGTCTGGAGCCTGTGCTCCGCAGCGGGAGAGGCCACAACAGTGAGAGGCCCGCGTACCGCAAAAAAAAAAAAAAGAATCCCCGACACACACACACAATCAATACCTAAATGTGTAACTACATATATTTATGTAGAAGGAGAGACAGAGATACATATATAGATGCGAACAGCTTACTTTTAGTCTATGTGAATATAGTTACATGGTTGAGCCTGACTCGTCTCCTCATCCTGGTAATTGTTCAAGCACTGTAAGATATGTGTACCACACATTTTAAAGCATTTTCTTTAAAGCATTTTAAAGCAAATGCTTTAGAATGCTAATAGCTTTATTTGTCTTTTGATAGTCTTAATAATATAATGGTTTTAGCAATAGCCTTTATGAATCTATCATCTTAATTAAAGAGGGACTTTATTTTTCATCCAGATCATTTTCAAGTTTCAAAATGTATGAAGGATTGGTCCTATCTCGATTTGGTAAGCCATTATTTACATCTGCTGGTTAGCAGAAAATGTGTTAACTATGCATTGCATATAAAAATATGAAAAATGTTAATAGTGTAATATGTTTGGGGGCTTGAATAATATTTTATTAAAGACAATAAAGATTTTGATGAAAAAACCCCCAAATCCCTTAAATGTTAATAATACTTTTCAAATGTAACACATCTTGAGAAAGTTTTTTCCTATCCTGGATTATAAAAAGGAGTTGAGGGCTTCCCTGGTGGCACAGTGGTTGAGAGTCCGCCTGCCGATGCAGGGGACGCGGGTTCATGCCCCGGTCCGGGAAGATCCCACATGCCGCAGAGTGGCTGGGCCTGTGAGCCATGGCCACTGAGCCTGTGCGTCCGGAGCCTGTGCTCCGCAACGGGAGAGGCCACAACAGTGAGAGGCCCGCGTACCGTCAAAAAAAAAAAAAAAAAAAAAAAAAAAAGAGTTGAATCTTCCGTCAAATAGTACTTAGATTTCCCTGGGGAATTTGCAAACGCCCTTAAATTCAGGGAAGCTCAACATATTAATTTTGTTAGTATATATCTATCAGGATGCTAAATATATTTATTAGGTGGAGAAAAAAAAAGACCTGTTCTCTGGATTACTATGGCATTTGTGATATTTTAAATGATCGAGAAAAGGAAAGATGAATCGAATATTTTAACGACTGCCCCAAATGGTTAAAGACTCTGCAGCACGTCATACCTTTTCTCCAATGGAGTGTGTGTTGCTTCTGGCAGAGAAATGTATATGAATGACTAATCTAAAAAGACAAATATTATGTTCCTGTAGGTACTGTTTGTCCACATAAGAGAACTCAGAACTTTCAAACTGGAAAAAACTGAAATGGAAAAAAAAACAAAACCTGCTCTTAAAATGTTCCCATATGCTCTAGATAAGAACAGTTAATGAATAATGAAGGAAGTGGTGTCTTGGAGTGAGACTGGTTCATTGTTCTCCTGAGAAGCATTTTAGACTAATTCTCCTATGACTCCATGACTAAATGGATTTATAATGCACCACTTTAATGTTAATAATCTACTCGCCCAAATCAAGCAAACAGCAAGACAAAGATTGAATCATTTTGTGATTAAAGCAAAAAATCAACACTGGTCCTATGAGCCAATCTTTAACAAACATTAATTCTCCACATTGTTCCTTCTGCCCCCAAGATTTTGGGGGACTAGGCAGAAATATGTTCCTTTAGATGTCTTGTAATTTTGTTGATAATTTTTCTCCATAAAAATAGCTCTACTCAGAAAATGAAACTGTTCATCTAAAAAAGATCAACTATACATTATAATTAATTATCAAATATATCAATTTAATAGTGGTATGGCTTAGGAATGATTAGTAGTGAGTTGATTAAGTGTTAAGACTACAAAATAGATTTAAGTTTAGGGCTCAAATTCATTTAGCTAAATTGAAAGTATTATAGCAGTCTCGGTGCATTAAGACTCCACAACACATGATATTACACTTTTAAAAAAGCTGGAATATTTGTATTATTTTAGAAGACTACACAACTTAGAAGTGTCAGCAAAAAAAAAAAAAAAAAAGCAATAATGATCCTGTACTTGTCTGGGGAAACTTTTAAGGGTTCCACTGGGGACAAAGGAGTTCATTTATTGGATCAGAAATAGTTACCGAGGTCCTACTATGAGCCGAGCACTACTTACAATATCGTTATTAATGATTTCCACATGGAAGTCTGGACAGTGAAACCAAGGGAGCTCTCAGGGTGTCTAGGTCCTCTTTTCTGCCAAGAGCTTCCCAGGCAGAGGGAGAGGCAGTATAACTTTTCCCCTCCGCCGGGGGTGGGATGTGGGGCGTGGGGCACGGCCTGAGCGCTAAGCGAAGGGCCGGGGAGGGAAGGCGAGAGCCGGAAGGACACGTGTGCCGCGCTCAGCTCAGGGCCTGACGTACAGTCCAGGCTTGATCCAGGAAGCGCTGTCATTCTTCCTTAGGGTAGAGGGGTGAGGGTGGAATACTCCTCGGACCGAAACTAGGAGGAGACGCGGACAGCGCTGGGCGGGAGGGCCGCACGCAGGAAGCGCACATCCCACGGAGCCTTCAGGTACACGATTTCTCTCCTCAACAGGCTTCCGTTCTCACTTGCTGTTTATTCTTCTCACTCCCACCTCTTTTTCCTCTAGGCTCTGGGTTGCTTCTCCCCAGTTCCCCCTCAACACTTCGGAAAATATTTTATTAACAACTGGTGGGTGCAGCCAGTGACTGAAACTTCATTGCCAGGACCTGGGGAGTCTTGCTTATGGGCCTACTTAGAACCTATTTGTCCAAGGACAATTAGTAGTGCATAGCTATATTTTTCTTCCCTCTCTTTGTTTGCCAAGTGCTATTTAAATAACGGATACCAAGCCAGAAGAAAAGATGCCTTGAAGAGTAACACCATGATGTCCTTCCCAGATGTTTGCCTTTAGGATGAGAAATGAGTTACACAGAAACAAGATGGGGAATTGCTGGCTAGATACCAATACAGTAAGGGACACATGCTGTGGGAGTGATCGATGCTTCAAAAATCAAATATGTCAGCAATCGATGATGCTATTGAAGAGGCTACCATAAAATGTCCATGTGGGGACAGAGAAGTACGTGAAACATTCAGAAATTAATCTGCGACCTCCAGCAGCGTCTGGACGTCTGCCTCCCCTTGTGGTCGGCAGTCCTTAAAATCACAAATTAAAAAAAAAAAAAAAGTTAATTTGATGTAAAAGTTGAAAAATATGACCTCTGAGGAAAGGTGAAAGGAACTGGGGTTATTTGGGCCAGTAAAACACAACTGCAGGACTGACTTAATAATGTCAACATACTTGAAATCAACTGTTCTTCAGGCATTCAGGTGTCTGAAGCAGACACAGCAGAGTGAAAGTGCAGTAAGATACTTTAGTTTAACTTTAATAAGGAACTTCCTGGAAGGAATCTAAATCTCGTACTGCAATTTAACTTAACATTACAAGGTTAATTAAACACAAACAGACTACCAAGGAAAGTTGTGGAATCTTGGCTCTTAGATCGAAAACCATGTATCTTAGCTGGTTTAGGTTTACTTCTGTCTGGAATGAAGAGACTGGATTGAATAACTCCCCGAGTTTGCTTACAGTATATTGTATAACTGGTCTTATAGCTTTTTGATTTCTTCCGCGCATGGGTGAGGCACTGATCCACATGAACACTAGGGGTGAAGAAAAAGCACAGCAAGCCCTATATACCAAGTGAATCTTGAGTTTTTGTACTTGGTATAAGAAAGGAAAAGTGTTATTTTTAAATTGACTCCTTTCCTGAACACTATTAAGGAGAGCTCTAGTTTGAAACAATATTTTATTTTAGCACTAAAAGATAGTCCCAAACCATTAGCATACTGAGTCCACTGAACTACTTATCAATACTACATTCAAAGTAGTCTGTTTTGAGCAAAGAAAGGGCTTAAGTAGAGCTTAACAACTAACCACCACCACCGCTTATTTTTGGCCTTATTAGGAATCTGACATTAAAAAAAAAAAAAAAAAAACCACACACTTTTATTATATATGGTAAAAAATAAGAACAAAAAACCAGCCCATTTTTTCACAGTATTACAGTGGTTTAATACATTGCTCTCATGTGCTGCAATATTCAAAAAAGGATAATTTGTGAAAAAAATGGCTGTAACTGCTAAACATTTAATGAATTATGGTATAATTCTAAATAATTATTCTTCATCTTTTTTCTTCTGTCAAAGTGGGCAAAATCATTTCTTTTTATTGCTTTTCTCATCCTATTTTTTAAAGAAAGAAACAAACCAGGGTGACATCCATTCCATTTTAAGCTAATGCTTCTATTATTTCATATCTGAATGGGGCTGACATCATCAGCTCCTTCGTGTCCCAAAAGATACTTAGCTCTAGTCCACTGTTACATACTTTATGCATTACATGAAATAAGATAGCTCCAGATTTTGAAAATATTTATTTTAAAAACAGCAATCAAATTGTGTGTAATCACATTTTCTGCCTGGCTTTGAAAGCTACATTATTCAATATGCTAGTCGTCCTTTCCATCATGGCGACACATTAGCAATTCATGCTGCTCTAATACGTCTGACTTCCTTGATGTACAGCACTCCCTACAGACCCAGAGAAATACTCCTGCTTCAGTTCCATGTGTCCTGCGCAGTACCTACCGAAGTGATGGTTGTCAAAACAGTTGTACAGTGGCCTTTGAATGCAAAGTGTGCCATGACTGAAAGCTTCAAATGACAATAAATCTGAGTATATACATTATGCTTGCTTTTGTTGCCTGGAAAAACTAAGGCATTTGGGAAATAAACCCCCCAATTTTATTGCCTTTTAACATCTTTTTCCATTTTAAACTCCAGAACTGGAAACTTGAAGCACTGAAAGAAATTGAAATCTCCTTTGTTGCATTTTTCATTGTAAATTTTCTATACTGTGTCATTAGGAACCACACTCTACAAAAAGCCCAGGTTCTAAATGAATCCTTTCTGTGAGGCCATTCTAAAACTTTGCACGGTTTTTCTTTGTATGAAAGAGCTTCTGTTGCCTGCACAAAGAACAAGCGATCACCACATATATCGGCCAGGCAGGAGCCTTCGATGACTTTATACAAGGTTGCATTTTGCCTTTTACCAGTCCATGGTGAAACCCAGCAGTGAATGTGCCAGGGTGGAGAGAAAAAGGAGAGGCTCTTGATTTCAGTTTGTATGAATCAAAAGATTTTTCTTAAACCATGAATACTTAATATGAACATTTTCTTATTTTACCCTTCTCCCAAAATAGCTCTGTAGTTTCTTTTTAACAACATGAAAACAACATCACTTTCTTCTTAATGGCAGAATAATATTTTCCACTCAAAAGAAATGTTCTGTCCAATAGGTTCAAGTATCTTAATAACCGATTAGGTTTTGGGGTGGGGGGACAGTTAAAACACTGAGAATCTCGTCCAAGTGATGGTGGGAAAAATGACTAAGTAACTAAAGTGACAAGTTGAGTGAGTCGTGACTCTGGATCATAGTTGTGTGGTCGATAGAGAATGAATCATAGGAAAATGCCAACCCTGGAAAGGACCTCAGAGATCAACTAGTCTTGTGGTTTTCCGTCTTCTTTGGGGGCAGAATCCTATGTTCAAGGGAATTTTTACAAGAAATGTGAACAAGTGAGATGAATAAGTGCAACACGGCTCTGGCTGATTCCTGGCTTCCCCTGGCTCCGCCTGATCTAGTCCAGCCCCACTGGTTACAGACAGGGTGCAGCGAATTGTCCATGGTTAATAAACTTATTCCAGGCAGGGCCTGGCCTTCCAGACTCTCATTCCAGTGCTCTTCTAACCAGATTCCACTCTTGGAAAAGCACAGGCGGTCAATTATCCACTATCAAAATAACTCAGGAATTTTGAGAAAAACGGAACTCTTGCATATTGGGTCATGAGTGGCTGTTTAACTTGGACCTACAGAATCAGAACTAGTTGGCACTTGTTCAACAGTATATACTAATAGAAATTCTACACTGTTTTATAGCCTGGTCTTGGAAAATATGGACTTTAAGACAATGGAATCTTTTTTCAAGTGCCAGAAATCTTACTTTTTGCAGGAGTCCTGACTGACTACTAACACATAAAATGGCACAGGCAAGAATATACAAAAAGGAAGTGGTGGGAAACTTGGGAAGGAACAGCTGTCACCCTATGTATGTTTCACCCCTGTATATGTTTATGGCAAGTTTCAGAAGGCAATCTAGATTTTCTACCCTGGTGACCTTTTTATCAGAAAGGGATACCCACTGAATATATCTAGCACCTACTGTGTGACAGGCACTACTTTACAGATATTAACTACGTTAATGCTACAACAGTATGGGATTAAGTGTCTTATTATATCTATTTTATACGTAAGGAAACTGAGGCACAAAAAGGTTATGTAAGTTGCTCAACGTCATGCAGCTGGTATAGGTCTGTGCCAGGATTTGAACTGCGGTAGTTGTGGTCCAAAGATGTCAGTTTTAATCAGAATGATGTGTAAGAACACTCAGTAGAAGGTAAAGACTTCTTTGGTGACTAGCAGGCTTATTGCCCGTTTTTTTTTTTTTTTTGGACAGATGTGAAGAAGATTAAGGGTTTAAGTATAAATAACTCTTTTGGAAAATCTTCTCTCGTGCATTTTAAGTTCTCCAAAAGAGTTATACATATACAGTCTTGCTTTTCATATTTTATTTAGCAAACATATAATAATGCTTCCTATGTGCCAACCAATGGTCTAAGCAATTCTTAAATATTCATTTCACTCCATGAGGTAAGGACGATCATTATCCTTGTTTTTCAGGTAAGGAAGCTGGGGTATTCACTGGTTGAGCCACTGAGCAAGTCTCTTAAGTACCCTGAATCTCCATTTTTCATTTGTAATATTGGGATAAAAATACTCAGATATTGATTTCTAATTACGGACTAAATAATTTTACATCTAATATATTAGAAATTTGTTGGTAATGCTTATAATCAGTAAAACTGTATCACTTATGTTGCCAGTGGGGATAAGAAATAGGCAGATATAAGAAAATTTAAATTTAAAATAAAATTTCAGAAAAGATTATATATTATACAAAACAGCAACATATATAACACATAATAATGCATGTATGTTAAACATTACAATAACCTCTAAAATATATACAATATATAAATGAGAATTAAAATATTTTCACCTATTTGATCCATTCAGATTCTAAAATTCCATCATGTGAAAATACTAACACAAAGATCTGAGCACCCTACTAACAGCAGAAGTCTCAGCTTTAATAACATTGAAGAGCTTCTGGGAGATAAAATTGATGACAGTTGATCCTATACATAAATCTACCTAGGGTGGCTTATACTTACAAGATTTTAAAATCTACAGCAAGTTCATTATTTAGAATCCACAAGTGTCAGCTTTTATGAGTTGTTCCCAAACTGTAGGTGACCTTGAAAGGAGTTATCAGAAAGAGCCCTGTCATTTCTAGGTGGGAAGCTTTTACTTCCTGTTTCTGTAGCCATTATTTCCTCGTCTATATGAACACTGATAACCTAAATTGTGCACTATTCCATTTCATACATATGTCATAAATATAGGGGCCTCCCTGGTGGCTCAGTGGTTAAGAATCCGCCTGTCAATGCAGGGGACATGGGCTCGAGCCCTGGTTCGGGAAGATCCCACATGCCACGGAGCAACTAAGCCCATGCACCCCACTACTGAGCCTGTGCTCTAGAGCCCGCGAGTCACAACTACTGAGCCCACGCACCACAACTACTGAAGCCTGCATGCCTAGAGCCCGTGCTCCGCAACAAGAGAAGCCAATGCACCGCAACGAAGAGTAGCCCCTGCTCGCCTCAACTAGAGAAAGCCTGTGCGCAGCAAGGAAGACCCAATGCAGTCAGAAGTAATAAATAAATAAAAAATAAATAAATTTATTAAAAAATATATATATATATGTCAACAACTGATAAACCAATCAATCATCTGGTTAAATTTTGTGATCACATTATACACGAGCAAAGTTGCCAGGAAAGAGTTTTAGTCAGTTTTTACAAAGACACATGAAAAAAGTATCTTATAGACCTAAAGTTACTTCAAAGAAAATAATCCTTAGCCCTTTTTAAATATAAAATATGGCAATATGAAGGGTTGTTCATCTTCAGATTCATTGATTTGGGAATGATGTGCAAACAACTTAAGAGCTCGTATTTCTGTTCTCACTGTCACCACCCTGCGTGTCTCCACACTCCTTGCCTGAGTTACAGCAACAGAGGGCTCCTCAGACCCTACACAACTCCAGTTTCCTGCCACTGCGATCCCTCCAGAGAGATGCCAGAAGGATTTTCCTATGACACTGCTTTCATAATGCTTTTGCCTTGAATGAAAACAGCCAGTGGTTTCTTAGACTCCATCATATCAAGCCCACAGTCCTTAGTGACTTTTGAAACCTTTTGTCAAATCTCCTAACTTAAAATATCCAGCCTGCTTTTCAAATGCTCTCTCTCCTAGATGCCTTTTCTTTCCTTTCTGTTTGTCTAAAGCGAAACCATCTTTCAAGACCTGACTGCCGTCCTACCTTTTCCACTAAGTTTTATAAACTGCCCAAACCAGATAACTATAATCTCTTCCAACCAGGATTCCTACTGGGTTCACGGCCAGTAAAATTGTGTTTAGCCCTTCTCCTGTCTCTAACTGCTTGATGTTTCACTCAAACTGTTTCATACTTAGTTACGTTTTTTCTGTAGTTTACAAGCTCCTGAAGGACAGTGACCATATTTTATCAATCATTTGAGCCCTTTCAAATATTTAGAGCACAGAAGGCATTTAAAATGTACACACTGATGAGTGGCATTCTAAACACATGATAGCTCAAAATAAGATTGGAGATGCCCCTTGTTTCTCAAAGGAATTAGTAGACTCCAGTAAAGTTGGCCTTTCCAACTCTGTTAGATTTCTATTGCAACTTTGCAGTATTATCAAACTCTGGCTCTTGCAATCCAGTCAGAGATCCAAGCCTTGAAAAAGGACTCTTAAAACAAATTTCATCTCCAAATCTACTTTCTTCAAGACCACGCTGGCTTAAAAAATGGGTTTCCTGTAGATTTAATGTTAAATCAACATAATTAACTGGACCTATGCTGTCCAGGATAGTAGCCACTAGGTACATGTTGCTACCTTAAGTGTAATTAAAATACAATAAAATAAAAATCAGTCTTTCAGTCATGCTAGCCACATTTAAAGCGTTCAATAGGCAATGACTATTGCTACTGGACAGCATGCATAACAGAAAAGCCATCATCACAGAGAGTTCTATTGGACAGTGCTAAAGCCTATCCAAAGTCTCGCCGAAACTTAATTTGTTGGAGCAGCTTTTTTACTTACAGCATAAAATGCTAGGACCAGTACTGTGAGAGGCAAACTAGATGTCCACCTCAGAATATGGTTTGGAGGTACTGGGAAGTCTCCCCATCCTATGAAAAACCCAAATAGACTCACCTTGCCAAGACCTGGAATGGCAAATTAGAGCTTCACTCTCTTAGTTTAGGCTGAACAGGGACCCTCTGCCTTGTAAAGTGTGAAAAGTTCCAAGGGAAATACCATGTTGATGGGAAAATACTGAAGTCCGGTTTCTGACAGTGGGTTGGGTGGAAAGGAGCCTAAAGAATTAGGATGAGCAGAGGCTCCTGACAAGGGAAGAGGGAAGCAGAGTAGAGGAAGGGCCTAGAAAGCGGTGCTACACAGCTGCGACTAGATCCAGTCCCGAGCACATCATCTGAGGGTGGAGTGACGTAGCAAGGGCGGCAAAACTGGGAAAATTCCAGGTGCATGTATACTGAGGTTGCACAAGCATCTCACACAGAGTGAATGGCGAAGTGGGAGGGTCCTGGAATGCTAAGAAGGCAAATTACATAAAAGAAAAAGGGTTTTGAGACTAAAACTATATAACTGAGCATCTCATTATCCTCCTGTGGCCCAACTTTATTAGCACGTGAGGAAGAAGCAGAGAGGACAAAACTGGTACTTTATGTGCTGTGTTCGTCCTTCCTCTCCTTCTCAGTGAACAGGGAAGCCTATAAAGCATGACGTGGACGCCTTACTGGCTCATGAACTGAGTCTGAAGGCTTAGCCCCAAAGAGGAATAGGCACGTGATTTTTCAAGGTCACTACTTTGAAGTACAACATTAATCAGATTTACACATTTAGCATGTTTTCTAAAAAATCCATCTTCCATTTTATGAAGTCACGGTTAATACTCTTAGGATAAATCTATACAGGTGGAGTATCATCTAAAAACCGGGACAACGGTGTCGAGTTTTTTGCTCCTGCTGGTGCTGGGAACAAGTCCTCCCCTCTTGTCCACCCAGCTAGCTGCCAGTTCTGAGGAGAATTCTATACCCTACCATGGCCTGTGACATTAGGCTCAGGGCTCCATTCCCCCAAAACGACTACGGGATCTCTTTCCACTCTCCTTTCTCCCCTCTTTATGTTCATGATAAACAGAAAAACCTTCTTGTGAAGTCACTAAAGTTAGAGATATATCACCAAATGATTTAGGTAACTGATAACATGAAACGCTTTCCTATCAGAAACAACATAAGATGAGCAAGTTATTTGATTTGTTCATTGTGAACATGACAGAACTGTTCACTGGCTTATAAAAATGACAACAGAGGTGGTTGGACTGTTAAGTGATTGAACGACGCAAACCAAAGAACGCTCATTAGAAGTCACTGTTAACCTGAGAGAGAGTTTCATTACATGGTAGAAAGCTCTGCCCTTGGCCATATACTACTGACAATATTCTCTACTCCTTGAGATATAGACAGAGAAATTATTAAGGTTTTAGATGACATAAAAATCAGACGGAAAGATTTTATGGTGTCAGTATTTCTCAAGCATGGGATACTTGTTAAAAATACAGACTCTTGGACTTCCTGGGTAGGGGCTGGGCATTCAATTTTTGCTAGTCTTCTGGGTGATACATCGTCTCACTAAATTTGAGAAGTGTAGAACATTAGAAGATTCAAAGTGACAAACAAAGTCCAAGAGACAGAAACACTTTAGTAGAGACAAATTTTGATCACCCAAATTATACCTACAAAATAAAGATGAAAATTGTTTTCTTGCTTTCCTATTATATAAATTGGTGGAATTTGAGAGCGGAAAATAGGGGAGCAACCAACTTTCACAGCAGTTCCTAAAAGAAGTGGGATCTCGCTTGTGGTGAAGAATCCTGCACTAGATGAGATGCGGCACCTTTATGGTAACTTTTTATCTAAAAGCTAGCAAGACATTTTGACCATATGACCACACATTCAGTGTCAAATAGTGTTTAGGACTTTGGGTTATAAATATGAGTGATCAAACATGTAATTAATTGATTTTGCCTTGACTTAAATGTAAAATGGAAAATTGCTTTAGGATTTTACAGGATTTATGGATTTAGGATTTCATAGCTAAAAACGATTCTAGTTTCAGAAAGCCACGCTACGATGATTGAAAGCTTCTCGCGTTAATTTCGACCTTGTCCTCGCTGTGTCCCCCGCTCCCCCCCCACCAATCAGTCAGCAGACCCTTACCACAGAAATGGAGTTGGGAAGCAGCGCTCCGTCCTGTCCCAGCATGTTGGAGACGGTGATTTCAGGTAGGTCCATGTTTTGTGGATGAAACGGGAGCAGGCCATTATGGTTCATTGGGTGACACAGAGCGTGGTAACCGGGTTCGACCTCGTTCAGGTGCACCAGCGAGTGGTCGGGGAGGGAAGGAGGAGTGATGGGTGGAATGTTGAAGTCTTCACTTTCCAGGCTTGGACCAGGGTAGGACTGAAAAGACAACGGTGATATTGATACAAATTATCATCCCCTTCTTTTCATCATGGTGAACAAACACACATGACCCTTCCAGATATTATTACAAGCATCATTAAGGATTTGGCAAAGACACTGCAAACACTCAGATTATCCTGCTGCAATTTCTCTATCACGCATGGAAGAAAACTGCCTCGAAGGCACAGCCACTTCTCGGATAAAGAGTACCGCCATTAAGCAGGTTTATTGTTCCAAGAAGCTGAACTCAAACAGATTTCAAAGGTCCCATTAAAATGCTCCAGAGTTTAAATCTAGCTGAATACCTTTTTTTCATGGGAATTGTGGGGAAGGAAAGGCAATTTATAAAATTAATATTTGATCAAACATGTTTCATAGGGCTCCCTACTGCTCAGATCATGACATGTAATAAAATGAATTCCAGAAGTTCTGAGGCAATTGCTTCTGGGTTTTGAAGAGCTACATGTTCACAACTGACAAAAAAATTTGGTAAAGCAGTAGCTTCACCATGTTGCATAAGTGTGCCTTCAGAGAAAGTGTCATATATGAAGATAATGCCATTAAAAGCTATTTTTATCATGAGGATTATGCCATCAAAATAAAAATGAAGATGGCTTTCTTGATTTCTGACTATTCACATTTATTTGATCTACCCCTAGAAGACAGTAAGTAATTTTGTAATCATTTACATGCAGTTCGGCCAATTTTGAAAGACAAAATTACACAAATATCATTATAATACTAATTTAGGAATAAAAGTCAATCAGTAAAATAAATAACAACATACGTGGGGCTTTTTCTTTTAGAAAGGAGCTTTTAGGTAAAACAGGAAGGGAGGGAGCAAAGAAGGCAGGCAGGAGTGTGTGAGGATGCTCCTGCTTACAAATGGAATGTGGTAAACATGGAACATATAAGGAGGCACTGAATAATAAAATATTGTTACCAATTCATATCAAAACACAGCAATACTTGGCAGTCTTTAGAGAGCAGGTGCCGTAATACGAAGGAAACAGAGCGGGTCCAGATAACTCTTTCAAGCCTATCTTTCAAAGTACGCGAGTCTTCCTAGTGTCTGAGCACAGGGGTAGCAAGGACTCGCTTGTCTGGCAGCGGCACGCCTGCTGGAGTGTGCGAGATTGGAAATGAGCAGGCAGAGGGTAGGAGCCAAAGAAAGGAGTGTAGCGTATTCATAGGGTGTTCAGCCAATCAGCTTCATGCTCCTGCTTCCAAGTGCCTGGGGTTATTTTTTTCCAGATGCCGTCTATTTGTCTAACAGAAAGAAAACCTTCAAGTTGCACTTGCTAAATGTTGTACAAGTTTTGATATATTTGTTTAGGCTTTGTCAGGAGACACGATTAAATGAAGAGCTACTTGGAACATCTGGCATTGAGACGTAGTCGCGTAGAGGCACTGTGGGTTACAGACTGGGGGCGTATGAAGGCAAGATTTAATTCATCTCTGCAGATAATTTTTCTTAAGTATCTAAAGTTCTGTTGAAAGAAAAAATCACCAGCACTAAAAGTTCAATCATAAGTTATCATATTTTCCTGTTTACAGTATCTACGTCTTGTCTGAAAAATATACTAGTGCCCTGTGTCGAAACAGCAAGTTTGATTAAATTCTCACTTGCCTAATATAATTTAGACCTTTAATCTGTAGACCTAGACCACCAGCCCTTGGTACAAGTATTCGCATAAGAAGCATAAAAGACGCAAAATGGTGGGGGGTGGGAGGGAGAGGAAGCACACTTAATGCTGGCTTCGTAGAAAGTGCTGTATGGAGTCCTTTGACTATGCTGTCTTCATTTAGCCCTTACAATAATCCTTTGTGTAGCTATTATTACCCTGTTTTCCTGAACAGAAAATTGAGAGTTTGAAGTTAAACAACTTTCACTTAGCTGGTAAGCAATCAACTCAGTACATTTGAGGGATGGATATATGAAGGAGGAAGGCGTTTTTATTTCTAACACTTCCATAACTACTTTAATTGCTATTATTTTATTAAGTTGAATGATACAAAGTTGCCAATACTCAACTGTTTTTGATCAATAAAATTTCACAATTTAAAAATTAGTATTAGCATTAGTATCAGGTTTTTCCTCTTCCCAAATTCCATCCCAATGCCCATCCCATTAAAATCAAATATTTACCCCATAAGAGCACAAGTATTCATAATTTGTCTTTCTGTCAACATTTCAAAGGCTGAACTTGTTGATACATATCTTTTAAGAAGTTAACTGACATCTGTTTGAAACCTTCCTGAATAAGATACAATTAATCCAGTCATAAAGGAAAAAGATGTTTTTAACTTTATAAAGGACATTAAACCTCTGAAAATACCCAGGGGTAGTCTACCTATGGTGTACTATAACTTTACCTTCTAGAATTTCTCCAGTAGTTAAATCTTAATTTGCGGTGTTTTAAAGGAAGGTTTAATTGGTATCACTTTACGTACAGTGATAACAATTGTACTGCAATTTAACTAAGCTACATGGTTTATTTTCATGTAATTACACATTAATGTTATTTAATCCGTGCACTTACATACCAAAACCACAGGTTTCACAACTTAACTGGTAATGGGTAATTATGTGGATCAAGAATTTTAACAAAAGGTTACTTAGTAGTTTCTATTCTTCACATTAGAAGTCATGAGATGGTTATTTGCCAGGTGCCTATTACAATGTAATCGATGCCATATAAAAGTATCATGGTAATTGTATAAATGTCAGAATGTCACAGGACTCACAAAAACTGCAATGCCAGACTAATTACTAATTATTTTTTCAATTTGGAAATGAATTAGCTAATTCTTCAACATTGACTTCCATGGCATGACATCTTTATTTTGATTTCTTAAAACCTAATAAGTTTGACTTAACCACAGTAAGTTATATATTAAGAGGCAATTTGCAGTTTGGGGGCTGATGTAACAATCGCATATGATTCAGTATTTTCCCTCATTCCCCATGAAGCTGCCTGGTTACAATCAGCGTTCAATGTTTGTTGAATGAATTAACAAATGAATCACTGAATGAATGCATACAAGAAATGAACGAATGTGAAGCTGACACTTCAAAGGCATGAAGTTTATGACTATACCACTCGTATGCCATGGGCTTGAATAAATATCCTGCATTCCCAAGAATGCACTGGCTAGGTGACAGCATGGTATGGAACGCTGATTGCTCAGCATGCTGGGAAGCCAAAAGTACTGTATCCTGTTAAAGACGTAAAGGCTGAAGCAGCCTGAGAAAGGATGGGTAGGGCAGTTTAGTGTCCCTCTCTGGCTGTTGATCTGTCCCCCCGAAGTGGTTTGCACTCACCATCCCGTGGCAACACAGCAAGTCCCAGAGGATTCCTAAGGGTGAGTTTGGGGCCCCCTGGCTCTCAGAAGTTGTTGGAACCTAATCCCTACTGCAGCTAGCTAAGGACCTGGCGGAAGCCTTGGTTCCACATCAGGATCCCTTGGGATGGCTACCAGCAAGGACCTCGCTAGACAAGTGGACAGAGAGGGCATGAGAGGGTGCTCTGAGCAGGGACATTGGTGATGAGACCAGGGACTGGGTAGTCAGAGAAGCTTCAGTGAAAATCATTCCTTGCACTTTCTCCTGATTCAGGGTCCTTTTCTGATTCGGGCTTATTTTCCTCCTTCAAGTCTCAGTGAGGCCGGGTATTAAAAAAACTTTCATTCTCCAATTCTACTGAGACCAAAGATCATTTGATCCTTCCTAGGACCTTGCATATCCCGATGAGACGCTGGGCTGCATTTTTTAGCCTGAGTTAGAGACCACCAAGGAGTCAATCCATGGCTTCTGAGAATCTGGGGGGCTAGGTTCCAGGCTACAATGCTGGAGAAGAGCAGGTATGCACTTTCAAGGTGGCATCATCTTCCTTATCAGCCTTTATAGTGCCTTTTACCCCTCCCAATCTGGAGATCAGAATCTTCTCAGCAGCCGTCTCTTCCCCAAGAAATGATAAAAGTCAATGGTAACTTGAAAAAGTGGTGACAATGAAAGGTAAACTGGAAACAAAGCAGCATGCAGAGTGATTTGCTCTAAACCATAGCTAGTCTGCATGATCTAAATGAGTCAAAGACCTCAGAATTATATTACTGTTACTCAACCAGATTCTCCCTGATCCTAAGTTACTCACTGGTCCTAGACACAGGAGACTCTCCTTCTATTGCTGGTGCTGGGATACGGCTCTATCCTAGAGTGGGAGGCTCTGTGAGTCCCTGTGTGTCCAGGGAGCAGAAGCCAAGAGTCATGATACGTGGGTAGAATGGGCTGTGCTTTCACGAGGCTTGGCTAACGCTGGACTATATATGAACTTCTCAGAGGCCATAAGGGGACTGTTGGAAGCATTAAACTAGTAATTTCAAAATATTATCATCCTCAAGAGACTATTTTTATGGTTCTAAATAATAGATCCAGTGACTATTTCAAGTCATTTTCTTGAAACCTTACCACTGGCATTTGCATATTTAGCTTACAAAGTGCTACATCTTTTCTGATGAGGCGACAGATCTTGGACTGGTTGAGAGTACTTATAATGCTTCCTCCGTGACTGATAAGAAGGCCACGGAACATGCTGGAAAGACTGGAGACTCTGGAGTCCAGCAGACAGGGCTGTTGCAGGCTCTTTGAAGCATTTATTAGTGTGGGTTCTGGGACAGGTTTCTCCTTTGAGCCTCAGTTCAAAACCTGCTTTATGGGGCTCTTATGAGCATGAAAACAAAAACATAAGATAGGTAAAAAGCCTAATAATATATGTCTGCCACATAGAAAGTTCTTGATAAATGGCAGCTTTGTCATAGCTATGGTTATTGTTAAATGTGTTTATATATGCCATGGATTGGGTCATGTCTGAGAAAACAATTATAGACCAAATAGGAGAGGATTTAGACATCATAATAAAGGAATTTCAGTATATTTGCCATTGATCAGACCTCATATTGAAGCAAAGTGTAGCCCTATTCATACATAATGTATTCATTTAATTGCTCCCCGTAAATAGCATTTGTTTTTATTTTAATGGGTTTAAATTGCAGTTTTGAAATTAAAGAATAAAAAGATAGTGGGAAATGGTGAATAGGCGAAGATGCTGAAGAGCTCAGACAATAAGGACCTCATGTGCCGAGGGCCACAACTCTGATTCTTCAGAGAACTCTGCGGCAGGCCGGTACCCAGGCTGATCAGTTCCTGACAGTTCCATCCTACTGACCCAGGTAAAAGGTTAATGAATGTGTGAAGCAGAATTTCAGTGTCTAAGTTGGCAACAAAAGCTATACTTTCTAACATACTGTCTTGTGTCTGAAGGAAAACTATATTCCCTGGGAGACTGCTGTCAAATTGCTGATCAGATGGTTTGCTTTTGAGACAAGAATCAAGAGTTGGGTTAGGAAAGTAACAGAAGATCCTTACGATCTGTTTTGATTTCATCTTTTGGGAACCTTTCTAGCCTCTTGACTAAAGCCATTGTCCTTCCCCATGTCCAACCACCCCCAGCATCCCCAATTCAGTGAAAAAGGAAGGAAAACGTCTCACCTGATTTCTGGAAGATCTCATTCCCCTGCCTGTTTAATGACATGCTCACATTTCTTTTTCATCATTTTGCTTTACATATTCCATGGCCTGGGTATCCTGTTTACATTACTTTCTCCTTCTGCAATCCACACTTCCTTTCACTACAGCCTGTTCTTATTTTTTATTCTTATTCTACATTATTACATCTGGAGGTGGGATGTTAATTAGGCTGATTTTTCTTTTGACTACAGAGAATTTATGTTTTTGTACTGTTTAGATAGAGTGTTAATATATGCTGACTGGGAACAAATAATGTGAAATCTCTACTGGACTTTGTCTTTTCTTCTCTTCTAAAAATCCAGTTTCTCCACCAGAAGGGCCTTGTATTTGTGGGCTTTCGTCCACATATTGCAATCATTATACAGAGTATTCAATCTTTGGTGACAAGAGGTCCCATAACTCAGAAGAATTCAAAAGATATCATCTTGTACATATCTTTAAATTATGTGATGGCTTCATGCAATCATGCACACACTAAAAATATGGCTATGGTTATAACACTGTAAAATATGTTTCTCATATAGATCTTTATCTGAAAGATAAATATCACTGCCATCAAATTTATATGAAATGCCTTAATTTTTAATCTATAACATAATTTCTGAAAGCTCAGGATAGAAAAATGCCCATGTTTAAACATGTTTCATCTTGTATTACTGAAAATTCTTGTTGCATAATTTAAATAACTGAATGAAAAGCAAAGTAAATTGGGTTCATTAGAAAAATAATAAACTTCCTCTGTATGTTTTCAGAAGTTGATATTGAATGTAATGGTGATTTCCCTAGAAAGAGTTTAAATAGCATCAACATTATCTCCAATTTCTTTTGAGAAGACCTTCAGAAGTAGGTATTTTTCAGATTCTTTTGTCTCTGCATGAACAAGGGTTGATAGCTTGAAACTATAATGTATTACTGTGGAAAGCTTCGGTCTGTTACATAAATCATCTTAACACTCAGCAAGAACTGTCCAATAGTGCCATTGATGTGCTCAAGCCAATGATCCTGCAAACAATTTTTTTGTCTTTCTTTACATGTTAGACAATAGCAATAAATCATCTTCATTTAAAAACACACAATGTACTAATTTTTCAAGCAACAGTTATCAAAATGCATTTTGGGTAGAACGTACCACATTTATTTTATTTGTGCTCATTAGTTTTTGTAACCTTATTAAGTAAAAGGCAATGAGAGCTTCATCTGTCATAGAAGCATTTGTTGTGTACCTACTGTGTGTAAGGCATCCCACAAAGTATGATTTGAGATACAAAGAACTATAAGGAAGTAAATTAGTAAATTAGAAGAGATATAAAAACTTAGGCTTCCAATAAACAGCATGTTCGATTGTCAAACTAAGTGATATTTGAGTGTAAATGAAAGAGGAATTATTTGAAGCTGGGATGATGGGGGATAGGGAGGTTGTTATAAGCAGATTTACCCCAATAACAGGACCTGAAGATCAGACACTTCTGCTGAGATGCAGTAGGTGATGAAGGGAAGACCACAAAACTGGCAAATGAGTGAGTCCAGACAGTGCAGCAAGGAGGTTCAACAGGGAGGTCAGGTCTTCAATATCTAAGAAAACTTCAAGGGCAAGATTGAGCCCACTGATCAAAAGAAACTTTGGGGTACTGAGCCCCATGCGAGCCTCTGTTGGGACTTGTTTTTATTGGATTATTAAGAACCGGGGTGCAAAGCCTCAATGAGACCAGAAAACAGGGTTAGCTTGAGGCCGTCCCAGAGAATATCTGACACTGGGGCTGGGTTTGGGAGAGCTCTGACCTTGAGATGGGGTTAACAGGCTGAAGCTTGGAGGATCTGTGGGTGTTAGGGCAGTGGGCCGAGCACTCTCAGATAGGGGTGGGCAGGGCAGGGAAGTCCAGAACTCTTCAGTGTGCCATGACTGCTGCTAGGGCCACTCTTAAAAAAAAGTTTCTGGGAAACAAATAATGTGGCCCCTCCTTACCCCCCAGCACAACCCAAAACCACACATGGACGATGACCAGGGAGAGCATATTAAAGGGGGGAAGCTACTTCTGAAACCCTAGTGGGGGCCCAAGGATGTTCTGGTAATAGGTCATCATTCTGCATTCAGTGTTTAAAGGGGATAATTAAAACATTTAAAATTTCATTGCTTAGCATAGATTTTATGTACAAATGCAGTCCATCTTTTATAGTTTTCCAGATGTCTTCAATTCTCACACTGAGTTCTGAGATTCAGTTCTACAATTTTGGGGGGGTTTATTTTATAAATAATCCATGTTAGTGAGAGAAAAAGAAGAAAATATACATGAAAAAAAATCACTCAAATTCAACCACTCAGGAAAGAAAAAAAAAACCTACACTATTAAAACATGTGCATTCTTTCAAGAATCTTTTCAGTCCATATTTGCTATCTTGTTCTGGGCTTTTGTTTTGTTTTTAATAACAAAAGTTAATCATAAAGCTCTGATTTTGGAGCTAGAAATGCTATATGCAAATCTCATCTCATCTCTTAGCAGGTGTAGTTACTTAATTCTTCTAAACCTTAGTTCCCAAATCTGTAAAGTAGGGTTGATAACAGTATTCAATTCATTAAGGGTATATCAGGATTAACTGAGATAAATGAGATAATGATTTACATTATTATTATTATTACAAATTACATTATTATTACAAATTATTATTACAAATTATTTAAATTTGAGTAATACTAGCTCATAAGAGCTATCAATAAATGTAAGCTATATTCTTATACCATCATATAATTTAACCTGGTCACTTAAAAGGATGTGAATATTTTTCATGTCAATAAATATCATCTATTACATTTTGTTTAAATGACTACATATTATATCATTGTGTGCATGTTCTGTAATTTATTCCAGTTTCTTATTACCAAACATTTAGGGTATTTCTTTTTTTTTTTGCGGTACGCGGGCCTCTCACTGTTGTGGCCTCTCCCGTTGTGGAGCACAGGCTCTGGACGCGCAGCAGCCATGGCTCACGAGCCCAGCCGCTCCGCGGCATGTGGGATCTTCCTGGACCAGGGCTCGAACCCGTGTCCCCTGCATTGGCAGGCGGATTCTTAACCACTGCGCCACCAGGGAAGCCCAATGCATTTGGGTTTTAATATACTATTTTAAAGCATGTACGGCCTTTGCGCTTTAATAAAATTTTCTTTTTTAAGAAACCTGTGCTAAATTGATTTTTGCTTATGGTCAGATTCTTTTTGCTAAATCATATATAGGCAGCCAGCATGGAATTAAGCAGTCAGTGTTGGCCTATTTTTATATGTACATATTTTTATGTAAACTTTAAAATACACACTATATGTGTTTATGGCCATTCTTTTCATTTTTTCCCGTTGTACAGAAATCAGTAAATGTTGCATATGTAAACCCACATTCTTCATGAAAAAGCCAGATTAGCAGAGGAGCTAAACAGATGGCCTCTGCTCTTGGTCTGGCTCCTCCCTCAATCAAGAGGGCCAGAAAAAGGAAAGATCATCACACTCTGACAGGCAATTCCTACTGTTTGGATCTTTTACCAGGAAGCAACTGCAGTTGGAGCCCTAGGTATCTGAGGACCATCTCGCTTCCTACAGTCTCCACTACCAAGAAAGCTTATGCTGAAGCGGAGCTGAAGACAGGGGCGAGGAAAAAAAAAAGATGAACAATTGGAGATAATTTCCTGAGTTTAAAAAAGACAGAATTCCTCCTCCTCCGGTTTCCCAGGAGCAGGATCCCTGAGAAAGCAGTGGAAGCGGTGCGACGTCTGTGATGGAAAGACCTCCTATACTTTATCTTTCGGTGGAAAAAAGGAAAAGCGACCAGAAGGGGAAGAGTCCTGGACCCAGACAAGAAAAGCAATGAAAATACAGAGGAAAAGGGGACGGCCATGGAGGCAAAGGTTTGGAAAAGGCTGGAAAAGAGGGGAAAGAAGGAATCACCGTTGTGGATAAAAGAAGCCAGGGACTGCAAATAAACACCTCACCTCCGCACAGCTTATCTGTGTGTTTGAACAAATATGAAATTGCTGCTTTGGTGGGGAAGAGATGGTCAAATATCATTTGGTTCAACCTGCTGTTTTTCAGAGTATTCCCACACACGGTAACACATGCAGTTATCTGAATACTAACAAGGACTGAGGTTAGCACATCAACATTTTGACCTTAAAGTTCTAAAATACAGTGAGGCCTTGCTGCCCATGGATGGAGTCTGACTTGGGCATTAGGGCTTTCCGGGCCAGAAACTTAGCTGGGATATGTACTATCTTTTTGATGTTTGACCAGTCCCTCTATCATTTTCATCCTCCAAGAATTGTTGTAAGGATTAAATGAGATAATGTGTGCAAGGCCTTTGCTTAGTTCCTTCCAGACAGGTAGCTGCCAACTGACAGCTGTTATTATTGTGGATCGACTTCATCCTTTACCATGGAGGCGGGGGAGTGCTAACCTAAACTTCCAGCCAAGCAGAAGCTTCCTACTAAAACTTACCATCGTCTTGGCAAGCAAGACATTTAACTGAAGTCAGAGCATAAGAAATAAACAGCTCAGTGCTCACAGTACAGGTGAGTTCAGGCTTCCCTGAAGGCAATTTCCGCTTGAGAATTTTAGGATAGAGCCCTGCTCTATCCCCGCCCCCAGCTCCCCCTCCTCCATGGCCACTCTGGTGTGTGAGTTCAGAAAATAACTACTCACAATGGGCTTAGCTATTCTTGAATGCAGGACTTCTCCTGAAATGCTAGGAAGTCCAGTCACATCCAAGGAAGGCTTCATTACTGGTCTCAAATCATGACCCTCAGAGAACCTCGTGAGTTTCAGACCGGGCTGTTCTATTTGAAAAATCTGATGCCAAAACCAAGAAGTCACTTGTTTGACTTTGCTTGCAACAGGATCAATGATCATAACTTACAAAGAGGAAGGAATGTATGGACAGCATTTTCCAAGACAGCCACCAATTACTCTCAAATCATTAGGATTATAGTTAGAAATTTTTATGTCCAAACTGCAAAGTAACATAGATCAGAAAAAACACAGGAGAAAGAAAGAAAATATGGGATAAAGATGAAACTGAAACTCTTTGTGTTTCTGGGAAGTCCAGCTAAGTCTGCTCCAAAACCAAGGAACTGAAACTGCAAAGGGAAACTTGACACTTTTTTAAAGGTGTTTGGGTGGCAGGTGAGGATATGAAGAAGGTGGTCTCAGAAGATATAGGGGTGGGTGGAAAAACAGCTTTTCTAAGCCTCAGTGTTCTTATACTAAAAATGGGTGAAATCGCTTCTACTTGACATACTGGCATAATGAAATTTTAGTGTTTGTTTGGAACAACCTTAAAGTGTCTTGGAAGTAGAGTTGGCGTGGACAGATGACATCATTCAACATACTGCTATTCTTAACTTGAATATCATACCTAGTTTTTAGACATCCTTTAGTGACAGATTTATTATGAGTGATAGAAAAAAATCTAACACACACATATATATATATATTGCAAAATTTAACAGGAAGGATCATTTAGTTTTTCATCACTGCTCATGCGCTAAAGAAAAACATCTGCAAAAAAATACGATTCTGAACAAGCTAAAGGGCTGCTTTCAAAACGTATCAAAATCAACTGTATAACTGGTCAGGCTGTGTGTTAGAGTCACAGCACCTCTTGCTGGTGCCTAAATGTCTTGGTGTCCCTTGACAGCTGTCCACTGAGCAAACCATCCATCACATGGAGCTCGATGCTTTTGGAGAATCTGTTTTTGTCACACATGCTATTCCATACAGATAGTTTCATAATTTTTATCACTGAAATGCATTTGCCTAATGCTTGAAAAAACATACTATTAGACAATTATAATAAAATTCTCAAGCATACTCAGCAACAAACATTCATTTTCTGAAATAAAAAATGAGTCTTGTATTCGCAAGTCCCACAGCTTGGAAATGTATATGATACACAACATTTAACCTGTCAGCAGCCTCATTAGTGTCAATGAGTAGGAACTGGCAATCAGTAGATGGTGTGCTCTACATGTGTTTGTGTTTTAAAATGTTCCCAAAATAGCTCTGCTAGAGAAGTTGATATAAAACACTTCTACTGGACAAATGAATTTCAGTTTAGATTTTACGGTCTACTTAAAATTTTTTTGAGGAAATCTGTTTCTCATGTAACTGATCATTTATAGGTTACAGAGTCGATACCTAACTAATAATAATAAAGACTGGGTGGGTAAAAAATCATCTAACTTTCAACCATACCAAAATGTAGATCAAGAAAATCTGCAGAAAGACTAAGGTGTGCTTGACTATCAAGAGCCCTAAGATATGTATTTGCTGGCGCCGGGATTCAGTATCCATACAGCTATTAAGACATTTTTATAAACTGTATGAAATATGTGAGCTATTTCAAGATATAATTCTGAAAAACAGATTTCCATGTAAGAAGCCAATTTAGGAGGAAAACAACATAAACAATAGTAACTTGTGTGCTCGAGTGAAGCATCTTTTTAATTTTGAGTAATGAAGATGTCAAGCCAAATGCTAGAGTAGTTTAACTTAATTAGGTGGCCTATTTTTCCAGGCATCCTTTCATTTCCCATTGAAAACTCAGCTTGTATGCAAGGCAAAAGAGCAATTTTGTCTGTAATGAATACCTCCGGGACTGCGCAGAGTAATCGTTTGAACGTTACACTGAAGACTGGTTTGAGTAACTAGTTTGGGCTTGTTAAGATGTCAGACTTTGTTGGACTAACTAGATTACTCAAAGCCTGGCAGCTTTGCTATTTTATTGGGTGAATGGTCAAAAAGTCAAGCTGACCTTACTCCCGAAATTTCTGCCAAAAGGAACCAATCTAAAAGAAATTGGTCTCATTTATAGTTCAAATTTATGTCACCATCATGGAAATTTTATGGCCTAAGTCAAGAGATGTTTTTTCAAAAGTGCTCTTAAAACAATACTTTCCAGGCCCTGTTGTCATACCTCGTTTATATTCTATCTAACCCTGAGAATTTTCTCATTAGGAAAACATGGAACTAAAAATACAGATATAGCTATTAATACGTTTGCAAACCTCAAAATATTACAATTCTATCAGTAGATTTAAGAGAACACTGCACAAAAAAGAACTTGGAAAGTCCTATTGGTTCTGCTGCCATTATATTGCATATGACAAATAGCAATCCGATATTATTGTAAGAATAAATGCCTGTTATTATCTAGTCTATTATCACATTAGTTCTCTGAGTCTTGGACTTGAAATAATTCTCTGAGGAGACAGGAGTGCTGGTGTCTTTTGCTAACGTGCAAGGCGCTGACACCCAGGAGCAGGGGTGCTCCTGGAATGGCATGGGCATGGCCAGATTTGCTAAATGTCTGCACAGGAGGGCTGAAAACCATTGCAAGTAGAAGACTCAAAGAATTATGGTGATTAAAACATGTACACAAAATAATGCTGCACACTTCCAACGTGTCGGGCATCATCTAAGCACAGGAGATCCAGAGAGAAAGAAGGGCGAGTCCTACCACACTCAGGCGGGCAGGCTACGTGCCACAGCAGGGCAGATGTGTGCCTCGATAACTCCAACCAGATGCTGGAGAGGCACGGAGGTGTGTAAGGAAGGAAGGAACATGGATCGTTCAGCAACAGCAAGAGGAGAGAAGGAAAGATGGAAATGAGGTCAGATGAGCTGAGTTAATGAGAACCTTTGAGGTCCAGAGCTCAGGCAGTAAGAGCTCAGGCAGTAATTACACAGAAGGAAAAGACGAGACAGATTCAGCAGCGATGCAGAGAAGTAGAGTCAGAACCACCTGGGATCAACTCAGGGCTGAGAGTGTAAGGGAGACTCTTCAAGTTTCTGTCTTGGGTGACGGGGCTGGGGGTGGTGTTAACTCTCACGACTATAGCCGATATAGGAAAAAAAGAAGTTTGGGGTGAGGGAGTGGGCTGGAGGTGATGAATTTCAGTTTGACGAATGGGTACGTTGAGTCTGAGCTGCTGTTAGGGACAGGTGCCCAGGAAGGTTAGAAATCAAACCTGAAACTCACATGAGACCTGCCCTAGATGATGCTCTTCAACTTTTCCATTCAAGATGGATGGTACAAAATGCACGTTGGGTGCTTAGTTGTAAGATTCCAGGAAAAAATAATATGGCTTTATTTTATCATAGCTATTTTTAATCTTGAAATGTGAGGAACCAGGTAAGAGAGACAATTCCAGTGCAGGAAGAAAAAAGGAGCAGGGAAAGCTGATCACAACCTGAAAATAATCTAAAACAGGATCTTAGGTCAGGACATGTAATACTTAGGGTTTACTATGATGCGCAGAATTAACAACAAAGATTAGTTCAAGCTTAAAGGATAACTGTTCATGGAAGGAAGGAGGATGGAAGGAAAATACGAAGAAGGGGAGAAGGAATGAAGGAAGCAAGGAAATAAAGAAGGAAAACAAGCAGAAAGAAATGGTTTATTGGAGTCAAGGCCAAGGTCAAGGAGGAAGGGATTTATTAAAAAACATGGTTCAATCAAGTAACCAAATCTTCTCCATTATCTGACACCAGAAAAATCTTCTGATTTTCCCCATCAGGTGATTATTTCTTGTGTGTATGTGTATACACACACATATACACACACACACACAAACACACATATTAAAAAAAAACAGTCCTTCTCAATCTTTTCCACACAGTTCCTGAACTGAGACACAGGTGAGAAGTGAAGAGTTCCTATGTCCACGGAACTGGTAAAGAATGTTGCCAGTGTGGGTGGAAAGCATGGAATGAACAGGTAGTCGTGGAAAATGATATTTTTGTAACTTCCGTAGAAGAAAAAGAATGAGGAAAAGAAAACTGAAAAAATAAGTAAATAGATAAATGACCTTGGTGCCATAGAAAGTTCCTATCAAGAGAACCGGACTCCTGTTTCCTTTGATGTACTTAATTCAAATGAACATTTATATCTTGAGCACAATCAATCACATATAAGGAATTACAGAAGGTACTAGCATTGTAAGGGCTGGAGAAAGGAGCTTGAGTTTTTCAGGGGAAGAGAAGGATCGATCCCCAGCATGAGTGGGCCTGGGCTGTTCTGGAGGAGGGGCAGAGCTCTGGAGGGCAGCCCAATCCCCTTCCACCTCCTTGTTGTGTCCTTCGGCATGTTGGTCAATCCAACATGACACGTTAAGAATGACAAAGGAGTGTGGGATCGCCAGTGGCCCCTCCTCATGTCTGGCTTCCCTTCCATTAGCCACGCACATTTTCCCCCAAACTATACAGAAGGGAACCTGCAAGTTCATGAGGTATCAAGCAACACGGGCCCCCTTAGCCAGGGTCCAGAAACCCACAAAGAAATCTTGTATTGCATGGTTCAAATGCTACCCAGAGTAAGAAAAAGTTAAAATGGTGTCTAAAGCACTGAGTGGCCAGCACACTTAGGGCTATTATAGGAGAAAACAGTCAATATTCTAAGGACGAAGCCGGGAGAAGTGGAAATGTCATGGGTTTTTATTGCATACTTGTCAGGCTTATTATAGGGTGGTATATTCGATGTAAAAGCTGCCTATCAATTACAAAATTATATGTAAAAAATTTTAAGGATTTGTATACACTAGCTTAAGAGGTATAGAATTCACGTAGTAGATAGTGCCAGAGAGCCCTTTGGGACTGTCTAAAAGAATATCATTAATTTTTACAGTGTCCTTCCATTTCTGGAGCCATTCCAGCACTGGCTTTCTATAAAAATCATTTCAAGTTTAGAATCATGCTATTTGCCTGCAGCAACATCACAGGAGCAGTAGTGTGCCATATGCTACTACTTAGCAACTTAGTCTGTTGAGTCCCAAAGCATGTACTGATTTGACAATTGAACAGGAATTAAAATTGTTGAGAGATACTAAGAGGCAAGTTGCCTTGGATTACTAAACTGTGCAGATGTTTGACGTTATGTAGGAAAGAGAACAAAGCTATTTCTTTTCCTGCAGGATGACTAAAATCTTATTTATAGTTGCCGAAAGGGGCAAATTGATTAAAATTCCCAGAAGAATACCAGGTAATGAATTCTTGAATATACCGTATTACGGTAAACAAAAGGAATGTTGAGTGTAAAATTTAGCTAAGGCCAATCGACTTACGTAATTTGTGAAGCTTATCCTCTGCCAGAGTGTGTATTATTTTACATTAGTTGAATTTTTGAAATAGCACATTCTAAAAACATTTTCATATGTGCTGCATTATTAAAAAATAGTTTGCTTCAGGCACACAAACCTGCCCTATCTTTACGAAGCACATAAAGTATCTGGAGCTCTTTACTCTTTCAAAAATTATCACTGGTATTTAAAACATTCTTGGTAACTCTTGACTGAAATATTAAGAAAAATAATGTTAGTTGTTTGATTTTAGTCAGGGTTTAATATTATTCATTGTACTTGAATTTAAAAATCTAAGTTGTTATAATGTATATGCTTTGAATTTCCAATCCTTTATCCAAAAGTCTTTAAGACGGACATAATGATTCTCTGAAAGGGAGCAGCTGCTTTATAACAGCAATCATTTATTGAGTTTGTGTTTCTACTGTTTCAAACAAATTCAATTAGCCCTTACACTTCAAAACCCTAAAGGCAACAAAGAGGTGATACCAGGTTGCTTTAATCTAATAGTAATACTAAACTTGTCAGTACAGTTTTGGGATTGATGGTTGGAAGAAAATTAATAGTAACATTTTTCATTTTTTAATCAAACAGTCCTACTCAGAACCACCTATGGATCCTGCCGGCTACTTAGCTGAATGAATTCAGTTAAGTAAAAATTCTAAATGCAAAGCCCAGCCTTCCAAAGGTATTCTGAGGGTGGCCGACTCAGTTGAATGGAAGGAAATGTAGCCCGGACCTCTGAACTTAATGATGACCTTCTCATCTGAACAACATAGTATAGTTTCAAGAATGTCTGCCAGAGAAGGCAGTGGTCATGATGACTTCTAAATGCAAAGTTCACGGAGAGGCAGGCCTGCTCTGTTTTGAGTTAAGCCTGAGACATTTTGTTCTTAGAGAAATTTCAAAGCCCCATAAAGTGCACCCCTGACACATACATTAGATTTAACTCACTGACAAGCACCATGAAGAGAAATAGTTCTATTTTTGTTCCCTATTCCCCCACCCTTCCCAGTTATCAAATCTATTTGGGCGGATATGAAAACAACTGTTTTCAATGTTTGAGTTTATGCTGTAGTTACTGACACATGAAACTCCAAGCTACCATGGTTTTACTCTTCCAGAAAAAAATATGTGCAAGTCCACACAATGCTCCTGTGAACTCTCCCTCACTTTCATTTATTCGTTTTTGCTTACAAGGTTCTTACATATCATATTATAGTGGCCCCCTAGGGCAGTTACATTTTGCTTCAGACTCCCTCTGTGGATCAAGGGGCCTGGTCTTAAATATCTAAAAATAAATAGCCAAGCCTTCACTTCTATAAATGTAACCATTTACATTTTCATTGGACTTCTGTGGTCACTTCTCATGATTAAATACCTTGTCAACCATTCCCAGCGAAATGGATACAAACATGCCCTTCAAAGGTTTCCCATCGTATCACGGATTTTGGCTTGAAAACAGCCATAGAGCGCTTTCTGGTCCCGCGATTCTGGTGATCAATGTAACATTTTATTGAAAACTGCCCCAATAATTGATCATTAAAGCTCTTTGTGACATGTGTAGCTTATAATGATTAACTCATCTATAGTCAGAAGCTCAAATAACCTGCACCTGTAAAGACTTTATTTCCTAAAGGTAAAACAACTGTTTAGGAAAGATCATGCTGGCAAAACAGCTGCTTGCCGTTCTGGAGAGGAAACAAGGTATTATCTTTCAACAAATGCCAACTCCAGTGTTTTATCAGCTCGATCTCATTAACTGAAAACAAGGCTTAAATGCTTTGTTTATAAATTATGATTATTCCTGATTGCGGCAGTTACTGATACGGCTACTCATTTGCAATGCAACTCTTTGAATTTGTTTAATTACAATTTGAAACAAGGCAGAGAAGATTAATTAACCCACCTGGCTGGCTGGCACATAGTCCTGGCTCGGTTCTGTCATGCTCATATACATGTTCTCACCGTCAAACTGCGAATGAAATAATAGTAAACATTCAGCAATCTTGACTGTGTGCATGTTTGTTTTGTTTTGTTTTTTTTCCACGATCAAACTGGAAAACAGTAGCCATAAGAAAAAAAAAATACTGTGGTTGGAAATACAGAAAATCTGTACAGCAAGAGAGCCACATCTATTCTTTGATGTTTCTGTTGTCGTTTTCCTGACCCTGGATGTCAGTGATTTGGAGTAATTAGCGCTCTAGTAATTACAGCAAGCAAGCAAGAAATGAATGGCTTCCTTTCATCTGCAATCTGTTTTAAAACAAAATGGCTCATTTTGCGTACCACGTATATACATATTGCAGTTCGGCTGTAATGAAGTATTAAGTGGATGGCATGATTTCTGAAAGAAAAGGATAATGGAAAATATACTGAGGCACAGCTCAATGCATTCTGAGTTTGGCTCTCAAAAATGAAAAAGTGCAGTTTTCATAATAGACTGAAATGGGCTTCATCACAATAGCCTCATGATTAAAGAATTTTATACTAGTATTTGAAAACAGCACGTGCCACTACAAGCATGGCTAAGAATGATAATAATAATGGATGACAATAAAAATATACAGGCTCGATGAGTAAATTTTCCTCTCCGAAGTTTTTCAAAGACACAGAATTAATGTAAGTATTACAGATGCCTAGAAATCCATATAGGAATTTACACATTAGGAACAAGATGGGAGGAGAACATTCCTGGGGGCAGTGCGAGTGCAGAGCTGTGGAAGAGCACACACAACAACAGAATACTTTTCATTATTCGGGTTTCTGAAAGCAGTAATCACTCCATTCAGACCTAATCCTCAGCTATCTTTAGTCACTTGATAAACGGGCAAAGCATTTCCCTTGTAGTTAACAGAAGAATTTTCCCAAGGAAATAATCAAATGGACTAATGCAGCCAGCTTCAAAGAGTTGAGTCTGAACGTACTTTCACTGCAGACTAGTTTCAGACACAGGCACTTGAAAATCTGAGAAGTTACTTTTCAAGACCGAACAGTGTTCCTGATGGAGATACAGGCGCACAGTTCTGTGGACGTACTTTGACGCCACCGGAAAACTGTGCTATAGACATGGCATAAGAGGCCCTACGAACACTGGGGACACACCACAGCTTCGGAACTGGCTCTGAACTACAGTCAGCAGCAGTCAGTGCCCGGAAGAGTCACATAAACGTGAGCTGCACAAGTAAAGACCTCCCTAAGGACACTGAAGCACTCATCAAGTTCAAAGAACCAAAGGATTTCCTCACACATCATCCTGCCAATGTATTTCATGTTTTGTGAACAGACTTACCTAAACAGATCTGAAGTCACTCACTGAAAGATGTGGTTGTTCGGACAGATCAGAAATAGCACACCCAGAAAAGAACAGCTGGACAGTTTGGTTGCTCTGTCGTCTGGCATAGGAGCCCTGAGTCCGAGTGACTTACCCAAGGCTGGTTTTCCATCAGTCAGGTGAATGCCTTCAACCCAAAGATCGCCTAGCCCCAATCGATCCGCCTTACTCCTACCGGCTCAAAACCTAACAAAGAGCATCATTCAGCATTTCTCCACCGCCACCCACTGTTGGTTTGTTTATAAATGTTTTTAATGTTAAGATGCCAAAGAACCATTTAAAATATGGACAGTTTCTCTGACTGTAGCAAACTAAACTGAAGTACTGAAGTGAATCAAATACTCCACTGCCTATGCATACTCTATAAATGTGTTACTTTCTATTTCATCTTCTCTTACTCATTTTCTAAATCTGGTGTCATTCTCAAGCCAACTAAAGCTTTGAAGTTTTGGTTTTAGTCTATCCAAAGTGTATGCTAATTGAATACGTGCAATGTTACTGCTCCTAAGGACTCTTTCCTCAAAAAGTATCAGCGCTTAAGTAATATTGAGCCAAGGCTGAAACAGCATTTTAAATAAAAGATATGTGGCTACAGGAAAAACTATTTTTTTGAGTACATTCTATGTGCCTGTAACCTACCTGTATCTTTACATGTATTAACTGATTTAATTTTCACAACAACAAAGAGTTAAGGTATTATTATTACCTACAAAGGCACAGAGAATCAAAGCTAGAGGCTCAAAATTACACAGCTACTAAAAGGCAGGGCTGGGATTCAAACCCAGGAAGCCTGACTTTCTAGCACATGCATGTAACCCCCATAACAAATATAAATATATTCTGAATCATCATGATGAGTTAGCCATCAATTCTGAAAATGTCAATATATTATCAAAGCAGAGTGATGACAGTATCTTAATGACGTTGAGATACTGTACAGAATGTCTATGGTATTATGAGGCTTAAAAAAAACACAAGAGTCCCAGTGAGCTGGCAATTTAGTAATCAGGCTGGCAGAATATTCCTGGAGGCTTTATAATTAAGCCTTAAAACACAGGGAGGTGGTTTGACAGTTAATTTTATGTGTCAATTTAGCTGGGTCACAGGTGTCCAGATATTTGGGAAAATATTCTAGGTGTGTCTGTGAGGGTGTTTTTGGACAAAACTAACATTCAAATTGGTAAAATGAATAAAGCAGATTGCCCTCCCTATTGTGGATGGGCCTCATCCAATCAGTTGAAGGTCTGAATAGAACAAAAAGGCTGACCTTCCTGAGAGTAAAAGGGAACTCCTCCTGCCTGACTACGTGACCTGGGACACCAGTCTTCCTGCCTTCAGACTCCAACTGAAACATCAGCTCTTCTTGGGTCTCAAGCCTGCCAGCTTTTGGACAGGAACTATACCATTTGTTATTGTTTGAATATTTATTTTTTATGAAGAAAAAACAAACAACTCCTGGGTCTCCAGCTTCCCAAGTACAGATCTTGGGACTTCTCAGCCTCTATAATCACATGAGCCAATTCCTATAATAAATCCTCCCCTCTCTCCAACCCCCTCCTTCTCCCCGTGCCTCTGTCTCTCTCTCTCTCTCTCTCTATATATATATATTAGTATATCTAGTATATCTCTGTCTATATATATATATCTGTTGGTTCAGTTTCTCTGATGAACTCTATACAGGTGGCTTCTTCTATTACTATCAAGATATTCACAACTCCTCTGAAAGCTTATCTCTGGAGGACCTGAAATGTAGAGACACATAAAGAGATGACCTCTATCTTATACTACTGCCTGCTTTCTAGGGGAGTGGAAGCCACAGTGATTTTGCTGTGAGAGTCTCTGGCCTCACCATGCCCACTTCCTGTGCCCCGGCGCATGTCACATACATCCGCACCTCTTTGTCCAGACTGCCTTCCTTCCCTTTTACTTGTTAAAATGTTTCTTACACCCCTCAGTTCCCTTTAGTCAGGGCTGTCTCTAGCCTCTGTGCTCCCTGTGGTAGCTTTCTGGTTCCAGGCAGGTTTTGTTGCTAGGGGACTAACTCCATGGGGCTGTGAGCTACAAGACAGTACACATCTTGGTTATCTTTAGTGTCTTTATAGCTTAGGGCTGGCCTATAAGAAGTCCTCAGGCAACGTCTAATTAACAAAAATTAAACTATATTTGCTTGGTTAAATAGATCATCTTCCTAGAGAAGACAGTGACTTGAGAGGAGGAAGAATATTCAGCTTTTAGAGAATGGTTTGAAGGCTTCTGAAAGGGGAAAATTCACAGTCTTACAGTGGATTAAAACTGGAGCAGAATTAAAACAGGAGCAGAAGCTCTTACAAAGAACAAAGAAATGTACAGAAATAACCAGGACACCAACACTTAAATGCCGGAACTGTCCTTCCTCAAGATCTTTATTCAATTAAAAAGCATGTAGATTGACCAAGAATCAAGAGATCTCGCTATAAATTAACTTATGGCCTCTTTTTGAAGAATTCTGAGTTGCCAAACAAAGATATATGTATGTCAGAACAAGCCTGGTCATTCCCCCTGTGTTTGGACACAGTCTTGAGCCCGGGGAGAAAAATAAGCCAAGATCCCAGTGCCCCAGCCCACCCTCTCAACCACAGACTGCTTTCAGGTTAATGTCATCCTTGTACTTTTTACAGCTCCACCCACCCACACCCTGGTCCAGGAGCTGGTTCCAGGGATCTCAACAGGCCGTGTGCTGACGCAACCTTCTTAGAATGCATCCTGTGGCTTGCGTTTATGTCTTGTTGCCATCTGAAGTTGAATTACAGTGCACAGAGTCCTAGAATTTCAGTCTTGGGAAGGTCCCTGAAGGCATCATATCTGAACCCCTCATGTTATGACTGAAGAAACAGACTTTTTACTGGTCATGCAGTACATCTGGGTGTAGAATCAAGGTCTAGATTCCTAGCAGAAGAGTTTTCCACTATGACACACTGCATCACCCATATACTCCATCACCCATAAAATGTGAGGGAGCAGACCCTACAGCTACTGTTTTATACTCCATCGCAAATAATAAGTGGGGGGTCAGATCTCCGATGGTTTGTGTGTGGCTTGTTTGCATACCCCACAGTCTGGAAGGCACAGTGTTTGCGTTATTACACTAATGACCCCAGTTCACTTCATCTGGACCACATATTAGATGAACCTTATTCATAATTGTTGTAATAACATGATTTTATTAAAAATAACTAACTTCACTTCCTTACTCCTTACGTTTGTTACAGTTATTCTTAGAAGTCAGCTAAATTTAGGCATTATAGCTTTTCAAAATATATCTAAGCATCCTAGGGCTTATAATTTCCATGTATTCTCAATTTAAAACCTGAAGCAAAGTTTGAAGGAATAAATAGGCTGACTTATTTAAATCTAAATGTAAATGGCATCAACTCAGGATTAGCCTTTCTGACCAAGTGCGTTATACTCTTTCTCGTGTTTTTATTTCAAAGCACCAGGGGATGCAATCACATAAAAAGTCATTTATAATCTTCTACTACAGTTTTTAAAAATTGTTTTCAGAGGATATTAACCAAACCCATAATCCCAAAGAGCTTTTCAAACTAGGTAGTTATTATTTCTTCTATTTAAAAACTGAAAGCAGACATCCAACACTGTCTGAGCACAGTGAACGACGAGCAGAAACGAGCAATGTTAGGCTCCCAAAACCACTAACACAAGAAAAATCAAAGATAGAATGTGAAGTATAAAGCAATCATTGGCACTGGTATAGGAAATGGGATCTATTTAGGGAAACCATTAGAAGAAAACCAGAAAACTGCTGCTGGGGGAGGATGGGGGACCTCATGGGATTCGTGAAACAGTACCACATTGTATCTCCTGTAAAAGCGAAAACCTTACATTTCTGGGTGTTCTCTGAAGGAATATTGGATACTCTGTTTTTTGTTTTTTTTTTAAAGGAGCTAAAAATGGAAATGTTTATAACAGAGAGTTAATTTGATATTTCTTAGAAGATAATAAGTCATTATAAGACAGGGTAATATTGTCAAAGTAAAATATCCATTTTTTACTGCTTGGCTCAATATAAGATTAAAAGTCACTTTTTTTTTTTTTTTTGGTAATGAAAGAAATTGAGTAAGTTTGTTCGATGAAAGCAAAGACTTCTGTTGTTTCATGTAGAGTGAAGCATTTTAAAAGCTACAGCATAATGTGAAGGGTGACATGCGCCGAGCACTGCCGTCACTGCTGTTCACGCACAGAGTAATGTGTAGCCAATAAAAATAGAGCAAGGTGAGCTCCTAGCTTACTCCACATCCTCCGTTCTCCAGGAACAAGGTCAGGAGACACTGGAGAGGGAGCATGTGTTTATTTATCCTCCAGCTTCAAGGCTGACTGTGGAAATGTGAGATGGACTAAGGCAGTCCGCCTCCAGGCTGAGCCAGGCTGAAAGCAACTGGTCCCGAGCACTGGGGCTGGGGAAGCGGCTCGCGTGCACTGAAAGGAGACCAGCGGAGCACAGCCCATCAACACCCAGAGAAAAGGAAACAGCTACTGCTGGTGCTTTGAATGGATGTGCATGACAACCTGGGAGCACACAGAGCTGGACCAGGGAAGAGAAACCCCTCTCGGTCGGCTCCTGTCACTTGAACTTGGGTGGTAAACACTCTGCTGCAGATCTGAATGGCATGGAGAGGAAATATGATCTGGGCACAGAGTGGCTGCTTGAATACTTGGCCTCTGGAGGAGGCGAGAGAGAAAATGTCATCCCACTTGGCTATAGCGTCCCAAGTAGAACACTGTACCCACCGCTTAGAATCTAGGCTCCATTTGGGAACTGAATTTACATTCTCATCTTTGTCCTAGTGATATATTTATTTGGGGAAGAACTGTGTGTCATGTTTCTGTTGTTAACTTTAATAACTGACATTTTCAGCAACAGTGCTACGCATTTACCTTGATCCTGTCCTCATAAACGCTGTCCTCTACCAAGGCCCAGTGGCATGACTCGGATGGTAGCAGCAGTCTCCCTCTGCTGTTAAGGGTACAGCTACAGTGAAACGTGTGTTTGCTTTTTTAAACAACACACCAAACTTATTAACTCAAATGCACTCTGTATTAGCTTAAGTAGTCACACTTAAAAGCCACACCTGATGGCTCCACACTTCAGATAATGATGCCATAATGGTTCAAACAAGTTTTAACCTGTGCAGGCACTTTCTAACCACGTTAAATGTATTAAGCCATTTAATTTTTATAACAGTCTTGTAATATGGTGACAACTGTTACTCCCATCTTACAGATGACAAAACTGAGATACAAAGGAGTTAAGTAACCTGGCTGTGATGGATCCAGTCACATATTCCCCAGGTCTGCTCAGCCTGCTTGACCCTCAGGCCTTGGCCACTGGCCTTTAAGTCCACAGTTCATGGTGATAAAGTCGCTAGACCCACCATTCCTGCTGCCCCCACAAGTACAGTCAGAGGTGCCCCAAGCCCACACCAACTGACATCAAGAGGCTCTGCCCCTGGGCCAGAGCCAAAGAGGTTCTGCCTTGCTGAGTCTGTGCAGAAGGGCTGGTAACAGACCCTGAGAGCGTGGGGGAAGTATGGCCGGGTGGAGAGGACTGGCTCTTCGCGGTCCCTGCGGCCTTTTTAGAGAAGTCCCCTGTGCCCCACAAGCAGAGGTGACTGGCTGCAAAGCTACGGCAAGCTTGGAAACACGCGCCTTGTGTTCCGTTCTCCCTGCTTCCCTGCTGTGGTCCCCCTTGCACTGGATTCCCTGGGCCAGCTCTCCCAGTATTAACATGCGAGCTTTCACCACAGGCTCTGCTTTCTGGGGCACCTGGACCAAGACAATGCCCGGTGAGTGGCCCAAGGTTAGTACATGACAGCTCTTAACTGCAATACTACATTGCATGCCATCTTTATTCTGCTTCTATTATATTATTGAGTCATTAGCTCTGTTTCTTTTTTTTTTTTTTTTTTGCGGTACACGGGCCTCTCACTGCTGTGGCCTCTCCCGTTGCGGAGCACAGGCTCCGGACGCGCAGGCTCAGCGGCCATGGCTCATGGGCCCAGCCACTCCGCGGCACGTGGGATGTTCCCGGACCGGGGCACGAACCCGTGTCCCCTGCAGGCAGACTCTCAACCACTGTGCCACCAGGGAAGGCCCATTAGCTCTATTTTAAATGCCGATGCAGAGACAGAAACAATTATGAAACAGTAACCAACAGAACTAAGATTTTCCACTACCATGAAAATATCACTCCGTTTACTAAAAGCCCTCCACATGGTGTCTGAGATCAGAAAATCAGGAGCAATGACTTCTGATTCCATGTGGGAGTTTTGTTTCTGAAATGAATTTCCAAGTAATTTCTGAATTTCTATAAAGCAAAAAGCTGTAAAACTATATACTGTGTAGTTGAAACTCAGTGTAGTTTCAAATGATTGTTTCAGAACATTCCCTGACGTATCACGTTGTAGACAAGCTTTTCTGAATCCATCTACTAAGAGAACAATTTGAGAAGAACATTCAAGCTTGCTGGCAATCCTTACCGAAGCGCACCATTTCCACATCACATCAGCTCTCACCTCATTTACCACAGCACCTACATCCTGCATGGACGTGGAATGAAAAGTATGAAAGTCATTATTTTTGGGGGGGTTGGCTCTTTTATTTCTGGTATTCCTTTTAAAAGCACAGTGAACATTTTCCAGTATCTGACACGTACAGAAAAAGGCGAGAATATTTTTCTCACGTCTGGTCTGGAAGAGCACGCTCTATTCTGGGAACCTCAAAACAAGAAAAATGTAAGACTAGAAGTTCAGAGCATTGAGACGGTTCTGAGACTTGAACGACAGATGTAGAAAAAGATTAACAGAGAAGTTACATTTAGACTGGGATGGAAACTTTTTAAAAAGACTTGAGGACAAACAATTATTGAATAATTTTGAGAGTAAAAGCAGTGGTACCAAATAAAAATACAAATAGGAAGGCACAGAGTTATTAAGACGGAGATTCTCACTTCCCTATTATTATTACTCAGAAAATAACACTGAGACTAAATATAACAACGATGTTACAGGAAGAGACTTCTGGTCATTAAAATCTCCTAATGGTAGGACAGGTGTTGAAATATATTTTGGTTTATTCAGGGCAAACCTGACCAACTAGAAATATAAGAAGCTCAGTTTAGATGTACTCCATTTCCTTTTTGAGATCATATATAACATTTCTTTTTTTCAGGCTCCAGAGACTTTCTGTTTTCTGAATGAAAACATACTGACATTTTGAAGAACTGGATTAAATCTTTCAAGTCATTGAGTATAAATCTGTCCATTAGGAAAGGAAGCAAAGCTCTGTTGGCATGGATCTTTCACTTTAAGGAACTTGAGAAGTCACTCGAAACTGTTTGTTTTATCAAAAGGAGTATACTTTTTAAATTTTCTTTGAGATCTTCAAATACTATATAGTTATTTTTAACCCATGATCCCATGTAACCTTCCCTGCTGACTTATCCACATTTTTATGAAGATGATGGCATAATTTTCCTTGCTTTAGCTTAAGACTTCATGCATAAGATGCGCCCTTCCCAAGGCATATTCATTACATGTACTTACAGAGTTTCAATTCCAACGTTTCTTTCTATTGTCTTCATGTTTACAGTAGTTCTAACTAGTCCCCTCCTCATTCTCCCGTTTGAATTTTTTTTTGGTAGCATCCTCCCAAATACTTCATCCTCCTTTTGGACAACATCCTTCTTACAGCATGATATGGTGCCAGAAACATGTCAGACCCGAAACAGGAAGTCTTGTTGCTGGAAACTGCAAGACTGCTTCCACTCAAAGCCTTATTTATACTGCATGGCGAGAAGAGATTGGTTTCCTTTGTTTTACTTTCTGGAATGGCACCATGTGATGCTCTTTTACTGAAAAATTGAGAGAATATCACCACATGGTACTATCAGGGGTGAACCATCTAGCATGGTCTTGCTGCCATACAGTAAAATGTAATGGTAATCAACACAGTCCCAGATAAAAATGTGGTAATCATTCATTCAACAAATGCTCATTTTCGCACCCACTGTGTGCCAGGCCCCGTTCACAGTGATAGCAGCTGAGCTAACATTTATTTTATACTTACTGTGTGCCAGATGCACACATGCATCCACTCATTTAATCCTTAGAACAACCCTGTGAAGCTGGCAGTATTCATGTCCTTTGACCAATAAGGAAACCGAGCCTTAAAGAATTAAGTCACTTGGAAGGGTCAGAGCAGAGCCTCAATTCCAGGTCTGTTCGAGGACAGAAAAGTACCTACTAGAAGAACATCTGCTCAAGGGAAACAAGGCCCTTGCAAAAGAAGAGGGTCAAGCAACATGAAAGTTTCAGGAATCCCAAAGTGACTGTACAATTAATGAATATCGTTTCCAATTCAATGGCTACCATGACAGCCGACTTCGTTATATTATTTTAGTGACAATGTCCACTTAATGACAATGGGTATTTCCTGTAAGTACACACCTTATACCATAGTCAACGCTAATGGGACCAGAGCAGTCACTAGAGGCAGAAAGTGTGTTAGGAAGACCACAGAGTAGGGTTTGAAACTCATGTTTGCCACTCAACAGCTGTGAACTTGGGAAGACATGGCCTCTGTGAGCCTCAGTGGCCCTCTCACAGGATTGTCACGAAGACCATACCTGCTTGGGGAATCGCCTGGCACAGAGTACGTGCCTAGCTGATTCTCAAAGAAAGTCCCTTACCTTTCTGATTACTGCTTGATGACCTAGACCAAGCCAGACGCAGTCCATTAAACTGGTCTTCCTTCTCCTCCCCCACTGCTTCAAATCTTTCAATACTCCCTAAGCTTTTCAAGGGAAATTCCAACTTCCTTAGTTTAGAACACAAGGCCCTTCATGATAACAGCAGCGGCACTTGTCTCTCGATGGTGCCCACGCTAAACAGCCAGTGCCAGTGCCATGCCGATGTTAAGCATTTTTAACACCACTCCTGTCCACATCTCACGTCACTGATTGATACATGGGCAGCAAATCCCTGCCTCTGTTCCTCCCCATCATTCCTTCTGCTTGGAAGACCTTTCCACCTCCCACTCCCAATTTTCTAGTAAAAAGATGATGAGAGAATTGATCAACCAACCTGGAACACTTCTGAAGAGTGAAGGGAGGTACTATTACTAAATATGATTGAACAACAGGCATATACTTGGCCTCTCCCAGACAAGAAGTATCTTCCCACCAGAAGGTAAGCCTTCTCTGATGTCACTGATGACTTAGCGTCCCTTCTCTGTGCCTCCATAAGTTTGCTACAGCATCCGGTGCTTACTGCAGCCTATAACTCATCGTGCTGTCACTGTTTTGTGCTACCCCTCTCCTACGCTGGACTATGAACTATTAGAGGGCAGGGACCTTCCTATTTATTTTTCTACCCCCAGTACTTAGCATATGTCAAGCACACAGCATTTACTAAATAACATTAAATGAATGATTAAATAAATTCAGTGCCATATTGTGAGAACTAAAAGCATTTCAGGTATCTCACCATTCTGCTATTCTGCAGTCATATTTATTCCATGTGCTTTCATTTCCAAATCAGTTTCCATCCATGAAAATAACTGATCCTCCAGGGGCACTGGACAAAAGCTTCTGTAAACCAGATCACACTCCAGTTTTCCATTTCTTCCTGTTCTAAAGGGACCGATTTTTTTTTTCAGTCACTCTAGTTTGGATAATGTGAAAAGAAGTTCATTATATGAGCGCCTAGATAATAGTGAAAACCTTCATGGTACCAAATAGGCAAGCCCAGTTCCAGTAAGCAGATTGTGCCCATGCTGCTCCAGATCAAGCTGGTTTATTTTTTCACACCGACGTCAAGCTGCTGGTGAACACTTTGCTCTCTGAATCGTCTCCAAATCTATACCAGCAAGCTAAGGAAAAGCCAACTGGATTGGCAGACAGAGTGCAATTCATGCCTCCCTTTTTCCCATGTGGTTTTTGAGTAATTCAGGGCCTCTTCTTGCCCTGCAGGTATGGTAGAATAGGGGCAGAATTTAGGAGAGGTTCTATCATGGACTGGATCTGAAATAAGAAGACCCAGATAGGAGTCTTGGTTCTGACACTTCCTAGCAGACTGGTCTGGGGAATGAGAGTAAGAATTATACTTTCTTCATGCGATTATTTCAGATTCAAATGAGATATGGGAAAGCATTTGTAAATTGTAAAGCACTAAACATACAATCCCTGTGCTACATTCTGGAAACTACGGTACTTCCCCTCTGATGGCAAGTTTATTTGATTGTTTTCATCATTAAGTGGAAAGATCAACAGGCAGAAAGTGCAGAATCAGGCTAAATGGGCCCAAATTAACCTATGGAGAGGTTTCTAATACGGAAAATGGTATGTAGACATTATTTTTTTATCACTATATACAGAAGGGCAGAGTCCTACCTTAAATATTAGGTAAGAGAAAAGCAATGGAGTGGAAAAAAGAAAATAGTAGTGTAATTACCAAATAAATGAAAACTTTGTAGAGCACCATGTGTATGCATGTGCATGTAAATACGTACACATTTTTTACATACGTACATATTTACTGTATGTGTGTACAAAATATTTTTCTCCTGAAGTGTTATTTATTTGGTTTTTATTTTAAGCTACATAAGGGAGAAGCTATTATGGTTCAATACATTAAAAACTGCTACACAAAACTGCAGGAGAAATTACCTGAAAATGTAAAGGATTACTGAACTCTTTTTTATTTTTTTTGCGGTACGCGGGCCTCTCACTGTTGTGGCCTCTCCCGTTGCAGAGCACAGGCTCCGGACGCGCAGGCCCAGCGGCCATGGCTCACGGGCCCAGCCGCTCCGTGGCATGTGGGATGTTCCCGGACCGGGGCACGAACCCGTGTCCCCTGCATCGGCAGGTGGACTCTCAACCACTGCGCCACCAGGGAAGCCCTGAACTCTTCTTTTAATTCACAGAGAAAAGATCATGCTGTCATGGCAGGCTACATCATATCACATTCACTAAAATTGCTTCAGGCAGATTTATTGTCATAAAATGAAGATTTCAGGCAGTTTTTGGCATAAAAATGCAATATTATACTTAAATATTAAATATATAGTAGTATGATATAGGATGATATAGGTTTCCTATTGCATTTTATTTTCCTTAGCTTATTAGCTTCATACATTAAATTATCTGTAAGATAACAACTGCTCATTGTATTTTAGGGAACTATATATAACAATTTTTGTTCTAGTCCAACAACTGCATAACCTAGCTGGATACTTAAGCTGTTTCAGTAATCAGTTAATGTTCCTTATAATGCTCACATCAAAAAAATTATGTAATCTCTACTACTCTGTAACCTATAATTTCACTTTCTGTAAGAAACATTACATTATTAATATCTTTTGCACATTTCATATTTGCTATGAAAAATGCTGGCATAATATATTTTTATAACCATTAAGTAAATTAACATTAATGTTAAATTATGTAGTTTCAGGAATTTTTGTTTGAAATGCCTTCTGAATAGTTCTGAGTGGAACGTACATATTTTAGATATATATGTATTGAGTCTTGTCTCTAAGAAATCCTTCAGTGTTACTTGAGACATTAAACTTGAAACAAATAATTTAAACACGTATTGAAATAAGAATAGGATGGAAACTAAACATTAGAGCAAATCAAATTATCTAAATGGACTTTAAGTTTAAAAGCAGAATGATTTGCTTTTTCTTCAGAGTTAACCCAACTTTTCTCAGAAAGTTCTATTATAGTGCCTACTCCCCATTCCACATAGTTTAGGCAACAAAGCTCTTTGGACACAAGACAGGAAAATATCCCACATCTAATATTTAAAATCCGTATTTTACAATATCCCCACTGCATACCATTTTCAGGCAGTGAACCCGCCTTTGTAATAATCCATTCATATCAGTGGTTCCACAAGCTAACAGGGTTTCTCAAAACGTGTACACTTGAACCTTTATGTAAAATTTTAAAACTGTACTTTTTAAAAACAGTACATTTTCACCCTGATTCTCGAAAAGGAAAAGGCTTGTGGATGTGTATTTTTAGGAAAGCCTGTGAGGCACCACGCTTTTTACACATCAGAAGTCACTGAAGACTTTTCAGTCAAGTGTTCTTTAAGGTGAGAGGCCGACTTAATGAAGGGTTTCTGTAATGCCAACTACATCAACCATATAGTTTGGCCATTCCGTTATTTAGATGGTAATTTAGCATTTCTTTGGATCTTTTTGAACTCAACATTTTGTTTTGATGTTTTTTCAATTGCTTGGTTCATTCTATTTAATAATATCATGATAGAGATAACACAATGAATGCAACCCGTATCTTCTATGGGAGTAGTTCTCAACTGGGGGAACTCTGTCCCCGCTTTTGATTGTTTCGGCTGAGGGGTGCTACTGGCGTCTAGTGTACAAGGGCCAGGGATGCCTCTACGTCCTGCGGTGCACAGCACAGCTCCCATAGAAGAGAGCTGTCCAGCTCCAGTGTCAACAGTGCTGCTCTTGAGAAACCCTGGTCTATGGAATGGGCTGAGTCTGAGGTTTTGGTAAACTGTGACATGAGAGATAAGATTCACTATGAAATTATTCATTTAAGTAATAAAGGTAACTCAAATCCTAAATCAATTCGTAAGTCTATTTTAAAAAAAATCATTTAGATATGGCCTAAATAGTTTGTACAACGCAATGTAATTACCCAACTCTCATGGGGCTGACGGCAATATTCCAGGTGCTTTGGGTATGGTGTTCAAAACAACAGGTAAAGAGCCCTCGTCATCCCATGCTTACAATTCTATTACTTCAAAATAAACATACGCCATATTACTTAAACTTTGGAGTTATAATTACTCTAGGTAACTACTGAATAACAAATTCTTCAAACGACACACAAAAACTGTCACTTGTCACGATTAAAACCCAAAACGTCTAAGAAAAATTAGTGATTTGTTACTTAGGATTCTATTTATCTTTTCATGCACAAAACTAATTATTTGTTTGCAAGATGTTACATCTTCAGTAAAACCATTAATATTCTGAGTAGATGGCAGTATTCATTTTATAAATAAAAATGGAATTTCACCACTGTGTTTCATGCAGTCCTTAGGACAGTAATATTCCCACAAGATGTTATCTGTTTAAAAAGGCAGTTCTTTATAATAACACAAAGCAGTTACTGGTACATCTAATTCATAGTATCCATTATTTTTCAAGCAGTCTTCCTGGATATCAAATAGGCATATATATTACTCTTTGAGAGATACATATGCAATATGTGTATATAATATTTTTGGGAGAGTGTAGACGCTATTTACCAAACCCTGTCTTCCCCAAATACTGTTATATTTTAAAACAATATAAAGCCATCTCTTCAATTTTTCTAAAAAAGGAGAGTCCATGACCAGGTTATCTTCTAAAACAGCAAGAACAAATAATCTAAAATTAATTAATAAGTCCTCCTAATTTGGTAAGTATTCTATATTTCTTAGGCAGCATGTTTATCCCCCCAATCATAACTTCATTGGTTAACAAAGTTACGAGGTTCATTCACTGGTGGTTAGGCACTGAAGTAAGTGTCTCAGGGATGTTCAGAGCAGCTAAGGGAAGTCAGCAAGGGATTTTAGATGGCCCCAGGCAATTCACAAAGTAGATGATCTGCCCAGTGGACAACTGGAAATCAGAAAGGGCAGCCCATAGGGCCACTTCAGTTTGAGTGGAAACAGAAGACACAGGAAGTCAGCAGTGTTCAGGGGAAAATATCTACATTTAGGCAGAATTCTGGGAGGAGTTGGTCTGGGTCCTTTGCATCTTAAAATGGTAGACACTGTGCTGCTGGGGCCGACCTTTCAAAGTGGTTCCGTAACTTTAATGAAGAAGGCAAGGAGTATGTATGCAAAGTACTCTGATGATCTTAGAGGAAATAAACTACCTGTACGTTTATCAATATTTAAATACGATTCCCTCCCAGATAGAAAAGTATACATTAATAGACCTGCTTTTTAAAACAGCGTATCATTTAGCTTTTTAGAAATGAACAAACTTCACTGTCTAGAGCAGTTTTAAGTCCACAGCAGGACCGAGCACGAAGCGCAGAGAGCTCTCACACAGCCGGTCCCCGCGCACGCGCGCAGCTTTCCCCCACTTCCGACATCCCTCACCACAGCGGGGAGCTTGTTACAATCGCTGAACCTATACTGACACGTCATTATCACCCAAGGTCCACAGTTTACATTAGGTCTCATGCTTGGTGTTGTACATTCTATGATTTTGGACAAATGTGCAATGATATGTATCCACCACTATGGTATTGTACAGAAAAAGAGCCATACTGGTGCCTTTTTTCGTTCAGTATTTTTTATCTATACAATTAGAGTTAAGAGGATTCTTTTTAGCCAGTACTGCCCCTACCTCCAAAAAAATACTGTTGCTAAAAATAAACCCCCTCGTCTAAGCTTCTACTTGTAGTCCTTACCACACTGAGAATGAACTGGATTTTTCTCAAATTAACATTAGGGGGGAGTACGGAAAATGACACGCCTGTTCAACGCTGTGCTCACTTGACATGGTATCTTTCCAGAAATATCTGTAAGTAGATACAGGATTTTACATGGATTAAAATGTCAGTAGTCGATTTCACAAAGAGGCAATACCACAATTACTGAATTTCTGGGAACATTTCCAACCTTCCCCACCAGTCTTTCTAGGTTGGTGACGAGGAATGTCTGCAAGCGACTAAATTTATATCATCTGAGCAAAAACCTCCATTTGTGTTTCAGGCTATGTTGATACACAACAGAGTAGAGAACTGGCAATTACCCTATTAATTTGGTGAACGTGGACAGCCACCCCCACACCAGATATTTCAAACCACCAGATAGAACTTTTTTTTGTCTCAGCGATCTACTTTGTTAACCAGATAACTGCCAAGACTCCAACTTTGTTCTGTTCTGGATAAAATTACAATTTCTCAGCATCTCCAGTATCAGCTACTTAAGGGAAATATATGGAGAAATGTATGGATGTAAATGTATGGATATTTCTGCATTGAAGCTGTACTTCTCACTCCATACTGATGATGTAGCGTGAAACACAGAAAGAACATAGATAGTTATGGCTATTTTTATCCTGCTTCTCAAATCGCCAGTATTAAAAAGTATATTAAAAAGCAATATGGCATTGTGGCTAAGATCAACAGCTTTGGAACCAGTATGCTTGAGTTCTAATGATGACTGTGCCTCTTACTATATATGTGACCAATGCCTCCGTTTTTCTATCTGTAATATGGCAACATAATAGTGCCTATCTCATGGGTCACTGTGAGGATTGAATGAGTTAGTTCAAATAAACTGCTTAAAATAGAGCTCGGATCATGGCAAGCAATGAATAAATGTAGCTATTATCCTTATCTTAACCTCATCATTAAGATTGGTTAACCCATGAAGGATCTCTGAGGGATAATGAAAATGCCCTAAAACCAGACAACTTGGTAAATTTAATAAAAAATCATTTAATTGTCCATTTAGCACAGGTGAATTTCATTGTAAGTAAAAGGTACCTCAATAAAGCTGTTAAAAAAATGAAACAAAATAAAGACTGTCCAGCCTTATTAACTCAATAGCATTAGGCTCCTGAGCTGTAAAGCCTGAGAGGAAGAATGGAGAAGCACAGCCGGGGGGAAGGAAGAGAGAAAATCTGAGGGACCTACAGATGGCCTCCCTTTCTCTCCCACTGTGTGAATTGCCTCTTACTGCAGTGGTAGAGGGGCTCATCAGCTGTCTTCTGTGCACTGCTTCTCAGCCTGCCCTCCCAGAGCCCACTGTCCAGCACTGGAAGATAACTTTGAAAAAGCCTAAGGGTTACTCCTCTGCTGAGAACGCGCTTTGGGTCTACTCCTAGACCTTCCATGTCCTGCAACCCCGTTACTAAAATCAAGTACAAACGAACAATACTCAATCACTTTCTCACTTTCATTATCTCACTGACCGATGATTTTAAAAATTTGTTCGCTGATTCAATCCTTAATTCAGCATTTATTATGCTACCACCCCTGTGCTCCAAGCATATTCCCAGAAGGTAGAGGGGAAAAAAAGACCAAGATAGTGTGGTCCCTGCCCTCAAGAGCCTTGTAGTTGCTCGTGTGGTTTAATCAATCTGGATATGGCCCTCTTTTAAGTCTATGCCCTGTTTCCCGAGTAAAAAAAAAATCTTGAACCTTCTCCGAAGCTCCCTCCAACTTTCTGATATAGATAATCCCTCTCACTCCCTCATCTCACAGGTCAAGAGGTAGAGATCAGAATTGGTTCCTTCCAGAACATCACTCCACTGCCACTTTCAACTTGTTCTCTTTTGGAGTCTACATCATCTGCTCATCCCACATTTTTTTCCGTCTTGATTGTCGTCATCTGCCATTTCCTAGGACACGTCTACTATCTTTCCCTTTGTATTCATTACCTTTGCTGGTTTCAATATCCCTGTTACTGATCTCTTCAAAATTAGCATCACTTTTTTGTTGTTGTTATTGCAGTTTTAATGAGTGACTGCACTTCACCTTCCTGTGGGCACTGGTAGCAATGTGGACTTGTCATCATACAGAACGCCTCTACGGATACTGAGTTATAAAATTCCTCGCTCTGACTAGAATTTCTTCCCTTTCCACTTCTTTCACTTTTTAAATTTCTGAGTCTTCTATCTACTCTTCCAATTACTTTTAATAACTCCACCTCTCTCTAATCTTGGTTCCACTGACTCCAAGAAGATGTAGACTAGATTTCAGAGTTGGCCATTTCAAGGAAGCTCTATTACCCCATTTCTTTTGACATCTTTGACTTTTTCCCCCCTACCTGTCTTACCCTTCCCCAAACTGGGGAAATCCCACTCTCTTGCTTTCCTAGTCTCTGCTTCAGAGCTACATGAGGCTGCTAGACACGATCATGAAGTTGAATTAATTAATTCCACTATGCACTTGTGTTTTCCAATCTTACCTACACGTTAATTAGCTCAGCCTTTTTTTGAGCAGGGGGAATCATACACCAGGCTGCAATTTTAGAACTTATTCTCAGAATTATATTGGATGGATTGCATTAAGAGAAGCCTGGGGATAGAAGACCAGTTAGAAGACTAGGTACTTTGGACAAGAGATGATAAGGATGTAGATTAAGACTGAAAGGGTGGGAATGGGTATTTGAGATCTATAAGCTGCAGGACTTGGTATGCAAGGTGAGAGAAGTACTCGAAAGATATTTAAATTATGAGATTCAGTGACTAAGGAGCATGAGATGTGTCACTAATAAAAACAGAGGAACAGCTTTAGAAGGAAGACTCGAGCCTTGAATACAGTCAGTATAGGATTCCAACAGGTTTCTTTGATGACAGTGGTCAGCAGGGAATAAAAAGAAAAAGATGGATGTAGGAGGAAACTCTCATTGAGAGTTTCTATCACATTCCCAACCTAGCCTAATCCGAGCTTTTTCCTGAGAATCCTTTAATACTCAATCCCTGATGAGCTCTCCCCGATGGAGACCCTGCTTCCTACTGTAGAGAAAAAGCTACCTGAATAAGCCGCCTCAATTCTCCCCTTCTCCACCTCCAAACTTTTGTTTGAAACCAAATTCTTTCTTCTTTCCTTTTGGTTTCAGAGATACCTTCCCCCCCCACCCCGTCAAGTACAGACCTCCCCTTGCACACTCAACTATATCCTCCTCTGGTAATTTGTCCAATCAGTTATTTCTCATCTTTATCACTCCTCTGCCTACAAAATGGCTCAGCTCCTTCTTTATTCTTATAACAAAACAAAACCCAATCAATCAATCAATGGTTCTTTCCGAAACTCAATTACTCCAAGTCACTCATTTATCTCTCTCCTTTCCGTTATCACAAAATGTCTCAGAATAACTTGGTGGGCCTGCTGCATGCTTTTCCTAACCACTTACTCACCTGTCTCTTGAACCCATGAAGTCTTGGGCTGGTATCTTCACTCCTTACACTGTGTTTCTCCTTCTCTTTCCCTCATTCAGAACTGACAACCAGTCCTTCCCTTTTGGGTCTCTCAGTCTTGGATTTTCGTGCTGATCCCCACAAAAGCCTCTTCTCTGCCCCCACTGCCCTTTCCTTACCCTCGAGTGCCATCGAAGGGGGCAGCTCCCCGAATCCTCTTCTCAGGAACGAGCTCACGTTCCAAGAATCTACTGATTCTCAAATATCTTTTTAGGAATGATTCCTCTGTCTACATCCATCTTTTTACTTTTACTCCCTGATGGCCATCGTCATCAAAGAAACCTGTCAGAATCCCACGCTGACCGTGTTCAAGGCTCACCTCTTCTTCCTTCTAAAACTCTTCCTCTATGTTTTATTAATGGCACATCTACGCTCCTTAATCAACGAATCTCACAATTTAAATATATTTTGGATACTTCTCTCTCCCTTGCATACCAAGTCCTGCTGCAGATTATACATCTCAAACGTCCATTCTCACTGCTTCAATCCTAATCTATGCCCCTATCACCTCTTGTCCAGACTGTTGCCATAGTCTTCTAACTGATCTTCTATCACCCAGGCTTCTATTAAAGCATTCCATCCAATACAATTCTGAGAACAGTTTTTAAAATTACACTTTTTAAAAAAAATTACAGGCTCTCCCCTGCTCAAAATATGCCCTGGCTTCTCACTGCCAACTGAATAAAATAAAGTCTCCTTATTCTGCTATCCAAGCTTCTACCATCTGCGCTCAGCCCAATGAAGCTGGAACCACTGCCAACCGGAGCTGCTCCACACGCCCTCAGAGCTCTCCCGTTAACTGCACTGATGCCTGTGGCACCTCTGTTTGGAATGTCATACTGTATCTCCAAATACGCAGATTCAACCGTCCTTTTATAGCCTTCCCTGAGCCTCAAACCAGAGTGATATTTATCCCTCCTCTGAATCAGAAAACCCTCCATTAGTACTTCTCTCACACTGATGTCACAGTCTGCATTTGTGCATGCTCTACTAGCTTGTGAGGTCATTGAGAGTACAGGTTGTGGACTCAAGTCGAGTTCAGTGCCTGTACACACACCACTGCATAGAGTGGTGGTTCCCATACACGTTGTGCAGAGAATTCCCTACAGGACTTCTTAAAACAGAAAATACTGGACCACCCCCAACCCCCGACCAAGTTTTTGAGTCACCTGGTCAGGACAAGGGTCTGAGAATTTGCGTGTCTAACAAGTTCTCAGGTAATGCTGATGCTGCTGGTCCAGGAACCACACTTTAAGATCCGCTGGCACAAGAAGAGTGAATCCTTCTAGGCTCAGATTTATTTTCTACCTCTTAAATGCCACAAAGCTTTGAATAAGTAGACAAGTTTTCTGAGCCCCAGGTTCTTCATGTGTAAAAGTGAAATCATGATACCACTAGTTCTACATACATCAAGGATGGTAGTTAAAATCAATCACTAAATATATGTAGAACGCCAAATAAATAAATGTCAGATGAATAAAAATAATTAAGCCATCCACCTTGGAAATCCAAATCCATTTTGGTGATACTTTTCTCAGTGCCCCTTTCTTCTTTCTTCAGTGTTTGCTTTTTGGTTGATTCTCCAGTGAAATAATCACCTCCCTTTTCTCCTGTAGAGGTTCATCTGTAAAAACTGCTGAATCAGCCACATGCTACATTCAAGACCAGATGCAGTGAATATATTTCAGAAATTCTCCACTTTGGTCTGTTTGCAAGGTGAACATGGAAGCCATCTGGCCCATCAGTTGAAAAATTCCCTTCAGTGGAAATGAATGACTTGGTTCATTCCATATGTGTCCCTGAAGTTCAGGGCTGGTACTAGGGTGAGGCCAGTTTACCTCAGGAGGAAAACTTAAAAGAGTGTTAAAGAACTGAGTAGTCAATATAAATAATATTTTAATGCAATATTAAAAAGATTAATGCAAAACAACCCATGATGACAGGGAACAGCTTCATGACATTGAATTTGGTAATGATTTATTGGGTACGATAACAAAAGCACAGGTAAGGACAACAACAAAAATAGACAAATTGGACTACGTCGAAATTTAAAACTTCCGTGCATTAGAGGATACAATCAACAGAACGAAAGGAAATAGTTGTAAAGCATCTATCTCGCAAGGGGTTAATAACCAGAATATACAAAGAACTCCTACAACTCAAAACAAAACCCAAACAACCCTGTTAAATTCAGGCAAAGGACTTGAGTGGACCTCCAAAGAAGGTATACGAATGACCAGATGTTCCAAATCACTAATCATCAGAGAAATGCAAATCAACACTACAATAGGATACCATTCACACTCATTAGGATGGCTATTATATTGAAAAAAACACAGAAAATGACAAGTGTTGGCGGGATGTGGAGAAATTAGAACCACTGGACACTGCTGGTGGTACAGCTGCCATGGAAAACAAAACCAAACAATACGGCAGTTCCTCAAAAATTAGGCAGAGAATCACTATACGATCTAGCAATTCCATTTCTGGGTACATACCCGAAGAACTGAAAGCAGGAATTAGAAGAGATATTTGTACACCCATGTTCAGAGCAGCACTGTTCATAATAGTCAAAAGGTGGAAGCAAACCAAGTGTTATCAACAGATGAATGGATTAACAAAATGTGGTACATACATATTATGGAATATCCAACCGTGAAAAGGAAAGAAATTCGGACACATGCTACATGCTACACATGGATGAAACTTAAGGACATTAAGGGAAATATGCCAGTAACAGAAAGATAAACTGCATGATTCCACCTATATTTGGTATCTAAAGTAATCCAACTCACAGAAACAGAAAGTAGAATTGTGTTTGCCAGGGCCTGGGTGAAGGCAGACGTTCCCCACCCTTGGCGCTTTACCAGGAATAGACATGATTGAAGTATGCAAGGAGACCTCCCGTTTTTAAAACATCCATTTCTTCTGCTTGTGAGGAAGGGAGAATCTGAGAGGATAAGGGGCCACCTAATAACTCACCAATAGTTATAAATCTTGTAAGGAACCTTGTATCCTCACCGCTGAGCTATAATTTAAGTGCTCTGATTATTGCTCAAATACTAATCCTTATAATAATAAACGCTATAGTCTAGTGTCAGTGCACATCAATAAGCTCATTTAAACATCTTCACTACTCCTCTTAAACACAGCACTTAAGTGTCATCACTTAAATTTACTGATGTAGAAACACAGGACAAGAGAGTAAGTACACTTAAGGGAAGAACCCATGGCTCTGCTAATCAGAGGACGTGTCGTAAGAGAGCAAGAAAATCTTCATGGTGCTCAGGGCTGAGCTCTGGTGTCTCAACCATGGTGTCTAGGGAAAAGTACCATTCAATTTAGAAAGAGAATATAGATTCCCGGTGCTCAATCTCAGTTACTCATCTGCAATTCCATTGGTTGCAACTGAAACCACAGAAAAGCAAGCGAGATTACAGTTTGGCATTTAGTTCACACAGTGCAAAATAACTTTAAACAGTGAAGTCAGAATGTGACTTGGTGAATGTGTTTATACCTTTCATTAAAAAAAGCTGAAAGAGGAATCTGAATTATATATGCCATTTTATTTCTTACTGTTAAACACAGACACTGAAATGTATATCCAGTGCCTTTTAGGAATAGAAAGTAAAAGCAATGTCAAATATTGTGCTCCAGCAGGTAATACAGCAATTTAGGATTAGCCAAGAGATTTATCAAGCAGCCTCCAAGGGAAGAAGAGTTCAAGTTCGGGCTCATCAATAATACATAAATAAACTGAACAATTAGGTACAAAGTGGCTATCTTGTCAGAGGACTTATTGGCCGATAAATGATACACTCTCTCGCTGCCTTGAGTACAGAAAGAAAAGACGTGTTAAGACAGAAGAAGGGTTGAATGAAAAAGAGAGAAGCAGCCCAGCGCTGCCTAACCTCCCACAGCCTCTGGGCTTCATTCCTGTGTCATCCCGCTGTGAAGGGAGGCCTGGGTGTTAACATGTAAAGGTGAATGAAGCATCACCTAGGAGCCTCAACTCTGAATTTCACTGCCTCTTTAAGCAGCCTAGAGCTTGACGTCAATAGGTTTGCACGTGTTTTGGAGAAACTGAAGACAAGCTGGGAGGCCAGAAGAGTGGGCTTAGGTTCTCAGGTGAGTCCCTAGGGCGGAAATTGGGGATTGTTAAATGACCCTAGAAAAGCCCATATTCTGCCTCATCTATACCAGGGAAAGCACAATTTTGAGGGTGAATTATAAACTGCTGCAATGTGAAAAAGTGAAAAAAATGACTGCAATGTGAAAAAGTGAAAAAAAAAATGGAAGAAACGTACCTATTTCCTTACTGGTTCACCAGGTTCTTTACATGTAAGATAGAAATAAATTGTTCTCCTCTGAGAGTACAGCAGAGCTCAACCCACTATTACAAAGCCTTAGGAGATACAAACTCTTTTAGCTAAGCATTATACTATAAAGTGTCCTTCTCAGTACAAACCAGTGTCTCCTGAGAGACCCAGTGGGTACTGAGACGCAAGGTGCCCGTGAGAGAAGGAAGCGTCCCTCTGCACAATGATGTGCCCGGTATTTGTGTGTGTGTGTGTGTGTGTGTGTGTGTGTATTTAGCAGCTTTGCACATTTTGCCTCAAGTGTTTTGTTCCCATTAACTATGAGCTAAATGTCTGCTTGATTAATTGTTTCTCCTTCGGTGTTAACAGAAGAACATATGCTATTTCACTTGCATCTCATTAAGCTCTTCAAATATTAGAGTTGTAGGAGACTTGGTATTGCTACAGAAAAAAGAATTAAGTGTGTTCCCATTAGCTGTACTTGACAGTGTGTTAGTTATTCGTGTAAACTATTCTCAAGTGAAACGTGCTGTGGCCACTCTTCCCTTGAACTCAGCAGGGTGTGCACACGCCACGGCCGGAGAGCTCCTAAGCAAGACCCCCACTCGGGGCACCATCCTCTTGGACCCCAGTCCAAGGAGACAGGCTGGCCCACGGGAGCCCTCTCCACACCTCATGGCAACCACACCAACCTGATCCAGAATTGGGGGCAGGGCATCCACAGGTACCCACGGTTCTAACTTAACCAGCCCTCAGGCAGTGCTTACTGGGTCCCACTGTCCCCAGCTCTTTCAGAGTCTACCTCTTTTAATTATTATTATCTCCATTTCTCAGATGGGGAAACTAAGGCACAGATCGGGTAAAGAACCAGCCTATGATCACACAGCTAGCAAGCTGCAGTGCTGGGATATGAACTCAGACTGGGTTTGGGTCTAGAGTTTGTGCTTTTAACCACCCTGTGATGGCCCTGGGGTTCTGCCGTCCTTTGAGACTTGCTTTTTCAATTCCTGGATTCCATGAAGTACTCCAGTATCCTACTGAATGTTCATCTTTGCTTAAGCAAGCCAGAGTTGGCTACTTGCAACCAAAAGAAACTTAATAGAGGAGAAAGCAGTCCTCTCTTTTCTCCACAAGATTTCCCGTAGAAACCATATCTGAAAGATACTAAAGTCACTGTCCGTTTCCACCCTCAAAGCCGCAACGCTTCAACGCAGGAGTAACGTGGGGACAGCAGGGATGGGTGGGGGGCCGGGCCAGGGGAGCTCTGCAGACGCAGGGCCCGTGCTCGCTGCTGGCCAGGACAGCCGCGCCTGCACAGTTCCCTGTCACAGGCATCTCCGTGCTGCTCGGTTGGCGAGCCTGTGAGAGCACAGTGAGACCGCTGCTCACCTGCCTGGGCTCTCGGGGCGTCTTCCCACCCTCTGGCCCTCCCCACTGCGCTGTGGAGCACAGTCAAGCTGAACGTGTCCCTTAACAGTATCCTCTAGAACAAAAGGGACTCTTTTATTTTTATTTTTTTTTGCAGCACGCGGGCCTCTCACTGTTGTGGCCTCTCCCGTTGCGGAGCACAGGCTCCGGACGCGCAGGCCCAGCGGCCATGGCTCACGGGCCCAGCCGCTCCGCGGCATGTGGGATCTTCCCGGACCGGGGCACGAACCCGTGTCCCCTGCATCGGCAGGCGGACTCTCAACCACTGCACCACCAGGGAAGCCCTAAAATCACGTGCACATTTTAGGGCCCCGACATCATTTTTTGCTTTGAGTAGCAAATTCCCTCTTTTTGCCTGCCTGGATTGATGGTCAGTTACACTCTGTCATCTTCTGAACTTACTGTAAAAATCTTTAGCATTAGTCTTCTATAGAGAATAATGGTCACTTCCTCTAGTGAAAGAAAACATCTACATCCCAATCAATCATACTTATTGAACTTACAAAGGACTCTCTGCTAAGTAGAAGCTGCATTTTCAGAATTAAGCATTATTCGACCTTTTTGAAGCCAACTAAATAGACCTCTCATCACTGTTAAACTGGCTTAACATTTTTCACCTCAACTCTCTTCTTCACTTACAAATTAAATTTGAAGACGGAGATGATAAAAATGTAAAGAAATTCTCTTCATCTGTGACTGTTTGCTAACTTTCTTATTGCATATGTAAGGTATTTTCATTTGGTAAGATTCCAACAATGGAAGTTAGGATCGGCTCCCCCAGACACCCAGGTGAAAAAAGAAGCGGAGGACAGGTATTGTGGGAGAATGTGGGCTCCTTGTCGGGAAAGGCTGTCGGTCACTGGGCTCAGGAAGGCCAGCACCTCTGGTGTGTAGGTGGGCGGAGAACTGGGGCTGCAGCCCAGACAGGCAGCAGGAAGTACGCCGACTGCCGGGAACCCGAACCTTAGGGAAGAGTCAGCCATCTCGCTTTCGAGGCTGACAGCATGAAGGCCTTCCTAGCAAGGACGGCAGAATTTCTGTGTATGAGAGGGCTGGCATCACTGTCTTGAAGTTACATTTTCATAGCCAATATGGTGTTTAAATTGAGGATAGACTTCATTTGGGAGAGATGCGGGGTCTGTGGGCAAGGGATATTTATGACTATAGCCTCTTCGAGAGGCCACTGACTCTTCGACGAATATTAATGAAGTTCCACCAGGAAGAGTAAAAGGAGGAACCTGTCAAGTAAGCACAGGATGTTCCCAAACCCAGGCTAGGAAAGCACTGGGCCAGATGGGAAAATGTCTTTCTCATCCACAACACGTGGGAACAGCCAAGCTTTCCATGGAAATATAATGAATGCATTTAAGATAAGTTGAGGCTGAGTTTCTTTTGAGAGGAAATGAAAACCGTGATAACACCCAGAGGCAAGACGGATATGGGGTTCTGGGGCTGAAGAGATGCCATTTCAGTCATGCCATTCAGTGTTCAAGCTGCTGGACAAGGGTGAGGCAGGGAGGGAAGACTACCTGGACGTAATCCTCTAAAACGAGGATCACAGACCTTTACTCTTGACTCATCAATGGTGTCCTTTCACATAATATGCATCCTCAATTTACTTGTAATAGTCCTTCTGGGAAATTCTAGACTCTTCTATGATGACCTAAGGGGAAAAGCATCTTGCCACATTTTTAGAATACAGGGATCAGCATTCCCCGCATGGCTGGGTGACCAGTTGCCATGGTAGCATAATGTATATGGACTCTGTGAAATGTTCTACCTGTGGAAAAAGTTTTCAAGAATAGAGCACTGTTTACTGTAACATCAGTCCACAACATTTTCTTGTCAGTTTTTATCGGGTTTCTAGCGATCTGAGCCAAGTCTAAAAGAGCCAGAAAGCAAGAGTGGATAACTGGAAATAGCCTTTTTTCTTTGTCAGTCAGTCCTTCCACAAAGACCCATGTGAACTTTCTTTAGTCCAGAAAAGTCTGAGTGTTTGGTGGAAGCTCAGTCAAAGGGTATGACAGTGCCTGAGATGGACTTAGAGAAATAAGCACTTAGCTTTGTAATGAGAGAAGTACAGATGAATCCATTCAAATTCATGTAATAAGGGAATGAATAGAACGGATACACACATACATACATTTCCATTAAAGAAAAAAATCAGTAAAGTCATATATCTATATTTAGACTGTAGCTTTTAAAATACTAAGCTTTTTTTTTTTTTTAATTTTAGAAAAGACTAAATTCCCTAGGGCTCTCGGGAACTCCAAGTCCCTCTAGTAGAAAAGTCCTGTTGTCTGGAATGCTGAAATTTTTTCCTGGCACGACTGCTAATTCTCTACTGAACTTCTAAGTACACCCAATGGCAGAAGTTCTATGGTAGTATTATGTTACAGAGATAAGAGGATGTGCATAAAGTAAGGCCATACCATTTAAAATATATATTAAATCAAACAAAGGTTCTAAAATACCTCCTAATCTTTCAGAAATGACCCAAAACTTAGTTGTTCCAGAGAAAGTTGTTGGTTTCTCTCCCATCTTGATGTGACTCTCATTTCCATACAGGTGACAAAACACTGGAGGAAGAACCAACCTGTCTAGGGGTGGGATGCAGCCTATTGCCCTGAAGACGCCAAGAGCTGATGGCTCTGTATTACTTTCTGGTCGCTTCAGTCAACTTTCTTCTCATAGTTCAACACTCTTCCATGTTACTACCTCTTCCACGCATCATACATCCTTTATCTTTGTGTACACCACAGTCAGATTCAATAAATTATTTACACAACTGTCTGTCCTACTAGACTATGAGATTCTCTATGGCAGAGAACATGTCTTTATTTATGTATATTCAATTGAATAAACAAAGCTTATTTAAATTTTTTAACCTTTCATCACCAATATCATCATCAATATCATTCTCCACTAACTTTATTTAAATTTCATTTGGGGAATAACTGCTGTGACAATGGAGATACAGATCTAAGAGTACATCATTTATTATAGATCCCAATTTATCTCCTCATGTGACTTTTTTTCACTTCAACTTTCCAAAGACAAAATGAGATTTCTGAATTTCTGTTTATGGGTCACAGATTTCTTCTGATTTTACTTTTAAGAGAGTGCACTGCAAACACTCTATGAACCTACAGTCCCCTAAAGAGAAAAATAAAGATTGCAAAAAAAGCAATCATCTTGTTTCATTTTAATGTTACAGTGAATATTACTTATTATTTATATCAATTGAACTAATACATAGTGAACACAGGCACTGTTTATCAAGATCTCTCCACTCCTCTGGATAACACATATGACTGAAAAGGTATGATATGAACAATCAAGCTAGAAATACACTCAAAAGTGATTAACTCCAAAATAGAAAAATAAATGTGTTCATTTTATGTTATAAAAATATGGTGAATTGGAGGAGAGAAATTAGACCCATCTTTTCATATGCTGGTCATCTTTTCCATCATGAAAAATATACTTCAGCATTTTGTACCTCAGTGACCGATGTACTTGCTTGAATGAATCCTTACCAACAGGTAAAATATCATTTCGATTACTTTGTGCCATTTCAAAACCGAGGTGACTCACTCAGTAATGAGATAGAGTAAAAAGCAGTTGTTTTTAGTGGGTTTTTTCCTGGGGCAGGGAATCATTTTAATTTACTTGTCCAAGATGCCACATTTCATCTAGTTGGTATTCCCTCTGTTACTGGGCCTGTTCTCCCCTTACTCAATAAATATGGAAATCTATTCCTCGTCCAGTTTGAACACTGTAACTTTTATAACAGTTTTACTCTTTCTGACGAGCATATTTCCACTCTCCTTTCAGTCCTGGAGAATGTGAAGAGATGCACTCTTCCCTGAAAATGCTTTGCATGTGTAAAACATATTTCAGGGTTCAAATTTTCTACACGTATTGTTTAATTAGTCTTTACAACAAAGGCCTCATGATCTCTCCCACACTAGGAAGCTAAGCAGAAAATGAGTATGGAGTGACTGGGGCAGATCTGGCCGAGGCCAAGTCAACTTCTAAGTCCAGTTTCAAGGGTCTTCCCTTCCAGGGTCTCATTTCTGAGGAGGATCAAGCCTCCAGTTCAGAAATCTTGAGGTCCCAGTCCTGCACACAGATTAGATTCTAATCATTTTCCTTTCTTTACATCCTTTCTGGAAAAAGGTGGGTTACAACGGAGAAGCAAATAAGTAACCAAGTAATTTAATAATGAAGGAAAAAACAAATGAGGTCAAAGCCCCTTTCCTATAAAGGAGAGATACTTCTTTGTATCTCTAACACTAGTCAGTCTCCTTGCTGTACCTTGGTATTTTTTGTGCTGAATTATATCAGTGAGCCCTATTTGACAAAAATATGACATGAAAAATATTTATTTATATAGGCAAATTACAGCTACCTTTATTGCCGGTAAAAAAACTATTCTTTGTTTAATAAAAACAACAACAGTGAACTATGTCCTACCAATGTCTTCTGAAAGGGTCTTGATACCTGACTTTCAGGTGGTGACATGGTGGGCATGAGCTGAAGGTTTAGCCAGTTGTGCGATGACTGCACCGCAGCCTGGGCGCTGGAGCCTTGCCCCAAGAGCTCTCTTTCCGGCTCGTGTAACTGTGGTGTTGAGTTCCTACCTAAGTATTTTTAGAAATGCACCATGATACGAAACACACATCTTCAGACTAGTAACCAGAAGCAGGCTGACTGACCCCTCTATCAACACACTCTCAAAGAGGCCTTATAAAAATACAAAGGTAAGACTATGTCCAATGCAAAGCAAACCTAAAGGAGACACAGCCTTCCCTCCAAACATTCACAGGTAGAAATGTGAACGCGGTAGGAGTCCATGAAAAAAGGCAGGTATTCACAGGCGGATTTGATGAGAATGGTAACAAGTGGAGGGCTGCTTTGAAAGTTACCGTTGAGATGGGAGCAGCGAGTAGACACAAGCAAGACTAAATAAGCCAGGCTGGAGACCAGTGGTTTAAGACATGAACCAACAGTTCGGTTAAACAACCTCTGGAGCCAATTTAAATGCATCTGTGACAGGGGACTAGGCCTTCGATGAGTCTTTTACTTCTGAAGACTTTACTAGGTCTCAAGGCTTCAGAGCCACAGATTCTCATCCTATCCAACTGGAACAACTGTATTTATCAGCCTGCCAAGTGCTGAAGGACACCAGGGTTAATCAGTTAGTTATTCCTCTGTTCTACTTAAGTATTGTGTTTATCGATATTATTCGACAAGATTTTATTGAGCATGTAGAATATCTTAAAAAGTTCAGAGTCACAGCCAACAGATAAACTGATATTTCACTAGCAACTTTTTACTTTTGACCCTGTATAAAGTATACATCTAGGGCTTCCCTGGTGGTGCAGTGGTTGAGAGTCCGCCTGCCGATGCAGGGGACACGGGTTCGTGCCCCGGTCCGGGAGGATCCTGCATGCTGCGGAGCGGCTGGGCCCGTGAGCCATGGCCGCTGAGCCTGCGCGTCCGGAGCCTGTGCTCTGCAACGGGAGAGGCCGCAACAGTGAGAGGCCTGCGTACCGCAAAAAAAAAAAAAAAAAAAAAAAAGTATACATCTAAAATATGCAAATTGAGACAGACACCCTCTGACTTGAACTGCAACGCTGGCTTTTCCCCAGGTCTCCAGCTTGCTGGCCCACTCTGCAGATTTCAGATTTGCAGCCTCCATAATCACATGAGGAAACTTAGACTCAACAACAACTAATAACTTGCACTGGTTGAATGGACATTGGTTCAAGATGGCAGAGTGGAAGGACGTGCGCTCACTCCTCCTGCGAGAGCACCGGAATCACAACTAACTGCTGAACAATCATCAACAGGAAGACACTGGAACTCCCCAAAAGAGACCCCACATCCAAAGACAAAGGAGAAGCCACAATGAGACTGTAGGAGGTGCACAATCACTGGAGGACACTTACACCACACAAGTCCACCCACTGGAGTGAAGGTTCTGAGGCCCACGTCAGGCTCCCCAACCTGGGGGTCTAGCAACAGGAGGAGGAATTCCCAGAGAATCAGACTTGGAAGGCTAGCAGGATTTGATTGTAAGCCTTCAACAGGACCGGGGGAAACAGAGACTCCACTCTTGGAGGGCACACACTAAGTAGTGTGTGCATCAGGACCCAGAGGAAGGAGCAATGACCCCATAGGAGACTGAACCAGACCTACCTGCTAGTGTTGAAGGGTCTCCTGCAAAGGCAGGGGGTAACTGTGGCTCACTGCAGGGACAAGGACACTGGCAGCAGAAGTTCTGGGAAGTACTTCTTGGCTTGAGCCCTCCCAGAGTCTGCCATTAGCCCCACCAAGAGACTGCAGTCTCCAGTGCTGGGTTGCCTCAGGCCAAACAAACAACAGGGAGGGAATTCAGCCCCACCCATTGGCAGACAAGTGGATTAACGTTTTACTGAGCTCTGTGCACCAGGGCAACACCCACCTCTACCCACCACCAGTCCCTCCCACCAGGAAGCTTGCACAAGCCTCTTAGATAGCCTCGTCCACCAGAGGGCAGACAGAAGCAAGAAGAACTACAATCCTGCAGCCTGTGGAACGAAAACGACATTCACAGAAAGACAGACAAAATGAAAAGGCAGAGGACTATGTACCAGATGAAGGAACAAAATTAAACCCCAGAAAAACAATTAAATGAGGTGGAGGTAGGCAACCTTCCAGAAAAAGAATTCAGAATAATGATAGTGAAGGTGATCCAGGACCTCGGAAAAAGAATGGAGGCAAAGATCAAGAAGATGCAAGAAACGTTTAACAAAGACCTAGAAGAATTGAAGAGCACACAAACAGAGGTGAACAATACAGTGACTGAAATGAAAAATACACTAGAAGGAATCAATAGCAGAATAACTGAGGCAGAAGAACAGATAAGTGACCTGACAGAATGGTGGAATTCACTGCTGTGGAACAGAATAAAGAGAAAAGAATGAAAAGAAATGAAGACAGCCTAAGAGACCTCTGGGACAACATTAAACGCACCCACATTCACATTATAGGGGTCCCAGAAGGAGAAGAGTGAGAGAAAGGACCTGAGAAAATATTTTAAGAGATTATAGTCAAAAACTTCCTTAACATGGGAAAGGAAAGAGCCACCCAAGTCCAGGAAGCACAGAGAGTCCCAGGTAGGATAAACCCAAGGAGAAACATGCCGACACACATAGTAATCAAATTGACAAAAATTAAAGACAAAGAAAAGTTATTAAAAGCAACAAGGGGAAAAATGACAAATAACATACAAGGGAACTCCCATAAGGTTAGCAGCTGATTTCTCAGCAGAAACTCTACAAGCCAGAAGGGAGTGGCACGATATATTTAAAGTGATGAAAGGGAAGAAACTGCAACCAAGATTACTCTACCCAGCAAGGATCTCATTCAGATTCGATGGAGAAATCAAAAGCTTTACAGACAAGCAAAAGCTAAGAGAATTCAGCACCATGAAACCAGCTCTACAACAAATGCTAAAGGAACACACTGCCAACTCGGAAACACAAGAGAAGAAAGGGGCCTACAAAAACAAACCTAAAACAATTAAGAAAATGGTCATAGAAACATACATATTGATAATTACCTTAAATGTGAATGGATTAAATGCTCCAACAAAAAGACACAGGCTCGCTAAATGGATACTAAAACAAGACCCATATATAAGCTGTCGTCAAGAGACCTACTTCAGACCTAGGGACACATACAGACTGAAAGTGAGGGGATGGAAAAAGATATTCCATGCAAATGGAAAACAAAAGAAAGCTGGAGTAGCAATACTCATATCAGATAAAATAGACTTTAAAATAAAGACTGCTACAAGAGATAAGGAGGGACACTACATAATGATCAAAGGATCAGTGCAAGAAGAAGATATAACAATTATACATGTTTATGCACCCAACATAGGAGCACCTCAATACATGAGGCAAATGTTAACAACCATGAAAGGAGAAATCGACAGTAACACAATAATAGTGGGGGACTTTTAACACCTCACTTACACCAATGGACACATCATCCAGACAGAAAATTAATAAGGAAACCCAAGCTTTAAATGACACAACAGACCAGATAGATTTAACTGATATTTATAGAACATTCCATCCGAAAACAGATTACACTTTCTTCTCAAGTGCATTCTCCAGGATAGACCACATCTTGCGTCACAAATCAAGCCTCAGTAAATTTAAGAAAATTGAAAGCATATCAAGCATCTTTTCCAACCACAATGCTACGAGATTAGAAATAAATTACAGGGAAAAAAACGTAAAAAACACAAACACATGGAGGCTAAACAATACATTACTAAATAACCAAGAGATCACTGAAGAAATCAAAGAGGAAATCAAAAAATACCTAGAGACAAATGACAATGAAAACACGATGATCCCAAACCTCTGGGATGCAGCAAAAGCAGTTCTAAGAGTGAAGTTTATAGCAATACAATGCTACATCAAGAAACAAGAAAAATCTCAAATAAACCACCTAACCTTACACCTAAAGGAACTAGAGAAAGAAGAACAAAGAAAACCCAAAGTTAGTAGAAGGAAAGAAATCATAAAGATCAGAGCAGAAATAAATGAAATAGAAACAAAGAAAACAATAGCAAAGATCAATAAAACTAAAAGCTGGTTCTTTGAGAAGATAAACAAAATTAATAAACCTTTAGCCAGACTCATCAAGAAAAAGAGAGAGAGGACTCAAATCAATAAAATTAGAAATGAAAAAGGAGAAGTTACAATGGACACTGCAGAAATACAAAAGCATCATAAGAGACTACTACAGGCAACTCTATGCCAATAAAACAGACAACCTCGAAGAAATGGACAAATTCTCAGAAAGGTATAACCTTCTAAGACTGAACCAGGAAGAAATAGAAAATATGAACAGACCAATCACAAGTAATGAAATTGAAACTGTGATTAAAAAACTTCCAACAAACAAAAGTCCAGGACGAGATGGCTTCACAGGTGAATTCTATCAAACATTTAGAGAAGAGCTAACACCCATCCTTCTCAAACTCTTCCAAAAAATTGCAGAGGAAGGAGCACTCCCAAACTCATTCTATGAGGTCATCATCACCCTGATACCAAAACCAGACAAAGATACTGCAAAAAAAGAATATCACAGGCCAGTATCACTGATGAATACAGATGCAAAAATCCTCAACAAAATACTAACAAACAGAATCCAACAACACATTAAAAGGATCATACACCATGATCAAGTGGGGTTTATCCCAGGGATGCCAGGATTCTTCAATATAAGCAAATCAATCGATGTGATATACCATATTAACAAATTGAAGAATAAAAACCATATGATCATCTCAATAGATGCAGAAAAAGCTTTTGACAAAATTCAATACCCATTTATGATAAAAACTCTCCAGAAAGTGGGCACAGAGGGAACCTTCCTCAACAGAATCAAGACCATATATGACAAACGTCCACAGCCAACATCATTCCCAATGGTGAAAAACTGAAAGCATTTCCTCTAAGATCAGGAAAAAGACAAGGATGTCCACTCTCACCACTATTATTCAACATAGTTTTGGCAGTCCTAGCTACAGCAATCAGAGAAGAGAAAGAAATAAAAGGAATCCAAATTGGAAAAGAAGTAAAACTGTCACTGTTTGCAGATGACATGATACTATATGTAGAACATCCTAAAGATGCCACCAGAAAACTACTAGAGCTAATCAATGAACTTGGTAAAGTTGCAGGATACAAAATTAATGCACAGAAATCTGTTGCATTCCTATACACTGACAACAAAAAATCAGAAAGAGAAATTAAGGAAACAACTCCATTCACCACTGCAACAAAAAGAATAAAATACTTAGGAATAAACCTACCTAAGGAGGTAAAAGACCTGTACTAAGAAAACTATAAGACACTGATAAAAGAAATCAAAGATAACACAAACAGATGGAGAGATATACCATGTTCTTGGAGTGGAAGAATCAATATTGTGAAAATGACTATACTGCCCAAAGCAATCTACAGATTCAATGCAATCCCTATCAAATTACCAATGGCATTTTTTACAGAACTAGAACCAAAACTCTTAAAATGTGTATGGAGACACAAAAGACCCTGAATAGCCAAAGCAGTCTTGAGGGAAAAAAACGGAGCTGGAGGAATCAGACTCCCTGACTTCAGACTATACTACAAAGCTACAGTAATCAAGACAATATGGTACTGGCACAAAAACTGAAATACAGATCAATGGAACAGGATAGAAAGCCCAGCGATAAACCCATGCACCAATGGTCAACTAATTTATGACAAAGGAGGCAAGGATATACAATGAAAAAAAGACAGTCTCTTCAATAAGTGGTGCTGGGAAAACTGGACAGCTACATGTAAAAGAATGAAATGAGAACACTCCCTAACACCATACACAAAAATAAACTCAAAATGGATTAAAGACTTAAGTGTAAGACTGGACACTTTAAAACTCTTAGAGAAAAACATAGGAAGAACACTCTTTGACATAAATCACAGCAAGACCTTTTTTGACCCACCTCCTAGAATAATGGACATAAAAGCAAAAATAAACAAATGGGACCTAATGAAACTTAAAAGCTTTTGCACAGCAAAGGAAACTATAAACAAGATGAAAAGACAACCCTCAGAATGGGAGAAAATATTTGCAAACGAATCAGTGGACAAAGGATTAATCTCCAAAATATATAAACAGCTCATGCAGCTCAATATAAAAAAACAAACAACCCAATCAAAAGATGGCCAGAAGACCTAAATAGACATTTCTCCAAATAAGACATACAGATAGCCAAGGGGCACATGAAAAGATGCTCAACATCACTAATTATTAGAGAAATGCAAATCAAAACTACAATGACCACCTCACACCAGTTAGAAGAGGCATCATCAGAAAATCTACAAACAACAAATGCTGGAGAGGGTGTGGAGAAAAGGGAACCCTCTTGCACTGTTGGTGGGAATGCAAATTGATACAGCCACTGTGTAGAAGAGTATGGAGGTTCCTTAAAAAACTAAAAATAGTTACCATATGATCCAGCAATCCCACTACTGGGCATATACCCAGAGAAAACCATAATTCAAAAAGACACATGCACCCCAATGTTCATTGCAGCACTATTTACAATAGCCAGGTCATGGAAGCAACCTAAATGCCCATCGACATACAAATGGATAAAGAAGATGTGGTATATATATACAATGGAATATTACTCAGCCATAAAAAGGAACGAAATTGGGTCATGTGTAGAGACGTGGATGGACCTAGAGACTGTCATACAGAGTGAAGTAAGTCAGAAAGAGAAAAACAAATATTGTATATTAATGCATATATGTGGAATCTAGAAAAATGGTAAAGATGAACTGGTTTGCAAGGCAGAAACAGAGACACAGATGCAGAGAACAAACGTATGGACACCAAGGGGAGAAAGCTGGTGGGCAGGGGTGGTGGTGGGATGAACTGGGAGATTGGGATTGACATGTATACACTAATATGTATAAAACAGATAACAAATAAGAACCTGCTGTATAAAAATAAAATAAAATTTAAGAAAAACAGTTAAATGAAAATAAAATATGCAAGTTATTTATAATAGTATTATAAATTTGGAAATTGCTTATTCTCAGGCCATTAGCATTATATTTATGTTCAGACAATAATTATCAGATACAATACTTTCATATTAACATCAGATAATCAACAGTGAATATGTACAAAATAATTAATTTAATATGAGGAAGAGGATTAGCCTTGACTCAATAACAATATATGGTAAGATTTTAAAAAATGTTTTAGTTATTAATCAGAAGCAGCCTAAAAGTATATCTGCTCCCCAAATAATTAGGAACATATAATCATCATTCACTGCCTACAAAGACTCTGTTAATTGGATAATCGATTCAGAAAGTTCTCCTATTTTGAAGTCCAAAGATGGAGCTTGATCTCAAACAGTAAGACAGTCTGAGTGCAAAAAATTAGGTGAATTTCCCAAATCCTTCCAACAGAGTGCACTCCAAATTCGCCAGTAACTAATTCATTTTATTAATTCAGTTCAATCTGTTGCTTCCTAGAGCTACCAAATGTTTTCTTTGGCATCATGTTTATAATCAAAATGTTTGCTTTAAAATTAAAACATTTGTTTTGGTGACATGAATTTCCAAGAGCAGCTGATTCTTCCCAATAACCGAAATGAAACTAAATTCAAATTGTTATAGAGAATTTTGGCAACTCTCATTGGTATCCAGACTGCCATCATGGGAGAACAAAACGTTTTTGCTTTTAAGATTAGAGACATGACTGAAAACAACTAATATAAAGACAAGTGGCCAGCCCATTTAAAATGAACCTGATGAAGAAGCCTGAAAACAAAAAAGAAAGCTAAATTCTTTGATCTTCGTAACATCAATACATAACTTAGGAAAAGATAAGAAATTAAAGCACTATGACCAGAAAAAGGAAATTAAGTCGTTGCATGGTATAGTAAGGCAAAAGTGAAAAGACACTGAAAGGTAAAGTCAACAAAGTTTCTGAACATGAACAAACAGTCAAGACTTTTGTGTAATACTGTAGACCCTGAAGGGGAAAGAAAAAAGAATGTGGAATCATGGGGTCAATGACTACCTAGGACTTATTTTGATATAAAATATAAAATAAACACATTGAGGTTTGGTCACATTGAGATAAGAATGTTGGTACAGAGGACATATCTGAAGGAGATAGATTCATGAGTCTTGATAGCATGACTATCTCCGTCTGTGTGTGACAGAGACAGCAGAGAAAACCATTGGAGGCGGAAGCACCAAAGACATAATGAATGGCACAGTGATATTTTTTTTTAAGACAAGAGGTATATGGGGAGCTACCGAGTCCAATGCACAGTGTGACGGGGGATTTCTAGAGAAAAGCAGATTTATTAACTTGAATGAGTTTCTATCATGTCATGAGTGGAAGAGACAGCCAAGCCATTTTGTGTGATCAATGCAGGAACATACAAGGCAGACACAAGAGGGGCTGGATTTGGTTTTAAAATTCAGGTTTAACACTCAAAATAATGTAGAAGTATTTTTCTCTGTAATTCTGCAAGCCTATAAATCAAGACAGGAAGAGCAAAAGAAATTAGGAATCTGGATATTCAGTTAAAATACTAATATGCGTGTGTGTGTGTGTGTGTACACAAACTCACAATTGGGTACCCTTTTAAAATATGTCATGTCTTTACAGGAGGAAGAATTTGATCTAAAAAGATCTACTATATATACAGGGTAAAAGAGTAGGGAATCCTTTGGAGGAAATGAAAAGAATGAATGTGTATATTCAGTTCTTATAGATAATAGCTGAGGGGGTTATAAAATAAGGCTAAATCAAATTGATTGGCAGCAAGGGAGAAGTAATATTAAAGAGAAAGTGATAAGAAAGGAAAATCACATCTATGGAGATACACTCTAGGAATAATAAAGTAATTATAGTGAAGACACTATGGGAATATGCAGCATGTACAAAGGGAGTGCTAGAGGCTACATGAATATTATTTAAAGTTCATTGGAAAAAATGAGCTGGATAATATGAAAAATGCAATTAGATATCGTCCTATCTGCTGGATTCATAACTGAGCCAACGTTTTTCATTATAAATAGTTTTTAGATCAACCCAATAGTAACAGAACTTTCTTGTTTAGACATACTCAGTTCGGCTGAAGAATCTTTTAATTCCACTAGTAGTCTGTATAATTAACTTGATTCAAATTATTTAGCCTTATTACTTAGTAGGTAACTTGCTCTAGATCAGCATTGCCTTGACTCTTTTAGTATAGCTGTATACAGAAATTGAGTTGAAAATTTCTATGTTTGACACTTGTGTAGCGATATTATTTCAGTCATCAGAAACAGACACACGCATACTAAAGAGATCAAAACTCCATTTCAAAGAAAATTTTCTTTTTGTCATGTATCACTATACTCATAGTAAAAACTCAGGACACTCAGGAAAATACTGAAGTAAATCAAGAAACTAAATTCAAACCAGGCAATTCAATTATGAAATTCAAAAGTGATTTTTATCTCATTTTGGGTGTTTCTGTCTCTCTTCCCACAAATCTATCTCGATTCTCTGAATAAGAAAGAGAATATGGACTCGTGATAGAATTATGATAGCAAGCTTAGTACAGCTGGTAATTATCGTAGTCTCTGCCACAACAGCAACCTCTACAGCAGTCTCCAAGCAGAGGTGAGTCAGCTAAAAATCAGCAAGAACGAAGATCACTCTTCATCTGCCTCAATTTATTCACCTCCCATGTGACATAAAGGACTTTCCCAGGTTCCTGAGTTTCAAGGTTACAGCCTTTTAGATGTAGACTGGGATGCTCATATATCAAAGAAACTGGCAAGAGCCACCTGACAGTTGTTTTTGTCTTTCCTCTTCTAATTCTACACAAATAGTTTTCTTGATTTAAGTAATCCTAAATATTCGTGGTCCAATCTCCTTCACTTCTACCTAATGCACACTTCCCATCCACACCCTAAAAAACTGCACTCAGCCAACATCCAATGATGGAAAAAGTGACGCAACTCACTGTAATCAAACATCAGTTTCTATGGGACTTGAATTGACAGGACGAAACAAAATTGAGAACACGGTATTTTGTGCCTTACTCACGTAAGTGAGCATACAAGATGCAAATGAGGTGCCATCGTAAGTTTTAATGACAGACCTGAGTATGAAGATTAAAAATAAGGAACTCTAGAGATCCATTAGTAGAACAAAACCAAAAAAGATTAAAAAGTACTATTGTTTTGAGTAACTTTGGTCTGGGTTTTTTTTGAAATTTTTATCCTATCCAATTAGTAAGAAATAGCTTTCGGATGACAAAATGATATATGTTGCGCTGTTAGCTGCAAACACACACTCAAATCTAATCAGACGAGACCAGGAAAAATAACTGATAAAATACTCAGAGTAGAATTATTACGTCTTACGAATAAGTTGGCTATGGAAGCTTTCTCTTTATCAATGAAAATGTCTCTCTGTTGTCAAGGAGCACCTTGACAATGGTACAATTTAAAATACTGAAATACTTTATTTTAAAATACAGGCACATAATAAAGTGAAACTCTAGTATTTTATTATTATATCTTCTAACCATTTAATGCATATAGGATATTATCAGGTGAATTAAAAGTATAGTGCTTTGCTTTTGTTTCACAAGGAAAAAAGACAGTAAATGGGCAATAAGATAAATATTACGACATAGTCTTTCTTACCAGGAATAAATCAGTCATTAATTTTAAGAAGTTTTGTGGCAGAATGGATGCACTGCAAGTTCAAGTCAACTAAAGCCATTTCTTGATGTTCTCAAATTGTTGAAAATGGTGTCTAAAATGAATAAAAAGGGATACACAGATGCCTATAAATGCTGAAAAGGAGAATTCCATTTCCTTACATTTAGAGTCCTGTTTCATTGCGTTTTCAAATTTTTAACTTGAGCCTGCAGAGCTAATTTCATGTTGATAAAACTGACCTTTGGTTCATGCTCTTCCAAAAATAAATGGCTTTAAGTAAATAAAAATCAAACCAACCTTCAAAATATTTTTACACATGTACACTTTTCATGAAAAGTATATACTCTTAGTTACTAGGTAACAAAAATTAGTCTATTATTTCAATGTAAAAAGAAATAACAACCTGCATGGTTATTATTTTGAGTGCCTTTTTTTCCGCTTGGTCACTACATTACTTTGTTAAGTTACACGCATTGGAATGTTTTCTTTTTCAGGTCTAATTGAAGATTACTCTGCTACCCTGACTTGTCAGCTGTGAGGTTCTTTACACTCTGCTTTGTTCTGCTCTCACCTGAGCCTGGCCTATTTCCAAACATCTATGAGCAATGGGATTGTAAGGACTGACAAAAAGAAGAGGGAGCTTACAGTCTTTACGCAAGTTCAGCATTCATGATGACTATGGAAAAGTACAACAGTGAAAGGCAGAAAAGAGAAAAAAAAATGAATAAAATGTTTGGGTTCCGACATTAAATGATTGAAACAGTTCCTATTTAAATGCAAATTTGACTTTTTAAAAGATGGGACTACCGGTAACTGCACCCCAAATGGTAAAATGAAAATCAATTTGAAATATGGGATGAATAAAGTATATGTGGACTTTCTGGGAATAATTTTTTATGATGAAAACCTTGATGCATTTTCCTTTGCTCAATCCATCTTATAGACTTTGGACAGCTATGTCTGAGATGAAATGCAAACATTTTTTAATTTGTTTAAGCACAGACATGATCAGCTCACTAGAACCTTCCTTGTTCATTCAAGTCAGATTTCACAAAATAATGATCAATAGTATGATGTATGTAAAATACAAGACCAAAAATAAGACTTTAACTGCAGCATTATAATGACCAATAGTCACTATGTGTTTTTTACGATGTTGGGGAAATCACTTTTAAAAAATGGAAATCACTACATTCTATTGATTCAGGAACAGAATCTTCAGACATAAGTCAGCAGAGTTGACACTTTCAAATACATAAAATGTGACATCCGCTCTTACAAATGCACTATACAGGCTGTAAATCATCAAAGAGAAAAACAGTTCAATGTCATTTCAGCCACTGTAAGCTATGGTTTACAAATACAACTAAAAGATAAAAATAGTCATACTGTCTCTATGACATCTAAACCACTTTTCTATTGCAGTAGCCCATGTTCTAATTTATCTTTGTGGTTGAATAACACACCATCAATTGTAAGCAACTAGTGTAGTTAGATTCCAGTCAACTGCAATTTTCTATAGCTTTATCTTTTCTCCCACTGAGGTGACTTTTAGTAATGTCCACAACACACTATCTCAATTTTTGTGGTTGCTTATGTATGTCAAGCTTTTAGTCATCATTCTAAGTGCTAATATATGACACTAATCCATAAACGAAACATATTTTAAATAGAGACATTAGCACTTGTATGCATTATAATAATTAAAGACCTATATTCCACTGGAAAAAGAAGTTTTTATTAGGTTTAAAATAAGACCTGAAAGAGCATGGTCTTTGCGTAAGATTCCTGGTTCTACCACTTATTAACGATGAAAATTCACGCAAATTATTTAACCCCTATAGGAATCAGGTAACTCATCTGAAAAAACCGGATAAAAATTCTTATCATTCCGGGGCAGCTTTAAAGATTAAGTGAGACAACACAAACACCTAATATCGTGCTTGACATGTACTCCACGTAACACAGTAAATGGTGACTATTATTATTAATGCTGGGTTATTTTTTATTATTATCACTGGTGGAATAATAAAATAGCACACGTTTTTTCTGTGGCCATGGTAAACAGCAATGTTTGTTCACTTAGTCCAGCACTGAAAGAACTCCAGCATAGTAACCTATACCTGAAATATATGTGATTATACTTTAATTTTATTCTGCAAATAATGCTAATATTTAAACATTTTTAGAAATTTATTTTGTGTAATCGTAACATGAAAATGTTATTATCATAAGTGGTTTTTAAAAATTGTACAGTAAAAATGATTATAGCAAGTATTACAACCTAGGTATCATGTGTTTAAATTATTGAATAGAGCTAAAAGGAAGGTAGGTAGTACTTTCTATAAATGAGTAACAATTGCTGGTAAATGGGATCCTATACATGTCGATAGGGATTTTATCACATTTTTGCATTTCTAAATAGTAACTTATTACAACCTGGAAAAGTAAAAACGATCACAATAAACTATAACTAGTTTTCTAATAGAATTCACTTCCTAAACAGCCATCTGTTACCAAATTTCTATCATCCTTTTTTTTTTAGTGAGCACGAAACAATGAGGAACGACCTGTTAATAATCAGGTTGCTTTCTGGAATGACCAAGACTTGCTCATTGGCAACCTTCTTGGAACTGAAACGGTGTCTTTCATCTTTCTCCGAGGTACTGCTGCAGTGAAGCTCGAAGCCGACTATCTTGCTACCCACCAGCCCTCTGGCCCATGTTATGTTGAAAGAGCACCGCTGTCCTGGGTGGATTTAAAGCTATTTGTTTAGCAGTTTGGATGCATGTTTCTTCTCAAATCTTTTTATTAGTAAAGCAGCACAGCCAGGGTCTGTACTTATCAGACCATTCTAGGCACAGCCTTGGGCTACCCTCCTGCCTCGGTTTGCCAGATGTGCATACAGTTATTGTCTAAAGCACTCCCTGTCATATGCTCTGGCTTATGGTGACGTTTTGCATGGATTCCAGATTAATGTTTGAATAAGCCCGGCAATGCACTTCGACTTTCATTTGTCAGAAAACGAATGTTCTCTGAACATTCACGTTTTAGATTCATTTTGTCCATGCTGCTTTTCTTTAGTAAAAGAAAAGATTTGACATATAACTCCTAAGCCTCTGGTCTTCGCACACATATGCGGGAACATACACTACGAGATTCCTGACAAAGAACAAAAGACACAGTTTCAGAAAAACTGGGATGCTGTTTTCCTAACTCACTAAGTCCTATCACTGGCTTTTAAAGTAATCCTGTGCCCTGATGGATTTACGTCCTCTTTTGGAAAAGTAGCTGCTGTTCTATTATGATGGACGTTTTCCTTGGGAGAAGGAAGGGGCGGGTGGGGAAGGAAAAAAGTTGTAATTAGGTATATGCTTAGATCTTTTTGATCGGAGTCCTGTAATTCTATCCGCATAGTCAAGGACTGCTAGATTGCAATCTTATCAAGAACAGGTGTCACTTCTTTTCTATACTTTATATTTCTCCCAAAGGGCCTAATGTATATCTCGCCCTCTGATAACATTCATTAAGTATTGATGGAGTGACTGCAATACCAGCAACCTTCTTTAAAACGTAATATTTAACTTTGGCTTTGGACATACCACCGGCCCTTAATTCTTGAGACACTAACTTTAAATAGCTCATTGTAATAAGTTGACCGAAATTCAGAATTTGTGTACTTCCAGACTAAAAAATAACTCTTCGAGAAAACTCCATTTAAATTCAGGCATTTTAGTTGTGTCTTCTAATATTCCAGCGCCTCCAGGAAACCTCCTTCCTAACTCTAGAATGTATAGATTTCTTTCTTCTCTTAAAACTTCCATTAGGAATAATGCTGAGTACAGGCATGAGTTGGGTACACACTTGCCAACAGACAGAATCATGTTGGAATTGGGCAGCAAAATCCTGGACTACCAAGGTTCAGAGAAACTAGAAGTGCCTTAGCGTAGCACCCTATGCCTGACAACAAGCCCCTTGCATTCTCCTAGTGCTCACAAAACAAACCACCACTTTTTACATGTTCTTGGAGCTGTCAGCGTCACCACTGCTCTGCAGGGAAGTATGGAGCTGTCACAACTTTTTTCAGTTAAGAAACCTTTTTTTCTTTTTTAATTATACTCTGTCATTTGACACAGTTCAATGAAATTATTCTTTCTTGAAAAGTTAATTTAACCTACCGGGACTATGTCTAAAATTGATAGAAAAGAGGAGTAACACATAAACCGCAATGCATGAACTTCGTCAGTAGAAGACCATATGTATGTATACTGTTTTATGTGATGCATGGGAGCTGTAAACTAGTTTCTAGAGTTTAGAACTGTACATCTCAAAGTGTAAACCAAGGCTCTATATTCAGAGAAAATATGAAGGGATCTGAAACATTCAGTCGGGGATAGAAATCAATGAACAAAATTTGAATAATGATATCTGACTAATGTAACTTGTTTACAACCAAACCACAATTTAAAAAGGAAGGAAATAAATTGTTGAATGAACAACAGAACCTCTTCCAATTCTTTCTGGAGACTGTGGGTACTAAGTAGATAATAAGTAACGGGGTAATACTATGGGTAATAAGCAAGTAAATAAGTAAGTGTTGGCATTTTTGAGCAAACTTGATTAATCATTCTGTCCATGAAGTTGTAACATATGCTGACGTTATTCAAATATTTTCTAAAGATATTAAACTACATGAGTGAAAACAAAGTTGACATATGGGATAACCAACTTTGGGGAAGTCTGAGAAGTTGGAAGGTTATCAGCTATAGCACTGATAATCTAATTGAGGAAAATATCTCTTTCTTAAGAAGACCCTAGTTACTTTCAAATTTAGCATGACAATTTTTCCATGCAGTTATCTTTTACCTGCTTCACTTCCACTGAATTCAAATTTGAACTCATGATTATTTGGGCTTTCAAAATAGATAAAGTATACTACACATTTTTTTCATTTTTATAGATTAAAATTATTTCTCTTTACTCTTATCAGTTTCTTTCGTCAAATGCAAACTTTAATTGGAGTGATTTCCATTTTCCTCAGGTCAACTGGTAAAAGACTGGTTAAATTATGTGTGCATTTGCTTGAAGGAGAGGACTATGCTATACCCAGATTTACAAGTCTCATCTTAATTAACCACATTTTGAGGCTAATCCAGTGGTAGAATGAAATATATTAAAGAAACTGTACAGGTTTAAATCACTATCTGTGAGATAAGATTTTTAATGGATAAATGAGAAACAGTGGGAGTTCCAGTGACTATACCCACCTTTTAATAAAAGAAAAAAAAAAATCTGTGCTCACTGAAACCCTGTCCTGTCAGAGGGGCTGCAGCGGAGTACATGTGTTCCTGTCTGCCAGGCCTGCCCTAAGCTGTGAAGGGACACGGTCCGTGTGGCAGTCCACTCTGTCATCTGAAGGTGGGTCCTTCCGTAAGGAGACACAGAAGTCATTGCTCCAGAAATCACATGAGACTTAACCAGTCGTAAAGCCTGCAGAGTTCCGTGGGAATGACGCATTCCAAGAGAAGTCTCTCAGTGTGGTGGCCTCCTCAATGGCAACAAAATTTCTCAGGGTGGTGGCCTTGTGGCATTTTTCTCCCCTGGAAAACTCACTGGCCAATCACACTGTCTAGCTATAAAGATGGCCACATTCGTAACCATCGGTGAGTCAATGTCTTAACAGAGTCTGGCACATTACAAATATTCAGTTAACCTGGATTAAAGCTATGAAGAATGCTTTTTCTTAGGGAGCACAAAGGGAAGAGTGGGGCAAGGAAGATTTCAGTGGATACTTCACTCCAGTTCTTTTTTCTGGCTCAAATTTTGTTCAGTTTTTCTTCCTTCCCTCCGGCTCTCTATCCCTCCTTCCCTCCCTCCCTCCATCCCTTCCTTCCTTTCTTTATTCATTAATTCTTTCCTTCCTTCTTCTCCTCTTTTTTCTTTCTTAATGAGTACAAGTCTCCCAGGCGCACCCATTCTCATCTTCCATCTTGAATTCTCTTGCTTCTTCTATCTCCCCTTTCCTTTCCACTCCCTTCCTCTTCCACATTCTACCTTGTCCTTTTCCTTTACTTTCTTTTTTTTTTTTTTTTTTTTTTTTTTGTGGTACGCGGGCCTCTCACTGTCGTGGTCTCTCCCGTTGCGGAGCACAGGCTCCGGACCCGCAGGCTCAGCGGCCATGGCTCACGGGCCCAGCCGCTCCGCGGCATGTGGGATCTTCCCGGACCGGGGCACGAACCCGTGTCCCCTGCATCGGCAGGCGGACTCACAACCACTGCGCCACCAGGGAAGCCCCCTTTTCCTTTACTTTCTAACGGAGGCAGAGTATATTCTTTTAGATCCCTTCCTTTTCCACTGTAAGTTCCACACTATTTCAGAACAACCAAATACAAAGTGAGCACCTCCCAGTTCTGCACCTTCTGCTGCCATTTAATCTCACCTGCAGCACTGCACCAGCAAAGGGCGATGTGAGATAGGCAAGAAATATGCAAATGAAACATGTATTTAAAAATCTGACCAGCTGTCAGTAATTTGTAACACAGATTAGGAATAAACATGGAAGGAGAATAGGATGTCTCCTTCAGAGTCTTTGTCTGATTTAGAAGATTAAACAGCTATTGGGTTCCTATCAGAACTATGCTCTTGACTTTAAAAATGATCTTTAAAGTTTGTTTAAGATATAAAATAGTGCAGAATTCATGAGCATAGGCTCTAGAGTTCGATCTGGATTCACTTCTAGTTCTTCCACTTAGGTAGTTATAAAATCTTGGGCTAGTTTCTTAAAGTCTAGAAGCCTGAGTTTTCTTATGAATAAAATGAGGATACAAAGAGTATTTAATGAAAAGATTATTGCAAATATTAAATGATACAGTGTAAATAAAATGTTTAATAAGCTGCCTTATACTCAAAAAGCAGGTCATAAATATGTTAGTAATTATTATGCCTATTATTATTACTGTATTTCAGAAAGACCATCATGGAAGAATTTAAATATTGCAAAAGACAGCTGAAGTATTTTAGGTGGGTAGCAGCTGAGAAGATAATATTAAAATCCTGCATATAATTTTACGAATGAAGGGGTCAACCAAAACTGAAATGTAATATCTACGAAGGTTTCATTTACCGTTACCTCTCTGCCTGCCATAATCACTCTGGATTCCACCATGAGGCAATGGGTTTTGATGGGAGTGTGATCCCAGTTGTATCACCTGATAGCTGTGTGAGATTATGAAAGCCATTTAACCTTTCTAAATCTCGGTCCTCACAGCCCTCTTCAACAAAACTGGGCTAATAATGCCTACCACACAGAGTTACTGTGAAGATCAACTATAACAATACATTTGATGCTTTATAATCGGCCAAGTGCTATCATCAGCATTCACTGCGCTAAGGGAAACACAGGTTATTTCTCCTATAGACGCAATCTCTATGAAAAACAAATGAGTTAAGGGACAGGACCAGCAGGGGTTTTGAAAAAAGATCACTGTGCACGTTCCCTCCACTGGCCTCCCTGATAAAGTCCAGGTTGCCAGTACATGTGTACGTTTGCATACCTGAATCGCAGTGGTAACAGTCGTGACAGTAAGAAAGGGTGTTTCTCATCATTGCTCTCTGAAATGAAATACAGCTCGTGCCTCTGAGAAAAGAAGTATGCTTGGTTAAAGGAAGAACTCATGGAAAAACCATGAAGCTAATTTCAGACATATTGTTTTTTTAGATCCCTTTTTACTTGGCTCATGGAACATGTCAGTATTGACAATTACACATAATTTATCTAAAGACCACAAAGATACAGGTAGTAACTGGACATTATTTAACAAAAGCCAAGGTAACAAAGAGACCAAGGATTAGCCTGCCACCAATGTCATTTCAATCCATCAAAAACACTTTCCTTTGGAGGAAAATACTATTTATTTCTATTCTACATCCTCAGCACCATGAGCAGCTTTCCCGTGTAGAAGAATCCCTGCCCCCCAAAGCAACCCCACCCAGCGAAGTCTACTGAAAACAGCCTTGTTTGTGTGCTTGTTTTTAAGGGAGCTTAAGCTTTCTGGACATGGCAGGCTGGGTTGGCAAAACTCAGCAAATCCTTTTTCAAGTGTCCTGAGATCTTCTTACTACTATCTTTACTTGTTCATCATATCTTTCAAACTCGGCTGACTTTGGTCTGCAGGATAAGCAGCCCTGTCACCTACTGTCTAGAACTTTGATCAAGGTATTTAACTTCCCCCATCTCTTCCTATCAGCTTCCTAATTGATGAGAATAATGGTAATAATAATAATACCACCTCTCTTTGGGATTTACTTGAAGATTAAGTCAGATTATACATGGAAACTCCGATCCTGATTCCTGGTTCACAATAATAACCCCAATATCTTAGCTTCTCTCCTGCCACCTCTACTCTGGGGCCTGTGTCACCTGCTTTCCCTTGCAAACAGCAATTCAACACGCTACCACTCCTTAAAGGAACATAGTGATGGCAGAAATGCCACAGGGAGGAATTCATTAAAGGTCATGGTGAAGCTGGACACGCGAATTCAAGGGGGAAGGAATTCAATTCCAACGTGGCCTGATCTGACTTTTTACAGTCAAATCATTCCTGGGTAGAGCAAGGTCACCCTGGTGGCATCAAACCCTCTTCCTCCCCATCACCCTAGCCTCCTCTCAACAAAATGCAATCAACCTTTTGATTCTTTAATGTGGCTATAGGGAAAATGCAGTAGTGCAAGGTTTAGGAATTTAATGGTGAAGTGAACCAATAAGCAATCTGATATGTGGATTACTGGCAATTGGAGCACCTTTGATTATTAGAGGTTTTTTTTAATATATATATATATATATTTTTTTTTTATTTTATTTATTTATTTTTGGCCGTGTTGGGTCATTGCTGCAGGCGGGCTTTCTCTAGTTGTGGTGAGCGGGGACTACTCTTGGTTGCGGTGTGCGGGCTTCTCATTGTGGTGGCTTCTCTAGTTGCAGAGCACGGGCTCTAGAGCGCAGGCTCAGTGGTTGTGGCACGTGGGCTCAGTAGTTGTAGCGCACGGGATTAGTTGCTCCCCGGCATGTGGGATCTTCCCAGACCAGGGCTCGAACCCGTGTCCCCCGCACTGGCAGGCGGATTCTTAAGCACTGCGCCACCAGGGAAGCCCCTGATTATTAGTTTTGAACAAGAGTCTTAATCCCCTGTTTGGAGAAGGGTCAGGGGAGCTCAAGGAATAGACATTTCAGCAATAAGTTTGGGGCACACTAGGCATATTGGGAGGGGACGCGAGGGAGAAGCAACTGGACGAGGGAGGCCCAAGGCAGTGGGGTATTTGGAGAATGAGATTTAAGAGGCGTTGGCTCCCCCACGGGAACGGACAAGCGCCCACGGAGAACTTACCCTGCCCAGGGAGAGGCTTCAAGTCTCAACCACAGACCTCACACGCAATCACATTTTTTCTTGGCAAAAAAAAATATATCTGATCTAAAAGTCAGAATCAGGATATTATTTTCACTATAGAAAAGGCTTCTGGAATTATAACTAATGGAATAAAAACTAGGAAATTAATTTGTATTAATCCTCATAATTGTATCTTTCATTAATAAAATATCTATCATGACCATAGCCCATTTAAAAAAAGAACCATCTTTGTGCAGACATCTCACTTTCTCTTTGACTTCAAAAAATACAGAATCATAGGGAGGTAAGGAAACTTAGTCTCTCTACTTTACCCAGAAGGAAACTGAGACACAGAGAGTGAAACAACTGGCCCAAGCATGCTGAGCTGGCCAGCAGGAACCAGCAGAAACCTCCCGCTTCCAGGTGGTGTGCTCCTGCTGCACCCACATCTGTTCCCGAAGGTTAAAAAAAAACCTAAAATAAACTGAGTCAGGAAACACTAGTGACAAACAAGCTAAGCCGTGGTTGATCGAGCGCCATACAGTCCTTTGTAATATGCCAGCATTCTAGTCCTACTGTTGCTTGCAGTTTACAACTATCAGCCCACATGCACATATTCCTTCATGCAACTACGGGCCTTAATTCTAGGATTCCCGGCAGGCATGGGGTGAGATAATTCCAAACCACCGACTTGCTTTTGCCTTTTTCTCCTAGGACCTTACTCCCGTCCTGGATTTTGGAGTCTAACAGAACTGTTAAGCAAACATTTTATTTTGGATTTTGTCATACAAGGCTACCGTCAAACGTCTAATGTACTCCAGCCATAATGTCCTAAGGATGAGGTTTCAGATGACGTTAAAGAAATCATTCCATAATTTAAAACTCTAGGTTTTAAGTTCTGCCTCTCAGATAGTCTTGTATGAGGCACAACTATTCACGTGCTGAGCATACATACTCTGGCCCCAATTTTCCCCGTCTGAATTTAACTGCAACTAAAAGCATTTTAAATTTAATTCCATTTAGTTAAGTAGACTGTGCAAGAAAAGTGAAGTCATGTTGTTTCCTTCTGTTTATTTTGATTAGAGAATTAAGCAGCATTTTATAAAATAACCATGTCTCTCTTTCGAGGAGTAAGTATAACATTAAAAGACCTTGCCGAATTCTAAAGGAACCTTTTTCTAAAATCCATTATCCGGTAGGGAGAGAAAGGAAACAGTCATTGTTTTAGAAATGAATAATGTAAAGAAAAAAAACTGTAATCATCCAGCATATTTAGAGAGCGTTATTTATTAAGTATTAATGTATGAAACTGTTATTGGTATATTGAAAATAAGACTTGTACAATGGTGAAGTGGACAATATGTTATTATTCTGTGGGGTACATAAAGAAATTAATGAATAAGCTCAGAAATAAAACAATGATAAGAGTAGCTAAAGATTTGCTTCACAGAAGTTCCTTTAAATCCAGACCCTACAAAAAGTGAATATTGGAAGCCTCCCTGTAAAATTACCAAATTCACTTTATCTCTCTCAGCACTAATCATCTGAAATTCTCCTGTCATCTGTTTTCATTCTGAATGTTGAGCTTTATTTTCCCCAAGTCTCTGGAAGGGAGGAGGAATCAAAGTCTATGTTGATATGTAGAATCTACACTGCAGCTAGAACTAGAAACACTTCCTATCGCCAGACAAAGCAATCCAAAATCAAGCAACTGTTAGGTCAAAACTCGTGAAGACAAGATAGAAAAATACACTGAGGGAAATGCTGATGACCTGCTTAAAGCTTAAATATCTTTGTTGCAAGGACAGTGACAGACAGAGAACGGTTAAGAGTCATCTGGAGTACCAGAATTTCATTCCACAACTGTATTTATTTTTAGCATTTATTATTATTCGTTGGGTGCTCCTAGAATAAGGGTGGTGTGAATTATGCACAGCAAAATGGAATGGGGGAATAGTGTTTATAATTCTAAATTTACAAACACGAGAGAAACTAGTAATACTACAGTTATCAAAGGAAATATTAAGGAAAGAACTGCTACAAAACCATATGCAACTCAAAAACAGAACAAGACAATTCAAATTTAATGAATGCCTTTAATATTAATTACAGAATTCTTAACAATACATTGGGACAGCTCTCTTGGAGAATTCAGCTTACTGTTTAACAGTTTCTGACTAATTTTATTAACCTGTACATCTGAGAGGATCAACCCCCTCTGGGTTTAATTAGAAGAAAATTCAATTTAAATCTAAATGTCAACAGTGGTTACTAATTATGGCAGGCCCTGGACGGGACAGCAAGTCTGTAATCCAGCAGTTCCCTGGTAACAATTAACACTTTTTCTGAATTATGAGTGCGTCAGGATATTTTAAAATAAATACGATTCAGCATGGGACACTGCTAATATCCATGAGCCCCTACTGCTAGGTGCAGACATGCAGAAGAGGATGCCAAATTAAATTACAGAGATTTCTCAAACATATAGCTGAATAATAAGCAGCTACAAAACTAGGTCAGGGTCGAAAAGCTAGAGCTGAATGCCCCTCCCCCAACATGCAAAATAAATATACCCACTATCTCTGAATAGAAATCATTCTTTTGTTATGCCCTCTGTCAAGAATACATTATTGCAAAATGATATTTATTTCCACAATCTTCACAGCTGTGAGCACGACTGAATTAATCTTTCTAGAACTGATTTCATTTGCAATTTCATGATTACGATTATAAAATGTAAATTTATTACTTAAAAAAGAAATGATTATAAAAGACAGATAAAAAAAGACAGTTCTTTATCTATTGGTTTGCTTTGCTCGATACTAATGGAATAAATAGCTGACTAGCCCTGAAATAAAAACAAACAGTATAAAAATGATTGTAAAAATGTGAAATGAAAGCTAGGAAGACAATAAAAAAATCAACTCTTTTAACGTTAACACATACAATGATTATGTGGCTCAGAGAAGTAAGTACCAGGACATGCAAATTTTTTCATGGTGAGGCTAAGCTTTAATGGTTTAGTCATTTGAGATTTTTCTATTGCTGCCATTCTTTAAATGTTAGCATTAAAGATAATACAGAAAATACTTGGGTACTACTAATCTTTTTTTTTCAGCTTTCAGTTTTATGCTCTTAAAAGATAATCTCCAGCAGGCCATTTTCAGACTGTTTAATATTGATGACCTAAATAACAAATTAGTTTAAAGAAATCCATATTTATAAGACCTCAATTTTTAGTGGAATTCAGTCACTAAATTGGTCTCTCCTTGAAATATATTGCTTCTTTTAATCAATATTAAGTGCCTACTGTGTGCAAAGAACTGCACTGGATGCCAGGGTATACACAAGAAGACAAGCGTGAAGACAACCATAAAGACAAGCATGGCTGGGTTCAGTATTACTGGTAAGATAATAGTCAGGTTTTTGTAATAACTAGGACCAAATAAACCATTTATTTTATGCAGTAGCTTTATTTACATTAACTCACTTTTCCCCCCAAACTAGTGATCCATTTTTGAAAAAATATCACTTTAATTTTCCCTGTTTAACGCTGTGACTCCTAAATATACGAGCACAATTAGCACACATTCTATTCAGTATACTGAGGGTCACATGTCTACTTACAGAAAGACCACTGATGGTAACGATGGCTCAACTAACAAATGAATGCCAATAAATGGCTGTAAGCACTTGAGCTCGTAATAGATGAAACAGCATCTTTAAATAAATACTAACATGTTACAAGTGCTATTTATCATGTCGACTCAAGCAACAGAGATCATATTTCCAATACTAGGACCGCATCGGTTAGCTTTCTGCATTTGCTCACATTCATTCACAAAGCAAAAATGCAAGCACTGTCACATTTGCGGTATTCAGCTGGATCCAAACTAGCTGCAGAGGAAAAGGCTATTTAAGCTTATGTGACAAAATAAGCTATGTATATAGAATAAATTATTTTTTACTGCATGATTCCTTTCCATTTGCTTTACCTAAGAGTCTGAGTTTTCAATAAGCTATTTCTACTTAAGACTTTCATAGCTTTGTAGAATGTGAGTCTGGCAGAGTTTTGGGTCATTCTCCCAATCCAAATATTATCTATCACTCCTCTAGCAGGAAGGTTAATAACTCTTGGCTGAAGATGTCTCTATTGCTTCTTTACTGTTCAGAGCCCTGGACACTTCCACAGGCGTGGAAGGCATCCTTCATCCTTGAAGAGTCCACATTTCACCTCTGGGAGGCATGATGCCTCCACCAGGCTGCTACCATCAGAGTACCTAGCTTTCAACAAGCAATCACCAGGCTGGTGTTATTACATTTTGCAAGGAAACCTTTAAGTAGGTTGAAATAAACATACCTTGCTTGGCATTGTCATATTGCTTTGTAACTCCACGTTTAAATGAAATTTGGAGAAGCCATACCCATGTAAACTGTGCCTTGATTTTTTTTTCTTTTCTTTTCTCTTTTCTTTTCCCTTCTCCCTCCCCTCCATCTCTCACCTCCCTTCCCTCCCTCCCTTTCTTTCTTTCATCTTTTTAAATAGCATTGTGCATCAGAGAGGTTTTCACTAACTCCTTCAGCTTTCTCCAGTATTTTTCAAAAAGCTACCTCAGAGGGAGACTGCGTAACAAGTGTGCCTTGCTGGTTAATTGTAAAGTACTCTTAAACTAGTAGTTAATGACTTGTTTGTCCTTTCCTGAGGATACCTTTATGATAATTTTCATAGGCATTCCATTATTAGATACCTGTTAGGTTCTGGATCTCTCAGAAGAAAGAAACATGTTCTTTAAAACTAAGTAAAGTGAATAAACAAGAACAATGACATCAGATACATGATAGGCAATATAATAAGACATACTTCTTACGTCAGTTTTAGAATGTAATTTACCAGGTAATATTATTCTGAATGTTGTATTACAAACACAGAACAGGTGTCTAGAACTATTTTCCTACACTTTTAAATGTTAACTCTTTCTCTCTGCTTAACTGAAGCTTTAGTTAAGATCTTTTGATAACAAAACGGAAGCTCTATAACCACAGCTCAATAATAAGGTGAATGGAAAAACAGTTGGTTTCCGTCGCCCTCAACTGCTTACCTTGATGTGTTCAAGTCAAAAAGAGAAAGAGAGAGTGTATGTTCTCCATTATACCAACAACCACAAAGGCAAACGATAAATACAAAGCACTGTTTTGTACTCCCTGTTGGTATAAAGTCTTTTTTTGTTAAATCTTATGAACATTTTATTTTAATTTAGGACCATAAATTTCAAGCAAAGACTGAATGGTTTCACAGTGTCACACTCTTCAAAAAAAGTTTCCAACCATTAAAATGGTAACGTTTTAAAGAAATCAAGTGTTATTTTACACCTGATGTCACATTATGGTACTTTCACAGTAACTTCTCGGAGAAGCAGATTTAATCCTTCCGTGGACAAGGACCCAGGTGAGAAAGAAACTACCCTGTGTCCCAAGTAGGTGTGCCAGTGGGAACAGGGAATTAGGAAGATTCTGGGGAATTGCTCCTCCACCCTTCTTCCCCCAACCCTCTACCCTGGCGGTAGAGTTTAGCAATTCCCCAGAAGAACTGCCCTCATGTTTAATTTTAGGATCAGGAAGCTTCTAGAGTAGCATTTCCCAAAGTGGGTTCCACAGCATGATAGGAGGTTATACTTAAGCAGGTTAAGTAAGCTGGGACATGCCAGGTTAAACAAAGGTCAATAAGCTTTATTGTAAGATTTCCCAAGGGCTCTGAGTCAGGCAAAAGGATTCTAAATCCATACACTCCATGTGCTTTTCTCACCTCTTTACTGTCTAAGGCGTCTCTGAATTGTTCCACTCCTACGGAGGGACTTCAGAACCTAGGGTAAACTGAAGCTCACTGTGGGTTCCCCAGGCTGAGTTCCACAAGTGTGGACCAGAAAGTTCCAGCCTTTCCCCCTTGATTCTAGTAATATGTTGATACTTAATGCCTTTCTTGCTGAAAACACACACACACACACAAAAAACACGGAAAAAACAAATTTCAGGGTGCATCCAACAATCCCACTGTGATTACCCAGGGCTGAGAACAGAGTAATTATAATAAAAAAAGATGCTGATTATTATGGTTGGCCTGACTCATGGTTCACTCTAAATGATTAATCTTGCCAAGACAGTTCTGTAGACTTCTAAGACGGCTGCGTGTATAGTTAAACCTTGTTAATCAGTTAATCACTATTGCTACCTTGTTTTAACTTCTTAAAATGGGCCTTCATATTGGGGACTTGGTATTGATCAATAATCTCTATTTTACAGAAATGTTTTCTTGGGTAGGCCCTGATTAATTTTCTCACCAGGATAACATCTTTTGCTTTCTTTAACATCTAAAATTCATTTGATTTATTTAATATTCAAAATTTAAGCATTATATGTTTTCTAAAATTGAGATATAGAAAAAAGATATGCAATAGATTACTAACCACAGTGTCTTCAGGGCATCAGGTTTTCAAATGTGCATATTGTTAAATAAGGTACTTGTTAGCCTTCAGCACTAAAGCCAGATTATTAGCAAACAACTAAGTAAAACCAAGAAAAATCTACAACCCTGACCTTATCAAAATAATTATAGAACCTTTAATGTCCCACAATGCACAGAGAGAAAAAGAACGCAGCAGAGAAAGAGGAGCATAATGGCCACAGACAGAAGCAGGAGAGTCATTCTACGTTTTCCACAGCAGACACAAAATACTGTGGAAAGTTGAAGGGAATACGAAAATGATCACCAAACCAAAAATGAAATTTTCATTTGTGTCGCAACTGAAAAATATTAAGGAAATGTATCTAAGTAAAATAAAAATAAATTGTAATTTAATTAAGTTACTCTTGTTTTCATAGAGATACATAATTGTTTAGGTCAACAAATGTATACTCTTATGCATGTATGCGTGTATGTGTATATATGCATACATACGGCATTTATATTTGACTACATAAAATGGAATGTAAGTATGCATAACATGTGTTTTGGAATCATTACAGATTGTTATTTTACTCAATGGACAGTGACTTAATGTCTTACAGTCTGGCTATGTAATACTTATAAGTTGACTTGCTACACAAAATATTCTTCTCCTAATGAACTTTGCCTGCATCTCTGCAATAAATCATATTTCTCTCTGCAAGTTTAAAGATAAAACAAAATACACTTATAAAATAACTGCATGGCACACAGTAGCTACTCAGTTTGTAAAATGACTGAATGAACAAATGAGTGAGTTCTAGATCTTGCCCATGAGTCATTTCTACAGTGGTAGTTTTCACCTTTCGCTTGGAAGTAGCGCTAAGAGTTGTGAGGAGGTGCTTTAAGGGCTAGCCTTCAAAAGCAACTACTTCGCTTCATAAACTATATACTAGGGTTCTACTCAAAATTTCACTTACAAAGGACACAGTTTTTAATGTAAAAACTGCTGGTCCTTGTTATGGTTCAAGGATTTCACAGTTGGTTACCACCCCATTTTCCAACCGTTTTTCCTTGTCTTTCACTTGGGACAAACTGAACTATACATTTGTCATTTCCATGACTTCCCACCAAGTGGGACTTGTGCTGCTCCTTCCTGCAGAGAATGCTTTTCCTTATCCTCTCTGCCTGTCTAGAATGTACTCTACTTTCTAGGCCCAGCTCCAAGTCAGAGTTTCTGCATAGCTTCCAAACTGTCCTCACAGCTACAAAACATAAATATGTGTTGATGAATACAACAGAGTATTTAAGATACAGTTTCTGTCAAAGCCCCTAAAATCCCAAGCACTTATACGAAAAGGCATCAACTAGTTATCTCATTAGACGTCTTAGGATTTCTTTTTAAGTTTCATCTGAAAGTGTTACCATACCCTTCATAAAACAAGCGTAGTAAAGTTTATAGTGAAAACTTATGATAAATATCAACTTTCCTTAAAGTATTATACTTAAGGAGGTATCTGTAGAATACAGTTAAGGTAATATTAATTTTTCCTGTGTACAAAGGAAGTTTTTCCTTTTATTAAGAGTAGATTTAACTTCCCTACGATTTTAATTTCTCTAAACAAATGTAACAGCAGAAAATGTCTAAAACTTTCTAACAAAGGAACAATTCATTCCAAACCTATTTTTTTCATGTTACAAAAAAATCCTATGAAGTCCAAGTGCTCCTGTGCATACCAGGTCCTACTGGAGGGTGGTGGTTCTCGAGAGAAACACAGTGTGAGATTCCTTGGTAGCTAATAAATACACGACTATTGTCCCTGAAAACACTGCCATCTGTTGTCAGAAGAGAAAGGTCACTTCTGAAATTTTGCCAAGCGATATTTTTTTCTTCACTTGTAGAAAACCTATCTGAGACTGTTTCTTAACTGAGCAGGTCATCCTACAGGAGAGAAAGGTCTCTACGGGGAACTACAATTTGGAAGATGTCCAAAGTTCAAAAACAGATTGGTTTTCTCAAATAGTGAAATACTTCTCTAAAATAAGGTGACTCTGTCTAAGCAGCTCTTATTAATTACCATATACTGGTCTATACTTTCATTTTCTTTCAAATACATACAGAGAGCCAAAATCATGATTGAAATCCCAACCATCATATCTGGTTAATACTATCTTTTTCTTAATTTTTCCTAAAACTTTCCATTAAATTTTATTAGGCGATAAATGATACAATATTCCCTGTGGATCCATAATAGAAGAGAAAGGAGAAAAGTCACCAAAATCATCACCTAGTCAGTCTCTATGTAAGGGATTTTAAAAGTCTGTAGTAACATGTTATTTTCTGTTCAAAGTAACTCACATTTCATAAGAAGGGATCCTTACAGAAGCTATTTGTCAGTTATCCACCCTCTGAAGTTTCACCATGTTTTTTTTTTTTTTTTTTTTTTGCGGTAGGCAGGCCTCTCACTGCTGTGGCCTCTCCAGTTGCGGAGCACAGGCTCCGGACGCGCAGGCTCCGCGGCCATGGCTCACGGGCCCAGCCACTCCGCGGCATGTGGGATCTTCCCGGACCGGGGCACGAACCCGTGTCCCCTGCATCGGCCGGCAGACTCTCAACCACTGCGCCACCAGGGAAGCCCTGAAGTTTCACCATTTTTAATTAGGAAATTTAAGTTGCAGCCCAGACAAAATGTAGAGGTGTTTATGAGCCATCATTACATCAATTTGATTTTCTAAATTAGACTGAATATCTTAACTGTGACTTAGAAACTGTAATCATAAAGTGAAACAGAGTTAAGCTTAGGTTTAGTAAATTTTATAAATTTCATTGGCATGTTCCCAGTTCTTAAACTTAACCATTTTAATTTTGGTCACCCACAACTGTCTCCCTAATGAAGGAGGAGGATCAATGTAGAAAATCCAACCGAAAACTACACCAGGTCCCGTGCTAGGGCTCTACATACAGTCATTTAATCCACACAACAACCATATGAGGTTGGCTTTCTGAACTCCATTTACAAATGAAAAATGAGAGAAATCACATATCTTCCCTAATTTCCCACAGCCAGTAACAGACAGGATTCAAATCCACGTGCCTCCGGCTCCTTAGTCCTTGCTTTTTCCTATAACGTCACACTGCCTCCGCACATGCACAATTCTACCTGTTTCCAAACTGTGTAAGATTACTTTTTAGTGTGCATGGTGACTGATTTGCTTCTTCTTCAACTATTTCTGCTTCCTGAAATACAGCAACTGGTAAACTCATGGGGGGGGGGTGAAGGTATCAGCTAGGACTTCCAGGTGGAAACTGATCATTAGCATGACAGATGATTCACAAAGTAGAAATAAACAGGTGAGCAATCAGGGTTGGGTGTAAAAGGCTAGCAGACCTGGATGCTGCACAGAGTGGCCTGTTGGTTCACTTTGTCTAGAGGGTCACTGCCTTGAGCATGACAGCAAAGCCCAGCTAGTTGTGAGGTTTGGAACTGAGACCTGGACGACTCTAGTCTAAGGGGAAAGGTGAAAAGCATCTATTAAAAGCACACGCACCATTGCCAAATGGCTGGAAACCAGTTCCTACTCAAAACTCAAACTCTTTTAACTGACAGTTATGTTTGAATTATGAAATCTCAGTGGTGTATGACTTCCACTATGCAATTTTTGGAGTTCATATTAATGATGTGTGGCAAATCTGCTTTGAGATCCCATCCTGCTGAGAAACAGAAGGCCTTTGAGAAAACCTCTGAGCCCACAGCTTAGCTCATGGGTGTTCAATGCCTTTTACACCACTTGAGAATAATTACTGAATCTGGTTTAATACACAATTAATGTCCTACCTATGCCTGGTACTGTAATAGTCCATAATCTTAATAAGAGTGGTTCATGGGTCCTTCAGACTCTCATGAACTGTGAAACTACCTGAACAGAATGTTTTTATTAAAAACCATCCTAAAGGTACTCTGTGACTCTGGTTTTCAATATCTGAGAATCATGTAACAGATAAAAAATACTTGTGTGTTTTATCTAGTCACTCCTTGAATTTTACAGTTGGAGAAACGTACCCAGAAAGGTTAAGGGATTTGCTCAAAGTCCCACCACCACCTGGTAAAGAACTCATCCACAGCTCTTTCCACTATATTCCAGATAAAAGGCCCTATTATTTTTCCATAGTTGAGAAGTTTTGACTGTCATAACGTCATGTGAGGTCACTAAGATTTATTTTCTGGGCTTAGAGACTATTGCTAAATTATTATTATTAAATTATTAGCTTCTCTGAACACTGCTTTCCTCATCTATAAAATGGGAATAGTAATATTTACTCCAAAATGGAGTGCTGTTAGGCCAAATAAATGGGTTGTTCTCCTTCCAATGAAGTGTCCCATCCCAAAGTGATGACAGTCACTCTGTGGGTCACAAGAGCTTGGGCTTGAAAAAAAACAAATGAAGCGTGTTCGAACTCATCAAACTTCTTACTTTCAGTTAAGTTATGGGGAAAACCAGAGAGGAGAATTCCAAGTTATGCATATGAAAGAAAAGAGTTTATAGTTTTCGCTCTAATCAAAAGATCCTTACAGGTAAGAGGAAGAATAAGCAATAATAATAATAAAAAGGAAAGGGAAGGGAAGGGAAGGCAAAGGAAGGGAAGGGGATGGAAAGGAAAGGAAAGGACATCTGTCTGGGACTATCTGGGGAAAGCCCTCTAAGTCGCTGGGTGGCATGTCTTTCTCCCTGCTTACCTTAGGTCTCTTCCACTAGATTACAAACTTCTTGAGAGCAAGCCTCATACATCTTAATCTTTGTAATTTCCCAGAAGTTAACACAGTGTCTGACATATGAGAGGCATTTAGTAAGTGCTCTTTGTGATTCAGAGACAAGCTGTCTGGATAGTTTTCTTTTACTTATAGCTCAGAAAGAACCTATCTTCTAAAGCTTTTTAACCATTTTGAATGTAAATATTTCTAAAAGGAACTACGTAATTATGAATTTATTAAAAAGCTTACTTAATATAGTTTCTTTATGCTTGATAAATCAGAATGGTATACGCAGTATGAGATGGAGGCCCAATCCCTGCTCCCCAGAGGCGGACCATTATCTAACTGGGGAGGCAACACTCATACACAAATAGGGCAGCCAAGTTTACGTCTCTTAGCTAGGCACACAGACCTTCATGATACAGTCCCAGCCTCCTTTCTAGTCTCCTCTACAGCCATTCTAACCCTCTAAATGCTGCCTTTTAAACACACCAATTCAAGGGCTCTTGGCAGAGAGTATCCCGATACACACGTTTGCACGTGGCTGTCCTTCTGCCCTCTCCCCCAGGTCTCTCCATCTTCTTGGCAACTCCTTCCGCGAGGCCCAGCTCAGACGTCACCTTCTCGGCAACCGTCGGCTCTCTTTTCCCCGGGCAGGACTACCTGCGTTCCCCTTACACTTCGTGCTCACCATTACCACCGTACCTGTTGTGCTGTAGAAGCTCTTGTGTTCATACCCCTCCCCGAGCTTGTGTTCATACCCCTCCCCGAGCTTGTGTTCATACCCCTCCCCGAGCTTGTGTTCATACCCCTCCCCGAGCTTGTGTTCATACCCCTCCCCGAGCAAGAGGCCTCGTCAAGGACGGGGACCGCGCTCCAATTTCACCTCTACAACTAGCGGAGCTCCGAACGTGGAATGGGTGCTCAAAAATGTTGACTGAATGGAACTGAGCTGATTGTGACAGGCGTGTCAGTGAGTGGTACAGACACTCAGGACTACAGGTCTACCAAGGCGTAAGTTTCAGGAGTGAAAAAAATGAGACAAAGGTTACACACACGCTCTTCACTCATTCAGGGCCATTGATGAGTTTTAGATTTATGTCACTTTATTTATTCATTCAGTCATTCATTCAACAAAGTAAATGACCCCAACTGAGTCAATGTTGAAATTGTGCAATATCTGCTTCTACTTCTTTTTTTTTTTTTTTTTTTTTTTGCAGTACACAGGCCTCTCACTGCTGTGGCCTCTCCCATTGCGGAGCACAGGCTCCAGACACGCAGGCTCAGCAGCCATGGCTCACGGGCCCAGCCGCTCCGCGGCATGTGGGATCCTCCCGGACCGGGGCACGAACCCGTGTCCCCTGCATCGGCAGGCGGACTCTCAACCACTGCGCCACCAGGGAAGCCCTCTGCTTCTACTTTTGATCCATCCTTTTCCTAGGACATTCCACAGTTCTATGTCATTGTGATGGCTTACTTCAAAGTGCTGCTGGCATCTTAGAAGGCATGGTTTTAGTGGCCAGCAAAGTCATGGACCAACAGGAAAGCCTGAGGCAAGTGTAAGAAAAGCAATAGAAGAATGAAATTTAGCAAGCCGTGAACGAGAGTACCTCACTTGTTCAACAACAAAAAAAAAAAAAAAAAAGGAGAGGGGTGCCTTCTCTGTACAGCATCACGCTATGGAGTCTGAAAGGTCTTCTTTCAATCTGATAAATGAGCTATTTTCCTCTAGCAATCTGGGTTTGGATAAGAAAGATTACAAGATCTGGAATCCATTCTTACTGTCAGTCTTACAAGCCTATAACCCTTGGACACCAAGAAATGCGATTCAGAGCACCTGCCGTTTGAGTGACGGTCAGGTACTGTGCACTGGACAGAGTGAGTCTATTGTTTCACTTCTCGAAGCTTCAAGTTGCCGGAACGAAATGTGTTTCACTTAAGTTCCAACATTTAACAAACGTTCGTTTACTGCCCTTCTTGCTCCAAGAACACCAAGTATTTGGATGCGAAATTTCCATGAGAACACGAAGCAATTTAACACTGCTGTAGAGCTGCTGTAAAAACACAACAAAATCAACAAAAAACAGCGTCCTTGTGATTAGGCCAGAAGTGAGGCATGAGGGAAATACGGGGTGGGGTTGGGAAGGTGGAGTGGTTAACTGCTAAAGGCTTTCATGATCACAGCAATTCCACTGACTAATTCCCTGCTTTCACCTCTGCACCTCTTTTATTTGTGGTCTCACCATGAAGGCTACAACCTGTTAAAGAAAGAGACTGGGTGCAATCTACAAGGAAATGCTTCTGGCTTTTGGTTCAATGTTCAAACTGTGTCCTGACTGTCTGGTCCTAAGCTCTGCGACATTACTGGTTACTAAAAGACTAGGTGACTGAGAAGGTCAAAATTTCACATAATATATAAAACTGTCTATATATTACCTGTCCATCTCTCTAATCTCTAGTGCGAAGATATATCTATTTATCTAAGAAATGTTAGAATTACAGAATATGAAGTCATCCTTCAATTTCACTTCAGATCAAAAAATGGAATCTTTGTGATATGCAGGCATTTTTGCAGTTTCTTGTCTTTGTTTCTGTTACATGTCTTTTGGTAACATGAACAAGTTTGTTCTGATTTTTTCAATGAACTAAAGATGATTCAAAATACAGAAATGGTTTCTTTTTAAAACCATCCTTTCTGCTCAACAGCACCCACTGGTTTGAGTCTAAGCACCTTTGTAAAACATTCTGGATTTGTTGCACAGATTTATTTCTTTCCATGTTCCCTCTCATCATTAGGCCAATTATGAAGAAATTATTACCTTTGCTCAACCTGATTTTTTATGGACTTCACTGAAACAGTCTCATCACTCACGATACACTCAGGAGACTGATCCATCGCTCAGAAGCACACAGAGGATATTTTTGGTGAACTCCCATTAGCCTTACGAGGAGTCACCCATATACATATGATCCTCATCAAAAGATGGATACAGACTTCTATGTATTTGAACATGGTAATAGATCCCGTCTTGCATAACTGTGACCTGCTGCTCTTTGTTCACGTGCTTGTTAGCCAGTTAAATTTAGGAAGGCTTCATATTTCACTGCTATCCCTGGTGAATTATTAGGCATCAACTCCCCAACACCAGGTCTTACAACTCTGTTCAAAGCAGAAACATCTTTGAAACCTTTTGAAGCATGACTTCATTAATACATGATATACTAAGCATTAGAATTAACTGTGTGGATTTGTCTGTTACCATGATTTGTGTGAAATAGCAGTGGGATCGCCTTAATAAGAAATTCCTTTTAATATTGCTAATCAAAATATTTTTATTTCTGTTATTACAAAAGCAAGTTTGACCCAGTTGTGCCTAACTTATAATTCTTCAGTATGAAAATGAGGGTTTTTCCTTTTTAAAAGGACGTTTATAAATACGCTAGGCACATATTTCCACCTCTTAATTTAAAACTGATGGCTATAATAAGAACTACAAAAATGAAATGTTCTTTGTTCAGCGCCATAATTCAGCATGAAGGATTATTTTACAAAAGCTTAATATCTATATATTTTTGTATCTTCTTAGATGTAGAAAATGAATCATTTGCAAAAAAAAATTCATGATACACGCATCTGGTTATTTCAGCAAATGGACAGTACTGAGGACATTTGATATGTATATCACCTGTGAACACTTTTCTAAGTAATACTGGAGGTCCAAACCCAGAATGTAGATTAGGTTGGCTCCTTTTATTTGGCTGCAGTGGCAGTCAATGCTAACCATTAGATCTTTCGAAAGAACTTTTCATTTCCACAATTAGGTTTCAAACAATGCAGATCTCATAACTGCTATTAATATAAACAAAGTCCACTTGATCTTTCACAGTTACATTAAAAAGATAGTTTCTGATCTACCAGAAACTTTTTTTAAAAAGATAACTATGCTAACCATAATTTTTTAAATTGTTTTATCACTGCTGTAGTTTTAGGCTTGATTAGCAAATAATATCTTCACAAACCCTGAGGTTCACACAGATGTAAAATTCTGATTTACGACTCTGGAAAATGTATTTGGTCGTTAACAGCATATAGATAGACAACTGCTCGTTTGGGGGCAGAAGTGCTTTATAACCAAAGTACTTTTCCCTGGAGGGACTCATACTGTCATTTGTGTTTATTTTCAAAATGAAAACAAATGTCACTACGATTCCTAAGGGCAAAAATGACTTCAAGTCTATTTCTTCTCCTGTGCATGTACTCTTCTACTCATTTTTAGTTAGATGGAATATACAGAACCACCCCCCCCAGGACTTCCATGGCTGCAAAATGTATTCACTCACTGTACAGTAATTAACAGCTCTTGACTGGAAAACTGCCAGCATGTACAACGTGACACTCTTCCTTTGAACACTAACAAAGTGCATAAGTAATTTATGTTGGATTAAATATCCCTAACAGGGACCCTTAAGTAACCCAATCACTTTAAACAGGCTCCACATGCATGCTCCAGTGCAGTAAAAATGTCAGACAGTGATAACCCACTAATAGCACAATTCTAACTATATTCCAGCCATTAGCATTTTATGACATCAATCCTCATTAAACCTGGCAAGGAGAAAGATACTAATATTTCCCAATTTTACAGCCAAGGTGGAAGAGAAATGGAGAAAATGTGTAGACAGGTGCTGTCTCCCAAAAAGGATTAACATTTTTTAAAATGTGGTAGCAATTTTCTGTTAGTACCTTTGTTTGCATTGAAAGAGAGACAACAAAGAGGTAATGGCTACAAGGACCTTGATGGAATTCAGCCAAGAGTGAAAGAAAAGACTGGTATTTCAGCCATTGTGCTCACTGCTAAAGCTCCGTGCCAACTCATCTTCCAACCCATTATATGAAATTTAATTTAACCTGCTATGCAATTAATTCAGATGTTCAGCCTATTTTTCTCATGGCAGAATCCCTCACACAATGCCTTATTTAAATATTAATCAGTCCTCTTTCAATTAGGACTAATTTGCTTCACAGGGTTTCTCTCATCTTCTGATTGCAGGAAAATGGAGGTAACTTGCAACGTTTGAGGATAATTAACATGGTATTTTTATAATACTGATACATCAAATGGGACCTTAATGAACCCCGCTGATTCCATTTAGTAAAGCATGCCTCAAAGTTATAATCAAGAGGAAAGCCACTGCCATCTGTTTGAAATACTAAGGAGCATAATTTAAACACAAGATGCTTATTTCTCTAAACTGTCTATTGTAGAGGTCTGCAAAAGTCATTTTTCTATGCAAACTAATTGTACAGTGTTTTAATTTGAACCTTTTATTGCACATATACAAAACAGTGACATCTTAAGATGTAGGGGCCCCGTTTAATTAAATGTTGACAACCACAGAAATAAGTAATGTTTGTCAATGTTACTTCTTGTAAGCGTGCTGTGCAGTTGTCGCTAGGACAGCAGCAGTAAGTTTTACATGTCTAGTGAATCTAATATTTCACAGCCTTTTGTTTAATATGTGAAGAACTTTTCTTAACAAAAGCCATGAAGCTCTATGAAATGGAAAGACATAAGCATACTTTACTGCGCTCCTGACGTCACAGAGTAAACAGGTTAACATTTACACGCGGCCAGGTGTGCACAGTGTTCCATCTGCTTCCAGGCAGGTTGAAGGTCAATGTTTTAGGCTTTGAGCTGCTCTAGAGTTCCTTGGTTACATCTAGGTTACAGACGCTACTGGCTCCCAAGGTCATTATCAAAGCGCTCAACATATTCCAATGGTAATAAAACATGGTTGATAACAGACTGCTTATTTACAATGTTTACACTGTGGTCACAAGGATTTCCTCTGTTAACTTTTTCTAAAAAGCAGGCATTACCTGTGTGTGTTTTAAATAAGAATCAGAATCTCCCCTCATTTTCTTTATAAAGCAACTCCACATGCCGCGTCATTATATCAGAAGCATCGATAGGTCAGAAATTCGTTGTAAAAACAAAACCAAACATTTGATGTGAAATATCACACTCACATTAAGTATGAGTCAACCAATAAAAGTATCAACTGTGTGTCTTAGGTGCATTTACCAGATGCAAAGAAGAAGTAACTGGAGGTACAAAGGACAGGCCAGCCCAGGGTGGGAAACACATTCCAGTTAAACCTGACAGAAAGAGCAAGAGAGGCCATGGTGTGTAAAAAAGGACAATGAAGAGATTAACTGAATTGGAGAAAGGAGATTTGGTTGAGGCTTTATGGAAAATAAAACTCACAGCTAGAGGAAAGTTCTGTTATTTCGTTAGTCTAAGTTAACAGCACATTGAAATAATTTATGTTTGTTACTTTGAGTTTGAAAACTTGTAGGATGAAATCCACAAATTTCTCATTCCAGTGCCCACTGCAGGGCCATGTTTTACATAGTCAGGGCACAAGTCAACTGTTTATTGATTTTAATAAAGTTCTGTGCTTGTTTGGCAAATACCTACTAAGCACACACTGTGTTCCAGGCACGTTCTAACCACTATAAAGTATAGTGGTAGTGAGCAAAAGTGGTAGTATAAAGTGAGTGGTGGTATAAAGTAGTGAGCAAAAGATAGCATATCCCTGCTCTCAGGAGTGTAAATTCTAGTGGCGGGGGGGACAGGCAATTCAAAAGTTAAACAAATCAACGGGATAATTTCCAATCATAAAATCTATGAAAAATGCAAAGCTAGGTGTTAAGAATACAAATTGAATGGTGGGGACATTCCGGATTGGGTGGTCAAGGAAGGCCTTTCTGAGGAGGTGACATTTAGGCTAAGACTTTAATGACAACAAGCCAGCTTCAAGGAAGACTGTGACAGCCTGAGAGAGCAGCTCAGTGGCAACCATGAGTCCAGCAGAAGCTTGGTTGATGTGAGGAACATTAAAAACAAATAAACAAATAAACTAGAGAAAAACACAAAATGAGGTTGGACAGATGGACAAGGGCTGGAAAATTCATAACCGGGAGTTCACGAAAAGAAATTGGATTTTCCCCTCTAGGTGCAATGGGAAGAAACCAGAGGGCTGTATGCAGAACAGTGACATAATCTGATCTATGCTTTCTCTCTTATCTTCCATGTGAAACAGGCATGGTAGACAAGTAAGCAGAAAATCACAGACACCAGTTAGGAAGCTTCTGCAGCAATCCAGGTGAACTATGTTCATGGTTTGGCTAGAGTGGGAATATCAGTAACGGATACAGATGCAGACAGAGAAAGAAATGCAAATAGGAGAGTGAAGGAGAGCAGTGTAGGATCAAAGATGACTTGCAGGATGTTGCCTTAAGTAATTGGGTGTCTGAGATGGAAACACTAGGGAAGGAACAGTTTAAGGGAAAAATCTAGAGTTCTCCTATGGTCGCTTTAATTTTACAAGTGGAGTTGTGGCACAGTAAAAGCAACTAATCAAAATAATATTTAAATCATTTACTATTATTAGCGATTCTATGAATATTCCTTTCAACTTCTGAAATGGTTATTTCCTTTTAGTTTCACTAGCATAGCACACAGTCAGATGCCTCTGAAAATTTACTTACACCACCACCTCTGATTGCATCACCCTTCCTAATGTCTATCCCTCTGGCTAATTTCCACACTTTCTTTAATAATAATGGAAGCTCATACTTATGACTGGTCAGTGAGTGCCAAGCACTGTGCTAGGTGCTTAGATGACACTTAATTCAAAGCTCACAAAAACCCTACGAGGTAGTCTCCCAATTCTGTATAAAAGAAACCAAGGCTAAGAGAAATTAAGATTCAGTTTGGATTGTCTCTCCTTGGAGGCTTCTCCTGGTCACCAAGGCTTGGCTAGGTTCTTTGCTCTAGTCTCCTAGGCATGTCCCACTGTGAGTCTGTAGAGGATTTTAAAATGACCCCCAAATTGCTAGACTGTCCTTCCATGACATCCCTGAGGGCAGAGATCACATCTGACTTCCAGCACATAGTAGGCAAAGACTTGCTGAAAGATGAACTATCCACAGTGGTTACAAGGGGCTGGTGAAGGGGAGAACAGGGAGTTATTATTTACTTGGCACAGTTTCAGTCTGGGATGATGAAAATGTTCTGGAGATGAATGGTGGTGATGTGACACAAGCATTCGAAGGTACTTAATGCTACTGAACTATACTCTTAAAAATGGCTCAAGTAGTAAATTTTATGTTGCTGAGTCTTTATCCCTCTACAGACTCACAATACGACATTGCCCAGAGAACAATTTTAAAAATGAAGTATCTATTCCCAGTCACCTTTACAAGAAAGGAGGGATCAGTTGGAATTTACCCCATCGATTAATGCAGAAGTTTGCCGAGCTACGAGTTAGAAGGAGAATCTACTGTAGAGAAAAGTGGTTACAGAATTGGAGCAAGTCATAATTATATACAGAGAGAAAGCGAGAGTCCAATTCATCCACCATGTCAGTGGGAAAAAGCTATTTAAGGCAGAGCCAACACTGGGATGTATGTAAAGACTGTATTCAAAACAGATTGTCTTGAAATATCTACTCTATAGAGTGCTTCTTCTGGTAGCAAGGAGAACAGGGTGGAGTTGCTCCTATGATTTCAGCAAATCAGGCCCCCTCAATGTAGATTTCTATAGTAATTTCTTAGCTACTCTGCCCTTCCAGACTGGAAGTCATTGGAATCCTTGGGAAGCTCAAGAAAGAAAATGTACCCAAATAAACCTCAAAGTAGTCAAGATTTTGATTTGTATATGTACCATCTACAAAGGGACCTACAGCCCTCTGCATAAACTGCGGTTCCAGTCTGATGGGAAATCCTTGAAAACACTTCCCATGATGCCCAGGACTTCTTCACGGTCCCCCATCCAATTACTTATCCCTTGCGGCTTGAGAGATGGTATCTCTCTCACAGTTTAAAGACAGAACGGCTGCCAAGAGGCCAAAACGATCATTAATAAGTTAACTGTTACCAGATAAGATTGCAATCTATGCCAGTCCTATTATAAAGTAATCTCTACTATAATTACTACACAGACTCTGCCAAAACACAAACTCTGACGTGGGAGCCAGGTGAGGAGGTTATGTGTCCATACACAGCTCAACAGGTGCCTAATGTATGTGCCCTTCCCCACCAAGCCCCCAGCCCCCATGATGAGCAATATGCAATGCTTAAAAGGTATTAAAAATGAAACCAATGCTTTACACAGCCTCCCATCCCCTTAAAGCCTGAAACAGAAAAGCTTGGTCCTGTTGGTTGGTTGGATGCCCTCATAAGAAGACAGGCCCGCTGCTGAGTGCCAAGGTGGGGACCAACAAGAAGAGGTCCCTGCACCCTCCACCTGGGCACATCTAGACATGAATTCCTACCCAGCACCCCACGACCACACCACCAGCTCACCATCACCCCATTTTGCATTTGGATTTTTAGAGGAGAAGAAAATAGCAAGTTAGAGAAAGAAGAGCGATAGTGTTAAAACAACAAATCCATATATAGCACTCATTTTGTGCCAAATGCTGTTTGCTTGAGGCTTTCAAAGATGAACTCATTTCGGGCTTCCCTGGTGGCGCAGTGGTTGAGAGTCCGCCTGCCGATGCAGGGGACACGGGTTCGTGCCCCGGTCCGGGAGGATCCCACATGCCGCGGAGCGGCTGGGCCCATGAGCCGTGGCCGCTGAGCCTGCGCGTCCGGAGCCCATGCTCCGCAGCGGGAGAGGCCACAGCAGTGAGAGGCCCGCGTACCGCAAAAAAAAAAAAAAAAAAAAAAAAAAGATGAACTCATTTCATCTGCACAACTCTAGGAGATAGGAACAATTATGATACCCATTTTATAGATGTGCAAATTTAGACACTTCATAGAGTTAAGAACCAGCTCAGTCTCACAATTAGGAAGTACAAGCAAAGAGGGAAGAGAGGAAGGTGAGCAGGGACCCAGGGGCAGGCACACGGGGCAGAATTTCCACAGAGGAAAACTGTGGCGTGCCCTCATGACCAACTGTACCCGCCAATCACCCAAGCTCATCACAAATGGCATTTCACAGAGTGCTACACTATTCTCTACAGCCTACTCTAGTACTGAATAATTAAGTATTTGCCTATCTTGATTTTAATTAAAAAAAATAATAAGTATGTCAAGCCTGTCAAATGGTACTAAAAGACAGACAGTAAAAAACATACTCGTCCCTCGCGAGCCGCTGGCCAGGTGCCCAGTGTGGAGGGTGGCCCTCTGGCCTGCACATCTGAACGTTCACTGAACAGCCCCGACCTGTTGCTCTCTCTGCCCATTTCTTCTAGTTCTGTCCTCGGAGACACTAACAGGTTAGTACTCTCCATAAAAATATGAGCACATATACTTAATTAATAAAGCGATAGGTTTCCATTGCTAAGCAACATAAATGTGTGCATAGTTGAAGATCAGAACCAGTAACTTAATAACAGTTATGGTGACGACGGTAAAACAGTAATTCCCAGATTAGGTCTAATTTCCATTCCTATATTTCATTTGCTTCTGCATGCAAACAAGAAGTCGTATGTTCCATTGCTGACATACAATCTCTCAGAGGTGGTAAGTAGCCATTCTCTTTTCTATCATTTATTCACTTACTCAACAAAACATTTAATGAGAAATATTATGTGCCGAGGGTACAAAGCCTAAAATGGCAGGATAGGTGCTCTCTTTTCTGAGATCAGCAATATAGTACAGTGTGAGTGACAAGTAATCATAGTAACAGTAATGATGACGAAACAATAATGATGCAAATCAAGATGCTGATGAGAGCCCACACTTGCAGGGTTTGCTGTGTGCCTGTTCTAATTGCTGCACATACGTGAAGTCATTCCAGCATCAGAATAACCCCATGAGGCTACTGTCATCCTCATCTTACAAAGAAAGAAACGGCTCAGAGAGCCGAAAACTCAGCACACAACTCCCCTCGGTCACTCAGAGAGCAGGGGGTAAACGGGCCTTCTGGACCAGGCACTAGCTCTGGTCTTTAGCCCTAACCATCACATGATACTGTGCCCGTAGCAGTTCTGTTTAGAGTGTCCCAGAAACTCAAAAAAAGAGATTCAAGTCAGACTTAGGAGGTGGGAGAAGGGTATTAGGGAAGCCTCCAAGAGGAGGTGTTCCTTGAGTTGAATTTTTAAGTACGAATAAGACAGTTAGATGACAGGGGTGTGGTGTGAGAAAGGGAATGCAGTATCTGAAGAGACGGAGTCTAGAAACAGCTGATCCCTCTTGGAAACTATATCGTAGGCCAGTTGTGGACTGAGGTCACATTTCAAGGAGCAGACAGAGAAGCCTGAGTCATGCCTCTCCCTGTGCACAGGCCCTTATCCTGCTCAGTACTGGGACAGTTTCTTATCTCTACTGCACCTCATCCTGCCTCTTACAGAAAACTATCATTTACGATTTTAACAATCTGGGGACCATGATGGTATTGCTGGACAGTATTTGTTGGAATAACATTTGTTGGAATAAGCAGTTCATCTCTGTGTAGTAGTGAGGCTCTTTCCTAAATTATTAATGAAAATATTATCAATCGATCAATGAAACTAAGTTACATTCACATTACATCTACCCTTTTCTAAGCTGGCTATCAGTATTTGTAAGATGAAACTGCTTTATTCACTACTGGTATTAAAATTAGTGTAATTTATTCTTCATAAATCTGGTGTGTGTGCAACGTGTGTGTGTGTGTGCATGACTGGAAAAGTTTAATATTATTTGTCCTGATAAGGTCCAAGTTAAACCGATTGCTCTATTTTTGCCTGGGTCATCTTTCTAATCCTTAAAAAACACAGGCCCTTCTGTGTCCTTTCTGAGTCTTTGTGTGTTTCTCTGCTTTATGTAGAGGCCTGGAAAAAAATGATCCTTCTAAGATAAAATCTGGCAATCCCTCATATACCCTAGGATATACATCAAGAGGTGCCCATGGTTAGACTGTGCAGGCTTTTTGAGACCTCATTCAGCCATTTCCCACCTGTCAGAACTCTCCTGCAGTGTGATTTTGTGATCACAAATAACCCTTGTGTTGAACAGTTAAGATACTACTACTACCAGAAGCTTCAAGTAAAGGAAGGAAAAGTAAACCGAGCACGAAAAGAGTGTTCTATTGCACTCATAAGACAGTGTTTACAATTATTTAAAAAGTTGTTTTCTCCCCTCTTTGGCTCTAAAAATTTCTTCATGCTCTTTGTTAAGAATTTTCTGTAATTTTTTTTCTTCTTTGAGGATTATCCTAACATGCCACTTTTACTTAAGAATCTTAAGATTCTGAAGGCATGTCAAATTTGTGTGTTCATGTATCCCGTCTTAATGTTGAAAAATGATCATAAAATAGCAACATTACACAAAACAATCATAAAATATGAGGGGTCCAAGACAGTTTTGAGAGCACCTAGTAGTCTACGACTTCTGAGATGTAAAAATCCTCTGTGGAAGAATTTGCTTATGGTGACACCAATTAAATCCTGAATTAAGTCTCCAATATGAATTGCCTGGTATTTTTTAGGTATCTGCTTTTAGCATATACCATAGTTACAATGGTAAACTCAGGTTATTTATTTTAGGAAAAGCCTTTAGAATATTAAATTTCATTCTGGCATAATGGTTAACATATTTTGCTCTAAAGAGAACTACTTAAGTTTTCTTCACAATCTATGGCTATCTGAACTCAAAGTTGAGGTGCCAGTGCTCTAAACTTTCATGTGAGTTTGATCATTGTCTACGCAAGACCAAGAAGGTAGATGATAATTAAATAATGACAAGGTCAAGTTTTTTTGTTTTGTTTTTTACAATAAAAAATTTGTTCTTTGCTTGTGCTATCTCTTCCCTTGTGTAGAGCTGAGTTATTAACATTTTTCTCACATTCCATCTGAGATTTTCAGCCAACAGTATCATTCTTAAATAACAACAGTAGCTTTCTCAGAGAGATTACACTACTTATTTTTCCTCATTTTGATAAGGAATGAGCCACAAGTGTCCTTAAAAGTTGAGATTATCACTGGCACCCATAATATTACATCAGAATTTTAAAGCTGGAAGAAACTTTTGTTTTCACCAGATTCAGCCTCTGCCTCTTATAACTAGAATAATCTGCTCTCCCCCTAAAATGAAGCTATTGCTCTCTGCCCAAGCTCACTAATTAGCAGGGACCTTTGAGACGGGCTCTGGGCTCTTACACCGGTGCTAATTCTCCCATAGCACATGCCTCTCCCTCAGGGATTTGTTCCCTTAAAAATGTTTTGCTTATTTTCTCTTGGGTTTGCTCCATTTTGAAGCAAATAGCAAGTTGACTGGTAAAATGGCAGCAAAAAGAGGGAAGACTCTTTTCTAAATTCATGTATTTCTCCACTACTGCCCTGAGATCCTGGAGCAGCCTGGTGTGACGAAATCTCACTGGACTGGGGGAAGGTGAGTAATTCTTAGGATGCTCCTAGCCAGCCTTGGGCCTTAGGCAAAGGCATGTAGCTTTTCTAGGATTTTATTTTCCTCTTTTATGAAATGACAGTCGGGCTAAATGACCTCTGACCTCCCTTCCCGGCTTTAGAATTAAAACAATATTCCCAAAATACACTGAAGTCACTCAAGAACTGCACTATGGTAAACCTACATTATGTCAACTCACATCAGTCATTCATTAGTGGGACATATCTAAAAAGTAGAACAAGCTTGATTAAGCAAAGAATGTCAAACTCAACCAACCTTAATCAAACGGATTTGATATGAATAGGAAGTGTATTGTTCACATACCTGTTGTGACTGAAAGCAACTATCAAATATTTTCCAAATTGTCTTCTAATGAATCTAAAAGACTGTTTATATAGTGGAAAGCACTATTGTTATATACTTTTCTTCTTTCCTTTTTCCTTGCTACAGTTGCTTTGAGTTGCTTGCTGTTCAATAGTACTCTATACTTCGCTACATAGTGAAGAATACACTTAAAGACGAGGGAAAAAAGTATTTTAGGATTTTTGTTACAGCCTCATTCTTTCACTCATTCTTGCATACCCTTGGCTCACTTTCATTAATGCGCCCCTTCTTTCTTTATTTCTTATTCCCTCTCATTATCCTTCTAACAGGATAATGTCCTTTCATTGTCCATTTTTTCTCATTTCTCTCTTATCATTACCCTAACTACCTTATTCTGGCATCCCACTAATTTTCCCTTTAGGCTAAAAATTAAAGAATCTAAAACATTTCTGTAAATTGCTGAAAATGTTTTTTTTTTTTCTTTCAGATAAATATTCAGCAATAACTTATAAAGCCTTTATGTATTCACCTTCTAGTTTTGAATATAGGAGGATTAATTGAAAAACATTAAAAAATTATATCCTTTAAGATGAAACAACACATTATTTACTAAATTAACACTTTATTCTGATTTATACTATTTAAATCCATTAAAGGGAAGATGAAAAAAAGCTCATAAAACAAGATAAGTTTAATGTTCCTTAACTGAGAAATTCACATGTGAAAAATAATTTAGTCACAACTGGACTCTGAGAAGCATCAGTGTCCTTCTATCTCAGAGAATTCCAAGGTCCTCTGCCATCTTAGACCATCAGCAGCAACTGAAGTTTGAGGCCTCCCACAGTGGGTACACCAGTAATCTCCCACCCACCAACGACGCACATTTTGTCAAGCTCAACAAACACTGATTTGAGGGTTAATCTTCGGTGTGAAAGGCACTAATCACGAGTCAAATAAACAAGCCATTTGAGTGTACAGCTGTCAACATGACCAAAATCTGCTCACACTGGATCAGTACCCGGCCCTAGCCAACTGCTGAAGGGCCACAGACCCCACTGCCCACTGCTGCTAAGTCACATGGCTCCGTTAGCACAGCCCGGACAAAGCATTCCTTGACTGTAAAGTAAAGGGCAGTCTGAAAAGAATCTCAGATCAAAACTGCCTTTGGAGCCCCGCTGCCACGGCCCTAGGAAAAGCCCCTCCTGACTCTGGGTCTCGGCTGGCCCTGGCTGGCCTCCCTGACCCCCACGCCTCCCCTCACTGGTCTACCCTCCCTGGCTCTTCTCTTACTGCCCCAAACCAAAGAAACGTGGTGAGGCCACCCTTTGGCTTCAAAGCTTCCATTGGCCCCTTGCCAAATGAGGTCAAAACAAGCTGTAGCATCAGAGGGGACATGTCACTATCTTGTGCTCCAGTCACTTGCTAGCAGTGAGACCTTTGGCCATGGGTAGGGAGTGCCTCATAAGAGGGACAGAATTAGTGTGAGGGAGTGTGTGTGTGTGTGTGTGTGTGTGTGTGTGTGTACACACATGTATAAAACATTAAACCCCCTGGCACATAGTGGTTATTAAATGTACATTATTTTCCTCCCTTTTCCTATTTGATTGCTGGAGTACTTTCAACTTTCATAATATGGCATAATCAGCCCCACCCTCTGAGCCAAGCTGCGCTGTTCTAACACCTTCTTTCACTCTCCCATCCCTACCCCCTCGTTAGAGACATCAGTGTTCCCAAACTCACCAGGCCCCTCCAGGAGTCTGTGTCTTGCACTAGGATGCTCCTTACCCTTCCCCCCTTGAAAATGTGCACTCAGGATTTAACAGCAACCTCACGTCTTTCCCAAACTCCAACGAGTTACAGCTCCTTTCCGCCTCCACCGCATACTCATTCATTCATTCACTCGCTTACTAACTCACTCACTCAGCGATTCTACTTTGTGGTTGGAAGCATGGACTCCAGAACCAGCAGCCAGAATCAAATCCCAGGTAGGCCGCTCACTTACTGTGTAAACTTGAGCAAGTTACTTAATCTCTGTGGCCCAGTATCTTTAGCTAAAACAAAGGTAAAAAAAAAAACAACAACAACCCTATTTTAGGAATTCTTGACATACTGTAGGAAAACAATTAAGAGTGGAAAGTAAGAGTCTTGGGTTTTTGTCTTGGTTCTACCTTTTGTTCTATGAATGAACTTAGACAAGTCGATGAAATCAGCACTAACTCTTGACCTTACTGAGTGATCCAGCATCACCTTCTATGTAAAACAAGGTGACTGAACTGAAGAGTCTCTCTGAGGTCTCTTCCATGTTAACAATTCTAAGATTTTTCTCTTAATCTGTCTACTTATAATCCTTCAGAGCTATTTATGTAAGTTTTTCTTGCATTAAAGTGCCCACAGAATTCCTTTAACACATGCCACATCAAATGTTACTTCCTTCAGATGGGAACACTTGTACAACAAAGGGATTTCTAATAAAGTCCAAATTGTGTCCAAGTATTAAGGTATTCTGATTGCTAATGGTAAAGGGTTAGGAGCCCAACAAACCCAAGATTACAGGAATTTGATGTTTATGGGTTTTTTTTTACATGTCAAGGAGCCCAAAGTATTACCTGCCAAGGATCAGAAGTTGGTCAACCAAACATCATTTCCTATCATTCACATCAACATTAACATCCTTCAAGTGTGAAAACATGATACTAAAGTCATAAAGACATTTCAGACCTTCATGAATGAAAGAATTTTAAAGCCAGAGGAAACTTTAGGATTTTTAAGATATATATTCTCTTTTTATGTCTGATACTATCTTTAAGTATTAATCCATATTGTAACAACGGGAGAACTAAGAACAATTTACTTCCCTATAGAAATAGTTGCATTTTTATTATTATAGAAGGTTTGGGGGCTCAAAAGTATCACATAACAGGTATGAATAAATTCATCTTTACTGTCTGTCAAGTCCATATACCTAGTTTTTATTATGTGGCTTTAAAATGTAGTTACATGCGCTTGTAGATGTCTAGATCTAATCTTATAGTAAAGTAGTCATATGACTGATGCCATAAATGAGGTGTGACTCTAAAGTAATATGACTAGTTTTTAAGCAAATATATCAGAACTTAACCATAGATACTAACGAGTCCTTTTTAAAGTACTGAAGTTATCTTGATAATATTCTTACGGGTTCATCTTTATCTCAAAACTCCTGTTTTAGAATTATCTACCTTTGTGTGTGTGTGTGTGTGTGTGTGTGTGTGTGTGTTCATGGTAAAACCTTTTGTTAGGGTGAATTAAATTTGGAGAAACTACCAAAAAGTCAATCAGCTATGCATCAGGGCAAGTATAGCATAAAGTTAGGTAGAATCTAGCTTTGCTTTAAAACCTTTCAACTAGGCTGTATGTTTGAATATTTTCCATTATGAACTGTAGAGAAAAATATCAGGGCTAAATTTAATGAATAAAATGGGAAATCTGTTGGGTAATAGACCGACTCTATAAAATAATGTAAATGAAACAACTAAACTAAGAATTTAAGAGCTATGATGTAGATCTAAATATACAAAGTTACAGAAGAGATGTTCTCAACATGTTTCAAACAATGGCACTACTTTTAGATCAGCTGCGTCATGTTAAAGGGGTGTTCACGCACTTAGATCTCTGCATTCCCACAATCAAATTCTTTATAGAGCATGGAGTCAACTTTATGACTTCCCTCCACTATGAGATGCTAGATCAATGTGTATCCCTGAAGTAGTTCTCTCATCCCTCTACTAAAGTATGCTTTCTGCAAGGACTATGTAGCAAGAATGGAAATTTGATCAAACGTGGAACTGACTGATGCTGGCATTCGGCCCTGAATTCATTTAAATTATGATACCAAATACAGTAGAAAGGGACCAAGACTTATGAATGGATACTTCCTGTCTTTGCACAGCTCTGAACCCCAAGGGGTGCCCTAAACCATAAGTCTTACAACCACCAAATCTACTCTTCCTTTTTTCTGTTCCCTTTTCTCTTTTGGAACCCATCAAATCCTTCATACATAGCTACTTCCCTGAGCCAGTTTTGGTGTAACATTTAAAACTGGAGAATTATGCTGGGAGGTTAGCACCCATTCCATAACAGAACTGTAAAATTGTTCTGAATTCAGAAAAACTATGGTGGTATCATTAAAGGCTTCAGAAGGATAAAAACAATTCCAATTTCCCTTTCAACTCATCAAAAAAAAAAAAAAAAAGGTGGACTACAGCCACCAACACTGTGTGAAGCAATAGCTCTGCCAAAACTGTGAATAATTAACAGATTTGAAAATATAAGTAGCTTAAGCCAATCACACATTTGGCAGAGATAAAAGTTGACTGTGGTAACTTGTTACTACAAGTGCCCTCTTCTTCAAAACCATGATTTCCCACCTGTCCCTCACTAACTACACAGAGTTGATTCTCTGTCTACATTTCCACAAGCTGTGAGGGTGCATCTGAAACCCCAGAGAAGGTAACAGGATATTTACAACATTTTGTACTCAGAGCATTTCAGATAGTTCTATGTAAAAGAAATTTTTTATGATTTAAAATAAATTACCTTATTTCTCCAGGTATATATTCTTCTTTCACCTAGACTAGATGACAAAAAAAATACCTAAATTTCCCCTTTTACTATAATAGAGTGTTTTAAAATTCTACATGGGGACTCTCTCAAAACACAACACCTTTCTTCTTCACACATGCGTAAACATTGGACAAAGCTGGAGTATATTTTAAGAATGAGTGGTGTCACTCATTTAAATGTTCTCCTTAGGGAAAAAAAATTGTACACCAACTTCTATCAAACTCAGAATGCACAAAATGAAAAACCAACAGATTCGTAGTATGTATGAATAACTGGCTACTCACATGTTTCGCTGCTTTCAAAAATCCATTTTAAATTTAAGTATTAGTGGAATAGCTTAGGAAACTTAGTTTATCAGTGTATTTAACCCTATACATATCATTCCTCGAAGCCAAAATGGTACATATTCACCTTTACATGGAATTGTCTTAAAATGATGGGGATTTGTATTATTTTCCAGCCTTTTGTGTGTGTGAAAAATCAGGCTAATTTTTTTCCTACCCACTTTCATTCTCTTTCAACTATTTCTTTTTTTTTTTTTTTTGCTACTTTCACATGATTCTCCTTAATTTTTACTTCCTTAATTACCTGCAGACACATCTTTTTTTCTGTTATTCTTTAAACGAGCTATACTTAGAAGCAAATGCACTGTGTTTCTTTTAAGACATGAAAGAGAGTTTCACCTTTGATAGTATACATCTGTTCCTTTCTATGTTTATGTGATGGTGGTAATAAAAGATTTTTCAAAAATGTCTCATGGCTCAAGATTTTATTTTTTAAATAATTCATAGGCAAGACTTTAACTGGTACAAAAATAATTCTGCTGCTCAGACGTAAAGGAATCATCTTTGATGTTTAATAGCCAGGATTCTATTTCCTACTCATGGTTGCTATTTGAATAATGACACAGTCTAGATGCATGGTAGTTAAGTCTGCAGAACATAGCAAGGTCACTCTAAACTCTAGAGAGCTTTCAGTTCCTCCAATAGTCACTCATGTTAAAATGAGGGCTGATCAGTTTTCCTGTTTGAGGCAAGACACAATGAGTGCCCCAAAACATCCAAATCAGATAAGCAAAATTCTGGGGGTTGGTGCTCCATTCTCTACCTCTTTCCTGCCTAGAAAAAAACCTACTGATCTCTTCTAACTTAGGAAAGGATTAAATAATGATTTAGTAGAAGCTGACATTTATAGGACTCAAAAAAAATGTGTTGGCAGAATACCTGTGGCTATCATGGAATGAGGCCAAAATACCTGAAGGGCTTCTATTGCCCTTGACTTCCGACAGATTTTACCAGAAAGTCAGAAGTAAAACAGGGCTCCAGCTTAGGACCAACAAAGTTACTCAAGGTGTCCTGGGTTAAGCTGGTACATCTCACCCTTCCTTGGCAATCACGGCTCATGCTGATGTTTACACCCAATAGTGATGGCCATTATCTTGGGCTTACGGGCCTCTGTACACAGTCTGTATATGCTGACTTTTAGGAAACTGCAACATTACAGAAACATGCTGATTTTTACCCTTCATGTTGAATGATTCCATTCAATTATTCATTAGACAATAACAACACAAATTATAATAACATAAATCCCATATTTATGGTGAGTCTACCATATGTCAGGCTATTTTACATTCAATATACATACAATATGAAAAATTTTAAACATCTGACTAAGAATTAATAATGACACTGTGGAAGCTTCTTATAAATTAAATATTTAATCCATATTTTTTTTTTAACTCTGCTATTCATTATTTCAAGACTGTTAAATTCTCCTAGTGCTCAAGCTGCATCAACACTTTGAGTCCTGAGGGTCTTACTGGGCGAGCTACAATTTCAGACAACTAAATAATAACCTGGGTGCTAATGAAACTCAGGGTTGCCGAAGGATCATTATTTACAAACAGGGAGCAACTGAGGGACTAAAGGACCAAACACCATCTTCCTGTAGGAAAATGATACTTTGAGCCTGAGTTTAAGTAAACTGGATCCCTGTCCATGCCTCATGTCCTGTTTTTTAAATTGCATATGGCACAGTACGTATTTCATGGCTATGTTTTAGGTAATAGTTCCCTGGTCCACGGCATAGGCCAGGCCAGCAAAGAAATGTGCACATGGGGTAAGAGAGGAAGGAAAGAGGTTCGAGCTTTCATGCATCCTGCTCACTGCTGGAACAATACATCTATACACTCACTGTGCAAATTAATTAAATTCAGTCTTTTAACCACAGGTTTGTTTATGTTGAATAATTCCACAATGAACCTAAGAAAGAGCTTAGAATTGTGCTGCAAACAAAAACACTAGAAACAGTTCAGAGGATTTTGAAAAAAGGAGCCTAAAAAACACCATCTCCACTAACTAATTTCAAAACATCACAGAATGAAATGATAAACAATCTTAATTAAATTATCAGAAAAGTGAGTGTAGTAATTTAATGGCAAAGTTTTATTCAGAATTCCCCTCTTTGAACTGTAAATAAAAAAGAGAGTACCATGTCTAACGCAGAGTTTTTGCAATACAGTGTCACCTGGATTTTAAACACCTGGTCCCAACCTGAAATGACACTAGGGATAGAAATGAGTTCAATAGTAATTGTTAAGTCACTAATCCTTATTATCGTAATGTAACATCAGAATAAAGTCTGAAGTAAATCTTTACAGAAAATAATCCCTACTTTCCTAAGAGTAAATGAGTTCCATTCCCTCCTGTCCACAAGGTCAAGTGGACATTGTTCCAAAGGCTGAAGTCACAGTGCCTCAGAATCTCAAAGTATGAAAAAGCGTTCTCAAAATCACCCTGCGTTCTAAAGTCTTCTCTTTTAGCCGGTGAGGGTACATTTATATGCTGGCAGGTTACAGTTCTAATGGTAACTGGAAAATTCTGTTCTTGGCCATTATCAGTAGCAATAACCAGGAAGCAGCTGAACTAACCAATCTGTTGGACTGTCTTTAGCAATCGCTCCCTGCCTGGATCTTCAGGTATCTTTCCAGGTCTATACCCCACAGACAGTTCCATGCAAACGCACCATTTGAACACTGCAGATACCTTCCTGTTTCATTGATGGAAACACTAAAACATCAGGAGGCTAGGAAACTCACCCCCCAAACACAGAACTTACAAATAGTAGAGCAAAATTTCTGGTCTTCTGATTTCAAGTTAACATACCTTCCCCCAAAGAGCAAGCAAAGGAAGGAGCTTTCTTGGAACTGTCCTTACTGTTTATACCATCATGAATGAATTGAGTCAAAAAAAAGAAACAAAAAATGGAACCTATTGCTGGCTTTCCCCTGGAGACATTATTTAAACATCTAAGTAACATCCTGTGTTAAAAATAATTTGTATCTGTATCATGTAACATACTACTATTTATGTGTACATGAGTATGCATAAGCATATTAGACATTAATATATGAAATATAGTTATTTCAAAGAAATAAAAACATTTTCAAAATGTTTTAATTCATCCAAGGACACAAATAAAATTAGTCATAACTCTTTTCAGATAATTTGGAATCTATTCCTTTGACTCATTTTCAATGATGTTATAAGCAAATTAATGTACCTATCAATTATTACTTATCAGGTAATGAAACCAAAACCAAGAACAGATGGTGATATAAGAGAAAAGACATGCTTTAAGCATCTTAACTGTATTTAAATCCATAATATAAGTCAGTTTGCTCTTTCAACTTAGGGATCATAGAACAGCTAATTAATCACTCAACTGCTAACAAATGTTACTCAGGCTTCACTTGGCAATTACGTGGTCATTCAGAGAATCAAAGGCAATTAAGTAGCTGATCAATGAGCTCTCCTCTTCAATGGGTAACAAAGACTCCCAAGTTTTATCTCCTGTTCTTCTAAATAAACTAGAGAAAACATACATTTTTATCAGCATATTAGGCTGAAAAAACTTGAAACTCCAATATCTTTCAACATTTTAATACAGATTAAATTCCACGTGTTAATGATCATATCTACAATATAACAAAGTATTAAGTATTAGAAACTAGGTTTAGGAAAAAAATCCCTTCACTGAATAAGATAAGGAAAGCAGACCAATAGCTAAGCAATTATTCAGCCTACTGAAAACAGCAGTGTGATGAAACTACCCAGCTCTCTGTTTTTCTAATCTATAAATTATTTTAAATCCCTTGTAAAAAGATTTCCATAGGATTTCAAACAATGGTTTTCAAACACTCAGGTAGAAGAACATTTCTGCTGGCTACTGATACCTTTATGAACTCCTGAGTTAAACCACTTCTGTGGATCACAGAGCGCTTTATAGTTTCCCCAAAGAAAGTGAATCTGTTTGAAATATGAGTATTTAGAAAGTTCGCCTCTCTTGCGGAATGTAGTCAAAGACGAGAGCAGAGTAGAGTGATGGGGTTTCTATACTAAGCGGGCTTTGAAAATTAAAAGCAACGAAGTGTATGTTCTTGTATTATACAGTCACCCTAATAAAAGCAATAAAACACGTCCGGGGGATGCCTGACATGAACAATTTCATAAGCCTGGTATCGATCCCCTGATTCTTTTCAAGGGAGGCTGCTTTGCAGTAACCCGTTCCCTTGTGCACTTCCTATCACCTCACTCTCCTAAGCCTTGAACTACATAAAGGAGAGCCTGTAACTTCATGTTTTGTGACAATTTATTGTAATTTATGTCCTATTATAAAGTTTATATATATAGTCAGAACTAATGCAAGTGCATGAGGAAAGCAGATATAATGAAGCAACATCTCAGAGTTGACAGGGAAACTGGACTTGGAATTGGCAGCCAGGCTAGATTTTAGTCTCCCTTCCAGGCTAAGTTAGCATAAAAAATAGACAGTGTCTGTGAAAGTGTCTCAAGAACAACACAAGACTACCCAAATATTAGAAATTATAAACCAGAGAGTAAAAACACCTACATCTGCCATCTTCCCAATACTCAACACTTTGTTTCCTTGATCCAGTACTTAAAGAGCCATCAGATTAATGAATTAAGTAAAATCAGAATTACATAATGTTAGTTGAGATGTTTTTCCCTACCGTAAAGCACTAATGTAAAGAGGGAAAGCCTATGCCCTCATTTCATACTAATTCCTTGTATTAATATAAAAACCTGAATGTGTTCTAAACTTCTACGCATCTGGCAAGAAGCTCAAGTTGACCTTCTGGATCTTATATTTGCCTTACCTAACATCTGGAGCATGATAATTTTTTTTTTACCTTTTATACCTTCATTTTGACAGCTTGAATTGTTTTTGTTTTTGCTGTGAAATATCTATAAAAACAAAACTGAAACAGCTCAGTTGCTTTCTGTGTGTTGCACTCTGCAGTATTTCACTAATATGGAAATCTTTTCATTATTTCTGACAAAGGTACTAAATCAGTCTTTGCTTTCATGATCACTCATCATCAAATATTTATGGGAAGCTATTATATGCCAGGCGCCACACTAGAAACTGGTCATACAAAGATTAAGATGAATATATATATTCTTACTGGTTTATGGCATAAAATTATCAGCAGAGTCAGGATGAGTTTAGATGACTTCAAGAACAAAGGAAGAAGGGTTGATAGTACAGTACAGCCTTAATGTTTGACACCAAAATATAGATGGCATTTATCATCTACAAAATGACCCTTCACACCACTTACTGGGGGCATCATACTGAAGAGAATGAGACAGGTCTGGTTCCCTTTGAAATGGAAGAGATTTCCCACTGTCTTATGAGGAAGTAGTTTCCCTTAGTTAATGTGTAGGAAAGTAGTACATTGGCTTAAGAAAATATTGAGGGCAATTAATAATTCTAAAACAATCCATAGAAACTTTGGGGTTATGGTAGACATCTAAAATAGTTATAGAGCTTGCAGTATCTTCAGGATACAAATAGAACAGATAACTTTAAAACAAACACAATTTGCATTTTAGTTAAGCTTTGTACCATTTTTCCTTATAAATCCTAAATACCTCTATTCAACCTGAGTCTTAGCAAACAAAGAAAGAAAATCTATTTTGAATTTCAAAAACTTTTGTAAACAATCTGGGCCTCCAGGAGATGCTTTAAAAATACCTGTTAGATGAAACTGAATGTTTAGATTTCTCACTGAAGTCATAAAATGATACAGATGATGGAAGAAGCTGAACTGATATTCAAACTCCCAACATTACACTGACCTCAGGTTTGTCACTATTGCAAAATTAAATGGAGAATTTGATCAGCTCTATTTAGTGAGTCAGTATAATGAATATATCTGAACAATCCTGAATCCATTTTATTACCAGCATGTGTGTTTGCCAAAACAAAAACACATCTTCTATTTTGATATTTTGTCTTTTCTTTAGATTCATAACACTGTTAAGAATTTATATGTGAAGAAAAATACAACTAAACTAATTTATTTGACATAATATTAAACCTACAAAGAAAACAGTCTGGGGTGAAATCTGAACATATGAGGAATCATCTTATAATACTTTTATACTACCTACTTTTATACAGATGAGAGGATGAGAGGATTTTAAATATGTAGCAGAAACTCCTGAAAGTATCACTATAACATTACTTTATATGGATAAATGTTTTCTTATAATTAAACTTATAATCATGCCAAGAGTGTATCTCCTTACATATTGACTCACAATTTACTAAAGTCATTTTTTGATGAATATGTAGTGTATCTGCAAAGCATACAGTGAGATTCTACACTATGGAATAGATCACTTTAACAAAATCGAACGTCACCTGTAATGTAGAGGTAAATCACGTTATTTCTGCTTATTTATTTTAAAGAATAAATAAGCTTTTACCTTCTGTACTGAATTTTATGCACCTGAAATGGTAGAGCATCAGTAATCTGGAGATTTACTTTTCAGAATTAACTCAACCATGGATTTTAGTTGACTATTCTTAAAACAAAAATCCCCATTTCCCATTTACCAGAAGGTTGTAAGGTGCTCCACCAGCAATGGTCTTGTTGGGACTGAATATTCATATATGCTGGTGTGTTTTTTTTGTTTATTGTTTTTTGTTTTTTGTTTTTTCTGTACGTGGGCCTCTCACTGCCGTGGCCTCTCCTGTTGCGGAGCGCAGGCTCAGCGGCCATGGCTCACAGGCTCAGCCGCTCCACGGCATGTGGGATCCTCCCGGACCGGGGCACGAACCCGCGTCCCCTGCACCGGCAGGTGGACTCTCAACCACTGCGCCACCAGGGAAGCCCACTGGTGTGTTTTTACTGGAGGCAACACAGTGCACCTGATTCGAACCTCAGTTCTGTCACTCACCAGCTGGGCGATGTCCGGCCAAGTTACTTAACATCTCTGTTCCTCCGTTTCTTCTGACGATATCAGTATGCACCTCACAGGCATGACATGACATGACATTCTTCAGAATATTAGCAATACATCTCACAAAGGTGCTAAGAGGTTTAAGTGAAAAGTTCTTAGGAAAAGGTCTCACATGTAGAAGCTCTAAAATAAAATTTTTTTTAAATGTGCATATCACTTATATAGGACCAAAATCTGAGCCTGAATAATGAAGAATATAGTTATAAATAGTTCAAGACTTATATAAGTCTAAACACATCCTTGAAATTCATATGACAATAAAGCTAATGATGATTATTAGTTTCAGAGGATGTCTTTGACATTTCTTTTTTTAAAATTGAAGTACAGTTGATTGCCCTTGACATTTCTTGAATGAAGAAAAATCACATATACTATCAACCAAACTATTGTTTGATTCCATGATAAAATTATTTTTCCAAAGTGTTTTGCTTAGTGCCCAAACATACACTCTCACTGACTAAGCCATTCAGTATTAAGATAAAAAACCACAATGTTCAGTATTTTGACCAAAAAAATGGCAGAAATCCCTTCTCCCTATCATTTAGATATGTTACAATGAAAAAAAATGTTTTCTTCCATAAAACGATAATGACCTAAAATCCCTAATGGGAAGACCAACAGAACACGTGGTTTGCATTTGCCCACGTTCTACAGCAATCCACTCTCCACTGCATGGCCTCTAGCATCTCAGCAGGTTTGCCTGGGAAACATACTGGTCTGCCTCAACTAGAAAAAACATAAAACATCATCGTGACTGTTGTTTCATTCATTTTATAAGAATAATTCAGTTGTCTTATATCCAGAAACACAGTCTTTATAACATGTTCTGTACTGACATTTTTATACCATTTTTCTTTAAGTGTCATATATTTCAATTGGCTTTAGAGTTAAGAGTTATTGCTCAAAAGTCACTGCTTCCCTTATGGAATCTAGGGAATTTGGATCAATGTGTAAGTGGTATTAAGAACACATGCACACTGTTTAAGGATTTAGAACTTATCATTGGTCTGGAGATATTCAAACACCTAATCTATTTCCATTTGAAAGGGAAAAGAAAGAGGATTCTCTAATAATGTTTTAATGTCACTTTTCTTAGAATTATAGTCAGTCATTCAAGACCAAGCAATATTCTTGCCTACTATATATAACATATATATATATATATTCCCCAAAGATCACATGTACTTTTTTTTTTTTTTTTTTTTTTTTTTTTTTGCGGTATGCAGGCCTCTCACTGTTGTGGCCTCTCCCGTTGCAGAGCACAGGCTCTGGACACGCAGGCTCAGCGGCCATGGCCCACAGGCCCAGCCACTCCGCGGCATGTGGGATCCTCCCGGACCAGGGCACGAACCCGCATCCCCTGCATCAGCAGGCGGACTCTCAACCACTGCGCCACCAGGGAAGCCCCACATGTACTTTTATTAAACATTGTTTTCCAACTTTGCATCCGAAGTCTAGGATTAATTTTAATCATATTAGAAAAAATAGTAGAGTAGGGTAGAAGAGTGGTTAGTTCAACTACTTGTACTAACTTGAAAGTTAATCATCTGTTCAGTGTTCAGGGCTCAATATGTGAAAATGAACGACCAAAATGACCTAACAAAACTCTCCAGTGTTTTAAAGCTACATGTGCACAATAGCAACTTATTTTAATTATTAATCATATACTTACATTATAATACCCGTAAATAATTGAAGCTATGATTAACTTTCTTACAAACAGTTCATGAATAGGCATGAGTATAGAGGTCATCAGTGTATAGGAATCATCCCCATCTTTGGGTATTCTCTCTTTCCTCTGGCAGAAAGAAAGCAAGAAAACATTTCTAACTACATGACAAGTTTAAGCCTTGTCCAGTGTTCCCAAATGTCAGAGATCAGAAACTGTTTTGTCCTGCCAATCTAACCTGACAGTTAAGAGTTCACTGTAAATGGCTTTTGTGATTTGCATCATGTAATTTAAAATTGTCACTATTCAGTAATTAAAAGGGAAAGAAAGGTCTGGGGTTTGGTATTAAAATTTTGACAGAGACAAATATATTGTTTGACAAATATGTTTAGCAACTTTTCCAGGAAAAAACAATAAACCAAAAACCCAACATAGTTCTGAGAATTATATTAAAGACTAGCCCATTATAACTTTGCAAAAGGAAGTTTCTTCACCACAAACCGAATACATTCCTCTAAATGTACACGGTCTCATGAATTATAGAGATGTTCTCTACTATGTACCACTAGCCACCACAAGCTCATAGACAGTGACAGTGAAAAAGGAAGGAAGGAAGGAAGGAAGGAAGAAAGGAAGGAAGGAAGAGAGAAAGCAAGAAAGGGAGAGAGAGAAAGGGAGGGAGGGAGGAAGATTGATTTAACTGGCTTCATCTTACAAGCTTACGGTTTTCCGGGCACATTTCTCGGACTGTACCATGCCCACTGAGCTGATGCAACGACCAGTTTGCTGATTTACTCTGCATATTCTAGAGTTGATTCAAACTCCAGGCTTGCTGTGATCTCAAAAGGGGAGCCATGCTCCGATCAGCTGCAAAAAGGCCCCGGGGACAAGCACTGCTGTAAACCAGTAGGAGCTCTACCCTGGAATCAACAGTAGCACACACGGGCTAGATGAGCTCATTACCCTGCTTGAGGCAGACCTGGGGAAGGCTTTCTCTACGACTCCCCTCAGCAGTGCCATTTTCTCAGGTCTGAGCCTGTGCATAAAGAACAAGAGCCAAGTGTGTCCAGCCCCTCTGTTTAACCTGCTAGCGTTAGTCCACAACAGAGTTCCAGGCAACAAGAAAGGCTTGAGGCCAGGGCTGGGAAATGCGGATTCACGTACAGCCACCATGGAGCTGCATACCTTTTAGCCTAAATGGACCGAAGCAAAGACAAAGGCCAAAGACATATGAGAAATTGAATACATGACAAAAATGCCGTTAGGGAAAATGTTAGACACCTTAGTCAAAAACAAATCATTAGAGAGTCAAATATTTTGAAGTAAAAAATAAAGTAGAAAGTACTTGAATTCTAAAGCGGGGAAGGCCTTTCAAAGTATAACACAAAGCTCTCTCTAAAGGTCTGAATTTCCCAAGCCAGCAACTGGGTCTCTGCACTCCTAGGACTCGCTCACTTTATCTGGACTAATCTCCAAGTCTGTCTGTCCCATCCTGCAACTTTAACCGGACTACACAGAAAGACATCTCAGGATATGAGAGCAGTGGCCTCTGGACACCATCCTAGAAAGACATTGGCAACAAAATACAAAAGTTCAAGTTACTCTTTAGAAGTCCTAAAATAATTTTACTTAAAGTAAGTGCCAAGTGACACTGTGATTTAGGACACTCTTCATACACATTTCTTTTGCCAAAGAGATCAAAACGTTTTGCTATAACATCCTATAAAAATTAGTAAAAATGAATAATTTTTAAAGTTTCATTGGAAATGTTCCCAAACCATGAGTGCAATCAGAATTGTACTGATGCCACTACAATGAGACTAAAATGGTTAGGTGCTCTTTACAATGCCCCTAGGGCTGTAGTTATAAGTTATCCTCAACCCCAACCTCTGATGTGAAAAACAATCTGTGAACACTGATAATCTTCCCTGATTAAAGGGCTAAATCTTATCTTATGGAAACCCCCCAAAATGTTTGCTGTCATATGTCATTTATTATATGTAAGAAATGCACGTCAGTGCAGAAATTCCCACTACAGGTTTTCTTAACTGGAAAGCCATATTCCCTCTCATTCGGACATATCTGATAAAGACACCAACTGTGCATGGTCTATAGTCCCATGTGAGGAGCAAGTAGGAAAAGGCAAAGCAGTGAGTATTTGCAACAAGTTAAATCTCCACATTTTAACTAACCACTTGGGAAGAGTTGATAAGGTCATGACATATCTAGAAAAACTATAAGCTGATTTGGAACAACAGATAATATATGGCAAGCTAGTCCTAGCCTTTAGTAGTGTTAAGAATCTGGATTTTCTCCCTGGAAGAAAGAGTATGAATGATGTCCTCAGATTTGTATTTTAAGATATTAACTTGTAAATTTACTTTTAAATAAAAACATCATTCAGGGAAAATATCTAAACATGAAATGAAACGTACACTATTAAACCTTCTATTACTAACTAGCCACATTTTGTAAAATAAAATCTTGTACAGATAGTTAGCATTTACTATACCTCTGACAACACACCAAGTGCTTCCTTCACAAGACAGTTCACAGACAATGAAAGGCAGTGTCCCAATACACACCTCATAGGTTTGTTGTGAGAATTAAAAATAGTTATTCTGTGAAAAACAGAACAACGTCTTAGACATTGGAAACACTCAGTATTAGTTCCCAGTATCTCATTTAATCCTCTCAACAAACACTGACGGCCAAGAGATATCGAATAACTTGCCTAAAGTAACATCACCTTACTCCAGAGCCTATGCTCCTAACCCCACTCTTCCTGAATATAAATAAGTAGTATATAGGCTCCTTCCTCTCTTTCTCTTGCTCTCTCACCATACAGTCTATATACACAGAACAGTCTGTATATGAATGACATATATTTATATATTACACACATATAAATGCTGGAAGAAAATGCCTGCTGAGTGGTGGGATTACATATTTTTATAGCTTCACTTACCATATTTTCTACACATAACATGTGTTTCTTTCATAATCATTTATTTTTCAAAGATCTTCAAAAAACTTAAATCATGAAAACCTTAAGAAATTTTAAGTGCCTCATATTATCTACCATCAATATCAGCAAAGATTCTTTTTTAGTAAAAGCTATTATTATAGCAAATTATTCCTTTAAGCACTGAAAGGTGTCCTAGTAGATAAAAGGAGTTTGTCTTACACCATTCCAGATGTCCTAATTTCTCATGGGTCAACAGCATAACAACTGCTTTTAATATTATTTGGAAACATCCACAGGGTACCCTAGAATGTGGACCAAAGACAGGTCAGTCCCTGCTCTACGCAGAGAAGGGAGGGGGCATTTTTAAAACATCAGTTAAAAGGGTAAAAGTTTCCTCTGATACAGAAATTTAAGAGAGAGCTCAGGGTATCAAGGGAGACACCCAGCTCGGGTCTTCAGTCTAGTTCAACAACCATACCCTGAAGGCCAACTTCTAGCAACGGTGGGTCTTTCTAGAACATGTGAGGCAAGGAGATAAAGCACTCTTAAGAATAGCAAGAGGAATCTGGCCAAAGAGGATTTGAACTCCTCTCTGCTCTAGGGCCCTGGCAGCCTTTCTGTTAGTTTGTAGAGGGGAAAAAGTAGAGGAATTTTAAATAGATAGTGAGTATGGCTAACTAGGGAAGTAAGAGCCAGTTCGCTCTTAGTAGTTGTTTTCTGGAGTATAAAAGGAAGAGAATTTCAAAAACACAGACATATATACACTACCAAATGTAAAACAGATAGCTAGTGGGAAGCAGCCACATAGCACAGGGAAATCAGCTCGGTGCTTTGTGACCACCTAGAGGGGTGGGATAGGGAGGGTGGGAGGGAGACGCAAGAGGGAGGAGATATGGGGATATATGTATACGTATAGCTGATTCACTTTGTTATATAGCAGAAACTAACACACCATTGTAAAGCAATTATAGTCCAATAAAGATGTTAAAAAAAATAAAAGAAATAAAAAGAAATAAATAAAAAGAAATAGAACCACAAAAAACGGTATCTTCTTTTTTTAAAAAAAATCTTTTCCACTATGGTTTGTTACAGGATATTGAATATGTTCCCTGAAGCATGGTATCTTCTTACTCCCCTTTTCCTGTGTCACCAAAATCAAAATAAAATTAAATAAGTGCACATACAGGTTTCCTTTCTAAGAGACTAAGAAGGTGAGGGTATCTTTGATGTTCAATGAAAAATCAGGTGAGCCCCCAAAGACTCCCTGTTTCAGGTATGGGGAGAAAACAATTTAATTGGAAGGAAAAACTGAAGAAAGCTTTTTACTGCTTTAAAAATCATTTTATGAAAAAATATTACCTATTTAGTAAAGATACAGGGTGGAAAAGGAAAGAAAAAAAGAACTAGCAATAAATGTATTTCCTTTGAACAAATTAATACTAATATTGTTTCTTAAATGTGCATATAGTAGTCTACTGTCAAATTAGATAACACGATTTATATTATTATTCAAGGAAGAATTCCCTATCAGGAGGCCCATATTTCAATGCAGAAAGGATTACATTATGTGTCAAGGAAAACAAACTACTCTTTGAAAAACAGAAAAGTTGACCTTGGCAAACAGTTAGTGAAATTGTTCCCTACTTGATTTCCCTTACATGCAATGTGTGGGAGAGCACATATTTAGTGCTGCTTTGTGGCATTGTTTCAAAAGAACTCTCAGTATTGTACCCAGAAATGAGTAGGGAACATCTAGAAAATAGTTCACATTACAGTGTTGGGAAGTGATTGAATTCTTGTTTCCATGCTTTATGTTAGGTAGTAACAAAGATTTTGGCGGTAATTAGGTACTGGCTTAATGCATGTTTATCTTTTTCCCTTGATCAACCATAGTCATTTTTTCCATAACCAGAGACAAATAATAAGCTTTCATTCTTTGTTAAAATTCTAAAATTGTGTAACCATCTCCCATGTTACTAGGATGCTATTACTTTATCATTCAGCTTTGTTTCAAGTGACATTGCCACTTTTTTAATATAGAGTGTGCAATTCCGTTAAGGCAAAATCTGATACCCTCATGTATCTCTGTGTCTTTGTCTATGGATTACTCAATCTATCTCAACAGATTTACTTATCCTAACTCTTTTCATTGTCTTTATCCCTCTGGCTCCCAATCTCACTACTGTTCTTGGTATTATCATTTTACGGGATAAGAATAACATAATAATAATGACAACAAATACCTTTTGAGTTCAAGTGACTTTTTGAAGCAAGTTTTGCATGTTATGTCATTCAATTCTCTCAGCAACACTGTAAATTAGATAACACCATTATCCATGCTGCCAATGAGGACACCAGGACTCAGAGAGACTGACTATGACTTGCCGATGTCACAAAGCTCTTAATGGGTGGATGAAGGACATTTCTTTCGGATGCACAGTGCTGACGGATCCTCCATGATGGCAAATTGCTCTGTGTTGTTGTTTAGTCTCCTTCATGGTTTACATGAAGGATGAGAAATCACACCACTGCTAACCAACCAAGACTAGCTGGTGAACAATTCTACCGTTCGGGGAAAAACTTAATTGAAAAACACAATGGAATTTTTCATACTAAATGTCCTTCGCTTTTGTCACTCCCTACTTAAAATCTACCATAAAGCTCCATCTTTTTCGATTTACTGAGAAATGAGTCAGCCTGGATTACAAGAGATTACCAAGAGATTGTTCAGTAAAGATGACAGACTGTAAAAGAATGCAAAATAGAAGATGAAAACAGAATTTTTTTCAAAATTACAAAACAAGTCTGTGTTTGAGTGTGTCTATGATCAAAATATGTTATTAAATGACTGGATCAAGGTATTATGAATGGCAATGCTTCAGCTTCTGAACTATCAGTGTGGATCATCAACAACAAATGCAACCAAAGCAATCGGTGCTGATTGCTTTGAGAAAAGGCATTTGATAAAAGAAAAAAAAATGATAAAAACAGTACCATGAACCATTTTACCTCCTGTGAATAGAGATACAGCCTTGTATCTCTAAAAGATAATGTGCAGTAAAAGTTTAGTAATTACCTGGCATTTCCTCTCTTTGATGGTCTCTGTCTTCTGTAATTTCCTCTACCACAATTTTTAAATAAATTTTTAAAAATGATTATCTGGTAAAAATCCCCACTCTTCCCCTACTCCATAGTTTCTCAGTACTAGCAAAACTTCCACATGGTCTTTAAGATTCTTATCCAGTTTCATAGTTAGTGGTCAAGTGATCTATCTGATAAGAGGACAGCAAGTTCATGAATAGAGCTTGTTCCTTTACTTTTGGCCACTACACCATTTGACACTTTCCTACATAAAGCAAGGGATCTAGACAACAAGCAACCCAGTAGGTCTGGAATTACGTCTTCTTGGACATCACCATGGAGAAAGAAGGCAAAACTAGAGAAAACCAGACTCTAGTCCTCAGCCCCAGTCAGGAAGGCCAAGAAAGCAATGACAGAGCAAATTCACATCAATCCTCCACCATATTTCTCAGCTCTTCTCTCATTCAGACTTGGTATTTAAATATTTTTTTTAATTTTATTAATTTATTTTCATCTATATTTTATAAATTCAAAATCTTGTTTTGCGGAATATTTACTTTTCCTAAACTAAACACATCTAGAAGTGACCCCCAGTACAGCATTTTGGGGATCTCCATTATGTCCTCCAACCTCTGAAAAAGCTACCAAAGTACCCACATGATCCTTCTTTGACAGAACCAAAGGTTTTTGTGTTAAAATCCAAATGTAAAAGCAAAGTAAAAAGGAGCTAAAGTGTAGAAAGACTACCCATTACTCTCACAGCGTTGTGGCTCCTTCCGCTCCTGGTCCCTTTATTCTCCTCCTTTCCCTCTCGCCCCTGGTCTCAGCTCGTACCACCACAAACTCTTTCTTTGGGCTTTTATAAATATTCATTTTGTACTTACCACTCACCAAGCAACTTGTTAGAACTGGGGAATTTAGGATGAATAGGACAAATATGTCCAGCCTTAAGAATTCAAGTCAAGAAGATAAGACTTAAAACTGGACAAATAGCTACAAAGCAGTGTGATGAGTGGGGGGAGGGGGGGAGAGGAGAAGGAGGTCCTACTTCCCCAGAGATTGGGAAGGCCTTGCTGGGAAGTAAATCCTTAAAGGAGACTCAAAGCATGAATACAGTCCTGCCACGTAGGCCGGGGAAAACATGTCCAAATAAATTAGCTTTTAGAGCAAATATCAACACAAGGGGGAGCAGGGTGATTACTCAAGAAAGCATAATAATTTTATAAATACGGAACATTTAACTGGATAATTTAATATGAATTGAGTTGGAAGGCAGCATGGGAGTAAGGGAGGAGACAGTTTCTACTTAAAGCTTTTATTGTCTGTGTTTTACCAGAATGGCTCTTTCGGGTGATGATTATTACCTGTTCTAAGTGTACAGCTTAGGGGATATTGCAGATGGGTCAACTTCTCCACTTAAAACAGAAATTCAAGAACAGGTGTTTTGTGTGATACTTGCTCCCCAGTTACAGAGGTTGTGACAACCACAAAATTCCCCAAAGCTTTGCTCCTTACTAGTGAAATCAAGTCCCCCACTATACCTTCTTGTTTCCTCAAAAATTACACAATCTCTGACAATTATTTCCAAGAGATAAAGGATGAGTATGCGTCTGTGTGTCTGTGTGAGAGAGAGACAGAGACAGATTCAGAGACAGAGGAGAGAGTTAAAATGAGAGAATAAAAGGAAATCAGATCTATCACCAAGCTTTAAGTCTATTGAGGTAAGTTAGCTTTTATTCCCCTGATAATATAGATTAACTTCTCTAAATGATTTAATTTAATGCTTTTAACAAGAAGATTAAGCCATATGAAGCCTTCATAGTAGAGGGGAAAAGCTTATGGATTTATTCTATATTTTTATTCTTGCCTGTTTTTAGTAAAAATAAACTTGCAAAACCTCTTTAGAAAAGGCATTTTTTAGCCTTACAATGCACATTTTTAGCTGATATTGCTTACAAGGAGCTATCTACCAAAACCCTATACATTCATTCCTCAATAAAACTACTTAAAAATTGAGGATTAAGAATGTGAGAATCTTGATCAAATATTGCCAAGACTGTGCCTCTGATGTGGGCTGAGACAGGATCTGCCTGCTAACTAAACCTGTACTGGTAAATATCTCAACACAATAGTTTAAGTGCTAACTGCTTATTTTTTTTTTTTTTTTTTTTTTTGCGGTATGCGGGCCTCTCACTGTTGTGGCCTCCCCCGTTGCGGAGCACAGGCTCCGGATGCGCAGGCCCAGCGGCCATGGCTCACGGGCCCAGCCGCTCCGCGGCATATGGGATCCTCCCAGACCGGGGCACGAACCCGTATCCCCTGCATCGGCAGGCGGACTCTCAACCACTGCGCCACCAGGGAGGCCCCTGCTAACTGCTTATTTTTATATTTTTCATCTGACAAAAAATTGCAAATTTATTTTATTCCAAAAGATTGAACATTGGCCAGACTGCTCTGGCTAATGATGGGATTTCTTGATGATGGACACGGATTTTTACTGAGAGCATAGCTTTAGACTTAATCTTAACTATAAAAGACTACTTCAGTACTGTGCTTCTGAAAATCATCATTGTTAATCACAAAATGGGAATGTCTAGGACACATTTAAGTAAAGAAAAACACTCTTAATTCTTTTGCTGTGATGATAGATATATACATAATGTATGTTATACATTCCTTGAGGACCAGTGCTGTACTAAATGTACTTACTATAGAGAGAATAAAAGACTTTGGAAATGACATAGATTCAAAGTCCTTTTACTAATTCCTCTGAGATCATTCAAGGGCTTGGAAGGGGAGGCGGGTGAAAGCAAGGATAGAAAGGAGACAGATATTAGTGCCTGTTGTAATTACTATGTTCCCCCTGGTCTGAAATGCTAAAAATGAATGTTTCCTCTATCACAAGGATATAAACCTTTCTCACTGCAAAGCTATTAGCATTTATAATGCACATGTCTGAAAATCATGGCTTCTCTGTCATTCTTTTGAGAACTTTAGGGACTTGGGTTACTATAGTCTTGAATTATAGCCAGAGCATAATCTGTGGCCCTCTAGTTTTCCAGCATATGTTTAAAAATCAGTTTAAGCAATTTTACTCATATTTAATGGCTCAGTCTTTCCCAACAAATTAAAATGTTTGCATAGTCTTGACTCTGGAAAAAACTGCTATATGATTTGCAAAAGAGAAGATACATTAATATACTTCATCAACTGCTCACATTTCTATCAATGAGATGATTTTAAATTGTAATTCTAAATTTATTAATGTAGTATTTCTCTAAAAATAAACAACTTCTCAGAAGTCAAAACATATATAAACTCTTGATCTGCTTACACCATTCTAGGGCATATAAAATTACAAGAAAATGAATGACATTAATTTGGACGTTTTGTACAAATACATTTCCTCCTGTATTTTGGGGACAGAAATTTTACCTTAACACACACTCTACATTTTTTCTCTGATTTCGGTTCTTTTATCACAGAGGTAGAATAGAACAAGAAATGTTACTGCTCTTATTCAGTTTTATTTCAATCTGTGTCAATTTAGCATATTTTAAATAGTCTATATAATTTTTTAAAATAAAAGGACCATTCTAATGTTAATTTGGATCAACCTTCCAAACATATGATTCTAGGTTTCTAAAAGGGGCCCTCTTGAGGGGGCATTTTTAAAGTGAACAACAACAAAAAAAAGCACCCTGAGGCTGCCCAATTCACATTTAACCTACTTACATGAAAAAGGAACTGCTTTGGTTAAGAATAAACTTCCACAAGCTCAGGTTCAAGCTAAATACGCAGGCGTATTAGTGAGGAAATGAGACAGCAAATAGTAACTCCTTTCATACTAGTAAAAGAATACTGTACTTATTTTAAAACAGCTGGCAGAAATTCTCATGTTAATTAAATTACATTTACTGAAATAACATTTTCATAATTAAAAAAAATAACCCATTTCTCCCAAAGAGCTAGCAAAATATAATCACAGTAACTTAAAATGGGCAAAGGAGTAATAAGATTGTTAGAATAAAAATGACTAATTTGGATTATGATTGTGCATTAGTTCAGTGGTTTTCAGTGATTCAGAAGCCATTACTATCCTCTGTTGCCATGTAAAGTTAACACAAAGTAGGTAGCAAGTTTTGTTATTAATGATTTTGTAGAAGTAACTTAGTACAAGTTTCATATCTTATTATATTTTTACTACTTGCATGTTAGCCTAAAGCTATTATCATTGGATCTCTTCCTTTTACATACGACGAAACTGAGTCCAGAAAAGTTCAATGTCTTGTTCTTAACCATTTGGCTAGTTAGTTATAAAGACTAGTTCTGGAACTTGGCAGCTTTCCACTGCACAGCTCTGTCACAGAGCCGAAACATTTATACCTTCATAGATGACAGAAGGAAAAAGAGAGAAAGTGGTGCACATCTATATGAATTACGGTAGAAACAAAATTCCATAACACGCTAAGGTTCAGTTTCTTTCACTCCTGGTTCCCTCCTTCTAAAAGTTCACATGAGAATCAAAGTTCATGTTCCAGAAAAACAAAATTTGTTGAATAATCAGGTTAAGTCTCATGTACTGACAAAACCAATGAGTGAATAATATGTTTCCATGGTTTACCAATGACAGCTTGAGTAATAGCAAAATTTTCCACACACAAAATAATTCTGAACGCTAAATTCCTCCTAATAGAAAAATGATGGCCAAATCGGTCAAATGATAAACTTCCGTGGTGGAAGCTACACAGGAAAAAGAAGGAACATTTAACTGAAGAGGGAAAGGATACCAAAACATGGGGAACAACACACTTCCTTCTTGGATATTACTGAATGCCAGTCTTATGAAGAGTAGAAAGCATTATATGGTATAGCTATGCCAAATAACGTTTCTACCATTTAGAAAAAAACTCACAATAGTTTTATACATGTGCTGCTGGATAATTTATGAACAAATATGTCATGGCTGAAGCCTAGACAAGTAGGAAGTCTGCTTCACTTGTACAAAAGGAACACCAGTGAGCTTTCATTAGCATCCTTCTCCATTATTAGGTCAAATCAAAGTACAAATGAGTGAGCAACCACACAACAACAGCTGTTTGAGAACAGATTAATAATGTTTTAAATGCTTACAATCTTTACTAGTTGCAGCACAAAAGTCAAAAAACAAATACAAGTTAAATCCCATAATACTGAATGTTTGTGACAGTGACTAACAAAAGGAGCCCCTGTTCTTTACTAATTATGGATTGCCTGTCATCCCCCCTCAAATTATATGTCTCATAGCTCAATTAAATAGCCCCACAAATTCTTTGCATTTCAAACCTGCCCCAAGATTCTTTCAGTAACAATCTACTATTTTTTCTGCTCTGTGTAATGTGGAAGTGAACCACTGTATGAATATCATTTAAACTCAGAGGGCCCAGGTACCTTTAAGAAAAAACAACAACAAAAATTCCCCCCAACAGTCTAATTTGCAAATTAATTTCCCTGTTCATTGTCAGTTACTCTCAACTTAGAAGCTTGTGGGTCAAACTCATTATGACCAAAAGCTCAGTATAACTAAAATGCAACAAATTTAATGTTAATAAAAATAATGCACCACATTTCATAGAATTAAACCCCAAATGGTAAACACCAATATTATGCAAACTGTGTCCCACAGATCACTAATGTGCCTGGAAATATTAGTAGATATTGGGGTAGGGGAGGATAGGGTTCCAGAAAAAGTGAGCTAAACCAAGCTGAACAAGTGCCTTCTCTGCAGACCCTCTTGGTAACTCGTAATCTCACCGCAGACCCAAAAGGAGGGGGGTCTGGTGTACTATCATTGTCTGAACTTACTTAAGCACAGAAAACCAAATTTCCTGAAATTCCTCTTCATTTGCGGAAAAGAAAAAAAATCTTCAGGATATAGTTTAGCTAATGTTCCAATTTAAAACTACAATAATAACAAACGTAACACATTATTATTTCTAAACACACTCCCTCCTTCTAAAGGCACTGTGGAAAACTGGAGCTTACGGTTTCCACAAGCTTGGTTGTCCCAATGTTACTCTTTGTCAGTGGTGCAGATAAGAATTCACTCCAAGGATCAGGCTCCCAAAAATGGAGATGCTTCTCTCCTATTAAAAACTCTATCCCTGATTAGAACTGTTGGCACAAGTTTAAAAATTTAAGACTTTATTTTACCTATTTAACTTGCATATCTGCCACACTAAAGATTTTCCATATATCTTTCTCTGATGGAAAATGGCATTTCTCTCCTTGACTTTCCAAGAAATAAAATCATATCTGTCATTTATTTTCTAGTAGGAAAAGGTATAATTACAATAATTATTATATACAATTATTATATATAAAATAAGTAATCTATGTAAACTGCAGAAAGTAACTCATGAATATTAGACCTTATAAATGGAAACAATAATGGAGTGAGTTCATATATGCAAAGCTCTTTTAACCATTCCTGACACATAGAAAGTGATATAGAAATGTTTGACATTATTCCTGAGAACAGACTAATAACGTTTTAAATGCTTACAATCTTAACTAGTTGCAGTACAAAAATCAAATAACAAATACAAGTCAAATCCCATAATACTGAGTATTTGTGACAGTGACTAACAAAAAGACCCCCTGAATTTACTAATTTACACAGGACCTCATTCTTGCATATTTAGCATTCACACAGGTTTCTTAAAGACCTCTGGATTTTATCATTAATTTAGTGAAACATATTCCCTAACACTGAAGAGTGAAAATAATTTTTTGAAGGTAGAAAAAACATGATATTTTCCCCACTGTCCAGGAAGAAATATTCTCTATGATAGGTTATGGGGCACAGAATTGAATATAACATAGTCTCAGCACCCACAGAGCTTCCACAGAGGTCTGACTGGAGAGATGGTTATAACGGAGGAAAAGGCAGAGAATGAAAAAGACAAGGAGTGGGGAGGAGAGGAGGAGAAAGAGGAAGACGAAGAGAAGAAAGGAGGAGGAGGAGAAAAAGGAGAGGAAAGGAGGAAAAGGGAAAGAAGAGGAAGAAAGAGGAAGAGTGAAAAGAAAACCAACTTTTCTGAAAACTTACTCTTGTGTACCAGGCATTCTAAGTGTTTGCAAATTTTTGTTCATTTAATCTTTACAACAACCCGATATGCTGGGTAATATTACATCTGTTTTAAAGATCAGGAAACTTAGGCACAGACAGGTGAGGTTAACTTGCTACCATCATGATGTGACTGCTGGAACCCAGCCAGCCTGACTGTGGACCCTAGGTTTGTGACCACTTCACCAACAATGACTATATTCCCTACTGTCCGAAGGTTAGGATAAGGTATTTACAGGCAGCTGGGGCCCAGAAGAAGTGCTTCGAACTCAAGCTGGGTCTGGTGAGGCTGGAAAGACTTCTGGAAGGGGTGATATGTGAAGAGTTTGCAGAAGGCAGCCAGGTAAGGCAAAAAGGGGGCAGCTGAGGCAGGGAGAGTAGCCCATGTTGTGTCATGATGGCCTGAAACAGCAAGGTACAGGAAGGTTCAAGGGCACCGTATGTGTGAGGGAGTGTTGAGGGCAGACACGTGGGAGGAAGGCAGGTGTCCAGCCAGGAGGGCCTGTGTGTGCCACGCAGAAGAGTTGACAGCAAGAAGGATGGACAGTCAAGTGATCCAGTGAGAAGTGATGAGGGCTAACATCAGAGAGAGGAAGTAGCAAAGGCAACGGGGGTGGTGCATAGGAGAAAGATTTATTTCAAGAACAGAGAGATGTTAGCAATACACTGGATACAGAGGATGATAAAGAGGGAACACTCCAGAGTCCTCCCCAGGTTGCCTCTTTAAAGGCCTGAGCTTCCTCTGATTTTCTTGTATTCTCCCTCCCTTTCCCTCACCTTCCCCAGGAACCAATGGATTACACATTACAGGTGTTCCGATAAATGTTGAATGAGTTGAAATCCACTGTACTTCAAGTATACAGTTGTTGTTTTTTTAGTTTGTGACTATGTTAACACATAGATCAACATACTAACCAAAAAGGAAGTAAGACTCCTGCATTTCTAACGACTGCAAGAATACCAGTTTCCACTGTATCCTTCCTTGATCATCAGGCGTTGTGACACAGACATTTAAAAAAAAAGGGGGGGGGACTTCTTGCAATAACATCCCTAAGTATACTACCCTGTGGGTAGAAACAGTACTGAATTTCTTTTTCTTTTTGTATCACCAGTGTTTTGCCACTGCTGAACTGCACTAGATCAATGACATCAGCATATCCCAGTGATATCCCAGTGAAGGCCTCCTATTCAAGAGGAGACTGCCTTATGTAGAAGACATTTTTCAAATATTAGTATTTTTAGGGAAATAAATTATGATAGTGATTGCCAAGTTGCACAGTAATGACTGAAGACTTAATTGTTTGGTATCTTGCTCTGAACACAGCCACACGGCTGCAAATCACAGAAAACCTGAAACCAGGGAGACCTCTGTGGACCATGAGACTATCTTTTCCAGCTGTAATGTCTTACACTGGGAAACACGACTAAGGACGCATGTCATTTATATTACAGTATTTCTGTTCCATTCTTCCATTATTGTATTACAGCTATTTCAAGTGCCACAAAATTAGTCATATTTTTAAATAGAGCAAAATCTATTATTTACAACATACGAGACGTGGTGCTAATTTCATTTTCTCTTCATTTTTTCATTAAAATGTCAAAATTTCATTTTCTCTTCATTTTTTCATTAAAATGTCAAAATTTTTATTTTGCTTGGCATTATATGAAATTGTTATCAAACTCAAATCCTTGTATTTATAATACTGCCTAAAAGTAATTAGTCTAACTTACAACAAACACATGACAGGGCAATTATTTACAAATAATTTTTACAAATAAGTGATTCTCCCACATTTTGATTCTCTTCTGAATGGTTAAAAAGCTTAAGCTTAAACAGAAAGTTAAGGCCAACCCATGCACACCTCCCTATGGATCTCTTATACCTCCGCAATGCCAAAATCCCGCTGAATTTCTAAACTAAGTTTTCAAATTTATGCTAAAAAAAGCCAAAAAACAAAAAACAACCCCATATAACTGATTCTACCTGAGAACATGCAAATCTCTACACATGCTTCTGTTTAATTTTAGAAGGAGTCAGAAGCATCTCAGAGATCAGCACTACATAAACTTCTTTAGTTTCTATAACCATTATAACCTCTGCATTTTGTTAAATATCCCTTTGCTATGCCCTAGAAACCATCAAGAAAACCTCAAAAAATGAATAAAAATAACAACAGCAGCAACAAATATCCAAAACTTTATTGAGTAAAACCACACTAAGTATGTTGTTTGAAACCAAATAGCTATTGGGGCTGGTGGGGGCATGGGGATCATGGCCATAGTATTCAGAGTCTAATTTATTTTGAAGCCAGCACGGATAGTAGAATATTTTTTATCTTAGTTTTTCTTTCACAAAATTCAAGTCCTCAAGACATTATCATTGGACAGTATCCCAGAAAATTAAACACAAGTCCCTGAGCTAGAGAAGAATGTTCATGGTCTCCATAAATCTACTTAATGGAAATCCAGTCTTCCCTTGGACAGATGTGGAAGACCTGACTTAAACAATATTAAGTGTTCCATCTAGAAATGACATAATTTGCTCCATTCGCCCCTCTGCCTTCCAGAGGACCCCAAAAGACACCTCCGAGTTGTGACCAGGCACTCCCTTTACCTAAATAGGGTGGGTTCAGTGTGGCTTGTAGGTATTATTATGCAAAGATAAAGCATTAATTTTCAAAGTTCATAAACTATTCTCCTATTTCCTCACTGTCCTTGATATTTATAGATTTTTTTTTGTGTGTGTGTGTGTTTTTGGTATAACTTGCATTATCCAGATAATAATTTTAATTCCCTATTTCATGTCAATAAGCACTGCCACAGAAATAAGTAACCTTGGGCAAGTCTCTTCACCTCTCATTTCCTAATTTCTCCAACAATAAATCTGCCTGCAAACATGCCATTTATCAGTTCTCTGAACAAATATCTACCGAACTCCTACTGAAGAGAGGCAAAGAACTTGTGTTTTCTGCTAATAGTGCCACCCAAGTGCTCACAGGATGGGTGCCTAAGAAATATATTGATAACTAACCAGAAAACATACTTCCTACACTTGCATTTCTTAACAAACTGTTGAATATTTGTAGAACAGAGAAAAAGCAGCAGGTAAAGAGTGAAACACCTTCTTGGTAAGAAAACTAATCATCAATCAAGCAATAAGTATTGAATGAACATTTATCTACCAGGTATCCTGTAAGATACCCAGACGGATCTAGATGAAAAACATCTGGCCCCTAAGAGCTGTACTTCATTGTTGAAACATTATTTATTCACAAAAAAATGATGAGGTGACAATGAAATGTAGTGTAAAAATAGTGCAATATTAAGAACTAAAATATAGTAGACCGCCTCTGAATGTTACAGATTGAAATTAGAGGAAAATGAAGGTGAACTGGGATCAGGAAAAGTTTAGAAGGAAGATGTGGCCCTTGACCCTGTGGCTCAAAGGAAGCAAAGAACTTGGGTCAAGTGTGAGCGTTCAAGGTGAGAGTGGCACGGAAGAAATCAAGACACAAGAATGTATGTCCAACACTCAGAAGGAGCATGAGATGCCAGGCCTCTGGAAACAGAGGGCTCGCGTCACAAGGAGGCCACGCGAGGCTTAAGATTTCATGCAAGAGGAAGCAAGCAGCCAGGAGAGGAATGAGGAATTACACTGTGACTAAGGAAGGTCAGACGACCCTTTGTTACCTGTAAGCAGATCTGAAGGCAGGGACAGCAGATACAGGCTCTTGTGGTGACACAGCTGTGAGACGGTACTGGTGAAAACAGGGATTCCAGCACAATCCAAGAAGACAACTTGACAAAATTAATTGATGGGATGAAGAAAAGCGTGCAGTTAAAGAAGACTTCCAGATTTTTAGCTTGAAGGACCAGAAGAACAAAAGATGATAACGGCAAAAATGATGAAAGGGAGACAGATGACTTTGGAGATGTTAGCCTAAAAAAATCGGTAAAAATGAAACACAGAAATCATAGGATTTGATGTCACTGATGTTAGTTTTTTGGTCAGCCTTACAGAGTCACTGCTAAAACCGTGATAGCAGATGTGCCGACTGGAGAAGTCAGGGCAAAGAGAGGAAGGCAGCAGTTGAAGGATGACAAAGACTCCTTGACCAAACTTTAGTCAGGCTCCTCTGAGCCCTCTTCCAACCATGCCTCAGCCTTGGACTACAGTGTCTGTCCTTGCAGTGTCCAGTTTTAGCAAGGATCTTTCTAAGCTAGTTTGGAGAGAATCCTCCCCTCCAATATCTGATCAAATCCCCCATCTCGCATCATCCCATTCTTTGTATCCGATCACCCTGGCCTGTCTTCAACAAGAATCCTGCTAGGATGGTTTAGCAAGAAGGACCCCTACCACTGTCATCACCCTTAATAATGTTCCATCCTCCACTCTCTCCTGCAAGCTAGCCCTTTGACTATAAAGCCCCACGTATTCTTGTTGTATTCGGAGTCAAACCTGATCTCTCCCCACTGCAATAGTCTTGACACAATAGTCTGTCACAATAGTCTGGATTAAAGTCTTCTTATCATTTTGACAAGTTTCAGAATACTTTTTTCTTTAACAAGGGTCAAGTCAAAAATGGCTTACCCATTACTAAGGGGTCATAAGAGTCCACGTGCAGGGGAGAGAGATCTCCATTTCTTAGGAGGGGTAAAAAATATACAATGTGATTAACGTAATGGTTATTTTTCAGGCTGGTAAGTTTTTACTATTAGGGTAGTTAATTGTTGTTATAAATAAATCATCTCTCATGTATGTTTTAAGTGAAAACAATAATTTCTATTCAAAAAGATACCCTTCCCAATACGTATCATAGACCAAATCTTTTTAGCACACAAAATGCCAGCCCCACATTTGATTATGTTCTTCATCATTACTGTTTTCTAGTTGTATCATACATGGGCTCTCCAAACACTTAAATTCAGGGAAAAGACAGTCTAACAACAAAACAACAACTCTGACCCTATCAGGAGCAATACTAGAATATCATTTGTATCGTACTTTATAAAGCAATTTCACGTACATTATCTCATAGTTAAATCCTTGCAACGGCCCAAAAAGTCACTATAATTTTTTTCATTTTCCCAAGCAAATCAAAAGTGGAGAGAGACAGAATGGGCCACGGTCACACAGCTCCTGTACCATCTGTGTCCCTGGCAGAGTTCTGGCCAGGAACTTGGGTATCAGAACCCCACTGACTGCTCAAGGCAGCTCTGGTCTGGGGCGAACGTATCTGAGGAGTTCTACTGCAGTCACAGATGACCACTTTTCCTGAAATTAAAAGTGTTCCCCCTGTAATTTAAAGTCTATAACCATGGAAGTAAGTGCTCTTTGGTCTGCTGGTGAGCACACTACTTCCTAATGTGCTTTCAGATGCCCAGTGTCTATGCTGCGACTCCAGCTCCCTCTTTCCCTTGCAAGATAGATCACCTGTTCCTGATCCATGTAAGTTTACAGTGTCTCTTTCAGTTCTTTTTCATCATGAAGTCTCTGTCAGAGTGAGGCCATTCACTTCCTCACTGGGACATGACCAGCAGAGGCACGACGCTTGGTACCCAAGAATGTGTGTCTCATGGCTCTGGTCCCTGGGTTTCCGAGGTCCCTCTTACAGAGCTCCCAAAACATACAGAATATATACAAGCACAGATTTGCTATTATTCTCACACAGAGTACTGCTCCTGCACTGATTCCCTGCTGGTGGGAGTTGGAAGGTTCCAGAGAGTCTTGACGAAAGACTAAGATTTGTCCAGACTAAGAGCCTGAACAATTGACATGTTATTTACATGGCTGATACTGAATGAAGTTCAATACTTATTGATTCTTGCTTGTTTGCTAAGAGCTATGATGTAGAAAATGTGCCATTAAAAAAGGAAAATTTACTTACTGGACTATAAAGAATAGAGACAACTGAAAGCCTGAAAATCCTATATATAGAACAATCATTTTGTCCCTTTAACTCATGGTAAGACAAATGTTTTAAACATCCTGAGTGGCAACCCACTGCTTCCAGTGAAGTCTTGGTTGCACTTGGGAGTGCATGCGCTGCTGCCGGGGGAAGAGGGATCGACTCAGGAGGAAAGAAAGGAAGACAAAGGAAATGGAACAAAAAGTATTTTCCACACAAACAGCTGAATTACGAAAAATATTAGTACTGTCACCAAGAATCTTAAAGCCTAATTCTACTTGTGCTATATTCCAAGCCTGGGGACAGGTAAAGTTTCACGGGCCAGTTTGTGAACCTTGGGACAAGAGCAGAGAGAGCAAGCACGTGGCGTGAGCAGCCACCGCCTGTCTGCAGTCCTATGGGAACCTCTGCAGCCGTCACTCATCCTCCCAGAGGAGCCTGGGACGGCAGCCCCTCCCACTGGTTGGAGTTCACCTGTGGGGTGGTGGAAATTACAAAGGTATACATGCTGTATCTGCCAGTGCACATGCAAGGGTTTTAAATGGGAGAAATTCGATTCTTGTATAGAAAGGGAGTTTTCAAGTTAATTCAGGATCACAGCACAACCGAGTTGAGAGACAGCAAAAGCTTAGGTGTGGCTCCCACACAAGATTCCTGCAACTCCTTAAGCCATACACACTCATTTGCTTAAGGCTTGTTTTTATATCTGTTATTGTGCAACAGAAGAGCATCATTCAGTATCTCCGAAAAGCAGCGCTTGAAAAAGTATCTTTACATGATGTCTAAGAAAAGTAGAATAAAACACCTCTGAAGGTATTGATCATGTTACTTGGGAAAGCTCTAATAACTGTGACTTGTCAGGCAGAATGAAGCACTAGCTTCTTTTGGCATCATATTCAAAGCACTGGTGAAGAAGTGGATAAAATTGAGGCAAAGAAATAACAGGTAATTCCATCCTGTTTTAAAAAGCCACAGATAACTGACAATGGAGTTATTTGAAAAGGCAAATACTGCATGGCAGGCTATCCATGGCTACTGTAATTCTGTACCTTTACCAAAAAATTGTGTATGTATTTCTTTCCATTTTCCCATAATTTAAATTGAATCATTAAATATTTATAAAGAAGAGGAAAAATAAAAATTTTTTTACCTTGAGCCATAATAATCAAAGAGATTTGTTTTAATTTGGTTCTCTGCTCTGAATGTTACCAGTGAACCCAAACAGTGATTTGGTTCATTGTGACAATCTGAGGATAGCTTTTTGAAACAGCAACATCATTTCAGCTGAGTTCTGATCTTGCCTTACTCTTGTTAATAACATTTGATAGGCCCATAACTAGTACATTTCAGATATTAGTTCAATTCTATTTTGTAACAGTTTGTATTTGTTTGGCTTGATTTTAGTTTGGAAAAGGCTCATATTCTTTTTTACTTAAAGGAAAACCACTAATGCCTTAAAAGTCTGCTTTTAAAAGAAAATCTTCCACAGAGAATTGGGAAATTGAAAGCATCGCTTTTCAATGGGCCAGCTTGGCCGGACTCTACCTTAAGGCCATCAGCTGCGAGGTGTCCTTGAGTCAAGCGGCATGGTGAAATCTACTGACAGCCAACAGTGAGGGGTTGCTTGCAAACAGTATGACTGCACCGCTAAAACTATCTTAAAATATATTTATGAATTTTACTTCATTAATACCTGTATGTACTGTACATATCTACCCTTCACACAACTGTTAAACATATTCATTTAATGCCTTCTGGGGTGTGCACGATGATCACTGCTAAGGGGATAGGACAGTGAACAAGAAAGGGATTTTGTCCTCAAGGGAAAAGCAAGCTAAAATTTATGGGATACCTACTATGTGCCATACCGTAGACTGTACCTCTGTTACAACTACAATCGTTCTCAAGAATAATGCTGAGAAGTCATACGATTTTTGTCAGCTAAGGGATAAAATGGCTTCTAAGTTTTCTTTTAATATATCTTCATTACTGTATCTCCATACTTGTGAATTTGTATGATTTCTGTATAAATTAATGGGCGAGAAAGGCTATGTCCCTCATCCCTTCCCTTTCTTTATTCTGAAATTAGGGAGGAAAAGAACCTCACATTTATCCAATTTCATTTCTCCCTACCCCACCCCCTTCACTATTTTCTTAAAAGAATTCACAGTCAGTTAGAGATTTGCACTGAAGAGGCTATTTCTCCGCTTCTATTGCGGTAGCTGGGGTGGGGGAGTGTGGGTAAGCAGAGAAAACCTGACTCCAAGTACAGGCTTTCCTTTGTACCTCGATGGACAATCAACAGACTAACTCAGGAAAGGAATTCCAAGTATAGTTGCCTTAATAGGCTAAAATTAGAACGAGGGGTAGGACAGAGAGAGGAGGAACAGAAAAGGAGGGAGAGAAACAAGGAGAGGCTATAGAAATGTACTTTGTAAACTCTTCCTCTTGGAAGCTACACATTATTATTATTATATTTATTTAAGCAGAATTTGAAATCACTATTTAAATGCTTAGCTGTCTCTATGTTAAACCCTCTTAGTTCTCTATATTATGGGGGGGTGGGGTGGGAAGAGAGCTTAACAATCCAACTGTCCTCCTATCAACAACTCAAATGATATTTTAAGAGTCATTCCAATATATTTGGTTATTAGGTTTACCGGAAAAATAAAATAAAAACGAGTGCCTGATCATTTCAGTTTTTAATCCAACACTACAAGGAACATTTATGCAGATGAAATATACTTGCAACAATAATGCTTTGAAATAAACGCTATTAAGAAAGCTTAGGGAATGATTATATTTTATTTCAATAGAAAAAAAAACAACTGAACTCTGCTCTTGTCTTCTGTTTCAACATCATGTCTCTGTCCCTCCTCCTCTTGTAATAAATATTCTCTTGCCAGTCCTGTTACTGACAATAATGTAGGTGAACTCTGCACCATGGACATCTGTCATTATCAACGACCATGGGAGAGAGAAACCATAACTCTCTCTTTTAGGAACCAAGAGGGCAAAACGCTATAGAAATTTCCTTTCATGTTTTCTGATGTTAGAATATTTGCATTTATCCTTTCTAAACTCACCAATAAGCCTCAGTAGCAGAATATGAAAAAACCCTCCATTTTTAAACTTCAATTGAAAAATACTGTTGATACAGAAGACACTTGTTGCTATATGAAAGTTTTTATGAAAACAATACTATACTCAATGTTTTAGGTATACAATACATATAATCCTTTTAAAGCTCAGACTATAAAGAAATGTTATGGTAAGAACATTTCTTTTACTCACAGGCTTAAATAACTTTTAATATGACTAGCCCACAGAATGCTCTTACTAAAATAAAAGCATTCCATTCACTAAGTTTATAAAAGTATATATTTATTTTAAATTATGCCTCTTAGGTATTTGTACTTGAATTTTGAAAGTATTAAAATACTGTTTTTATTATCAAAATATAAACTAAATGCTATAGAAACAAAGAGCTTCTTTAAGAACAAAGAGCCCTTATTCACTTCTCAGAAAAATGAGAGGATGACTGTGCTAATACTGTGCTGGAAAACAGCCACAGAAGTCTGTATGAGCCACTTTTTAATTGAAGGACAGATAACATTCTCTAATAAAATAAAAATATACCAGTTCATGCAGACATTTTATTTCAAACTAATTCTTAGGCAACAACCTTCTGTCTGTTCTCAATTTTAAACTACCTACTCTTAGTATCTTTTACTTCTTAGCATTGATGCTGATGAAATGTTGTCATGGGTTATTCTGACTTACCGGAAATGGACTTTTCCAGAACTTAAAGTTTAAGACTTCAATAGATTGGGAGGGCTCAGTTTAAGCCACTAACATGCTTTTCTAAGTCTCTCTTGTCTTCTCACTGCTCCTTGCACTGTTCTATTGACATGCGAAATTCTAGAGATGTCAGCTTTTGTCAATGTTACAGTCTACACAGCTATTAGTAGCTTTTTTAGAAAGTATAAAGAAATATTAGAAAAAAATTTGTCTTTCAACAGATTTTTAGAAGACATATCCAAATTTTAAACATTCTCTACCCAAATCCCAAACTGAAATATAGTTTTCCAAATGCAGTGCCAAGTATAAATGTAATTGTATATGTCAATGAATGCTGTAGTAACAACTCCAGATTTTACGTCTGTTTAAATGATAAATCATGCCAAATAATAAGGAAACAAACCAAGCAAAGAAATATGAAAATAGGATGGTCAGAAGTGGGCCCTACACATCTCCCTGAAAAATGTCAGCCTCCTCCAGATACTACACAATAGCAAGGACCAAGACAGCCTTTGATCTGAGATAGATTCTACTACCAAACTTAAAGGAAAACAATCCCCTCGATTCTTATGCGCATACTTCAGTGAATGAATCAACAATAATTAGTCATATTCCAATTATATATTCTACCAGCCACCAAAGAGTGCACTCAACTTTGAAATAAGTTTGTCTACATTCACTTTAAGAAAAAATTAAATCCAATCAAACTTTTTTTTTAATTACATGATGCCAAAATAACCCATTTGAAATTGTCATTTTCCATTTTCTTGTTGGTTCAAATGTAAATATACTGAAGAAAGGCAGCAGGCTTTGTGCTGGGAGAGGGTCTCTTCTATTTTATCAAATGATCCTAGCACTTCTCTTATTATCACAGAAGTGAAACTAAGGGTGTGAGTTTTGGGAGAACGAGAATGGGAGAGGTTTTTCTTCACATATCTTCCTTCCTCAGAGTCGCCCGTTAACAAATTTTCAGGGTGAATCAAACCGTCCCACCAAAGCTCATAGAGAATAAAACCTGTTTGACTCCTGGGGTGTGGGGAGCACGACTTCCCACTCCCCAACTCCATGCCTGATCTTTTCTCTCCCCACCTATTCCTGTCAGATGACACAATCAGGCCAAATGGGTTTGTTTCTATCTCTGTTGCTGTTTTTGCTTAAGAGACTCCCCTCATCAGAAGCCTAGGCCTTAGTCCCACTTAAATTTTTAGTCACTAAAACTGAAAAAGAAGTATCAATAAACATTTCAGGAACATAAAATCATTCCATTCAACCAACTGCTCCAAATCAAATTAGTTCAGAACACTTTATCCTTAAAACTGCAAAAACATTGTGATACTAAATATTCAATATTATCAGTCAGGCAAATTGGCCCAGATCAAATGAGCAAATTTTTTCAATGAGATTGCTAAATTTCTTGGCTTATAGCTTTGTAATAAATAATGTGCTTCTACTCAATCCGTACATTAAGTCTTTTATGTGGCCTTAAGGCACTCTCTGATAGCTATGCCCATTACAATGTAGCCATAGAAACTGACACATTTATTTCTTGGATTAGTGTGCCATTGAAAATATTAATATGATGCAGTAAATGGGGATTTAATCTAATCTACTGATGGTAGGATGAAGTTAGTAAAAGGTTGAGTGCCCTTATGGAGAAAGAAAAAATTGTATCTGCAGAGAAAAGCTTGTTATTGGTTACAAAGATCAACTAAACAGCCTATGACATATTATGCACTTTCTACATTTAAACAGACTTTGTCAAACTCAACATGGAGGCTTTCTGCAGGCCGAAAAATGCTTTTACACATATATATTAAAGATTTCAATATCCAAGCTAAAACCCCTTTTATCTATAAGCGTAAACAAATGGGCACACCTCTCACAACATACTTTGTGAAACATGGCACCCAGGGTGAAACTGGCATGCCCAAAACCATTTGAGTAAAATTTGTTTTATTTTGAATTGAAGGTATTTGCTTAGCCTTTCACCTCTGCTAAGGGTTTTAAAAAAAACAAAAAACAAAAAAACACCAGAATAACTTCACCAAAGACAGCCAACTTTATTTAACATGTTCTGAGAAAATGCAGCTAATCAATTTCACCATTAATTTCATTAACTTCTAACTGGAAATCTGATATGAATAAATACTCCTTTTGTTGTGGAATAGATCACACTTGACTCTGATGTCTCCTCATAATTCATAGGATTCCAGGTCTGTCCCCCTTTTACTCTGCAGCAAACTACATAAATTTCAAAGATATATTCTGACAGATGAGGCATTGGTGAAAAGCAAAGTACAGCACTTTGTCCTTGAAAAGTTAACATGCAATGCCATAAAGTATTCAAATAATAATTTACTCAATCTTTCAGGGTAATTAAAATGCTCGAGATGTTGGAGAAAATCACCTTGAGCTTATAAAACTGGAAAGCCCCCCCTCTCCTCTCTGCATGCAAGCTGCCCCTGCAGACCTACCACATGCTTTCCCAGTTATGGGGTTTGATTTCAGAAGATAATAAATAGCCAGGATCTAATTTTGCCATGTCACAACCGATTATGTTTCACAAGAAAAGGTGGAGTGCTCACCTACCAGATGAAGGTGAAACATAAAACCACTTTTATTTATGTCATGTGTCCAAATTCAACTCAACCTGGCACTGGGTACTGTGAGTGCGCGGACTTCCATTGTCATGTGAATTTATGCACCTCAAGCAAGTGTCACATATAAACATAAATTTAATCAAAGGGTTGGAAACCTTTATTACCAAAAAAAAAAAAAAAAAACATGTTTTTGACATCTAATATAAATTATTTTAATGTGTTTTGTTACTACTTTTCAGAAGGTCACAAAGAAAGAATAAGACATTCAACAGATACAGCCTATGGCTATATCTTAATTCAGGTGACGATTAGCAGTATAATTTAGATCCAGACTCATTTTTTAAAGGCTTTTTTTTTTTTTTTAACTTTCAGAAGTTCATTTCCCCCCACTATCTTAATCAATTGTACTGGAAAGTTGCTCAGTTGAAACAACGTAAAGGAAAATTTATCATAGGAATTTATATTTCCAATGGGAATATAATCAGGCCTGAGTCTTTGACCCTTCAAGTAAAATGAAAGCCTCCAGACATTTTCTGGATGAGCTAGGTCAAAAATATGTTTGTAGGTCATGAGTATAACTGCTTCAGCATTACATTTTGGGTGCAGAACTAAAGGCAAAGTTTGGACATCAGAGTTCCTGCTGCTGTTCATGTCAAGAGGATAAAACAGAAGGCTGATAACAATAGATTAACAAGCCCCGGGTATTACTCAGCCGTTCCCCTCAGTTGGATAGGCTTTGGACAGAATTTTAATGACTAAAAAAAATTGCATATGATGAATAAGGATGTCGTTTTCAATTAACATGAACAAAGGATCATTCCCATATTTGGCAAATGAGGTAGCCGCGGTGTAAGAAAAGCTGGGGCATTCACAGACAATGCATCACCCTCGCAAATCAAAACAAGCTGATGACATTCGGGTACCTTCGCAGTGACTCGACTGCAGTTTCTAGCAGGTACTTACTAGCCACCGGTTATAGAAGGCACTAAGAACCTCCTATTAACTAAAAATAATACTGATTTTAATATTATTACCAGTTAGTGAGCCGGCACACTTAAACCGAAAGGGACTGCAGAACGTGTCCGCACCCAAGTTTATTTAAGATAAAATGCCTAGAGGCCTAAAAAAGAACGTACGATTGGTATTCCACGACAAACCGGAAATCAAAACCTTAATAAAGTTTAACCTCTGGGGACTTACTTTGCTAAATGCCTTCGAAGAGCGCCTCAGGCTGACAAGAAAGGTAACGCCCGCACTCAGGACGCAGCACTGCCGCTCACAACCTAGCTTGTGTCCGCGCTCAAGGCTAACCTGTGTGCTCACGACGTAGCGTGCGTGCGTGCTCAGGACGTAGCGTGCGTGCGTGCTCAGGGCGTAGCGTGCGTGCGTGCTCACGACGTAGCGTGCGTACGTGCTCACGACGTAGCGTGCGTACGTGCTCAGGGCTAACGTGCGTGCTCAGGACGTAGCATGTATGCCTGATCAGGACGGGACGTAACGTGCCTGCTCAGGACGTAGCGTGCGTGCCTGCTCAGGACGTAGCGTGTGTACGTGCTCAGGGCTAACGTGCGTGCTCAGGACGTAGCATGTATGCCTGATCAGGACGTACCGTGCGTGCTCAGGACGTACCGTGCGTGCCTGCTCAGGACGTAGCGTGTGTGCGTGCTCAGGGCTAACGTGCGTGTTCAGGACGTAGCATGTATGCCTGACCAGGACGTAACGTGCGTGCTCACGACGTAGCGTGCATACGTGCTCAGGACGTAATGTGCGTGCTCAGGACGCAGCACATGTGCGTGCCCAGGACGTAGCCTATGAGGTTAGGGTTGTATGGTACAGCCCTTATCTTTTGGTCACTTCTGGTTGTGTGTTTCCTCACTTTAGGGGCCTGTCTTGAGTTCAGTTGGTTGTGGGACCATCATAGTGACCCCTTTCAGCTCAATAACCTGGGGGAACAATCAGTTAGAATTCCTGCAAGTCCCTCAAGTATCTCCTATCTTGCCAATAGTGCTGTTGGAAGTGACTTCTCAGATTCAGTGACTGCCAGGGGATTCCTTTCACTCTTTGGTGGCATGTAAGAGCCTCAGGGAAGCAAGACCAGCCTTACTTAATTGAAAGCATTAACCATAAGCTCTGTGGGCCAGTAGTGCCATCCACTCTGAGAATGTAAGGCTTTTTAACTTAACCATCAGTCTCCAGTGATAGCACATCAGACTGACGTCCCCACTAGACTCAATTTACTGGCCACTGATGTGGTCAGGTGCCTTCAGTGCAGTATGGCAAAATGTGAAATGATTTTTCCCCAAGCGTGTTCTACTGGGTTACACAAAGTTAAACAAATGATAATCCAGCAGGACTTCTCAGCACCTTTTATAAGCTAACGTGTAGTGAGTCTCTTGAGAATGTATGCAATATTTTAATTTTTTTGACCTAGGAAAACTTTGCTGTCATGGAGCACCTATTAACTTCATAAGACACTCATATTCCCAGCAAATAGTCTGGAAAATCCTGCTGTAGGTAACTGAAGTAAAGTTATCAGTATACTAACTGCTCTGTAGTTCTTTAAGTTTTGCCTAGTTCTAGGAGCTCGTTGGTAGTAATCATTTGTTTTGTTTCCAGTGCATAATATGACCAGCCATCATCTAATGTCAAGATATGCACTTTGTGTATCCTTTGTGTATTTCTAATGAAATTTAGAAGGAAAAGGCAAACCAGAGAATGCCAATAGTGCCTGATATTAACAGAAGCACCTCCAAAGAAAGGAGGGGTCCAGGATGCTGGGGAGGGTTAGATATAACTTTCCCAAGGCTATGAGCTCCTTGGAGAAGAAATTCAGGTATTCCCAGTACCTGCTTTCAGATGAGTCCACAACATTGCCCACAATTCCTTGTTCTATCTTGGTTGGCTCCTTCTCCCTCATTTCACAGCACCTGTTCCAAACCTTCACTCATCTTTTCAAAGCTGCTAACCAACCCCATCTCATCACTCTGAGCATATGACCCTGCTCTGTTCACTAAGCAACCAGGGACATTGGTGGGCACGTCCTCAAGCTAGAGCCCATGAAATATAAATCAACCACCTTCTGAATTTTTCCTTACTTGCTTCCTCCAGTTGCAAAGTATTGGTGCCCTTCCTTCTACTGAAGGCAGCGCCATTTCAGCTCCACTCCAGCCCCAGTGGGTCCTGCCCAGTGGGTCCTGAGACTGCCTCCACAAGATTGGGCTTCATCAAGTTTCACCACTCACTCCTTATCCAAAAGCACTATCTTCTCCATATAAATATACTCAAGTCTCTCTGATCCAAAAATAACCACTCCAGCTGTCTCCCCCAAACACTGCTCAATCTCTTTCCTTCCTCCTCAGGTAAACGTATTGAAGAGCCACCCATACTCTCGGCCTCGACAGCCTCAATTCCTCTCATTCCTAAGTCCATCATTATCTGACTTCTAGACTCATCACTCCATTAAAACTACTTTCATCAAGTTGCTGATGATGTCCATATTGGCACATTCTGTGGCCATTTCTCAGTCTTTATCTTATTTTAATATTCACTATTGACAACACACTCCCTAGAACTCTTTATTCTTTTGGCTTCAGTGACACCCTCTATCCTGATTCTCTCTCTCTTTTTTTTAATCTCTTTCTCTGGTCATCACTTAAAACTTGGGCTCCCCCATGATTCCATTCTTGGTCTATTTTTCGTCATTACTAATAAGCTCTTCTTGGATAATACTGACAGGTCTGGGTTTTAGTCTTAGCTTGGTTTTGTGCCTAGCTCCTTTTTCCTCATCTGTAAATTAAAGTTAATGATAGCATCTCTTTTATAGGGTTGTTATAAAAATTACATAATTCATGTAGAGTATTCAGCACAGGGCTACATACATGCCTGGTACATGGTATCAGTAAACGTTGTTGTCATGTTGGAAATGATTTTCTTTCTCAGTCACTGGCATCCAACCAGTCATCCATATCTGATTTTCCCTCTTGTATACATCACAAATCCTCCCATTGATCCCTGCCATGTTAGGTCAGTGTTACCACTTCATTCTCCCTCCATCTACCTCTAGGTCAATAGTTTTCAAAATTTCTTCCAAAAAGTCCTAAGATTCCTCTTTTTCTATCTCCTATGTTTATTAAATTTCAGTGTATACGTTTTTCAAAAGGTTTTGCTGCCATAAAAAGTTGGAAATCAGTCTGATGGATTCCTGGTTGCTATTCCTGCCTTCCATCCTGTCTTTACAAATCCATTCACTGCACCAAAGCCAGAGTAATCTCTCTACAATCTACATCTGATAAGATACTTCCTCAAAAAAACCTTTAAATGGCTTCTTATAAACAAGTAAATGTCAACCTCTTTAACATAACTCATGAGGCCAGAGTCTAACCCCAGCTCCGATCCTTCTGGTTCTAGCAAAACCAATCTGCAAGCAACTCCCCAAAGTCTCAGGACGACTCACACCCACCTGGGTTTATGTTGGTCTCTTGATCTGGGAAACACTTCCCACCTTTCACCTGGCTAATTCTTACTGGATTCTTCATTTCCCATCATCTTCTCCATGAAGTCTTCTTTGAAATCCAGGCTAGACTAGGGCTTCCCTTTGTCCCCCCTTTAGCATCTTCCACCGTACATTGTCATTACCTGTTTATTTATGTGTCTCTCTGCCCTACTAGACTGTGAGCTTTTCGGGACAATGACTGTTATCCTGTTTACCTTGAACCTCCTATGTCTAGGTCAGAATAAGTGCACTAGAAATGTTTGTTGTTCTGACATAAACTGCGTGTTCTTGAGAAGCAACAAGGTATAGCAGAAAGAACATTGGAAAGGACTGGCAAACAGGTGGTGAGCTGCTTTTGGTATCCATACCCAAACCAGTGAGCACTGCATCTAGAAGGGGAAAGGGAGGCTAGCTCTGAGCTGAGCGAGAAAATTCAGAAGACCAATTAGCACTTTCTCCATGGGAATGGGATGGGGTCACGGTAGACATTCTGTAATCCAGACCTTTCTGTTCTTCCTATGTAGGCTCTGAGGTGACAGCCTCCTTCCGATTCTGGTTTCATCGCTTACTGACCGCCAGTTATTTATTATGCCTGAGCTTCATCTCTCTATAGCCGTGCCCACTCTCCATCATAGTTGCTAAGAAATAATGTAGGTGCAAGCATTTACAGAGGTGGAAAGTCCTTGAACAAACTGTGTCTTATTCTTAATTCCCAATAGAATCAAGCAAAGGTGGTGAATGTTCAGTTAACATTCAATGAATGATTACTATGTACTTCGTTATATCTCGACATAGCCTAAGTGCTGTCATATTTCAATTACTTCAAATTGAAATATTTCAGTTGCTAAAAATGCTTTTGAGCCAACTCTTGGGAAAGTTTTACTCCAAAAATGTTTCCTTTAAGCCTGGTGAAGTAATTAAATATTTACAGCTATCTCCACACAAATGGGGGAATACCTGCCTAGAAAATGTACACAAAGTCTTGTCTTTCTGCTGTAAGTTACAAACTTTTCTGCTCAGTTGCACTGGCAATAGGGACCTGTCTGCTTGAAAATACATTCTTCCTTCTGTACATATATGCTTAATTAAATAGTAGTTACATGGTAACATGTCTTAGCTACAAATCCTATTTTTTCCCAAATAATTCAATCCTTTTAAAATAACTCAGGAGGATTCAATTATAGACTTGATCAACTTTTATTGGTCTGTTGCTAAGTGCCAATAACAAAATTCCCTGCAGAGAATGTCACATCATTTGCATTTACTTATAGGCTTATTACACTAAACGAGACAAATAATCACTTATAACATCAAAGTATCAAAAGAGTGATGGTAAATTATTATTTACTGGAAAATTATGATAAACTAGAACATAGTACAACAGAGCATGATTCCAATTTGGTTTAAAATTACATGCTTTACAGATTCTGTGATACTCAATATATGTTAAATGCATCTCTAATAATATAAACATTTATGCTTAAATAAAAATAGTAAAAAAAATGGAAAGATACACACTAAACTACTGGCAGAGGTTATTTCTGGAGGTAGCACTGGAGGGGAAAGTGGGAATGTTTTGACCTTTTATTTTGTTTATGTCTGCATAATTTATAATATACACACAAGAATAAGTATTATAATTATTACATAATTATTGGGCTTGAAAGATTTATAATAATAATCAAATTTTTAATTATTATTATGAGTGATAATAATTACTGCATTTGAAAGACTTCGTAATTAAAATTTTTAAAAAGACAAACCAATAATTGGCATGAGTTGCAGTATAGAAGGATTTGTGAAGCAGTGCAGAATTTGGAAATAAATACACAGACTGTACTTTTAACAGGTTTGACATTTCTGAAGAATGAGCAGTATTCCTCAAAGTTATCTACGTCCCCAAGGAGGTATACATTTTCGCGGACAACTTTATAAGGGAAACATATATTTTAGTCACCTTTCATCCTGGTTTCTAAAGAAAGGACACTCAAAGAGCCTTTTTGTCTTACTGATGTCATTATATTTGGTAGCGGCACAAAAAAGCCCACTGCTACATTGTATCCCAAAATAATGGTACAAGTGAAAACTAGATAATGATTTCTTTTCCTAATATCTGAATACCATTATTCAACATTTACTAACATTTGCATTTCTTTTACAGCACCATCCTCATTATGCAAATATCTTATACAGCCTATAACGTTCTAAGTGCCCAAGAGCAGGAATTATATCTCATCATAACTGTATTTTCCATGGTTTTGTTAATTTCTGTTAAGTAATTGAGGTCACTCATTTTAGGACATACTTTAATTTTGCAATTAGATACATAAAAAAATATTTGCTTTAAAAGTCATATTTTTTAGCTTTCCATAGAAATTTCAGAGGTATATTCTGCCCATATTCCAGCACATTAGAAAATTACGCTTAAGATTTCTAACATTCACTTCAAGGAGAGCTTTCTTGCATTGTCAATGTTGACTTTTCATGCATTTAGTTTTCTCAAGAATACCCTGAAAGAAAAGTCATAGTAAAAATAACAAAAGAGAAGCAGATTTTTGCGCACTGTTTAAAAACAAGGCTTCCATAAGGTGAAATAAACTAGCATTTCCTTGGCTATTCTCCCTGAGCCATGATTTGAATGTTTAGGCAGACATGCTGGTTGTCTGCTTTCTTCAAAGACTCAACAGAACCCATGTACTGTAGAATAGATATCTGGAGATGGATTTATGCCAGCTCACTCATTAGCATATTCCTATTTGGTCATGAACTAGCCACGTGATTTTAAATAATTCACTTAAGTGCTCTGAACCTCAGTTTCCTTTACTGTAGCGGATATCCACCTCTACCACACTCCTTCTGCCCCCAAGTGTTGTTATACATTTCAAATGTGTGTACAAATGCCCTGTAAACAATAAGGGAGAATACCAATTAAAGGATAATTGCTCATTATCAAATTACAAGTATAAATGGAATGGTAATGTCTCTTTCACACTCTTATTATCACCTGGTAAAATGGACAAACGTGGTTTTAGAAATGACTTTAATTAGTTTAATTTTCTAACACCCATTAGCACTCCTAATATTCGTAGCATGAAGAGCTTTTGTCCCTAGCTAATATGCGGGTCATTACTAACCCATCTTAACTTCCTTGTACTTTGTCTCTTCACTTTTTACTAACTTCAAACCAAAGCTGAAAGTCATAACACACAGAGTGCATACCTCCAACGTAAAAGTGAGTGCCTCTCACCTTTTATGGAATGTGTAATAGGCAAACTGTGACAATGAAACTCAGATTGTCCTAAAATATCTTGGAAGTAGTTCTCCAAACTCTGTCTCTCTCGCATACACACACACACACACACACACACACACACACACACGTCTATATTTTAGTTAAGAGATTAAAACTCCACTCAGAAATCCAAACAAAGATAATTTGGCTTCCGCTTCACAGACAATGGTCGTAATATAATTTCAGGTAATTATAGAGAAAATAAAAAAGATGGTGAGAGGCACAGACGATCGTAGGAGGAGGGGCATTCTGTTGACTCGTGGATTTGTGGACACCTGGAACCCCTGCAGGGCAGACACTGTTAAGAGCCAGGTGAAGTGCATAACTGGTGTCTTTGCATCGTTTCTTTCAGTCAAAGGCCTCCTGTTCTGTCCATCGTGCGCCCAACTGGTGTGTCCTGTGTACAAGTCTAAAGGCATCTCGGGTCAGAACTTCTTTGTCTGACTTTTCTTGGGGCCTAAAGTGTCAGTTTATTCATGAGATAAAGTCATCTCAGCAAGTGTATCAGGGAATGAGGCTAGAGGGCCATCCCAGGTGAGACGCACTTTTTACTGTGGCCAACTGTTGCCCATGCGTCAGCTTCTGTTCTGGGACTCAGCCTTGCCTGAGGTGCCCAGAGCCATAGGTGGGGGGAACACCTGAGGTTCGGGAGGCCTGCTGGCACCTTCAGGGCAGGTATCTAACTTAAAGTGATGCCATGTCTGGGATGGTTCTGACCATTGGACTAAGATGATAAGTGCATGCTCGTGACTGCACTGGTGTGATCTTACAACAGTGCCGCCAGCTTCAACACCAGTCTGAGGGACTCTAAGGAAGACTAAGTTAATGAGTTTCAGAAGTGATGTTTACAAACAGCATGAGGCCCTCTGGCCACGTTGATGCAGCCAGAGTGAGTTCTGTAGCAGCAGCAGGCAGGCTGGGTGGTGTTTTACACAATTTCTATAATTTAATCCTCACCATAAACCCTATAAAGGAAATAGTATTATTGTTTCCATTTTGCAGATGAGAAAACTGAGGCACAGAGAAGAATGACTGAAAATCGAGCCCTAAGAATATTTCTCTTTTATGTTATTCTCTCCAAATTTTTAATTTTTTTTTTAATTTTTTTTTTTTGCCGTACGCGGGCCTCTCACTGTTGTGGCCTCTCCCGTTGCGGAGCACAGGCTCCGGATGCGCAGGCTCAGCAGCCATGGCTCACGGGCCCAGCTGCTCTGCGGCACGTGGGATCTTCCCGGACCGGGGCACGAAACTGTGTCCCCTGCATCGGCAGGCGGACTCTCAACCACTGCGCCACCAGGGAAGCCCAAATTTAAAAATTTTAAAGTATAAACTCTTTTTTTTTTTCTAAACCAAAAACTTCTTGAAGTCAGGAACTTTGCCTTCTTAAATCCTGCTGATATTTTATTTGCTAAAGAGAGAGCAGACTGACAGAAGGCAGGCCTGTTTGGAAAGCCTGCAAACTCTCCACTTAAAATAGGGCCTTTCAAGGTGCCTGAAACAGCAATGCTAGGATTTGTCCCAGCAATGTAAGAATCCTAATGATGATGATAATAAGCCTGCATGAGCCGGGCAAGAAACTGTTTCAGTTCATCAAGATGCCTGATTGTGGATGCCTGGCTCACTCTTTCAGGCTGAGCTAAACCCCTGGGTTCTTCCCAGCTCCCTGGGACTCCTTGACTTCTGATTCTGAAACACCTTTCCTAACTCACCCTATTAATACAATGAAACAACAGAAAAACGTTTATCATTTGCCACTTTAACAAACTAAAGTTGCCATTGAGCCCAAATGTTTCAGTTTTTAAAAGTGACCTCAATTTTTAAAAGTGACATTTTTCTATTAAGATGTCAAGATGGAACTGTTTAAAACCATGTTCAAAATATGCTCTCCGATTTGCTCCTTGGAAACCCACTTTGCTGTGTTGTTTAGTCATTAAACTGATCAGGTTACAATGAATACTAGTGGTATTTCATGAATGGCAACACCATTGGACTTGTAAATTTGGTGTCTGTGATAGAGAGGCCTCTGGTTGCTTTTAGTCACAGGACCTCTTGATATTATGGAATTTACTATTTTACAAATCAGCAGATACCCCTGACTCTGGTCAGGAAAGAATATTGGAGGTAATGGAGCCTCTTCTTTTGGAGAAAAGATGAGAAATTAGTAACTTATCCCACGTCATGTGGTTAGTTCCATAATTAGCATTTACACCTTGGGATTCCTTCTGCATCTTCTTTCTACCGCACAAAGCTACAAACAGACCATTTAACCAACCGATTTCATTACCATGACTAATCATCAGAATTATGTACGAGGTTACCTGGAAGACAGACACCAAATGGCTTAGTACCAAATAAATGAACAATCATGTTGTTTCAAAAAGTTTACTGATAAATGTAATCACTGCATAAAATCGAGGCATGTAATCAATTATGTGAATATTCCTGAACATTGGACATCATAGACTTCGTTATATGTGGACATTATAGACTTCATTATATGAACACACATACCCATAGAGTATTAGCATTTGACTCAAATCTGTCTAATTTCTCAAAGAGGGAAGCAATCACTCTATGTTGGCACATGACAGCAGGAAACACCTAAGCTGATTCTATTTTAACTGTTTCCTAGTATATATATTTTAAATGTCATAACTTTATAAAAGATGGCCTACCATGTCGTTGTTCTAATGTAAGTACAGTTTGGGAGTGAAATAAACTGGTAAAGAAAAAAACCCACTGAAGAGGGTAACAGAGTGTACCATATGGCTCTCAAAGTCAACCAAATCTCTTTTTGGAAGACTCTCAAAGACCCTAAGAACTGGCTTGTTTTAAAAGGCGAACATTTCTCTTTGTGATGTAAAAGAAAGTTTCTTGGTTTTGTCATTAAATCTCAGTGTATTCCATATCTGAATATATGGCATTCCAGTTTCCATTTATAGACACGGAGTAGAGTTGCGTCTTTTTTTTCCCCTAAAATGCAATTATGGAGAAAAGAGCTTCTGAGTGAATTATTTGAAGTAGAAAATCTTAAACAACCTCTCTCAGGGAAAAGGAGCTCTAACGTCGGGTGACATGATGCTGAGGTTGCCACAGACACAAACACACACTATTAATACTGTGTTGTTTTCATTTCTCTTTCTCTTTGACAAAGACCACAAATAAATATCCGACATCCTAAAACACACATGCCTAATTCTGCAAGCTGTTATAATGAAGTCCTTTGAATTATTATAAATGCCTGAACATTAAAAATTCATCACCAAGGAGAGAGAGGTGCTTTCTATTTGCGGTGCTGAATTTAAACACAACCGCTAAGAATGGCTGATTGTCCTCAGGAAGCACGGCTGACAGCCATCAGCAGGTCTGTGCAAATGGCGTATGGAAAAGGTAATAAGAGCTTCAGGAGTATATTTCAACCATATAATAAAGTAATTGTGAAAGTGTAATTGCAGTCTGCTTCCATACCATATTAGGGTAAGAAATGAGATGGTAAGAAAATATGAGATGCACAGAATTATTTTGTAAGCAATTTTGCAATGACTATCTCCCAGAATATGCAGTATTTGTCAGAAAAAACATCTAAAACTACACAGTAGTGTTTACCTTTTGAAATCCGTTACGATGAACCTGAACAAAATGAACATTGATTATTTCACCATTAAAAAAATTACCTCCGAACTTAAGAACACCACCAAATATAAAAGTATTATTGGATAATATTAAGCAACTGATTTCAGCCCATTAAAGCACAAAAAAAAAAGAATTGCATATAAACCCCATTCTTTATTTCTGAATGATATCTAGTTAACATTTCCAAAGATTTAAATATTTGCAAGATTAGAATTTCAATTTTAAAAAATTAATTCCTTGGGCTACTTCATAAACAATCACTATTGGTTTAAGTTACCAAGTTACCGTATCCCATAGGCTATCAGATGCTCTCATAGTAAGACTTGAGAATGGGCAAGGAAGGCTAGGTCTACTCTCAGCCATATCATCTGGACTAAAAAAAGGAAAAGGAGGAGAGAAGGTAAATGCATGAATGAACACAGGGATATTCAGAGCTTAATATGAATAGCATTGAGGTCAAATATGAAAGTTGTCCATTTGATTCTCACTTCACCCATCTTCTATTAATAGGATTATTTATATCACATCTAAGATGGTTACCTCTGTAAGTGCACTTTTTTTTTTCTTTTTTTATTCCTACCACTTAGCACAGTTCCTGGTGCATAGTAACCACTCAGAAAATATTTAATGAATAAATTAACCAATATTTGCAAATGCCATGTTGTGGGAAGCTGGGTCTGTAGCAACCCTGTGGCATGGGCTCCAAAACTCATGGAGAAACAGGCAATGGAGCCAAATATAAGGAATCTGCTTCCCCTTTTCATTAATTTTTTGTTCCACTTTTGCAGGACCTTGCAAATAAATGTGTGTAAACTGCAGACACGTATATTCAGTATTCATTCCCCTGGCCTGCCATTTCAGATAAAACTTCAAAAGATGTTTTAAGTATGGGAAAAGCTCCTTGATTGGGGTAAAGGAAAAATCTAAAATGCTCAACTGCCTAAATGAAGTTTCTAGAAGAAAACACATATTTTTGTCATTAAAGGGGATAGCCATTATTTACACATGCCCGACTGGTTTACAAAGAACTCATTTCAAAAACAGGTTAAGACTTACATGAAGTAAAGGAAAACAAACAAACCAAGCCTGATTTAATGTTGTGCTATGGACATCAAGTAGATTGGCATTTGTTAGGAAACCTTGCATACACACCTAAAATCTATCCATGTTGTACTGCATAACCAGAACTACTGTTTTTCCAAGACTGTTCAGCCCACTGAAGGGTGTCCTAATGGTGATGCAGAAGGCAGGAAAGGAAGGCTGCCCAGAAACAGAAGCCCATTTTAGGCAGGTGAGAATGTAGGCAGAAGAATATCTAAGAAAGTAAGTGTAAAGGAATCTTGAAAATAATGTCAATCATCTTACAAATTGTGTCTGTCTGTGGTGGAAGGAAGGGAGGAAAGGAAGGAGGATGGGAGATAAAGGAACCCAAACCTCAGCCACCTCTTACGTTATAGGTCTTGCTCTATCCTATACCTGCTCCCACCCACCCCCAAACCATCACCGTAGCCATTCGATTTCTTCACGATCCTTTCCTTTTCTTGGATTTTCCAAATTCTTTTCAGGTTAGGTTACATACTAATGTCTAACAACATAATACCACTCTTGACAACCTTTCCCATCACTAAGCATCGTCAGGTTTTGCAGTGACTCTGAGATTTTCCTCTTCCAATCTACACACGGGATATTTGACTTCCTCCCTCTTCGCCATTCTCTCCCTTTAAGCATAATGTCACTATGCCCACGGTACCAGCAATTATTGAGCCCTACCTACACAGTCTTCCAATTTAAACCAAGATCAAGTACTTTGTCAAGCTTTCTTATCAAAAACAGAATTAGTGAAAGTCAGGGAAAGAATAAGGGTGAACAGGGCTTCCCTGGTGGCGCAGTGGCTGAGAGTCCGCCTGCCGATGCAGGGGACATGGGTTCGTGCCCCGGTCCGGGAGGATCCCACGTGCCGCGGTGCGGCTGGGCCCGTGGGCCATGGCCGCTGGGCCTGCACGTCCGGAGCCTGTGCTCCGCAACAGGAGAGGCCACAACAGTGAGAGGCCCGCGTACCACAAAAAAAAAAAAAAAAAAAAAAGAATAAGGGTGAACAAAATGTTCCGATCTCTGTGGGAGAGATGACCTAACAATATCAACTCCTGCAAGGCCTCCAGTCTATTTCTCAATAAGGATAAAAGACTGTTATGTTATTTCGTGTTTCTCAAACTCATACCCCTAAGAGCAAAGAGTGATATGCCAAGGCAATAGAACTTTAGAATAACATAGACTATGTTTCTGGAACACAGCATGGACTCAACTGTAAGTCATTTAAAGTATTATATTTACATGAAAACAGACAGGGATGCGTTATGGAAAATATTATAAAACCTACATATTTCTTAAAGATGAAGCATCATTTTTTCAGACTTCTGTAGATTTCACAGGCACTTCTGGGGTCTTCCTCCAGCCCCTCGGGGTATAAATCCGTCAGGGCACTTCAGTAGAAAAATGTGAGGACTTTGCTCTGTGGCTACTTGAAGATTGTGAGATACCTTTAAAATTGCTGTTGACGTTTCTGAATATGTTTGGATACTTTACTATACTTTCCCAATTTACTAATAATTGTGTGCGTATTTGTCACTGAACAAGAAATTTCAGCAAAGCAACTACTAATAACTTTGGAAGTTAACTCAGCAGGTGCACTTCTAAGACTACACACAAAGCAAAACATTCATATTAATTGCTAATGATTGGGCTGATCAATTTAAAAAAGAATTTGCAGGTAGACTATAATACTCTTGTGTCTCTTAAGAAGTTAGATTTTAATGTATCTCAACCTTTTGGCGGAAGTATAAAACCTCTGAAAGCTTATTCATCTATAATTGGAAAGGTCTTCAAAAAAATAGGTGAATACCTGATGGTTCATTTTACCACAGAACTCCCCCAGGCAGTTTTCTCTGGTACATTCCTATAAGGGCTGAGCGTTAGCCCACTTACAATAAGTAACGTGAATTCCACCCCAGCTGCCCCTAAACCCATCTCTAGAATGGCACTGGTGACCTTCCGAACTTGCTAACTTAGTGCCCTATTTCTCACTACAGACACCTCAGCCTCAACCCAGGCACCACATCAGACAGCCCGTGATGTCACACCTCCATCTATTTCCTCATTTCACCGTCTTTCACGAGAGGAAAATTGATGAATAATTAGTGTTCACATGTCTCTCAGACAATCAGCATTCTGTCACTCATTGTATTTCCATTTTTGCTCTGTGAACAAGCAAGAGCCAAATTTAATGTTTAATTATAGGGAAAAATACCTGAGCTAAGAAACATGTGGGTGTCTTTCTTCCTGGCTATCATATTCTGCATTAATATTAATAGCCTTATTGTAGGTGTTGGGTTTTTTTAGTTGCCTCCAGTCATTTTGAAAAGAGGTAGGAAGTCTAAAAAAATAGTTCAAAAAATAGAAGTAACTTTCCCCCTCCTCGCTGCGTGATTTTTAAGGGCAACTAAAATGCCACTTCCTGCAGGAAGCAACCCGGATTTCCCACACTTCAATCCATTAGTACTTCCTCCTTCTGTACCGCCAGCACTTTGACTACAGACTCCATCCATATCACATCAGTTGTACCAGAGCTGGGTTATGGTTATTTGCATTCCTCTCTTGGCTACTAGCCACACGAAGGCAGGGGCCAGGGCTTACTCATCTCTGGGCCTCTCCCTGTCCACCCCCCCAACACTCAGCATAAGGCTCTGCACACAGTTGGTGTCCAGTAAATGCTCTTCAATTTCTAAAAAATGAATTAAGTGTGCCTTATTAACAAAGCCCACAGCTTCTTTACAAGTGCATTCCAAATTTTTTAAAAAGTCTGCTTCTCGGGCAAGAATATTCTCATTTCATCCCTGTGCAAATATTTATGGGGACTGCATTGGAGCCACCTGAAAATAAGAAGTTATAATGGAAACAGAGACACATCCTTAAGTGAGGCAACCGAAATAGGAACTACTTGAATACTTTCACTTAAATGTTCTCTGCTTGATAAAGTTCATTACCAGAATATCATCTTTAAAAGTGAAATGAATTCAGCTGAGCACTTTTTTTCATTTTGTAAATAGATTTTTCCTTGCCTGAGCTCTCCGTATAAAGTACAAAATAGTCTTCCATAACATTAGAAAAATGTCACCCCGTACATAAAGCTAAATTTTTAAAAATAAAATAGATTTTTCTTCTTTAGTCTTTTAAAGGTACAGCAGCAGCTTCCCAGAACAATCACCCTGTACTGAACACTATACTAAGGGCTGAATCATCAACCTGCAGTGTGATACCTTCTAAAATGTGTTGGGATAACATATTAGAGCCCAGAACAAAGTTAAGTCCCCATGGGATATCCTAAGGCTATAAAGTCACCATCTTTTCAACATTACCCTACTTATTACTAGGGTTATATTTAAAATGACCCTGGCGTTAATCTTTTTCTCACCCATTCAAAATGACATAGAAAAGTAAGCTAGGTGTTAAATTTACAACCCAAGTGCTAAATTTGCACATCACATCCAATGAAAACTTATATATAGCATATTCATCGCCGAGTTTTTTGATTTTACTTTGATTTCTTGATCAATCTGGGGTGACTGTAGCCAAAGTTACCTTACAAAGTTTTACTCCAAAGATCTCACATGTGTTGGATATAGACATTGAACTAAGATAAATGGTTTAACACCACCATTGCATCTTGGCAAAGAGGTGATAGCAGAAATGAAACTCTGACCTTTAAATTTTCAGCCTAGGAGTTATTTTTCTAAGAAATGAACATTCATATATTCATTACTGTCATTTTACCGTAAGCACTGTATTCTTGCTATTCTTAACCAAAATTCAGATACAATTTTATGGTCCTTCCCCCTCTCAGAAATATAGCCTTTCTTCTCCACTCCCCACTCGCCCCAAATTTTTTTTCTAAAGATTGCAAGTTATAGAGAGGCAACTGACCTCAGTAAATTTTTCCGCTGGCTTACATTTTTTTCCCTTTCTTTTCAAAGTACTCTTTAGGGAAAAAGAAAAAGATAAACACACTTCATATAACAAGTGCCATAAGAAAAATATGTTCTGGCAGACTTTTCCCAACTTGTAACAGAAAAGAATTTACATCATCCAAGTATAAGTGCAAAGAGTAAAAGAAAGAAATCTCCAAATGGATTTCTGTTCCACGTTCAAACTCCAAGGCTAAGGGAACACAAGTGTTTCACTTCAGAAATGAATAACGAATGACTTCGATACACATACACCTTTCTCTTTTTGGAAAAATTGCACATAAAAGAGCATTTTTTTGGCATGGCTGACCTGCAGAGACGTGGAGCTAAGCAGAGTCATGAATTCACTCGCTCTGATATGCACACATGATACGCAATTAAAATCTCCATTCACATTCCTGCCGGGTTGTCAATCATGAGGAAAGCCTTTTTGACAACATTCAGCGAAGCGTACCAACTAAGCGCTCAACAGGAACTTAAACAGTAACAGCTTTTGTTACTAGCAAGAACGATTTTTTTTTTTAACCAAGATTGGGTTCAGTTTCTAAGAAATCATTATCCTCTGAATTTTAGGGCCTTTCATTAAAAATGAAAATGTGTCAAGAAGATTTTGTATGGCAAGTGATGTGATGTAATATCTAGAAAATAGGAAATACATAAAAAAATTCTAGCCTTTTCAACTGGGGGGAATCTTTTTAACTTTTCCCGTTTAGAACAATGAACAATGATCTTATAAAGCAGTGTTCTGGGAAGAAACGTGACGTTTCTAATTCATTCTGAAGCTTTTTACTAGAATTTTCAAACTTTTCAAAGAGATCGGGGCTCTAATCTCACTTGAAAAGTGACTGACCAGTTTATAAGCCAATAGGAAAGTGACTTTTTTTTTAAATCATAAGAAGAATATTTAGCATGTCAGAAATACTGCATGCATCAAACCTTTCAATTTATGGTACTCCACAGAAAATATTATGCACATAAATTCTCTCCAGATGAACCCAGAAGGTACTCTGCTCATAACTTAGTTTCTGTTGAACATCTAATCAAAGACTGTGCGCCCTTCATAATAGCACATTAGTGTGCTTTAAAGTCATAAATCCATAAAAACAGGGCCCAGTAAAATTGAATACAGGATGCTTGTTAATCGGCTACTGTGTCTGCTTTGAGCAGCTAACCTTGGATTATAAATTTGAAACAAGTTAATACTATCAGATATTGAAATATTTGTCTTCTTACTTATCATGCTCTGTAACGGAGAGAGCAGATGCACTGTGACCATTAGCAGTCATGACAAATTGCCTTGCTAATGAACGTTACACACTGAAAGTGCCATAACTGATTAAACTACAATTTCCCACTATGAGAGAGAGAGAGAGAGAGAGAGAGAGAGAGAGAGAGAGAGAGAGAGAGAGAGAAAGAGAGAAAGAGAGAGAGAGAGAGAGTTGGGGACTCCAGCAGTGGGCAACTCTGATATCCTGCCAACAGGCCTTCAGGGCACAGTGTGATATTTTGAAAAACACTCTGAATTCCATATGAACAGATTCTAGAAGCCTATGTGTATACAACAGGTTTTTAAAGAACATTAGAAAAAACAGCTTAGGTTGGAGCTGATGAGCCATGAAAAATAGATGTGTTTTAACTGTTTGGTATCCTTGCAAGTAGGTGTTAAAGAATATTCTCTAGGGTGGGTTTCTCTCTCTCTCTTTCTCTCTCTCCTTCCCTTTCCCAGCCCCCAAAACATCACGTGTGCTTTGCATTTCACATAAAATCTTTCTTTTGTCAGTTCCTTTGTTGGTGCAAAATTGGCAGCAGTTCAAATTCAAAGGACTCCTATTCATTTACTGACCAATGTCATTCTAGTTCACATCAGCCAGCGAGCTAAGCTCTAAAAACATAAAAGACTTGCTTCACCACCGACGAATAATGTGTACATTTTTACAGAGCTTAAACCTTAATGCTGTCCCTGAAACTAACAATACAGTATATCTTATCATCCCTTTTTCACGAGCAGGCAGCTGCTGAAACGCTTGCCACTTCAAAATATCAACTGCTTGCCAGTTTTCCTACACACACCCTGTCAAACTCATGTACATTGTGCAATGAAAATGGTGCAGGACTGAAAGCTAGAAATTGTGTCCAATTCTGCTGTAAGGGTATGATGTGCACAGAACAATGTATGACAACCGTAGAGACTACAAACAATGGCACCGGAGCCAGGAACTTCATAGATCACAACTGCGCCTGTACATATTTCATTGTAGGCATTATGTATTTAAAGCATGACAAATGTACCCTCGTACATTATGTTCTGCACAAACAGAAGCTCCTCCCACCAGATCGCCTTTTGCGTTTCTCTTGGTGATGGAAACACAGTTGAGTTTCCTTTCTTTTTCTTCTCTTGAAACATTTAAGGTTCTCAAGCCCTAAAGGAAAAAGACACACTCTCACAAACACACACACACAAGGTTATCAAAATGAATAACAGAAAACAGAAGACAATAATACAAGATGAGAAAACGAGATCTTAACATTTTTGGCTGCTCTCTGAGGACACAAAAGCAAGGATTATCTTAAACACTAACCAAGGGTGTCAAGAGAACTACACTATCACTATGCCTATAAATTGTTGTCTGCCCAATTTTAATGCAGATAAGTGCTGGCTTATTGATTTGCATGATTTTCTAGCAAAATGGAATTCCCACGTGAATATGTTGTGTGCAGAAAATATGGTTTAAGAAGCTCTTACTATTATTGCTTCCCTATGCCAAAAGAACAATTAAGCAAATAATATTTCACTACTGTTTCAGGTCTACAAACTAATGTGGATTCCTGTCTGTTTAGACTTTAAATATCCCTTCCTGTTTCCCGATTCGCTTGTTTACTTTAAATGATTCTGCTTATTGAAAAGTTGATTTTCTTCCAAATGTCTCTTTAAATAACATGTAAAATCTGAAAACGTTCTCCCTCTGGAACACACCTACTCAATTACAAAGGGGTTCGTGGCTATACCAACCTCACACTAATTCAGTCAATGACTGTGGAAATGGAAACATGTTTATGGGAGAAGATTAGTATGAATCTACATCTCCTCCACAACCTCGCTTAGGTTACAAAACCTTTATCACACAAGTAGCTTGGAGTGGAATTAACTGACTCGAAGCTAAGGAAGATGAACAGATATGTTTTCAAGGTGTTAATAAATATTTTGGAAAGAGATAGGTAGTTTAGGTGCTTAGAGGTGCTGACCTTTGCTGTGTTGATTAGTGGGACAATGATGCATTATTAACACACAGCAGCTGTACCTGAACCGCTGCCATGAATATAATAGCCTTTTATAGCCATCAGGGGAGTGAGGTAGGAGGCCTCTATTAACCACTAGACATGATTAGCACATTATGTGAACTTTAGTAGGCAAATTATCTCTTATTGAAATAGAATGTTGCTTATAACTAATTATAAACATGATTTTTAAAACTTCCCAGTGAACAACTCAGTGTTTTACTACCGTTCAGCTCATTATTGGCTGGTAATCGACAAAAACGGGTTCTATTATGGGATGTACTTACAGGAGCTGAATCTCCAAAGGCAGACCTTGTCACCGAAGGCTGACTTTCAAATTGTTTGGCATTACAGGTTCAGGGATATTAGCATACATGCAAACTTTCTCTCTTTAATTAAGTCAAACTGTTCATGAACTAGAAAAGCTGCTTTGGGAATTTTCTTCCTCTTTATTTCTTTAATCAGTTCTTAAAAGATTAGTTTTGCAATAAATTTTGGAGAGTTACCTTGCAAAATAACAGCATAATTTATTTCAAAAAGCTTAATTTTGGGAGAGTAAAGATGATCCCATTAGCCTTAGTAAGTGAACACAGCACGGAGAGTCCATTATGAACAGTCTTTTATGCCCTGGCAGAAAGTCATTAACATAAAATAAATCATTAGCTTTGATATTAAGCTTCTAGTATCTGCAGGTTTCAATGATTAATGTTCATGACTGCATCTGCCAAATGATAAAATATACTTTTTGTTGAAAGGTTATCCTGCCTCTTTATTATTAACATTTCTCTTTATACAATTGTTCCTGGCATTTTAGGCAGAGGCATACATACTGGTATAGAAGGAAAGAACCGGTTTATGCAATGGCTTGGAGATGCCAGTGCATCTAACACTTTATCCATCATTTTTCAAATTAACCATTTAACTGAGTTAAAGGACTTAAGGAATTCAGGTGGTGTGCAGATATGCTTTCAACGTAATTGGACTATCTTTAGACCCAGTTGGTCCATTCTTTAATTAATCTTGCACATTATATTTCCCATCTCTGACCCATATATCAGAGGAAGGTAGTGAGGGGCAAGCTTGCTTGCCTGAAGTCAGGAACTGCAAGAGGGCATTTCCCTCCGGAGCAGGTATTCTCAACTTTATTTCATCTTCTTACACAGCATCATAGGCAACAGCTTCCATGCTCACATCTCTCATTAGGTGCACTGACTCGCAATGCAGAAAGGGAAAAAGACGCCCCCTGGGGGCTTATCAATATCTGAGAGAGGGAGATTACAGGCTACCTATGTAGCTACACACACCCCATTTTCCCCAATTCACCTTCAACCCTCTAGAAAGGTTATTCTTTTCACTCCTTTCCTGAGAGAGTCACTCGTCTACAACTTTGGAAGACATTCATTTCAGTAAGGTAGCAGAAACAGAAGAAATGGACTGAGAAGATGGTATTTTTCTAAGGTCTACCACTGTTTGAAATTTTTAACATCTTTCCTCGTGTGATTTCTAAATAACCTACCTGTGTTGACTCCTTGATTCTCATAAAGTTGCCTTGATACAAACATTAATTATTTCCTACTGTGGATACATGGAAGATCGGGACACAGGTGGATTAAAGGTTTTAGTTTCAGAACTTTTACCAGACATCAAACAGAGTCAGGCTTCTGAAGAGAATGGGAAACAGAGCGGGAGGGAATCATATCCTTCCAGGGTTATATTTATTTTGCCTAAGGGGTAAGTCAACACAGGTTCAAGAGCCCCAGTTTTTATACGAAATCTTCAAGAAGAGTCTTTTCTTCAGAAGGGCCTAGGTGTTCCTCAGAAAAGATCCAGTTCTTTAGTCTTATTAAGGTATAACTTGCCCAGTTAAAGCCCTAGCATCGTGAAAAGCATCGTCTCATGTGAAGTGTGGCGACATTTCTTACACAGGTGGTGATGAGGCGCGTTCCTACTGACCAGTATGATTGCCTTTGTTGTACACGTTGCGAGGTTCTGCCACGTACGATAAATTCTCATGCATCTATGGGCAGAATATATCCAGGACCAAGAGAAAGACAGAAAAACACATGCTCCCCCAAACACACACACACCAATTTCTCTGACTAGGGAACTTCCAGATAGGGGCTCAAAGGCTTGAATGGAAAAGTATTCCATGTAGTAGCTGATAGTGTTACAACTGTGGATCAGATACCTGTAACTTATAATCACACAGTAACTCAAAACAGTTTATATTTTCTTGGCCACTAGCAAAGCTTCTTTTTTTTTTTTTTTTTTTTGCGGTACGCGGGCCTCTCACTGCTGTGGCCTCTCCCGTTGCGGAGCACAGGCTCCGGACGCGCAGGCTCAGCGGCCATGGCTCACGGGCCCAGCCGCTCCGCGGCACGTGGGATCTTCCCGGACCGGGGCACGAACCCGTGTCCCCTGCATCGGCAGGCGGACTCTCAACCACTGCGCCACCAGGGAAGCCCCTAGCAAAGCTTCTTATCAGCCAGCCATGGCCCTAGTTTATTTAGGAGTCCTTTCAAGACAGTTTCATCGAAGCACATAACTCAAGAAAGAAAAACAATAAATACTTGGCTAATGCAGAACCATTGAAAACTCCAAAGTGAAAAATGGACAAACAGAAAAGCATTAACAGTGACACTGGTTTCATGACCTTTGTTGTTATAAATATAAATCAATGACGATGTTTCATAAGTACAATGGAAATCTGAAGATAGATTTTAAAAGTTAACTTTTTAATCAAGGAAGGGAAACTTGCCTTACTTGCCTATTCAAACTAAAGAGATCTGGGAAAATATCCACACCTCCTCCAGTGATAGAGCAGGGGGTTTCTTTCTGGCATCATCCCTCCTCTGATCTTTTCTGCTACACCATCAACATCCAGGCACAGAGCAATATAATGTTCCCATTTTCAAAATGAATGCTATAGGGAGGAAAATGTTATAACCAGGAAAGTCTCATTCAGGTTAATGTGAATTCCATGTCTCAAAGTATTACAGAAGAACTGCTATAATTAACAGTCTTTTGGCACTTCCATTATAAACTACATTTCTAAGCAGTTTATAACTCAACTGTTTTTAATGAGAAATTACTCTTTGGGAAGAAACTTGGCATGCATAGTTTAAAACAAAAAAATGCTCAAATTCATTCGGGCAGACGTAAGCTGCAGCATCCTGGTGCTCAGCTTTCCTAGTGGGACAGTCCATGTAAAAAATGCACTGTCTACAGCTGGCCCCATCAACCAATGGAGAACAAAGGCTATCTGACTCTGGAAAGTGCACCTTCAAAGCAAAAGATCAACTGGAAATACAATTGTTCTTGGGCATCCTCTGGGGACTGGCTCCAGGACTCCCCTCAGATACCAACATCTGAGGTTTCTCAAGTCCCTTATATAAAGTGGTGTAGTATTTGCATATAACCTACACACATCCTCTCCTATACTTTAAATCATCTCTGGATTATTTATAATACCTAATATAATGTAAATGCTATGTTAATAGTTGTAAATACTATGTAAATGATATGTAAATAGTTGCTGCTGGTGCGCGGCAAATTCAAGTTTTGCTTTCTGAAACTTTCTGGAAATTTTTTCCCCGAATATTTTCCATCCAAGGTTGGTTAACTTGCAGATGTAGAACCTGCAGATATGGAGAGCCGACTGGATATCAATAACATCAAAGTGGAAGTAAATAAGAGAAAAAGTATCTTCAAGATAGGTAAAAGTAAATATTCCCCATGTTAAAATTTTGTTTAAATTCAGTTTAAACAAGGTAGCTTTCAAACATTTAGATGCTTCATGTGGAAGCTTCTTGCAGGCAAGATTATAGTTATGGTTTGGGGGGCCACAGTATTTGTTAACTATGGTTTACCACAACCTTGTTTTCTCCTAAAGGTATACATTTTAGATTCTTAGATTTGGTTGTATACAATATAAGTTTTATCTTAAACAACTGACAATATGTTTTAAATGTAAATGTTAATAACATTTAATGAAGTCATGATAACTATATTTAATTTTCCTTGAGGTGTAAGTTAACTATTCTACCTTACGACTTCGCAGAAACCCTGAGATTCGCGTTTGGATAAGCTAAGATGTAGGATGATAAAAGTAATTAGTTAAATAGGTTCTGCATTTCCAACTATTCCCATCTTAGTCACCTATGCATATTGTGATAAGAACACATAAATAGGCCAGCCCACGTACTCACTGTAAGTGTAATTCAGCTAACTTACTATGTGCAACTAAACATCAGGAGATCACAGTCCCACTTTCATACTATTTTAGAGTCTAAATAAAGATTTTTCACAGATAGGGGATGTTCAAGGAGCTGATTTCAAGCTCTAAATACACTGCATAACATGTGCGGGGAGAGGTGAACTATGAGAGCTTAGAAATACCCACCATGGTTCTCCTCTCGGCATCATGTCTATGTTTTCTTAGTCTATTATTCTAGGCTCCAATGTCATTCATTCAGATGGGGAAAAGGAGGGTAGCCTAGTTCAGGATTTTAAGAAGTGGATATGGGCCTGAGGACTGGCAGATTCCAACTTCCTTACCCCAAAAAAGGTCAGGGACTGGAGGAAGAATAGATTTGTTAACACGGTTATGATAACAGTGACGGCAAGTAGAAAAGGGAGCATGGGGGACAAGGTAGCCATGATGGTGAGCCACGTATCTGAGGAGAGGGAGGGCTTCAGGTTCGAAAGTACACACCGCCCAGGTTCAGACCCAGACTGGGAAGGAGAAAAGCAGGGGAGGGGGAGTCGTTCCAGGATTGCGGGTGTTTGGGAAGGGGGTGAAAAGGAGGGAGGGAAGAGGCACCAGACGCACAGACAGAGCAGCTGCTGAGGGCAGGCTTCCATCAGGGCAGGAGGATCTCCAATAGCTGAGAAATATCCCCAGGGTCTTTTCAACTTTCTAGGAAGTTAGCAAAAGGTTGGAAAGCAGTAGAATAAGTCATCCTTCATAGCTAAAGAAGATTCTCACCCCTACCCCAATTCTCTAACCCATCCCTTTCTTGAATTGAGCCTATCACACAAAAAAAATGTAGGCCCACAAGAAACAGTTCCACACACCAAAACCAACATTTGAGACCCAGTTCTGGTACCAAGAAAACCATTGTTAAACTTGGAACTTTCCCTACTTCTTTCAGGTTCAAGTACCTTACTTCTTTCCTCTGTTCTAAGCCCTTGCAATTATGTCATTTAAAAAAAAAAAACTACAACAGGCAACTGAGATCATATTGAAATATCAGTTTAGTTTTTCCAACTAAGCAAAATATCAAAACGTTCCTTAATATCATCACTCAGTAACTTCTAACACACACGATAAACTGAGAACACTAAACCATGCGAGCTATGTTAGAAATAACATCATGAGCTCCAAAGCTCATAACTGTAATTGTTGCCTACACATTTAAAATCGGAGTTTATGACACTGAAATATCCCACAAAGTCAAGATAGCTAGCTACATTTGAGGGTTTTGTATGCGATCTGATTTAGTGGCCAAAACCATATGATTGCTTAGCTTATGCTCTTACCTATAAATGTATTTAAAACATATTTAAAGACCTCAAAACTTATGAAAGATGCCAGCTTAATAACACTCCCATGGGAGTTTTAATTACACTGACGATGTTCAGAGCATTGACTATGAATTTCCCAGAGTCCTAGGAGTTATGGGGGCGGGTGGAGAGCTAATCAAGCGTGATGCCCTCAATTGCTTATAACCCTCCCCTTCCTCCTCCTCCTTTTTCTTACATTTATTAAAGTAGAAATAATGACTCCATCATAACGTGCTTGCAAATCCTGTATTTTAGATAGGATGAGTTTTGCCACATTAAAGTACAATCCATAATACTCTAAATAGGAAAATAAACTCGAAGGAGATTTTGCAGAGATGATAATAAATCTTGTTTTTCTCAGAAGTTATCAAATGTCTAATGTTAGCCCTGACATTTTAACGCCGAGTTCATCACCAATAGGCCCTTCCTCCTATGTTTATGTGAAAAGATTATACACTGTCCTCCCTCATTTCAATGATAAAAGCCCAATATTCCAAACGCCCATTATTCTTCACTCTGTATATAGCCAGTATGGGTTTGTGTTTTGAACTTCCTTGTGTCTAAATCAACCAAAGAAAGATTCAGGACCTGATTCCACAAAAGCAACCGCTGAGAACAGTCAAGACCATTATTTCCTCTCCCACTGCTGGCAGAGGTCAGCATCCCTGTCATTAGCCATGTCATAACATAATTGTATTACTACTCCTTCTGTGGGCAGATACTGAGCAATAACTGAACACATCATATCACTGCAAAAATGAAAAAGTGCCACTTCTTTGTCCCAATTTAGCATAAAATCAGTGAAAACAATCTTCAGAAATGACACTGCACTAAGAAACTGAAAGGAACTGTTATTACTCTGTGGGTATGTATTTAAACTGATGCTCTGACATCTTCAACTAGAACCAAAAAAGAGGAGTCTATTTTACTACTGGACTCCAATTGTGAGCTCCTATAATCCAATTTCTTTTGGTAACATTCAGCTCAATTAAGGGATACACTGTTACTTAAAATGGCTTTAATTAAACGAAACTCCAGTATGGTACCCATCTCTCAATGTCTGAAATATAGCCACGCTTTAAGTTGCCAGAGGTGACCACTGTTACTTTCAGCCTACATGTTTCTGTCCAGTCTATGAGCTACACTGCTATTTCAAAGGCTGACCTATATACAGCAACGTGCCATCCGTTCTGGCTGTTTGTATAAGAGATGCCTCGCACAGTTGCCATAACCAGCATTGTTGCATTGTTCTCACTTTTCTCCTGCAATGGGCTATGTGAAAATGGAGGCCAGTTTGCATAGTGAAGTGCTCATAACGTAATGCGCTCTCATGATAGAGCGATACTAAATTAAACTGTTTTCCAAAAAATTCCTCCTACAGAGTTTATCAACTGAACAATGTAAGTAGTGTTTTGGCAATCTATAGAGCAGCAGTGCTGGAAAATGTCAGCAAAGTAAAACCACCTCATTTTAGTTTAGAAAAGCTTCAGGAAGAGGATATTCATTTTCTGGATTAGGGTCTCTTCTGACATTGAAAAAAATGTCACTGGAGAAACTAGTTACAACTGTGTGATGCTGAAGCACAGAAAGATACTGGTTCCGCTGGGATTCGGCACACTGACTTTAGTAAAGTGTTGACAGATTTAAAATAAATTACAATTAGTAATTTATGATCTTATCATCCTACTGAAAACAAATAACCTGACAAAGTGACTGTTTCTTGTAATAAACTACTATTCATGACACCTCTGAAAGAGACAAGGTTTACTTTGCAGTCTCGTCTCTCTGGGAGAAGTCAGGTCCAACCTGTTTTTACTAAATGTGGATACAGATTTCTTATTTCACCTCTTTCAAACTTCTGCCCACCTTTCAGATCCCTGCAGATCTACCTGAGTCCCTGTAAAAATGAATTCTGGTTGACTACATTCTAAGCAACTAAAACTGTGGAGTTGGACAGAAATTTTGTGCCAATGCTAATCATGATGGAGTGGAAAACACTAGTGCCCGGGTTTTCTGGGGCCTAGCAAAGCTACTCCGTACACTGAGTATAAGCAGGGATCAGTGACAAATATATTTGTTAGACTGCTACCCAGAGAAAGGCAGGAGCAGACATCCTGTGAGAAACATTGCCTTGAAGTCTCTTCCTACTATTAAAAGTGTATCTTATGACTGTGCATCTTTAAAAATCCATTATTCCCTGGATAAGTAAAATAGAAGACTTGCATCCAGTCTATAGAAAGGGTGGCTAATTTGCATTTTAAAAGAACAGTTTGCTCCTCATACACCGGGTGACTTAAAAGGAACTTCAATGAGCTAGTAAAGAAATTCTGAAGACTTTCTAAATTAATTTATTCAATTCACAGCACAACCCACTAAAATTATTTAAAGCACTTAATTGGAAAATGATTTAATATATTGGAGTAATTCTTGATTTTCCAAAGCATTTAACTTTTAAATTAAATCTGACCCTACTATCACAAGAATGACGAGTGAAATGTGTCTCCAAGTCATTACCTTCTTTTTGGAGCCTAAAATCACTGATAAATTTAATAGGATTTGTCCAGTTTCATTGCCAAAATGTTTCTGACCTTTTGGTTCCAATTACTAATGCGGAATATGTCTTTACTATCCCAGATAAGATGCTACTTTATTATTATCGTCGGTAGTAGCAGTGTTACAAGCAAAAATAAAACGTTGCAAACACAAAAGACCTGCTCATTAAGGCAAAACAGACTGTATTACCAACAAATAATGAAACTTCATCATGCAAACTTCTCTGGCCAAAGTTACCCATGCCTTCCAACTTGCCCCTAGCTAAAGGGCCCCTTCCTGCAGGATGAAAAGCCTTTCTGCCTTGCACAAGACTAGATTTCCCTGGTTTCTAACTTGCCTAAACATCATCAACACATGCACATCCCTTTTCCTGGGTTTTGCACTGTACACACGGCATCGGGGAGCTTCTCCACGGGGTGATATAACTCACAGCTGTGTGTGTGTGCGTGTGTGTGTGTGTATGTGTGTGTGTGTGTGTGTGTGTGTGTGCGTGTCGACTGACCAAGACTCGGAGTTGCGAGTTCGTTGCGTGATGGGGAGCCCGGGGGCTGAGGATGCAGCGCGCTAAATACCTCTGTATCGCGTAAAAAAACTGTTTGATGATGACTCGCCACCAGGCAAATGCTACTAGTCCCAACGATTTATCCAGCGGAATTCACCGAGGGGCCGACACGTAATTGCTCGCAGGGGCTGGGATATCTGACAGGGTTACCACGGGGCGGGAACTGGGCGTCTAAACCTCTCGCCCTAAGTCTCAGAGAACTCCATTCTCCCCGCCACGTTCACCGGGCGGGACTGCTTAGACACGTCCAAAAAGCCCGAGGCGAGGACAGCCGTGGACCTGCGGCTGCTCTCGGAGTCTGGTCCCCGCGCGTCCTCCCTCCGCGGGCTGGGAGTTCGAGGAACCCCGAGAGTCACCCCCTCCCTACGTACGCCCTGACTGCTGCATCCTTCGGACGAGCGGGCCTCCGCAGTAGCCCCGGTCACCCTCACGGCCCACCTCGCCCCGGGCCCCCGCGGCCTCGGCACCTGGGGTCACCGGACTGTGAGCATAGCCCAGCCCGGGACCTGCTCCAGCCCCGCGCCGAGGGCGGCAGCTTTGGACGTGAACGCGACGCGCTCGCCCGGCTCCTAACAAACTTGCTGTTTCTGCGCGCACCCCCGGGCGGGAGCTGTCCCCCGGCCCTGGCGCCCCGGCGGCACCCCGGCCCGCAGGCCGGCGCCCGGACCGGTTCGGGAAAACAAAAGCGTTGCGGAGCGCTGTGCCCGGCGGGGGGCGGGGGCGTCTCCCTGGTCCCGGCACCCCGACTCCCGGCAGCTCCCCTGGCAACTAATCCAGGGCGGGGAAGCGGTGCCACGAGCCCCCGCCGCCGGGAGAGCAGGGAGGGAGGGAGAACGGGAAACCAGAAAATAAACGGAATTCTCCCGCTCTCTGCCTGCGTTCCCGGACCCCAGACACACCCCCAAAGTATTCCGCCGTTCTTTTCTAATTTTTTTCAACGCCCCCCCGGCAAACCCAGGCAGGGAGCCTTAGTCGCGAACAGCAGGAAGGAAAGGATCGAGCAAATCGTGTCACTTTCCGCACCATCGCGGGGCCGGGCAAAGCCCGGGAGCGGCTCCGCAGTATTTACTCCCCGAGGGCACGCAGGGCAGCCGCGGGCTGCGAGCCGAGCGCGCCCGGGACCGGCCTCGGGCGAACGACCGTCCGGCCGCCCAGTGGGCTCGCCGCCGCCGCCCCCCTCCCGGGACCGAGCAGTCAGAACACGGCGGAAACAAAAGCAGAGCATTCACCTTGTTGCAATAGTAGGGGTCCAGGCAGGGAGAAGGTCCCAGACAGGGAGCGTCGGGCGCAGCGGCGGGCTGGGCTGGAGGTGGATAAAATCTTACGTCCATTTCACTTTCACATCAAGCAACTCCTTTTCTTTGCCTTTTTCAAAAAAGTGTCCAGCAAAACAAGCTTAGACGGAACAGAGAGAGGTGTCTGGGCTCAGGAGTAAGAGAAACACCTTCCTTCCCTCACATCCGTTTGTGGTTTGTTTAAGAAGAAGAGGAGAAAAAAAAAAAAAAAAAAGAAAAAGAAAAGGGGGGGGGAAGCGCTCAACTCTCCCCCAAGCCGCGGCGCGCACCCGTCGGCGCCGAGCGCGCAGCCTGCTCCGCCGCCGCCGCCTCCCGGCCCCGCCGCCGCCGCCGGGCAGGTAACTTCATGCGCTCATTGTCCCCCCCGCCCGCCCCCCCATCCCCGCCTCCCGCGCCCCTCGCCGCCCGGCACACGCGCTCGCGCTCGGGCTCTAGGTACTGGGCGTTTTATTGGAGTCTCTGAGTTGCTCTGCTTTGAGTTTATTTTCTCCACCTTGGAGGCCTGGGATGGGGGGAGGACTGGAGAGGGAGACGGGGCGGGAGGTGGGGGGTGTGAGCGCCCGGGGCCGGGCGGGGTGGAGTGCGCGGCACGACGCGGGCTGCTCGCGGCCCAATGGCGGCCGCTCGGGGCCGGGGGCCGGCGGAGGGTGGAGCGAAGGAGGAGGAGGAGGAGGAGAGCGCTGCCGGGCCCGGGCCGAGGCGGCGGGACCCCGGGGAGCCTCCGCTGCGCCAGGGCCGCGCTCCTCCGGGCCAGCGCGTCGCACACAAAGGGGCCGGCGAGCCCGAGCCAGCTGCGGCCGCGGGGCACGGCGGGGAGCGCGCAGCCAGGGGGCGCTGTGGCGCAGCCCGCCCCGCAGCCCCGCCCCGGCCCCACCCCGCTCCCACCGCCCACTCCGTGGCCGTCCCCACCTCTTTCTCTGCGTCCCGCACCTCCCGCGGCGTGGCCGTTCCCCACCCCACTGTCTGCTCCCCCAGCCCTATTCCCACTCTCTGGTGGAGGTGACTTTTCCAGGCAGCGCCGCTCTCGGGGCTGGGAGCCCTCAGGAAGCGCCAACCCTCTGCGTGCTGTGAGTGGGCCACTGTCCCAGGGACGCGAACGGACTTAAGGGTGTGGATGGGCTGGAAGGGTCTCCCCTCTCCTGCTGCTCGCTCCCGCCTCCAGGCCTCGCCTCCCCGTGATCTCTGTCCCTCAGGAGGGTTTGCGAAGGCTAGGGCTGCCTTAAGGACTCGCGAAAGACCACAGGGGTAGTTCAAAGGGTAAATAGAAAAACAATGATCAGCACACAAGATTGGGCTAGAGGGAAAACACGTGGGTTTGCTAATTGCCCATTACTGGATTCTTGTCCTTTTCTAGTTGGAAGCCCAGTAATTCTCTTGGAGGTCCACGGAAGACCTGGAATCAGCCTCCCTATTTCTCTGTTCCGTAAGTGGGACGAGGAAAGCTCCAGTCACGTTTTCCCGCCTTACTTCTCAAACCCGGAAACTCGGAACTTCGTATCTCCTGGTGGTTGGAAAGTTTGGCGGATCTTGGCCGCTGTCCAACAGATTTATTCCCGGGGCTCTGTCCTTGGTGGGAACTCCAACAGGAGTGGGCGATAGTTACCTTCCCAGGAGGGAGCAGCCCCGTACACTGGACCCAAGGCCCTACAAAGAAGCCTGGAAATACTTCATCTGTTCCACTTGTTTCTGGTGCCAAGAAGGATACTAATAACATTTCACCACCGGGCACAGCCTTCTAGTGCACGTTGATTGCCAACTGCTCCGTGTAACTTTCCCATAGCTATGTTGCTTCCTCTGCAATTGAGAGCATCAGTCACGTACAAGCAGAGAGATCTGCAAGAAAATCTATGAGGACAGTATAAGGAATGATAAAATGAACATCACTGGGCGTCTATACATGGCTCCTTTAGGAACATTTTGTTAAGCATTGCTTTATACTTCTTACAGCCTTTTTCTTGTAAGCCATGGTTTTCTTTCTTCCCCTCATCATTTTTTTTAAAACATCTTTATTGGAGTATAATTGCTTTATAAAAAAAACATGGAACGCTTCACGAATTTGCGTGTCATCCTTGCGCAGGGGCCATGCTAATCTTCTCTGTATCGTTCCAATTTTAGTATGTGTGCTGCCGAAGCGAGCACACCCTCATCATTTTTATAAGTGGCAAGAATCCAGCTTTCTCCCTACCTCCAGATTAACATGGTGCAGATTGGTGTAGGGAGAGAGAAGTGTAAGAAAAAATAATTTTTGCCCACTGGATTCAGAAGAACCTCCATATTTCCAGATCATTCAAGGCACAAAATAAAAAAGTAAGAAGTAGAAAATATGTTCTTTCTTTAAATAAAGGTCTTTATAATAAAATTTAAATGAAGTTTTGTGGTTTGTAACATCAGTGTTCAAATTTCAATTGTAGATGCTAAAATGTGCCTATATGCATTTTCTTCCATGATTTAAAAAAAAAACCTTTTAGGTTTAAATTAAACATTTCTAAGCTGAAATTTCTGTCAGCGATCCAGCATTTATTACCATCGTATTACATCTCTTCAAAATTGGATTTTTAAAAACTTCCTTAGCATCTGTAATTGATTTCTGTTCGATGGCCTTGCGAACATCAGAAGATGAAATAGTTCAGGGCGGAAACAATATTATTATCAACATCTTGACACCTGGGGGAAGATAATGATGTCTCCACTTTGCTCCACGGACTTTTACCACTTTCTTCTGTCTCAAGGGAAAATCCACGTGCAGTGTGTAGAGTCAAAATGATGTGTTTGTGTGTGCGTGGCGTGGTGTTATGGGTGAGAATGTGAACCGTTGATAAAAAGGCTCTTCACTCCAATCACTCATATATGGAGAGTAGCCCCTGAAGGTCAGTGGGGAGTGGAGATGAAAATGGTGTGAATGATCAGTCATGCCTGTGTGATGAGGTCTCCATAGAAATCCCAGAAGTACGGCGTTCAGAGAGCTTCCGGGTTGGTGAAGAGTGGAGATGCTGGGAAAGTGGTGGCCCCGGAGAGGGCACGGAAGCTCTGTGTCCCTTCCCAGGTACCTTGCCCTCTGTAGCTCTTCCATCTGTTTGTTCCTCTATATCCTTTGTTATACCCTTACATATTCAACTGGTAAACAGTAGTCAACTGTTTTCCTGACTTCTGTGGGCCACTCCAGCGAATTAACCAAACCTGAAGAGGGGGCCATGGGAACCTCTGATTTATAGCTGATCGGTCAGAAGCACAGGTAACAAACTAGACTTGCAATTGGTATCTGAAGTGTGCGTGTGTTTGGTAGGGGGTGGTGGCAGTCTTGTGAGAATGAGCCCTTATCCCGTGGGATCTGATGTTATCTCCAGGTAGATAGTGTCACAATTGAGTTCAATTGTAGGACATTCAGCTGGTGTCACAGAATTGCCTGATGTGGAGAAAACCCACACATCTGGTGTCAGAAGTGTTGAGTGTACTAGTAGCTTAAGAGCAAAGGAGAAACACAGGAGGAGGACCAAGTTTTACCCAACTCACATGGGAATGTGAGCTGTTGGTAAAAAACTTAAAAATCCGTAACTCCAATCCCTCATACATAGAGAGTAGACCGTGAGGGTCATCTCGGTGTAATCGGAAAAAATACTCTCTTTACAGTGCTCCACCCAAGGCCTATCACGTATTGAATGGGCGAACTTCTACCAAGAAAAACTTGGGGGAATTTGAATAGCTCGACCTCTGAGTAAATCTTATTACTTTGGAAGATAAAATAGTAGAGAGTCATTATATTACTTTTCAATTTCTGGAACATTTAACTCTGTCACAGCTAAGTGTACTCGTTTGTCCATTTATTCATATATTTGTACATTCTTCAACAAAGCCGTATGAACGGGGGGCGGGGGGAAGCACTATGCTGTATGTTGTGTGTAGGTTAACATATAAAAACAAATTACTTAGGACAGTTTCTTCTTTAGATGAGTTTAGAGTCTTATCCAGCAGTATTTCCAACATTGTTTGATCAGGGGAGTCACCTTAGAAGCTTTGAAAAATACTTGTGCCCAGGGTCCTCCTGCATAGAATCTGATTCAGTTCATTTAGGGTAGGGTCTGGGCAATAAAACATGAATGAATTGTTGTATAAGTCCAAAATACAATTTGGTCATCTGAACTAGGAATTTTATATACTCTCATTACCAGAAAGCATGTGTCTATGAAGGAAACATCTCCGTACTAGCATTGATGTAATAATATGGATAGCTACAATATATAAAACGCCTCCTACATCCTAGACCTGGTCCTCATTTCTTCACCTTTAATGTCACTGTCTCATTTAGTTTTACAAATTACATTGGAAATCCTAACCAGTAATTACAAACCACACTTAGTGTTTGATTTGGTTCCCTAAACATTACCCATCTTCATTTTAATTATGGTTTCATAAGTTGTAGTGTTTTCGAATTTGCAGTTGTTTTCCTTGACCACATTTTATGTTTACTGATTCTTTGTACTATGTCGGTAAGTCCTAAATCTTGTAGTAATGTCTCTAAATTACATACGGAGTGTGTTACTTTAGGGAAAATATCCCCTAGACAGTTCATCCTATCCGTGATTTATGAGAGTCTTATAAAAATCATTCAACAACAAAGTGGTACTTCCTGAGGGACTTTTTTATTAGGTTTGGGAGTTAGTTTTTCTCTGAGGGAGACTCCCTCTATATATGTACTATGAGAATGAAACATAGGGATTTATTTTGAAATACCAAATTTTAAAACTAAAATCGAAGTATGCCATATTTTATAACTAAATTAATATTCAGTCTTTCACTGGCCTCTTATTTAAGGGTGACCTTTCCAGTAAAACTAATGCCTCAATCTCTCCTGTAGAAGAGAAGACTTGTTCTTTTTACAGACCATTCATTTGAACCTCATTGGGCCACCTTCTATTTTAAGGCACCTCGTTATGCATGTGTATACAGGTTGACCTTCCTAACAAGATTATGGGGTGATATAGCTGTTTGTTTCCTTAGAACCTAACCAACCCTGAGTCCTACACGTTTTAAAGTTTTGAAAACATCATTAATGGTTTTGATGGGAAAGGTTTACGTTTTCTCAACTTGCCAGTTAGAATTTACTGTTGTCCAAAGTCATTCAATATTTTTCTAAAGTAATTCAAATGTAAACTAGACTGATATGCAATACATAATATAATGCAACAAGAGAACGCAGAGTACTGAAGTTTATTTCCTGGGGAGACTAGCGAGAAATGACTAGATTCTAAGTCTTTCAACCAGAAAATAAAGGATTTCAGAATGATGAGGAAAGTTAGAAGGAAATGATATAGGGCCCACGGATACCTCACATGGTACTCAATGACTCATAAAATGCAGTATTTTTTTACATAATATGGGAAGTGTGCCATGCTTGTACATTTTACCATTGAGTGTGGTACAGTACTTTGATCTTCAACAATATACAACATTTGTGGCATAATAGCTATAATAGGACTATTCAGCTATTTTACACAGCAATAATCCAGTCCTCTCTCATCAGGATAAACTGTGAGGACAAATCCTTTCAAAATCAGAATTAGTTCCTTGTAGAAGAGGGAGGCTACAATTATGCCTTAAATAGGAGCAGCTGCAACATGGTATCGGCCTGGAGAGTGGCAGTGAAGTGTTTTTCCAATGCAATTAAATGGATTTTTTTTAATGCAAACTAATGTTCTATAAAAAGTCAACTGTAAGGTGAGTAGGTGTGGGATTGATGAGATGAAAGGAACAAGCATTTTGCTTACCTGAGTTAATATTCCTGCCTTGGTAAATGATATTTTGGTGAAAGTGGATAATCAAGCCTCCTACTTTCCCATGAAGTGGGCCCAAAGGGGAAACAGACTAGCACAAAGGAAAGAATTCTGTTTCACTTGTACACCCTGTGTCTTATTTCAAAATGTGTTCAAAGCTATGTTTTGTTATTGTTGCTTTTCAAAAAGATATGATGAATCAACAGCAACACTTCGATTTAAACAAGAAAGGTAGCCCTTGGGTAGAAAAATCTCAATATAACTCATAGGACTTTAACTAGTCAGCACCTACCTCCACGGTGAGACAAAGAGGGAAGGGCACTTCGTTTTTGACCATCGAGATGATTAAAGGATTAGAAAATAAGACCTTTAAGAAAGATGAAAGGACCGGAGAGGGTAATACTGACAGGCAATGTAATATCCTCAAATTGTGTATCTCAAGAGTTCTTTGACAAACAGCCAGAGAACACCTCCACTGAAGATACGACATAAAGAACTGGATGTAATTCTAGAGCACTGAGGATTCAGTCACACATGAAAAGAATTTCCCCCAGTGATCTTGAATGTATTGCCAAAGGAGAGTGTGGGCTCTCCTTAGGACAGATTTTAAAATCTCGGCACCCAGAGAAAATTTGTCAAGTCACCTAAGCATCCACTGACACCCCTCCTCTTCTTGAAATACTCCTTCCTTATAAAAGGTCCAGTGGACAGAGGGTTTGAACTTAGCTCTAATTATCTAAAGGGTTTTGTGCTCATAAATTTTAGTTAGGATAAAGTTCATCCAAAAAAATGAACCAAGACATCTCCTGTAGCTCTTTGAAACCAAAAAAATGCTTTCTTTTACATTAGCTCTCATTCCTGAGTATTGTCAAGGACATTGGTTACAAACAGAAATAGCAACATCTGATTTTGCAGGCAAAATTTAAGATATGATATAAAACTAGGAATTAAAATATTTAATATATTTTTAGAATGGTACTTTTAAAAAAGGATACTCTCAAATGATAGAGATGGCCTTTTTGGGTGGTCTCAGAGCCAAGGATGAAAGAAAAGGAATCCTCCTGCTTCACTATACTGTATTGTAATGCATAGCCTTCAATTCACTAATTCAAAAATCACACATTTTTAAGACAGCAAGAGACTCCAGCTCCCATTCAGGCTGATAGTTGCTGCTGAATCCCCACTCCTCCCATGAACTCTTCCAGGGCTGATTAGGCAAGTGACTTTTTACCCTTAACCTTCCCCGTTTCCACCTGTAGTTCCTGATCTCTGCTCTGATTAAGTACTCGCTGCTTCCTTCCACTATAAATCTACTTATACTTGACCTTTACATAATGCAATTACCTATGTATCCATGTATTGCTTTAATGGTTCCTTTTTGTTCCTACTGGCGTTCCAACATGTCTGTCTGTGTTAAGGTGTTTGATGCTCTATTATAAGCTCCTGGAGGGAAGGCACGGAATCTCTTTAGATGGGATCGGTGGCCCTCATATATCAAGTCCCTAAAAAGTGTTCTTTGCAAGAAGACAAGTTAACTTAGTATATTTTTCCGTGGTCTCAGAAAGATTTAACTTAGGAAGCGATTGGTAAAGATTCAGGATGTCATAATATGCAAACACTTCCACTTTATTGACAAGTTGGGAAGCGTTACAATAGTGCTCTATTCTCTATGTTGCCTCATCTGGATTATCATGGTTGAATATCACTTATAGTTAAGGAAACCACTATTAAGGTCCCTCTATATACCCATACCCTCTATATACTGCTTTACCCAACTATAACCTCTAGAATAGAAGTTAACCAGAGAAAGAATGGAGAAAACTGCCTTTAAACAGAGAGAAGAGCATAAACAGAGTCAAAGAGGCTTTCAAGACAAAGAAAAGTTTGGGAACAATCAGAACAAGCAACTGGGTATTTGTTGTAGTTTTTAAGGTGCCTGGTCTTAGGACAGAGGGATGGGAGTCACGGAGAGGGAATCAGATCCCTGAAAGTTTGTCTAAAAGCTGGAACTTCATCATGAAGGGACTGGGGATTCTTTTTTTTTTTTTTTAAAGTAAAAGATACTAACATTTATTTCTTCTGTTTCATAGTACTTTTTTTTTTTTACAACTTTATAAGTGAATCAGTTATACATACACATCTGTTCCCATATCCGTTCCCTCTTGCGTCTCCCTCCCTCCCACCCTCCAGATCCCACCCGTCTAGGGGGTCACAAAGCACTGAGCTGATCTCCCTGTGCTATGCGACTGCTTCCCACTAGCTATCTACCTTACGTTTGGTAGTGTATATATGTCCATGCCTCTCTCTCGCTTTCTCACAGCTTACCCTTCCCCCTCCCCATATCCTCAAGTCCATTCTCAAGTAGGTCTGTGTCTTTATTCCTGTTTTACCCCTAGGTTCTTCATGACATTTTTTTTCTTAAATTCCATATATATGTGTTAGCATACGGTATTTGTCTTTCTCTTTCTGACTTACTTCACTCTGTATGACGGACTCTAGGTCTATCCACCTCATTACAAATAGCTCAATTTCGTTTCTTTTAATAGCTGAGTAATATTCCATTGTATATATGTGCCACATCTTCTTTATCCATTCATCCGATGATGGACACTTAGGTTGTTTCCATCTCCGGGCTATTGAAAATAGAGCTGCAATGAACATTTTGGTATATGACTCTTTTTGAATTATGGTTTTCTCAGGGTATATGCCTAGTAGTGGGATTGCTGGGTCATATGGTAGTTCTATTTGTAGTTTTTTAAGGAACCTCCATACCGTTCTCCATAGTGGCTGTACCAATTCACATTCCCACCAGCAGTGCAAGAGTGTTCCCTTTTCTCCACACCCTCTCCAGCATTTATTGTTTCTAGATTTTTTGATGATGGCCATTCTGACTGGTGTGAGATGATATCTCATTGTAGTTTTGATTTGCATTTCTCTAATGATTAAAGATGTTGAGCATCCTTTCATGTGTTTGTTGGCAATCTGTATATCTTCTTTGGAGAAATGTCTATTTAGGTCTTCTGCCCATTTTTGGATTGGGTTGTTTGTTTTTTTGTTATTGAGCTGCATGAACTGCTTATAAACTTTGGAGATTAATCCTTTGTCAGTTGCTTCATTTGCAAATATTTTCTCCCATTCTGAGGGTTGTCTTTTGGTCTTGTTTATGGTTTCCTTTGCTGTGCAAAAGCTTTGAAGTTTCATTAGGTCCCGTTTGTTTATTTTTGTTTTTATTTCCATTTCTCTAGGAGAAAAGCTTTTGCCTTTGTAAGATTGGGTTGTTTTTCCACTTGTTAATGAGTTGTATGAGTTCTAGATATAAGTCCTTTATCAGAATCTACAAAAAAACTACTAAACTAATAAGTGAGTTTAGCAAGGTTGTAGGGTAAAATGTCAGTATGAAATAACAACTCTATTTTTATATGCTAGCAAGAAACAGTTGGAAGTTGAAAAAATAATTTATAATAGCATCAAAAATGTGAAATACTTTGACATAAATTCCATAAAATATACATAAAACCCGTGCACTAAAATTTGCAAAACAGTGCTGGGAGAAATGAGAGTAGACATAAATGAAGAGAGCTATACTATGTTCATAGTATGAGGGTCTTCATATAGTTAAGATATCATTCTGCCAAAATGATCTATAGATTCAATGAAATCCCAATAGAAATCCTAGAATTTTTCTGTTGAAAGCAATAAGCTGATTTCAAAATTTTTATGGAAATGCAAAGGACCTAAGCAATTTTGAAAAGGCATAAAGTTGGAAGAATTACACTACTTTACTTTAAGACTTAAAGTTACAATAATGAAGACCACATGATAGTGGCATAAGTACAGACATACAGATCAACTGAACAAAATAGAAGTCTAGAAATAGACCCATTAATACATGGTCAATTGATTTTCAACAAAGGTGTCAAGGTAATTCAGTGGGAAAATGATAGTTTTTTCAACAACTTCTTCTGAAACAATTGGATATCCATATGCAAAAAATAAACTCTTCACACATGTACAAAACTTAACTCAAAACAGAGCACAGACTTAAATGTAAGAGCTAAAGCTATAAAAATAATACAAGAAAATATCGGATGAAACTGTGACTTGGATTAGACAAAACTTCCCTAGGACACAAAATGCAATTTGATGAATTTCAGGAAAAAAATAAATACTTGCTTCTTAAAAGATACTATTAATAAAATGAAAATGCATTCCACAGGCTGGGAGAAAATGACGAATGACTTGTAACCCTCACGTTTTTGATACTTCTCCGCCGTTGTTCCCGCTGTTTCCTCTGCCCAGCATCCCCTTTCCCTTGGTCTGTGCATAAACAGCTCCTATTTCTCTTTTAGACTCAGATCAGGCATCAGGTCATAATCTTCTTCAGGATGGCTTCACAGATCCTTCAACTCTCACATTCCTAGTTGGTCATAGCATCTATCACACTCTACCATCACCGTCCATTTACCTGTCTGTTTTCTATAATGAACGGTTAGCTCCTTGAGGTCAAAGACAATGTTTTTTATGCTTTGTTGGGTTCTTGATCTAAAGAGCACTCATCTTTTTCATACAACCAAAACAACTTTTACCGTCGCCTTCAACCAAAACAACTTTTACCGTCGCCTTCAACCAAAACAACTTTTACCATCGCCTTCAACCAAAACAACTTTTACCGTTGCCTCCTCTTCCAAATATAGCTCTATCCCCTTCCACCCTATTTTCCTAAACTTCTTGAAACAATTCCTCATGTCTTCTTCTTCACCTCACTCATTTATTCTTCACCCCACAGCAATCTGGATTTCTGCTCCTGAAATATTTTCTATTGAAACTCTTCTCCCTAAGATTTCTGTTTAATTGATACCTGTCCATTTCCCAGGGCACTCTTCATTCCTCACCTTACTTGACTTCCTTGGAGCTTTACAAAGGTTCCATTAGATTGTGAAGCCTTTGAGCTAAGGGATCCTGCCTTACTTGTCTTTGGGGATAGACAGCTGGGGAGCACCCACATGAAGAGAATGAATAGGTAGAGAAAGCAGCATGACAAGAAACAGAGAAATAAGAGAAATCAAGGGAATACAGAATCATAGAGTCCAAGGAGGAGCGTGCTCCAGAGGGCAAATGGTAGACATTAAACCATTCCCTTACTCAATAGTTCACCCAGTCATCAAAGACCACGTGACAATCGTTGTATGCCAGACAGCACTAGGCTCCAAGTCCACAAAAGCTGTTCTACACCCCCTCCTGGATGGTCATCTGCTTCCATAGCCTCAACTACAATTCACTTTCCAATTCCTCTCAAATCCATGTCCCTTTCCGATTTTCTGTGTCCCAGGTTCCTATTTCCAACTGTCTACTGGCCGTGTCTGCCCGTATTTCTTCAGTCACTCAAGCTCAGTATGTACACATAAATCTTGATAAATATAATACATATATGAATGATTTCTTCTTTGAATCCATGTCTCACTTCATAGTTTTACTTAATACTCATGGTTAACCGTGGCTTTCACTGTTTCTCCTTTCTCATCTGGACCATTGCTGTAGCTCCCACTGGGTCGCCTTACCTACAATTTAGCGTCTTTATACCCACCATGACTGTCAACCTAAAAGATGCTTTAAGCCCACCAGTTCCCTGATTAAACACCTCAACAGGTTTCACCATTTCCCCAAACCCTCCACCAGACCGTTTACTCTCCTGCAAACAGCCCCAAGTGCTTGCCTAACTTTCAAGCATTCGCACCTCCTGCTCTCTCGGGCTAGGAAAAGCATCCCTAGTACCAGATAATCACATGACCTCCAAGGCCCACAGCCAATATTACCCCCATAAAGCCATGTTAAGCCCTGCTTTCCCCCTCCATGGGCATGCTGTGTATTCCCTCATTACCATGTTGTAATGGTTAGTTAATAAGCTCTTTTTCTTCTGTTCTAGATTACATCTCAATCATCTCTGTACTTCTAACATCTGGTATAGAAGCAAGTACAAAAAGCTAGTTTTGAAAGGGCAAGTTTTTTTCTGATTTTGATGTGACCAGCTTCTATTAGGTGTTATTTGGGAATAGTGTCATATATTTTATGGTGAATACAGTAGTTTAAAAAAAGATTTAGCCACTTCCTTAGCTGTGGTTTATCTCTCCCTCAGAGAAAACCAGAAAGAGTTTTTTAGTAAAATGATTGAAAAGGTACACTGAATCTTGAATTTAATTATTTCAATTCCTGCAACAAAAGGTCTTTCAGAGAGGCTGCCACTTGGTAAAATGTGATAAAGTTCCAACACATTCTTAAAAATTGTAAATTAATTTATAAATTTCCATTCAAAGTGTAGTCAGCTATTTTCACATAAGAAAACTCATAAGGTTGCTTCCCTATTGATTTACTATCTTTGCATCTAGAGTTTTAAGCCAGTATTTAATCTTTCTAGAAGCTTCCGTAGGCGCTGGGTACATATCAGTAAATGTGGCCCATTTTTATTGCTTTTGAAGTTAAGTAAGAATTCCACATGCATCATTCCAGACACCGGCTTGTTTCTAGTCTTCGTTCTCTCAATTTTTGTGTTTCTACCAGAGCAGATCACTTCATATTCTTTTAACGTGCCCTGACTTTTTCTGATTTCTGTGTGTTTGTTCCTAAGCGGTGTCCTGCCTTCCACTTCCCCCTGTCAGCATCATTACCCCCTTGCTTCTGTTCTTATCGTAACTGCCACCGCCTCCCTGAAACTACTCCTCGTTCTTCCATCTCGATCTGGGCTTTCCCTGCTCTCGTTCCTGGAGCAACTCTTGGTGATTCTTTCATGGGACTTCTCTTCTTCTTTCACCTTTTATTACCGCTCTATGTATTTTATCCGATCTTCCTTCTCAATAAGTTATTGGGGCAGTATTACCAGGTCCCGTTCATCTCTGAGACCCCTGCAATGCCAAGCACAATTTCTTGAACATAACAAGGGCTCAGTAATTATTTGTTTAACTGAATTGAAGTCAAATACATTCAAACAGTTTTCTCTTCACTACGTGTTGACAGAATAATTATAACAAGTCCATAATCACAGTCAGTGGTAGAGCCAGGACTTGAACACGAGTAGTTTGCTGCACTTTAACCCCTATAGCTTTGTTATCCCTACAATAGACAGAATATGTATTCAAAATTGTTGGTCCAGCTATATAATTTAGCTCTAATCGCTAAAGCGCAAAAATTATCCTGATAATACTGAGCCTGTTTTCCCTGACAGTGTGTGATAAAAAATGATTTTATTTTTCTGTGACACTTGTTTCAAAGAGTGGGAACATATACCTATTTAAGAGCATTCCTTTAATAATTTTATTATGACATCATCTATTGCCTATCTGAATTCTTTCAGCATCTATACAGATGTATATACACACAGATATAATCACATTTACTATATAATCTTGGATTGTGTGTCCCTAATTGGAAGACTATTTGGACTTTTGCACACTGCTCAGGGGCTCAAAGGTGGCAAAGGTGTATTTGGAGCCAAAGATGGGGGGTTTATACTAAACTTGGCTTAGCACTCAGGGGTTTATTTTGGGTCTTTGGGCTCCGATAAGCAAGGAAGCTGCAAAACATCTTTTTAATCTCAGTGTTGGGACTTGAAAATTAAAAAAGGGAGTCTAAAAAAATAGCACTAACTTAATCTGTCCCCAAATAAAGTAACCACTTGTTCTAGTAGAAAGCACTGTTGTATTTATTTTTAGAATATGAGAAAAAAAAAAACTGAGGGAAGCGATGAAGCAACCATGAACATCCCTTCTGCCTTGGGGATGTATTTGAACCTATTTTTCCTTTGTGGCTTGGTTTTTTCTGGGGAACCAAAACAGCAGAAAGTGTTTTACAATGCCCTTTAATAGCTGTGTCAAAATTTTCCTGAATTGTCTGCAATTCTTCCTTATTTGCAGTTGAGTTTACTTTACTTTTACCAGTAAGTGTTTCAGGTCAATGTGCAGTTCGCCACCAGCTTCTGGATGGAAAACTCCTTTCAGCTTAGCAGCCCTCCCTTAAAATATCTTAAGCAGGTTTTCTACTTTACTAACCGCATACAGTTTCCTTTCTAAAATATTTTGAGAATGTGCGGTTCTGGCAGGATAAAGTGACTACAAATCAGATTAAATAACACCCATTGCCAACTGATCGGACAGAAGAAGAATTGTACAGATGAAAACTAATGACCATGCTGACCACTGCTTGGTGGCGCTTTGTGGGATGCCCACAAAGGGATCCAGTTCCATTGGCCGTGAGCGCTAGCTCCCGGGCTGCTTGGAGGAATGCTGGTCTGCTGCTCCAGAACGAGAAAGACCACATCAAGACAACTTCAGCAAGTGTGATTGCTCTTACATTTGCTCTATGGACACTGGCAAATAAAGGCAAGTCTAAGGTTTCATTTATCTGGATAATTAAATAAGCTTGGAAGAGTATATTGTGAAAAGTTTCCCTTTTCTCACTCTTTTTTAGTTGGCATTATTTGGCTTTGCTCTCCTTACCTTGAAACTATCCCAATGCAAGCAACAATTTTTGCCAAGGGAGTCGAAAAACCACCTCTGTTGTTTGGGCTACTGCATGCTTTCAGGAGGTGCGAGAGGACGGCATGCTGATGAAGAGCCCATGATCTGGGATCCACCAAGCTGGGTCTAAATGCCAGTTCTGCTATTTGCCCAACTTTGGAGACTGAGTCCATCTTTTGGTGCTCAATTTCCCCATCTGTAAGACAAGGATGCTAATAATAGTACAAAACATACCTTATGGTCCAGAGGCTCACAAAAGCTGTAAAATAGTAATTCTGATATGTACTGAGCACTAAGCATAGGCACTGATTTAAGCTTCTAATGTATATTACCCCACTTAATTTCTTTCCCCATGAGGTCGGCTCTTTATTAATTAATCCCAGTTCAAGGGAAAAGAGCCAGGGGAACAAAGGAGTAAAGTAGACATGTAGGGATGCTCCGAGGTAGGAAATTGTCCGACCAGGATTCCAGCCCAGGCAGGAAGCTGCCACAGGTACATTCTTCCTCACCATGCAAAACTGCTCTTTCATGGTCATGGCCAAGGTGACTCATGGTGCCTTCGGGGCACGTGGACACGTGTGCACCTAATAAGCTGAGCGCTCTTGAGCTGTGCTGCAAGGCCCAGGGAATCATCCAGGTTTGGCAATGGCCTGCAGTTCATCACTTGCCTGTGCAGGTCCTGGGTTGGGGCTTTGGGGAGAAAGTGGAGCCCAGAGGCCAGAGTTTGGTCCCTGCTACCTTGCTGAGCCTGCTCTGCTCTGAGCTTTTCCTGGAAGCCTGAAGGGGGATCAATTTTCTTTCCCCCCCCCTTTTTTTTGCTTAATATTTCTGCATCTTATTCCCCTCCCCCATACAATCCTTAAACATCATCGGCCAAAGAAATAAAGGAATACTCCTGAGATTGCTATTTTTAACCCCTGTGGGCAGAAAGGCTTCAATAAACTTGTCTCTTGTACTGGTTAACATGTTTTCTTGGCTCACCTCATGTTTCAAGATGCTCCACAGATACAGCTCTTTGTTAAGTCTTTCTTCACCTCCTTGCCGCAGCTTGAGTGTACGTTCTTCTCTTATGCTGTCTTCCATATGCTGCTATGGATTAGGCATATCTGTGTACCCTTCTCAACCAGCCAAGAGACTGTAATCTTCTTGACGACAGGGATTCTCACTTGCTTATCATGTTATGCCCTGCAGCATCTAGCACAGTATTAAGAAACAAAGGTTCATGAAGAAATAGAAAAATGTAAAGCATCTATAAGTTTAACCGTCCCATTGACCAAGTGAAAATACAAATGACAGACTGGGAGAAAAGCTTGCAATTTATACAACCAAGCATTGTCATCCATAACGTACGAATAATTTCTTCAAATTAAAAATAAAAGTAGCAAAATTATTTTAAAAAATAGATAAATAAATGGCACAAATAGTTTACAGAAGAGGAAATGCATGTAAGCAAACAGTCAATAACGTGAGAAAAATTTCTAATCCTCACTAGAAACTGAGAAAACATATAGGCAAAAGCTTAGAAAGATCTACTTTCAGCCAAAAAAAAGGAGGGGCGGGGAGGCTCATGTACAGCGGGGAGTGTGAAGGAGTGTCAAGGAGTTTGAAACCATATATTTCATGTATAATTACGTAGTGTGTGTTAGTTTGCTAGGGCTGTCATGACAAAGTATCACAGACTGGGCAGCTTAAACAGCAGACATTTATTTTCTCACAATTCTGGAGATGAGAAGTCTGATATTAAGGTATCAGCAGGATTGGTTTCTTCTGAGGCCTCTCCCCTTGGCTTGTAGATGACCATCCTCTCTCTGTGTCTGCCCATGGCCGACTGTGTCTATGTGTGTGTCCTGATCTCTTCGTCTTGTAAGGACATCAGTCACATTGCAGTAGCGCCCTCTCTAGGGCCTCATTTTAACATAATTACCCCCTTTAAAGACTCTGTCTCCAAATACAGTCACATGTTGAGACTGGAGGTTAGGACTTCAACATATGAATTTGGAGGGACAAAATTCAGTGCATAACATATAGATTATATAATAGATATGAATAGATAAACAGGTAGATACTTGATGTATAGGTATGTGTTTCAGAAACAAACCAAGTAAGATAAACTCCAAATTGTTGGCAATGTTTACCTCTAGGGTTGGGATGGGATGGAAAGGGAGTTTTAGCTTCTTTTTACAATTTTAAAAGATCTGGGATTATGTATGATTTGTTCCTTTTTGAGCTGTTCAGGATTTTCAAATAATAATAGTAATAAAATGATAGACATATCATGTACAGAAAACATACCAGCATCAGAGACACAAATTGACCAGATGTTCATCAATACTGTTCCTAGTCCTGGGCACGCAGGAAAACTGCATTGCCCAGCTTCCCTTGCAGTTAGAGTGAGGCTGTGAGGCTGAGATTTGGTCAAAGGATTAGGGGTGAAAGAAAATAAGCCACTCCAAGTCTTAGCCTTAAAATATCTCCCATTAGCTCCTTACCCTAACTTTCTCTCTTCTTGGCAGCTTGTTGAATGTAGAGAAGCCATTGAGGGAATTCTGAGGACATTCTCTGAGATGGCAGATCCTTTCACATAGTGAAAGTTTCTGGGGTTTCTTTTCTTTTTTTTTTTTTTTTTTGTGGTATGCAGGCCTCTCACTGTTGTGGCCTCTCCCGTTGCGGAGCACAGACTCCGGACATGCAGGCTCAGCGGCCATGGCTCACGGGCCCAGCCGCTCCGCGGCATGTTGGATCTTCCCGGACTGGGGCACGAACCCGTGTCCCCTGCATCGGCAGGCGGACTCTCAACCACTGCGCCACCAGGGAAGCCCGATCTGGGGTTTCTGAGTAACTTGAAGGGAGAGCTGTCCAAGATGGCTGCCTGACCCACGTCTGACTTTCTTTGTGTTAAGTCACTATGTTTTAAGGTTACTTGTTCCAGCAACTGGCATTAATTACTCTGACAAATATATCACCAATAGCTTCTTTCTAGAAAGTAAATTTTGTCCATTAAAATGAAAAAGATATATACCCTTTGAACCAGAAATTACTCTTTTAGGAAACAAAGTTTTACAATTAAGAAATCATAAGCATACAAAAATGTGCTTGTAAAGATATGCTTGCAACAAGAAAAAAAAAGTCAACTATATGTTCATCCATTGGGAAATAGTTTTAAAAATTACTGCACATTGATTTATTAAACTCTACACAGACTTTAAAAGGAATGATCTAGTTATATGTGCTAACCTAGAAAGATGCTTATCACCTAGAATTATTTACATAACAAAGAGATGGAGATGAATGCAGCATGATTTGTTTTTATTAAAGTTACACTTAAAGATGTGATAAACTTAAGGAGAAATTAGGAAGAATAATGTTTACAACTTTATTCTAAACTGTTGTTATCTGTTAGATGGATAGATTTTAAAAATAGCCCTGTTTCTTCACCTCTCTCTTTTCCATACTTTTTTGCAATACAACTTTGTAATTTCTCCCCTCAGGAGGTGGCGTCCGTTTCTTTATTCCTTAAGTCCAGATTAATACTGGAATTTGCTTTGGACAATTACAAATTGTGGAGGCTACAGCATGCTAGTTTCAAGCCTAGGACTCAGGGACCTTGACACGTATCCATTGTCTTTTTTTTTTTGCACAGTGCCACTGCCATGAGAGTAAGCTCAAGCTAGCCTGCTAGAAGAGACCAGCCAGGATCAGCAAAGGTGACTAGAGATGTACAAGCAAATCCAGATGAGACCAGAGGGCTGCCTAGTCACCCAGCAGACTCTTCCTTCTCTCCTTCCCCACTTCATTCCCTCCCTTATTTCTTTCTTTTCTTTTCTTTAAATCTTTTTTTTTTTTTTTTTGCGGCATATAAGATCTTAGTTCTGTGAAAAGGAATCAAACCTGTGCCCCCTGCATTGAGAGAACGGAGTCTTAACCACTGGACCACCAGGGAAGTCCCCCTTACTTCTTTCTTTCCCCTCTCTCTTTTTCAATAAGTATAAGAGTTTTTTAAAAATTGCCATAAGTGGTGTGGGGTACTCTGCTAGCCCATCACGTCTACCAGGATTAGGCCTGTACTGATTGAGATGAGGAGACACTTCTTAATTCTGCAACTGACAAAGCAAATGGATGCTTCATGAAGCCAGTTCATTGGGGAAAGCAGTGTAAAAATTACCATAGCAAAACAAAAGTTATTTCCTAAATAAAGCAGCTTCTTTGTACATAGTCTACTTTCTTCCTGCATTCAATTTTACCTGGTTCTATTGTTTGAAGTGGAAATATATATATATTTCCCTTTTGTCCTCTGGTGCTTGTTACACAGACAAATGAACTGTGTGGGTATGTTTTTATTCTTGCCTGCAGCATACATGCTCAACTGACCCTCTGTCTCTGGATGTAAAGGGAATGAAGAGGTGTAAAGCTTTTTATCTGGGGTTTGAAGAAATATCCTGGTGAGACTATTACACAATTTCATCGAGATAGACACATTTTCACATGAGTGGCCTTCACTAGGATGAGAAATTATTATAAGTAGTATTACAACAAGAAGACAAATGAATGACTGTTCCAAGGGATGTATCCCATGGAAAGAATATTTTTTAGAAGGGAAAGGTTAATTTCCTAAGAATGTGAAGAATAAAACTAAGAGAAAAGCCAATGGTTTTACCATCATTGTATTACATTGTTGTAAATAATATCTCAGAATTACTTTAGGTAATAATCATTAGATCCCTTCCTAGAGATAATGGAAATAAGCACTAGAGTTGAAAAAGATGTTGGTACAGAAAATAGTAAGAGCTGAACAGTTCCAAAACAGCCCGGGGGTGGAAGAGCAATATTTTTTCCTTTAAAAAATTTTTATTTATTTATTTGGCTGTGTCGTGTCTTAGTTGCAGTGCACAGGGTCTCTAGCTGTGGCATGGGCTCAGTTGCTCTGCAGCATGTGGGATCTTAGTTCCCTGACCAGGGGTTGAACCCATGCCCCCTGCATTGGAAGGCAGATTCTTAACCACTGGACCACCAGGGAAGTCCCTAGAAAAACAATATTAATTGTAAAACAGCCAAATTAAAAATCATTTAAAGTCAGATTTCAATATGGTATTTTCCTTTTCAATAGAAAGCATGAAATTATATTAAGGCTCACTCTGATTATTCAAAACAGTGAAATAAAGATCTTTTCTTTTGTACAGCAGTGGGTTTGGTGAGCAGAAGCCTTCATTTGCTGCTACGTTTCCTTGCATCATTACATAATTGTTCCTTTGTATGCCAGTTATTCCATGGGTATTGAAGTATGCAGGGCTGTTGAGCTAATCCATAGTTTTAGCACTGTGCTATGCTTATAGTAGATTCACAAATGAGTGAAAAAATGAACAAATCTCCAAACTGGATAATTAAGGTCACCTGATATTCTTACAAGTGAATTGGTTAAACATATAGCACAGTCAGTTAATGTTTAACCTCATGAGTAATCAGGAAATGCACATTAAATCATCAGTGATACATTGCTTTTCACCTATCACACACTGCAGTGGATTGTAAATTGTTACAAGCTTTCTAGAAAGCAATTTGGCAAAATGCACCGTGAGTCCTAAAAGAGTTCATACCCTTTTGTCAGGATAATAACACATTCCAGAATCTATTCTAAGGAAACAATCAGAGATACAAAGATTTTTATACAAGGATATTTGTTGCAGCACTATTTATAACTGTAAAAATATTAAGATTTCTGAAATCTTAATGTCTGAAAATAGAAGTTAGCTAAATTATGCTACATTTCTATGATTAAATTCTGTGGAGCAATAATAATGACATGCTTGCAGAATATTTAATGCCATGCAGAATGATTCAAGTTATGTTTGTATTGTGTGTGTATGTGGGTGTGTGTGTATGTGTGAAAGAGAGAGAAAAAGAGAGATGTATAGAAAATCTCTCCTGCTCTAGGTAAAAAAAGTGCAGCTGTATAATATATATGAACAAATATTTTAAAAACATGATAAAGCTTCTGTAAAAGATAAAGGATTCTTTTACAGAATTCAAGAACTGGATTTTACAAAGAGGGCAAGAAAGGGAGAAATTATGTGGTAAATAAGCACAGGTGTTAGGTTTACACTTAGGAGTAACCTGGGTTAGTAAGTCTTGTGTGTAGACGGTAGGAAATAAACCATGGGGCTGAGCAGGGCTAAATATCAAATTGCAGCTCACATAAAGAGGGGAATTGCTAAAGTGTTACAACACCTTCCTCAGTAGTAGATAGAAAAAACAGTCCCTAGAGAGATGGTGGGGATGTACGTCTATCTTGTGTTTGAGTGAAAAAGAAAAAGGAACGAGAGAGAAAAAACAAAAACCTTTCCTTGCGAGAAGGTATAAACTTTGCTTACACTTACTGGAAGTTTGGGCCTGAATTGCATTACAAGATGCGTCTCCAAACTTCCTAGGGGGAAACTTAGTTGAAGTGCTCTGTGTTGGTAGTGGTCTCAGAGCCCATGTTTTATTTGCCTCCTCTTCATCCTATTGGTGAGTGAGGGTTTCCTACCCTAGGGATATGAGGATGACTGAACACAGGACACTCAACACTGGACATGAAAATGGGTAGCCATATACACTCACAGCCTTGGGGAGGAGGGCACTGTGTCATGCAGGCTCACTCAGAGGTTGCACTTGCAAACAGAGTGAATATACAGGAGATGTGAGAGGTGGTCTTTGTAGTATTAAGAGGCTGAGGTGACCCCTGGTTCCTGTGGGAAGATATGATTGGTTTGTTTGAATAATTCTGAAGGCTGGTAGGGAACTGAAGCCTGCTGTTCAGGGCTAAGCAGGCACTGTGCCTGGTCTCCATCATCAGGAGGGTGGTTTAGCTAGAGGACCTTAGCCAGGCAGTACAGTGGGGAAGGTGAGTTGTGATTGGTCCATTTGATGCCCTCCAGGTTTCAGATGTCAATGCAGTACATACTATTGAATCTTAATTTCAGTCTTTAACCATGCCCAGAAGAAGCAAAAACAAATCATCTCTGGAGAAATGCACCTAAAACCAGCCTCAGGGAATTCCCACAGCTGACGTTCCAGGAAATATCTCTAGACACAGGAGAAACCAAGCTATCTGAGAGAGAGTAATATTAAACAAAGAACTACAGAATCAAATCTTTACTCTCTAGACATTAGAATTATCTGATAGAAATATAAAACAAAGTTTAATATATCTTTTAAAATATAGTATAAAAATATGACAGAATAAGAGATTACCAAAATTGACCAAGGAAATATGATAAGTAAAATCAATAGAGATTCTAGAAATGAAATTAGAAACTGAATGAACTGACTAAACAGTAACATAGAAGCAGTTGTAGAAGGAATTAGCAACCTGGAAGAGCTTCTATAAAAAATGAGAGGTTAGGAGACTTGTATGACAGAGTGAAACACTCCAATAAATATCTAGTCAGTGTTTCAGGATACAACAGGAAGAATGAAGGAGAAGAACTATTTAAATGTATAAATGTGTAAATAAACCTTAGATTCAGAAAATTCAATGAATCACAAGCAAGAAAAAAAGGTGTAAAACACCAAACAAAGAAAAAGTGTTTAACACAAGGCAGACAGAATTCAAAACAATTTACATGTATTAACTCCTCTATCCGTACAACATGTGAGGTTATTTAGGCACAGAAAACTTAACTAATATGGCCAACGTTTCACAGCTAGCAAATTATAGGGGCAATCTGTCTCCTGAGTTCATGCTATTAGCCATTATATGATACTGTCTCTTGAAGAGAGTCTCAAGTAGGAACATCTTAATGCAATGGCAAAACACCAAAAGCAGTGAGATCTTAAAAGCAGTAAGAGAGAAAAGACAGATAACCTACAAAGGAAAGATAATTAAATAGATAGCTGGCTTCTCAACTGAAACACAAGCCAGAAGACAAGTGCTTGGAAAAATAACACTCAATCTGGAATTATCTTTCAAGAGTGAAGGTAAAATAAAGACATTCAGGCCAATAAAAATGAAGAGAATTTAATACTAACAGGCACACAATAAAATACACACACACACAAAAAAAAACCAAAAACCCCAAAACAAAAACACATACTTCAAGAAGGATCAAGGATCATGAGACGAAAGATGGTATATTTCTAAATTAGCAGAAGGAAAACATGGGATGAGGGCAAGCATTACAAAAAACTCAATAAATCTAAAATAACCACATGAATAATTTTAAAAGATATAAATATTCATTCAGGGATTATCAGACTAACAACAAAAACAAAATGATAGGCAATAAGTGCCAGTCTCTAAATCAGAAGGCACAGAAGGATTAAAGGATGGAAAAATATACACCAGGCAAATTTAACAGTGCCAGGAAACTGCTTGTTTGCTCTCACATCTGTCTCTCACTCTTCACATTGCTCTGCTGTTTGTCATACAGCCCAATATTCCCAGGTTCCCTTGTCCTCTGGTTTTGTGTAGTTTGGGCCAATGGGAAGCTCTGATAGAAGACAAGAGGACAGAAAGAAGGGAAAAGACATTATTTCTTATACGTGTTCTAGTAGCTTTCTCTCCTCTGTACTTCCTTTGGAAAACCCCTACCTCTGTGTTTTCAGTTTCTGCTGGGCAGCTCCTGCTTTGATCTAGCTCTGGCCTGATAGAACATGCTTCGGGATTCTGGAACACCTGCTCCTCTCCTTGTCCTTCCAGTGATGGGGATGGTAACAGCTTCCTGCTGATGCTAACCTAAGTTGCCTCACTGGTCCCTCTTTGCCTCTCAGTTCTTCAATCACTTGTGTAAACAATTCTTTTTTTAAAAAAATTATTTATTTTTGGCTGCACTGAGTCTTCGTTGCTGCATGCAGGCTTTCTCTAGTTGTATTGAGCGGGGGCTACTCTTCTTTGTGGTGGGCAGGCTTCTCTTTGCGGTGGTTTCTCTTGTTGCGGAGCATGGGCTCTTGGTACGTGGGCTTCAGTAGTTGTGGCACACGGGCTCTGTAGTTGTGGCTTGCAGGCTCCAGAGCACAGGCTCAGTAATTGTGGTGCACGGGCTTAGTTGCTCTGTGGCATGTGGGATCTTCCCAGACCAGGGCTCGAACCCATGTCCCCTGCATTGGCAGGCGGATTCTTAACCACTGCGCCACCAGGGAAGTCCAACTTGTGTAAACAGTTCTTAACGTTAAATCTCATTTGATTGGAAGAGCAAGAATGTTTTTGTTTGTTCATAAAAAACACGTTAGAGTAGCTTTGTTAACAGGGGAAATAAAAGAACTTTAAGGCCAGAAATGATTACTAGTGATAGCCACTATATTTGATTAAAATAAATTGACTTGAAATATAAAAAATTATATTTGTATGCACCTAATAAAACAGTATCAAATCAAATCAAATAAAAATCAACAGAACCTCAAAGAAAAGGTGCAAATCAACTGTCAGAGTGGGAAACTTTAACACTCGTCTTTCACAGTTGACCAAAACAAAAAATTGAGATATAGAAGATTTAAACAACATAACTAACAAGCTTAAATGAGTGAACATTTATAGACGGAATCATGGAGAACAATTACAAGATTTAAGCATATATATATGGAATCTAAAAAAAAAAAAAGTTCTGATGAACCTAGGGGCAGGACAGGAATAATGATGCAGACGAAGAGAGTGGACTTGAGGACACGGGGAGGGGGAAGGGTAAGCTGGGATGAAGTGGGAGAGTGGCATGGACATATATACACTACCAAATATAAAATAGATAGCTAGTGGGAAGCAGACGCATAGCACAGGGAGATCAGCTGGGTGCTTTGTGATCACATAGAGGGGTGCGATAGAGAGGGTGGAGGGAGATGCAAGAGGGAGGTGATATGGGGATATATGTATATGTATAGCTGATTCACTTTGTTATAAAGCAGAAACTAACACACCATTGTAAAGCAATTATACTCCAATAAAGATGTTAAAAAAATTTAAGCATATATTATGCTATAAAACATGTTTTTGTAAATTTTAAGCACTTTCTTTTTCTCTCGTTTTACAGTTCTCTCTCAATTTACAGTTTTACCCACCATTGAAATAATTTTGGAATTAATTGCAATTTTGAAATTTTATTTGCTGCCTAAATATTTATAAATATTACATGGACTTTCAAAAACAAAATATAATATTTGAAGAGTACATAATTCAATATAGACATTAGCTACAAAGGCAAATTATATATCACCACTGTTTTGTTTGGTTGTTTGTTTTTTGATCTGACAAAGGCCAGGAGAAGCACTTTAAGTCTCCCACAAAATTTGTTTTTCAGATTCTTCTTCTAAGACAAGAGTCTTACATATTGTGATGCAATTTTATTCAATATACAGTATATCTTGTGCATATGTTTTAATAATGTGGCCAAGGAAGCCCTCTTTGAAGAGGTGATATCTGAGCTGAGATTTGGTTCATGAAAAGGAGGCAACCATGTGAGGATCTGAGAGAAAGGGGTCAAAGCTAAGATCATAACTAGAAAGAGAGGTAGGGAAGTTTAAAGAGATGCAAGGAAACCAGGTGCTGGAGCTTGCTGTGTGTGTGGAAGAGTACTGGGACATGAGGTTGGTTAGTTGGCTGGGATTCTAGAGTTCCTAGGACATTGAAGAGCCTGGTAAGATGCAAGTCTGGCTGCAGTGGCATGAGCCTGTCCCATTAGCAGCTGCTGAGAGAGGGACAGGAGCCTGCAGTGGCTCCAGCAGACAAGTTGAGTGCAACTGAGACGAGAAGTATCATCTGTCAGGCATCAGGTTCTCCTGGGGAAGGGGGACCAAAGCAGCTTCACTCTCCTGAGTGTGCGTGTCCATCAGGAGAGAAGAGCTCCAAGCAGACACTCAGGGAGGCCCACAAGAGCCAGATTGGAGTCATCATGTAATACAGAATATGAACTTTATCTGTCTATATTAGTACACTCTTTCCAATGTGAACTCCAGGAAGGTAGGACTTTGCTTCATTCATAGCTATATGCCCAGTACCCAGAACAGTGCCTGACATACAATATTTCAATAAATATGCATCAAATTAACAAATAAAAGAATGATAGTAGCTAGGATCCTTGATTTTTTTTTCTATGACTAGCGTGGACTTGGAATGTAAGAGTTAATGTCATTTTCGAGATGGAGATTCTTCTTTAATTTAGCTACATGGTTCCAGATTGTCAATATGTGTATAAAACACAACCAACTCTTTCTTTCTATCTAGTCATATCTTATCAGTGTCAGCTGAACACAAAGCCCCATTGTTGAGATATTTTTCAAGAGAATTTGCCTTTAGTGATAATGAAAATCTGAAGAGGAGAATTCTATCAACTTCAAGACTTTTCTTTGTTTCCGTATAATTATTAATTAAAACTTCCCACTGAGGAAGTAATCTTTCCCTTGTTAAGCATGATTGAATTAGGAAATGTAAGAAAAGCATTTAAACCATAATAAGAATGTCACTTGGTAGTTTATTAAGCTTTTGGATCTGATAGGCAGCCCAGAGAAGTCATTCTCTGTCTTCATGGGTGAAAGGACTAGAACTGACAGAATTCATGAGCATGAAAAAGTCTGCGTCATGCTTTGGAGAAGCCTAGTTACTTCGTCCAATTTCTAGTACTTTTAGATAGTAGATGATCATTTTACGAGTAGCTACAAATGCTCAGCTCTCTGTTCTTAGTATATGCCTGCATGTGACATAAAAGAGAAGACAATCTCCACTCTTGGTCTAAGAAGAGTTGCATGTCCAAACCATTAAGAAACACGTTATTGTTCAGTAAGATTGCACTTGTAGATTTTTAGCACTTTTGCCATTAGCCAGATCACTTACAAAGTCATATGCTGTCAAAACCAAAAGTATTCCACTAACGACTGTTATTTAAAAGGTTTCTAGTATTATTTTCAGCACAGCTAGTATTCACTGTGAGTTGTCTTCAAAAACCATAGAGTTTTGATACACTTCAAGTAATTTCTATTTGTTCTTTTTATTTATACAGATGGTCAAGTGAACATGAGATAAATCTTTGTTGATCATGGTAATGGTAAAACCAAAAAATTTTTACATGTGAAAAACACTGTCATGATTGTGATGCTAGTCTTAGTATATAAAGTGCTTATCTGAGAATTAAGACAAAAACTCAACAATCCAATTGTGAAAAAGCAGATGTTTCAAAAAACTTACCAACTTGGTAAAAGCAAAAATTTTCAACTTAAATTGAGTGCTGAAATTTAAGATGTGAAATGTTCTTTCAAGCATTTTAGGACCTTTTCTTTTGTAATAATAATGTGGTTCCTGTTACATTGCTTCTCTTTTGGGACTGTATCACTATGACTCATGAAGAAGTCAAGAAAATACATAATAACTGCAGATAGAAAAACACAGAAACACTCATTACATGGTTAGCAAGTCTCTACTGAGAAAAAAGCTTAGTAGTGGAATTTCTTATTCTAAATTTTAACATGGGGGTAAAAAGTTATCACCTGTCAAAATTTATTTGAATCTGTCTAATTCTCTCTACTTCTACAGCCAAAAGCCTCTACCACCTCCACGGCAAGAGCCTTTTAACTTGTCTTTTCCTCCACTCGTCTTTCCACCATTCACTCTCCAATAGCAAATGTGGCGATCTTTTAAAAATGTTGTTTGGAACACGTCACTTTCCTGCTTAAAACTTCCCCCAATATCCCCTTCACTCAAGATGCAAAGTCATATCCCTACCCCTGGCCTGTAAGGTCTCATCTGATCTTGCCCCTGGTGACCTTTCTTACTACCTGCCAGCATCTCTTCTGCTCACTAGACTCCAGTCACACCTACTTCTTCTAATCCTAAAACACACCAAGCTCTTCCATGCCTCAGGGCCTTTGCACTAGCTGTCACCTCTGCCTGGAAGGTTCTGCTTTTGCCGAGAGCTTCTCAGAGTTGTCTCTTTCTGTCCATTTAGCTCTTTTCTTAAATATCAACACTGCAGAGGTGTTTCCTGGCTTCTCCATCTCAAGTCACTGCTTTGTCGCTCTCTCACATCACCTTGAGATACTTTTGTCATAGCCAGAGTGCTACCTGATTTATTTCTTGCTTAAACTTTTTACTTGTTTACTGTCTAACACATACTAGAGAATGAACTCCATAAGTCCGGGACATATTATCCTCTTATTAACCTTTTAAAGGCTGCAAATCGGTAGTGGCATCCCCTATTTAATTCCTGATGCTGGAAATTTGTGTCTTCTCGACTTTTAGTCTTGTCCATCATGCTAGAGACTTTAATTTTCATCGATGTTTTTTCAAAGGATCAGCTTTTTGTTTCATTAATTTTCTCTATTATAGTCTTATTTTCAATTTCATTAATTTCTGCTCTCATCTGTATGCTTTCCTCTTCCTTTCTTTGGGTTTATTTTGCTCTTCTTTTTCTAGTTTCTCAGTAGAAACTTAGGTTATTGATATGAGACCTTTCCTCTTTTTTAATGTAAACATTCACTGCTCTAAATTTACCTCTCAGCACTGCTTAAATTACATTTTATATATTTTGAGAAATTTTGTTTTCATTTTCATTGCATTCAGTGCATTTTAAACTTTCTTTCGAGACTCCTTCTTTGACTAGGGACCATTTGGAAGTGTGTCTTTAATTTCCATGCATTTAGAGAATTACCTGCTGTCTCTCTAGTTATTGACGTCTAGTTTCATCCTACCACGATCAGAGAACACATGCTATTTGATTTAAATTTAAATTTGAGGTTCATTTTAGCATATCCAGGATATATTCTAGCTTGGTGAATGCTGCATGGTCTCTTGGAAAAAATATGTATTCTGCTGTTGTTTGATGAAGTGTTCTATATATTTCAACTAGAGGCTGTTGGCTGATTGTGTTGTTCAGATCTTCTATACCTTTGCTGATTTTCTGTCTAGCAGTTCTCTCAGTCGCTAAGAGTGGGGTGGGAAGTCCCAAGTATAATGGTGGATTTGTGTATTTTTCTCCTTTGAGCTCTATCTGATTTTGCTTCATGTATTTTGAAGCTCTGTTGTTTGCTGTGTACACAGGATCCCTATGTTTTCCTGGTGGATTAATCTTTTTATCATTGTGTACTATTCCTCTGTATCTAGGAATTCTCTTTGGTCTGAAATCTACTTTATTAAAGATTAATGTAGCTACTCCTGATTTTTTTTTTTGGTAATAGCTCCATTGAGATATAATTCACATATCATACAATTCATTCAATTCAATAGTTTTTAGGATAAAGTGTTGTGCAAACATCATCACAATCATTTCTAGAACATTCTCATTGCTCCAAAAGGAAATCCCATGCCCTTTAGACATCACCCCTCAATCCCTTCAGTCCTTCCATCCCCTACTCCAGACCTAGTCAACCACAAATCAACTTTGTCTCTATAGATTTGCCTTCTGGACATTTCATATAAATGGAATAATATATGGTCTTTGTGACTAATTTCATTCACTTAACATAATATTTTCTATGTTTATCTATTTCATAGCCTGCCAGCAGTACTTCATTCATTTTTATGGCTGAATGATATTCCATTGTATGAATATGCCATATTTTGTTTATCCATTCACCAGTTGATGGACATTTGGGTTATTTTCCCCATTTGGGGAAATACTGCTGCTATGAATGTTCATGCACAAGTTTTTGTGTGAGCATATGTTTTCAATTCTCTTGACGTATACCTAGGAGTAGAATTGCTGTGTCAAAGGGTAATGCTATGTTCAACTTTTTTAGGAACTATTAACATGTTTTATACAACGTCTGCAACATTTTCTATCACACCTGCAGTGCATGGGGCTTCTGATTTCTCCAATTCTTTACTAACACTGACTGTTGTCTCTGCCTTTTTGATTCTAGCCATCCTAGTCAGTATGAAGTGTTATCTCACTGTGATTTTGATCTGCATTTCCCTAATGACTAATGATTTTGAGCATTTTTCATGTGTTTGTTGGCCATTTGTATATCTTTGGGGAAATGTCTATTCCAACCCTTTTTTCATTTTTATACTGGGTTATTTGTCCCTTTATTGTTGAGTTGTAAGAGCTTTTTCTGTATTCTAGGTATAAGTCCCTTATCAGATACATAATTTGTGATTATTTTCTCCTATTCAGTGGCTTATCTTTTCAGTGTCTTGAAGCTGTCCTTTGAAGTATAATGTTTTGATTTTACTGAAATTCAATTTATCTGTTTTTTTCTTTTGTTGTTTATGTTTTTGGTGTTGGGACACCCTACCTCACACTATAACCAAAATTTAACTCAAAACAGATCAAATGTCTAACATAAGTGCTAAAACTAGAAAACCCTTAGAAGAAAACCTGGGTAAATCTTTGTGACCATGCATTTAGCTCATCTTTTTCTTATCACATTTTAGAGCTCTCCTTTGCTTGTCTCTTGCACCATTTCAAGGATTTATACTTGTGCTTAGTAGAGAGGAGCAGGGAAAACTGGTTCAATGCCATCTAGTTCAGACTGAAAGTTCTACCTAATAAGTATTGATACTTTTAAAGTGATCTAATATAGCTCATCCAATCTTTGGGTCTCCTTACCTGAGCAGCCTGGGCTGGGTCATTACAGTGGAGTTTCTCTGTCTTAGCAGGATTCTTTGGGGCTTGATCCATCCCATTTACCTTCTGCTTAATGGACTTTATCTCAGGTCATGAATGCGGGTTGTGCTGAGTTATCAGGGAACCTCTCATCTCTAAGTTCCAGCTCAGTTAAATTCCTTTTACAAAGGGAAGTGTCATCAGTCACTGCTTTGTCAGGAGATTGGGAAGGGGAAAGCAGTGATGCTCACTCTAGAGTGAGAGCTCGGGTTTACCAGCTCTGTGGCTCGTCTCAGGTCCCCACTATAATTGCTAGGATCCTGCACTGCCAGTGTATTGATTCCCAGAAAAGGAGTTAGTCAGAGAATCCATTGCCTGAAATTTTGCCAGGCTGTGATTTCCTTATTTGGAATGCAGAAATCTTATAATACTGGTGGATATTCATTGAATGTGTATTTGACCAAAAAGGATGAGACAGGGGTGTTCTGCATGTAAAGACATTATCTTTGTGTTACCTGCAGATTAGCACTGTTTTCGAAGTAGACATTTCGTGCTATATTATGCTTTGTTTAGAAGAGTGATGTCCCAATGCAAGATAAAACTTCATTCCTTAGTATACAAAGGCTTCTGTAATCCAGATTGAGCATATCTCTCCAGACTCTATTCTCTCATAATTTTTCTTTCAGAAACTATTTGCATATCCCACACTCTTCTTTAACCTGAATCTTTTTCACATCATATTCCATTTCCCTGAAATATCCATCCATACATTTTTTATTTGCTCTCCAGAAAGGTCTATCTAGCTTTGTATTTATTTTGTGTAACTTCCTCATTAACCAGTATATAGCTATCAAAATTTAGAATGTTTTCAATGAAGTTCCTTCCTTGGATGACTTTTAGAATCTGAATCATTAATGTAATCAACACTGGCCTATTATATAATGATATGGGGTCATCTTCAGGCAATGGCTACAGCGGACTATCAAACACTGGTATCATATCCAGTGGTCTTCACTTTAGCATATGAGCCAAAAGGAGAAATGTAGGTCTAACAACTCACATGAAGTCATAAAACTGTATATGTTTTATGGTAGACTGGATAGATGCTCACCAAACACATTACTTCTTTTTGAACACACAGTTAACTGTTAAACTGCACTTCCTAGCCTCTTAGCATTTAGATGGGGCCATGTGAATAGTTTTAACCAACAGAGTTTGAGCAGAAGTGACATATATCACTTCTAGACTGAGGCAGGTAACAGCAATTGTTCCTCTCCCTTCAACTCTATCCCCACCACCTTCTAGTTTACTGATGGGAGGCCAAGCTTTAAACTATGTGGTGAAAATGGTAAAGATACAACGTGAAACAACCTGGAGTAGATTGGATCACCCATCCCCCCTCCATCATGGACCCACACTGAAATACACTGAGGTGATTATTTTCAGCTGTTTGCAGACTCTGACTAATACATGTTTTATTATTTAGCCAAGTGTCCCCATGATTACTGTCTCTCTGGGCATATAGCCTATGATTTTGAAGAATGATAAATAACCAAAAATTCCCTCATGCTTTATAATAAACTCTATATGAATGAAGCCATAAATATTTATTAATTCTTAATTCTATATGGGATAACCAAACTCCAAGTAGTGAGCACGTGTTCCCTAAGGAGTTCTTGACTTCTGAATAATAAGGAAAATGTCATAAAAATCTATGTGCCCTCATTAATTTTACCCAAACTTCTCTGAAGATGTCAAAATTTGCCTGGAAACCTGTGTCACGTGGCTTCTTGAGTCTTTTAGGAAAGTCTTGTGCACTAGGCCCCACTTCCTTTTGCCGACGCACAGATACTCTTCCAGCAATTCTCTGTTTTCTCTTCTGCATCATCAATATTTTTGCACCTGATGGATCTTCCTATCACCAAACCAACATGCTGTTATTTTTCTCATGTTACATAAAAATTCTCTTGACACCACATTTGAGTAATTTATATTCCCATTTCTCAGCTCCTTTTTGAAAGAGAACTTTTCAAAGAGTTGCTTATGTTTGTTTTCATTCATTTTTCCTGTTCTCATTTTCTCTTAAGCCCCCACCAGTCAGGCTTTTGCCCCCACAATCCCACTGAGCAACTCTTGTCAAGGTCACCAAAGAACATCCATGTTACTAAATTCAGTTGTCAGCTCTCTGGCAAGTGATTTCATGCTCCTAATTGGGACACTTTCATCATGTGGCTTTGAGGATGTCAGTCTCTTTAGGTTTTCCTCCTAAGTTACTGGCTACTCCTCAGTCTTAGTCTTATTGGTTCCCACCATGCTCTACAATGTCTTGGTAGCACAGTGCTTTAATTTTAGTTCTTGATCTTCTTTTCCTCTCCATTTATACTCACATATTTGTTCTTCTCATCTAGCCTCATGTCTTTAAAACCACCTAAATGCTGACAATTCCCAAACTCATGTCTCCAGCTTAGAACTCTTTCTCAAATTCCAGATTCATATCTCCAATTCTCTCCGAACGTCTCCACTTGGGTGGATAATAGACACGACATCTCAAACACACACTGTCCACTCCTGAAAAAACCTCAGGTTTCCTTCTACTCTCTCTGCTGAGAATCTGTTTCATCTCTTTGAAGGCAACTATCCATTTCCAGTTTTCAGGAAAAAAAACCTTGGAGTTTTTCTCGGATCTTCTCTTTCTCTCACACTCCACAATCAAGTCTTCAGGAAATCCTTTTGGCTCTATTTTCAGAATATATTCAGACTTTTAATACTTCTTACCACCTCCCCTGTTACTATGTTTCCTAGCTGGTCTCCCTGCTTCTATTCTTGTGTTTCTACAGTCTGTTCTCAACAATAGACAGATTAATTCGTATAAAATGTGAATTAATCTTGTTACTTCTCTCCTAAAATCCCACCAGTGGCTGCCCATTTCAGTAGAATTGAGGCCGAAGTCCTTATAAGATCTTATATTTTCAGGCTCCTGGTTACCTAGTTGGTCTCATTTCCTACTTTTCTTCCTCTTGTTCACTCTGTTCTAGCTACTTTGTCTTCATTTTTTCTACTTGGATGTGTCAGGAATTTTTCTAGCCTGTATACTGTCTACTGTCTCTGAGAAGAACACTCTTCTCTTAATTATCAAACTCCTTCAACTTCAAGTTTTCATTCAAATGCCATCTTTCCAAAGAGACCTTTGCTGGACATCCTATTTAAAATTGCAGCCACTCTTTTCCCTGTTCCAGCTCTCCAAATCCCTTACCTTGCTCTCTCTCTCTTTTTTTCTTTTGCCTTGCATTTAAAATCTTGTAACACACTCTCTGACTTACCTATTTACCATACTTATTGTTTATTGACAGCCTCCACTTCCTCCCACTTCCACTGGAGTATAACTTCCACAGGAGCAGAAATCTTAGTCTGTTTTGTTCACTGATGAATTCAAGAACCCAAGATAAAGCCTGGCACAAAATACATGCTATGGACACATATACACTACCAAACGTAAAATAGATAGCTAGTGGGAAGCAGCCGCATAGCACAGGGAGATCAGCTTGGTGCTTTGTGACCACCTAGAGGGGTGGGATAGGGAGGGTGGGAGGGAGGGAGACGCAAGAGGGAGGGGATATGGGGATATATGTATATGTATAGCTGATTCACTTTGTTATAAAGCAGAAACTAACACACCATTGTAAAGTAATTACACTCCAATAAAGATGTTCATATTTATTAAATGAGTGAATAAATGAATCTTCCATCTGAAAAAGTCAAAATCATCACCAAAGAAGTGATCATTTCTAATTGTTACAAATTAATGACTTTGATCTTTTTTACATGAAAAAATCATTCACCATCTAACAGATCATGGAAAGATTCACAAAACAACAAAATATGTAGACTTACAATAAACTTATAAACAGCAAGCATTATTTTTCCAATCTGAATCAGAGGAACTTTACCAGAAATAGAAGGTCTTTGATGCTGAGTCATAAATAAAAGCCAACACTCCAGCATAATTAGATTTTGCAATTGAGAATATGAACAAATCAAGTCTTTGTGACTATTTTCAATGGTTATTAAAATGCATTATTTATATTAATATTATAAATCATACTTGGAATATATTCTTGACTTGCTTTATTAGCCATGTAGTTGCATAAATGTAACTATTGATTGCTTTTAAATTATTATCTGAAAATTGCTTAAACTTGTAGCTTCTAAGCTAATGTTTCTCAAAATGTGTTCCAAGAAATGTTAACAGGCATTTCATGAAAATGTGGAGTCCAAGCTCAGGTCAGTTTGGAAGACATTGAGTGAAACAGGTTTCTTTACAATGGGACTGCATTGTGGATTTCAATTTTCAAATTTGGTGGGCAGCATTTCCTAAATTTACTTGATCACAGAGCCTTTTAATCAAGGATTATTTTAACTTTGGGAAATGATGCTACACACAGGTAATGCAGATCAAGTATCACACACAGATCAAGTATCAGATTTATGGTCAAGTTTCTGTTGTGTCATTCATTTCTTCACAAATGATTACTTAGTGATAGCAATTTGTAGACTATCAGCTGTATGAGTAGAAAAGATTGCAGATGTCTGGATAGAAGACATAAAAAACCTAGGTGGAAAAATAAATATTTGTACTACACTAAGATAGAGGGTCTAGGGTGTCATGACAGCCAAAACTTGAAGGAAGTGGTAAATAGAGAAGGAATAGAGATTGAGGAAAGGATGGAGAGAGGGTTGAGGAAAAAAAAAGTACAACTGATGCTTTCCATTCCTGATATGCAGACAGAATCCAGATTTGGGGCAAAAGAGAAAGCTCTGTGGAGGCCTCTGAGCTTGTGTCTCATTGAAAGTGAACAAGAGTGGGAGCCCCTGCTCTATTCTTCCCTCCATTTCTTCTTACATTTGTATAAAAATGACGAAGAGTAAGCAAGGGACTTCCCTGGTAGTGCAGTGGTTAAGAATCCGCCTGCCAATGCAGGGGACACGGGTTCGATTCCTGGTCCGGGAAGATCCCATATGCCTCAGAGCAACTAAGCCTGTGCGCCACAACTAATGAACCTGCGCTCTAGAGCCTGCGAGCCACAACTACTGAAGCCCGCGTGCCTAAAGCCTGTGCTCCGCAACAAGAGAAGCCACCGCAAGGGGAAGCCCGCGCACCACAACGAAGAGTAGCCCCCATCGCCGCATCTAGAGAAAGCCCACACTCAGCAGCAAAGACCCAAAGCAGCCAAAAAAAAAAAAAAGAAAAAGAGTAAACAAAATGTGCATTTCATATTATACGGTTGCTTTTTTTTTCCTAGGAAAAGAGCAACAGAAATCAGATTGACATTTGTTGCTCTTTATCACTAAAGTAGTGTTCATTCTCAGATTCTAGACATCCCGTTAGCAACACGTGGGTGACGTCACTGAAAAAGCACAACTGATGTGTCATAAAATGTTACTTGAAAACGGTAACAGGAAAAAGAGGGTTTGTCATCTGGGGAAAGAAGTCAATAAATCTCAATCAGTTATTAGTTGCATTTATTGGAGAAAAGAGAACACATTTTTACTAATTTTATTATGGCTCAATATTAAACAATTTTATTTAGGGTTACAAAACTGCACAGTATTGAGATATCACTCAGCTTTTGAAAATGATCATTCATCTTTGACGATGTTGCTAAATGGCCTATAAATAATTATATAAATTTGATATTTAATTTGTTCAACTAACTTACTCTGTTCTTTAGGATGATCCATTTTAAGCAGGTGTGCTAAATATTTATGGAGAGAGATTGTTTAGGAGTGAGGTATATCATTTGAGTAAGAGCTATACTCTGACCAGTTGGTTCTCTCATCATATCATGTGATAGTTAACTGATGTAGTTTAGCAGGTTATTTACTTAGTTTTGATATCTAGTATTGGATTAATAACTTCAGCACTTTATTTAGATGCCAGGGAGAAAAGAGTCAATTGGGTGCCTTTTCCTGCTTGGGTGCTAGTCCTGACAGTAGCTTCTGCAGAGTCAGAACTTGCAATGGAATGGAGCGTTTTTCCAGCCCAGTGGCTTCTGCTGGGTTGTAAACAGTTGGTTTGCTTTTAAGGGAGGTTGCATAGCCTATAACAACGACACTAGTCCCAGCTAAGTTCATTGCTTCTGCCACCTGCCTTCTGGCTTAATGTCAGGAGCAAGAAGCATGCAATTAAGTATGAGGAAATGAAAATAAATGACACCGTTCATTGCACATTACAAAGTGCCTGGTGGAAAGCATGCTGTTTGTAGAGACCCAGAGGCCCTACAGAAAATGCAGCTCTGCCTGAGAAAATTCTGGGGAGTGAGACAGCGACTCAGGTTTTCCTTGTAACCTATTGTGACCACAAACCAAATAAATTACAGGTGTAACTCTATAAATGCCCAGGATTTGGGCGTGTTTAATGATTTGTAGAAAGTCAATAATAAATTTGAGTATAAGGGAATATGGTCATAGTGACATGTTTCAGCTGATTTTGTGAGGTAAATTCTAAAAAAAGTAATGACTTTGAAATAAATAATTGAGTTCTTTTGGAGGACCAATCATTTGGAAATTGGTTTATAAAATAAATATTGAAGCCCAATTTGTTTTCAAAATCATTTCTTAAAAAGCATTTAAGTAAGCTGTATTGGGCTCACTCAGCAAACAAACGTGCTGTTCATTTGTGCTAAATAAACATCGAAGAATGGGTTCAGGATACTCCCTTGAGTTCTACACATGGACAATTCTACCTCCTTTCCAATGAAGAGTTGAGAGTAGAAGACATATCACTCTTGGACATTGAGCTCAGGACAGCATCACTGAGCTGGCAGAGAATCTCAGAAACCTTCAGTTTCCTACTGAGATTTAATCTAGTTAATAAAGGCATCTTTTGGATGTGCATATCATTTCAAGAAGAGTAGCATTACAAATCATTCTACCATACCCATTTAGTACATGCTGGAGAGAAACGGCAGAACAATTTATTATATGTGGTATTTTAAAAAGATCAAGAGGGTTGGGGAATTTAGAGTATTCAAGAAGCTAAGGAATGGTTCTTGTAATGAACCTATCATTGCTCTCTGGAGGAAGCCCAGGTTACAAAGAAGGGAGCCTGTAGTTCTTTTCATTTTGCAGAAATCTGCCATAGTCAGGGGGAGAAATAAGCTCTGGCCATCATTCCAATAATGACTGGCATGGGAAATGGTACCCCTGAAACTAAACAAGATAGAAGAATAAGAACTCAGTAATTAATTAATACTTGACGTTTTAAACATTTATTGTAATTCAAATTGATGGTGTCAACATTGTTAATATCAGTGGCAACATAATACTTCAAGTTATGTTAAAAATTGTTTATTCTGGGATTTCCCTGGTGGAGCTATGGTTAAGAATCTGCCTGCCAATGCAGGGGACACGTGTTCGAGACCTGGTCTGGGAAGATCCCACATGCCGTGAAGCAACTAAGCCCATACACCACAGCTACTGAACCTGCATGCCACAACCACTGAAGCCCGTGCGCCTAGAGCCCGTGCTCTGCAACAAGAGAAGCCACCACAACGAGAAGCCTGCACATGGCAACGAAGAGTAGTCCCCACTTGCCGCAACTAGAGAAAGACTGCACAGCAACAAAGACCCAACGCAGCCAAAAATAAGTAAAGAAATAAATAATTTAAAAAAATTTTTTCATTCTAACTCACATTTTGATGTCAAATTGCTCAGCAGGTAGAGAACAGAAGTTAAGGATCTGGATGGTGGATACCATGATGGCCTGGGATGCACTGCCCCGACCCTACCCCTTCGTAAATGAAGAACATATTCCCTCTGCCGCTGGGAGTGCTGCTGGAAGAGGGTTCTCTGTTGTAGCTCCTCTTTGGGGTTGCCTTGGCTCAAGACAAATTGCCTCACTGGAGAACATATCTCCTTTCAATGACTAATCAACATTGATATTTAAGGGCCTGTTCTTCTTGCCCTAACTCAGAACTAGGGTTTTGGAAGGAGTGCAGTTGGGAAATTGGTGACAAGGACGTCAGGGGAAAATATGTGGATAAATCTCTCCAAATGGTCCCAGAATGTAAAGATAGCTGTGTCGCACGTGAAGTCAGCAGAAGTGGATAACAGGATTTGTTTTGTTGATATCAATCACCATTCCTTAGCTACTCCTGTCATTGACCAAAGGCTCATGAACAAAATGGCCAGGGTAGCAGGAATCAAGTGTACACATGGTCACAGCAACATAGGTGTCTACTCACCAAGACTAACCTGGCCACCGCCACTGCTGAGTGCTCAATCTGCCAGCATCAGAGGCCAGTACAGAGTCTGTGATGTGGCACCCTTCCCCAGGTGATCAGCCAGCTACTTGATGGCAGGATGGTTACACTGGAGCACTTCCATGATGGAAGGGGCAGCATTTTGTTCTTGCTGGAATAGGTTCTTACTCTGGATATGGATTTGCTTCCTCTGCCTGCAATGCTTCTGCAAAACACACCATTTGTGGGCTTCCCTGGTGGCGCAGTGGTTGAGAGTCCACCTGTCGATGCAGGGGACATGGGTTCGTGCCCCGGTCTGGGAATATCCCACATGCCGCAGAGCGGCTGGGACCGTGAGCCATGGCCACTGAGCCTGCGCGTCCGGAGCCTGTGCTCCGCAATGGGAGAGGCCACAACAGTGAGAGACTCACGTATGGCAAAAAACAAACAAACAAACAAACAAACAAGAAAACACCATTTGTGAACTTACAGAATGTCTTATTCATTGTCATAGCATTCCACACATATTCACTTCTCAACAAGGAACAAGGAACCAATTCATAGCAAAAGAAGAGTGCCAACGGGCCCATGCTGGTGGGCCCTTTTCTGGTACCATGCTTCCCACCATCCTGAAGCAGCTTGCTAGATAAAATAGTGGAGTAGCCTTTTGTAGACTGAGTTATGGCATCAATTAAGTGACAGTGCCTTAGGGGGAGGGGCAATGTCCTCCAGGAGGTGGTATAAGATCTAAATTGGCATCCAATACATGGTGCTGTTTCTCCCATAGTCAGAAGTCACACATCCGGGAATCAAGGGGTGGAAATGGGAATCCTTCACTCACTATAACCCCACAGTGTCAACTAATGAAAGTTCTGCTTCCTGTCCCTGCTACTTTAAGGCTCTGCTGGTCTAGACGCCTTAGTTCCAAAGGGAAGAAAAGGGGTCCAAGAATGGTTCTATTGAACCAGAAGTCAATACCGTCACTTGGTTTAGAAGGATTTGTGAAATTCTAAATTTATTTTCTTTTCTAGATGCAGAATTATCTTCCATCTCTTTGACCTATAAGAAGTGATATGTTTGTTTTCTGTAGCTATACTTATATTTACATACAAAGAGAAAGACAGAGAGAGAGAGAGAGAGAGAGAGGGAGAGAGAGAGAGAGAGAGAGAGCGAGCAGGAGAGACAGAACATGAGAGGAGCACACTCTTTGTCAATTTTTCAGAGAAAGAGGAACATTATTTCTGTAATTCATAGCAGCAGCGGCAACATGGCAAGAAAAGCCCAGGCTTGGAGTCAGATGGGCAGCTGTGTTCAAATCCCAATTCCTCCATTTACTAAATTGCTAATTTTTCTGAGACTTAGTTTTCTCATCTGTCAAACAGGGATAATGATACCTGCTATCCATCTATGTTGTGAGTGTGAAATAATTAAATACGGCAAAGCACATCTTAGATTCGGCATAGTGCCTTCTTGGTCATCTGGAGGGACAGTCTTGGTTTATGCTTCTTGTCCTGCAATATTTATTCATAATGATATTCATTAGTACTTATAAGTGTATTAACTATTATAATAATTAGTAATAGCACTCCCTTTCAATCTCAGAAATCAGGATGATAAATTATATGTTCACTCTAATCATCATCAAGTGTTAGTTTGCATTCGCCACTTTTATATTGTTTATTGCTGATAAGATTGCCATAAAGCAGAATTCAAAAATAGTGCTACCTGTATCTGGTAGGCTCAGATTTTAGATGGTGACTGGAACTCCTAGTTTTATTCTGAATAAAAGAGAGTGTAGGTGTTGAAATTTGACTGATGATTAAAAGGCAAATTGATTATCTTATTCAAGGAGTTGGCTTTTTTCAAGGGAATGATAAAACAGGTAACTTCTGTCCCAATAGAGTTCTTGAAGAACTCGTAAAATAAATAAAATGTTACCCACCACTTAAACATTATGGTGTGAAAGGTTAAAAAATATTTAGGAGAATCATTGGCTTCATATTTTTAACCACTTTTTACCTGGGATTTCTTGTGCGTTGTTGCACACAAGAATATTCTAGTGGGTAGGGCCTTCAATGGCTTTCTCACCATGCTCACCAGAGATGGGAAGTAGGCTCGTGGCCCTCTTCACGTCCATCCTCTGAGGACACCTTTCTTATCCTTTCTTTGCTGGACAATTTAGAGAACACTGATCTGTCAGAGTATTTATAGAAGCCATTAGCATGATGAGTGAAGGCTACAGATAACTGATGGCTCTTTAAAACTATGGCCTTAAGAAGAGAAAAGAGAAACTTGTGGGGTGTCTTTTCCAAATAGCAAATTGCTATATTTGGGTGGTCTGAGGATTATGACAAATGTCAAGGACCACACACCGCACAAAAGCAGCTCATTATAGCTGCACACAGAGAATGCCATGTTCAAGGTTGAGTGGCTGATATTGCTGCAAACACTAATTTTCAGATTATACAGTTTGAAATTTTTAATTAGCTGTGAATCCTTGTAGGGATAACTTTTCTACACCTCTTTATAATACTGTAAAAGTAAGTTAGATTCTGCTTCAGCAACCTGAGAGCTCAAAATAAGGGTTTCTGTGTGATATTGATTGTTTCCTCTTCAAATGTTAATTTTGAAAATTCATATTTCAGAAGAGTTAATGGCCCAATCCTGTGGCCATTCCGCATTTCTAAATGTCATTAAACTTATTGAATTCTGAAAATGAAAAGAATGAATCTGATCTTTTCAATTCGATTGAAATTTTACTATTTAATAACATCAGGTCCAGTAAATCACTTAAATCTGTTGGTGGTATATACCTTTTAAATGACTGTTGGATCCATATGCAGCACCTTTATTGTTGGGAATGTGGTGTGGACTGTATGGGGGACAAAGTAATAAAGATTCATTTAATGTACTAGGCTATTTAGACTCAATATGCATCATATTTAGCAAATGTGAAAATTCAGTGAATTGCCAAAAACACAATCCTTGGTAATGGAGGCATTCCACAAAAGATTGCATTCTTAAGGATGATGCCCTAAGTGTGTGTGTGTACATTAAAAAATATATAAAATACATAAATTAAAAAATATAAATATATAAACATATAAATACATACTACATATGGATATTTGTATATGTATACATTATATATATATATATATTTAGATATATATGTTTAAAATTAGAGCATCAGAACAGACACAGATAATATAATTCTATGTAATAAATGCAGTGTTACAGGTGGGCTATTAACATTCTTGCCTCTCTTGTTTAACTTTTGCATTTCTTTCCTCTATTGAGTAGGTAATGTCAAATCCTTATACACTATACTATGTGTGTATGTTTTCCCTCTGATTCCAGATCCCCCCAAATCCATGTTTTAGAGAGTCTCTGTGGGACAGTGTATTTTCCTCTGAATTTCTATAATTCAGATATATCTATAATTTTCTTGTAGGCTTAAAGCTTCAGGAAGCCACAAATTTGATTCTTTAATCTTTTTCCCTGTGGGCCGTTTTAAACCTATACCATCTAAAACAAGAGGTGCACTTTTACAACCTCGTGATTCACTTGTTAGCATCCACATTTTGCACATGGGGATACTGAGGTACAGAGAACTCAAGTGCCTTCTCCAAGGTCACACTCTGTCATAGGAACCAGAGCTGGAGGGCTGTCTTAACACTGTATTCATGAACAGGCTGCTCCCCTACAGTGCTTTGTGTGTTGGATCATCTCCAACACCATTTTATAGCTGTGTTATTTGTTAAGCATTCTTCCTAAGGAATATACTTTGTTTTACCCAAGTTTCGATCCATTTCCTTTGGTCTCAGAACCAATGGGTTGGTTTTCTTTAGAACAATAATTTCTTCAGATCTTCCTTTCTACCACTCAGTTTGTCTAGCTCTCCTCTACATTTTAGCCGGGTTACTTTAGGCAAGAATATTTTCTTCTACTCAGCGGGGACACTATGGTTGAGAAAAAAGTTGAGGACTAGTAGTTCAAGAACAACCAAATTTTCATCCTTGATTTTCCCAATTTTATTTTGTGGGATGTGAAAGTGATCACCTAAACTCTCTGCATCTAAGTATCCTAATCTATAAAGTGATGTTATTTTTGCCAAATTTCTTCACAGGTTCCATGTGAAGAATAACATAGAATAAATTTGAAAACTCTCAATACTAAGAAACAGTCACATAAGCCACCAATAACTGGAGGAAAAAACTGGTTTGTCATAGATAGCTCAGCTACGGGCCACCAACTCCTGGTACCTCAGAACATGGAAAGCTCAGGTCAATGGGAATCCGCAAGCAGTTCCCTGAATTCTTTCTAGCAATTAACTTAAACTTCCTTTCCACCATGCTTTTTTCTTTTTTTCAAAATTGACTAAATGAGTATGTTTTGTCTTTTGGTTAGTTTGATTTTGGGTTTTCTTGCATGGAGCCTTCACTAGGCAATGTGGCCTCTATTATGGTCTGAACCTGACTGGATTTATTGCTCTGGGCAAATTTGTTAACTTTTCTAAGACTTTATTTTAAATAAAGATAATAACTGTTCCTTTTGTGATGATGAAATGAGATAATATATTTGTAGAGTGCTTAGTATTGTGCCTTGATATTTGGTATTTGATAAATGGCAACCATCTTTTGGTAACTCTTCTGATCTATTCATCATCATGGTTTATTCTGAGTGAAGACAGTATTTACACATCTTTCTTCTTTGATTTAATCATTTGATGAACTTCCTAGATGTGTGTCTAACCCTGGTAGATGCATAAGAAATTTAAAAAATTGTCTATGTCCTTATTTACTAGAAATGTTTTAATATTTTCTTGTAGAAAATGAAATCCTGCACCTCACTCTGAAACCCATTATGACTCTAAGCTGAGGTCAAACAAGGGGCTATGTTTCTGGATTTCTCTGCTTAGCACACTGATTTTGTTGCTGGCTATGTTTTGGTCAAGTAGTTCATTTTCACTGTTAACCAAAGAAGTCAACTGGTCATTCAGGGGAAAAATATGTAAAGTTAAAAGTTCAGCCTGATACCTGATATTTCTATATAAATGTTAGGATGGTAGGGCAGAAAGATAAATTACTAGAATTTGTTGTCTTTTAGGATCTTTGCTGAGGAAAATCCTTTATTGGCCTTCAAAGCAGAAAAATCTTCTCATTTCATTAAAATCCTGAATGTTTAAATTTAAAAACTGTCCTACAGGACAATTATCATTTCATGTCATACAGCAAACCCAACTATTTCTATTAGGATGTGCAATACTCTAGACATAATAATGATGATGATGGTAAAAATCATTTGGGAAGGGTATGTTAAGAGAAACTTTCCAAGTCTCTGCATTCTACTCCAGTTCTGGTCTTTGTTCTATCTCCAAACAGCCAGGTAATGCTGGTCAAGGATATTAACATCATTAGAGTTCATTTTCTCACCTGCAAAATGAGTGGGTTAGCAGTTCTCCAGATTTCCTTGCAGCAATAGAGTTCTATGATGTTGCTTGGCATTTGGTGACCAGAGTTTCAGTCTTGACCTACTTGTGTGAACTCAGAAATGGATATAATCTTTTTATCACATATCATACTTGTTTAAAATGAGGATGCTAGAATTATGAGAAAGGATAGAGTGATAAAAGACTAGTTAAATTTTTTTCTAAACATTTTTATTATTAAGAATGAAACCAATAACTGTTCATACCACAAACAGCATCAAACCAAGCAACGTTTTTGCTTAAAATCCATGATGATCTTATATGATAATAAACAAACTCAGAAAGCTAATTGAGCACAATTCTAGGAAAGCAGTTAAAGCTGATGAGACAATTCAGCTACATTGCTATGTAAATTTTATATTTTTACCATAAATCAAACCAAACAAACAACAACAACAAAATAAAACAATTCAAATAGGAAGTTAGTGGTTAATGAAAGTACCTAGGACTGACGGGACCCAAAAGAACAAGTCATTAAAATTCTGTCATTTCAGAAATTCCTTCTTCACAAGTATTTCATTAGAAACTACTTCAGCTAGAGAAATATGATTTGATATTTACATTTTTCCGTTCATGTCTTTACTCTGAGATTTCTCTGAAGGAGACCTGCTGTGTACCGCAAAGCTTCAAGATTGTTCAGTAGAGCATCCTTTACCCAGTATCTTCATTAAGCCCTAGGGAAACTTTCCAAGTCTCTGCTGAACTGACTGGCATGTAGAATCTCTCTTGTCTAGAATTCCTAATTTGGAGAATAGAGTTAAGATCAAAATGCATTGTGCTGGGTACTAAGGTCAAAGCAATATACTTTCTTGTATATAAGCTATCTGGTTTGTTGAGTCATAGTCTCTGCTCTCTTGATAAAGAGTGAATTTTATAACGCTCTTGACTGCTCAAAATAGTAAGTATTGTACAAGATATTGTACTTTCTGTAAGTAAGAAAAAGAGCCTCACTGAAATATTCTTCACAGATACACTTTGTACGAAATAGGATGCTTTGATCAACATATATGTAGTCTCAAAAATCTCAATGAAAATACCATAGCACCTATAAAGATCTTTTAAAGATAGGAAGTTAGATTCACAGTATAAGGAATTCCATCTATCAGCATTCAATACATATTTATATCAATGCACAAGTGTTCTAAAGAATGGGGAAGATAAAATCCCTGAACTCAAGAATCTTTCATTCTAGTGAGAACCAGTCATATAAATACCGATGTTACTGTGGAGTCATAATTGTTAGAATGGAAGTGTGATTGGCTAACGGTTATTAATATATGAATAGTCCCAGCCTTTCCCTACCTGTCAAGCTAAAGAGGATACTAGCTCTGTCCACTTCAGTTTCATTTCCTCTCCAAGGAGGGGGCTGCTTGCCAAATGAGCTTTTGGGTTTGGGGGGATGAAATATTGTGAGGAAAGGAGGAGGGGAGAAAAACAAGAAAATGTGTATATGGAGGAAGACTGGAAGAGTTACTTTGGGAGGGAGACTTTTGAGGAAAACCTCAAAAGTTTATGAAGACAGTACATTAGAAATAGGGACAGAAGGGATCTTAAGTATTTCTGGGGATCTATGAGTCCCCTCAAGGTGTTTGAGAAAACAAAAATGTTGATTTATTTTGAAATTATTTTTGGATACATATGTTCTCTTTGGAACTGAATCAGGCAGGTCCTAATTAATCCTTTATAGTGTTTATTGGAAGATAGAAAGTAAGCATCACAGAATATAATTGAAGCAAAAGAAACTGCCTGTTCCTTTAGTCCTTGAGGGACTAGGAATTTTCTAGAGATAGGCAGGTGTCAGCTGAGCTCCGAGGGATGAGTACAACCAAGCAAGCAAAGTGGAGGAAGTTGGGGTAGTGGCAGGGGTTCTGGGAAAGGAGAGTGGTCCAAAGGAGGAAAAGAATGCAAAAAAAGGTCAGAAATGGAGAGAGAAACAATGTAAAAGAAAAGAATTGTTGCATCGATGGACTTTTGGGAAATTTTTCATGTTTCATACACATATATATATATGCTTTGCCATGATAAAAAAAATGCTGCAATAAACATACGCTTTTTTTCTGTACGCTAGATTTCTAAAAGTAGATTGAAGCATCAAAGAGCATGGTGTAGTCTTATTTTAACAAATATTTCCGGAATACTTCCCAAGAAGTTTGCAACAACTCACACCCTCACCACTGAAATCCTAGGGAGGATTCTGATTGGTCTGGCATGGGTCCGACTGACATTGTGGAACCATCACTGTGACAGATGGTGAATGGGAGGCCAACACTTCCAAGAGGTCACAGACCACGGTGCCATTCTTATTCATTGTGTATCCTCAGCCCAAGAAGAGCGTCAGGCACATATTATATATGCTTTCATACATATTGCTGAATTAACGAATAAAGAGCAGTGGGTGGGAAGAAACCAGGAAGTGGCATTAGGGACAGAAATATTGGGAACATGCTGAAATTATTTAGAAGGAAGTCTTCATAGAAATTTTTGACCAATTGGATGAAGAAGGTAAGGGAAAGGGAAGAACACTTTCCTTATAAATTATGTATGCATTTATTGTTTAACTTTTTAGTTAATTTACAATCTACATGTAGAAGAGTGCATATATAAATGTTCAAGATGGATTTTCACAAACGGAAGATATCTGTAAGGAACACGTGACTTCTAGTCAACTGACTTCTAAAGAAGAGATTAATTATATAAATGGAACCAATTATACAAATGGAACTTCTTTTATGGAGTGGTTGTAGCATTGATTCTAATTGTTGAATATCATAGATTCTTATTGTTGAGTAGCCTTCCAGGTGGTATGAATGTACCACAAACGTGTTCACCGCTACTTCTGCTGGTCATTTGATGAATTTCAGATTGTACTGATAATTGTTATCTAGTATGTCTGGTATGAATTTTTAGTAGTTCTCTCTTGGTGAACAAACATGCACATTTCTGTTGGGCATAAACCTTGGAATTGAATGGCTGAGACATAGGGTATCTGTGTATTTAGGCTTGTAGACACTGACAGAGATTTTTCTGAGGAAGTTGTACCCGTTTATTCTTCCACTAGCTGTGTAGGAGAGTTCCCAGTTGACCCACATCCTCATCAACACTTGGTATTATCTTTTTCATCTAGACATTATTGTAAGTGTATACTAATATTTTACTTTGTTATATTGTTTTAGTATTTCCCTGAGGTTATTGATGTTCATATGTTTATTTGCCATTTAAATATATTACTTTTTCAAGTGTCTGTTGACTCTGCCTATTTTTCTACTAAGTTACGTGTCTTTTCCTTATTGATTTCTAAGATTTGAAAAATGCATTCTAGATAGGAATCCCTTTACTAAGACATGTGTTGTGATTATATTCTCTCATTCTATCAGTTGCCTTTTCTTAATGGTGAATTTGATTTTCAAAATATTAATTTTAATATAGTCTAATTTAGTACTTTTCATGTCTTTTTAAATTACCATTGTAACCATTTTAAGTGTACAGTCAGTGGTGTTAAGTATATTCACATTGTTAAGAAACAGAACTACAGAGCTTTTTTTAAAAAATCTGTTAATCTAAAATTCTATACTCATTAAACAACACATCCTTTCCCCTCACTTTCCCAGTCCTGGTAACAACCATTCTAATTTCTGTTTCTATAACTTTGACTACTTTAGATACCTCATAAAAAGTAGAATCATACAGTATTTGCTTTTTTCTGACTGGTTTATTTCACTTAGCATAATGTCTTCAAGTTTTATCCATATTGTAGCAGGTGACAGATAATTTTCCATTGTATGTATATACTACATTTTGTTTATTCATTCATCCATTGATAGACATTTGGGTTGTTTCACCTCTTGTCTATTGTGGATAGTGCTGCTCTGAACATGGGTATACATATATCTCTTTGAGACCCTGTTTTCAATTCTTTTGGACACACACCTGGAAGTGGGATTGCTGTATCATACAGTAGTTCTATTTTTAGCTTTTTGAGGAAACTCCACACTGTTTTCCACAGGAATTACACTATTTCATAGTTGCACCAACAGAGCACAAGGGCTCTAATTTCTCCACATTTCTTCCAACATTTGTTATTTTCTGTTTTGTTTTGTTTTGTCTTGTTGTTTTTATAGTAGCCATTCTAACAGGTGTGAAGTGATATCTCATAGTGGTTTGATTTGCATTTCTCTGATGGTGAGTGATGTTGAACACGGTTTTGCATGTTGGTTGGCCTTCTCATATCTTTAAAAAATCATCTTTAATTACTCTGAAGATATGAAGATATTCTATTAGATTCTATTCTAAAACCTACTTTTGTTTTATTTTATCTTCTTTATCTTTCATATGTAAACTTCCTACAATCTACGTGGAATTGACTTTTGGCTATGGTGTTGGGGGAGAGGAGTCAGAATATCTATATTTGGATCTGTACCTCTGTCACTATCATCTGCCTTGTGTGTCCTTATATAACTATTTCATCTAGCAGTTTCTCCCTCCTGCAGTGAAGTCACCTTTGTCATAAATTAGGTGAATATGTAGCTGTGGGTCTGCTTTTGTACTCTATTTTGTTCCATTGCCCAGTTTCTCTACTTTTGAGCCAGTGTTATGCCACCTTAATTATTATAGATTTATAGTAGTCCTGGATATTTTGTAGTGTAACCTATCAGTTTTATTCGTCTCCTTCAACAGTGCCTTGGCTATTTTTGGCCCTTTGCATTTTCATATAAATTTTAATCATTTTTGTTGCATTCCCTCCTTTCCCAAAATCAGCTGGTATTTTAATTAGGATTTATTGAATCTATAGATAATTTGAAAAGAAATGCCATCTTAAAATATTGAGTTTTCTAATCTATGAACATGATATAGCCCTGAAATTTTAAAAAGATCTCTAATGCCTTTCAGTGTTTTTAAACTACATATTAGTGTAGATATTTAGCATAAATTTATTTAGATTATTGAAATATTTGAAGATTTTGATATTATTGTAAATAATATTGTCTTTAAAACTTTGCTTTTTGGGGCTTCACTGGTGGCACAGTGGTTGAGAATCTGCCTGCCAACGGAGGGGACACGGGTTCGAGCCCTGGTCTGGGAAGGTCCCACATGCCGTGGAGCAACTAGGCCTGTGAGCCACAACTACTGAACCTGCGTGTCTGGAGCCTGTGCTCTGCAACAAGAGATGCCGCGACAGTGAGAGGCCCACGCACCGCGATGAAGAGTGGCCCCCACTCGCCGCAACTAGAGAAAGCCCTCGCACAGAAACGAAGACCCAACACAGCCATAAATAAATAAATAAATAAATAAAATTTTAGGGCTTCCCTGGTGGCGCAGTGGTTGGGAGTCCGCCTGCCGATGCAGGGGACATGGGTTCGTGCCCCGGTCTGGGAGGATCCCGCGTGCCGCGGAGCGGCTGGGCCCGTGAGCCGTGGCCGCTGGGCCTGCGCGTCCGGAGCCTGTGCTCCGCAATGGGAGGGGCCACAACAGTGAGAGGCCCACGCACCACACACACACACACACACACACACATAAATAAATAAATAAAATTTTAAAAAGAAAAGAAACTTGCTTAAAAAAAACTTTGCTTTTTTGATGATATATAGGAATACAATGGACTCTTTCTATTGGCTTTGTATCCAGACACTTTGTTAATTTATTCATTAATTTAGTAGAATCTCTGTCGATTAATGTGGATTTTCTACATATACAATATATTATCCTTAAAAATGACTGTTTAATTGTCTTTTTTTTTTTTGCAGTACACGGACCTCTTACTGTTGTGGCCTCTCCCGTTGCAGAGCACAGGCTCCGGACGCGCAGGCTCAGCAGCCATGGCTCACGGGCCCAGCCACTCTGCGGCATGTGGGATACTCCCGGACCAGGGCACGAACCCATGTCCCTTGCATCGGCAGGCAGACTCTCAACCACTGCACCACTAGGGAAGCCCCTAATTGCCTTAAAAAAATTATTTATTTACTTACTTTTGGCTGTGTTGGGTCTTCGTTTCTGTGCAAGGGCTTTTATTATGGGAGAATCACATCTCAAGGGAAACCAGCTTTCAACTCTAGAATTACAGAAAACACAATATCATTGTCTGTTTTTAATCCATATAGTCAATTTACAATTTCTCCTTAAGTTCCTACTTAATTATTCCTTGTCTTAAAAAATGCTTTAGTACCAAACTATAAGGGCTTATGACCAAGTTATAAGACTCTAAAGATAAGTTATTTTAAATCCATGACACATCCCATTATATATATATATAATATATATATATATATATATTATATATATATATATATATAATCTGTGCATACAGTCTTCTAGCATATTTTATTTTTTAATTGTGTATTTGGACACAATTTTTAAAATTTAAATGTTTTTAAAACATTTTTTAATTTTAAAACCTGTATCCAAAGACACAATTATGAAAAATAAATTTTTACACTGTCACAATTGTCTGTGGTTATTGTTGTTTTTTAATGTGTTTTCTAAAATATTTTTTATTGTGGTGAAATATATGTAATATAAAATTTACCATTTAAGCCATTTTGAGTATACCATTCAGTGGCATTAAGTACATTCATACTGTTGTGCAACCATCACTACCATCCTTCTCCAGAAGTTTCTTATCTTCCCCAACTGAAACTCTATGCTCATTAAATAACTCCTCTTTTCCTCTTCCCCTAGTCCCTGGAAACCACAATTGTACTTTCAGTCTCTATAAATTTGACTAATCTAAGTACTTCATATAAGTTGAATCATAAAATATTTTTCCTTTCATGACTAGTATATTTCACTTAGCATAGTGGATGAATGTCAGGGTTCATCCTTATTGTAACATGTGTCAGAATTTCCTTTCTTTTCAAGGCTGGGTAATAGCCAGTAATAGTAGAAGTATTAAAAATAACTGTCAGAGATTTTCATAATACCTTTCAACATTATATCCAGAGGGACTTAGTGGGATTTAACGATAGAATGGAGTTTGGAGGAATGTATACAGAAAATATCTCTTTCGTATGCATACTGACTCTCTGACTATGCTGTAAATACCCATAGCTTAGCAATTAGTAAGCATGACTTTAATTGCCTATTTACTTGTTGCCTTTGCACACTAAACAGTCCTCTTGGAAGGCAGGGACTATGTCTTATTAACCATGACATCTCCTAAAATTAAAACTGGGCTTGGCAGTTTTAAGTGGGCATTTGTTATTTCTTTGCTGAAAGAATGGAATGAAGAAGTCAGAGAGGGACTAGTAAATTTACCTCTAATTTGTGCTTGTAGTATTTCCTGCTGATATCTTGATCACTGTTAGATTTGAAAATAGTAGCATCTCATATTTTTTTATATCTGTCAGAATTTATCACATTTTTGGACAGTGTTGGTGCTAAATAAATATGCTTTGATTCAGCATGGTATTTTGCTGGGGGTAAAATGTGGGCAGTATACTTATTTTATAAGGATGTGATAGAAATACACACACATATACCTACATAAGCGTATATATAAAGCTTTAGCCTATATCCCATACATAGTAACTGTTACTTTTATTACAATTGCCATGGAGATTGCAATAATGAGAAAACTCATCTCTACTTTTACAGTCACCTACCTTAGAAATTTCTACTATTGATAAATAATATTGATAACCTGTTGATAAATAATGTAAGGAAAACAAAATCCCTTTAACCTTAACCTCTGGGGTGCCAGTTCTAATTGTGACATTTGTTTTTGTTTTTTTACCGGCATCTTTTAGAAGATTGATTATTTATTTTTGGCCATACGACGTGGCATGTGGGATCTTCATTCCCCTACCAGGGATTGAACCCAAGCCCCCTGCATTGGAAGCATAGAGTCTTAACCACTGGACCACCAGGGAAGTCCCAGGTTTTTTTTTAATCTAATTGTGACATTTCTTAATCAAGGCAGTAACAATGAGAATTTTTGGACAAAGAATCTTATATTTCTCACCCTATGTTGTTGTTTTCTCAATTTGTAGGCATAAGAAGAAGCAGTATCAAGAGCTGAAAGTGGGTACCAGCCAACTCACCATCCAGAACCTTGGTGTACCAGATATTACTGATAGGACATAAGTAACACGAGAGCATATGGACTTGTACATGTTTTGTTCATTTCAGTGTCCCAAGAGCTTGCCTCAGAGTAAGCCTTCAATTTATATTTTTCCAATAAATGAGTGTATCATTGTTTCTTAAATTTTAATATTTAATAAAACTTCCTGCACTAATGCTTGTAGGTCTTTATTTCAGAAAATGATGTTGTAGAACAAATAATGTTTAAAAAAAAGGGAGAGGATGGGGGTGGAGGGAGAGGCAGCCACAAAGAAGTTTATGTAACCAATAGAGAAAGTATAAAAAGGCATTTGAGAACATCTTGTAAAACGTGTGTTACTAGTATAAAGGTTTGGCTAAATGGTAGTGGTTCCCAGGGGTTTTGAGGAGGAAGAGATGTTTAGACAGAGGAATTTTAGGGCAGGGAAACTACTCTAAATGATATACAGTGGTGGATACAAGCCATTTTACATTTGTCAAAGCCCATAGAACGTGCAGCACCAAGAGTGAACCCTAAAGTAAACTGTGGACTTCGGGTGATAATGACGTGTCAGTAGAGGTTCATTGATTGTAACAAACGTCCTCGTCAAGTGCTGGACATAGATGGTGGGAAGGCTGTGTGTTTGGTGACAGGGGTATTTGAAAAATCTTTGTATCTCCTGCTCAGTTTAGTTATGAACCTAAAACTGGTCTAAAAAAATATAGTCTGTTAAAAAAGAAAGCCTAATGGTAACCTCATGGTAAATCTTCCACCGAACATTATAAAATAAAACCACTTTCCCTGGAAAATTAATAAACGAAGTCTCTTTTGCTTTCCATCTTTGGTATCTTGGCTTAATCATTTCAGCTACAGTGGAAAAATTTGTTACTTTTACTTTCCCAGAAATTATGTTTCATTTTATAATAAATGCATAAAATGGTGTATGAAACTATAGTATTTTGGGCTGCATAAATCCAGCTATTAATAAAATAATTAGTTTGTTTCATAAACAGTAATCTGGAATCCAGATTGCCCAAGCTCCCATGCCAAGTGTTCTTACAAATCTGGAGATTTTTTAAATGATAATCTGCTTCACTTGTGAGGTGGCTTGCCAGTTTCAGATATTTATACCTTTTTAAAAAATTTGTTGCTTACAGCCCTGGGCAGTCAACCAGGAAGATCTGAAACTTCCACTCAAGAAGTTTCTGTTGATTGAAAAAAATTTATATTTTTGCACAATTATAAAATTAAAGCAAAATAGAAGTTTCAAATGAAAACAATTTCCTTGTACCCAATTATCTTAATAAAATAGCTTTAATTAAAAAATGTTTACCTTTCAGACTATTCATATATGAAGAGTAATCACTATTGGTTCAGAGGTGGTATTCAGAGAAATGACTTATTTACCAAAGTAGAAAAAGTTATCAGAGTTAGATACAAGAAGTAAAATGTGTTACTACTCAGTTTGGGAAAAGGTGCAGTGGTCAGCAAGACCTTATCAAGTAACAGAACATGGGAACAGATCTAGTAAGAACACAGTTGTTGGGCTTCCCTGGTGGTGCAGTGGTTGGGAGTCTGCCTGCCAATGCAGGGGACATGGGTTCGTGCCCCGGTCCAGGAGGATCCCACATGCAGCGGAGCGGCTGGGCCCGTGAGCTATGGCCGCTGAGCCTGCATGTCTGGAGCCTGTGCTCTGCAACGGGAGAGGCCACAACAGTGAGAGGCCCACGTACCGCAAAAAAAAAAAAAAAAAAAAAAAAAAAAAAAAGAACACAGTTGTTAAAATAGCCAGGTAAAGCTAAAGTCTTTTGAAAGATTGAATTTTTGATGCCTGGTGTTGATGGCGTTTCCCTTGTTAATGCTCCCTTCACAAACCTCTAGCTTACAAAAGAAGCAAATAGGAAAGAGAGGAGGAATCCTCTGTCTAGTTCTGCCTTGGAGAGAGCCAGTGGGAGCTTGAGAGGAATTGGTACCGCAGGGGAAGATGAGCTCATGATGGATGCACTTGGAGGTAAGGGTATAAGAAAGCTTCTGAGGAGAGCAAATCCCCGCTGATTTTGAGGGAACTCACTGTGGATTCTAATGCACGGGGTTCCAGAATTCCCTGGCAGTCCAGTGGTTAAGACTCGGGTTTTCACTGCTGTGGACCTGAGTTTGATCGCTGGTCGGGGAAATAAGATCCCACAGGCCGTATGGTGCAGCCCAAAAAATAAAAATAAAAATAAATAAAATAAAAACTAAAAAGTGGGTTTTCACATCTATGCTCTCTCCTCTTCTGTCAGCCTGTCTGAGAGAAAACTTGGAACGGTAAACGCTGGCAACTGGTATTGGAGAAACTGTAGAAATCTGCTTATTTGATGAGTCTCGCTTCTCACTAGTAGACAGGACGTTAGGCCTACCCAGGGGGCCCAAAGTTGAACAAAGACTCAGTCTTGCCCATAATAATTTCTGAAACCATAGAATGAAAGTCATTTCTCATTTTGCGTTTATTTGGCTTCACTTTAGATAATAACTAGATTTAAACCTGCAAATAATTTTCTAATTATTATTTCAAGTGACTGCATCGTATTATAGAAGATGTGCATTTTACTATTTCTAGGCATCTAGGTGGCATCTAATTCATACTTTATAATTTTTATTATACACATTGATATTGTGAACATTTTATAGTTTATATTATACATATTAATGGTGTGAACATATTTATTCTGTACTATGGCATTAAATAAAAGTGCAGTTGGAGGGCTTCCCTGGTGGCGCAGTGGTTGAGAGTCCGCCTGCCGATGCAGGGGACACGGGCTTCTGCCCCGGTCTGGGAAGATCCCACATGCCGCGGAGCGGCTGGGCCCATGAGCCATGGCCACTGAGCCTGTGTGTCCGGAGCCTGTGCTCCACAACGGGAGAGGCCACAATAGTGAGAGGCCCGCATACTGCAAAAAAAAAAAAAAAAGTGCAGTTGGAAATATCAACTGTAGTGTAGGGTACAAGTGAACAAGGTTTAAAGGCTTTGCCTTTGTTTTAATTTTCTGCCAGAAATAGGTATGCCATTAGTTTAACTTGCATCTCTTTGTTATTAGTTAAATTTCATTTTAATTATTAATTATTTCCCCTTGCCTGTGAGTTACTAGCTCATGTTATCTTTTTTCCTCTTTCTGTTCCGTCATCTTGCCCTACATTTCCCACTTTGTATGACTTCAAATCTAGTAGGAACAGTAAGGGAATGTGTCCAAATAACTGTAACATAAGCTAAAATGTTAATCCTCTTTAATTAAACTAATATTCCTACCCCCTCACTGAAACTATTCTTGACGAGTTTTCCAGCACCACTCTTCTTGCTAATTTCTAAAGTAAACTCAGATTTTTGCCTCCTTTCCTCACCCCAAGAAAACTCCTCCTCTTCCTCTTTTCTATCTCTATGAATTTATCTAGTGACACAAACCAGAGTTTGGATCTTATTAACTCTTGTCTTTCCCTCATCTCCTACATCCATGCCGTCTCCAGGCTTTGCCGATCCTACTAACTAAGACCCTCTGGCAGCCATCCACTTTTCTCTATTCCCACAGATATTACTTCCGTTCAAGTCACTCTTGTTTCTCACTTGGTTTGCAGAACTGAGGCCTGACTTTCCCTGCCAAGCCTTCCCCTCATCCATCCTCAAAATCTCCTCTACCCATCCATCTGCCATTCTTCTGGGCATTTTCCCTTTTCCTCTCTGCATGTGCATCTTCCTCCACTGAACCATTGAATTTTGGAGTTCCTTCCTTCTGTTCTCACCTTATTCTCTCTCTCAAGGGAATCACAGCTGTACCCTTCTCTTTAGTCCAGGTTCTGTAGCCCAATGATTTCAAAATTTTAACTTTAATCTAGACTTCTGCGATATGATCCAGACTAACCTATCCTACCTTTTTCTAAATATTTCTGCTCGAATGTCTATATCTCAAAGCTTCCCAAGATCAACATATAGGACACTGAATCTTGTGCTTCTCATTTTCCCTTTTTCCAGCTACTCACAAGCTTGAACCCGGGAGTCCTTTTTGTCTCTTCTTACTCCCTTATTTATCTTCTCAATGTCTATCTAATCCATTGCCACATTTTGCAGGTGTCTCCCTGCCAAATATCTCTTGAATCTATCCACGTGTCTTCTATCTCCATGGCCGCTATTCTAATCCAGAATATAATCCCAATTGGCCTGGAAACTCTCATAGTCCTGTTCCTCTAACTGAAACCTGTTTTCCACACTGCAGTACCCGATATTTTGAAAAATTCTGATTACGTTGCCCCGTTGCTCTGAGGTTAAAGAATAGAATCCTTATCGTGGCTCCAAGGCTGTGAATAATCTGACCCCACTTCCTCCTTTCCTGTGTTCTCTCCTGCTCTCCCTGCTGTCTGTGCTCCCATGCTGCGAGCCTGCCTTCTCTTCCTCCCATGTTCCAAGTTCCTTGCAGTCACACGCCCTGAGTCTAGAAGATACACTCCCCTCCTCATGTACACACTGCCCAGGAGTCCTTCTGGCACGGCCTTTCTCACCTCCAGTGTCATTTCCTCAGGAAAACCTTTCTTGACCCAGCAATCAATTTCGGGTTCCTTTGCTGTAAGATCTGAGCAGACATGGATTCTTTCTTCATGGCCTTTATCTCCTTTATGCCCTCTGTAGACTCTAAGCCAAGTCTGCAAGGGCCGAGGCTCTATCTGGTGTCCCACTGTATTTCCAGACACTGTCACATTGCCTGAAACTCAATCACTATTTATCAAATGAATAAATGACCTGTATGTCCAATTAAAATGGGATCATGCTCTTCTCATGTTTAAATCCTTTAGATAACCTTCCACTGTGGTCAGGAGAGTGTTCAAATCCCTTAACATGGCTTGTAATTCACCTCATGCTCTGCTTCCTAGTCGGTCCGCAACCTCATCTCAATTCAGTCTCATTATACCAGTATTTACTGAGCACCTAGAATGTACCACACGGTGCTGGTGAGAGGATTTAACAATGAACACGACAGATGCTGTGCTGACACTTGTGGAGCTTACTGTCCAGGACAGACATTAAATGAGCAATGACACTTTTGATGAACCAAATGTCATATAAGTTATAAAACACTTCTTTCACACCTTATTTACCAGCAGCCATAGCAAGTTATTGTTATTTCCTACCCACACTGTAGGCATTTGTCTTGTGGTCTTTGCACATGCTGTTCCCTTGTCTTTCTTAGATTGATGCACTGTGTTTCCTCTGTTGCCCTTTCCCCACTTCCTACCCAGCTTTGTCTGGCTCGCTCTTTCTTACTAAAATTAAAATCTTTCCTATCTTTCCCTTCCTATGAGCTCCTACAGCACCTTGTCTACTTCTACTACCTTCATACCTACAGCTCTGTAAGTGTCTCTTACTTGACTGTATGCCCCAGGAGGGCAGGCTTTCATCTGGCTTTGTCCTGTGTCAAACACATAATAGGTGCTCATAGGCGCTCACTAAATAAATCTTGATTGAGTGAATGGATGAGTGTCAAGTGAATGGGTGAGCAAAGTGGGATGGGAGTACTATGTGAGGAATAATTTATGAAGCAGATAAGATGTCTTATCTAGCCAGGAAAAAAAAAAGTTTTATTTGGGCTACAGCCTTGTCAAAAGCAGATTTAGAATTACCAATGTTTGATTTTTTCCAATCAAGCCGCTCTTATGAGTTGGCAAGGAGATTGCAGCTGTCAGCAAGGACCCTGCTATCAGCAAAAATTCTCTCTAGCACATTTCTACTGCCACTCTTCCAGGCTGGGTATTAGAAAAAGGCTAGAGATTCCTGAATAAAAGCTACTTATGGACAAATATTTTGGCAGTCCTATCCCTGACCTCCTAGGATCAATCATACCCCATTAGAACCAGGGAAGGTAGCAAACAGGGCTTTCTTGGATGCATGGTTGGAAGCCATTGTATTAATTACCCAGTCCTGCCAAATGGCCCTGGAAATAGTGTGCTTTTCTCACTGATAGAGCCTTAGAGGGGCTGGGAAACTTGAGTGCAGTTCCTGACTTGGAAAACACGGAGATATCCAAAATAATGTGTTTATGAGACAGGAAATAGGGCAACTCATACCTTGTAAGTGTCGGCAAGGAGGCACGGGCGAAGAAGACCCTAAACAACAGTGCTTGGGGAATTCCTGTAGACTTGGGTACCTATATTTGGGAAACTGGGCTATTTTCATGTTTGTTTTTTCTCTAATTATTTTCATTTTGTTCTCTGTTAGCATTTGATGAAGTTGTCTTTGAAAATGCCAGCTGGTCTGAAATGTGCAAAGAGGAACCAAGGAAGAATGTGTTTTGTGTTGTTAAAATGTGAACTGAAGTACCTTAGGTTTTGGAGATACCTAGCATAGATTTGGATTAGGCAACACCAGAATGACAGTGGTTAGGGACCTCTGTCAACAGGAGTCGGGAAAAGGCTTTTACAGAGTAGACACAGAAGCAAAACAAGGCAACGATTTGATTGGCTATAGCTTGGTCACCTTTTCTGGGAAAGCCTAGTTGGATGTTGGTGATTGGTTGTTCTTAGGTTATGATTTCTCTGCCTCGAGGCACTTACAGGAATTGACTCTGGCTTAGTTTTCAGTTTGCTTCCCTAAGCTGCCAGGGCGTTAGAGCCACCGAAGTCTAATGACATCCTCTTTTAACTACTTTAACAGTGTTTTTGTTTGTTTGTTTGTTTTGATGTGAGTTATTAGATCTGGTCAAGATACTAGAAGCGGTGTGTTCTCCTTGGAGGGTCAAGCATAGGGGCAGCAGCAAAAATTAAAGCAGGAGACTATAACACAGTGAAATAGTAAAGAAGAGCTGACTTCACTTGTTCCACCAAAATTTGTTCAATCTGAGATAGTTCTTGCCTTCCATTTAATGAAGAATTTAATCTCTGAGGTCTGATATCCAGCATATAAAGACCACAGACTGCAGTTTGATGCCTTATTTCCTTCACAAAGAATGTTCCCAGAATGATGATGATGATGACAATGATTTCTAACAAACTACTGATGATTTTAGTTACAACTTAAATGTCGGACTTGAGTGCTGTCAGACTGTCACTTATTTAACTTAAACTGTCACTTATTTAGCTGCTTTTTTTTTGTTTTTTTGTGGTATGCAGGCCTCTCACTGCTGTGGCCTCTCCCCTTGCGGAGCACAGGCTCTGGACACGCCGGATCAGTGGGCATGGCTCATGGGCCCAGCCGCTCCGCAACATGTGGGATGATCTTCCCGGACCGGGGCATGAACCCATGTCCCCTGCATCGGCAGGCGGACTCTCAACCACCGCGCCACCAGGACAGCCCTATTTAGCTGTTTTTAATCACAGATCTTATTACATGAACCAACACAGACCAGCATGGAGTTATTGCTGCTCATTTTATGCTTCTGATATTTTGGAGGGAAATTATAAACCATTCAGAGAGAACTTTGTGTGCCATTAATCAAAAAAGAAAAGAAAAGAAAGAAAAAAAACAAAAGAAAAGAAAGAAAAGGAAAAGAAAGGAAAAAGAAAGAAAAAAAGAAGAAAGTATCTTTCTTCAAAATGAAATGCAGCAGCTGTGAGCCAACAGGAACATAACACGGTCTTCACCTTTGGGTTATTGCTTTGCATTCAAATGCTCATAACTGTTTTAGAAAGCTTGATGCTCACACGGCAGGATCTTGATCCCCTTTAATTTTCTCTAATTTGTGTAGTGAATAACCAAATACTCATAATGCAATTAGAAGATAATCAGGCTTGTAATTATGTTAATTGCTGGAGACTTACATCAATCCTCCAGCAAAGTGATAGGATTTCAGGGGAACTATTAACAGGGCAAGAGGGTGAGGGTGAGACCACAATGGGAGGGGGTAAAGCTATGAGCTCCCTGACTTGCATCATTTAACCATGCTGAGAAGATGACGGAGCCTTCAGGGAAGATGCTTAGAAAACTGAGCTTTACATTCCAGAACATCAACCTCTTCTGTTGGCTTTCTTCCCATTAATAATCACATTGTTCACCTATATTTGTTGTAAGATGCCTAATTCAAAGAAAACAGGTAAACAGGTGAGAGAGGAAAAGTGAGACAGTGAGAGAGGCTTATTACTTGCCCTTTACCTTTGTCTTCCCTGTTGCTGAAAAAACAAAACAAGATATGGCAGGCAACCCTTCTCCACTGGAAGCATCCTTTCCTCATACGACGATGATCAACCGTCAAGCCATTACTCAAGTGTAACTGTATTTAGATCAGCATTCACCCATTCAATCTACACAGCCCTGACATTGAATTTCTCTCCAAATACATTGCATTAAAATATTAATGAAGATTTTCAACTTTTCTTTAGAGCTGGGGAGAGCTTAGCTGGGCATCCAGGAGCATGCTCTGGCTGGCTTTCTTGCTCTCTTCATTAGTACCTGAGCTTCTGAGAAGCTTACCCTTTATTTCACCCACTTTCTTTTCCTTTCCTTCACATACATCTGCTGTGTGATATGGCAGGTGAAAAAATCCTGTGGTGTGGTTTAACTGTTACTTTAAAAAGATTTATGCCACCACATTTTTATTACCTCATGAAGTTAAAATTAAAATTACCTCACAAAGGGAGGTGGAGAAAAGGGAATCCTTGTGCACTATTGATGGGAATGTAAATTGGTGCAGCCACTGTGGAAAACAGTATGGAGGTTCCTGGAAAAATTAAAAATAGAACTACTATATGATCCAGCAATTCTACTTCTGGGTATATATCTGAAGGAAGTGAAACCATTATCTCGAAGAGATATCTGCACCCCATGTTCATTGCAGCATTATTTACAATAGCCAGGACATGGTAACAACCTAAGTGTTCATAAGTAAATGAGTGGATAAAGAACATGTGATATATATATACATATATATTGATATATGTGTGTGTGTGTGTGTGTGTGTGTGTGTGTATCATGGCCACAAAAAAGGTGGAAAACCTGTCATTTGAACAACATGGATAAACCTTGAGGGCATTATGCTAAGTAAAATAAGTCAGACAGAGAAAGGCAAACACTGTATGATATCACTTATATGCGAAATCTAAAAAAAAGGAAACCAAAATCATAGGAACAGAGCACAGACTGGTGGTTGCCAGGGTGGGGTGGGCATGGGGTGATGGGTTAAATGGGTGAAGGTGGTCAGAGGTACAAACTCCAGCTGACGATGTGTAAGTTCTGGGATGTAATGTACAGCAAGGTGACTATAGTTAACAATACTCTATTGTATATTTGAAAGTTGTTAAGAAAATAGATCTTAAAACTTGTTACCACAAGAAAAATGTTTTTAACCATGGGAGGTGATAGATGTTAACTAAACTCACTGTGGTAATCATTTCACAATATATGCAAATATCAAATCATTACGTTGTACACTTTAATACAATGCTATATGTCAATTATATCTCAATAAAACTGGGAAAAAATAAAGGGAAAAGCAAAAGGACCACACAGGTCCTTTAGGAGTAGAGAGCTTGGTTAGAACTGATGTGAAAGTATATTTAATTACCATCAACCCCCTTGGTTAAAATGGGGGGGGGTGAGGATTACCTCACATAGATTTTGTTTATTATCTGTAAATAAAGGACCAGGAGATCCTCTGCGTAGTATTTAACTCAATGTCACCTATCAATTAGGAGTAAGATAAATTGAAAGGCTTCTGTTTTTCAAATGCAAGCAGACTAAAATGACCCTATGCAACAAAAGTAGGACCATAAACATCAAATCTTTACTACTGCTACTCAGCGTGAATACGCACAAATGCTCATAATTTTATTTCATATCCCTAATGTCAAAATAAAGTGACAAATCTGAGTTTGTAGTTCACCATATGTTTACTGCTTCTTGGCCGTTTGGGAAGCATATTGAAACTATATGGTATACAACTGAACTGTAAGAATGCTCTGAGCTGAGTTAAATAAGGTGTGTTACATAATATTCACTCATGTCCTGTCACGTTTTTGATTAACTGTTAACCATTAAAGCAAACACAGTTTTTTTTGGGTTTATGAAAAGTTGAGTCATTAAGATGACCCACATGATTAAATTTTCCTGGCTGCTAGAAAGTCAGATAGAAAAATCTATGCTGAACCAACAGCTATTTTAAAGGAGGTAGTTCCTTAGAAGGTGCCAGTCAACAGGCAATTTATTTTTAAATAAAAAGATGATGCTGTCATCAATAGAAGAGTAATCACCTGTTAAAAATATTCAAGAATAAATAAGGAATTTGAGAAAAGGACAAATTTCATGATATGGAATGGTAGGAAAATATATTACTCATAGAAACAAGAAACTTTTCCTGTAACTTATTTACTGTTGGCAAATTGTTCAAAAACCTAATTAGAGGGCTTCCCTGGTGGTGCAGTGGTTGAGAATCTGCCTGCCAATGCAGGGGACACAGGTTCGAGCCCTGGTCTGGGAAGATCCCACATGCCGCAGAGCAACTGGGCCCATGAGCCACAACTACTGAGCCTGCGTGTCTGGAGCCTGTGCTCCACAACAAGAGAGGCCGCGACAGTGAGAGGCCTGTGCACCGCGATGAAGAGTGGCCCCCGCTTGCCACAACTAGAGAAAGCCCTCGCACAGAAACGAAGACCCAACACAGCCAAAAATAAATAAATAAATTTATATAAAAAAAAAAAAAACCTAATTAGACAAGCTGATGTTCTTGGAAGAGATCTCAGACTAGCTCATTACATTAACACCATAAATTTTTTCTTTCAGAAATCCCCAAGTAGGCAGCGAATCATACAGAGAGTTTCTTGCTTTTTCTCATTCCTTCATTTCAACTTTTGTCATTTTACTTTTATTGAGCACTGGAGTAATTGACCCAGAAAAATTTATTTAGCTTATAAACCATCACTTCAAATCAGACACAGATTTGGAGATAATTTATTTAACATTCTACTATGATTTCTCATTAATATAGAAATGTGAATTTCATCTCCAACCTCTTTAATTTATGAGAATAGAATTTATGATAGTCTTGTTATGTAAGGAAGGAAAAGACATTAATCCTAAAAACTGTACTCCTCAAGATTGAAATGGGTTTTATAAACAATTTTTTCTTTTCCATTTCTCTCAAGGTCATGGAACGATGGAAATGCTGATGGTGGAAGACGAATCCAGTAATTGTGGTCAAACTCACAATGAATAGATGGCTTACATTCTAGCTACATGTAGGTAAATACACCATATATTATTTATAAATAACTTTTCTGTATGAGGTAAATGGGATATAGTATTTGCTATATGAAAATATCACATTTTAGTCCACTTAGTTTTATAAAATGCTATAAAGAGAAATAAGAAACACATTTTGTTTTCATATTTCTTCTTTTCCTTTACCAATGTGCTTTCTTCTATGTTCCAGTTTCTCCTATAATTAACAAATTTGGGTCTGTGCAGATTTTCCCCAAATTGCATCCAGGTTTCTATTAATTCTGTAGCAAGATTTTAGCTTATTCCACTTCATGCTGATTTATTTCCTTACTTGTTAAAATACTTCAAATGAGTGATTAATGAAATGGAGAGTAGCTAAAACCTGTATTTAAAATTTAAAAGATTATTGGGCCCAGACATCCTGAAAGTATTAAAAAATTGAAGGAACGTGGCTAGACATGAACACTGAAATTACTTTACTTAAGAACTAGTAATTGTCAAAATTTAAGCTTATGGCTCTGGACAGGGACATTCAAAACATGTTTTAAAAGAAAATATTCCATCTGTATAGTCTGAAGTCCTCTGTGAAAACTCTAGAAAGAATTGCCTTAAGGTATGACTAAATTATTTAAGGCTGACTCATTTTGAAGTTTAATTTGTATCCCTAAAAGATATTAATAGTCAAAAAGAGATTCAGAGTTGAAAATGGATATATGCCATTTATGTGATAAAGAAACAAAACTAGGAGTATGTTTGTGTACTTACATAAACATTAACCTTATTCTTTTTAAATGGAAAAAACCTAAAAGGAATGAGAAAAATAAGGAATTTTATTTTTACAAGTTCAATCCTGTAATCACTGATACCGGTTGAGATGCCTCAAAGGTTACGTAAAGGATTTGAATTGCTTAAGAAGAGAATGGCTGATCATCACCTTCTCTCTTGGGGCTAGAGAAGAGTTAAATATGTGGTTTCCATTTACAGAATAAAGACGGTTTTCAGGAAAAGATTGTAGAAGTATTAAAACGAATTTCGAGGATATTTAGATAAACTATTGTTTGTGTGTGTGTGTTTGTGGAGAATTTTAAGAGTAATATAAGCATACAACTACAGATAAAGGTCTGCCTTGAAATGAATCTAAAAATTTGATCAAAGAGGTATGTTAGTTTAGAGACAAAAACCTTTTAGTCGTTGCATGGTCATGGAAGTGAAGATATTGAAAGATGAGATAGAAAATTAAATTTAAAAATTTACACAGTAATGCAAGTTCATTAAACTCACAGTTGATGATATCGGGAAGGCTATAAATCTTGGATGAAGGACTATTATTACAAAAAGGGCATGTAAAATTTTTAAAAACTCTGAATTTAAACCAAAAGTATGCCTTAAGATGGAAATAAATCTTATGCACCAAAACTGCATATAAAGGCTTATATATAAATCATATATGGTATTTCACAAAATGTTCAGAATATGCCATTGTGCAAATGGCATTATAACTATGGAAAGGTGTACCCTCTGCTTTTCAACAGTTAGTGGCTTAAAATAACACACCAACTGGAATTAATCATCAATTGGTCAGTTATGTTAAGGCCAAATGAACGTTGGATTACAAAAATATATTTTTTATAGGAGTGACAATAAAAGTGTGTTTATGAGTTATAAGATTATAAGTTATATAGGAGTTATTTAAAGTGAAGTTGCCAAATGGCATCTATAGATAAATCCTAAGAAAATGGAAAATTAAGAAAATAATGAAATCGTTAAATTATCATGGCACCTTTGAGGAGCAGGGATTGCCAAACAAGCTTGGCCATTGACAGGTTCTCCCTAAAGGGACCAAGGAGAAAAGCCTCCTTATGGTTATTCAAATGAATACTTATTACTATTTTTTTGTTAAAACATCATACTCTTACTGGTATGGAATGAAGAATCCATAAAGCATTTTGATTAAGCACACTAAAATTGTGTTTCTCTAGATAATATATGAACCGAATTAGAATTTATTGAAGATAAAAATGTCACTTTAGGTATGTAATAACTCCTGTGGTCTCAAATGAATGGTAATATCTCAAATGGATGATAAAAGATTAAGTCCATTTTACATAATAACTCATGTAATTTAGAAAGCAGTAGACTGGGTGGAAAAGGGCTCTGTTTTTTAATACTTCTGATTTTCCTATAAATGGAATACAGTAGAGGTGCAAATATAATCCTAAATGGTAAATAACTCTCTTGCTCCTCAAATCTATATTTTACTTTACAATGAGTCATGATTTATATGTCACTCTTGATCAAATCTTCATCTTTAAGACAACTGGTAAACCGAATCACCCTTCTCTGATGCCTCTAGGTATCTCTGTCTTATCTGATTTGTAATAATCCTAAACAAGTTCATCTTAATCACAGTCTAACTTTTAGATTTATGGAAGGATCTCCATACTCTCCATCTTACCTAAAGTAAGTCCCATCTCACATGAAATAAAATCTTTTAAAATGTCTACAGTCTGGCACATATGGGTATTTAATAAATGTTTACTAAGTAATGACTGAATAAACAATGAATAATATGTTTATGATCTATATGACCTTGGGTATATTTTATTCATAGATCATTGGATGCTTACTATGTGAAAGACACTGTGCTCGGTGTTCTAGGTGAAGCAAAGATAGACAATTTGAAGCTGTATAGTTCCCTCTGCTCTCTCTCGGCTGTCTCCTGTTCTGTCCTTCCTTACGTATAGAGAATCACTAACACTAAGATTATGGGCTTGGTGATCATCATGCTTTTCCATTTCCATCTTGGGAAAGATATTTAATTTCTCTGAGCCTCAGTTCTATTTTAGATATAATGGGAATAATAATACCTGTACCACATGTTATAGTGGGAATTATATGAGGCAAAATATGGGAAGGGCTAAGTCCAGAACTCTGCCCTTGACATATGCTCCTTAATATTGAGTTCCCCTCTTCTCCTTCCCCTCCAACCTTTTCTCAGGCCCTCTCTAGTTTCATGAGTGTTTTGTCATATCTTTTCCTTCCATATTTTGGTTTCACTTTAAATCTTATTTGCGTTTAATTCACACACATTATTACTCTTTTGTCCTCTGGTGCCACAGTATCTTTGCTTCCATTTCCCTTATTCTTTATCTTGATTATATCAGTCTGTGCTTGCATTTCAAGCTTTGATTTATGTTTTTCAAATACAATAAAACCAAGCTAATCCAGCCAAAAACTCAAGGGTCTAGGATGCCGAATAAAATTATTGACCGTGGCTTTCAGAAGAATTGTGAACTTTCAGTTCAGTTTCACAGTTGGTTGGTGATAGCAGACACCAGATTCTGGAGGCTTACTGAGTGCCCAGATGGTGAGGAAATGCAGGTGGACATTGTGAATTATATGCTACAGATGATTAGAAAAAGGAAAAAAGGAAAGGTGTTATGTTATGTTATGAGAGCCCTAAAGAATGAGATCCTACAGAGCAAGGGAATGGGAGCCAAGAAGGGAAAGTTAGAACAGGCAAGGTTCACATGGGGGAAAGGAATATAAGAAGGAAAATGGATTTGAAGGTACAAAGAGAGGAAGTTCATTGTTTGCTTTGGAGGTTTTCATTTAAAAGTTCACTACAGAAGTAGGGTCAACTTTTTTTTTTTTTTTAAGATTCTTCTTTCTTTATAAAATATGCAGAAAAAGAGGAAACTATTTTAATTTAAAAGTGAGGACCAGTCAGTTTCTTTTTAGTCTTTCTCTTATTAATTGTAAAATAGACATAAAATAGAGAAAACAAATAAAAAATATATAGTTTAATGAATAATTATGAAAAGACTACTCATGTTACTACTATTCACTTCAAGAAATAGAACTTTGACTGCCTCCCCAGGGTCCCTCTGTTCCCTCCCCCAATTATAAGACCTTCTCTTCCTCTATTTATGGCTTTCAAGAAGGTGTTATAGTTTTCTCTGTATATGTCTTGCAGGTCTTTGTGAGATTTATTTGGCACTTAGTATTTTATTACATCTAGTATAAAGGCACACTAAGTACTATCTTTTTCCTAATTTATTCACATATTTACTAAGTTTTGCTGTTCATTTTTTCTTGGACTTTAATCTTTCTGTATGGTATCACCTTCCACTGTCTGTAGTACATCTTTTAGAATTTTCCTTACTGAGGCTCTTCAAGTGACAATCTCAGTTTATTCCATCAGAAAATGCCTTTATTTCACATATAGTCTTTAAAAATAGTTCACATACAGTGTTTAAAAATATTTTCACTGGGCATTTAGAATTCTTTCATTCCACTGAAGATTTGGTTCCACTCACTTGCGGTTTTTATTGATGCTCTTTGAAATATCACCCATTATTTTAGTTGTCATTACTTTCATTGCAATTAAAAAGTATTACCTGGGGGTCTACCCTGGTGGCGCAGTGGTTGAGAGTCTGCCTGCCAATGCAGGAGACACAGGTTCGAGCCCTGACCCAGGAGGATCCCACATGCCGTGGAGCAGCTAAGCCTGTGCGCCACAGCTACTGAGCCTGTGCTCTAGAGCCTGCGAGCCACAACTACTGCTTCAGCTACTGAAGCCCACGCGCCTAGAGCCCATGCTCCATAGCAGGAGAGGCCACAGCAATGAGAAGCCCGTGCATTGCAACAAAGAGTAGGCCCGCTCACCACAACTGGAGAGAGCCCATGTGCAGCAATGAAAACCCAAAACAGCCAAAAATAAATAAATTAAAAAAAATATTATCTGGCTGCTTTAAAAAATTTACACAGTCTTTGGTGCTTGGTAATTTCACTAGTATGCATCTAAGATTAATATTTTTTAAAGAAAATTTAGCTAGGGTTTGTTTAGTATAAGTATCTATAAGTTGGTGTTTTTCCATCGATTATGGAAAAATCTCATTCCATACACCTTAAAATATTACCTTAACCTTTCCCTCTCTTCCCTTCTCTTGTCTTCTCTTGTTTCATGTTGACTTCTCCCCCGACCCCACCCTGTGTCTTCTCTTTGAGGAACTTATATTAAAAGTATGTTATATGAAAGGCATTCCATGTTCATCATGGGAAGATTCAATATTGTTAAAATGTCAATTCTTTCCAAATTGGTATATAGGTTCAATGTAACCTCAGTCAAAATTCCAACAAGTTACTTTGCAGGTATTGGCATAAAATTTTTATGAAAACGCTGAAGACCAAGAATATCCAATACAATCCTCAAGAATAAACAAATGGGAGGACTCACTCTATCTGATTTTAAGACTATCAAGCTACAACAATCAAGACAGGGTTCTGCTGGCAAAACAATAGGCACGTAAATCACTGGAACAAAATAAAAAGCCCAGAAATAGACCCACAGAAATATAGTCAATGGATCTTTGACAAAGGAACAAACTCAATACAATGGAGAAAAGATAGGTTTTTTTTTTTTAACAAATGATGTTGGAAAAATTCAATGCCCATTTGCAAAAACAAATGAATCTTGACATACATACACTACCAAAGGTAAAATAGATAGCTAGTGGGAAGCAGCCACATAGCACAGGGAGATCAGCTCAGTGTTTTGTGACCACCTAGAGGGGTGGGATAGGGAGGGTGGGAGGGAGACACAAGAAGGAGGGGATATGGGGATACATGTATATGTATAGCTGATTTATTTTGTTATACAGCAGAAATTAACACAACAATGGAAAGCAAGTATACTCCAATAAAGATGTTAAACAAACAAATAAACAAGAACCCCCCCCAAAAAAACCCAAATGAATCTAGATATAGACTTGACACTCTTTGCAAAATGTAACTCAGAATAGATCATAGATGAAAATGCAAAATGGAAAACCTGAAAAACACTTCCTCAAGCTAGGAGTCAAGGTCACCATCAACAGTGATAAGTCATGTTGACCATGAAGAATAGTCTGAGAAACTCTCACAGCCAAGAGAAGCCCGAGGAGACATGACAACTAAATGTAATGTGGTGTCCCGGATGAGATCCTGGAAACGAAACAGGACATTAGAAAAAAGTTAGGAAACACTATGCTGACATTAGTCAATAGCAACATACCAATATTGGTTCATTAATGATGATAAATGTGCCATATTATTATAAGATGTTAATAATAGGAGAAACTGAGTGTGGGTACATAGGAACTCTCTGTACTCTCTTGTTGTTGTTATTGTTAGTTCTAAAACTCTTCTGAAATAAGTAAAAAAAGAAGTAAGTTAGGCTTCCTCGATAGGTGTTCTTGGTTTCTTTATCTGTTTTCCTTCTCTCTCTCTCCCTTTTCTCTCTGTTGTGTTCTGGCTACTTTTTAGGACTATAATCCAATTCACTAATTCTCTCAACTCTGTGTAACATGCTACTAGTTTCTAATTTTGGCTTTAGTATTTTTCATTACTAGAAATTCTTTTTACTTCTTTTTCAGTTTCTTGTGGATATTAAGCTTATTATTATTTTTATTGATACTGATAAACTTATTGCTATTGTTATTAAAACAGTAAGCATAATCATTCAATAACATGTTCTGAAAATTTTAATAGCCAATATTTGTGTGAATCTATCTCTGTTTGTTGGTTTTGCTAGTTGTTTTTTTTTTTTTAATAGTTCCTTGTTTCTTTGTGTGTTTTTTTTTTTTTTTTGACAGTTTGTTCATTGTCCTTGAAAAACTTATCCGAGGGAAGGGATTTTTTGAAGACTAGAATTAAGGTGTCTTTATTCAGAGAAGATTATTATTTATTTTACTACTCTGGGGACATTTTTATCCTGTTCAAGGCTTGAATTTGCCTGGATCACCCAGGTAAGGTGAACCAAAGTTGCAAATACACCCACAAGTTCTCAGATTATTGTTTCTCTTTCTTTTTCACCTTGCTTTGTTTAGTGCCAAGATAATCTTCCTTGTGATCCATTGTGTGTGTGTTGCATAGATTAACTTCTGGTTTACCTTTTACCTTAAGCATTTAGCACTTTGAAAATCCTTCTTGCTGTAAAGAGTTTCTCCTATTAAACTCCTTATTTTGGGTGACCACTCAGCCTTATCTCACCTGATGAGGTTGCCAAACTGAAGCCTAACTTTTCAGGGATCAGCAAATTTTTCAGAACAAAAGTGGCTTCAGTGTTTTGGTTATCTGCTTCCCTCTTTGTGTTTCATATTCTCCTTATATTTTGGCCAGGCAGTACTTTCTTTTGTCAGCTCTTTTTTTTGAGAAGATACTTCAAACATTTTATCTTGTGCTTTAGTTTTCAGAGGGAGGTATGGTTTGAACAACTTGGCCTACAATAAAGGAAAACAAACCTCCAATATGTTCTTTTAGTAAATATTTGTGTTTATTTTGTTCCCAACACTGTTTTAAATCTGGAGGGACAGCAAAGAACAAGACAGTAATCTCTGTTTTCAAGGCACTTACGTGTGATCAACGAAGATCAAAAATTTTTTAAATAAAGTAATAAGAAAATTTCAGTCATCAATGTTAAATGATGTAAATATTCTTAGGAAATTAGAATTCAAGGACGTTTTATGAATGTGTGAGGATAAGTGTGGGGTTGGGGAGCTCAGTACCCTTGGGAGTTATTCAGTACGAATGATAGGATTTCCAGGCAATAATATGAGTCCAGTTAAATTTAAGTAGGATGAGTTTAAAATGAATCCAATCAGTATAATTGATAATTTTCCTATCAGTTCTTGCCTGCTCAGGGACAAGAAGTAGGGAAAAGGGAAACTTATACTATTTTACATAAATGTGTGACACATATCCCCCTAAAGCATATAGTTTGAGTGCAAATCTGGCTGTTAAAATACTTTTTTTAGAATGCCACATATAAATATCATTTAAATTGCATTATACCAAAATGTATGAAATTTTTACTAATTACTCTATTTACTTGTTAATCCAGATTGTCCTGGGCCTTGACAATATGTGAGTTCAAATGAAGATATAATAATAATACTCATTAACTCTATTAATCTTTTCAAAGACCAACTTTTGTATTTCTTTATTTTTTATATTGTATTTTAGTTTTTATATTATTGATACATTGGCTTTTCCAATTATTTTAATTATTTTCTTCTTTCTACCTTCTTTGCCTTTCTTTTCTTTTATTAATGTGGAATTTTACATTATTGATTTTCAGCTTTTTTTCTTTCTAAATATATCCTTTGAATGCTATAAATTTTAGTCCAAGAATTCTAGCTGAGTTCCACCAGTGTTGATATGTATTTTCATAATCATTCAGTTAAAAATATTTTCTAATTTTTTGTGATTCTTCTTTGATTTGTGTGTTATTTAGAAATTAGCTGCTTAATTGTAAATAGTTGGTGATTTTCTAGTTATCCTCTGTCATTAATTTCTAGTTTAATTCCTCCATTGACAGTGTACATACTTCGAGTGAAATCAGTCCTTGAAATTCTTAAGGCTTCTTCCATAATGCAGCATATGGTTAATTTGGTAAGTATTCCATATGTAGATGAAAAATATGTATTTTGTTGTTGGTGAAAGCAATGTTCTATACATTTCAATTAACTTAAATTTGTTAATTTAGTTTTCTATCTATTTATATCTTTTTATCTTCCTGTTCTATCAGATATTGAGAATGTTTCATCTTTCAGTATAAGTGTGAATTCGTCTACTCTTTTTTAATTCATTAATTTTGTCGCATATGTTTTCATTTTTTTACTGAATACACACTGATTTTGAATTGTATAACTTCTTGGCAGATTGATGTTTTTATCATTATGAAATACTTCTATTTATCTCTAGAAATGCTTTTTGTACTAAAGTATGCTTTAATATTAATACAAAAGTAATCGATTTCTTCTGGTTAGTGTTGTCATGGTATATATTTTCCATCCCTTTACTTTTAAATATTTTGTTTTATATATTTATGTCTCTCATAAGTAGCATTTTAAAATTTTAATTAAATGTATCATCATTTCTTATTAAAAATCTGAATCATCAATTTCTTTCTTTTAGTATAGTTTTGCTTTTTTTATAGCAAAAACTACTTATATTTTGTTTAACTGAAAATATCTTTATTTTCAGACTTCTACTGAGAACTCAGCTCTCTGTCTTATTATTTCTTCTTTGAAGGTAATTTACCTTTATTCTCTTGCTGCTTTTAAGATATCTCCCTCTTTCTGTTTGTCTGTGTCTCTGCCTCTGCCTTCTACCTGCCCCCATTCTCAGCACTTATATTATGATATCCCAAGGGGAATTCTTTGTCCTCATCCTGCTGAGGTTTACAGAGGTTCTTGAATCTGGGGTTGATGTCCTTCAACAATTCAAAAACATTTTCGGCCATTATCTCTTCAATTTGTTATTAAATCCATTTTAGATATTGTACATTTTAATTTTTAGTATCCATTTATTTTATTCCAATTTTATGGTGAAATTCTCCCTCTTTTTATTTATTTTCTTCACTTAATTTAACATGTTCAACATGGTTATTTGAATATTCCTGTCCTTTCTCTACAGTATCTAGATCATTTGTAAGTCTGTTTCTATTGTCTATTATTTTTTTCCATTGGTTTTGGTACATTTAGCCTTGTCTTTTGGTACATAAAGGCTCCAGAGATATGGAACACCTCTTTCTTTGCTTGGATGATTATCTTAATCCAATCAGGGACTGTGAGAGTCAGGCCAGGATTGAACTTTTGGTGAGGCTCTGTCTACTTCTGGCTCCTGCTATGATTCTAGGGTGTATCTCTCCAGGATTTCCAACTGGCTAAGTGGTACAGTCTACAAGTCCCTCCCCCCGGTTGGGTCTTGAATTTTGCTTTAGTTTACTTAGCTTTTTTGCTTCCTACCTGCACTTCTTCACAATTCTGCAAAATCTTGATGACAAAAACGGCCATATATTTGATGCCTCTCAGGTCTCCAGTTTGTCCCTCTAGCTTCATGAAACTGCCCAAAGCACAGATATTTCTCTCTTCCCTGGAGCTGGTCTCTGCTGGGACAAAGCCCAAGTTATCAGTGTCTCCTCCTGCACACAGAATCAGCAAATGCCTTCAGGGAAAAAGAAGCTGCAGGTCATTAGTTGGCTTCTCTTTGATTCTCCATCTCACTAATCCTTCTTGGTTGGGTAGGTCTCTGACAGCTTTAAACAAATTATTTTATAGCATACTCAGTTTTTTTGATGTTCCTGGTAGATGGCTTGTTATATCACAAGCTACTCAACTCTATCCAGAAGGTCATGACAGCATTTAGACATGAATTTGTCAAGGAGAGTAACTGCACCTGCTTAACTGGAACTTTGGATTAAAGCATATCAGAGTTTCTGTTAGAATCTAGGAGGGGACTGGAGAATAGTGTCATTTGAAAAAAAACACCCTGGATGATTCTGAGACTCACCTCTCATCCATCTCCTTTCATTATAGTTGAGATCTTGGCATGCTGGTTATTTTCTACTTTTTTCCTCCCGTTTCAGATTCTCATAGATAAATGTTTACCTTGTATTTCTTTCCCTACTTCCTGCATTTCCTCTTAGGTTATAAAGGGCAGCATCATAGTTGAATGAACATGATTTAGAAGAGCTTCACATTCTACCTGCTCTGGAATACATATTATTACAAATATTACGGCAAACTCTGGATTGTGGGTAATTCCATCATTATCAATGCAAACAATTGCTTATCATTTACTCAAGAATTCAGTGTGTTTTGAGGGTAGGATTAAATTTCTAGCCCAGGTTTATAAGTTTTAATCACTTATTTGAAAACAACCCTCTACAAATTCTTAAGCATACCATTTTGACAGACTGTTAACCGTTACAAATAACTGTAGCTACTTTAGGATTTTCTGGCTACTTCTTTTGTGCCTTTTAGTTTCTCCCTTCCACACCTTAAACATAGTTAACAATTTCTGGCAAGTCCTGGACAGTATATCATAAATGCCTTCACACTTGCTCTTTTAGCCGCCATTTCTCACCTCCCTTGCTGTAGTGATGTCTTTAGTGAGGTCTCCCCAGTATCTAGATGGTGTGGCGTCACTATTGCTTATACTTCCTCCCATTGTTCTTGCTTCTTGTTACTGATAGTTTCCCTGATCCCCATCACTGTTTCTTTTTTTTTTTTTTTTCGCGGTATGCGGGCCTCTCACTGTTGTGGCCTCTCCCGTTGCGGAGCACAGGCTCCGGATGCGCAGGCCCAGCGGCCATGGCTCACGGGCCCAGCCGCTCCGCGGCATATGGGATCCTCCCAGACCGGGGCACGAACCCGTATCCCCTGCATTGGCAGGCGGACTCTCAACCACTGCGCCACCAGGGAGGCCCCCCATCACTGTTTTAAGCCAGGTTGATTATCTCTAAGGAGATTTTGTAAATAAAGGCAAGAATACTCAGAGATAATCGAGGAGCCTTGCCTTTATTTATAAAATATCACAAATCTTATTTAAGTTTGTTTCTGCCAAAGGCCCTTTCTGTAACTAACTCAGACATGAATCCATAAGGTGACTTGAGAACCAGTCTCCTAGGGATCACAGTGCCAACTTCTCGTCCCCTCCCAACCAGCATTCATTCTCCTTCCACCTAACTTTTCCTCAGGAATGTAATAATACATTTGAAGTTTTGGTTACTTTTACCTTTACTCTGTTTATTACTTTTTAGAACTGTTCTAGAACCCAACATGAATCCAACATCTGCTAATAATTTCTTTCAAACGCACGACTTTATTTTGCTTTTTTAAAAAATTATGTCGTTTATTGTGTTTTGAGTATAATTGCCAAAACAAGCAAATAAGTAATTTCTGAAATTACTTATTTGCCTTATAACAGCATCTATAATTTCAATAATAAAACCAGGCTAGTTGGGTGCTTCTTTGCTAAAAAGAAATTTTTTTTAACTCTCTAGCCTGGGAGCTGATACTTGCAGAGTGAAATTCTATTCAGAGCTTTTTATTTCTTGCCTCAGCATCCAAAATATCTATCTATATTCCTTTTGTCCAGATCAGAAATAGAAAGAGTTTATGATTAAAGGATTTCTTTTCTAGGTCTAGTAAGGTGCTTTGCTGTGCTTCCTCTTCAACTTCCCTAGAGCAGCCTGAAATATGTGTAACTAACACAGCCGAGTTGTCTGCACCGTTTCCTCTATTACCTTCCCTTCTAATTCTTTGTGGCCCTTGTATACATACAACAGCAACTCGTGGAAGCCAAAGATATTGGCAGTGAATAGTTTTCTAGCATTTGATTTATTTTTCACAAAACGGTTTTTAGCACGAAAATCTTCACTTACAAGTACTAAGGTTTTTTTTTCTTTTTTAAGTTATTGAACACGAGAGGTACATGGCAAATTTGTCATCTTCTGCAGAGATTAGAAAGATATAATATTTTTTAGAAAGATATAATTTTTAAAGATTTTTTTCTTAGTCTCTGAACTGTAGATGATATTTGGTTCAAGAGGAATACTAGGTCATTTTAGGTTACATGTACAAATGTTTGATATTTGTGAAGAAGATTTCACACAAGAAGCCCAAAGAGTCTACTTCCTACTACAGTAAGTCCCCTACATACAAATCTTCAAGTTGCGAACTTTCAAAGATGGGAAAGTGTGTTCCATCGATGTCAGGTGTGAGTGACATTGAAGCTTGCCCTCTGTGTCCTACCATCTCCCACCTCCTCTCCCTCCTCCAGTCAGTAACTCTTCTTGCCTGTTCACTCGATGCCAGCTGCTGGATGCCAGCGGTTGTACTATCCAACTGTACCTTTCAAGGTACTGTACTGTAAGATTAAAAATGTTTTCTTTATTTTTTGGTGTTTTTTTTTAAATGTATTATTTGTGTGAAAAGTATTATAAACCTATTACAGTACAGTACTGTATAGTCGATGGTGTTAGTTGGGTATCTAGGCTAACTTTGTTGGGCTTACAAACAAATTGGACTTATGAATGTGCTCTCGGAATAGAGCTTGTTCGTATGCAGGGAACTTACTGTAATCTAGGCTTCTCTGGGCCACTCTTGGCCTGTTGGTGGTTACTTAATGGCCTGGGGCACCTCCTGGAATAGAGACTGAATAATGTACAAGCCAGGCTGGCAATTCCTACATTCAGGCAGGCAACACTGACCATGTCTGCTTGTTCTCTGAAGATGGGAGGCATCAGGGTTCACAGCTAAATTTGGGTGTTGACACAGTACAGGGGTTACTCACCCTCCCAGATTAGGGAAAGACCCTGGCTCCTGTGTAGGAGAGTTGGACGAAGCAGAACTGAGGGTAAGGGAGGAGGGTGGTGGGGATATCTCTAGGTAGTGTCACGCTAAATCAGATCATCTATTCAGTGAAGAAGTTGTTCCAAGAACTGTGTACGATACTTGGAATCCAAACATCAAAAGACCCAGCTACTGCCTGGTGACTTGAGATTCCCCCCCCCGCCCCACTTTACAGAACTAAGGAAATCGGTATTTGATTTCAAGGATGATAATGACAAAAGTCTGAAGACCATAAACAGAGTTTCCTAGTTTCCTTTAGCTTTTATCATGCACTTCTCCTTGTCATACAATTACTACAAAGGAAAGTGAAAAAAATATGGTTTCCATTTTTAAAGGATTCAGTATATACCTGTGTGGATGTCTGTAATTTCCATATATATGTGTCCAACTACTGACTCAATAGTTCCCATCCAAACTTTTCCATCCCAAGTCTTCTATGTCTAATTCAATGGTGCCACCATCCAGGTAGGTGCTCAAGCCCAAACCTTTGGAGTTATCCCCCCTTCTGCTTTTTCACTCACACACCTCACATCTAATGTATTAACCAGAACTTCATCTCTACCTCTAAAATATGTCCCATACCTGTCTGCCTTTATCACTACTGTCGCTACTTCAGTCCAAAGCTTCACCAGGATCTACTAGCTTAATTAAATAACTTCCTTACATTTCTCCTAGTTTTCATTCTTGTTTTTACACAATCTGAAGTCTATTGAGGTTTGCTTTGCTGTACACCTGAAACTAACACAGCATTGTAAATCAACTATACTCCAATAAAAATTTAAAAAAAAAGAAGCCAGAGTGATCTTCTAGAAACGTCCATCAGGTTGCATTGTTCTTCTGTTTGTCACTGAATTTAGAAAAAAAAATCCAACCTCTTTATCACTGCCTTTAATTCTTACATGAGCTCATCCCTGCCACACACTATGAATGAACCTTAATCCTGTTCTTGGATTTGACCAAGTCCATTCCCAATTTGGGGCATTTATACTTGCACTTTCTCCTGAAGTCTTCTCATAGCTAACTTCTGCATCTCAATCAGATCTTTATTGGAAGATTAATTTTCTGTCTATTGAATGTAAGGTGGCTTCCTAGTCACTATCTATAATACCACCATCTTTTATTATTTTCCTAGTCCTTATTAGAATATCAATATATCTATTTTGTTTATTGGTTTAGCCATTTACTCATTTGAACTCCATAAGAAGGAGTATCCTGTATGTGGTTGATCAAAGCTCTATCGCCAGCACCTTGAAGAGTGCCTGGCACACAAGAGAGGCTCAAGAAATAGCTTTTATATAAATAAATAAATGGATATCCAGTACACTTATGTGAAAGAGACTTAATTACATTAGTGGCATTGTATTAAAAAGTGTCAATTGATAGCAACAGATCCCAAGGAATACAGGAGAAATACAGTGGAAAAAGAATGTTTTCAGAGTAGGCTGAGATTAATCAAGCAGGATTTAAGAAAGAAATGGTTTTAAGAGTTATGTTTTAAAGATATGCACTATAGAAACTGTTTATTCTCAACAAAACGAAGCTTTTAAAAGTTCCCACTTCCAAATTCAGTGCTATTATTATTAGTAGTATGATGGTAGAAGGTGGAGAAGCAGGTGGTTTTAATTCTATCTGTAATAAACCTCAACTATTAACCATTTGATGAAACAGGGAATCTACGTGGTACTGACTGCTCTTATCGATAATAGATTTCATTTTTAATTTTCTCAGAAAATGTAGTCAGCTCTGTCCGTGCTCTTAAGGGTCATTCAAAAGGCTATATTATAGAGGTACAGCTCCTGCTCTGAACAACAACAATTGGGTGAGTCCCGATTCACTGTTGTCAGGGCAAGCAATCTAGTTGCTGCCATTACTTCTCCCATGTGCAACCCCTGAAAGGTGAAAAGAAACAAACATATTTCTGCTGGAGCACAAAGTTCCAACCTTTTCACTAAGCTTTTCTCTTAAGGGTCTGAGTCATAACGTCTGTTCAACTTCTCTTGATCATTTCCCCCCCCCATAGGTAATAGATGAGGGAAAAATGGGTCCCTAGAAGATCAAAATTCAAGAGTAAATAACTTTAATGAAAAGAACAGCAGGCTGAGAAAATGAATTAAACTAGTATTTGAAGTCCTGCTACATGTCTAGCTCATAGAATAGGGCATGCTACTTTTCCAAGAGAGGTGCACTTTTATCTTGGGGTGACAAATTCACATTCCTGGAAAATGAGCAAACGGTGATGTGCCAAACGGATAATGAGCCCAAAATAATTATTAATAATTTTATACATTTCCTGTTAACTATCTTATAGTCTCTTTCAGAGTCTCCTATTTTTTCCTACCATACCATTCTGAGAATAGAATTCTTCCCTCCTTTTTTCCTTTTCTGAAGCCAACCTTTCCTGCAAAATGATCGAGTTTACTCAGAGGAATGCCTTTCCTTTGTAAGCGTGAAGTCTCAGGTAGAAAGGGATAACCAAGTGTGGCTATTTATCTCTTTCCTGTCTGTCATCCACATTTCATCTTCAACTTTTGTTTTCAGCAAGAGTAAACATACACTTTCCTTTTTTAGCAGTGATATTTCATTACCGGTAGACTTTGAGTTATTTCACATAATTGAAATATTTCAACAGAGGGTCAAATTTGTATTAGAAAGAATTTTTAAAATGTCATATTGTTTTTTTCCCCTAAACTTAATAAATTTTCACCTTCTGTTAAATAAAAAAGAAAGGTAAATCATTAAAATATAGTAACATTTCTTATCTTTCTGCACCATATACTTCTGTAAATCTTATCATAAACTGAATTATTACAAAAAGATCATATTTTTCTCATTAGAATGCTATTAAATCAGAAGCCCTATTTCTGTTGTAGGGAATTAACACCAGATTCATCAGTAATTCTCAATTTTTTGGGGTCGCAAATCCTGTGGAAATTATGCTACAACAAACATGTAGAATCATCATATGAACAAAGCAATTTTATTAATATAAAATATTATTATATCACATATGATGATCTTTTAAAATAATACTATACCACTGTATCATTAATGTTTTTAGAAACACTATTTCTATTTTTCCTTTTATATTTTGTCACTTTTTTATCTGTTTAGTCAACTGCTAGAATGACAGACAAATTAACAGGCAGCAAAGGTAAGGAAAATATATTAGGAAAATCTATTATTGAGAATCCATTAAATACATACACACACACATTACCATGTATGTTTTTAATTGGAAACAGGTTACCAACATTAGATTTTAACAAAGGAACACCTCAGCCTATTTTGTAAGATATCAATGTACTAAAATAAGATGTGAAATCCTCAATTATAATGTAAATGTTATTAAAATAAAATTAAAATATTCTTTTTTTTTTTTTTTTTTTTTTTTTGTGGTACGCGGGCCTCTCACCACTGCGGCCTCTCCTGCTGCGGAGCACAGGCTCCGGACGCGCAGGCTCAGCGGCCATGGCTCACGGGCCCAGCCGCTCCACGGCACGTGGGATCCTCCCGGACCGGGACACGAACCCATGTCCCCTGCATCGGCAGGCGGACTCCCAACCACTGCGCCACCAGGGAAGCCCAAAATATTCTTATTAAAATTAAAATTTTGTTAAAATTATAAACGTTATAGTCCAATTTCTACATAGTGGACATATAGTTCAAATATTGATTATTAAATATGTTTCTGTGTGTTCAAAAATGCACATCCAAAACATAGATATAAAATCATGAAATATAATAGTAATAACAAATATTGATAAATCTATATATTAGTGTATCTAATGAATACTAGATCAATTACCTAATTCGAGTTTAGAATTTTCACTTGTTTTTGATGGGCCAGTCCTCTTTATGCACCTCTCCAAAGGGTTTTCATCATAATATTTCCAGATTCTAAGCATAGAATAACATAAAGCAGATTTTCCCAACTAGAAAACTGGATAAAACATATGTAATAGCAATTTTGTACATTAGACAAGAGATAGCACAGAACTGTGATCTTTTCAAGGAGGGAAACAACAAATGAAATAGGCCTTAGAATTGCTCTAACTTTCTCTTGGAGGTACGTGTCAGTTCATGGTGTAGAGAGAGGGATCCTAAGCAGAGGAGAGAGTTTGGAGATAAGGAAAGCTGAAGAGCCTGGAGGTTGTGGGGCAGAGTTCCAAAGGGAGGGATACTACAAAGAAAAACAATTTTTGGGAAACTATATGAGAGTTATTCTAATAACTCTCTTAATATTGCAACATCTTTATATTCACAGGATAAAACTTTCTTGATCATGGTATAGCATAGGGTTTGGTGAAAGTAATTTGGTGAGGAACAAATTGATCATAAAATAAAATTAGTCCTAAAATAAATATTCCCCATCACTCTTATTTAAGCAGGATTTATCTCTAGTGTTAGTCATCAACTCTGGATCAATTTCAGTAGGGTTTTTTTTTTTCTTAATGACACTTGTTTGGCACAAAATAATTAAAATATTTAGTGTGCTTTTAGTTGAGAATAAGAATTTAAAAGAGATTGTTGACAAATAATTGAAAACACTTCTAAAGGGGAAGAAGCGTAAGTCATTAAAATTAATTGAATTTAAAATGCTTTAACAATCTTAAAGCTTGGAATTACATAGTGTTTTAAATGTCTACTTTTCATAGATTTTAATCTTTTTTCTCAATCCAGATAAAAAGAGATGATCAAAAAAAGGACAAAAGAGAACATCCATCATACAACCCACCAAGAGCCTTTGACTATTAATATTTTCTTCCATACTTTTCCAGACCTTTTTCTTCCAACGCACATACAATCACATTTAAAATTTTTTTACATAGATGGAATGAATAACATATGTACAATATGGTCTGTTTTCATTATTGTCTTTCCGTAGCAATGGGTAAATTTCTCCAAGATCATTATTAACGATTATATACAAATCCACTCACATATATTGTATTCCATTGTACCATTGTTTACTTAGTCATTCTCCTGTTATTGGTCATCTGTATTGTTTCTGTTAATTATTATAAACAACACAGAACAAAAATTATTTTAAGATCTTGATTGTTAACAAAATGAAATACATTTTGAACCAAGAAAATACAAAACAAAATTAAAATCTCCCATCATTTAAAGGGGAAAAATAAAAACTCAATATAATTTGCAAAAATTCTCCAGGTAACCAGTTACCTACCAAACTGCTAGAAATACTCATTTTCAAAGAATTAGTTATTGTAACCAATAGATTTTAAACAAAGTGACTTTCACGTTTTAAAATTTAACATGTTTGTTTCTATGTTGCTCTGTTTGATATATTTATCAATTTTAATAGATATTATATAGATAACCTCGGTTTGATATGTTTATCAAGCTTAAGGTTTGAATTCATATTTTCCTCATTGAATAAATTAGGTGGCTCCCACTATTTTTGAGTGTTCTGTGATAAATTAACATAAAAATATTTTTTTCTGTGATAGTTCAAATAACTGTTTAGTAAATCTATCAATATTTGGTGTATTTTAGAGATTGATTTTTAATAAATGTTTCATAATTCTTTTATATTTATGGACCTATATAGATATCTTAACTCATGTCAAATTTTATACTTTGTAATAATTTATAGAATTTCAGCCATTTGCTTGAGTAATTAAAATTAAGTGAGACTATTACATCATAACACTTAAAATAATCTTATTTTCTTTTCCATTCCTATTTTAATTTAGGTTTTTCTTTTTTCCATTATTAGATTTGCCATTTAAATTTTATATTATTGGTTGACCCACAAAATTAGCTTCTAGATTTGTCATCCATCTATTATTTTTCTACTGTCTAAATCATTTTATCCTACTATAAACATCAACATTTCCAGAAATAATGGTGTCCACCTACTATAGATTGCTGGAAAATATTGTGATCCTTCAGTGGTCAACCCAAATTTCTAAATTTTAAAGACCCTTACTTTAGCCAATGACACACATACACTGACATACAAAAGCAGAGGTAGTACAGCTAGGAAGTCTTTTTTTCTAAAAAAAATAATAAATAAAAAGAAGTACTGGACTTATAGTGTACAATGTAGAAATAATTTTCTAAAATTTCTTCCACCTTTATCTCCTATGATCAGATTTGTAGTGTTTTCATCTGCAGTAATTTTTAAATATTTTATAAAGCGATCTTAACATTTTACTTTGAATAATTGCCATTGCGGGAAGTGTGTCTATGAGTTTTTGCATTTTATGATGCGTGAAGTATTTGATTTTATCATGTTGGATCTTGAGACAATAATCCATACAACTTTTTGGTGTTTTGAATCTATTTATTTTTCTTTTTGGCATACTACAGTACCGGTGTTTCTGTATTATCTGTGGACACTTGACAGGATAGTGGGGGAGGAGATGGCTAATGATTTTGAAGTACCTACAATATAAAATGCTTGCAATATTTCTCTCTTTTAATCCCCATAGCAATCCAGCAAAGTAAGAATGATTATCTACGCTTTTTTTACAATGGAAAAATAGATTTCAAGTTAAGTGACCTGCCCAGATCACATCTTTAGTATGTGGCAGTGCTGGAGCTCAGAGTTGGGTGTGTGAGATGCCAAAGCCTGATGCCTTTTTTACTAAATTAGTGTCTTTCAAGGAGATGTAATTCCTATTAGGAGTGTACAGAGTTTGACATATATCTAATTGTTGTACATTTACTGTATTATTCATTTCTTTGCTGTCCTTATTCAATTTTTAATGGGGATTTACCCAGGATAATTGGATGCCATAATTTAATAGTGGAGTTTTTGAAATATGTGTTCCCCAGGCCATCCATCTCATCTGTGCTGTGGTTTCAACTGCTACACTTCTGGCTGTCAGCTTCCGAACTTATTTGACCTCCAGGCTTGAGCTCAGCAAATGTTTTTAAAAACTCAGATTAAATATTTTTACCATTTTTGATTGAGTATTAAAAATTATTAATAACCATTTACTGCAGAACATTTAGAAAACAATGAGAAACATGAAAAATATAATAAAAATCATCTCTAATTCCACAAGCTGAGAGAACCACTGTTTTTATGAATTTTTTTTCCTATCCAATTTCTTTGTCTTTTATAGGCACTCACATATATTTTATTTATCAATTGGAATCAAGTCAATGATTCTGGTTTGTAAACTCCATTTTCTTCCTACTTAAGAATATAATGTGGAACTTTTCATGTTATCAAATATTCTTCAGGAATGTGATTTTTAAAAAAATTATCTCATTGTATTTTGCTGTGTGGATGTACTATAAGGTAACGATTCCATATGCTTGGGCATTTATGGCAATTATAGATAATTTTTATGTAAATCAAGGGATTTTGAATTGCACCTCATTACATAACAAATGAACTTACTTTTGATAAAATTTCATCAGGCCAGGTGGCCTTGAAATTGAGCAGCCAAGAACCAATCCTGGTAAAATATGCACCATACCTTCCACGATATCACTGTTTCTCTTAATTGTACACTCCATTTCAGGTTGGGTTTCATCATGAACTACCTCGCCAGTAATGTCCCAAACCTTTCTCTCCACAAAACTTGCATTCTTTAATGAGTCTTTCTAACAGGGGTTCTAATGCTGCCAATATTTTTTCTATGCTGATGACAACAGATACAAGAACTAAGGTGACTGCACTAGATAATGATCATCTGAGGACAGGTAAGCTTAGAAACCACATTTTAAATGGAATTAAATGCAGTAGTGTAAATCCTGATGAGATTATTCATTACTAATGCTGCTTCAGTTCTTGGAATTCTCTGAGTTTCTTCTCACACGTTCTCAAATCTGTTATCTGTACGTGTTTGCCTTCCTGTAAGTGGTTTGTGAAATAAAGAGAACATTTACTTCCCATTTGGATATTTTATAATAGTTTCTAAATAGGAAAGTTGTGAGAAGATGTTCACATATAATGTGAAGCTATTGCATTTTTTCAGAAAAGGCGAGAAAAAGCAAAAAAAAAAAATCTCATTTCACCTAATGGATTTCACAGATTGCCATAAACTAAGACTCTTTATCATTGGAAAGAAAATGGTGCTTTTCTTCAGTAGGAAACAAACATATTTGCATCATAACAGAATGGGAAAGCTGTAAATAGATGGGTACATTTTGGTTGTTGCCATGCAGACTGAGCTAACTGTCATAACCCTCAGAGACATTTGGAGAATATTTTCACACGAAAGGTGAGAATCTAATCATTTATTCCTTAGAATCTATGATTTACTTCCCATACATAAGTAAGCACTTAAAAAAAATTAAAATCCCAGTGACTTCAAGTCTTCTATCCTATTTCCAATAACCATCTAGGGCAACTTCATTATCTATCCTGATGGCCCTTTTAAAACTGGATTCACATCTTGTTTCCAGGAACTTCTACATCCACTTGGCTTTAGTCAACACCAGCCAAGCCACTGATCGCCTTCTCTTTTTGACTTGCTTAACCCCCCTTCCTTTCTAGAGAAACCATTCTTTATATGCACTGCATCATGTAATCCTGATTTAGTCCCATTGCATTTTCCATGTCCATTGTCACTTTCTCCATTACAGTGGCCTCCCTTTCCAGACTGGACTTGTTGACTTCTTGCCATTCCTGCCTTCTAGTAGATTAATTCGTGTACTTGAAATCCCCAGATTCCACTTTCTATTGCTACTCTTATTACGCCTGAACTGTCAAGACCTGATACAGTGGCCATGCTGTGTTGATGTGCCACAGTGGGTCAAAGGTATACTGATAAATGGATTTCCATCAGCCTTGGTGAGTTACTCCCAGTCACCAGCAGCCCATTTTCTCCAGAGTGCCATCCAAACGTGTGTGCTGTGATGTGGTAAATATTAGGAATCACTGATTAAGGGGTAACAGTTTAATAAATATGTTGATCATTGTTATTTACTAATATTTAGCTTTAAGTGAATTGCTTAACCTTTCTTTCAGTTTCTTTGTAGGATTGTTCCAAGGGTGAGTTGATCTTATTCATGAAAACACTTTGCATTATTTCATTACTACAATGATGTTGATGATCATGCAAGGAACCATGGTACAGATTATGGATGACACAGAAGAAGTGAGGTACTCTGTCCTTAAAGAGATGTCAGTATAGTTGGGGAAAGAAAGGCACCCAGAACTACCAAAGTAGTCCATGAGTCCATGATAGGTACCAAATACCTGTTACAGACACAAAGGGCTCGAGGGTTCAGGGGTCAAGTGTAAGGGAGAGCTGCCCAAGAAAACAAATAGTAGCTGAGTCTTAAAAGATGGTTAGGAGTCCTCTAGGTACCTGGGAACGTGGCTGACATCAATATTCTAAGTAATTATTCCATTGGGAGAAGGCAATTAAGATACAAACCATTTTGTATTTTCCAGGCTAGAATCATCAGCAAGAGGCAAATCTCAAAGTTGATTTACTTGAAGTTTCTGACATATAATTTGAAAATATTTAAAATAATGTATCTTATTTCTCCCCCTTTTAAGTTACAAGATCAAAAAATTTAAAAATCTGCACACATTTAATTTGTCTGTGTTTGTTTTGGGTGAGGCTATGTTGTTCTTTGTGCTTTTGTTCACTGTAGTCTTTCTTTTTTCTGTTTCTTCTTACATTTATTTTTCCTTTGTTTATGATCAGAATGACTTCAGTTAAAGAAGGGAGAAATCAGGATTCTCTGTGCAGGGGCAGATGGCCCCTCTCTGATCTCAGCCACTTGTGGCTTTGGATCAGCCATAACAAAGAAAAGGAGGAAAAGGGAAAAGTGAGCAGAACGAGGGCAGTCTGTAAACCCATTCTCCAGCTCCCGACTCCACGACCTCCGTCTGGTGGGGTCCTTTCCTCTGAGTACTTAGGATTTAAAACTAAGAAAAGTGAGCTGAAGAACTGGAAAGGAGTACTTGCCTTTTCAAAATTTCCTAAAATGGTCTCAGTAGCAGCAGCAGCTTTAATGTGATGCTGGGAATACATTTCCTTTTTAGCAACATTTGCTCTACTGGCTTGTGGTTTATCTTAAAATGAGTCAACCTCACTGATATCTTAAAAAACACTTCAGTGTTACAGAATTAGCTCTCAACTCTAACCTGAGTACACAACAGTAGTTTCCTGTAAATTACTATATAAGCTCAAAACCATTTAGAACACGGAGCACTTGATTCTTTCCAGGCACAATCAATGGAATGCCATTTTTCCTCCATGGGAGAGATACGGTCAAGATTTTGTTCCCCTACATGATGCATTAGTCCATATTACTGTAACAATACAAATAGTACATTAATGAATATAATATTTCAGTGGTAGGGATAATTTTTTCTACTTATTAGGAGGACCAATGTCATTATTAGGCAATTGATAGATGGAAAATTTTCAGTGTTGTCCTGAACAGATCAAGGAGTGCTGAGGTTCTGGAAGACTTGATCAGAGATTTTCAGGAAATTGCTTAGAAGACAAAAAAGTTGCCTTCATTTCTCTCTGAACCTTCCCATGGTGATCTCCCAATTATTTTCAGCAGTCTTATGAGGTCAGACTCTAGATCATTTTCTTCAGCACATGATTCCCATTGCCTAAGTGTACCCAGTCTGTAGAGGGGTCAGGATGTGTGTTGACCAATTATGAGCTGTATTCTGGGAACTGGTGTGATTCTTTGGCTTTCCTTTTTGTATCTTCACCACAATTTATTCATCCTTTACTGGAATCCTATTTGTCCCAGGCTGTGCTAATTAATAATGAGTTAATTAAACAGATAAACTCATTGAAGTTGTATCAAATGATAGACCTTATAAAATGACATAGTGATAGGAATTTTAGACAATGTGCAAGCCTATGGGGAAAATATTTTCATTAATAATAACAGTTTACATGAATTGATTAGATAGTTCTCTTAACATTTCACAGATGACAGTGTAGGCAGCACCTTCCATGGAAGCTGAGACTTGGAGAAGTTGTGAATGTGACTCAGAGCAATTCTAGAAGGAGCAACATGATCAGAAATAGTTTACCTTGGGTGATGTAAAACAGTGGAGGTAAATTCACAGATTATTAAATAGTAATGGCAATAATAAACATGGCAATCAACTGTTGTAGGCACAACTAGATGGCTTAATCTAAATAGACAGGGTATAGATTTTTGAGGTCAGATGGAAAAAGAAGAAATGTAGAGAGCATCTTAGTTGGATTCACTATTATTGCTCAAACAATAGGAAAGCTTACAGCTTTCAATAATCTGTGCTGAATGGGAGCAAAAATGAAAAATATAGAAAAATAAAATTGGGAGTAATTCAACCATTTACTTAAGTATGGGAGATTTTTAGTCTACCTACCCTAATTATTGTTACAAGAACTATAAATTAATAGCAGCATGCATTGCTTTTGTTTCCTTCTCTTTCTTCTTCATCCAACTTTGATGATATTTCATGTGAATACTGTAATTATCAAATGTTTCCTTTTAGAGGAAGGTATAACTCTACCTGAAAATTGGATTATCTGCTTATAGCTGTCATGGTGAAGGCAGTTCATAGGCCTGCCATTGCAAACCTCATTCTGCACCTTCTTACTGTCACTCTGCTCACCTTTCTTTAGCTTTGTCTTTGCCTTGGAGTGTGTCCAAAGGCTAGACCTTGTCATATCAAAGCAGAACTCAAGTGCCTTGAGTTATAGGGGATGTGGATTAAGACTAACATGTGTATCTTTTTGCCTCTGAGTGTCGCAATCTGAAACAAAGATATACAATCCACATTCATTTATTTTACATACCTGGATTCATATGCATATACCAACATACACACTCATCATTACGGTGACTTATAACAGAAAATATGAAGATAGCTTCTGTCATCATAGAAAGTTTCCTAGGCTCTCTCCTCAAATGTATTGCACATTAGTGCAACCAATCAATGGGGGTATAAAATCACAAACACACACACACACACACACACACACACACAATCCTCAGTTAATAATAATTCACTTAGCAGAATTCAGAACCTAAACTATTTAAGAATCATAAGAAATTTACTTTAAGGAACAGTGGATTCCTCATGGACACAAAGAACCTGGGCATTTTGTATCACCATTTTGAATTTTAAAAATCGAATTCCAAAGCTGCCACTAAATAAAATAAGTAGCATCTCTACTTTTTATGTATAAAAAAACTCCTCCAACCTGTCACGTTGACCTTCCCAAGCATTGCCCACTATGTTCTCAACCTTCAGGGCTAACTCAACTTGTATTTCGAGACAGTTATCGCCAAAGATGACTATGTCTCAGGATGTCTATCTAGGGCGTGGAATTGAAAATTTTGCTGTCCTAAGTCCGGTAATTCTGTGCAGAGCACAAGGCTTCTCCTGCCTCACTGAGTCCTGCTGACTCTTCCTCTGACCATCCTTGTGCTGCAGAACATGGAGGATGGGTCTTCTGTGCTGGTTTCCGAGAGCAGCGAGGGATCCAATTCCGTTTGCTTTTGTACTTGTCAATGTGCTTTCCATAGGGATCAAATCTGCCTTTTACACCCATCATGCTACTGGTTAGTGTCTTGCTCCAAACTAGCTGAATCACTGAGAACAAGGGGCACACCTGGTGGCTGACATGGAGAGTCCCTTCAGCTTGCAAGCATGACCCATCAGACTGACTCCCAGGATAGTAAAGTCAACCTGGACGGCACCTGAAGTGGTCACACCATGATGGATGCCATGATTTAATTATGAGTCACCCCTGTATCAGCAGTTAGCCCCCGAATCTGGTTAGCTTTGTTCCTACCTATACCTGTAGAGACAGTAGATACAAAATGTTAGCTTTTATTTTTTATTTTTTTTAATGAGGACGACTAAAATTTCTCTTAAAAGAGGAATGTCTTTGTTTACAAAGATCTTGATGAGCAATTTTAGATGTGGAAAGATAAAGTTGAGAGCCTGGAAGTATGGGCCAGGGGAGACAAAGGGCTACACTCTTTTTCATAAGAAATGACTACTGAGAGTAAATAAGTTTGGGAGGAGGTTAAAGAAGAGAGTTCCAAAGCATTGCTGGAGGCTGGAAATTAATTCAAAGGGTGATTCAACAAATTCTTTGATAAGGAATGGAAAAATGGATTTAAAGAACAGAGATTCTTTGATAAGGAATGGAAAAATGAATATTGAATTCAATAATATTGAATTCAATAATATTGAATATTGAATATTGAATTCAATAATATTGAATTTTTAGTTGGTTGCTATAATATAATATAAAAATATAGAAAATAAAATTTGAAGGAATTTGCTTACTTGGGAGGGAGTTGTGTCACTCATTTTAAGCATTTTTAGGAGATCTATAACTGAGCATTATAATTATTTGGTTTATTTCTCTTTTCCATCCATTTTTGCTGATGTTTCAAAGGATGCAATACTTACCAGAAATGCCTGCTGGGAGAAAGGCATTGTGCTAGCCCCAAAATATCTTGTCATGGGGAAGGCACCTCCATTGTGAGCTCCACTGCTGGGGAGCCTTTAAGAACCCTTGGGTTTGCACAGCACTTTTTGAAAAACCACTGAACTGCATTTGCTCTGAGTGTTTTTTCAGATATAAAATTCTCTGATTCATGACAGATTAGTCCTGTTCTTTTATGACTCACGTCTTATCCAAAAGGATATAGCAAGCTGTAAAGGTGTCATTAAGTAAATATCAATACATTCGAGTCATCCATTTCCATGCTTAGCACATTCAATAGAATTACCTCCAAAACCTTCCCAGATGCTCCACCTTTTCTCCATCTTCACGAGTGCACGTCTAGGCCAAGTTTGCAATTTTGCAAAACCAAACACTTACAGAGCGCTTATGACATACCGAGGTCCTAAGCATCCTCCCAGCAACTCCACAAAATGAGCATTATCTCCATCTTACAAATGAGAGAGAGAGGCACAGAGAGGTTAACCTGCTTGCCCCGGGCCGCCAAGCTAATATACTACGAAGCCACATTAGAGTCTAAGCTCCCATTGCCCAATCCAGAGACTCGCATGGTCTCCCACTTGACCTCCCTGTTTCTACTCTTGCCTGTCAGCATTCCATTCTCCACACAGTGGCCAGAGTGCTTTTCTAAAAATGTAAAAAATGATCCTGTCATTTCCCTGCTTAAGATCAGCCAGTAGCTGCCAGTTACACAGAGAATAAAATTGTATGCATTTTTTCAGTGTCCTTGCCTCCTTCCCTGTCAGTTTCTTTATACCACAGTGTAAACTGCATGGGAGCAGGGACCTTGTTGGTCTTGTTTAGTGCCATACACCCAGCGTGTTAACAAGTACCTGTGACATCGCTGGATTAAAAGAATCAAGCAATCTACATAAAGACCATTCAGACTGAAGGTAGGCAGATAAGGAGAGGAAACTTACTTATTATGTAAATGATCATTTTGCACAGATTCTTTGGAAAACCCTAAGCTCCAGTAAACTAAGACAAGCGTCTTGTCATTGCTAGGTTTGCCAAACCTTAGGTACCTACTTCCTTCTTAGAAATCCATTTTCATTAGACCCAGAAAACATGTGGTCCCAAGTCTGTGTTCATACTTACACTATTCAATAAATACTTAGGAATCTTTTTAGGGAGGAAAAATTGACCATCCTGCCTTTCATCTTTTAAACTAATCACTTTACAAATACAAAAACCAGTATGTGCTTAGAAAAAAATGCTTTCACATTGTCAGTAATTTGTTTTTGGTAACACCACCAAACTATCAGAATACACTGAAGAGAAAAATTTCATCTTCCTTCTCTATTGACTGATTCAACATAACAAGTATGTTTTTTCTTTTCAATGATCTTTTCCTGCTTCTCTTGGTGAATCTTTCCATATACTATAAATATTTAAAGTAAATGTGTTTTGTAATCCCAGAAAGAGATGTGACTGTCGCTTCAGGGGGATTTTCACATATTCTATCTCATTTTTAAGAATGTGTACACAGGTCCTTGAATGGATAATGTAAGATTCTGTCTCTGTTGTCATGTTCCCTATCATTTTTCTGATGTGGATTTTCCTGCTTTGAGCCCCAAAGCAGGATTTTCCTGCTTTGGCCTATGACAAAGATTTGAAGAGTTCTGATATACATTAGAGAATTCTTTGTGTCTTTATTAATGTACTTTCTTTAAGCTTCTTTGAAGCAGTCGGATTTTGCTGGAGAACAAACCACTCCATAACTTAGTGGATGAAAACAACAGTGAGTTATTGTTTATCAGGATTCGCTGGGTTGCCTGAAAGAATCCTTTTCTGGCTTTCTTTGGCTTAACGCAGATACATTCAACTGGAGGTTTGGGGCAGGGGGCGGGAAGGGCTGAGACAGCTTCATTCACACATCTGGCAGTCAGTGCAATGCTGACCTGTGGGTGTGGTACTTCATTCTCCTCCACAGAGCCTCTCATGCTCCAGGAGGCTAGAACACTTCCTTGTGTGATAGTCTCAAGGAAACAGCAGAAGCTGCAGGGCCCCCTCAGGCCTCTTTCCAACCTTGGAAGTTGCATGGCTTACTTCCTTTGCATTCTGTTGGTCAAAGCAAGTCAGAACATTAGTCTGAATTAAACGATGAGGGAGGAGATGGGCTCCACTCCCTGGGAAGGGAGGCAAAGTTACATTGGAAGAGGGTGCACGTACTGGGATGGGATGAATTTGTGGTCATAGTTTTCAGTTTACCACATTCATTTACCTTATACATTTTTTTGAGTCAAATAGTTCTTTTCTGTTGAATTCCCAGAAATCAAGTCCAAAATCTACCGAATTTTATAGATTTGGGAAAAAAGGAAGTGTTTTGTGTTCCTTTATTCTCTAAGTAAGAAGAATCCAGGAATGTCTTGTTCACAGAGCCTATAACCCTTTGAGTCCCCCCTCTCAGCCTTGTGCAGTATCTACGGTCAGTGTTGTTATAATCAGCTGGCACTTGGATAAGAGTCTAAATTAGGTGGATTATGGATGAAGAACTCTTTAGGATTCTTTTAGTTCAAATAACAGAAAATTCAATTCAAACTGGCTTAAACTACAAAAGGATGTTATTGGCCAACATGAAAAGTCTAAACAAGGGCAGGCATCAGGTAGAGCTTGATTAAGGGACTTAATCCTGTCACCAAGGTTCCCATTTCCTTTTGTTTTCTATTCTTTCTGCTGTGTTGTTGACTTCATTCTCAAGGCTTTCTTCACCCATGGCTCCCAGATTAATGTCTGAATCTTCTAGAGTGATATACTTACATATATTCATGTCCAGCATGAGACATCTTTGCTCAGAATTCTAACTGAAATAGTATTTTTTATTCTATTGATTTGTTACTTGTCCACTCCTGAATCAATAGCTATAGCCAGAGGGGTGAGCTTTGCTGATTGGGTTAGTTTAACCCACCTGATAACAACTATTTAGAAACAAATGCTTTCCTAAATGGAAACTAACGATTTTGAAAAAGATGAATGGGTGCTGGGGAGGCCACCAGTGCAACAGTGGATTAGAGGGGATAATGAATCTGTTCTAGGATTATCTTGGAGTGTGGTGAAGTTTATGTGGAGATCCTAAGGCCAATCCATATATCACAGCCTGTATGCTGAGAAGACCAAGTGTGAACTGGGAGCTGAACTGGTGGGCTGGAGGCCAGCAGATCAGTGGGGAGCTACAGCCTGAGATAAGGATGAGGCAAAAGGAAGGCCTTGGTGGGCATGAGGACATTGTGGCAACCTTCTAAACAAAGCTGATCCAAGTGCTCTTGACACCTGGAGGGGTGGCTTGACAACAAGCCAGGCCTCAGTTGTGTTGGCTTAGGAGCAAACAGGCTGCAAGACCTTAAATAGTCATGTATTGGCACTTCCACCCAACACCCCTGCAGAAAGGGCAGAGGAGCTCTCAAAGGATGCCAGGCCACACACCCTACAAACAGCTACAGCACCCACTGGGCCCTAATTGTTTGGATGTCATTGCTTTCCATAGCAGTATCATTTGCACAGTGAGGGAAACTTTACAAAGAAGGTCTTCCAAGTGTCGGCCAGAAGACTGGCAGGATGGCTATAGTCATGCTTTGTTTGACACACTGTGTTTAAAATGAAATGCTGAGCCAGCTTTGAAAAATAGTTTTCCTAATAAAAACACGGTTGTTTGTTTCTTAGAAACACAGGGCCTGCATTCTCACAGGACAACTGCTGCCTGGATCCAGTGGTTACAGCTTACTTTTGAAGAGTTTGTGTTCTCTATGGGGTTCATCATTTAGACAGTGTGTGTGCAAGCATTTATGCCTGCATGGACCCTTGATTCATTTGAGTTTGGACCCTTAGTGAAAACTAAGCAGAGTTAATATGAGAAGTAGTTAGAGAATCTCAGACCACAGCTGCTGCTGCTTCTTCTTTTGATTTCAGAATGGGAAGGTATGGATTGAGCGTGTAAGGGGCATGGGAACACTTTCTTGCTCACAGTTGTATTCTCTGTGCAATTCTCACAAGATGTGTGGAAGAACTGACTTCATTTAAAGGGTCAGATGGAAGGTGGTAGCCATCTTAAATCCCATCAAATTATGTTGATCAAATGAAAAAAAATAAGCAGAAACATTTCTCTTGAATAATCTGGAATATTGAGGTAAGACGAGGTCAAGGAAGAGAAGGATATTTTGTTCAATCACTTGCTTGCTTATTGCTTATGGGGAAATTGATTTCCTAAAGCTAAGATTGTGGGCAAATAAGATTATTATTAATGTCATATTTGAAACATACAAAAAGATCAAATATATATGCAAGTTATGAAGCACAATAATAAAAGAGACAATTGTTAATCTACTACCTAAGACTCAGACGGCATCTGCAGTGTCACTGAAGAACCTAAATGTGTCCCATTTAGATCCTTTCTCCCTGTAGTATTTGTCTTTCTCTGTCTGACTTATTTCACTATGCATGATACATGCTCTTGCAAATGGCAAAATTTTTATGTCATAAATTAATTGACCATGTATGCGTTGGTTTATTTCTGGGCTCTCTATACTGTTGCATTGATCTATGTCTGTTTTTATGCCAATACCACATTGCTTTGATTACTATAGCTTTGTAATATAATATGAAATCAGGGAGTGTGATGCCTTCCCCTCTGTTCTTTTTTCTCAAGATTGCTTTGGTTATTCAGGGATTTTTGTCTTTCCACACAAATTTTAGGATTATTTGTCCTATTTCTTTGAACTATGCCATTAGAACTTTGATAGGGATTGCACTGAATCTGTACATTGCTTTGGGTAAATATAGACTTTTTAACAATATTGATTCTTCCAACCCATGAGCATGAAATATCTTTCCATCTATTTGTGTTCGATTTCTTTCATTAATATCTTGTAGTTTTCAATGTCCGGGTCTTTCACCTCCTTGGTTAAATTTATTCTTAGGTATTTTATTCTTTTTGATGCAACTGTAAATGGTATTGGTTTCTTTATTTCCATAGCTTCTTAACAAATGGGAAAAGAAGCAAACTTACTTGGTATTAAAACCATTTTCTAATCCAAAATTATAGTAAGCAGCCTGAACAGTAACAAACAGATGGATACTAAAGTGAAAGGCTTCCCAGACTCTGAAAGTGCTTCTTGGGTGGCAGCCACACCTCTGGTCATTGCCTGGAGCACAGAAGGCTGAGCCAAGGCACCTGAATTTTGATGCAGGTTGTGAAAGAGTTCTATAGCTTGTCTCTTGCTGCTGTGGCCTGGGATATTTAAAAAAAAAAAAAAAGCTTGTTTTTCTCTATCTTGCTAACAGACATTATCTATATGTAGTGGAGAGACAGATACATAAGAGGGAGGAGAAATTACTCACATATTTTTCTTTTTCTAATATTTCATTTGTGTCTGGTTATAAAAGCAACATATATTCATTATAGGGACTTGGAAAATATAGACAAAAACAAATCATGGGGAAAAACCCCTCCTTTCATTCTATCACCCAAAGGCAAGCTTTGATTTATTTCCAATTCTCCCTTTATTTCATATCCCCTCTTCAGCTACTGACCTATTTTTCTGCTTCTCTTTACAGAAAATGTCCTCAAAAGAGTTGTCCTTTCCACCTCTAAATCCTCTCTTCCCATTCTCTCATGAGCCCAATCCAGTCATGTTTACACTGCACCCTGAACTTTTGGGGTTCAAGTCACAAATGAACTCCCTGGTTCTAAATCCAGTGACCACTCCTCAGGCAGGATTTGACACATTTGTTAATTACTTCCTTCTTGAAACTGTTTTCATTTGAATGCCGGGACAACACTCTCTAGTCTCCTCCCATCCTTCCAGCTGCTTCTTCCCATTCTCTCTCTCTCTCTCTCTCTCTCTCTCTCTCTCTCTCTCTCTCTCTCTCTCTTTTTTTGGCTGCGATGTGTGGCTTGTGGGATCTTAGTTCCCCAACCAGGCACTGAACCTAGGCCCATGGCATTGAAAGTGCCAAGCCCTAACCACTGGACCGCCAGGGAATTCCCCCAGTCTCTTTCATATTGTTTCTTCATCTTTTTCACCTCTACACATCTGGACAGGTCAGGGCTCACTCTCACTTCTTTGTGTGAATTCACTTAGTCTCATGGCTCTAAATATCAAATTCGTATCTTCAGCCAGGACTGCTTCTCTGAACACTATGCTCGCAGTTCCACTTGACTATCTTGGTAGGGATACTACCTTGAACTACACCAAACTTTTCTTGTCCCCTCCATCCTACTCTTTCTGTGATGTTTCTCATTTTGGCAAATGGTAATCCAGATTGCCTAGATGAAAAATCTTGGAGACAGCCCAATTCTTCTCTTTCTCTCTTACCTTAATACAATCCATCCACAAATCATGTTGGCCTTAGGTTCATAATATATACTGAATCCAACCATTTCTCCTGACTTCCACCTTTACGAGCCTGGTCCGAGCTATCATACTATGACTAGCTTATTGCAATAGCTTTCTCAGTGGTCTTTGTGCTTCTGCCTTACCTCCTTTCAGTCTATAATTAATCCAACAAAAACCCAAGTTAGATCATAACACTGCAATGTTCATAGTTTTTCAGTGTGGTCCTAACTCTATGTCTTCAGTTTACATAATCTGGCACTTGGCTAAATCTCTAATCTCATGTCTATTTATTCTTCTTCTGCTTAGAGCACTCCAATCATAATGGCCTCCTTTTGGTTCCTTGCACATATAACATGCTCCTGTCTCAGGACATTTGCTCCTGCTGTTCCCTCTGCCTGAAATTCCCTTTCCCCAGAGTTTCCCAGCTCATTTGCTCTCTCACTTCCTTTATATCTCTGCTCAGAGGAATTTTTTATCAGTGACATCCTCTTCAACAATTTTATGTAAATTAGAAGGCATTTTATTTTAGCTTTTGTAAGTCTTTTCAACTGTCTTAGGAATTTTAGAATCAGCTTGTCAATTCTGAAAAAAAAAAAGAAAGGAAAAAATCCTGCTGGAATTTTGATTGGGATTGCACTGAAATCATAGATCAATTTGGAAATAGTTGATATCTTAAGAATATTGACTATCTGACACATGACCACAGAATATCACAATTTACTTAGGTCCTCTTCAATTCTCACCAATGTTTGTAGTTTTTACTGTATAGGCCTTGTACCTCTTTTGTCAGATTTACCACTAAGTATTTCATATTTTTGATATGATGTTAAATTGCAGTTTTTTGTACCTATTGACATGATTATATAAGTTGATGCTGAAAAAACATTAAAAAATTCCAACCTCTGTTCCTTATAAAAGGAAGGTCTTAGCACAGTAAGAAAAGAAGGGAAATTTCTCAACCTAATAAATGGCATCTATGAAAACCCTAAAATTAAGAGTGTACATAACAGCAGAAAACTGATAGATTCCTCTCTGAGGTCAGGAACAAAAATGTTCAGCATTATAGGAGAGGTTCTAGCCAATATAGTAAGGCAAGACAAAGAAATAAAATGCATCCAGATTGGAAAGGAAGAAGTAAAACTGCTTTTATTCACAGATGACATGATAGTTTATGGAACCCCATGGAATCTACAAAAAAGCTACTAAAACAAATGAGTGTAGAGTTGTAGGGTATAAGATCAGCATGGAAAAATCAATTGTATTTTTCTTTTTAGATTTTTTTTTTTTGATGTGGACATTTTTTTTTTTTTTTTTTGTGGTACGCAGGCCTCTCACTGTTGTGGCCTCTCCCGCTGCGGAGCACAGGCTCTGGACGCGCAGGCTCAGCGGCCATGGCTCACGGGCCCAGCTGCTCCACGGCATGTGGGATCTTCCCAGACCGGGGCACGAACCCGTGTCCCCTGCATCGGCAGGCAGACCCTCAACCACTGTGCCACCAAGGAAGCCCCGATGTGGACCATTTTTTAAGTCTTTATTGAAATTGTTACAATATTGCTTCTGTTTTATGTTTTGGTTTTTGGCCGCGAGACATGTGGGATCTTAGCTCCCTGACCAGGGATCGAACCTGCACCCCCTGCTTTGGAAGGTGAAGTCTCAACCACTGGAGCACCAGGGAAGTCTCCTCAATTGTTTTTCTAACAAAAGATGTGCAAGATGTGTACATTAAAAACTACAAAACACGGGTGAGAAATTCCCTATGAGTACTGCTTTAGCAATATTCTATTGATTTTGGAATATTGTGCTTTCATTTTTACTCACTTAAAAATACTTTCTCTTGTTCCCTTTATATTTTTTTAATTTGATGCAAGCATTATTGATAAGATCAAGTATATGAACTTTCTATTAATAATTTCTAATTTAATTCCATTGTGGATAGGGAAAATACTTTGACTTCAATATTTTAAATATATTAAATGTTTTTTATGGCCCAAAATATTGTTTATCTTATAAATATTACATGTGTACTTGAAATAAATGCATAGTCTGCTGTTGGTGGGTAGAGGGTTCTGTAAGTATCAATTAGATCAAATTGATTGATAGTGCTATTAAGTCTTCTATACAGCGTTACAGATTTTCTGTTTACTTATTCTATGAGATATTGAAAGAAGGGTATAGAAATCTTTGACTATAACTCTGTATACCTCTATACCTCCTTGCAGTTCTATCAGTTTTTTGCTTTGTGTATTTTGAAGTTCTGCTATTAGGTGCATAAATGTTTAGAGTTGTTATGCAATCTTGATGAGCAGACTCTTTTAGTACTATGTTATTACATTTATCCATTATAATATTTTTTCCTCTGAAATCTACTTTGCCTCTCCAGCTTTTTTTTTTTTAACATCTTATTGGAGTATAATTGCTTTACAATGTTGTGTTAGTTTCTGCTGTATAACAAAGTGAACCAGCTGTATGTATACATATAACCCCATATCCCCTCCCTCTTGTATCTCCCTCCCATCCTCCCTATCCCACCCCTCTAGGTGGTCACAAAACACCGAGCTGATCTCCCTGTGCAATGCAGCTGCTTCCCACTAGCTATCTATTTTACATTTGGTAGTGTATATATGTCCATGCCACTCTCTCACTCTGTCACAGTTTACCCTTCCCCCTCCCCATATCCTCAAGTCCATGCTCTAGTAGGTCTGTGTCTTTATTCCCATCTTACCCCTAGGTACTTCATGACCTTTTTTTTTTTTTTTTCTTAGATTCCTAATATTTCTTGTAGTGTAGGTTTGCTAGAACTTTTTATTTTGCCTTTGCTTTGGAAAGATGTTTTTTCTGGGTACAGAATTATAAGTTGAAAGTTATTTTCTTTTATTACTCTAAAGATATAGCTTCACTGTTTTCTTGCTGTCATCATTTCTGATGAGAAACATGTCCTTCTCCTCTTCTTTCTTGGTATATAACTTTTTTTCTCACTTACTATAAGATTTTCTCTTTATCACTGGTTTTGAGAAATTTGAATAGGAGGTGACTTGCTGTAGTTTTCGTCATGTTTCTTATGCTTTGATTCATTGATCTTCTTGGATCTGCAGGTTTGTGGCTGTCATCAAATTTAGAAAATTCCTGACTACTATTTTTTTTGAGCAATTTTTCTGTACTATACTCTCTTCTTTATTAAATTGCTTGTACATTATGCCATTTGAAGTTGTCCCTGAGCCCATTAAATTCTTTTTTATCTCTGCATTTCATTTTGGATTGCTTATTTTGTTAGATTATTAAGGTTACTCATCTTTTCTTCTGCAATATCTCCTCTGCCATTAATCTCATTCAATGTATTTTTCATCCCAGACACTGAAGTTTTTCTCTATAGATATTTAGTTTAGTTCTTTTTTGGATCTTCCATGTCTCTCCTTAATATTTTGAACATTTGGAATCCAGTTAGATTAACTGTTTTAATGAACATGTTTGCTATTTCTAACATTTATGTTACCTTTTTTAATGAAGTATAGTAGACTTAACAATATTATATTAGTTTCAGATGTATAACATAGTGAGTCAATATTTTTATAGATTATATTCCATATAAAGTTATAAAATATTGTCTATATTCCCTGTGCTATATATTGCATTCTTGTAACTTATTTATTTTACAAAACTAGTCGTTTGTACCTCTAACATTTATATAATTTTTGACTGCTTTTGAATGAGTAATTTTTCTCCTTATTATAGGTCATATTTTCCTGCTTGTTTGCATGCCTGATAACTTTTCACTGGCTGCCAGACACCATGAATTTTACTTTTTTGAGTATTGAAAACTTGAACTTCTTATAAATATTCTTATGCTTAGTTCTCAGTCAGTGTCAAGTTATTTGGAAATAGTTTGATTCTTTCAGGCCTTACTTTGAAGATTAGGTGAGTCAAGTGCAGTGCTTAGACTAGAGCTCATTATTTTCTACCACCGAGTCAAGAACTTCCTGTGTACTTTACCCAGTGCCCCAGGAATTATAAATTTTTGTAGTCTGATTGGTAGGAACAAACATTTTTCTCTGTACTATGTGAGTGCTGCTGAGTACTGTTACTTCCAATCCTTTTTAAGTGTTTTTTTCCTCAGTCGTAGGTAATTTTATCCCATGCATGCACTGATCAGTAATCAAGGGGGACAACTGATCACTACTTAATGAGAATCTCTGGAATTCCCTGTCAGCAACAGCTTTCCTGTCCCGTATTCTGCCCTGGTAACTCTAATTGCCTTGATCTCCTGGACTTCAGCTTTGTCTCAACTCAGGGAGTCCACTGGATTCACCTAGGTTAAATCTCCCTGTGCTGTTGCCTGGAAACTCTCAAGGACATAATCTATGGGCAGTCATATGGCTCATGTTGTTTATGTTTCATCCCTCAAGGATCACTGTCATTTGTTGCCTGATGTTCTGTGTCTTGAAAAATGTTGTTTCATATATTTTGTCCAGTTGTTTGGTTATTTCATTTGGGACTACATATCTGGTTCTTGTTACTACATCATGGTTGGAAACACAAGATTTTGTTCATTGTTAAATAGAACCTTTTAGTAGCTTTTTTTCATCAGGGTCAGAAAGTATGGCTCAATGAGTTCTGTTTTGTGTATTTACTGAGACTTTCTCCTTGCCCTAGTATATGATTAATTTTGGGGTGAATTTTCCATGGGTATTTGCAAAGAAGGAATATTATTCATTTGTAGCGTATTAAATTTCTTATATAAAGATGTAGAGTTTGGCTATTTTTTGATGAAATAAAATTAGGAAAAACGCATGCTTACAAAAGACAAAGGGAATAGAAATAATAAAATAAGAAGTAAAATTTCTTTTTAATTGCTTTAATAAATGACCAGGCCCTCTCCCAAAGTTAAGTATTATTAAAAGTTTTTTGGTACTACTTTTATACATTCACTAGAAAGTTTCAGTATAACTTTTTATCTCACTGTATTATATTTGTTTACATAGTTTCTTTGATTAGAGTAGCACATAAATAGTTCTTTATGATTAAATGAGGGTGTGTAGCTTATTCTATATTTAATATTAATTATTTATTAAATTCTTTTGGGACTTTATTAAATTATCAAACTGAGATTTTTCTCATTTCCTTCCTGATGCTGAAATAGATCCAAGTTCTCAGTTTGTGTTTTAAAATTAGATATAAGCAAAATATTTTGGAAGTATGCTCAAGGAACATAGATTTTTGTCTTATCAGACTCTTATTAGCTCTGTGTTTATGTGCAAGTCATTTAGTTGTTCTGAGCCTTAGGTTTCCCATCTGTCATTAAATTATATTGAATCAGATAATATCTAATATTAATTCCAACTGTGAAATTTGAAGTGCATACTTATGTCTCTTCTTTAGGTCATTATAAATACACAGAAGAGTTTTGATGAAAGCCTGGTCTATCACTGGTATGTAACTATAAGGGACATTTGCCTGACCTTCATGTTCATCAAGGTCTTAAATTTATATATTTGATGTTATTTCCAAGTGATGTGACACACATTATTGCAGAGAAACTATGACCAAAATGAAAAAACATGATAATCACAGAGCTTTATGTGCTTCTCCCATTACTAGGCCATGCTCTTTGTGAGTTAGATATATTCTTAATAAATATTATGACTATCCTGTGAAAAGCATATTTATATTGCATTGCATTTTTATGTTAAAATGTTAATTTGTTAAATGCAAACATTTAAACTATACTACAACTTTTGTAACTCTGTTTTGAGATTTCATTATTTAATTTTTAATTAATTGTGAGTGTAAACATTTAAGTTACCTGATCTTCTCTTGACTTGAGGGTCTGTGTTTGGAGTATGTGTATCATAAGTATTAAACTTAATACACAATACCTCGATTAAAGAGCTTAGATTGGCCCTCACAATCCTACCAGCCGAGGCCGTATTTTGAGTTTGTTTTCCTTCTACTTATATGCACACATACATATGGTAGGCCCGAGATAATGAGATTCTTTTCAACTTAAGCTGCCTGTAGTTAGACATATGAACAAAACACCTCCATATAATATGCCTTCCTTAGTGGCGTTTACATGGGAGATGTGTTTTGATTTGCTTTTGTGTAGCAAATACTATGTTATCTGGGCCAAAAACATTTCACCATCAGAATTAGAGACTGTAAGCACAGCTGATTTTTAGGAGTATTTTGGGCAGCTGCAGAATTCTGATGACTATCCACGAAGCACTTCATCTCTTCACTGCCCAAATTGAGTCACTTTCTATCTTAAGTCCAACTTTATATAAAAAGTATCATCTCCTTCCTACTGATGAAATAAAAATAAAAAAAAAACTAAATGAAATAGGAGCTATGTCTAGTAAAAAAGCTTTATATTTAAGAAATGCACAAATGATTTTGAAATTAAGCCAACGGCCATCCATGTGTCTTTGGGCCAAAGGTTCACCTTTTTAAATTCCATGAGAAATTGTCATTTATTTCTGAAGAATTACATATGGTTAGATATTTTTCTATTGTTACAAAAATAAGATGTATGGGATAAATGGACCTTTAGATTAGGGCATGATGAGGAAAATTAATACTTGATTTAAATTTGCACTAGGGAATAATTGAATCTAACATGAAAAGTGTTAATTCTGGCTAAATTTAGGGATGGTCCATGAAGACACTTCCTAAAGTTTCTTTCAGAGGCTACTATATAGTTTCTACTATTTATTTAGTCATATATTAGTTACTTTGAGAAAATTAGTTTGAAATAGAAATAGAAATTTTTATATTTTTACAAATCCTGTATTAATATTATTCATCTTATTTAACAAAAAACAGGGCTTACAGGACAAGTTACACAGCTGGAAAGGGGAAAGGCCTGGATTTTAATCCAATCCTGCCTGAGGCAAAAAGCCTGTGGCTTCCATTGTAAGAACCCTCCCCTCAACCCCATCCCAAAACCTAGCAGTTAAGGATTGGGGCTCATTCTGACATGGCAGTTTGCTTGCTCTCGAATGACCAGTTGTCCCTCTGTGGAGTCAGTGTTACCTGTCCACTCACAGGGCCACACATCTCCATTTGACCCCACCTGTCCTTCCTGGGAAATGACCCAAGGTAGGGCACACTGTTTTCCTCCACCCACGCCCAGGTCAGAGTTACCTTCTTAGTTCAAGGAGCTAATTTGACCTGGGTCACATCACCCAGACAACTGCTTCTTCCTTTCCTCCACTCCCCACACCATCCCAGGCCTGCTGAGGGCAGCCTGAACTCTGCACTTGCTAAAGCATTTTGAGGAACTAGTAGGTTGTTGAACAGTAGTGGGTCTTGTGGGCACAGGATTGTGGAAACCGTTGGTTAAATAAAGTTTAACAGGGTCAGTCTTTGATGTGCTAGTCTGCTTTATGAGTTTCCAAGGGAGAAAGTTAGTATGCAGAATGCTCTGGAAGTGTTTGACCACATCTAGCTGTTTCTTTTACTAGAGATTTTAAAGAGGATAGTATTCCATGTAAGACACATTGAACATTGTTGATTTGAACTAAAGCTGTGGTAGGAATTTCCTAAGCCCTTGAGAGGTGAGTAGGGTACATACTAGAGAAGATTCTCCCTTTGTAATATTTGAGTCAGTATCAACTTAGTAGTGTCTGTTCATAAGGCTGCCCCTATTTCTGATACTTTCCTTAGTAACAAACTGGGCAGTCCTTTCAGGGGGAACTTTATAGAGTAAACATCATCCTGGAATATGTGAATGCCTGCCCCTGGCTGAAAGTAGGGATGGGAAACTAAGAACAAGAACCTAAAGCCAAGAAAAGAGGCTGAATCCATGACCGACGTTCAAACCACAGGTGTGCATATCTGTAATCACGGGTTAAAGCAGGTGAGTCCTTCTTGTCTTCTGGGAAGGCTTCATGGAAAAGGTGAGTCCTGAGACTTTGGCAGAAGCGTGCTGAGAAGTCCTCCAGGCATGGCAGGGAGCGCGGGTGGAAATGGTGAGTCACATCCTGGAGACAGCAGACAATTCATTTCTGCTTCCCCTGTCCAGGCAGGTCTAATCAAGTTTATGCTCCCTTATAGAAAAGGGGAAAGGACGGGGGAAAAAGAGGAGACCAATTAGCTCCTAAATCTTTCCCTCTCAGTCATTTGGGCTGACATATCCATGCAGGTTTCCCCTAAATAGACACATTCCTACTTTTCAAAATATGGCTGGTTGAACCAACCACATTAAAATAGTGAATATTTTTTCATTCACAATTGGGTTCTTGGAAGCTAAAAGAACAAGAAATGATGTCCAGGAGCAGTAGCCCAACCAGCAGAGGCTTAGAAGTAGCCAGATGAGAGATGCTTTGCCCTCTGTGCAAGGGCTCTCCAGCCCCCAAAGAGCCAGGTCAAGGGACAGGAGCTCTCCCTGTCCACTTTTTCTCAACCCCACTGCCCCATCCTGCCTACTTGCTCCCTCTCTCCTGCCTTATTCCTTCTCAACAGGCTCTGGGTACCACTCTGCCACAAAACTGATGCCGATTTTCTGTACAGGGAGCAAATGGGCTTTTTCAAAATGTAAATGGGATCGTGTCGTATCCCGTGCTCAAAACTCTTTGGTGGTTTCCTACCGCCTTTACAATAACCTTTAAACTTCTCACCGTGACCGTGGAGCACAGCACACCTCCCCAGCTTCTCTCTCTGTTGCTTCAACTAAGCTGACCTTGATTTTCCACCTTGAGCCTTTCTGTAGAATTGTTCTCCAGCTGCCACCTTCCTCTCTTGCCATCAGAGGCTGGCAAACTATGGCCCATGGGCTGGTTGGCTTTTGTCATGCTTCTGTAAGACCCTTGAACTAAGAATCACTTTTACATTTTTAAAAGGTTATAAAAATATGTGGCAGAGATCAAATGTGGTCTGCAAAGCCCAAAATATTTACTATCTTGCTCTTTACAGAAAGAATGTGCCAACTCCTGACTTAGATAATTTTTTCCACTAGCCCATTCTTGGTATGTTCTTTATATCATGCACCTCAGTTTGCAATTATAAGCTTATTAGTGTCTTTACTTGCTGATCATCTGCTTCTCCTCCAGCCTCCACAAAGACTGGGGCCATCCTTGAAGAATCTTTGAGAATAGAACCCAGAGTTTCACACACTTGTCTTGCCATCGTGAGCATTAAATACATACTTGCTGCCCACTTCGCTGATACCTTTTTATGGCTGGTTCTCCCTGCTCACATCACACTAGGTTAGTTATCATCCTTGCCTTATCATCCTCTAAATAGTCCCAGGTAATTTCTACATCAGGAAACTCAGTCCAGTTGTGGGAATAAAGCTCAGAGCCAGGCCCTTCCAGTACATATTTATTCAGAGGAGAATCTGACCCCACGTCCCCAAGTTGTACATAATGGGTTCCTACTGTGGGTTTTACAGACAGATCAGTATTGTAGTAGGAAATCAGGAGGCTGGTGCTGGGGCGCTGTGGTTATAGCCTTTCAAGTTGGGATGGCGACCATTCTCATGTTCGTCTGGGCACGGATGATCTGTCTGGCTGAATCTTCTGTTACTGGAATTTAATAAAGAGGAACATTTCTGAAATTTTAGAAATTGGATTACTGTTGATAATTTTCTCTCTATAACCATGGAAGGTCCGTGCTAATAATTCTTTGCAGTGCTATTCAAAGATGACATCTGTTTAAGCATACATTATAAAAGTCAGATTTGCTCAACAGAGACTTTATTAATTTGTTACTTTCCCTGAGCAAATGTGATTGCACATTTGCTTAAATATTTACAAATGTATGTGAACGAGCTGCAGAAGAAGGTAAAATTAAAGCCAAATAGGACACGTGTTTTTAAAGAAAGATAAGGTTTCATTTACTCTGCTGTGGTATGAGTAATAACTCAGTACAGAAAATGTGATCTGTTCAAACAGTGCTTCTCATACTCACTGACTGAAAAGGGACAGTTCCATTTTCGGCAGTGCAAAACCCGAGTCATTCTTATTAAAAGGTCACGGGGAACTGGGGAGAAATGTCAGGCACACAGACTGACCTATTCAGAATATAATCAAGCTTGCTTTAAAAAGACAACATCTACATTATGAAGGGGAGAGATCTGATTGTATTCTCTGTGCTTCGGTAATACAGTTAGTGCTGATAAGACCTTGAGACAATCCTGCCTTTCAGAAAATGCGTGTTTATGGTGGGAGTGGATGCGGTGGGGGGACACCTTGACGTAATGTGGATAAGATCATCACTTCAGTCACTGTTTCCTTTTGAATTATTGAACTTACCATTGCTTTACGAGATGCACGTTTTTTACTTCAAAGATAGCTTTGCTCCACTTTAATTTTCCCTTTGATTAATTAATTTCATAAGGAGTTGATGAAAGTGGTCCCCTGGATCCAGCAGCAGATTGACGGCAGCACAGCTTCAGTCATCTGTTTGCCCAGAGCCTGAATGTCGTGCAGAGGTACCATTTCTGCAGCGCGTCCTCTGATATTCTCCCATTTCGTTTCAAGAGACCAGCTGTAAAGGCAAGATGGCAATTCCATTTTCATGCCAGTTCATCCTTGGCCTCTCTCCAGATTTCTAGTATTTAGGGCTTGAGTTTGCTGGCTGCTTTATACCTTGTGTGCACAGAGCTCGCATTGACTTCATTATGATAAACAGAATGATGATAAACTTCAATGGTAAACAGAAGGGTTCTTCACTTCACTGGGAATTCGGCATGTATGAAGAGACGTGGTCCAGTAAAATCAGCCCATTTCAGATCAAATAAGCATAATAGTATCTGCAGTGCCAAGTCGGCGTCATGTGACATATATCTAAGAGAATATGGGCACTAGAGATTCTATTTGCGTGGTTACCAAATTAGCATCTGATGGTACCTACTTGACTTCTTCAACCTCCTGGTTGGAAACCAGGAGCTGGTTATATTCCCTTCTGACTAGGACGGATCTTTCAGCAGATGTATACATACACATGTTCCTTAAGAACCTGCTTTCTTTTTTTCTTCTTATGAAGATGGATCACAAATAAGGCCCACTGGAGCATAAAAATTATGGAATCTTTAATATTTGGCATTTCTTCATTGGTTCAAAAAGGTACGGCCAACAATCCAACAATGTCATATATGTTTCCTCCTAAACTGGCCATGTGGCAAAGTAGCATCATGTGGCTGCTTCTGCCAGGTTAAGTATTCAGTTATAATAGACTTTTTTAAGCATGCATAATTAGTTGAATCAAAATTATAGCATGCTTATTTAATTGTTGCTGATTGTCTATAAAATAGTATTTTGCTAAAATGACTACATTGCTAAATTTACTAATTTATTGTATCTTAAAAAGATAAAACCCAGGTTGGAGTTTGAGAGAAAGAAATAAAAGAACTCAGGTACAGTAAGATACCCATTTCACTAATGGTTAAATTCTGTAAATATTGGTTAGTCTAGATGTGTTTTCTCGCAAGGATTGAATAAACTTACCTTGCTATGTATCATTTTTGGCCTAGATGAAGCTTCAAACCTTCCAATTAGCGTATCTGGGTAATGAACTATTTATTCAGATTTTTTCTGTTAAAGATTTTTTTTTTACATTTTTCTTGATTTTTCTCTCTAATGAGATAAACCTAAGAACTTTTGATGTATAACCATTACAGAAAAGATCCTTTTTGCCTTTTTTTTGGAATTAATAATTTATTTATTTTTAATTTTGGCTGCTTTGGGTCTTCATTGCTGCGCACAGGCTTTCTCTAGTTGCAGCAAGTGGGAACTACTCTTTGTTGCGGAGCACAGGCTCTAGATGTGCGGGCTTCAGTAGTTGTGGCATGTGGGCTCAGTAGCTGTGGTTCCTGGGCTGTAGGGCTCAGGCTTCATAGCTGTGGTGCACGGGCTTAGCTGCTCTGCAGCATGCGGGATCTTCCCAGACCAGGGCTCGAACCCGTGTCCCCTGTAGTGGCAGGTGGATTCTTAACCACTGCACCACCAGGAAAGTCCTCCTTTTTGTTTTTAAGTTTCTTGACTTTCTGCTTTCTCTTTCTCCTTGACCTTTCTGATACTTTTTTTTTTTATTAGATGTTTCTTAGAAGCTGGCTGCTGTTCTTCCTTTTTCCCTCATCTAAGTACTGTTTCATTGTTATCTTTCTCTTTCTGGTAACTTGATTAATCTAAATGTCACTGGAATATTTACCAACAGTCTAAAATTTTCTGGATGCTTCGCAGCTTGGCTTCTGGCATAGATTACACTTTTAGAAAAAAAATCCCTATTTTTACTTTTCAAGCATTTAGTTTCTGAAAACACATTTAAATAGGTTTTAACAAAGCATTTTTCTCAAGAAATGCAAAATGATTTCTCTACAAAACTATTGTATGGCCTAGTTTCAAAGGCTTCATTAAAAGCAACAAGACTATAAATAAATAAGTGACTCAAAAACCCGATATTTTCCATTTTGTATTATATAGTTTGTAAGCTACAATTAAGTGGGAGTAGTAAAAAATTGCTGAGTAAATATTCAGAAAGATAACTTGGAAATTTGAGTGTTTAAAAAAACATTGGTATAATTTTCTCAAGTGCAAAGACGAACTTTTTTCCTCCATTCATTTGACCTATTTTTCAAGAAAAATTTCATTGAGGAAGCCAACAAGAAAAAACATTGGAAGACATATGGTTCTCTCCCTTAGCTAAAAATGAAATGAACTAAAAAAAGGGGGGGGGGAAGAATTAAAATTTTTGCTACCAAATTTTGCTATCAAAAGATTAACGTTATTTTTTGATAGAATTTTTAATGCCATTTCAAAACATATCACAAATATTTTTATTAGATTTCACAATGCCACTATATAGTACAAAAATGAAAAAAAAAGCCAAAACGACAATATTCTGTGGGTGTGAGAGAGAGAAGGAGCAGCTTGAGGAAGTGAGAGAGTGGTTATTTTATGAAGTATTATGTCTTGGAAAAACAAGTCCATCAAATAAATGACCACCAGGAAAGGTGAGACACAAAGGAATAATGACTTACTGAAAATATAACAAAAAGCTCACAAAAATTAATTCTCAAAGTCTCCAGTGATTTGCAAAAGTCATCGACAATTCATTATATTGTTATTGCCGCACTGAGTACAATAGTGAAAAGAAAGGGAAACTAAGTGTTCAAAATCAAGGAAATGGTGGAGTAAATTATGGTATGCCTCTGGATGTAGTATCATGTAGCCTTTGTTCCAGAAGTCTTAGAGGGCTTATAATCACAGGGCAAATGCTCCTGCTGTGACCTTCTGAGCAAGCAGAATGCAAATTGTCTACAGGGCGAGGCAAGTGAAGTAAGTGTAACTTTGTGTAAGCAAAGCATATGGAAACGCAAAAGAAGACAGAGTGGAATGTGAATGAGAGTTTGAGGAAAAGTTCTCGTAAGCCAACGTTTCAGCTATCTTGAAGGGACTCATGGAATTCTGATATGCACACAAGTGGTGGGTAGGAACCCGAACAGCACAGGGAGGAAATGGGCTGAGGCACCCAGAGAAGAGGCAGGGGTGTTGGAAGATACATGAGGAGCCTGGGGAAATGTGAATAGTTTGACAAACACACAGGAGCTGTCCCAAGACGGGGCAGGGAACGTTGGGAGGTTAGGATGGTGCCAGACTGTGAAAGACCTTGAGTGTCACACTAAGGACTTCAGACTTTTTTCTTTGGGCCTTGGGGAGCTGAGTGCTGGGCTTTTTGAGAAAACAATGGACGTGGTGACGGAAGTAGAAGCTGAAGAAGGGAGATGTGAGATTCAACTATTGTCTTTCTTTAGTAGACAATAAATCATATTTTTATAAATATGCTTTTAATATTTCATATAAAAATAAAATATTTTTAGTTTTAGCTGTGCTGCAGCTAAATCCCTGGTGGGGGAATCTTTGTTCCCCCACCAGGGATGGAACCCTTGCCCCCTGCATTGGGAGTGCGGAGCCTTAACCACTGGCCTGCCAGGGAAGTCCCTAAAATAAAATATTTTAATAAACAGTTTAATAAATCATCTGTCCCTGAGTGCCTTGATTTGTCCTCATTTCGAGCTTCATTTTAAAGTATTTTAAAGAGAAATGTAAATTTGATAGAAAAGCACTAACAGAAAGAAAGATGTCATGCAAATACCTATTCCTGCTTAGTTTATTTCAGCGTTTCTACTTCTATTTCTATTACTTAATAAGACTTCAAAGTGAATGAAGACCAGGTTTGAGTGTCAACTCTGAGCTTTCCCAAGTCACCTCCCCCAACTGAGCCTCAGCTTCCTCACCTATAAGCAACTGTAGTTATTATTTACTACTGAGACGGACACTAAATAGTGCTTGTTATACACCAGGCACTCTTCCAAGTGTTTCTTTTTTAAAACAATTTAAATTAGATTAATCCTCATATAATCCTGTACAGAAGTCCTAGTTTTATCTCTGTATTAATGGTGAGGAAACCGAGGCTTAGAGAGATTAAGTAACTTAACAGTTAATGGAGGAGCCGAGATTTCAATTTGGTCAGTATGGCTCCAGAATTTCTCCTCTTGAATTCTGCTTTATTCTGCTTCTCAATGAGAATAACAATACAATGATAATAATATGATAGAAATATAAAAATAGTGATAGTACAAGAATATGGTAGTATCAATAATATTGCTGGAGAACATTGATTGGTGTGACCGTTTGCTGTACTCTGTCATTTTTCTGACACTCCTATTTATTCTCCCAGTAACTCTTGAGAGATCATTTCTGCAATTACCTCTGTTTCTCGTATCTGTATCTCATGGTCCCGCAGAGAGAGAACTCAAACCAGGGCAAATTTAACGACAAAGCTGGTGCACTTAACAAGCGTTCCCCGGTACAGTGAGGAAATTAGGCCAAGCAATCTCTAGACTCACATCCAACTCCTCTCTTTTATGATTCTCTGGTAGGATTACCTTGGAAAAAGAAATCAGGGGCGCCTCTGACCTTGGTTCTAAGGATAGCGAGTGAGTTTGGTGACTAGAGTGAAGAGTGAGTCTTCATATAAAAATGGGGAACATCTGATAATTTAAAATTAAACGTTTCAAAGCCAAATTTCAATACAGTTTCATTACAGTTAATGTAGGGGAAATTAATCTTACAAAATTATGCTGTGTTTCCAGTGCCTCGCAAGGTGCCTAGCAGAGTAATGCACTCAAGGGATGTTTTGAGAATGAATAAATATTGATAGAAAAGTACTTTCTTCCCTCGCACTGGCCTCCTTCCACATTCTCTGCTCAGTTGGTAGACATTTGGTAAGCTATTAGGTCTGAAACTTACTTCCTGTAGGATTGTACATCCTACTGATATCCAGCCACAACTAAGGAAATGTCTCAGCACTCAACTTCTTCATGGAGACCATAGGTCCCATCCCTTACCTTTTCACCGTGGAATAGGCAAAAGCAAAGCTAGATCCTTCAACTGTTTGGTCTTTAAGAAATCCACCTTAGAGGACTGACCTTCAAGAAAAGAACTTTTAAAATGGTTTCACAAGCCCTTTGAAAGAAAAACTCCTCCATGATATCGTACTCATATTTGTGATGCTGATGTCATATACTCTGAAAGCAGGCATTTCTTTGCCTTCTGTAGGGAGTGTAGGAGTGAATTAATACTGAAAGATAAAATCTTCTCCCAAAGAACGCTGCTTTGTACTCCATACATACCATAGGGTGAGACTGCAAAGGTAATTCTCTGGAGATGAACCTATTTTTGTACAATTCATCATGTATGCTTATGTCTGCAAAGAAAGAAATTTCCTTGCAATTCTTACCCAGTGTTCCTTTTAATATTTTATAGTATTTAGCTACAATGAAAATAATATTCAGCATTAATGGAAGTCAGTAGAAATCCTGTTTATAAAAGTCTATTAATATACTACTTGTGGGGTTACAGAATAAAAATGTGTTGAGTGGAAACATAGTAATTAAGCAGCTTCAATGTGACCACAGAGTTAAACTGGAATTAAGAAGCATGGCAATAAAAAAGTCCATAAAGCCTTTTTTTTTTGCATAATCTGGAAATAACCTGATACATAGAGCACAAGATATCTGTCTAAATAAATGTATTTATACTCTATTATTTGAATCTCTAATGGCACCTCTCTATAGCGATGGTTCCTGGAACCTATTCTCCAAGAATATCTCAGAGATAAATGCTTTAAAAATAAAGTTATTTTGACTTCAGTAACTAATGAGTTATGACCTCAAATCTCTGTTTTTGCTTTATCATTTAAATTCCTATTTTTTTGCACATTTTCCAGTTCCATTTTACCTTTCTTGAATTGTGGCCACCAGAACCAGGAGAAATATTACAGGCACAGATGCACCAGAATTTGTTTTATTCCAATACTCTACAACATGATGCCCACCATTTGTTAGCCTTTTGGGCTGCAAAGGTACCCAGAGTATTCCTGATATTAAGAACTGGCGTCCCTCCCAGGCAGTTACCACTTTATTGTTAGTATAACCTTCCTTCCAAAGAACTGAAGTGGTCAGCAATGGCTGGTGGCTCTGTGCCTCAGAATGGAGATGGCCTCACACTGGTGTGTAATTGCAAAGAACTTTGATCAAGGGAATTGGTACATGGAATTGCCTGGGAAATTTTAAGGTCTGCTGCCTGGTAGGAGGCATGGAAGAAGTATATAATGCTTACCAAAAACCTGGCTTTCTGCACACCCACAAGGCTTGTCTTCTGTGATAGAACCTGGGAGGAATTAGAACTAAAGTGTATCAATGGGTAATTAACAGAGCCATGAAAGAATCTCAGGGATAGCAATAGTATCAAAACTTATTTCTTGGCTATTTCTAGTGTCTTAGTTACATCCTGTCTGTCTGTCTATCTATCTATTCATCTATCTATCAATTATCTGTATTTTATCTTTCTCTATCATCTATCTATATATCTGTGTATGTATGTACGTATGTACATGTATATGTCTGTGTAGAGTCTGAATCTCATAAAAAAACCAGATAAGCTTGCCACGTTATCATGCACCCTTTATAGAAGGGAAAATGTGGTTTGGAGTTTAAGTAACTTGCACTATTAAGTCGCAGGCTGAGATTTGAAGATTTGAATTCAGGCCTGTCTGATAGCAAAGGCTATACACCTTTTCATTATATCTGAGAAGACCATATATATTAAATACTGTAACACAGAAGCCAACTCTCGTTATTAAAACCAATAATTACTGATCTATCACTGGCCATCACTGTAGTTTTCCATACACATAGCTCTGCACATAACACATTTATGGGTCAGTTACAATCAGTATCCATTGTGGTCTTGATAGGAATTGAATTGAATCTGTAGATTGCTTTGGGTAGTATGGACATCATAACAATATTAAGCCTTCCAATCCATAAACACAGATGTCTTTTCACTTTTTTGTCTTGTCTTCAACTTTATTGAGATATAATTGGCATTTTATGTGTTTTAAAATTTCTTTCATCAGGGTTCTTTAGTTTTCAGTATACTAGCCTTTTTGCTCCTTTGGTAAGTTTATTCCTAAGTTTTTTTTTCTTTTTGGTGCTATTGTAAATGGAATTGTTTTTCTAATTTCCTTTTTAGATAGTTCATTATTAATATATAGAAACATGATTTTTGTTTGTTGATTTTAAATTCTACAATGGCACTGAATTTGTTTATTAATTCAAAACAGTTTTTTTTGAAAGGAGTCTTTAGGATATTTTTTACATACAATCCTATGTGAAAATAATACTGGGAGTTCTCATATACTCTTCACCCAGTTTCCCGTATTACAACTTATATTAGGATGGTACATTTGTTGCCATCAGCAGGCCAATACTGATACATTATGAAGTCAATACTTTATTCAGATATCCTTAGTTTTTACCTAATGTCCTTTTTCTTTTTCAGGGCCCATTCAGATACCACATTATATTTAGTCATCATGTCTCTTGCCTGTGACGGTTTCTTAGACTTTTCTTATTTCTGGTGACTGTGATGGTCTTGAGGAACACTGGTCAGGTATTTTGTAGAATGTCCCTCAGTTTGCATTTGTCTGAGGTTTTTCCTATGATTAGAGCAGGGTGATATGTTTTGGGGAGGAAGATCACAGAGATAAATTACCATTTTTATCCCATCATATCAAAGGTAACTACTATCAAAATGAATGATCCTTGATGTTGACCTTGATCACTTGGCACAAGTAGTTACTGTTTGTCAAGTTTCCCCACTGTAAAGTTACTCTATTCTCCCCATCCCTTTTAGAGAATGTCATCTTTGGAAGGAAGTGCAGCCTGCACTACTTATTTATTTATTTACTTTAATATGGATGCAAAAATATTTTATAGTTTCATTATAGTCCAATTCTACTGTGTGTGTGTGTGTGTGTGTGTGTGTGTGTGTGTTTAGCACCTCCTTACTTCCTGGCACTGTGAGATACTCCCGGCTCTTCTTGTATATTTCTGGCCTCAGTCCTATGTCCAGCCATTTCTACAAGGAGTCATTTTCCTTGACAAAGGCGTTAGAAACCAAGATCTGGGCCCCAGGTGTGCTCTTAGCTTCTGGGGTGTCATTGCTTCTGGGCCCTCTCAGCTGGCAGAGAAAGGAACTATGTATGTATACTAACTTGTATATATACAAATATCTATAAATGTATCCATATGTATATGTAACCATCTGTATCTGTATTAAGCTAAACATGAATTCCTTCTGATGTCTTTAACTTTAATCCATTGACACATGGATCATTCTAGCCTTCTCCCTTTGCTTGTCTGTAAACTCCCATCCCAACAGTGAGAAACCTGCTCCCACCAGCCACCATCCATTTACTTAATCATCCAATTCGACATATATAATTAAATTTTTTTTGTGTGTGGTACGCAGGCCTCTCACTGTTGTGGCCTCTCCCGTTGCGGAGCACAGCCTCCGGACACGCAGGCTCAGCGGCCATGGCTCAAGGGCCCAGCTGCTCCGTGGCATGTGGGATCCTCCCGGACCGGGGCACAAACCCGTGTCCCCTACATCGGCAGGCGGACTCTCAACCACTGCGCCACCAGGGAAGCCCTATAATTAATTTTTGATTCAATATGTCTCCAAGTTGTTCTCTTTAGTTATAAGTTATACTCTCAGGAATCTGTAAGTTCTCCCTTTAGCAAAAAAAAAAAAAAAAAAGGCTAACATTGTTTTGGTATTGATACATCTGAATATGTTTCCACAAATTTACACTGTTGTTATTTTTTCACACATGTGAAAATTCTGAAACTGAAGCCCTGTATGTGTTCAATGATTAGGTCACAATTTCTAAATGTAAATTTTCACTACTTATAGCACAAGCTGAATGAAAATTATTTGGTTGTCATCTATTCAGATTACATTCTTTTCAGTGTTGTCCTCTTAACTTCTTTTGAAGTATTCTTACTTCCCCCTCCTGGTGATTCCCTCAACCAGGTACCTATGTGCATTCCATTTCTAAAGTCTGCTGTTCTGCCATCTGTCAGTTAATTTCCATATGGTATAGTTGATAAGGCCATTAGGGACTGCCCTTTCCAATAACTTTAGGATTTAATATGGGTCAATAAAGACACCAAAGAATTCTGAAGTATAAATGATTTGATTTCTAATAGTGAAATGCTAAGCACAGATATTCTCAAGGAGAGAGTCTTATCCAATGCTTCTTAAATTCTGCCTATTTATATACCTACTTATGTACGAATCCAAATGATAATATCCTTCTGTATGTACACGACTTTTATTTTTCTTGTCCTTTTAACAGGTGCTAGAGAATCATTTTTGGAACTAGAATCTCACTTTAATCACATGTGTGACTTAGGTATTTTTATTCATGTTGGAATTTAGTCTGAAAAACAGTGACTTTTGTTCAATAAGCATTTCAACAACCAAAAGGACATGCTGTCAGAATCTTAATTAGAGTGATATTATGGGGCACTTTCACAAAACAACATGAGTAATTACATAAAACAATCATCAACACCCACAAGTACTAACAATGTCTGACATACAGTATGTGAAGAATGTAATGACAATCTTTCCAGATTAATCTAAGTCATTTTTTATAAAACTAGTTTGTTAGAGATAATATATCCTATAGATTTTTGCTTTTGGGACCATATATTGTGGAATGATATGCCAAATAAAAGAGTCCTTCTGTTGTAGACGTTGCAAAATACTGCCAAATAATTAGGGGAATGAGTGGCAAGAAAATCAAGTTAATAGAAGTAGAGAAATTATAGATGCAACATTTAGGAAAATCAGTGTAGAAAAGCTAAATCTTTTCATAAGTGAAAAATATCCCTACACTTAAAAATATTAAAATAGGGCCTCCCTGGTGGCGCAGTGGTTGAGAGTCCGCCTGCCGATGCAGGGGATACGGGTTCGTGCCCCGGTCTGGGAGGATCCCATATGCCGCGGAGCGGCTGGGCCCGTGAGCCATGGCCGCTGGGCCTGCGCATCCGGAGCCTGTGCTCCGCAACGGGAGAGGCCACAACAGTGAGAGGCCCGCATACCACAAAAAAAAAAAAAGAAAAAAAAAAAAATTAAAATAAATGACTTAAAAGAATTGGATTGTATCAGAACCTAACCCAAATAAACTGCTACAAAGTCACTGGCAGATAGAAAGGCCAAAAAAAAAAAAAAAATCCAGAATAAGTTTATGACCTGTAACAGATGGAAAGAATCTTGGAAAAGTATTTTGTAAACATATTCATGGGTACGCTAGTACTTGTTTCAGAATGATGTGAATGGTGCCATATCCCTGGATCTTCCATGAAAAACGCTGTCCCACCCATGGCTTTCTCAGTCGAAAAGAAGCTTTCGAGGTTACACATTAGGCATCTTTCCATTCTACCAGGTAAGAGCTCATTATAAGGGTTTAGCTCGAACGTGTTTATTCTTTACTTTTCCTGCCAAGTTTTCTTTCAGTTCAGCAGATAACTATTGTTGGTATTTGTTAGGTATTTTTGAGGTCTGGGCCTAGACTTAGGTTGAGACAGGGGAAGTGGGTACTGACAGATCATATTGTAACATACACACACATCATGCATACTGAACATTGCAGTGTTCAATATCCTTAAAAGGAAAAAAGAATGGGAAAGTTAATCAGACAGGCAAATGCTTCCTGAAGGAAGGGTAGACAAGTGGTAGATAGAAGACTTTTTAATTAAAGACAATTGCTTCTTACTCTGCCTCTTAATTATAAAAGCCTCAGGCCCTTAGTCTTTTGAAAAAAATTAAAAATCATCAGCTTTTTAGGTCATCCCTGTGTCCAGATGTCTTGCTCTGGTTATCCTGTGCCCATAGAAGAATACGACAGACGGGAGAAAGATGGCGGAAGAGTAAGACGCGGAAGCCATCTTCCTCCCCCAAAAAACATCAGAAATACAGCTACACGTGGAACAACTCCTACAAAACACCTACTGAACGCTGGCAGAAGACCTCAGACCTCCCAAAAGGTAAGAAACTCCCCACGTACCCGGGTAGGGCAAAAGAAAAAAGAAAAAACAGAGACAAAAGGATGGGGACGGGGCCTGCACCAGTGAGAGGAAGCCGTGAAGGAGGAAAGGTTTCCACACACTAGGAGCCCCTTCGCGGGCGGAGACTACGGGTGGCGGAGGGGGAAGCTTCGGAGCCGCGGAGGAGAGCGCAGCCACAGGGGTACGGAGGGCAAAGCGGAGAGATTCCGCACGGAATCAGGGCCGACCGGCACTCACCAGCCCGAGAGGCTTGTCTGCTCGGCGGCCGGGGCGGGAGGGGCTGGGAGCTGAGGCTCGGGTTTCAGGTTTCGGTCGGAGCGCAGGGAGAGGAATGGCGGCATGAACACAGCCTGAAGGGGTTAGTGCACCACGGCTGGCCAGGAGGGAGTCCCGGGAAAACTGTCTGGAGCTGCCGAAGAGACAAGAGACTTCTTCTTCCCTCTTTGTTTCCTGGTGCGCGAGGAGAGGGGATTAAGAGCGCTGCTTAAAGGAGCTCCAGAGACGGCCGTGAGGCGCGGCTAAAGGCGCGGACCCCAGAGGCGGGCGTGGGACGCTGGGGCTGCTGCTGCCGCTGCCAAGAAGCCTGTGTGCGAGCGCAGGTCACTGTCCACACCTCCTCTCTGGGAGCCTGTGCAGCCCGCACGGCGCACCTCAGGCTGGTGCAACGACACGACGGCCTCTGCCGCCGCAGGCTCGCCCCGCATCTGTGCCCCTCCCTCCCCCCCCCGGCCTGAATGAGCCAGAGCCCCCGAATCAGCGGCTCCTTTAACCCCTTCCTGTCTGAGCGAAGAACAGATGCCCTCCGGCGACCTACACGCAGAGGCGGGGCCAAATCCAAAGCTGAGACCCGGGAGCTGTGAGAACAAAGAGAAAGGGAAATCTCTCCCACAGGAGCAGCAGATTAAATCTCCACAATCAACTTGATGTACCTGCATCTGTGGAATACATGAATAGACAATGAATCATCCCAAATTGAGGAGGTGGACTTTGGGAGCAAGATAGATTATTTTTTCCCCTTTTCCTCTTTTTGTGAGTGTGTATGTGTATGCTTCTGTGTGAGATTTTGTCTGTATAGCTTTGCTTCCACCATTTGTTCTAGGGTTCTGTCCATCCTTTTTTTTTTTTTCTTTTTTACTTAAAATTTTTTTTCTTAATAATTATTTTTTATTTTAATAACTTTATTTTATTTTATTTTATCCTCTTTCTTTCTTTCTTTCTTTCTATTTTTTCTCCCTTTTATTCAGAGCCGTATGGATCAAAGGCTCTTGGTGCTGCAGCCAGGCATCAGGGCTGTGCCTCTGAGGTGGGAGAGCCAAGTTCAGGACACTGGTCCACAAGAGACCTCCCAGCTCCATGTAATACCAAACGGCGAAAATCTCCCAGAGATCTCCATCTCAACACCAACACCCAGCTTCACTCAACGACCAGCAAGCTCCAGTGCTGGACACCCTATGCCAAACAACTAGCAAGACAGGAACACAGCCCCATCCATTAGCAGAGAGGCTGCCTAAAATCACAATAAGGCTACAGACACTCCAAACACACCACCAGACATGGACCTGCCCACCAGAAAGACAAGATCCAGCCTCATCCAAAAGAACACAGGCACTAGTCCCCTCCACCAGGGAGCCTACACAACCCACTGAACCAACTTTAGCAACTGGGGACAGAAACCAAAAACAACGGGAACTATGAACCTGCAGCCTGCAAAAAGGAGACCCCAGCACAGTAAGATAAGCAAAATGAGAAGACAGAAAAACACACAGCAGATGAAGGAGCAAGGTAAAAACCCACCAGACCTAACAAATGAAGAGGAAATAGGCAGTCTACCTGAAAAAGAATTCAGAATAATGATAGTAAAGATGTTCCAAAATCTTGGAAATAGAATAGAGAAAATGCAAGAAACATTTAACAAGGACCTAGAAGAACTAAAGAGGAAACAAGCAACAATGAACAACGCAATAAATGAAATTAAAAATACTCTAGGAGGGATCAATAGCAGAATAACTGAGACAGAAGAACGAATAAGTGACCTGGAAGATAAAATAGTGGAAATAACAACTGCAGAGCAGAATAAAGAACAAAGAATGAAAACAACTGAGGACAGTCTCAGAGACCTCTGGGACAACATTAAATGCACCAACATTCGAATTATAAGGGTTCCAGAAGAAGAAGAGAAAAAGAAAGGGACTGAGAAAATATTTGAAGAGATTATAGTTGAAAACTTCCCTAATGGGAAGGGAAATAGTTAATCAAGTCCTGGAAGCACAGAAAGCACAGAAAGTCCCATAAAGGATAAATCCAAGGAGAAACACACCAAGACACATATTAATCAAACTATCAAAAATTAAATATAAAGAAAACATTAAAAGCAGCAAGGGAAAAGCAACAAATAACACACAAGGGAATCCCCATAAAGTTAACAGCTGATCTTTCAGCAGAAATTCTGCAAGCCAGAAGGGACTGGCAGGACATATTTAAAGTGATGAAGGAGAAAAACCTACAACCCAGATTACCCAGCAAGGATCACATTCAGATTTGATAGAGAAATTAAAACCTTTACAGACAAGCAAAAGCTGAGAGAGTTCAGCACCACCAAACCAGCTTTACAACAAATGCTAAAGGAACTTCTTTAGGCAAGAAACACAAGGGAAGGAAAACACCTACAATAACAAACCCAAAACATTTAAGAAAATGGGAATAGGAACATACATATCGATAATTACCTTAAATGTAAATGTATTAAATGCTCCCACCAAAAGACACAGGCTGGCTGAATGGATACAAAAACAAGACCCGTATATATGCTGTCTACAAGAGACCCACTTCAGACCTAGGGACACATCCAAACTGAAAGTGTGGGGATGGAAAAACATATTCCATGCAAATGGAAATCAAAAGAAAGCTGGAGTAGCAATTCTCATATCAGGCAAAATAGAATTTAAAATAAAGACTATTACAAGAGACAAAGAAGGACACTACATAATGATCAGAGATGAATCCAAGATGAAGATACAACAGTTGTAATATTTATGCACCCAACATAGGAGCACCTCAATACATAAGGCAAGTACTAACAGCCATAAAAGGGGAAATCAACAGTAACACAGTCATAGTAGGGGACTTTAACACCCCACTTTCACCAATGGACAGATCATCCAAAATGAAAATAAATAAGGAAACACAAGCTTTAAATGATACATTAAACAAGATGGACTTAACTGATATTTATTGGACATTCCACCCTAAAACAATAGAATACACATTTTTCTGAAGTGCTCATGGAACATTCTCCAGGATAGATCATATATTGAGTCACAAATCAAGCCTTGGCAAATTTAGGAAAATTGAAATTGTATCAAGTATCTTTTCCGACAACAATGCTATGAGACTAGATATCAATTACAGGAAAAGAGATGCAAAAAATACAAACACATGGAGGCTAAACAATACAGTACTTAATAACCAAGTGATCACTGAAGAAATCAAAGGGGAAATCAAAAAATACCTAGAAACAAATGACAGTGGAGACACGATGACCCAAAACCTATGGAATGCAGCAAAAACAGTTCCAAGAGGGAAGTCTATAGCAATACAATCCTACCTTAAGAAACAGGAAACATCTCAAATAAACAACCTAACCTTGCACCTAAAGCAAGTAGAGAAAGAAGAACAAAAAAACCCCTGAAGTTAGCAGAAGGAAAGAAATCATAAAGATCAGATCAGAAATAAAAGAAAAAGAAAGGAAGGAAACGATAACAAAGATCAATAAAACTGAAAGCTGGTTCTTTGAGAAGATAAACAAAATTGATAAACCATTAGCCAGACTCATCAAGAAAAAAAGGGAGAAGACACTGCAGAATCAATAGAATTAGAAATCAATAGAATTAGAAATGAAAAAGGAGAAGTAACAACTGACACTGCAGAAATACAAACGATCATGAGAGATTACTACAAGTAACTCTATGCCAATAAAATGGACAACCTGGAAGAAATGGACAAATTCTTAGAAATGCACAACCTGCCGAGACTGAACCAGGAAGAAATAGAAAATATGAACAGACCAATCGCAAGCACTGAAATTGAAACTGTGATTAAAAATCTTCCAACAAACAAAAGCCCAGGACCAGATGGCTTCACAGGCGAATTCTATCAAACATTTAGAGAAGAGCTAACACCTATTCTTCTCAAACTCTTCCAAAATATAGCAGAGGGAGGAACACTCCCAAACTCATTCTATGAGGCCACCATCACCCTGATACCAAAACCAGAAAAAGATGTCACAAATAAAGAAAACTACAGGCCAATATCACTGATGAACATAGATGAAAAAATCCTCAACAAAATACTAGCAAACAGAATCCAATAACACATTAAAAGGATCATACACCATGATCAAGTGGGGTTTATTCCAGGAATGCAAGGATTCTTCAATATACACAAATCAATCAACGTGATACACCATATTAACAAATTGAAGGAGAAAAACCGTATGATCATCACAATCGATGCAGAGAAAGCTTTTGACAAAATTCAACACCCATTTATGATAAAAACCCTGCAGAAAGTAGACATAGAGGGAACTTTCCTCAACATAATAAAGGCCATATATGACAAACCCACAGCCAACATCGTCCTCAATGATGGAAAACTGAAACCATTTCCACTAAGATCAGGAAAAAGACAAGGTTGCCCACTCTTACCACTATTATTCAACATAGTTTCAGAAGTTTTAGCCACAGCAATCAGAGAAGAAATAGAAATAAAAGTAATCCAAATCAGAAAAGAAGAAGTAAAACTGTCACTGTTTGCAGATGACATGATACTATACATAGAGAATCCTAAAGGTGCTACCAGAAAACCACTGGAGCTAATCAATGAATTTGGTAAAGTAGCAGGATACAAAATTAATGCACAGAAATCTCTGGCATTCCTATACACTAATGATGAAAAATCTGAAAGTGAAATTAAGAAAACACTCCCATTTACCATTGCAAGAAAAAGAATAAAATATCTAGGAATAAACCTACCTAAGGAGACAAAAGACCTGTATACAGAAAATTATAAGACACTGATGAAAGAAATTAAAGATGATACAGATATATGGAGAGATATATCATGTTCTTGGATTGGAAGAATCAACATTGTGAAAATGACTCTACTACCCAAAGCAATCTACAGATTCAATGCAATCCCTATCAAACTACCACTGGCATTTTTCACAGAACTAGAACAAAAAATTTCACAATTTGTATGGAAACACAAAAGACCCCGGATAGTCAAAGCAATCTTGAGAAGGAAAAATGGAGCTGGAGGAATCAGGCTCCCTGACTTCAGACTATACTACAAAGCTACAGTAATCAAGACAGTATGTTAATGGCACAAAAACAGAAATATAGATCAATGGAACAGGATAGAAGCCCAGAGATAAACCCACACACATATGGTTACCTTATGTTTGATAAAGGAAGCAAGAATATACAGTGGAGAAGAGACAACCTCTTCAATAATTGGTGCTGGGAGAACTGGACAGGGACATGTAAAAGTATGAAATTAGAACACTCCCTAACACTGTACACAAAAATAAACTCAAAATGGATCAAAGACCTAAATGTAAGGCCAGAAACTATCAAACTCTTAGAGGAAAACATAGGCAGAACACTCTATGACATAAATCACAGAAAGATCCTTTTTGACCCACCTCCTAGAGAAATGGAAATAAAAACAAAAATAAACACATGGGACCTAATGAAACTTCAAAGCTTTTGCACAGCAAAGGAAACCAAATATGCAGCACCCATGGCAGAATTCCTGATTCTCTGGAACATACTGATACGTTGGCCTCAAAGGAGGTTGTTGAGCAAGGCAGAGACCCAACACTCAAGGCAAAGCAGACAGAGGTGTACCATACAGTAACGACAGTAATAGATACTACTCATCTCCCGAACACTTGCTATGTTCCAGGCACTCTGCTCTATACCTTACATCTAACATTCAACATAACTCTACAAAGTCTATGAATTCATCATTCACTCATTCATTTATTCAACGCTTATTAAGTGCCTACTACCAGGCACTTGTGAAGCAAAGGTGACTTAAACACAGTCCCTCCTTCTGGCAACTCACAGTGTAATGGTAGATGAGCACAATGGTAGATGATTGTACCAGTCAGCATGGGAACCAAGAGGGGAATACTTCTGGCGAATTCCGGGTCTTGAAAAGAGAAAATACATCTGTCAGGTGGAGAAGTATAGAGAGATTACTCTAGAGAAAAAGAACCATATGCGAAGGCATTGAAGCAGGAAAGAACATTGAAGCAGGAAAGAACAGGTACATTATAGGGAAGGAGAGTATGTGGGGTGGCCAGGGTAGATCCCGAAGAATCTGTGTGAGAGCCAAAATGTTTGGAAATTTGTCTCTAGATAAATAGAGAGTCAATTAACAATAGACTTTCCCCCCTTCTTTTATAAGTGACCTATGTTTATTGGGATGGCTATAGAAAAACAAAAAGAGAACAGTATAAATCATCACAAACCCATCCCATAGATTTAACCGCCTGGAAGAAATATACAAATACAGATATGCATATATAAAAATAAATATAAAACACATATGTATTTTTATGTATACAGACAGTCCCCGATTTAGATGGTTGACTTAATCATTTTCCACTTGACAATGGTGTGAAAGTGATACGCGTTCATTAGAAACCATACTTCAAATTTTGAATTTTGATTGTTTCCTGGGGGTAGTGGTGTGTGGTCGTGTCCTCTCTCCCTATGCTGGGTAGCGGGAGTGAGTTCCAGTCAGACATGTGTTCAGGAGGGAAAACAACTCCTACACTGAGAACCATTCTGTTCTTCACTTTCAGTACAGTATTCAATAAATTACATGAGATATTCAACACTTCCTCACAAAACAGGCTCCGTGTTAGATGATTTTGCCCAACCGTATGCTGATGTAAGTGTTCTGAGCATGTTTAAGGTAGGCAAGGCTATGCTGTGATGTAGGTTTGGTGCATTAAATGCATTTTCAACTTATGATGGAATTATCAGGAGATGATATCATCATAAATCGAGGTGGATTTGTATATGTATACATACATGTATATGTATAAATGTATTACTACTTTTTTTCTCAGTGTGTGTGTGTTAATATAATTGTTTTTTTACAGATCTCTATTACAATGCACTTAAAGTTTTAGAATCTGCCTAGTAATATATATAGAATATCTTTTAGGTCAATAAATATTCTACTGTAAATTTAATTCTAACTGTTGTGAGCCAGGGAGAGGGAGGATACTAGGATAGCTCTCAGGCCTGATTGGATGGTGGATGGTGGGACTGGGAAACGCTGAAGGAACTGGAGAGAAGTTTAATTTTGCAATGTTGGCCTTAAGAGGTCTGAGTTTGATTGTGTATCTGATTTATCTCTCTTAGCAACAGAAGTATTCCCTTGAAATGGATACTACTTGTTGTAGTTCCCTATCTACCTGGCCCCTATTTTTCCTTCTCACTCCTATTTTTATCAGAATGTCTTTAGTTACCAGGCTGTGTCCATGTCTGGCATGCTTTGAACAGTGCCAACTGCCAAGCTGCATTTCATGTCCTGACATGATTAAGATAACTCTGGCAGAATGATGGTCCTGCAGTCTTTTCTTTTTTTTTTACATCCTATGAATTCACTTTGAGTAAAAGTGGCATTTAAATGCTAGATAAAACATAATAATCAAAATGGTAGCAATTTTTAACTTGACTGTAAACTTAATTGTCTGAAAATTAGGATTTAAAAGTGTGATCCCTTGAATCAGGCTAATTGTATGCCATGGGGAAGGTTTAGTTTGGTAGAATACTTTGGTGAAAGATGCCAGAAAGAGATCAATTTGCCTCCCAAACCTACCTATGAGCAGTTATAAAGTTCTTGTTGGCTTCTTTAAAATCCAAAAGAGAAGTTTTAAAACGTACTTCAAAACACTTTATACAATTTAGAAAATAGAAGGAAAAAAAAAGAAAATAAATATTCCACAATGATTAGATCTGGGGTTCCAACTGAAAAGTAATTTTGCATTAATATAGCCTGATGAAACTGAATAACAGCAGTATCCTAACAGGAGGATCAGCCCAAATTAAGTGTCTTCTCTCATAAACTCGACATCATAAGTTAGGTGGACACACACACAATAACAGGCCTTGAACGTTGTTGCTTCGGAAATTTTGTTTAGGAGCCCAGGATTGGCTGTCATTTCTATGTCTCAGCACATCAGGCCAAAATCTAAATGTGAAGAGTTTATTAACTGTTTCATGGTGTAAAGAGCTTAGAAGCTTCTGCAGGAGGAAAAGTGACATAATTTTCACAGCTTTTTTCTTGTTTTTTTTTTTTTTTGATGTAAACTCAACACATTCAGAGAAATGTACAACCTACAGTTTGTGTTATTTCCGTAAGGGAAACACGGCCTCTCACATAGAGGCAAAATGAATTTAGCCATATGGAATATTAAAATTCTAGGATTCTGATTTTTCGTAATTCTGTCTTGACCCAACTGAGAATAATGGTCAAAACAGATGTTAGTTGTAAATAAGCATAAACTCTAGTTTATAGTTAATTGAAAATGGCTAATCAAAATTACTGAGAAACTGAATGTTTTCGTGGACATACACTTTACCTCTTCGTGTACTTAGAAATTGACAACTTATTGCAGAACCATTTGTATTATTTCTAAACCTGAAGAGAGTTTTTAAAAAGAGGAAGATACAACACTTTTCAAGAGAGGGAAAAACCAGTGAAAGAAATGAAAGAGCTTTTATCCTAAATTAGAAAGCTTAAAAGATAGCAAATCATTAAAAAAAAAAAGAATAGCTACCTAGAAATCATGAGCTTTTAAATATTAACTGATACTTCCATCCAATAGAATTTTTCTTATCAAATACTATAGCTGATAATAAGGGAAAGCAGTAGCTATCACTATTCCACTAATGGAATTAAAAAGCACGCTTCTTACCTTCATTTATGTACAAAACAGAGGTAAGTAAAGACCATAAAATAGGACCTTTGGCCATGAGGTAAGGGAAGAAAGAAAGGAAGAAGGAAGGAAATGTGGTCAAAAGAAACCTGATTCTAGTTTGTCCTAAAGGGAGGTTCAATCTCAAATTGAAAACATTTGGGTTTTAATAAAGGATGGTCTTTATTTAACCATCGTTTCATTTTTGCTTGGGTAAATGGAGGCTAAAAAGATACTGCTTGTGTTCCATATGTTACTCATTAGGCTGCAATAAAGATTCGAAACACAATCATTTTGTGACTCAAGATTTCTACTGAGTGTAAATTATGGCCTCAAAGTGTACAGTCCCCACAACTCACCTGTGTCCCCAGGTACCATAGAGGGTGCAATAATAAATCTCAGGTAGACCAATTATCTGCACATTAAAGTTCTTACTTGTTCATATGTTTGGCATAGGAATGCTATAATTTGCTGATCAACTGTTCCTGGCAATGTTTTCTGTGGTTTTCATAGAAACTTGTAGGAAATGATAAGGTCATAAGTTACATATTTGAGTTTGGAGTCATTAACTTCATGTTATATGCCACATGTAATAACCTCTGATAAATTTTAATCTATGGATTACCCAAATGTGGAAAATTCTGGCACTAAAACCACAGATAGTGTAGTAATTAGTTGAAATTAAACTAGAGTTATATCCCAAATTAATATCCCACAGAGTATTATTATTATTACAATCTATGAGTGTGACTTAAAATTTTTTGTTTTGGTAAGTAAAATTCTTTAGTGTTTGGATACCATAGTAGGAGATTTACAAGATAAGTAATAAAATTAGGTACACATAATTTATAAATATAGGCAATTTAGTAAAAATCAAGTTATTATTATTTTGCTAAAAGAAATATTGTGCTTGTGAGTCATTTCTTTTTTAAAATTTTGACCAGAATCAAAGGGCTTTGTCCCATCCAGGACTACAAAGAGGCTCCCCAACGCCTGTTTTTTTGTTTTGTTCCTGTTGGGTACCCCTTAGTTACTTTAGGTATTTGCTGTATGAATTCACTATTCTCTTATCTGATTTTGGATTTTACAACTTATTCGTTCATGCTCTCTTTCAACCTCTCCTCCCCACCCTGCCATAAGTTGGCAATACTCCAATAGTTAAATCCTATCTTATCCCCAAAATGTTCCCTGACCCCGCAAACTCTTTCCCCCACTATTTGGCCAAAATATAATCTGAAATAATTCTCATACTGTGGGAACACATTTTGATTAGTCAATTGCATATATATCATATTATAATTTGAATACATTTAACGCATGTAGGAATGTCCTATTTTTAAACTGATTTTCTTTTTTTTTTTTTTGATGTGGACCAATTTTAAAGTCTTTATTGAATTTGTTACAATATTGCTTCTGTTTTATGTTTTGTTTTTTCGGCTGCAAGGCATGTGTGGGATCCTAGCTCCCTGACCAGGGATCAAACCCACACCTCTTGCATTGGAAGGCGAAGTCTTAACCACTGGACCTCCAGGGAAGTCCCTAAACTGATTTTCTACTTCTCCATTTTGAAGATCTTAAAAAAAAAAAAACTCAGCTGAATTGAATTGAAGACATTAGACTCTCCCAATAGAGTCATATCAATAACATCTATTGAACAGCCAACTCTGTGCCAGGTGTAATTTTAAAGAATTCCACGAGGTAGAAAGTTTCATGCCCTTTTTGCATCCGAGGAAGTGGGGTTCAGAGAAGTTGCATAAATTCCCCAAGGTAGCAGAGCTCCCTTTGAACAGTGCCAGGTTTAGATGCCGCCATGAGGGTTTTACAGAATGGTCATGACTTAGAGTTGTGCAGGGTACAACCTGCACAACTGTGCATGGAAAGCCTCCAGGACATAACTCAGGGCTTTTCTTTATGTCCAAATTCCTTTCTAGTTATGTTGCACTCTGGAAGCAATATGGAACCAATTCTCCTTTTTGGGAGAGGTGGAACAAACTGTGACTTTGTGTAGATGTGAAGAAGTGGGACCTGAGGAAGGTATCGTAAGTGAGCTTTGTTCACAGTGGCCCCTATTCCACCCTCCCTTCATCTTCCTGGTGGCCCATGACCTCTTGCTGTCTCTGTGATTGGAAACTCCAAACAACCTATTGCAGACTTGCTCTCTCTCCCACTGGAAACTAGATTTCTCTTGAATCTCATTTTGCTGACTGTGGCTCATTTAAGTCTAAGTTTTATCATAATTACTTCTTAGCTTTGTGAACTTGAGCAGCTAACACGTCTGTTCTAAGCCTTTGTTTCTCATAGGTAAAATGAGAATAAACTGACAATTTTAATGGAAAGATTGAATAAGACAATACATGTAAAGATCCAATGCCAAACTTGACACACAGTAAAAGCTCAATAAATTATTCTCCTCCTCCTCTTCTTCCCTCTCCTTCCCTCATTTTTACGTATGACAATTGTAAATTTGACCTTTCTTTCTTTGCAACCAACCTCTATAGTCTATTAAAATAACTCAACAGTGGGAATTCAGGCCAGTTTTGAGGGCCAGGAGAGAGCCCAGTAGACCAAGAGTAGAGAAGCCACTTTTGCTCTTTTGCTTTTCGGCACCCAACAAACCATACAGGGCCTGGCCCCTAATCTCAAGGACTTAGGACGTAAACGTTGAGATGCTCACATAGGGTTTGCATTTCCCATGAAGAATGTAACTGAGACCACTTTGCTCAGTTATCAGGAAGTTTAGAGAAAGAGGCAGATGGGGAAGCTCTTTCAGTGATAACACTGCCCTTACCTAACTCTTCTCGCTGAGTTTCCTCTGAGTTTTCTGTGCCGTTCTTGCCTTTATTCCCTCCCTTTCCCTCTCCTCTGCTTCCCATCTCCCTTCTCTTCCCTTCCCTTCTCTTCCCTCTCATTCCTTCTCTCCTTTACTTAGTCTAGTCTTCTAACACTCTCTCCCTCCTTCCCTCTGTTTTTCCCCCATCTTTCATCTTTCTCATCTTCCTTCCTTCTTCCCTCCCTCCCTCCCATCTTTCTTCTTTCTCTTTCTTTCTTTCTTTCTTTCTTTCTTTCTTTCTTTCTTTCTTTCTTACTTACTTTCCACGTCTGATATAAAATGATATTCAGACTCCCTTACGTTCCCTAACTTAAGCCTTGCATATATTTCTGAGTAATGGTAGTTACATGTCTAGGCTTGAATTCTACGAATATTATATAGGTTAATAAATTCAGCAAAGAAAACTTTACAGAATAATTTTTCTAATAGAAATATTGCATACTCGAGGAGTGCCAGGGTATTTTTTCCCCTTCCTCAAACAGCTGGTAACAAAATTTATTGACATATAAACTTAATAAGCTGTTAATTGAGTAATTATTGATTGCAGGAAATGTGTTCTTAAAAGTCATATTGACAATTGGCAGAGAGTCAAAAATTGAACAGATTGGGTTTTTAACTCACTTTACAGCATTACCTTAAAATTGTAAAGAGTTAATTTTATCACACTACACATGGCTGAATTTATAAAAGATAAAATCACAAACGAGTAACGCACAGTTACTTGTTATGTATTCTTCCCATTACAACTGACAGGTTCATTAATCATACAGTGTATTTTACTATTAGAAGCTATAAAGGAGATCAAATCTCAAGTAATTTTTCTTCTTCCCTTTCATTTGATAAGTGTGTTGTTTCAGTGTGCAGATAAAATATCGTGTCAGTCACCAAGAGTCTCAGGAGACTTTCACTTTTCCAGTAAGAATATTCTTGCTTATTTGCAATGTAAAAATTCCCTAGATCGTGCATCATTTTCCTTTAACTTGGCCATCAGATCAGGTAAAAAGTCTGTGTGCACCAATTTGCAGAAGTGGTCATCCAGAAGTAAGTGCTGAGCAGAGGGATATTGTTTTCTGGGACAGTGGTATTGCTTACTGAGCTTTGATGGTATTAACGACGAACACCTCTATTCATAACGTAACACTGATTCATAATTAAGGTTCTTGTAAATTACACAGATTGCTGACAGATTTCATAAGCTGTTCTGAGGAGAGGTGGTGAATTTTACAGTTTGTCACAGATTGCCAATGAAGCACTTGAAAGCATAAATGAAATACAAGAATATTTGCCAATAAATAAGGGAGTCTATGATATTCCCTTTCATGGCATGTGATGAAAAAATATATTTAAAAAGGGTACTTTTCTGCTTAGAAAACAAAAAATTGTGATTTTTCTCCAGTCTAGGAAGAAAATCTGAAAGAGATGCCATCAATCCAAATAGCAAAAACAGATGGATGTATTTTAATTTTTTCTAATTAGTAAAGAAAATGGAAACATGTCTTTTTAACTCTTGTCAACTTAAAGAGGGGAGAAGTCAACCTCGAGAATTCTTCTGTGTTGTTCAGTGTTCCCATTTTTTGACTTTTAAAAGTATAACTTATAAATAAAATTCTTAGAATTTCTTAGTTTTGGTGATTTGTGTGACACTGATGTACTGTAATTTATACAAGAACTACTTCAGTGTTGTTTTTCAGTGCTTCTTGCCAACCTAAGTCTTCTAAATATAAACTGAAGAAATTCGGTCTGGCACAGAACAGCTGATGAAATATTCTGGGCTTGCATTCCACTATTTTCCCAGAAGACCTTCTATGAGAAGCAGGGAAGTAAAGAGATCTTGATTGAAGTGCAAAAGCGTCTGCAGTCTGGGTGCACTGTAGACTCGGTTCAGAGTCCACCCTGAGTGGCCTTTCAACTCCATTATGGCCGCCTGGGTTCCAGTGGGGACACAGCTGCGTGCATGCTCATCATCTATTTTTGGGCCACAGTTAATTTTCCATATTATAACTCTCCCCTAAATAGGTGCAGTTTTGTCATGTCTGCCCAGTAGGATATCTGCAGGGGCTGGATTGGTAATGCTATCTCCTTAGTTTCATCCCCAACTAACTTAAAACTGCATTTTCACACCCATTCAAGAACTGAGCAATCATTTGGTGAATCTGAGCAGAGTAAACAGTCTCCACTTGTTTTTCCCACAGTGTTTTCTTCTCTTCTAGTTATACAGATAATTGCCTCAGGTCTATTTTTTTTTTTTTTTGGTATAAGTATCATGCCTTATATTTGAGATATGATTCTTACAGTACCTTTGGTTTGCTAAGAGCTAGATACATAAGATTAGCTTAAAACCTCAACTAAGAGTTTATATATATAAACCCTTATATATATAGGGTTTATATATAGAAACTAAGGGTTTCTATTCCATGAAATCTGATGCCCTAGCTTGTTGTTATGATACCACAGGGGACCTGGCACATCACGTCTGACTCCACAGCTGCAGTAACTATAGGTTCTTATGCCCTGGACACTTCCCTTCATTTTCTTCACAAATATAGAGTATCATTACTGTATTTACATCTCTTCAAAGTACAAGATTATTGAGGAAAAGCATCACTAGGAGTGGCCATTAGAAAAATCAAGAAGGAATTTCTAAATGTAAAGATTGCATGGATTTCTCCACCTGGTTATGGTTACTGGGCTGAAGCTTCAATTTGAAGATGTGATTTGATTTTGCTGGGCCACCCAGGTCAGTGTATTTTTGGTTTTTCAAAGGCTTATTGGGATGAATGGGTGAATAGAACTTTAGGGAAACTCTTAGGTACTTAAGTGCCCTCCTTTCTCTTGCTGGAAGAGTTTATTGGGAGTTTATTTCTAGGGAGTTTATTTCTATTGTTGTTCTTTGTTTGTTTTAGACCAGCCGGCAGGCAGACCGAGGCAAGCAGAGCCCTGTACCAGGCCTGGAATTGGAGCATCTTTCTCTAACTTCTATGTTCTCTCCACCCTGTCCCCTTGCCCAGGATGCCTCATCCCATAGCGCCATCTCCACAGGGGCCTTAGGCCAGACTAGACACTATCTGCATTCCTCCCCTCCTGAGAGGTCTTCCACCCTCCATACCACCCGTCATCTTGGCTCCCCTGGGCAGGTCCTTGATGCCTTGGCCTGGCTCTGGTTGCACGTGGGTGCCTGACCATCCACTGTAGCTCTTGGGTCATCTGACAGTTCACCAGAATGCAGCCAATGTGCTGATGCTAAGTGACCCTCCTGTAAATGGAACACAAGAGGGGCTCACGGGTCTTCCCTGGTCTTGAGTCGTGTGGCCAGCGGGTTGGCTGCAGCACCTGAAGAAGGAGGTGGGTGGGGCAGAGGTCCCCCAGGGCGATCCCACTTCCCTCCATGCATCCGCACTGCACGTTAAGCACCCTCTGGGCGTGGCCTCCCCTTTCCTCCCAGGACCTTCCTGACCCAGCTCCACCGGGCCCTTCAGTTCGCTGTCCTCGATATTTTCTCTGGCAGATGTGGTGACGATACGCACCCCCAGGTCCACCTTTAGCTTTGCGGAAGGAACCGACTCCTCTTCTCACTCGCCTGTCTTCGGGTCTGGTAACCACTGAGAGAGGCCCTATTGTAGGGTGCAGTGAGTGTGGCCTGAAGCATTTGAAAGAAGACTGTGATTGGAAAATGTGTTGGTCTAAGTTGATGTTATAATGTTCAGAGAGGTTAATATTTTAACATTTCTTTTACTGAGGTATAGTTGACTTACAATGTCATGTTAATTTCTGCTGTACAGCAAAGCGATTCAGTTATACATATATGTATATACATCCTTTTTCATATTCTTTTCCATTATGGTGTATCACAGGATATTGAATATAGTTCCCTGTGTTCTACAGTAGGACCTTGTTGTTTATCCATTGTATATGTAATACTTTGCATCTGCTGACCCCAGACTCCCAATCCACCCCTCCCCCACCTCACTTCCCCCTTGGCCACCACAAGTCTGTTCTCTATGTCTGTGAGTCTGTTTCTGTTTTTCAAATAAATTCATTTGTGTCATACTTTAGATTCCACATACAGTGATATCGAGTGGTATTTGTCTTTCTCTGTCAGACTTCACTTAGTATGATAATCTCTAGGTCCATCCATGTTGCTGCAAATGACATTATTTCATTCTTTTATATGGCTGAGTAGTATTCCATTGTATATATGTACCACATCTTCAGAAAGGTGAATTTAACACCAGCAGAAACTGAGTCAGTGTTCACACTTTCCTGCATGTTCTGGTTAAGACTTGCACTCATGCTTACTCTCCAGGAAGCCCAGTACCAACCTTGTCATTTATCACTGGAAGCTGGTGTTCTGGGCAGGATGGGCAATACAGCTCAGGAGTAGCATGGAACCAGTGCTAAAAATGGCCCTAAGGAGCTGAAAGAACATGAAGATCAATATTGTTTCAGTACAGGCAGGTTCCTGAGAGCCTTGGCGTTGCAACCTTTTCTTGCAGAGGGAGATTTGAAAATTTTCATCCACTGATCCCTACTTCTCACATGGGCCCATGAATTTTGTGATGAATTTGTAAAATCAAAATTGTCTATACAGGGTCCCCACAAAATAATATTATACAGACTCCCATACACACTAGAGTCAAGAAGAAAAAATATGTTCTTCTTGACTCTCCTAAATATTCTGGGTCCTTGCTTTCATCTCATCCCCCGTAGACCCTGCTCCAAACAACGTACTGTCTCATTCTGCATCATACAGAATTTTCTCTACCATGACTCCCTTCACACCATTTTCTTCACTTTGAATAATCTCTGATATTTTCCATTCCCCACTTCCCACCCCCAGTCCACTTCTTCTCTCTGCTTGGTGCCCTGCTATGCTGGACATTATGAACTGGTATCTGTGGGTTTCCTGTCCTTGGCTTCTGGTTGGGTTCTGTCAGTGGGAGGTACCTTCAAGAGATCAGAGAGTGTAAGGGGATCCTGGGTGCTCAGTGCTGTGGCTTCCTCCCCATCAGGCCACAGTCACTACATTTCCCTTCTGAAGGCCAGAGCATCTGTCAAGTGCTGAATCATTACAGCCCTATCCAGTTCCTGGAACTGCTCCCACTTCGGTCTTCAGGCTGAGGAGTAGCAATGATCTCCCACTCCTGTTAGCTCTAGAGTGTTACATCAACGCTGTGGGCTTCCATTAGCTTTGCATGTCTAGATAAACAATACCTTCATTACATTCTCTTATTTCCCTTTTTGAGTGTGCCATCTCACTTGGGCCAAAAGCCATACTGGTACAGATTCCTTCTATCTCCTCTGGTTTCTCAGAGTGTATATTGTTTCTAATAATAATAAACAGAGCAGGTTCCGGATTTCTGCATCTTGTCCCTAGACCCTTCTGATTATCATTGATTAAGTGTTAGGATTAGGTTTGGCATATAATAGAAAGATAAATGTTTTCTCTCAAATAATGTTGTTTAAACAAGATAGAAACACATTTCTCTCTTACATTAAGGAAGTTGCAATGTATCTGGTTGGCCAAAATGTTTGTTCAGGTTTTCTGTAACATCTTACGGGAAACCTGAACAAAGGTTTTGGCTAACCCAATAGATACTCAGGGCATTTATGGAGCCCTCGTGAAGGTCATCAGAAAGCCAAGCTCTTTCTTTTCACTATTCCACCTACTGCAGGAGGTCGAAGGTGATTTCTAGGTGATACATCTGTCTCTGGGTGGAAGAATGGGGAGGGACACGGTTGGGGTTTCTCTGTTCTCTCTTAAGAAGACCTTTTGGAAGTACAACATAACACTGATTACATTTCATTGGCCAGGACTTAGTCCAACACCTTCCCTAGCAAGGGAAGCTAGGAAATGTAGTCTTACGTCTGGCTGACAATATGCTCAACTGAAAGCCACAGTTTTGATATTTAAAGAAGGGAATGATGGATGTTGGGAGTGAACATGCAATCTCTGTCAAAAATGGGAGCTGCCATATATCTGGAGAAAACCATAATTAGAAAAGATACATGCACCCCAGTGTTCACAGCAGCACTATTTACAATAGTCAAGACATGGAAGCAACCTAAATGTCCATTGACAGAAAAATGGATAAAAGACGTGGTATATATCTATATAATGGAATATTAGCCATAAAAAAAGAGTGAAATAATGCCATTTGCAGCAACATAGATGGGCCTAGAGATGATCATACTAAGTGAAGTAAGGCAGACAGAGAAAGGCAAATGTCATATGATATCACTTAAATGTGGAATCTAAAAAAATGATACAAATGAACTTATTTACAAAAGAGAAACAGACTCACAGACATAGAAAACAAACTTATGGTTACCAGGAGGGAAGTGTTGGCGGGGGAGAGATAATTTAGGAATTTGGGATTAACATATATATACTACTACATATAAAATAGATAATCAACAAGGACCTACTGTACAGCACAGGGAACTCTCCTCAATATTCTGTAATAACCTATATGGGAAAAGAATCTGAAAAAGAATAGATATATGTATATGTATAACTGAATCACTTTGCTGTATAACTGAAACTAACACAACATTGTGAATCAACTATACTCCAATATAAAATAAAAATTACAAAAAGGAAGAATATACATAAACTTTAAAAAAAAAGGGAGCTGCCGTATTCTGGCGATCATGTGAGGCATTCATCACCTTCCTTTCCTACTGACTATGCATCTCAAGTAGCTAGAAAAACCTTCACAGTAATGACAGATAATTACTTATGATTTCTAATTTATTTAAATTGGATTGAATTGTCCATCTTCACTTACTCCTTTTCCTTCCTAAATTATTCTTTCTTAACCTTCTGCAATATGTTTTTTATCCCAACAAATTTATTTAATCTATTAACTTAAAGATATCCAATCACTTCTTTATCATAAAATCTAGTGTCCTCTTTTCCGTTGTAATTCTCTCTAATTTTGTTGCAGTGTTAACTCTCTTGTTGCTTGGCTTCGGACATACAACATTTTCCTGTTTGTTCACTACCTCTCTGGTTGCACCTTTTCTGGTGTCCTTTGATGGTTTCTCTTTCTGCTTCCATCTGCTAACTCTTCCCATTCTCTAAAGTTTTAGGCTTCCATTCACTCCTAACTTCATTACTTGGCTTAATGATTAGATATCATCTTACAGTTCAGCTGCATTTTTCAGTGCCCTAAACTTTGGCCCAATCTCCAATCTCATGTCTTTGAACTACTTATAAACAATTTCTCAGCATTTCAAACATGATACGTGAAACCACAGGGCTCTTCCTTCACAAATGATTCTCTTTTACAGCTTCTCCATTCATTTGTCAACCACACCACATCTTCCCTAGCCATGTAGACATAAAATTTTTGAATAATCTTTTATTGGGTCGTTCTCTTCAATCTGTCATTTAGTCAAACCAACACTTCTTTTGAAATTTCTTTTAGCTCCATCCTTTCCTATCCTGCGATCATCCAGATGTTAATGTTAGATGCTAAATCACTCTAAAACTTTTTGCCCATCTTTCTGAGTATAGTTCATAGTGTGTGTGTGTGTGTGTGTGTGTGTAGCTAATTCTTTTTGTATAAAAATAATAGGCCACATTTATTGAACACATATGATATGTCAGGAACTCTTCTGTGTATTATACATGTATTAACTCATTTAATTCTCACAGGAACCAAAGGAGGATGTCTTATTGCTATTTAAAGTTTTCAGATGAGGAAACAGAGGCACTGAGAAGTTAAGTGACTTGTCTAAAGCCAAATCTAGCAAGTGAAAAGGCTGGGTCTCAAACCAGGCCTTCTTGCATCAGGGCCTGAACTCTCAAAGTCTTGCTGTATTGCATCTTCTGTTGCTGCTTGGTTAATGGGCCCTGCTATGGTACAACTAAATATCCCCCCATCTGCCTGGGACACCAAGGATAACCCCATCTGCCTTGTTTCCTTGGTTCTCCGCAATCCAGCCCTACCTGATACACTCAGCTCTGTTTATCACCACAGTCTCTATATATATAGTGTGGTATATTGCTGGTTTCATTTCTCTCAGCTCCCCAGATTCAGTTGTTTCCTCAGGCTGCAGCAGACTTGCTTCCTCCTGGGGTGACACTTTCTTGTTCCCATGTCTTGTCAAACAACCTCCGCCCTGGCTTGGCCCTGGGAAATCATGTATCTGAGGGCTGCCAATGAGGGGCTACCCTTCTCAGACTCTTCCCTGGAGTGGAGCCCTCTCTCTGAGGAAGAGGGAAACGGAGGGATGGAAATGCACCCCACCTTGGTTCATTATCCTCACAGTCCTTTAAACCAAAGCTCAGATGTGATCTACCTAAAGAGTCAGTCATTGACAATAATCATAAAAAATAGAAGTTTTGCACAAAAGTGTATGTATGGTCAAATCCCCTCCTTTTGAAGTTGAGGAAACTGAAGTACATTGTATTTACATAATTGGCCATAATTCACAGGTTATAGGTGAGAGGACTGGAATAGAAACCTGGTTTTCTGGCCCCTTAAACAAACCACTGTACCTGTGTCATTCTAGGGATTCTCTGGAATCCTGGTGAGAGACAGACTGGGCGCTTCATTCTTCCTCCTCATGCTGATTTCATCATTGTCTCTATTGAGATTTATTGCAAAGTTCCATTTGAACAAGGAGATCTGCAGCTAAAACAATTTTGAAACCCCATGATTGGTTGACCAACCATGGCCTCGGGGCCTGATCTGGTCCCCCACCTGTGTGTGTATGGCCCATAGACTAAGAATGGTTTTTACATTTTTAAATGGTTAAAAAAAATTAAAAGTTTAATACCAATTGAGACTCACTCTGCAAAATATTTGACCAGTACTCCACAAACTGTCAAGTTCATCAAATATAAGGAACGTCTGACAAACTGCCATAGCCGCGAGAGGCCAAAGAGGCATGACCCCAAAATGCCGTGTGGAGTGCTGGATGGGATCCTGGAGCAGGAAAAGGACAGTGGGTAAAAACTGAAAAGATGGGAATCAGGTATGAGCTTACAATAATGTATACATACTGATTCGCTAATTGTAATAAACATACCATAGTAATGTAAAGTGTCTGTAACAGGTGAAACTGGGTGTGGGTATATGAGAATTCTCTGTACTATCGTCACATTTTTTCTGTAAATTTGAAGGTTTTTTTTTTTTTTTTTCAGTATGCGGGCCTCTCACTGCTGCGGCCTCTCCCGCTGCGGAGCAAGGCTCCGGACGCGCAGGCTCAGCAGCCATGGCTCCCGGGCCCAACCGCTCCGCGGCATGTGGGATCTTCCCAGACTGGGGCACGAACCCGTGTCCCCTGAATCGGGAGGCAGACTCTCAACCACTGCGCCACCAGGGAAGCCCTAAATCTGAAGTTTTAAAAAAATAAAGTTTATTTTAAAAAGTATTTCATGAAACAGGGAGATGACATGAAATTTGAAGTCAGTGTCCAGGAATAAACTCGTTTTGGAATAGGTCACCTTCATTTGTTTTTGTATTGTCTGTGGCTGCTCTTAATGCCAGAGTCGAGCAGCTGTGACAGAGACCACATGGCCCAAAGACCCCATGTATTTTCTACCTGGCCCTTCAAAATGCAAGATGCTCACTACTGTGTTTCTCCATGTTGCCTTACCGAGCTCTTCTTTCTCTGAACTTCTATACCATTTACAGTTTGCATCACACAATTTTTGAGTGTACAACAAATTCTCATTGAATTAGTTGATCAAATGTGTTATCTTAGTTTCCTATAGAATCGTGAATGCCATATTCATTTTCTTTGGCTGCCATCACACAATACCACAGGCTGGGGCTTAAACAACATCAGTTTATTTCCTGGTGGTTCTGAGGCTGAAGGTCTGTGATCAAGGTGTCAGTAGGGTTGGTTTCTCAGGAGGCTTCTCTCCTTGGCTTGGGGATGCTGAATTCTCTCTGTGTCCTCATGTGGCCTTTTCTCCATGTGCCAGTGGCCTTGGTGTCTCTTCTTATAAGGACACCAGTCATATTGGATTGGGGCCCCACCCTTAAGATCTCCTTTAGTATTAATTACCTCGCTAAAGGCTGTACTTCCAAATGCAGTAGCAATGGGTGTTAGGGCTTCAACATGAATTTCAGGAGGACATAATTCAATCATAACTCATAACAAGGGATACACTTTTAGGATGCACCCTTTTTAATCAGATTATGATACCCTGGAGTAGAAAAGGGTGAGAAAGCATAGCGCAGTGGTTTTGTTGTTAGCTTTGGCAATACTAGTCTGAACTCTAATGCCCCGCTCTCTCTGTTATCGCTACTGACTCTAATCACATCAGGTCTGATTGACTGACTGGGTCTGCTTTTCTCATTTCTCATCTCTAGAATGCAAGGGTTTTACATCTCTCTAGACAAGTCACATAAAAGAACAAAGTACAACACTGAAGACCTTGAAGGGAAAGCAAAAAAAGACTGTAAAGTAGAAGAGCGTTTTCGGTACTTTCTAATGTCATTAGTACCTTCTGCTCTAACCCCAAGTGAGGGTTAGAAGCAGAGAACATCAAAGATAGACAATCACGCTGGCATCCTGTCTCTGCCAAGTGGTGCCTCTGTTGTCATTGTCTCACTCTGATAGGACAGTGATTGGAGGCTGTTAATAATCACCACTGAATACCTTTAGAGCTGGTCTCCTGGGCTGTATTAGTCCCAGCAAATGCTTTGTCTAAGTAAGTGTGTCCTATGTAGGGGGCAAAAGTGGGATCTGACTTGTCGTAGAGAATTTGGAAATTATATAATTTTCTGAAGGGTAATTACTTAAGATGTTATAGAAAATTTGGAAATGATATACTTTTATAAAATTTTGAGGTGGGGAAAAAAATAGAATCATTTTTAAATGTAAAAGTGAAAAAATTGGCCTTATCCAAAGAACATATGGAAGAACACATTTCTGAATTGCATCCTGCTAAAAAAAAATCCTTCTCCAGTCTCAGTTTTTTTCCCCACCACTGTTATGCCAATTCCAGTTCCAAATATGTAAATTGCACCAATAAGGTATCTGAGGGTGTGGCTGTTCTACCAAAATCACACAGAGAAAGATTTCTTATTGTTGTCAACTTTTGATTTCCTCTGGTTCTAGATCTGTCCTGTCAAGTTATTCAAACTATTCATTGCATGACTTGATGGCACTGAAGATGGAGATGGAAGTAGGTATGTGTGTATATGTGTGTGTGTATGTGTGTGTGGGCTGGCATGCATGTCTATGTGGTATTGCTATTAGTAAAGATGTGTGTTCCATTTGCAAGAAAACATCAAATAGGTTAAGAAAAGTTTTTGAGAGCATCAAAACAGTATTTGATAGTTTACTTGGAGTACTTGATTTAAGCAAGTTCTGTGTTGAAATGCGAAAAGCATGGTCTTTGGAGACATGGTCTTTGGATTCCAGTCCCAGTTCTGCTGTGTCCCAGCTGGAAGACCTTGGGATAAATGGCTAACTTTTCTAGTTATCTAATCTGGACACAGTAAGGTAATTGTTTCTATCACAGAGTGCATTTTTAAAACTTTAAAATTTGCAACAAGCAGCTGCAAAAATAGTGCAAAATTAGTGAAAAAAGCTCAACAAAGACCTCATTTACCCTTAGTTAATGCAAAATGAAAAAGTTATACAAAATAAAGCAAAAATAGTGAAAAAATAGTGCAAAAACAGTGCATTTTTTTGATGAATATAATTTTATCATATGCACAGATTTGTGTAACCACCGTCTAATTGGAGTACAACACTGTATCATCACCACTTAGAAACTTCTCAGGGTGGTTTTGAGTGTTGAATAATTGTAACAGTTAGTATACTCATATGTCTTTCTTTAAGAGGGATGCTTTTATGATTTTCTCACCACTAGGAAGCTTAATTATGATAAGTGGGATCTTTCTTGTTATAAAACATTTAATCATAATACCTAAGAGGTGTTTAAAATGACGTCTTTTTGGAAATGACAAAAAAATTTGTTAAAAATTTCTGAGCTCACTCTTCTTAACAAGAATAGTATTCAATTTACTGTACTAGAACAGATTAAAACAGATTCTAAAGTTAGAGATAGGTTCTGATATAACTAGAGAATTGGTGTTAAATCTAATTTCTTTGCGTGTCCAGCCAACATTCTCTTCTGGGCGTCCTGTGTGGTCACATCTGTGCTGGCAGCACATCTTCTTAACTTCAGGGCTAGGATTTTCTGTCATATGGTTCTTAATCTTTAGTAACCCAAGCTAACCTGCATAGATTAGAAATTATTTCTCTCCTAAGTTCATTTATTCTTCCACAGATATTTACTTGGTACCTACTTTGTGATGAACACAGAAAGTGGTACCTGGACATAGGTGGACCTCTGCCTTCATGGACGTTCAAACTCAGTAGGAATGGAAACTAGTGGATAAGCAATTATAATACAAAAGGGTGAGCTTTAGGGATGCACAAGGTGCTATGGAGGCCCGAGGAAGTGTATCTAGCCTGAACCCCTAGAGAGTTTTGAAAGGTTTCATAATAAAATGACACTTAAGCTGAGTTCTGAAAAGCCCAGGGAAGTTATCTAGGCAAAGAAAAAAAAGGAGGGCGGTCACATACAGAAAAGTGAAGCTGAGGCACAAACGAAGCAATACATGTGGTGTGGATGCAACCGAGAGCGGGCAACAGGCAACAGGTGAGCTGGAGAGGAGAGCGGGCTCAGGCCACACAGGGCCCTGTCCCTGAGTTTGATTTGAGGGGCCTGTGTCCCCATGCCTGAAATGACAAGGAACCTTCTTTAAATAGACTCACGACACTTTTGCAACACCAGCCCGAAGGCTCTGCATAGATTGGGACCTGGTCCTTATGTCATTACGAACTGGTGAGGTTCATCTAGCACAGAGTGGAGGCTCCAATTCTAGAATGGTCCTGCTTTTCCTGTGATTATGTGATTTTCACCCTTGCTTTCCTTCTGCTTTGGTTTGAGTCCTTTCGACTTAAAGGAAACCTCCAAAATGAGTTTGGGTTTGTACATACTGTATTCATTTCTGTGTCTTTTTAAAATATTTTATATTCCTGTTTCTGCTTTTTTAAGACATAAATTCAAATTCAGAAAAACAAAGTACCAAGAAAAAGTTCACTTTTTCATTTAATGTAGAAAAGCTATAAAAAGTGATATGGATACTAAAATATTCACATAGGAGTTTCAAAATATAATACAGGAACGAGTAGAATGCTTCAAAAGAGAATATGCGTTTCTAGAGGAACAAGAAAAATGATGAACTAAAACTGCTCTCAGGACATAGATTTTATAACACCTAAAGGATATTAAGTTTGCACCAGTCAGCTACAATAAATGACTAATTTTATTACAGCCTTTGGAAAGAATCCTGCACCCCAAGTGATTATACAACAGCTGTAAAGATTTGATGTGAGCTCTCTCTAATACAGAAGATTTTTCTTATTTCTCATCTGTCTGGTTATGGCTCTCACTTTGACCTTCTTTATGTCACTCATGCAGAGAATACATCTAACTCTATCTTGAAGTTCCTACCTCAGAGTGTTTGAAGCAACTACATGAGTTAAACGTTACTAGTGGGGTTAAACTCCTGTCACCTTTAAAGCAAGGATTTCAAAAGGGCATATTTACATACTTCCAGCTACTGTTTTGTTAACATTAGTTCAACTTAACAACTCTCCCTTTGAGTATCCGGCATGGGGAAACACAAATTTGGCATTCTATCCAAAAGACCATGGAAGGGCCAAATCTGGACCATGCCCTGAACTTATCAAAGCAAATGTTTTCAGTTTGTTCTAGGGAGTTCTGTGTGCTAGATTCAGCCAGAAGTTGCTTGGATTAAATGCTCAGGGTGTGGAAATTGACTCAGTCTCCTACTAATAAAGCTAAACACTAGAAGGGCTTTGGGGTTCCCCTCATTACTGCTATCTTTTCTAAGTCTTCTCCTCATTATGTGTTGAATGCATATTAGATGCATGAAACAAAGGTAACATCTACACGATACCAAATATGCAATAAATACAATAACTTTGGTCAAAACTTTAACTCTGATTTAAAAAAAATTATAGATAAAATGATTCCTTTTGAAATAAAAATATTTCAATGGTGTCTCACCTTAAAACTGTCTCATAATGTCTCTTTAGATGATTTGTTTCATAATCAATAATCATTATTTGTCTCATAATGTCTCTTTAGATGATTTAGATATCTACATATGAAAAATAAAGGTAAGAATTGACAATAAATCTGATCAGAAAGTCAATGTGGACCGTCTAGTTCTCCTGGTCTGCTCAAGGACCTGAGCTGGCTATCTGGAGTGATGACCAGCATTGGCTGTCCACACCAGTTAAGTTCATCAAAGAGATTCCAACTCACAATTTATACAGGATGCCAGAAAATCAGACCGACTAGTCATTAATTCTTTCCAGATTGATTCAACCTCAGTGATATTTTTTATTGTCAAATGTTTTATTTTCATCTACTTTCGAGAAAAAATTCTGAAACATTTTTTTGTTTGGTGAATTTAGTCCATTACATGGGAATGATTTCTCTTGAGACAAGTGTATGAAATTATAGGTAGATGAGTGGAAATAAAATGATTATGATTCATCTGTGGTTGGTATTTTCCCAAAGTGGAATTCATTTAAATTAATTCACTATTCAAAAAGGAAATTGTCTTGACTTGACAGAAGATAACTCTAACTACAGTCATATAGAGCAACAAGTTTCCAACTTGAAGATTAGAAGAGGAACGGGTTGTTTGTACCAGTTCTCACTCTTGTTACGACTGTTGTTATGAGAATGGATTCATGTTGTGCCATTTTCTGTTCCTTTGCCATTTTTTTTTTGTCACAAGAACAAGACATGAGACTCTCAGTGGCTAGTGTTATCTGTGAAAGGCAGTAAACTATTCTGCCTTCACCTTTTCTATGGTCTCCTATTGATTGACTAGCTATTCTGCCCCTTTTTCCTAAGTTACCAGTGGTGCTAAAAGGAAAGACGAGAAATGGCTGCCTAATCAAATGAAGAACATTAGAAAGGTCAGAGCTGTAGACTTGGCCGCTGGCTTTCACAGCACGGATGAAACATTTTTTTAAAGAAAAAATTTATTCTTGTGACAAAGATTGCCATAAGAATAGAAAATGTCAGATCAAGAATCTATTCATGTGACAATGATTGTGATGGGAATGAAAATAGTGCACACTTTATCCTTTCTCTTTATAATCATAGTAAAGTAACTTCCCATGGTGCCGCTTGGGAGCTGAACTTGAGAATTCTGAAACTGGGGGAAAAAAATCAAAGGAAGAGTGAAGCATAATGTAAGAAGAATCAACATTTAGGTGACCACCCAAGGTATAGACACTTCTCAATTACAGAATGTGGGTGGTTTTAAGTAAAGGTCTGGTAAAATTGGTCTGCAGATAAACCACATAGAGTTAAACAGGAATCCTATTTCCACACGTATATTGCTTTTGAAATATCAAACTGTGAACCTTTCTTTATTACGTAAATAATAAAACTGATTTCTAAGTACATGTAAACTGGTAAGTAGGTCATTCAAAAAACACAATATATTGATTATTTTTTTCTATGACAACAAATGACAAATTACTCAATATTTTTTTCTGGGTCCTTTTCTAGCACAGATGCCTAAGCTGAAACTTCCAGGGCACTCAAATCCTGTTGAATTAAACTGAGTTAAGAAAAATTGTTAAGAAGTGGTAGTGGACAGCTGTAGCTTTCCCAAGGTTAAAGACCGCTGTACCTTTATTGAGATACAAAACCAAGTAACGAAATAAAAACCTTTGGACTAGCACTCTAACTTGATAATTCATATATTTAGATATTTACTGTGTACCTAATGTTTACAACCAGATCTGTGGCCCTGGGACTCTACAATCCCACCTCTGTCCAGTAAATCTTTGCCAAGGCACTGTAACGTTTGCTTCAAGTTTGCAAAAAAAAAGAGAGAAGTAGAGTAGTATATATTTATACTTGTATTTATGATTTTTTAAATTTAGATGTAATTGAAATATCATCAGTTTCAGGTGTACAACATAATGATTGGATATTTGTATATATTGTGAAATGATCACCACAATAAATCTGGTTAACATTTGTCACTATACAGAGTTACAAAAAATTTATTTTCTTGTGATATGAACTTCTGAGATCTATTTCCTTAGCACTTGTCATATATGCAATACAGTATTATTAAGTATAGTCATCATGCTGTACCTCATGTCCTCAGGACTTATTTACTTTATAATTGGAAGTTTAGAGCTTTGGACCCCCCTCACTCGTTTTGCCCACCTCCTACCCCTCACCTCTGGCAATCACCAAGATGTTCTCTGTATCTATGAATCTGGTTTTTTTTAGATTCCATGTATAAGTGAGATCATATGGTATTTGTCTTTCTCTGTCTGACTTATTTCACTGAGCACAATGCCCTCAAGGGCCATCCATGTCATTGTGAATGGCATATTTATGATTTTTTATTAGCCTTATACATATTGGGAAGGGATAATCAATAACAGACCAACTTCTAGACTTCAAAAGAAGGATTTGATTAAGATTTTTTGGTGTGGTTTTATATGAGTATTTTGAACAGAGAGCAGCAGATTTATCATCCATAACTTGAGATCACTAAGTTTACTTATCCCAGAGAATGTGGGGTTTCCTTTTCATTTGCAGGAAGATCCTCAAAGATCAAGGCTGAAGCTTAGTTTTAAGCATAAACATTAGTTCCAAAATGGTTGTCCATACGCTATATTGGTATTTACATTGTATGATATTATATAACAGAAGCAGCAAACCCTGCAAGTTCTGGAATACAGACTTGGGGAAAAAAAACAGTAAAGTTCAGTTCAAACTCCTATGTGCCTTGTACTTTTAAGTTTGCCATCACAATATAAATAGAGGGGAAAAGTTCTTTGGCTGGAGTTTAGACTGTTAACTCCTTGAAGAAAGGGACCATGCCTTTTTTTTTTTTTTAATTGAAATATAGTTGATTTACAAAGCTGTGTTAGTTTTTGGTGTACAGCAAAGTGATTCATATATATATATATATATATATATATATATATATATGTATATGTAAATAAATATATATTCTTTTTCATATTCTTTTCCATTATGGTTTATTACAGGATATTGACTACAGTTCCCTGTGCTCTACAGTAGGACCTTGTTTTTTACTTATTTTATATATAGTTGTGTGTATCATGCCTTGTTCATTCCCAGCACAGGGTCTGAGATCTAGTAGTAACTCAATCAGCATTTTATGAATGAATGAATGAATGGATGTGTTAATCAGACACTTGTGAGCCTTTGTCTCCAAAGGCCCTGGCATCTCACACTCTCCAGTATGCTGGAGGAGCTCCCTTACAATATTTCAAGAAGGGACCCAATGATGCTAGGAGTCAGTGAAGCAGTTTTAATAATGCCTGTTTTCCAGCACACACAACAAAACGCCATCGGTAGAACGGCTATTTTGAAAGTACGCATTCATGACATATTTCTGCATATGGTTTTAATTTTAGGACTTTTAGAAGACCCTGCCCCACAATGACTATCCACTTCCCTCAGATGGAGTCCAAAGTTTCTGACTCCAAAATTCTACAAAAGAGCTGGAAGACTAAAGTCATGACCCTGTTACAATGCAAGTATCCCTCGTGGGTAAACACCCAACACCATAAGTGTGTGGTTTTTTTTTTTTTTTAGCCTTGTAACTACTCATCTTTTTTTTTTTTAACACCTTTATTGGAGTATAATTGCTTCACAATGGTGTGTTAGTTGCTGCCATATAACAAAGTGAATCAGCTGTACATATACATATATCCCCATATACCCTCCCTCTTGCATCTCCCTCCCTCCCACCCTCCCCATCCCACCCCTCTAGGTGGTCACAAAGCACTGGGCTGATCTCCCTGTGCTATGTGGCTGCTTCCCACTAGCTAGCTACTTTACATTTGGTAGTGTATATATGTCCATGCCACTCTCTCACTTCGTCCCAGCTTACCCTTCCCCCTCCCCATGTCCTCAAGTCCATTCCCTATGTCTGCGTCTTTATTCCTGTCCTGCCCCTAGGTTCATCAGAACCATTTTTTTAAAATTCCATACGTATGTGTTAGCATATAATATTTGTTTTTCTCTTTCTGACTTAATTCACTCTGTTCACTCTGTATGACAGACTCTAGGTCCATCCACCTCACTACAGATAACTCTATTTCGTTTCTTTTTATGGCTTAGTAATATTCCATTGTGTATATGTGCCACATCTTCTTTATCCATTCATCTGTCAATGGACATTTAAGTTGCTTCCGTGTCCTGGCTACTGTAAACAGTGTTGCAATGAACATTGCCAACACCGTAAGTGTTTTTATGTCCTCCATGTAACTTGCTCACCAGAGCCTGAACTGCAGACAGGATTCAAGGAGAGGAAAGGCAATCATGGTCGAAGACACTGGAAAGAGAGAAGTTGGAGATGTCGGGACAAGCTTCATATTCACAAGGTTGCGGGAACACAGACATGCAAAATGTATCCTGTTTGAATTACTGGAATTAATGCAAATGACTTTCCTTTAGAAACTTTTATCTGAGATTCAGTGGCAATACACATTTAAAAAATAGAATTTAATTTTCTCCCCTTTATTTTGTGTTTCTGCCTGCACTGAACTTCTGGCCTCAATTGTCAGTAAAAATAGAACCCTGGGGAGTTTTCCTTTCTTCTCTACCAACTAATCATCCAGAGGTGTTCAAAACCAGGAAAGTCTAATGTATGCTTTCATTTATCATTTTAATTCTTTCTACTCTACAAGGGAGAAGCATTTTTCTCTCTTAACGTTATTAAGTGTTGCAGAGAACATTTATATTCTTAACTGATGTTCTGAAAGCAGGTCAGTTTTTGTGTTTGTCATTTAGAAACCATGATTCACAAACAAGGTTGGTTACATTAGCTGCCTGGGGGACGTTATCATTGGGGTGGCCCTTGGTTTGATGTAGAAGCAGAAGTGCCGATAACATCTTGAGAGCAAGCAAAATGGTTTAAAACTACGGGAAAGAGATTCTGATATGACCTGGGATTCTTTGACTAACTGCAGGCCACATCCCATTCTATGCCTTCAAAGCCAGTGTGAATGATTAGAAATCATCTGTCCTTTTAGTACATGCCCATTTGTTCTAACCTCCTGCCTAATTTAATGTAAATATTCAAATTGACCCTTATTTTTCCACAGTTTCATGGATTATCCTTGAAATATAATGTCAAAGAATCTGGTGTATGGGGTAGCTTTTTAGCACAGTAATTCTTGCTTTTAATGGATCTTAATTTTATTATGAAAATGTAAGACCACTTTCTGTAGATTTAATCTTGATGAAAAGTTTAAAAACTATTAGAGTCCAGACCACACTGGGTGTAATCATGGGAAAGGAGCAGGTGATTGATGGAAGAAAGGCACCACGATCCACCTCTCATGGACACAGTTTTGAGAAATTTAGAACTGGATGCAAATGTATGGGCCTGCTTCACTTTTTCAGACTGGGTGAATATTAATTAGAAACTCTTCAGAACAAAACAGGAAAAGATATTTTTCTACCTATCGTGTGCTCTCTTCAATTCAGCAAAAGAATTGACTTAAGTATCTTTTTTGACCGCAATGTGGCTGGGAACTGACACGCTCTTAGGTTCAGAGAATCTTGATTTGTCAGGGACCATAGCATCTTTTATTGAGCTTGGTCCAAATGGAGAAACCCAAGTGATGACATCCCTGCTACTTGGCCATACAGCCTCTGCTTGTATAGGGTCAATGATATGGAATTATTTACTTTTGAAGGAAATCTATTTTATTTTTAGATAATTCTTATTGTTGGGACATTCTTTCTGATCAAACACAAAACTGCTTCCCTATGAATTCCAACATTTGTTTCTGCTTTCTGGAACTTCATTGAATAAATTAAATGTCACAAGGAGATCATTCATATGTGTGGCAGGCTGAGTTTTGAAATCAAACATTCTTAGCTTCTTCAGCTGTTCCTCACATGTATTGGTTGTGAGACTTCTCTTTTTTGCCTCTCTTTGGATGTACTCTAGATTGTCAATGTCTTCCTAAGGTAGACACTGGATAGAACTAAACATATGTATCCAAATGTCATCTGAATAACAAACAGTATGATGTTTCTTTCGCCTCCTTTAACCTGAAAACTATACTTCTTATGATGTAGCCTAGAATACCTTGTTCTTTTCAGCACTTGCTAAATGAGCTCATGAGACTCTAAAAACCCAAGTGTTTTGCATCAAGAACTTCTGACACATCCGCACCTCTTTCTTCTGTACCAGTGCAAGCACTTGAAGGGAAAAATAATTATATTAAGGACATCGTTCATATTTTTCTAGGGTGATAAAATCATACTATTATGGAATTAAGTATGACTTTAGAAGTCATCTAGTACGATCCTGAAATTTCACAGGGGAGAAATTTGAAAGTCTGGAGAAAATGACCAAAGAACATGTGACAGTATGTGCTGAGGCAGGGTTAGACCCTCGATCTTTGGATTTGCTGAGAAGAGAAATATTGTCTAATAACTCCTTAACTAAGGCAGAAAGGGAACAGTCTACTGAGAGTTGGTAAAGCAAAATGGTTGAGCCCACAGGCTAATATTAATCATTATTATCTTTAAATGAATTTAAATAAGCTACATCCAACTAGAGATGTGAATGGTAAAAGGCAACTTAATATTTCTTTAACGTAAAAGTGTAGAATTTTTTTTACTGTCTTCTAAATGCTCAGCCCCTGTGGCCACTTTAGGGTCTCCATAGGATTATGCTACGCTGTCATTTTTTTTTCTTTTTACTTCTTTCAAGTGGTGCAAGGACAGAGTAGCAGAGAAAGATGCAGTAGAACCAGGAACAGGAAACCACAGAAGAGAAACTGTTTTTTTATCTTGCTTGCTGGCAGTTATTCTTCTTATAACAGTGAGGCAGAGAGCAGGCACATTTCTGTCAGAGGAGCAGCAAGAGGTGCTTTGATGAGGTTGAGGATAAACTCCCTGAACATTTAGAACTCATTTTCAGGGAAAAGAAAATTTCAGGATTATCGAGAAAAGTATAGAATTGTGCCCCAAGTTAGTTGTTATTAGCGGGAGGCAGAAAAGTATAACACAGTTGATCTCAAGTCTGTCTGCATAACCCAACTGCTTGTGGAAATGAAGATATTCAGATTCTAATTCAGTGGACGTGGAAAGCTTCCAGTGCTTTCAAGAAACACTCCCCGAGGGCTTCCCTGGTGGTGCAGTGGTTGAGAGTCCGCCTGCCGATGCATGGGGACACGGGTTCGTGCCCCGGTCCGGGAAGATCCCACATGCCGCGGAGCAGCTGGGCCTGTGAGCCATGGCCGCTGAGCCTGCGTGTCCGGAGCCTGTGCTTCGCAACGGGAGAGGCCACAACAGTGAGAGGCCCGCGTACCGCAAAAAGAAAACAAACAAACAAACACTCCCCAAGACACTGTGGTATAAAGTCAAGTTTTATAATCATTGGTATATTGTTGAGGGTTTGGGCTATCCAGTTGGCCTGCTCGTTTGCATCTAAGCTGATCTCTTACTCACTACATGTCTTAGCACAAGTTGGTTAACCCCTCTAAGCTCCATTTCCTTGGCTGTAAGATGGAAATAATATTGGGAATGGCATTATTATTATGAACCAACTCCAAAAGCTTGTCGTGAAGATGAAATGAAATCATACTTCTAAATTAATACTTAGTACAGTGCCGAGTACCCAGTAAGCACCCCATGCATATTAACAATTGAGTATTTCTTTAGAAGTTTTTCTAAAATGCTATCTTTATAAATATGATACAACATATATTATATACATAATTATATATGTATGATGCTATTTATATATTATATTATATAATCTACTATCTGCTGGGAGAGGCCAGATTTTATGAGCTGGCAAATAGGAAGTAGTGTATCAGAGCAACAGAAAGGGCTGAAGAATACTCCTTGTTGTTAAAGAAAAGTCTGGAATGCCAGGTAAACTATTGGATTAAGGGAGAAGATTAAGTATTCCAGGGGGTTAATATATATGTTGAACACTTGTTGTGTCTCATTATTTTATTTAATCCTCACACTCAATTTATGAAGTCAGCACTAATTTTATTCCGTTTTCAAACAGGGCAGTCAGGGCTTGGAGTGGTTACACCCTAGTGCGATTAGGATGTTAGCAAGTGATGGAGGCTTTCAAACACACATGGTAACTGCCATTTAGATCATGAAGTTATGACTGAAGACCTCCTGTCACCTAGTGTCCGTGTACCCACATTGCAGGCTTTTTTAATTTGAGGGCTGAAGACATTTCACATTCAAAGTTTTAGAGGAAACAGCATTTTTTAACCTATAGGAGTGAGCTTTATTTCCTCTTGTGTAAAATAGTGATAAAGTTTCACAGGTTTCAAATTTTTTTATGCATTAGAAATCATACATATACAAAGAATTTAGCGCAGTTCCTGGCACATACTAGAGGCTCAATGAATGATGATGTACTTGCTTTGGGTGTACATTTAACTTACCTAAAAGCAACTATGGAGAGAGAGGAGGGAAAGGAATGCTTAGACCAAAAGCAGAGATAGAGGAAGTTAATAATGATTGGTTGGATAAGTGTCTACTCTTAGACATTAAAGTGCAATTTAAGTGACTTTATGGGGGTAATTTTGGCTTAATTTCCTCTTTACACATTGACCAAAAGAATAAAAAGTGAAATTCTCTCCATTGTATTAGTGGTAACAATAATAGCTAGAATATTATAATTACATTACAGTATATAATGACATAATAAATGTGTCTCTATTTTAAAGGTACTGATGAAGACTCAGTAAGATAATATTGAGAAGTAAAATGTCTGGCCAATAACTGATGCTCTGAAGTGTGAGTTTCCTTCTCTGTTGTTGCAGGCACATCCCCTTAAAATTCACCTGTCAGAACCTTCCAATAGGCCACTGAATTATAATTTACCTATCATAGGTTCCCCTCCCACCAATAGAATGTTGAGAACTGTTGTGAAATGATTTGATTATATGCTTTCACAGAGCATTAAAATAGAATTATTTGTTAGTGATTATGAACTTAGTTTGGAAGGCATAAGAGTTTTGTAACTTATATTGAAATATGGGAACATTTAAATTACATCTCTTCATTTACTTCAATTCAAAAATTAGCTGTAATCTTTCATTGTTTTGGTCTACCTTCAATATCTAAATCTGTCTTTCACTCCCTAAGTTTTTGTCATCTAAGTTTGTTACTGTTTTGATTAATCTGATGTTAACAGTAAAATATAAAGGGAAAAGCAATGGCAGGATGATGGCATTACCACAGTTTTGGGGAAAGCAGTGGAGATATCACAGAACTTCCTTTCACTTCTCCCTTCCCCCCAGGATTTAGGCTTTGGAACTTTACAGTGGAAAGGGAGATCATAATTATCCTCTTCATCTCCCCTTTCCTCTCTTTCTTCTTCCATTCCTGGAGTGACATTTGGGTGGTCACATCTGGGAGCTCTACCTTCGGTTGAATGAGAGCTGGTAGGGACAGTGACATGGACCAAGGAGTAAAGACCAAGGGTAAAGAGTTGCCTTAAGTGTCATACTTGAAAGGAAAGCAAACAGGGGCTGGTCAAAGATGGCAGGTGTCTCCACGAAGGTTGCTGTGACCTAACAGCAGAGAGAGTACAGGTAAAGGTCAACAAAGTTACGGGGAGACCATATTAATGGCCACCTTGATTCATTCGAAAATAATTCCCTTAAGCCCTCTCCACAAAGTTGGTGCCCAATAAATGCTTTTGAATTCATGGGGGAACTAACAGTAGGCATTCAATACATGTGTGTTAAAGGTGATAATACAAACTGGCCAATGATTCATTGGGGTGGGGTGGGAGGAGAGCATGTGTTGGCGCAGAATCATTTTTCTCTCTGACCATCTCATGTTTCTTATTGTCCTTTAGCTCCTGTTGTTTTGCTGGGTCCCAAGATTTCTGCTCATGGTTAGGGTGGCTTCCTGTGCTCTAAATCTCCTCTTTGTGGCATGACCCAGGGACTCTGCTGTCCTTTGTCTCCTCCTTCAAGCTGCCTCACCCACTTGGATTTTTGTATACTCCCTCAGCCTCGTGGTGGGAAAGGACACAGTCCCCTCAGCTCACTGTTTCCTTCCTGATGCTGAAGATAGGCACACCAACCATTTGTGTTTGTAGGTTTTTGTTGTCAATTACCATGGAGAATTTACAAAGGATTACAAAAATACAAATTATGAGAATGATACTAAAGTAAAGGAACCCTACAAAATATTTGCTTGCTGGTCTCTTCCTACTCTTGTATAAGCTTCTGTTTTTTGTTTTGTTTTGTTTTTTTTGCAGTACGCGGGCCTCTCACTGTTGTGGCCTCTCCCGTTGTGGAGCAAAGGCTCCGGACGCGCAGGCTCAGCGGCCATGGCTCACGGGCCCAGCTGCTCCGCGGCATGTGGGGTCTTCCTGGACTGGGGTACGAACCCGCGTCCCCTGCATCGGCAGGCGGACTCTCAACCACTGCGCCACCAGGGAAGCCCTAAGCTTCTATCTTGTATTTCCTATCCTCTTAATTTCAAGGAGGTTCAAAGAGATTAATATATGCCCCACCTTTACCTTGCCTAGAGTAGTCTAATTAGACCCCAAGCACCCTTAGACTGGATGACACCTGCTCAGGGTCCAGGATACTTCTTCAGAACCCTAAGCACAAATGATTACTCATTTCTACTTTTTAAAATTCTAAACTGCATGTCTGAATTTTGCATTAGAAAGACACAGTATTTGGTACATCTAAATACACACAGAACTTGCACTCACAATTGGAATAAAACTGCATTTTAACTTTCAATTGTTTGTTCCTTTTAAGATTATAAGTATTCTGCTATACTCCTAAATAATATGGAACATGTAACTCTGAGGGCTACTAAGCAGTCCACCATATGGATTTACTATAAATTTAACTGCTCTTAGGTATTGAAATTCGTTCCAGTTGTCTAAACTCAGAGAATACCCCAGTGAAGTCTTTGTATGCTTTGGTCTTCACTGCTGATTATGAACTCCCATTAAGTACCTAGAAGTAGAATTTCTTAGTCAAATAGTTAAGTAGCATTTTTTAAAAACATGTATAACATTGCCATCCTGAAGAGTTACATTAACTCAAGAGACTTTCTGACACAATCACTTTTGCCTTCTTCAAATCCTGGCTGGCTTTCTTCTGTGGCTTTATCAGGCATCCAGATATGAATTTCACAAACACTAGGGACCAGGATATAAGCAAGTCAGTCCATTGGGTTAAGGCAAAAATACATTGCTGGGAACTTCTATATCCATATTTTAAAGGTTTTATCCTTTTTAGTATTTTTGTTTTTTACTTTGACAAAGTTGCATAATGGTATTAAGAAATCTTGTATACCCATTACCCAGCTTCCCCAAATGTTAACATATTGTATAATCAACCATTAGTACCCTTATCCAAACCAGGAAATTAATATTGATACAATACCCTTAACTTATCTAAAGACCATGTTCAAATGTTTCAAATTGTCCTTTTTGTGTTCAAGGATCCAGTACAAGATCCACATCCATTTCTCCTTATTTGTCTCCAATCTGGGAAAGACTGGAGCTCTGCCTTTATTTATCATGGACTTGACTTATTTTTAATTGCATTGGCCCAGTATTTTGCAGAAGTTCCTTAATTTGAGTTTGTGTGATGTTTCCTCATGCTTAAAATCAGGGTATGCATTTTTAGCAGGAATACCATATAAGTGATATCGTCCATTAGAAGGCAGATGATATTGATACACCACTACCAATTACTAGTGGTCATGTTAAGTTTTGTCATTTATTTAAGATGGAATCTTCCAGGTAACTCTGTAATTGATAAGTATCTTGTATAGAGATACCTTAGAATCTCATCTCTCTAAATTTTCAATTTTTTTGTGTTTTATTGTGTATATACTGTATTAGTAAAATGGTGAATATATATAACTTATAAACAGCTTGTCCATACACATAGTGCTCAAATGCTCAGATTTTTTTTATTGATAGGGCTATCTGACTAACAATGCTTCAGAAATCTCTGTTCTAACTCATGTTTCTTCTTCCTTAGGCTTAACACGTGACATCCCCATTGTTTCTCACAAGAAAATTTCTACTGCTGACTCTGTCCTATTATAATTTTCCCCTTATCTGCATTTTATACTGTCTTGAACCAGTATGTATTTGCAGTAGACTGCTTTATCTGTTCTCTAGTTTTAAAAGCATCCTCATTTATTACCATGCTTCAGTGCCAGGCATACTTATCGAGATTTTAAGGTAGTCAAGGCTTACCTTATACATGCTATATATGTCATAGTCTATATACGTTTTTATTGGGCTGTGTCCTGTGAAGGTAGCATCTGTGTTTGGTTTATTTCTGTACTTCCCATAATACAAACATAATGCCCTGCACATGAAAAGCTCTCAGTTAGGCTTTGTTTATTGACTGAGTGAGAGGATAAACATCTGGTACAATGTTTGCTCAGTTAGGAAACATAATTACTTTGGTTCAATGACTGTGGCAGACACTCTTGGATGGCTAACCAAGTCACCATTCCCAACTTCTTTCTAACCAACTTCTAGTTAGTGTAGGGCACACAACATACTTCCAGCTAATGAAAGAGAAGGGGAAGTCTGATATGCAGCTCTGGGAAAAGCTTCTGTTTTTCTCATATCACCCCTGAAATTGTGCTTTCTTCCAGCTCTTTGCCTCGGGTGTAGAGGTGATGGCTGGGCTGCAGCAACCTTTTTATGACCATGAAGGATAGATAAGAGAAAAGTGGTGCCATTTGGTCCTTACATTTTTAAACTGAAGAAGCAAAACCAAGAACTATTTACTTTTGAGCATCTTACTGTATACGAAAAGAAATCCAGATTGGTGTAAGCCATTGTAGCTGGATTTCCTTCTACCTGTTAAGATAAAATATTCCTGACTTATACTCCAATAGACCAGAGAAGTAAGAATTGCTCTTTGATCTATTCAGAAAAACTTCATTGAGAAGAGGGTGTTTCATGATCATTTTTATAGGGGGAGAAATGACTTGGGGTATTTGAATTAGAGGAAATTCCCATGATGTGGTTCTGCTTTAGATCCTATCTGGAGGTGGGGATAATGTAAGCAATATAAGCGGAGCTCATTTCTGGGTTACACCAACGGAGGGGGTGTGGGATGCCAGAGATGGGGACAGTGACTTACACCAACGTAAGGTTTGGGGAGCTGGCAGCAGGATGGCCCAGTTCATAATGGAATATGGAAACATGGGAATTAGGTAAAGTTAATGCAACGGGCAGGTCGGAAACAGCGGCATCTTAAGGGAGAAAGGGGAAACCGGCAGAAAACACTGGAGATGTTATGGAATTTGGGGCAGTGGAGTATAGTGAGAACTCAGAGCATATGGGGTCAGAAAGTTGGAATTAAAACCTCATTTCTGCTACATACTAGCTGAACAAGCTGGCCAATTCAGTTCCTTTCTGAAACTCAGTCTCCCGTCTATCTGATAATAATAAGAGAGGTTTTATTACCTTTCATGAGGTATGTACCTCAAGAGAGGTATGAAATAATTACTGAAATGGGGAACGCTGGAAACTTGTAAACAAATAACATTTATCGACACCAAACTGTAGTCCAATCTGAGGGCGATTTTATACGGCATGTTCTACATGAATGTGGAAGAGAATTCTGTAAGATGTATTTTCCCTTTGACTGAGGCTCAACCAGTAGAAGGGATGGCCTCTAATACAAGGTGTACCTCAAGTCTCAACATCTTTTGTAGTTTTGTGTGCTTGGGTTTCAGTGGTGTTGAATTAAACCTCTGGCTTTCTGCTCAGTTTCAGAGACAATGGCAGGGAAGTTCAGTTCCCATAATCTCGGCAGTTTAGACCCCCTAACAGTTTTTAAGCCAGTAGTAGTTGATGAATGCTACCTTTTGGTCTTTTCACCTGTTTTAATTGAGGCAACTTCTGTAAAATGCTGTTTTTGGTTCCAGCACACTCACTAGTAAGGATTACTACTCAAAGCCAAACTCATTCAGCCAACAGCACTAAAAATACTCTTGGTTTCTGCCAGTCAATTTTCTTCTATTTTCACAATTAGTTGTTCTGCCTGGAAACTGCCTGCCAACATGCAAATATCGTCCATGGGCTGATGGAAATTTGAGAATGTGCTAAGCTGTGTAAGGTTTAAGAGCAACATTATTCATTCACTATTTGAAATACTTAAACAAATGTAAATCAAAAAAAAAAGATGAAATCTCATTATAAGAATGAATGGCTTCTTTCCACTCTTTCTACAATACAGGCTTGAGACCCATTTACATACCATTTGTAATATTAATATTATTATAGTGAAATAAATCACATCCTTCACTTTTACATTTTTAATTACATTTTACCGCATTTGTTCTTTTGTTTATAGTTAACTAGTAAAATATTTATTACATCTTACATATATGTTGGCGGTTCTGTATTTTAATCAGATTTCACACATAATCTTTTCTCCCTCTTTTTGTATCTTTTTTATGACCCTATGCACCACGGATGTTGTTTTGTGGAAACCTCATTATTTTTTAATGCATGGCTATTTATTAATGTATTGTGTATATAACACACTATGCATTTCTTTGAATTGATGAATACATTTACATCCACTTGAGAATAAAAATTCCCTGAAGGGCCAGTCTCACATTTCTCTCGCTGTGCTAGAAGCCTATACTGATTATTTTTTCTTGTTTCGTTGAGGAATGAAAAGGGAAAAGGAGAGAAGAAAAAGACAGAGCAAAAAGAGAGACCCAATGAGTAGTATTTTTAAATTTCATTTTATGAGAGAACTTTCTCCTGAGGTCAAAAATTAATGCCTCACTGCAAAATGGAATTTTCAGAGCATGCAAATTAATTTACCCTTTGCAAAATCTTATATTTGATATGCATTTCATGTTGAGCACTTGACCTGCTGTTTCTCCAGTTCGTTTCCGTTGTACTTGCTGAATCATCTCTTCCATCGCTCCACCATGTTGCACTTAGAGGATTAGATATTAATTGAATGAGGAGTGAAGACCACAGTTAACTACAATAGCAAGTACCACTGAATGTAATCTTACAGCTATAAAAAAACAAAAGACTCTCTCATTGAAAACCCTGCTGCTAACATGAGCCCAACTCCACACAAGTCAGACAGTCTTTGTGAAGCACAGGGTAAGCAGGACGAAAACAATCTCCCTCCCAGGTGAATTCATCCACTATTTGCATTATCTGAGAATTTTTCTGTGGGTTGTTGGGCGTGGGCCCTGGCCATGCGTCTTGCTAGGCATCCTGCTAGGCATCCTCCCCATGACTTTTGCCATCTTTTAAGAACACTAGTCTGGGCTCTTTCTGGGCTAGCACAGAACAGTGTTTAGCTTAACTGACTGGGAAGACCAGTGACCTTAGCAGATGGAGTCTTTGTTCAGTGAACAAGATTCAGGTTTAGGTGGAAGGCTGTGGAAGGGAGAGGAACACGACTGAGGTTTTTTCTCTTCCATTCTCTAGAGGGAGTCGTTTTGGGTGCTGCAGAGAAACTGAGAGGAAAACGTCCTCCTGTTATTTTTCTCTCTCCTCCTCCTTTATACAGTTTTCCCTGACATCCTCAATCGACCGCACATTCACAGCACTCTTGGACATATTTCTATGACAACTCCCTATGTTTTAAATGATTCTCTGTTTCCAAGGAATATGTATAATTTTCGTATGGTATGAGGAGGGTGCTGGGCAGGAAATTTATTGTGACCTCCAGTTTCAATAAGCAAATGTGTCAATTGTGACTGTGTATTCAGGGAATAGGAATATAAAATGCTTTCTAAGACAGAATGTACTAGAGGAAGCATTACCATCTAGTCACAGAGAGACACAGCATGCACTGGTGTTTTCTAACCCAACTGATCTTTTTTTCTTTTTTTTTTAAACATCTTTATTGGAGTATAACTGCTTTACAATGGCGTGTTAGTTGCTGCTTTATAACAAAGTGAATCAGTTATACATATACATATGTTCCCATATCTCTTCCCTCTTGCGTCTCCCTCCCTCCCACCCTCCCTATCCCACCCCTCTAGGTGGTCACAAAGCCCCGAGCTGATCTCCCTGTGCTTTGCGGCTGCTTCCCACTAGCCATCTATTTTACATGTGGTAGTGTATATATGTCCATGCCACTCTCTCACTTCGTCCCAGCTTACCCTTCCCCCTCTCCGTGTCCTCAAGTCCATTTTCTATGTCTGCATCTTTATTCCTGTCCCGCCCCTAGGTTCTGCAGAACCTTTTTTTTTTAAGATTCCATATATATGTGTTAGCATACGGTATTTGTTTTTCTCTTTCTGACTTACTTCACTCTGTATGACAGACTCTAAGTCCGCCCACCTCACTACAAATAACTCAATTTTGTTTCTTTTTTATGGCGGAGTGGTATTCCATTGTATATATGTATCACATCTTCTTTATCCATTCATCTGTCGATGGACACTTAGGTTGCTTCCATGTCCTGGCTATTGTAAATAGAGCTGCAATGAACATTGTGGCACATGACTCTTTTTGAATTATGGTTTTCTCAGGGTATATGCCCAGTATTGATACAGCCACTATGGAGAACAGGATGGAGCTTCCTCAAAAAACTAAAAATAGAACTACCAATTGATCTTTCATGCCTGTGCTTCCATGGGGGCTGCATGCAGGACCCCTTTGGCAATTAGGAATATTCTGGATACTTTCTTACTACCTGTGGGTGATATTCCCAGGCATTCAGGTTTCAGAGGCTTCCCAGGCATTGTGCTCACATGTCTCTGGCTTAGGGGTGCTCAGAGATCTAAATGGGTAAGACGCTTGTCACCTCTATGTTCTCCTAGGACCCAAGCAATGGGAGATAGGTTTTTTTTGGTTTTTTTTTAATGAGTGACTAAGAAATGTGTTTAAGGATGAATACCGAGAGTTTTCTCAAAAAATCTAGCAAACAAGACTGTAGATCAAATGATATTGTTCATTTGCTGTTCAGAGTCACTTAAATTCTTAGAACCTCAGGGTCCTCATGCTAAACTGGGACTAGTAATAATAAAGGCTCCACCAATGTTAGCTCTCAGTATCACTTCTGAGACTTCATCTAATGACTAAACATTTTCTGCTCTTATTTCTTTGTTTTTTTCTCCATTTGTCCTCTCCCTTGCCATATCAATATGTTCTAGTCTCCCACAAAAATAATGTCTTGACAGCTCTGCCATCTCCCCCTTTTTTTCCATGAAATCTCTCAAAGGTTTTGAAGATGAGCCTAAGCTATTGTTCTCACCTGCCTGTCACCTCTGGTCACCTCATGAGCCTAGAACTCCTAGTACTAGTTCCCAGAGCAAAATAGGTCATCAATAAATGTTAATTTCCTCCCTGTATTTTTTTCTCTTCTCTTCTGTTCTCCAGAAATAGATATTTTAAAAACAATTTTTTAGAACGATTATAGATTCACAGTAAAATGGAGAGGAAAAGTACAGAGGTTTCCCATATACGCCCTGCGTCCATACATGTAGCCTCCCCTTGACCAACTTCCCTCACCAGAGTGGTACTTTTGTTACAGCTGATGAACCTACATTGACACATCATAATCAGCCAGAGATAATAGTTTACCTTCGGGTCCACTCTTGGTGTACATTCTATGGGTTTGAACAACCACATAATGACATGTATCCATGCTCTTCATTATGGTGTGTGGGCTTTTCATTGCAGTGGCTTCTCTTGTTGCCGAGCATGAGCTCTAGGTACACGGACTTCAGTAGTTGTGACATGTGGGCTCAGTAGTTGTGGTGCACGGGCTTAGTTGCTCCGCACCATGTGGGATCCTCCTGGACCGGGGCACGAACCCGTGTCCCCTGCATTGGCAGGCAGACTCTCAACCACTGCGCCACCAGGGAAGCCCGAGAGTATTCTTAATAGAGACATTTGGACTACTTCTCAGTGCCTCTGAACATGTGGAACAGATAACAGTTCAGTCAAGTGTGTTATTTGACTTCGTGTAAATTCATACTATATTCAATTCATTAAATGGATTTTTGTGTTTAGAAATTACCTAGAACCTGACTAGTACTCATATAACAACTACATAACTACATAACTGAAGAGAAAAACATATTTTTATTGGCAAAGAGAGTAATTGCGTGGGTCTCATATAAGGAATCAAATTTTATAGTGAAATGTGACAACACAAGCAACTTGTTTAAAGGCTCCTGCACCGTTCAGACCTAAGACCTATCCTGTTGTTCTTTGTCCTCAGGTGAACCATCAGCAATGGTTTACAGATGGATTTTATACAAATTTTATCAGCAGAAGTCTTTGCTGTTATGCAGATGACTGTTTCAGGGGGAATGTCTTATTTGGTGATATTGCATTTCCCCCCCACTTTTCAAAATATGTGAAAGCAGAGCTCTATTTATGTAAAACAATCACAAACAGACTAAAAGTAAATAATTTAATCAAAAAAATTTTTTTGTTTTTATAACAAATAGGGGGATTGATCCATCTCTTCTCTGAGGGATACGTCAAAACATGAATGCAAAATAAATCATTTGTTGCATTTTTAGATGTTCACAATTGATGGTTCTGCTTGACCACATCAATTTTACTGATTATTCTTGGATTCATGGAGAGCCTGAATGCTGGAATTATTGGAGGCACACTTTGTTCTTCTCCCTCTTCCTATTTAGGTGTGTCTTAGCAGGGTCTTGCTTGTACCAATGGGAAGAAGTTCCAGAATCTCTGATTCCCTTCCATTCTCCTTACCACCTCATCCATTTGTCAAAATGCGAGGATGCAGAACATCAAGCTTGAAAACTGTGTCATTGGTAATCAAGGAATATTGACGGTAATTGAAGATAAATGAAATTCACTTTATCCCTCGTTATCTGAATTTTCAGATGCGATGAATTAACTGTATATAGATGTAATATTTTAAAATATGCTTTGAATGATATATGCAAATGGTAATGAAATTAAGACATTTGATTTCATGACAAAAATTGAAAATTCAAAGTATGTCCCAACAGAAGTTATATAGTCAATTATTTTCACTCTCTCACTCTCCATGCTGTTTGAATTAGTTTTTCTCCATAGCTGTCTGGCAAATGAATGAATGTATCAGACCTCGTTGGGAAGAGACAACACTGTTACTGTACTCACATCCTGCATTGGCAAATTCCATGAACAGAGCAAAACATCATTTCTCTCACTTGTATATGATACACTTTACAGAATGAAAAATCACAGATGGCTAAGCAGGCATAGCTTTCCCCTCTGTATTCAGTGGGTGTTTCATTTGAAATACAAAATCAAGATATTGTGTTTTGAAATTTTGAAACTTTTGGTTTAGTGATGTATAAGTGTATGGGAGAATTTGCTGTGATGTCAAATTGTTCCTTCCGGTGACCATAGAGATAACAGATGTATACAGTGTAGTTGGACTATAAATTCTTAGCACTTATTAACCTGGTGCTATTACTTTTGTTCTGTACTTGTTTAAATATCCTTAATATAAATTATATATTTTAAATGTTATATATTTATTACACTTAATATTTATTATATGTATTATTAAGTTCTTTATAGTAAAATAATGTATTTTGAAATTTATATATAATAATATATATATAACATGTAATTACAATGTAAAAGATATAGTTTAATAATATGCTGTATATTACTTAAAATATATTATATATTATTAATGAATATAAGTTTGTTATATAAAGTTTAAAATATACAATAATATAAAATATAATATATTTATAATTATATTTGTTTATAAATAATATATTTATAAATAAATATAATTATAAATATAAATATATTTATATATCTATAAAGTATAAATTTATATTTATACATATTTATAAATATATTATATTTATACATCCAACCATTGATTTCACACTAAGGATGGTTCTCTAAGTGTGTAATAAGAGAAGCAGGATAAAAGTATTTTGAATTTTCTTTTATTGAGAATAATTTTATTTTATGGAAGGGTGTTAGAGTTTATAACAACACCAACTATTAAGATGGGTTTCCATTTTTTCATAGAGTTTACTTAACATTGCATTTTCCAGTAGTTATTAAAATTAGATAATTAGCTTTGAACATAGTGTTAAAAACATCAGTTAAGGAATGAATTTATTAATATATTGTATTTAAGTGGCAATACCTAGTGATTATGTAGATGCTATCCTGGTTATGTCACTTATTCAGCCCTGGATACCTCCTAAGGGCCAAGTAATTGTGGGAAGTGGGTGGGATTGGGGGACAATGAAGACTTAACCCTTCAGGGACTCACTGATAAATGTACAAGGTGCAGTGGTAGCATATTGAAGTTGCCTGTCATTCCCATTCTGAAGTGGCATCAGTAAAATAGACAGTTCACTGACCCAGACTGGCCATCTCTCGACCTATTGTGCTATTAGCAAACCTTACCAAAGCATAATATGAAACTAATTTTTAAAATATTCCTAAATATATGTTCAGAATCTTATGAGATATCTACAAGACTTCAGTTTATAACTAAATGTAGGTAAGAAAGGAAGTGTGGAATATTGCAGAAATGCTGCTCTTAAAAGCCTAATTACAAACTTAAAAAGATTTTCGAGATTAAAATATGTTTAAACAAAATATAAATATTAGATAATATAAAATGAATCACTTATAAGACATAGAACTCAGAAAATGATCCTCTAATTACCTTCTATAATCAAGCATCATTTCCTCTAAGAAACTGCAAGCTCTCGTAATCCTCCTTTAATTTTCAATTTCATCCCCATAGCCCCACTTCTTCTCCTGCCTTATGTACGCTTGCAACAATTACTCCTCTGATCGAGAGAGAAGAAGAAACTTCCTACCATTATGGGGGGATAGAAACTGATGAAACAATGAGGGGACGCATCTGACCTGTGTGAAGGTAGATGCAACGCCCTCACTTACCTGATTCTGACCATGTCCAAGCCCAGTTCCTGGTAGGTGGTAGCTGCTAGAAAACCTCGAATTCTCTGGAACAAACCAGGAGGCGGCAGCTGCCAGGGAGCTCAGTCCAGCCAAGGGCTCCTCTTTGTCTCCCACCTACTTCATAGGCCTTAGGGATTTCTTCAGACCCAAAGAAAGACATTAATTTTGCTCTCATGCAAAATTAGAATCTAATCAAGTTAAATTACAAAAGAATTATGATTGTACTTAATACTTGAAGAAACTTTCTCCCAGAACCTTTGTAAGATATTAACGTATGAATAGAAGAATTTTGGATTTTTTATCTTTCTTTTTTATTTTTATTTTTTTTATTGAGTATAGTTGATTTACAAGTGTACAGCAAAGTGATTCAGTTATACATATATATATACACATATATATATGTATATAATCTTTTTCAGATTCTTTTCCATTATATGTTATTACATGATATTGAATATAGTTCCCTGTGCTCTACAGTAGATCCTTGTTGTTTATCTATTTTATATATAGTAGTGTGTATTTGTTAATCCCAAATTCCCAATTTACCCCTTCCTGCCCCTTTCCCCTTTGGTAACCATAAGTTTGTTTCCTATGTATTCTGTGAATCTATTACTATTTTGTAAATAAGTTCATTTGTATCATTTTTCTAGATTCCACATCTAAGTGATATCATATGATGTTTGCCTTTCTCTTTCTGATTTACTTCACTTTGTATGATAATCTCTAAATCCATCCATGTTGCTGCAAATGGTATTATTTCTTTCTTTCTTATGGCTGAGTAATATTCCGTTGTGTATATATACACATCTTCTTTATCCATTCATCTGTCAATGGACATTTAGGTTGCTCAAATCATCAAATCTCAAAGGCAGTTTTTAAAGTATTTTCTCATTAATATTAACATGAATTTTGAGAAAACCATGCAACTAATTCACGTCCTCTTTGGCAATATGGATGATCTTTAATAAGAACTTGTTGACTAGATCCCCATAAAAATACAAGATCAACAGATGTTACTATTGTAAGATGTGCCCAGAGGTACCAGTATGACTTTGAAATAAAGTTTTAAAATATTTCTGATAAGCACATGACTGACCTGGATTGCTTTAATTTTTAAATAATAATGGATTTAGACAGACATATTACTAAATTTAAAGTTATATTTCTATAAAACTATAGTTTAGAGTGACATATCCAATATATCAAGATAACTACATATCCTCTGACTTATATGGTGGTTCCAGATATTTGTAAATCTCATAAGATGAAAATAACATGTTGCATTCCACATTTCATTTCTTTAAGAAAGATCAGAGTAAACATTTGAAAGATATTGTCAGAAACATTTTTCTGTGTACTTGGCAACTATCTGAAGGTCAGGAAGGGAAGGAAGAGTCAAAGGTGAATGGAGATCAGTTGTCTGGAAGAATGAGGTGCCAATAGTAGAGATCACCACGTCAGGAGGGAGGGTAAGTGCCTTGAGTAAAATATGAGTCTAATAGAGGAATCCCCCCTACTGCCAGAGCAGGAGGTCTTTAGCAATGTGTAATGTGATTTCTTTCATATTATGGGCCAATGACTGCTTTATGCCTCCCATTCTTTTTTTTTTTTTTTTTTTTTTTGCGGTACGCGGGTCTCTCACTGCTGTGGCCTCTCCCGTTGCGGAGCACAGGCTCCAGACGCGCAGGCTCAGTGGCCATGGCTCACGGGCCCAGCTGCTCTGCGGCATGTGGGATCCTCCCGGACCGGGGCACAAACCCGTGTCCCCCGCATCGGCAGGCGGACTCTCAACCACTGTGCCACCAGGGAAGCCCAGAGTTAAATTTTGTACCTGTACTTGGAGGTTCAAATCAGATATCTCGGTGGAAGAGTCTAGAATTCAGTTGGGAATGAAATGAAATAAAGTTGAAGTAGAAATAGAGATTTATGATTTCCTTACGTAGAATGGAAACGGAAGAGTTTGGAGGGTGAAAAAAGGGTTGAGGCTAGAATTTGGTAGAATCTGAAACATTCGCTCCCTCTATTTTCTAATTTATTATTTAAATTGGGTCGTAGTATCAATATATAATTCAGTTAGAAAATAATTACCTCAGATGGACATATAAAATATATGTCCATCCAAGGTAATTATACATATAAAATACACATAAAATATACATATATAATTTTATGCATAAAATATAATATTAATTTTATAATATACATATAATATAATTTATATATAAATTATATTATAATTATACTATATAATTATATATATAATTTTATACTTATAAAATATATGATTTTAAAATATAAAATCTTAAAAAGCAACAATTGTCTACATCAAGAATATTATGTGGCATGGGGTAATGCATAAAATAATCCGTCAGTTACCAATAACGTAGATATTAAAAGAAATAGGCATTATAAGTAATTACTTGCTTTGGAAATGTTTCCTACATTTTGACTCTCAAATGTGTGTACCCCAGCCAATTTATCTCTTCTTTCCAGAGTGTGCTTTTAATTAATGTTTACAGTATGTAGACCACTAGAGATTTAGTTTGAAATGGAAGATTAAATTCTGAAATTTGTTTCAGTAAACAGATGAAGGTTTAATAATTTTGTTGACTTTTAATGCTGATTTAATGGGAAGATTTTTGAGGATCAGATGTTAAGACAAACAAACAGAAAAAAAAAAACGAGCCTGAGATGTATGTTTCTAGGCAAATAAATGAAATATTTACATCTATTTTGTAAGCTTCTTCATAATGACTTGTTTTCCAGTTCTGAACCATATTTTGTTTATAGAAAAAATTTCAATATTATAACATATAAAAAAATTGAGCCTCTGTGATATCAGAGTGAGTCCTAAAGTTCATGAGTGGAGCAAAGTAAGAGACTGCAATTGCTCTGATTGTTCTAGATTCATAAGGCAAAGGCGATTTTGGCCAGTTCTGGGAAATATACTCTTGCTCTTTCTCATTGGATTTGAATCTGAGGAAATGAAGTGTAAATGTGCTGTGTGAACTTGTGCCTTTGAAGGGAGAGCTCGCTGAAAATGAAGCCATCATGGATGGGAATTTGGATTTGAACCTTGGGCCATGTTGCCCTGAAGCTGACCATGTCTTTGATTTTTTTCAGTTATGGTGCCTAGTTTTTTTTTTTTTTTTTTTTTTTAAAGCCTAAAATCAATTTGGGGAGGATTTTCTGTCCCTGTAAGCATCCTAAATGATAGAATAGTTCTCATTGTTGATGACTTTGTTTTTCTCCTAAGAAATTCCTGAACACAAAACCAAGGAGAAAACTCACATCTTAAAGTATAGTTCCTGGTTCAAGCAATGACCATATCTTACCCAGTTTTCAGGAAGTCCTCTGAGTCAATCTGGTTCCTTCACCGCCTCAAGCAAGGTGAGGTGCTTTCTATACTCAAACAAAGTTTTATGTCCCTGCGGCTTCACTTTAACTTTTTACTTGGGGGCTGCATGGCCATAACTGAAACACTGTCACCTGGTATATTCTGAGCACAAGACTGGGAGATGCTGCAAGGTCCAGTGACTGGGCATTTTTGTGACGGATGTTGGGACATCTCCTGACCACAAGTATGCATGGCTGAACCACGAGGATTTCTCAGAAATGATACACACTGAGTTCCCTCTGTCTTTTTATCTCTTTTCCCCCTTTTTTCAAGGAGGAAGAGTTAAACGTAGACTCTGTGTAAAACCCTACATTCTTTGCGTTCATTTTAAGGCAGAAGCAGGTGTACCTCTGTTCAGCCCAGTGTCCTACAAGCCCTTCATAAGTGTGACCCCAACCTCCGAGACTCAGTTATAATTTCTGTCCAAGGAGACATGATAATAACTCTTCATTGTACTTTACCTGATATTCACATGCCTAAAATCAATCACATGTATTTGTGCCCTTGTCTTACAGATGGGGCTACTGAAACTCAGAGAACTTGGGACTAGCAGACAGGTCTTTGAATAGCAGGTCCAGGCTCCTGCCACCATTCACGAGCGTGGCTTCGAGCACTAAGGTACCCAGTACATGCTAGTACAGCCTTCTCTCTCCACATTCAAGGACCCGGCTGCCCTCTCCAAAAGGGAGCGTCAGAGAGAATGATCACACGCCCTGCCCACGCTGTCCCCTACACTTCCTCTCATCCTTTGACTCTGTCCCTCTCACAACATCCTCAGAGCAAGAGCAAGAAGGTGCAGATACGCTTGCTTGGGTACACACACACACACACACACACACACACACACACGGCCTCTCATAACACCACTCTCTTTGGACTAGCTCTGTTTGCATTTTATCCTTTTTTTAAATTAAAGTACAGTTGATTTACAATATTCTGTTAGTTTCAGGTGTACAGCAAAGTGATTCAGTTATATGTATATATATTTTTTTCTTTTTTTTCAGATTCTTTTCCGTTATAGGCTACTACAAGATATTGAATATAGTGGAACTTGCCGAGAACCTTATTTTCAACCAGTGCAATGATTACTATAAATTTTTGTCCATGAAAAAGCACAAATCCTGATGGAAAACTCTTTGTTTCTTCCTTTTGATGTGAAGAAAACAGAAGACATTAGTTGGTTGCTTAAACGTATTAGAGTTTGTTATTATTTAATAAAATATGTCTCTGTTTACTGGGTTTTTTGCAAAAATGAGTTGTGCCATACCAAATTCTTTGCAGTAATTCCAAGCTGCCAAAGGATATTTTTAGTGTGATTTTTAAGCTCTGTGAAATCAACTCCTTTTTGGACTTTAATTAGAACAATACAACGTCAGATCTTTCCCTAAAGCTAGCTGCTGATTCACCTCCTGTAGTTGCTTCTTAACCCCATGGCTGGTCAGGGGAGAGTGAGAGGAAGGCTTTAGAAACCTTCTACTTGCTCTTTGCCAAAGTGTCATCTTCCTCCCAGGACCGAATCAGAAATCAATCTTGATCCCTTGCTGGTGGGAAATCTATAAGAGCACTCTCTCTCCATCCTTCTGTTTGTTTTTAGAACAACTCCAAAAAACGACAGCATTTTTCCAGGAGATGCATCGCTTAGCACAGGGAAATGCCAAGCAGCACTGTCAGTTCTTATCTCAGAATCCCTACAATTCTTGTTTTAGGAGATTATAAGGATTTTAAATTTTTTATTTGTTTTTTAAAAATAAAGACTACATCCCCTGCAAAATAGCGAGTGTATTAGAAGAGATGCTTCTTTGGTTGTTTTGCATGAAGACATTGCATTTCTAGAGGGAGAAGTCAGATGTTGGTTGAAGTACTTCAGGGAAGTCTTTACATCAGGACTGTGCACTTCCTATAATGCGAACTGTACCATATGATCAGACTATGTGATCAGACTGCTTGATCTTTTTTTTTTTAGATTATAGCAGAACAGTACTTATAGTAACAATTTAATTGAAGTTGCAAGCACTTAAGGATAATGAGGGGCGATGATTCCATGTCTCTTAGTGGTATGCTATTGTTACACGTTTCTGCCAGAGTGGACAGGCTAAAACGGAAAGTTGTCTGTTATTTATTCATAGGTATTTTTCTACAATAAGTTTGCCTCGCCAAGCTTGGTTTAGAGAAAATATCAATATTTTCTCCCTAAGAACATATCACCTAGAGGCTGTGACAAACACACACTGGATTGCTTTGAAGAATTCTTTCAAAATCTCCACGTTAAAAACTTAGAAAAGAAAAAAAGGTACAATAATTTTACCCTTGGTTGTCATTCAGCAGCATCAAGCTCGAATGGATGTTCTACTTTTGAGGATTAGAGAAGAAAAAAAATTGATCCGTGTTTTTCTTCCCTCCTCCTTTTTGAAAGAAATTATGATGAGCTGAATCTACATCCTTTTCTTCAACCATTATCTAATAATTCACGAATTTATATATTCTTTCCAGATTTTTTCAACCTCCAATCCTGAATCCAACTGGGGATGTCCTACAAGTATGTCAAACACAGTTTTCTCCCCAGACATGCTCCTCCCCTGTGGACCTTTAGCAATTGGTAGGTACCATCATCTACCCAGTTGGCCAAACCATGCTTCTGTGAGTTACCATTGACCTCTGAATTTTTCTTACCTGCCTTTTCTGACCACTAGATGCCATCTTTTTGGAAAAGACCCCTGGTCTGGGCTGTTCTGTCATTCATTAAAGCAACAGTTTTCATCTAGTTTTGGACTCAATACTGATGAGTTCTGAAAAGTTTAACCCATATTTACCAGCCTAACTGTGGCCAACTAAGTGAAGACCTGAGACGTGAGAGAACAAGAATGGAAGTAAACCACTTTCTCAGACAGGTTCACCTGTGTGCAGGTGTCCAGTGCTGATAATCCAGCCAGTATTTTAACTCCTGAGATGTGCCCGAGGTGTTAGGAGAAAGTCACACCTGACATCCACACATTGCCATCATCCTGAGTCCTCTTCTCTGGGAGAGAGAAGCTGGAAGCCTAAAGGCTCATTGCTGCAAAGGATTTCAGAGGGAGAAGGAGTGGCATTCCATGAAATAGGAAATGTGGGGTTTTTGTGCATTTGGAAAAGAGTGAATACGAACCTTTCATCCATCCCCAATTTCATATGCTGCTGCTAATTTATTATGGCAATGATTCATGGACAAAATAATCCAAAAAGACAGCAGATCAATTTCCAGTTTGTTAACAAAGAATATATATTAAAAGTGTGATTGAAGTGTGATTTGTAAGAAATCAGTATCTGAAAATACTTTGAAATCTAATTCCTGGGACTTCTAAGCTTCTAGAATTAATATATTAAGAATTCATCAATTTCTCTGACTTTAAGAAATTGTTGAATAGCCTCAAAATTAATAAATTTATATATTTCTTTTGAAGTAACCTGGTTGCTTTTCCTTGGGATTCAGTAAGTCATTATTATTCTTAGGAGTAACTTCAATTTACAGCAATTTTCTTTTTTATTATCTCTTAAAATACACAATGCATAATAATGCCACATTTTAAACACTTGATCAATACACAAGCTCATAAATGGTCCTTTCTCTCCTCCACCTCCTATTCTGCCGTCTACCTATCACCAGCAAGGAGAAGCTACAATGGGTAACAGTGAGGGTTCCCCCAGGTCCTCTGTCCATTACTGCATTGCATTTAATAAAACATAACTAGATCTACTGTTTGCCTTAGTCTTATTAGCCTTTTCTCTTCAAAGCATGAGCCTCTGACTCTCTTTTGACTATTACAGTGTTCTGCATATGGAAGGACCCACTGCTGTGTACCTTAGGGGGGAAATAGATGGTGTCCATGTCAAGGCTACCTCCTAAAATATCTCTCCACACTTTCTGCTCTGCCTGCCGGCATAGGTCAGGGCACTATCTACTCTTTCCTGAATCCTTCTGACAACCTCTTACTAATCTATCTCTCTTTCTCCAGCTTTCGTTTCTCTCTAATTCATTATCACCTGCAACTGATGTGATTCTTTTAAAATGCAAATTCCATTTTATTCACTCTGGTTTATACTCTTTCATTTGTATAGGATGAAACCCCTCTCCTTAGCATAAGCAAGACCTCTTATGAATGAATCTCTCTTGTGTCTACTTTCCCCACCTCCCCTCTGTCTCTGCACCTCTGTGCATCCTGGATGTCACACAAGCCATCTGTCATTCTCTGAATGTACCCTGACCTGTCTTGTCTCCATGTCATTGACCTTGCTACTTCATAAGTATAGAGTGACTTGTTCCATTTGGCTTTTCTTGTGAACACCTTTGGACTCAATTCAAATATCATCTCAATTTGCATGGTTTTCTTTCACAGAGTTAGAGACCTTTTCTGTGAGCCCTTATACATACCTCTGCTCTATGTATTTCAATGACTATCTCCTACAGGGACCATGTTTTATTAATTTTCGTGTCCCCAGCATCAATCAGAATGCCTGAAAAATAGTAGAGATAATCAAAATAAATATTTATGTAATGAATAAGTGAATGAATGAATCGGCAAGGGTGAAGGTGAGGCAACTTGACTACCAGGAAATGGAAATTAAAGGTAGGAGAGAGAAATATACAAGGCATATGCAATTTATCAAGCAATTTTTTAAAATCAATTGACCAAAAGTCATAGTATTTGCGAAAGACAACAAAATCCAGCATTTCACACTCAAAACCATCAACCTGGCCCCAACCCACTCCATCTTCCCACCACAGTATCACCTCTACCCCTGATCACACTTCTCTGTCTGACCTCTATCTTTTTTTCTGGACCTCACTCTTAGTTTACCCCTATCAATAAGCCTCTACTCTTCTCCTCGCCTCCTCGCTACTTCTTACAGTCTCATGACTCTTGACACTCTGATCAATCTGACACCTCTGTCACAGTGCTGATCCAGATCCAAGGGGCAAGACGTAGCATCTGTGGCTATTTTACTTCCATTGAGATCAGAGGGAATTGAGACTCAGTTTAGATTTTGGATGCTATTGCATTTCTTTATGCACAAGCAGATTTGTTCCTTTATATATACAATAATGATTGTGCTGCTTTTAATTAGCAAAGTTAGATTTTTAGATACTATTTTTTCCAGGGACTTGCCTAAAATTTTGCTAATTGATTCCAGATGAAGAGTAAGACTGGAAATGTCTCCATGGCTTGAATTGTAAGGTTTCATGTAACTGTGGATAAATAAAATGAAATTTAATACGAGTCATTCAGCTATGCCTTTCAGTTAAGACATTTTATGCAAATGATAAAGCCCAGAAAATAGTTTCTAATTGATAAACTTTAAAACAAATGATGCACAATTTAGAGCAATATTTTAATTTTATTTTTTATTTTTGGCTGTGTTGGGTCTTTGCTGCTGCCTGTAGGCTTTCTCTAGCTGCGGCAAGTGGGGGCTACTCTTCGTTGCAGTGTGCGGGCTTCTCATTGCGGTGGCTTCTCTTGTTGTGGAGCATGGGCTCTAGGTGTGTGGGCTTCAGTAGTTGTGGCACAAAGGCTCAGTAGTTGTGGCTCTTGGGCTCTAGAGTGCAGGCTCAGTAGTTGTGGCACACGGGCTTAGTTGCTCCGCAGCATGTGGGATCTTCCCTGACCAGGGATTGAACCTGTGTCCCCTGCATTGGCAGGTGGATTCTTAACCACTGTGCCACCAGGGAAGTCCCCTAGAGCAATATTTTAAAAGCATAAATATCTAGGTATCATCTGAATCTTTATCATGAATATCAATACTTAAATGATGCTGTTTATTCTAATCATATTTAACCCTATTTTTATGTTTAAGACTAAATGAAGAAATTCATCCTGCAACCTACATTAATGATAATAAAACTTGTTACCATTTGTTGAATGTTTATTACACATGTGTCTGGCATTTCATTTACATCCTTTAATTTAAATCTCACAACAAGCTTTGAGGTAGGCATTACTTTCTCTGCTTTGCTAATGAGAACATGGACTCTCAGAAGTGGAGGTGTCATTCCCAGCAGAAACAACTCTTGATTGCAGGGACAGACCCTTGAATCCAGCTCTAACTCAGAAGTCTGTGCAATAGCCACCAGTTGCTCCTGCCCACTCCCCGCAGGCATCCATTACCCCCACGCCTAGGGTTGGAAGCATTTCAAGGCAAATGAATGTAATTCTGTTGCAGTGGGACTTCGTTACATTTCAGCATCCAACTCCTTTATGGGTCATCTCTCACTAGATGGGTAGGCTTAACGAGATTAAGGCTGTTTTGTCTTTTGAATGTTCCATTTCTGGACTCCTCATTCTGCTTCCCTTGTGACCAGCAGAGAGGAAGTGAGATATTATCTGAAGCTCATCTTAGGTCGTTGATCCTAGGCTTTTTTGGGCAGAAGAATTAGTGAAGGAGCCAGTTAAAATGCAGATTCCAGGACTTTGTTCCTCAGGATGAGTTTTAGTAAATCTGGGAGTCAGCCTGGCTGTCTAAATTAGTAAAAAGAGCCCCTGCTTCTTCCATCCCCCCTTCTTTTTCTTTAATGCAATGTAACTAACATTTAACGTTATATTAGTTTCTGCTGTGCAATGTAATGATTTGATATTTGTATATATTGTGAAAGGATCATAAAAATAAGTCTAGTTAATATCCAACACAATTACAATTTTTTTTCTTGTGATGAGAATTTTTAAGGTCTATTCTCTTAGCAACTTTTAAATATGCACAATGGCACTATTAACTATAGTCACCATGCTGTACATCCCCCTGTTCCATGTGACCTACTTATTTTATAACTTGAAGTTTGTACCTTTTGACTCCCTTCACCAATTTTGCCCACCCTCTACCCCTTGTCTTCTGGAAACCGCCAATCTGTTCTCTGTACCTATGAGCTTGGTCTTGTTTTTTTCAAAAATCATCTTTATTGCTATATACTAAGTGTCTCAGAGACAGGGTTTCACCAGAGAAATGGAATCAGTAGGATAGAGATTTATCCTAAGGAATTGGCTTTTGTGATTGTAGGGGCTGGCTAGTTAAGTCTGAAACTCTCAGGCAAGCTGTTAGAAAGGGTATATGAGCTTGGTTTTTATTTGTTTGTTTTAGATTCCACATATAAACAAGATCCAATGGTATTTGTCTTTCTCTGTCTGACTTACTCCACTTAGCATAATGTCCTTAAGGTCCACCCATGTTCTTGCAAATGGCAGGGTTTCCTTCTTTCTTAAGCCTGAGTAATATTCCATTGTGTATATATGCCACATCTTCTTTATCCATTCATCCATCAATGGATACTAAGGTTGTTTCTATATCTTAGTTATTAAAAATAATGCTGAGATCAACATGGGGGTACAAGCACCCTGATTCTGATGTCAGTGGTACAGTGAACAGAATTTGGGAAACCAGTTAAGACCCTAGAACAATGTTGCCCAATAGAAAGATAATGTAGGTCACAAAGGGGTCATTTAAAATTTTGTAGTAGCCACATTTAAAAAGCAAAAAGAAACAGGTAAAACTAATTTTAATAATATTTGGTTACTCCAGGCATTCAAAATACTATTTAAAAGTTGGAATCATATAAAAATCATTGAAATAGTTTAAAGTGTTTTTATACTGAGTCTTTGAAGTATTTTATGCTTAGAGTACTTGTCGGTTTAGACCAGCCACATTTCACGGGCTCAGTAGACATATGTGGCTGCCATATGTGACAGTGCAAGTCTAGAACTAGAGAGGAACTTTGTTTCAAGGTAGTTGGAACTTTATTTCAAGGTCATGTCACAACTGAGGATCAGATGAGTTACCAAGCACGTCTTCAAATTACTTGCTAGGTCAAACATGTCCCACAAACTGGAAGTAGACATGAAAATAAATTGATTGAAATCTTAAGGCGCCCTTCTCTAGGGGATGAAGAGGGATAAAGTGAAGTGACAGCACAAGGGAAGCAGTGGGGCTTTAGAGGAGGTGAGGTGAGTCTCCCCATCCCTGAGGCCAGGACCACTGTTTGGTGTAATCCTGCTGGACTGAGGAGGGGTGGGAGGCGGGGGAGCAGGTGCTTAGCTAGACAGAGTTTACTTATCTGTACAATGAGAGTATCAGGTAACTTCACCTCTGAATCTTCACCATTGCTAAAATGAGATGATTCTGTGGCTATGAGGCCCATGCCATATGCACATCCATGGAGAACGATGTCCTTTTTCTACTCGGAGAAAATATCTTTCCTATGACTCACTCCTGATCAGCTCCTAACTTTTGGAACCGAGGCTTGAACTTGAACGTACAGTATCCTTTGCTACCATACATGAAATTCAAGTTTTATACCCACACCTAATTCTCGTTCTTAAAGGGCCAGACCCCTTTCCCCAAAAGGCAATTTTAAATTGCCCAGAAACAGAAGGGGCCATAGCTTTGATACAAAGATATAAGATTGGTTATTCACAAATTATACAAAGGCATGGCTCTGGCATTGCATTAAAATGGCTTTTCTGTGTTGTGCATTTGAAGCACACGGAAAATTCAAAAAACAAAAATATAAACTATTGAAATAGCACTTTGTAATTGATCAAAACTTTGAATTCAGGGTTATATTATAGCTCAGGTTGCTTAAGGTTGTTGGCATATGCAGTCTCATGTGCTAACACATCCTAAAGTTTCAAATATCTCATCTCACATATATACCCACATATATAATCAATCTACAGCTACTGATCTTGCATTTAATAACACTGCACCTGATACATTGGCCAAAGTGGGATAAATAAAAGCCAGAAAATATGATACTCTCAAACTATTGGGAGAAATGAAACACAAAGAATACAAAGGCATATTTGCCAAGGTTGGATACATGGTATAATGTGTGTTGAGAGTTCAGAGGAAGGGAGGTTATTCTGGGCTAGGTTAGTAGGGGCAAGAGTATTAAAACCAGTAGAACTTGAATCTGACTTGGATGCTAAGCTTAAGGTTTCTAATACTATAGGCATGAATCCACTGTCTCATCCAGTACAGTCAACTTCAATGGTTGGGCAGGGTTGCTGAGGGCACAGTAGCTGTGATGTGCTCTTGGAACCCCAGTACAATTCCCCCTGTTCCATGTGGTAAATGTCACCTGGCAGGAGGTGTTTCCCTATTCTAGCTCTGGTAAGCCTGGATGCTAGACTCGCGGCTCAGAATAGCCGGTGGAGATTTCTACACACCCAAAAAGGGACGGAGTAGGTGATCTCCTCTGCATAAAGGAAGGATGTGGGCTAGCATGTTCTGCACTGGTAGAGATAGTGGAAGGAAGAAGAGGGGAAAGGAGAGGTTAGAAGCTCAAGTTCCACTTTTTGACATTACTGCAAATTTGTGTAGGGTAATATTCATTCTCACGAGTAGTCAGCTGTAGTCTTCTTGATTTTAATTATTCCCAAGAACAATAAAGACACACATTTTATTAATTTCTCAGCAATGTAGTGTTAATTAAGTTGTTTTTCAATTCTAAAGCTCTTTCCACTGGAGCTTTGCAAAAATAATGGATCTGAGAAGTATAACTTTAAACTACATGTAGTTTCAACTGTATTGCTTTGAAATGTAGTTCCTAAAAATCTACAGTTCCCAAATGGATTGCTTGGGATACCCTTGAATCTCACAGATATTGTCAAGAAATTTAGGAGATTCTTTGCTTCATTGAATGCAAATATTCCAGTTAGGTCTAACTTTTCATGAAGAAGGAGCAGAAGGCTGCATGTTGGCATTCTTTGAGATGCATTGGAATAGGTACAGCTATTCTTTTATTAAAGTGTCCTCTTCACTGTCTCTGCCATGGTATTGAATATGCTGTAAATTAATATTCTTCTTTTTTTAACAAGACTTTGAAAATACTTATTAAATGTACATTTTTCTATGTGGGATAAGACACATAATAAACATTGACAACATAAGCATATATATGAAATCCATTAATCATTACATTAATTCCTTAACCAGTTCTGGAAGGCATGTGATTTAAGAATGAAGTGTACACTTTGTAGAGAGGTGTTGGGTGTGGGGATTAGATACTAATGGTGGGTAAGTAGTTGCTTCCAAAAGGAGGAAAAATATGCAAAAAGTAGACAAAGTGACAGGAAAGACAGGAAATGTTGCTTGAGTTAACATTATTTATCATCTACAGTGTTTCTCTGGTTACCAGGAGGCAAGGGAAAGGATCTTATGACTTATTTATTCACTATATCTTCTAAAAATGAATTGAAATTTGAGGGTCTCACAGATCTATCAACTATCTATCATCTATCTATCTACCTATCTATCTATCTATCTATATGCAATTTCACTCATAAATAAATGCTCCAAATCATTGAAAATGGATATTCAGACAAAACGTATACAGGAATGCTCATAGCAGCACTAATGACAGCAGGCACAAGGTAAAACAACCCAAATGTCTGTCAGTGGATGGATGGATAAACAAAGTGTGGTATATTTATACTATGGAATATTATTCAGTTATAAAAAGGAATGAAGCTCCGACTGAGGCTACAACATGGATGAGCCTTGAAAACATACCAAGTGAAAGAAGCCAGAAACAAAAGGTCACATACTGTATGATTCTATTTTTGTGTAATATTCCAAAATAGGTAAATCCATAGAGACACAAAGCAAATTAGTGGTTGCCAATAGTGATTACTAGGAGTTGGGTTGGGGAGAATTGGAAAGATTGTTTAATGGGTATTGAGTTTCTTTTAGGGTTGATGAAAATGTTTTGGAGCCAGATAGATGTGATGGTTGCACAGTATTAGGAATTTTCTAGATGTCATTGTGTTACACACTTTAAAATGGTTAATTTTATATTATGTGAATTTTACCTCAATTAAAATAAAAAGTACAACTTGGAAAATATGGATGAATGGAAGCTTATTGACTTTGTGCAATCCTCTGTTAAATTCTTTTTCTCACAACCTGGCTTTTAATAGAAAGGTGGACATCTGAAAGATACAGTCTTTGACAGTATATAGTATATGGGACCTCCATGCTGTTAATTAAGGGCAGACTCATATTCGCTGAAAACCCTTGAGCAGAGGTTTGGGTTAATATGAGTCTACGAAAAATAAGTTGCCAAACAAACATCTTACCTGAGCAGATGGCCTCTCCTGTGTTCATACAGAGTTGGGCAATGAAGTCCCCTCATATAAAGCAAGTTTTATCTCAGACACAGATCTCGGTTCATTCCAGTGCATAAATAAGTGAATCTCTTAAGTCCTCAATTGTACATAAAACAGAGCAGTAGTTTCCAAACTATGTGGGGGAGAAAACACATATTAGAATAACTTAAGATTTATCTTAAATAAATAAAAGGCATCCAAGTTGGAAAGAAAGAAGTAAAACTCACTCTTCATAGCTGACATGCTATTATATATGGAAAGCCCTAAAGACTCCACCAAAAAACTGTTAGAACTAGTAAATAAATTTGGTCAAGTTGCAGGACAAAAAATCAATATACAAAAATCTGTGGCATTTCAATATGCTAATAATGAACTACAAGAGACAGAAATTAAGATGACAATTCCATTTGCAACTGCATCAAAAAATAAAATACCTAGAAATAAATTTAATCAAGGAGGTGAAAGACGTGTACACTGAAAACTCTAAGACATCGATGAAAGAAGTTGAAGACAACACACATAAATGGAAATACATTCCATGCTCATGGCTGAAAGAATTAATATTGTTAAAATGTCCATACTACCCAAAGCAATCTACAGATTCATTGCAATTCCTATCAAAATTCCAGTGGTAGGGCTTCCCTCGTGGCGCAGTGGTTGAGAGTCTACCTGCCGATGCAGGGGACACGGGTTCGTGCCCCTGTCTGGGAGGATCCCACATGTTGCGGAGTGGCTGGGCCCGTGAGCCATGGCCACTGACCCTGCACGTCCAGAGCCTGTGCTCTGCAAGGGGAGAGGCCACAGCAGTGAGAGGCCTGCGTACTGCAAAAAAAAAAAAAAATTCCAGTGGCATCATGGAACCACATAAGACCCCAAATAGCCTAAGCAATCTTGAGAGGGAAGAACAAAGGTACAGGCATCACACTTCCTGAGTACAAACTATATTACAAAACTATAATAATCAAAACCACATGGTATTGTCAGAAAAACGGAAACATAGATCAATATGTTTGTATCGTATACTGTACAAATACAACTGTATAGAGAGCCCAGAAGTAAAACCACATATATATATTCAATTAATTTATAACAAAGGAGCCAAGAATATACACTGGGGAAAGGACAGTCTCTTCAATAAATGGTTTTGGGAAAACTGGACAGCCTCATGCAAAGAGTCAAACTCGAACATTACCTGACACCATACACAAAAATTAACTCAAAATGGATTAATGGCTTGAATGTAAGACCTGAAACCATAAAACTCCTAGAAGAAAACCTAGGTGGTAAGCTCCTTGACATCAGTGTTTTTGGATTTGACACCAAAAGCAAAGGCAGCAAAACAAAAATAAAGTGGGTCTACATTAAACTAAAAGGATTCTGTACAGAAAAGAAAACCATCAGCAAAATGAAATGGCAGCCCACAGAATGTCAGAAAATATTTGCAAATAATATATCTGATAATGGGTTAATATCCAAAGTATATAAAGAACACACACAAATCAATGACAAAAAAAATCTGATTAAATAATGGGCAGAGGATCTGAATAGACATATTTCCAAAGAAGACATACAGGCCAACAGATATATGAAAAGGTGCTCAACACATTAACCATCAGGAAAATGCAAATCAAAACCACAATGAGGTATCACCTCACACTTCTTTTTTTCTCTCTCTCTAGTTGTGGCGCATGGGCTCCAGAGCATGTGGGCTCTGTAGTTTGCGACACATGGGCTCACTAGTAGAGGTGCATGTGCTCAGTATTTGTGGCACATGGGCTTAGTTGCCCCGTGGCATGTGGGATCTTAGTTTGAACCTGCACCCCCTGCATGGTAAGGCAGATTCTTGACCACTGGACCACCAGGAAAGTCCCCACCTCACACTTCTTAAAATGGCTATTATCAAAAAGACCAGAAATAACAAGTGTCAGTGAGGATGTGGAGAAAAGAGAACACTTGTGTGCTGTTGGTGGGGATGTAAAGTGGTGCAGCCACTGTGGAAAACAATATGGAGGTTCCTCAAAAATGAAAAATAGACCTACCATGTGATCCAGCAATTCTATTCAAGTATTCTATTCAATTCTATGCAAGAATTTAAACTGAAGGAAACAAAAACACTACCTTGAAAAGATATCGGCACCCCCATGTTCATTGCAGCATTGTTTACAATAGCTAAGACATGGAAGCAGCTTTGTGTCCATAGATAAATAAATGGATAAAGAATATATATATTCAATGGAATATTATGCAGCCATAAAAAGAAGGAACTCTTGCCATTTGCAACAACATGGATGGACCTTGAGGCATCATGCTAAGTGAAGTAAGTCAGAGAGAGGAAGACAAATACTTTATGATCTTATATGTGGAATCTTTTTTTTAAAAAACTGAACTCTTAGATACAGAGAACAGATTGGGAGTTGCCAGAGATGAGGGGTGGGAGGTGGGTGAAATGGTTGAAGGTGGTCTTCTGGTCATAAAAGAAATAAGTCCTGGGGATGTAATTTATGGCCTGGAGATATAGTTAATAATACTGTATTGTATATGTGAAAGTGGCCAGAGAATAAATCTTAAAAATTCTCATCAAAAGAGAAAAGAATTGTACCTATAAAAATTTCTATTTCTGTCAAATGTTTTTATTTCTATTCATTTAGTAAAGCCCATATGCGTGATGCCAGTCTCTTGCTCCATCCTTAGCCCTCAGGATAGGCAGGAGGCAAGTTGGCTGTGGTCCTGGTTTGCCTGGACAGTGCCAGCTGGTGCCTGTGGTCTCAGGGTCCTGTCACATCGGCCTCGCCTTTTCCACTGAAAGTAAAAAGTGGACAATATATTCTGTGCTCATCTCGACAGAGGAGGTCCTTTTTGTCTGGCTCTTCTCTGTTGAGGGAAAAAAGCAAGCAATGAGCTAGGGACTTGCCTAGAGTGCATACTTATTTACTTATTTATTACAATTTAGCCTTCTTGCTGGGGGAAGGGAGGCAAAGTCCACGCTTGGTTGTTGAGTATTAACCTCAGAGCTCTTCTTTCATCTGAAAGGGTGAATAACGCTGCTTCATGGGAGAAGTCAAGGCAGTTAGGTGCTTGGTAAGGCCATGGGAAGAAAAAGTAATTGTTTTCAGAGTCTTGCCAGGATGAGTATGGAGATACAAGACTCTGGGCTTTCTTTCCTTTAGACTGGGTGAAATGTTTTTTTCATGTTCGCAATATTGGCAATTATCTTGTCAGCGTTTGCAACTCCATTCGTGAGCGCTCAGTGTTCACTTTCCAGCGAGCATCTGTGGCCTTCCAGGTGATGGCATGCTGGAGTTTTCATTTTCCGCTTCCCACCACGCAGCAGCACACGCGAATAAACTCTGAAACGCTCCGAAATGCTGAGGTTAGCAGATGAAGCATGGACTTGGAGGAGGCCACACATCATTACCCTGTCAGTCACATGTGACACCGCAGAATACTGGATCCCTGGGAAGTTGCCTTTATTCTCTAGCAGGATGACCTAGTAGAGAACTTGCTGTCCCTTGGCCGCTGTGAGTGCTGGAGCAGTATGGCGCTAGGAGCGTTGTGTTACATGGATGTGCATTCTCCCTTGAATGTGAGAATGCTTTATGTTTCTGACAAGTAGACCTTGAATAGCAAGCTTCTTGTAGCATATTAGCCACATGTGCTAAGTGAACTAAAATGTACTGAATGTAAGACACTACTAGTCACTTCTGATAGGTAATCTAATTAATTGGTGTAAGAAGTTTGCAAAATAGGTCATATTATTATTCCCATTACAGAGATGGAGACAGGTTGAAAGAGCTATGCTTGCTTCCTAATTTGGCAAAGCAGGTGAAAATTCAGGACCTTCTGACTCAACTCCAAAACCTATTCTTGTTTTATTTTATTATATTGAAAAGTGAGAAGTAAACACAGATACACCAACTAAATTACAGACCTGAGAAATTTAAATCTGTGTATATTCAAGGACTGCACTATAATATACCAGACCAGTGGTCTCACGGCTTGTACTGATTGTGACTACTATTTGTATGACAGAAGTACAAATTTGAAACACACGGGGTTGGTATTTCCACTTGTTTAAATGTTATCTAGTGGCTAAAGTCCCTATAGAGTTTAGCTGTCACCTCCTCCCTCTCCAAATGCTTTCTCATCCTCTAGGAGAGGATGAAGAAGTTAATCTTCGTATGGAAAGGGTACTTTGTATTTAAAGTTAAGCTGAGGCCCAGTTGCCATCCTACAGCAGCCAGACTTCATAGCTCTATTACAAGCATTGTTTCATGTCCTGCTGTTGAAGTCTGTCTCCTTTCAGAGCTTAAAGCAAGTAATGCAAAGTGCTTTGTCATCCATGATATATGCTAATATCACAGGTGGGGAGGTGTGAAGAATTTTTATTCTCCCCGTCTTTGTGATGTTAATGATTCTCTCTATAAAACCACTTCATTTCATGTAAAATTAAAACTTCATAATCTGTGAAACCCCTAAAGACTTGGTACTGGCAAACCACTGATGACCACCGAAGTAATTCGAGTTGATTCTGTTTGTACTTTTATAGACAAACAGGAAAAAAACAAACAAAAAAAAAACAGCTTTAAAAATTCTTTGACCCTGCTTTTTGCCATCTGAATGGTCACGGTTGAGTGGAAAATCAATGAAGTACTGTGAGAATTGCACCTCAGTGTTGCCGACAAGGCACACAAAAATCCAACTTTTCACATGAGATGAAGATTGCCTTTGCTTCATTTACTCTCTTAAGACACATTAAAATCAAAGCTATCACCCCATTTGGCCAGCTGTCAATGCTCACCACACAGTAAGTGGGTCGACTTTGTTCTTGGATCACCAGAATACGAGGATGTTTTGTTGTTGTAATAAATGGTTTTAAGCTTAGAGACAGAAATAAATCAATGCAATTTATAAATTTGGGGTGGAAATGTTAGATGCTGTTTTATAAACCACAGAGAATTATATATGGATGAGTTGCAATAAATAAAACATAGCTTTAACAGTTCACAAAAATAAATGATAAAGATGAAATAAATGAATGTATAGCCTTTTATTTGGAATCATCTCTTGCTTTCCCCAAATGCATGCCACGATCCTTTGCTCGTTAAATTGCAAATTTCAGGTTTAAATTCAATATGGTAAATAATGACTCCCAGTTTCCCTCCTAAAGTTCAGTTTCCAAAGTTTTGCTTGGACGAGAAGCCAAACCTGAAAACCTAGTTTCTGAAGGTTCCCAGGCAATTGTTCTCTCGCTTATTAACAATGCATTGCCTTTTAACAATGGCTTGTGTTTTCAGACTGAACATACTGAATCCAGTTGGCTGACCCTGAACTCAGTTAAACACAAGTGCTCACCCTGCAGGTGCTGGTTCATAGAACTTGTGTGGCCAACATCTTCAGAGCTGGTCTGGGGAACGGGGGCACCCTAGGCCTTGCAGACAGGCATGTAGAGGGCTCTTGTTCTCACAACCAAGTTCCAAGCCTACTTCTTTGGTTTACCATTTGCAGTAGATTCAGTTCTCCTATGTTGGTGGACTTGATCAGGCAAAAAGAGTAGCGAAGCATAAGCACTGTTAATAACTAGCCAGTCGCATGTTCTCCTAGACATGGTTTTGTGCAGAGCTTTGTGATTTAGTCTGTTGGAAAAATAGAAACCACGAAACCATAAAATGTGTAATATTGGAAAAAAACCAAATAACATCAAACTACAATCAAAATGTTTTCCTCTTTAAAAGGACATCGTTTCTTTTAAAAGCTTAATTTTTTTGGTGAAAATCTCATTCAGTTCTAATATTATCACTGTGTCTTTAAAAAGATATAACAACAACATGATAGTGGTTCCTGAAATATATTCTGTGGAACACTAGTTTGACAAGTTCACAGATATTCTGGTTAAGGCAATATTTTATATCATTACTTTATGTCTTTGGAGAGAGCCATATGCTCCTTTAGATATTAAACACCCAGAGAAATCCTACAATAAAGAAATATAGTTCACTTTTTCAACTCTGCTTTTTGCAGAACAAATTTCTGAAGAACTCACTTTGTAAACTGCAATCAGTGGCAACTGAGATAATTTTCCAGAGGAGATTATTACAGCCTTCTGATCACTTTCAAGAATACCTCTACAATTCATAAAATGTTGGTTTGTTTAATAACTCCTCTTTTTCCAGAAGAAAATTGTATCAGCTTAATAAATTGCTTTTGTTTTATTTCCAATTACTGTAGCACCAGCAAGCCAGTGGTAACCCAAGTGTCTGCCAATCAGGAATAGAGAGGTAAAATGTGGCATGTGAATGGGATAGAACGCTCTTCAGAATTCAGAAGTGTTAACTAAGGTTACACTTGGCAACATGGAAGTTATCAAAATACAATGTTAAGTCAAATAAACTTGGAGAAGAACAAGGTTTATAGTACAATGCTATTTAAATTAATTAAAAAACAAAAATCTCCAATAATATGCAAACTTAATTATAGAATTAATGTTGCATATGCCACGTATGTGTGAGATACATATACCTAAGTACACGTAAAGAAGGTGGATGGAAAAGACGTGTATTAAATATACTAGGGCTGGGTGCCTGTGGTGGGAGGGGACTGAGTTAGTAGGCAAAAGGGAAAATAGAGAAAGTATAAAATAAAATAAAGCAAATGTAGTACAATGCAATAAATTAAGAACCTTCTTTGGGCCAATGATGACAATTTACCATGACTCAATTCCAGACACTTGAAGTCTAAAAAAAGAAAAATAAAATGAAAAGGCTGAAGGTGGTACCAATGTATTTGGTCCATGTTCCACGGTGTGAGAGACACAGCTCCACGTACTTGGTCCAGGAGTCCCTGTCTCTGTGTCTCCCACACTGAAAGGTAAGACGGTAGAACATTTGGTGGTTACTCAACCTCTCCAAGTGGGATCAGAAAGGCCAAAAAGCTCTTGAAGCTTTAGAAATCATGCTAGTTTCAGATCTGGGATTATAAGCATTGACCTTAGTTGGTCACAAATCCCGGCTCTGTCCTGAGCATCCGTGAAGTGGAAGAGTTCTAGTTAGAAAAGGTAGGAAACTCTCACAGTTTAGCCTCGGGCTACTTTTCTGTCCCGGGTTGCCTGGCTGCCTTCTCCTCCTTGGGACAGGCAGCAGATGCTCGGCTTTCTTTCCCTTTCTCTTTGAATTTGTATATCTGTATCTGTATCTCTCTATCTCCATCCCCAAGTCTACAGCCACATCTACATCTATATCCATATCTACATTTGTATCTGTATCCATACAATTCTTAGAATAGTGCCTGATACATAGCAAATGCTCCAAAAAGTGAACAATTGTTTGCTTGTTTACTCATTAGTTAAACCCGATATTACCCACTTTCCCTTGGGGCTTTTGCATCCCAGAATATTTACCTTAGAAAAATGTCCAATTTCCTGCTCACCCTAGGAACAATTATTTGTATGGACATTTAACTTTGAATCTCTGAGGAGAACAGACCAAGGAAAATAAAAATAACAAAGATGAGGAAGTTGGAAATACTAAAACATCATACATGGTTCTTATAGCATAGTCTCAAATTTTTTACTCTATTGTTGACATGGCAACTGAGAACCTCGCTGGCCTTTCCTTTCATTATCTTGAGAATGGAGCTCCTCAAGTATTTCCTTCACTCTTTTGTCACCTAATATTTCCACCCTAAATGAAAAGTGCACAGAACCCTAGGCAGTAAAAGCCTTGAATGCCAGTTATGTCACCTTCACTTACAATTGGAGGAATGGGAATGGTGTGTTCTCCTGACTCATGCTGCTGAAGTTTAAGTAAATTCATGCTTCTCATCAGGTGGAATTTGAAAGGAAGGAATTTGTCTGGTGTGCTACTTCTAAATATCCACCACAATTCCTGACATCATATGGTTTTACTTGCATTTCTTTGCTTCTGTATGCTTTTTCTCCTCTGAGAGTGCCCAGAGCCCAGGTTGGCTGCCTGGTGCCAGGGGATTAGGGTCTGCTCTCCCAGACTCATCCTAGGCCCCAAACCATCAAGAGTTGGTTCTGGCAACCTACAGGGCATCTTCCCCCATAGGGGTGCCTTCTGAAAACTGTCTGGTGCCCTTAAGCCCATTGTCAGTGTGGTCAGGGACCCCATGTGTGCTCAGTCTGCTTGACTGTCCAGATGCCTGGCTCTGAATTTGTCTTCCAACAAGGATCAGAACATGGCGTTGAATCCCAGATCTCTTGGATTGGGTCCAGATGCTCCTGCCTAATGCCTCAGGGATTTGAATTCTACTTCATTTATTTATCTATTTACTTATTTATATTTTAAACTTCTTTACCTACAAAAAGCTGTACATAAGTAATGCATACTACTTGATAAGTTTGCAGAAAAGTACCTTATCCATGAAACCATTACCACAATGTATACCGTAAATCTATCCACCACCTCCAAAAGTTTCCTCCATCAATCTTTTTTATTATTATTTTATTATTTGTGATGAGAACATTTAACATAAGGTCTGTACTCTTAGCAAAATTTTAAGTATATCATAGAGTTAACCATAGGCATCGTGCTGCTCTGTAGGATTTATTCATCTTGTGTTACCGAAAATTTGTACCCTTTGACTAATACCTCCCATTTCGTCCTCCCCCAAGACCCTGAGAACCTCCACTCCACTCTCTGCTTCTATGAGTTTTACTATTTTAAATTTATCTTTAAAGTAGTATCACGTAGTATTTTTAAGCAACCTAAATTTCCATCAACAAATGATTGGATAAAGAAAATGTGGTATAAACCTACAATGTAATGTTATTCAGCCTTAAAAAAGAAAGAAATCCTGCCAGTCATGACAACATGGATGAACCTGGAGGACATTATGCTAAGTAAAATAAACCAGACACAGATGACCCTTGCTTCTATGTGATGTTCAATCACTTGGACAGGCTTCACTGGTTTGTGACCCACTTGAGTCTAAAATCTACCACCCGTATTTTCTTTAGCCACATCCTTCCCACGTACTAGTATATTGGCACAAACTCTGCTTGGGCTGGCATTCACCCCACCTTCGTGGACTTGCTGCCTTTTGTTCCTGTCGGTTTCTAGCCCTGTAAGGATCAACCTTAGCTTGTTTGCTTCATCTGTTTTATTCCCATGGCCAAGCAAGTTTGGGCACTGACATTTTGCACACATATACACACAATTATATAATTATTTCTTACATATCTCTAATTTTGCTGATATGCTAAAAAATGAATTCCCTCACCACCAAAAATATAAAACCATCATAACCTTGTATATATATATTTTCTCAGCCCCCCCACCCACCCAGTAGCAATTTTCATTCTTCCCTCCCAGGCAGTAATGAATATATAACACTGGAAGATGGATGTGGATGGATATCACGTACCCACTGGGGCATAAAAATAATTAAGATGCTACAGGACTTTGTTTGAACCCAGTGACTATACATAAAACCCCTAATCTAGAACATATAATTGACATACATGCTGCTAATGGGGTAAGATATTTCATAATTAATGTCCCAGGAAACCTAACATAATGTTATACCAGCTACTCTGAAATGGACAGCAAAACCCTCTCTCTCATCACTGTAGAATACAAGCACATCTTATAATAAAGATGACTTTCTCCTGAGTTTCTGGATTGAGAATATTGTGAATGTGGAAAATATTACTACTATAAAATACAATATTGGGTGCATTTTTGGTTTGAGACCCTTAGCATGTTAAAAAGAAAAAAAATCATGAAAAAGAGAATTAGGTTAGAACACATATTTTGAGGCATTTAGTACATTTTGGAAGTGAAGGCATATATTCCTAGGCTTTGGATCAGAAAGCTAATAGAAGTTCTTCTCCAAGGTGAAAAAGACAGTGTGAGGAAAAGAACCAGCAGTTCTTTGCATCTGCTGGAGAAACAAATCAGAACAAAGGCAAAAGCTGTAGAGGGTGGTAGGGGTCATTAATGACTTTCACACTGGCAGAATGAAAGGAAAGATGGTCACCCTCGAACATTCATGAATCTTAGGTAACTCTCATTTCATCCATTCTGCTCTTGAGAAGTTGACATTATAATAATGAAAAACATGTCAGGTTGGTGAGATTTGAACTGAGTGTGCACATTTGTTAGCATTGCTGGCTGCATGGGTACTTTTGTTGATGAAATGAAGTGCTCTATAATATTAAATCATTATTTCATGCTGCTTGTATTAATGTTCTGAAGGGCACTGCAAATTATATTATACTATTTCTTAAAGTTGATTACATCATAGAACTGATCATGTCCCATTTGTGGGCTAAGATACTGAAATTCTTTTTAGAGGAAAAGAAAAGATTATTTATAGTACATTCATTTTTACTCATAGATTTTGAATCCAATGCACTTTTCCAAACAGGCTAGAATGGATAAAAATTAAAGATGAGACAGAGGAGAGCAAAAATAAGAGAGGGATGGTCAGATTCCATGGGTTTCCGTGTTTCCTTTTCTTTTTATTGTTTTTCCTACATCTAAGAGCCCTTTCAGAAAGATCTGGCATGGAACAGAGAAGGAGAAAAGAAAGAACCTGGGAAAGATACAAGTGGATCAGAGTAATTGCTAATAACCCTCAAGAACAGACAGGGTTTCTTAATGTCCCCCAACATCGTATGGGTGGACATAGTGACATGAGCTTTGCAGTTCTCACTTTATGTGCTCTCCTCCAGAGAGCACTTAGTTCTTTTAAGAAAAAAATATTTATTTTATTTTTTTGGCCACGCCATGCGACTCGCAGGATCTTAGTTCCCCGACCAGGGAGTGAACCCAGGCCACGACAGTAAAAGCGCTGAGTCCTAACCACTGGACCACCAGGGAATTCCCAGGCTTAGTTCTGAAGAGCTGCAGAACCCACAAAACTCTTTCTGCTGATGTTAAATTGACCTCCTACAATTTTCCTCAATCTTTTAAAAAATTTTATGATACGTTTAGAATACTATAGAGAAAAAAGTAAGAGTAACAATTTAGTCAGGAGGATCAAATAGGACTGTGTATAGATATCCTAGCAATTCGTCATATGTTGTTGGACCACTAAATGCAGTTCATGTAGTTCATGTCTGGGGGTGGACTCTCCAGACGTTTCTGGCATGTTTAGAGGTAGCCAGAACTACACGCTGGGGATGGTAACCAAGGACATTTTGCCTTCTTAATATGAAAGCTTCAGAGCTTTCATAGCAATCACAATGGGAGCAGCAATGAAATGCTGAAGACTGCTTTTCTTTATTTAGCATTTGCTTCATTGGCCAGTCTGTTTAAATTTTCTTTGACATCATAGTAATACTATTTCTGTTATACTATTCTACATACCATTGTTATTTTAGAGCAGCTATTAAGAATATTTCAAAATGGGAGGGATAAATTTTAAATTTAAGAAAGAATATTTTAAAATCAGTCATAAGATGATGTATTTGATCAAGCCATGCAATAATAATTGAAGACATCTCACCCTTGAACATTTAATAATTTAAGAATTACTAATATTTACTGAGTACACACACTGTCCCAGACACTGTTCTGAGCTTTTCATGTGTGTTAACTCATTTCAACCTCTTAACCCTATGAGGTAGTTTTTAGGAAACTCAAGCACATAGAGCTCAAGTTGCCCAAAGTTATTCAATTGGTAAGTGGTGGAGCAGGGATTTGAAGCCAGGGAGTCTTGGATCCTATGTTAAACTTTCTTTCCCATTTTCTTACAAGGCTGGTAAAACAAGAAGACAGAAATGATATCTGACTTTATTGCTGTCTTGTCAATGATACAATAGTAAGAGAGTTTATCATATGATCATATTGATCTAGGCATCACTGAAGTCATCTTTTTCATTAAAACTGATCTGACAACCTTTCTATCTCTTTTCACTCTCCGTTGAAAACAGCACTAGCTTCGTAGTAACACATGTTCAAAATATCTGACACTCCACATTCCTTGTCTAGCTGCCAAATTCTTTTCCATCTTTTAAGATTTAGCTAAAGAACTACTTCTTCTGTGAATCCCTCCGCAGGGAGGTTGAGCTTTCCTTACATTTCCATCTTCTCATGGACCTGTTTCTCCTGATTCCCAAATGAGATTCTGTACCAGTCCTAAGAGATTCAGGCTCAGTGTGTCTGTCCCCAAATACACTTTTCCTGGCCCTGCACCTTTTTAAAAAATTAATTAATTTATTTATTTTGGGCTGTGTTGGGTCTTCGTTTTTGTGCGAGGGCTTTCTCTAGTTGCGGGAAGCGGGGGCCACTCTTCATCGCGGTGCGCTGGACTCTCACTGTCGCAGCCTCTCTTGTTGCGGAGCACAGGCTCCAGATGCGCAGGCTCAGAATTGTGGCTCACGGGCCCAGTTGCTCTGCGGCACGTGGGATCTTCCCAGACCAGGGCTCGAACCCGTGTCCCCTGCATTGGCAGGCAGATTCTCAACCACTGCACCACCAGTGAAGCCCCCCTGGCCCTGCACCTTTATCTAGCCCCTTGAACATTCATTCTTGGAACCCAGACCTATAATTGGCACAAAGTACATGCTCAACAAATACTACCAAAGAAGTGAAAGAAAAAGAAAAAAGACTCAGGTTAAGTTGACACCGGAGAGTTTCAGGAAAATAAGTACCAGGGTATATATCAGTATCAGCTTCACTCAATCATAATTGTTTTGTCATCAGTGTCACAATGTCAATTACTTGTAAGAATGACCTAGGTTCAATAAGAAAAAATTCCATTATATTATGTAAATTCTACTTATCAGAGCTGATTATTTCACAGTAATTTCAGAAGAACATTTTACATTTGTAACATAAGGGGTTAAGTTGGTTATCTGGAAAATACAGATTTCTAGAATGACTCTAGCCAGAGTTCTGGATAACAAAGTTATTGTACTAAAATTCCATGAGATTGAAAAATTATGTTGGCCATATAGAAAGAACTCTGTTTATGAAAAACAAATAATAAACCCATTTTTAGTTGTAAGTCTTTAATCATACAAAAACTTTTAAAAAAGAATTGTTAACCTTTTCTATACTTGCTGAACCATTTCAACATGACACTTCTCCCTAAATGCTTCAGCACAGCCAAAAAATTTGACATTATCCTACATAAAAACAATGTGATTATCACAGCTAATAATATTAACAGTAATCTAAAAATATCATCTAATACTTAGCCCATATTTAAATTTCAACAATTGTTATTAAAATACTTTTCATAGTCATTTCTTAAAAAAAAACAGAATCATTCAAGGATAAGGTGTTAAAGTAATTAACTGGTTTCTTAAAGTTTCTTTTATGCATAAATCATCCATTGATTCTTTGAAGGATCAGATCAATTATCTCTTAGAATGTTCCACCTTTCGATTTGTCTGATAGTTTTCTCATGGTTTTGTTTAACTTGTTCCTCTTTTCTCTGTATTTTCCATTCTGAGAGTTAGTTCTAAAGGCTCGATTAAATTCAGGTCAAACATTTTTGGCAAGAATACTCACAGGTGAAGCTGTGGCATTCGTGCTACATTATATCAGTCGGTACACAATGTCTGGTTGTCCTCCACATAATTTGATCAGCAGGCGATGGTGTAGTGTCAGCATGACTTGCAAAGAAGGGTGACAACTCTTGTTGCTCTGCTCTGAGCAAATCTTAAAAGTCCCATTTTCCAAAGATAACTCTCCTATTGTGTCTGCCACAATTTCTGGAAAGTCAACATTTTCCACCTTTGTTTATGCTGAGCTATTGGAAGCCCTTGATAGAGCTAACATAATAAAAACCACTCTCTGCCATTTATACTTTTATCTTGAACCATATTATTGGATTACACAGCTATTGATTCAGCAAGGTACTTGAGGGAAAACAGCGAGAGCATAGGACTCTTAATGGAAGGGAGAGGTACACAAAAGTGGAAATTAGATAATCTATTTGGCACGAATTGCCAGGGTTTTGTAACAGTTATTTTGCAATGGGATGGGCAGTTAGTTTGCGGGTAGGGAGTGAGTGGTGAGGAGTGAAAAGAATATATTTTGTTAATGGTCTGGAAGAATGCTATTAACTCTCCAGGTACACTGCAACCCCAACCTGCAAGTATGTTACCATGATGCTCACTCCTCCATATGGGGTGGTCCCAGTTCCACCAGCACAATTGACTTTTATCATGTTACCTTCTCCTTTTCTCTCTCTCTCTCTCTGATTTTACCAATAAAATCATGAGTTGAGATTACTCAATAAAAGGAACTAACTTTTCCTCATATGCTTTTAATACTTTTTACTTTTTCTACCTAAAGCTATTGTTCTTTAAATATTGTTTTGCTTACTTATCTCCATCTTTTGGATAAAGGCAAGGACTTAGACGACCTCGGTCATTCTTGCATCTCCAGAGCCTAGGACCTCCCTTGCCCAGAGAAGAGTTTCAGAAAACCTTGTTGCTGTGGAATGAAGGAAGGAATGAACAGCCTGCAGACAGGCTGGCATCTTTGTTTTCTGTTGTATGTAATGCCTTTGCATTGCTAATTCTATTAACTAGTTTTATTGGAATTAATTGGAGGATGACATACTGACTGAAAGAATGAGAAACGTGTTTCCCTGAAGTCAATACCTTGCAGTTCTAAAGGAAGTATATGTCTTTCTTATTTACCTTGAGGGACTGTCTCTAGGTACCTTGGATTATTTTAAGCATATTTTCTGCAGTCATGCATTTTGGATGTAAGGAAGAAACAAGAGCTTTAACCTGTTTTTTCCTTGTGATGTATTGTTCCTTTGGTAATAGTATGTATCAAATTGAAGGTATGGTTGGCATATACAGCAACTCAGGCAACATTTTTTTTTATTTGTTAGATGAAACGAAAGTCCGCTTAGAAAATAGTCTTCCTGCATTTCTCTCATGAGAAAATAGTGAATGAGTACAGAATAAAGAGTTATGGATGTTGACCTTTGAAACTCTCCCCAAAGTTGCATGACTACTGATGGGATGACATGAAAAGTCATTTTACTTATAATGAAATACCAAGTGGGCCTGTCTTCTTTTAAAACCTGAAATTTAAAAATACATCTACTTCTATTATGTACTGGCCTAACCTGCACAGGCTACTGGATATGACATATTACCCGAGCAGATGTTTTAGACAATATGCTGGCAGCAATGCAAGTAAAAAATAAAGTTTATAGTTTTATTTCTTCAATCTCGGAATCACACAATTGAGAAAGCTTTTTTATCTGGTGATTTATTACAAATGTTATGTAAACTGCCTATTAATTTTATGCCTACTGTGCATTAGAACTCTTTAATGCGAAGAAATTGAGGGAAATAGATTATTTTTTTGCATAGGACAGCTTTCCACTTTAGCAGAATCTTTGGTAGTCAATTTGCCTCTGACCTTAAGACCTTATGGGTGAAGAAGTAGGTTAGAGGGACATTCAGATATTTAGAGAACTGTATTCCTTGATACTAAAGAGGAGAGAGAATTGGGGAGGAAAGACATGATGATAGAAATTTTTATAATTGTGTTATTTTGATTATTCCTAGGTTATAGAAGGGTAGGGCTTTAAAAAAATTCTTCTAAGGAAACGACTGCATTCATTTTACTGTCATGACCTCTACTGCAATTTATATTATGAACTCAAAATAAGCCTGTTTAATATTTCATTAAAATGTATAAAGTATAAACATACAGTATTATGTTACATAATGCATTTGCAAGTTGATATTCAGATGTGGGAGATTTCTGTATTCATGAAGGAATGACCTTAATACCCCACTGAAGGATCACCAGTTTATGCAATCCTATGACAATTTTATTTTATTTATGTGCCATATGAAAATATGACATTCATATAATCATCTCTAACAAATCTGTTATCAATCAGAGAGGGCACAAAACCATTTCTGTGTTCACTAGGCTGCTGGCACCAGCATTGGCCCTCACAACTTGGCAATGCCATCTGAAGCTGTGCATATGTTCAAGCATTTGCATTTCTGAAATTTGCCTTTCCTTATCCACACTTGTCGAATAACAATTTTAAAAAATGGAAAAGACATGATTTTCATGCTTTATAATCAACAAGGAATGTTCCTAAATGACAAAGGAGTGGATATTCAGAGAACTAAAGGGAGATTAGTTAATTCCAAATCGATTAGCCAAACACTACCACACCACCACACAATCAGAATGTTTGAACAATTTCTGAGTTTCACACGGAGAATTTATCAAGATAAACAGATGTTCCTTTGACACTACAGTATCCCTTTCCCCAAGCAGCACTGATTCTATTCTCACCTCTCTTATAGTTTCCAATTCCTAACCAACAGGAGGCACTGAAGAAGCAAAAGAGTCCTATGATTTGGCTGCTTATTTTAGGTGGCAAGACTAAAGATGCTGATTTGGATTCAGAAAATACTTGCTCATAGTATATGGGAAAAAATAATCAATGCTGTTAAATTGCTTAGAAGTTTTTACACTGCTCCTGGTGGGGCTTAGAGTCTAATATTTATTAAAAAATTTTAAAATAATTTTTAAATTATTTAAAAATTTTTAAAGAAATTGAAATTACGTATGGTATTATAGTTTTCAATAAGTAACAGTACTTTTTAGAATGATACTTTAATCTCAACATTTTCTATTTTTTTGTTCAAAAAACAAGAGAGATGCTTGTTTGGCCATTCATTTACCAAAAATAGAAATAAAATGATTCTACACCTACAAATAAAGTACAATAAAGAATATTTCCACAAGTTAACACATGTCTTTTGTTTTCTACATTTGTAGCAGAAAATCAGCAGAAAGAATTGGAGCAAATTCCTAAATTAGTTTCTTTCCCTCCCAGTCCGTATTAGGTAATTGTAGCAGACTAAATGCAATTGGAAACTGAGCTAGCAAGTAATTAAAGGGTCCCTCCCACTGTTGTTTTCTATGATTTTTTCTCTGGCATCTCTCAATTAAGATAATGAACAAGATAGTCTATGTTATTGATAGCAGATGAGTCTTAATACAGTTGGTTCTACAGAGAAAAATATTTTATTCTAATATGGAAAGATCTTTATCAGTGTTGTTTTCCCTCTTTCTCCATTACATTGTTTTACGAACAACCACTACAAATGAATTATATGCATTTACTCTTTTTACTTATTAAATTGGAAAAGAGGAATTTTATTTGATTATTTAATGAATTACATCTTACTCCAGTAATTGTGATGTAAAAAATTCTTTGGTATCAATGAAAGTTTATATCACCATAACAATATTTGTTACTAAACAAGAATCCTCCAATTATTTTTTAAAAAATATTTTATTGTGCGCATATGTTCAGTTACGAGATTTTGGTGAAAAATTTTATAGAGAAGTCCTTTTCTTAAAATGCAGACAGTCTTTGGGATAATGCTAAACAGCATCTCCCTGAACCCTTTCAAATTTCCACTCTCATTTATTGCATAAAGCCTTTCATTTACATTTTTAATGCCATCCCATCACTGTTGATATTGTTGCATTCTCTTCCCTCACCACTTAAAGCAAGCATTTAACTGTAACATCTATAAATTGATTTATGAGTGATTTTTAAACTCTCAACATTGAGTTATTTTCATACATTAGCTGTTAAATGAGATGGTAAATATAAAGTAATAACACAGAGCCTGACTCATTGTGAGGGGCAGCAATAAACTTGGGTCATTCTGATAATAAATTGGGAGCTATCTCAGCACAATGTCTGCCTAGGTCTGGCAAGTCTGTCTTATGGCTCCCTCTTTTGAATTGATGATAAAGTTATCAATGACTTAGGTTTCAAAATTATTTAGTCTACAAAGCACATTGACAGGTACTTCCTGACCTGATTCTATGACAACCCTGTGAGGTATATAAGGAAAGTATTAAAATCTCTTTTTTAGAAGCTCAGAAAAATTAACTGATGTACACTAGTCCATATTAGTTTGGTCTAAAATCTGCCTTTTTTGATTATACCTTGTTGTTTGCAAGAAACAGAAACTGACTAAAACCATCTTAAATGAAAGACTGAATGTATTGAGGAAGTAGGGGTAGGTAGAAAGTACAAGTAGACCTTACAGGCACCTACACCAGGCTCTGTCTCTGGACCCTCTGGGTCCCTTCTGTACACTTTCTTCAGATTTTCATCCCTTTGAAGATTTTCTTATATTTTCTATTCATTTTGACTAAATATGGCTACATGTGCCCTGGTTCTATTGGCTTCAAGTTTGGCACCTAGCAAAGACTAATAATAGTCTCTTTGTTCCAATCCACAATTCTCACACTCAAGATTCCCTGTGCCCACCTCCTCCCTCTCACTTCCTTATGTGGGGCAAGGTGACATCCCAGAGGCCATCAGCTCTGGTCAGGAACTCAGGATTTAATGACCTGCTGTCCTTTGGCAGGGTGTGGGCACGTACTCTTTTGGCAGATGATGTGGACATGTTGGAGCATGGAAACCAGTGAGATTTCGACACTTGTAGAACACCAAACCATATTACTTTGCCCCCAGATCACTCTGTACACTCCCTAGAGAGGTTAGAAGTTATAATCTAGTCTTTTACAAAGAGAAGGTTTCTGTCTATCTTTTTTTTTTCAAAGTCAATTGGTAGTTGAGTTTAACTTCAGGTAAACAGCTTTTTCCTTCATATTAAAATGAGATCAAAACTAAATGCAACAACAAAATATATATATATATATATATATATATATATATATTTGATTTTCAGGAAATAATTTTCCTGCTAAATTATTCCTCAGCAAATTAGTTTAGTGTAGTAAAAGATCCCCCTAGTTAAAGCTCATTTGATTGTTAGAGTGAAGTATTATTTTACTGAATGGTTATGAAGTACTGTGGGGGAATAAGCATGATTTAAATACAAGTAATCTAACAGCATCTTAAAGCAATTACTGTAGATGTAATCTACCCAAATATCGGAGTTCCATTAAATATATATATATATATATATATATATATATATATATTCCTTGGCCCTTTACATTTTTCAGTGAAGTCTGGATGTCATGGTTGAACCCCCCTTCCCCCAAATTTTAAGCAATAACAATCAATGAAAAAGAGTTTTAAACAAATGAAGTAGCCACAGGAAGCTGAAGCCAGGCAGCCAGCCTAGAGTGGCAGCAGCAGGAGTAAGAAGGGATTAGTGAGCCCCTCTCTCTACACCCCAAGGAGTTCATGAGATAAATGGCTTTATCTTTATCTGCCTTAGGAAGTTGCCCTGTCACTGGAAGATGGCTCCATATGGCAACCTCTTAATTTGAATACTTCTGGAGGGAAGAAATGGCTGGAAACATTTAAGACATGTAATTTTATTGCTCCCTGTACATGTGGCCATAGAGAAAGCTTTGTAAAAATCTAGATTATTCATCTATCAATTTGTAATCTCTGCTCACTGACTCTAATGTGTTGAAATTACTTTGCTTTATACAAGGCTTTTAGAAATCATATACCAGGTTTAGGCTCTCAAATTCAACTATTTGTCACTCTGTAGCCTGTTATCTTTTTAAAACATAAGTAGTTCTCCATTATTTACACATCCCGCTTGAAAATCTTCAAACAATTCAAAGTATTAACATTGCTTCCAGCTCTACATGACCAACCACCAATTCCTACCGCTTTCACCTTGCTACCTGTACTCTAGCCACATGGAACTTTTTCCCAATCCTAACAGGTGCTAAAGGTGCTCCAAAATCAGAGCCTTTACAAAACTTTCACATGCATGGATTACTCATTTCTACAGTCGTGTTTTCTTACTTCATTTAGTCTCATCTCCAATGTCACCTGAAAATGAAAAAGAGAAAAAAAAGCCGTCCTTGATCAGTCTATTTAAAATAGCACCCAGTCATCATTCTATATGGCCTGATAGTGCCCTACTATTTCTTTATAATACTCATCATCACCAGACATTAAATCATTTTTAACTCTATTTTTTTATTGTTTTTATCCTCCACCAGAACATAAACTCCTTGAAAACATGAACATTTCCCAGTTTGTTCCCTTAATACATAGTGTCTAAAATAAAGCTGGCACGTAGTATGCATTCCAGGTGCTAGTCCATAAACTGTGTTATCTGTTCATGACAAGATAAAAACATTATGTGAGAATATGCATTGGAAACCTTTTGTAGCAATTCGACATTGATGCAACATCCAAGTATGGGATTTTGCAGATTATAAAAGTATCAGTCCATAATGAATTAGGGAAAATAAACTGGTCTTTCAGTCAGAGAATTGGAGATGTACTGCCCTACCTGCTTTAGTAAGACAGTTGTTAGTTAGACAGTAGAAAAATATGTTGCTGAATCTTACAACACATGCTACTAAATAAAGAGGGTTAGTGGTCCTCTTCAGATTTTGGAGACAACACATCTCACATCTGCTTGTGTGGCTTTGATCTGTTAGCAAGTGTCCTGCCCTAGAAGGCTCTACAGCAGGTCCAGGCTACAGAGAGGATCCAACTGAAGTGCTGTGGCAAAGCAGGAATTCTGTTTGGAGCCTCTGACAATTCCCCATTAGATAATCACAGCACAGAACTGAAGGGTTTTAGAATAGAGTTGTGCTCCATTTTCCAGGAACACCATTTCTTTTTGAGAGGCAGCTACTAACTTGCTATCTGAGCCAAATGGAAACTGAACACATGACTTTGGGACATTAAGTGACCACTCAGTCAAAGCTGTCCAGGATGAAATGGGTGTTACTCAGTCCACTAAGCCATATTCAGCAGTAATATACAATGTTTGTAAAGGTATTGCACAATATATATTTCAATCAGCAGTATAGAATATAGTATTACAGGTCTAATGTGTAATAGACATATCACATATGACAGTTTACCTCTAAACATTAAAAATGAAGCTGAAAAACAATGGAACAATAATAATAACTTCCTAACACAACCTGGAAGTGTATATTCAGTAAAAACATTCTTTAAAAATGAGGACATAAATATTCATTTTCAGACACATAAAAATGATAAGAATTTATCAGCAGCAAAACTAACTAAAATAGACAATGAATAATTTTCTTCAGGGAGAAGGGATGATTTCCTATGGCATCTCAAGATGCATGAACAAATGTAGAACAGCAGAAATGGTAAATGTATAGATAAATGTGAATGAATTTTGACATATGAAACAAGAATAATATATTGAATATTAAATATATAACAACAATATCACATATTGCAGAAGTGGAGTAAATAGTGTTAAAATTTTCTAAAATCTTATAATTATCCAGGAAATGGTAAACATACTAACTTATTTTAGATATTCACAAATCTAAATGCAGTTATTATTTCTAGAGTAACCACTAGAAGAATAATAAAATAATGTGTAACTATCAAGCTGCAGTGAGCAAATAAATACTAAAATTGCTTATTTGATTAAAAATAAATCAAAAAATGTAACAATAAATGTAGGAAAAAATAGAGTAGAAGCAAATAGTAAGATGGTAAATTTAAAGCATCAACTATCAGTAATTACATTAAATATAAATCAACTAAATATTTCAATTGAAAGACAAAAATTTTCAGACTGAAAAAATAAGTAAACAAAAAACCCTCACCATTTGCTGCTTATCAGAAACCCATCTTAATACAGAATTTCAGAAAGGTTAAAATTTAAAGGACAGATAAATGTATTCTATGTAAACAGTAACCAAAGAATACTAAAGATTCAAGGTTTTTCTTCTTTTTTTATAATAATGGAAAGGTTCATTCCACTGGGAAGATTTAATTATCATAAAAGCACACCTAATTTAGCAAATATATAAAGTAAAATTTGGCAGAACTAAGCCAATAAATAAATATATCTGCAATAATAGTGGAAGATTATAACACATCTTTCAGTAACTGAGAATTGGCTGACAAAAAAGTCAGTGAGCAGAAAAATTCAGAAGATTTGAACAACAAGCTACCAACATTGATATAAATGATATAAGTGGAACATTGCATGTAACAAAAACAAAAGTGCTTAACCTTAGTAGTCATCAGGGAAATGCAAATGAAAACCCAATGAGACGCCACTACACATTCATCAGTATGACTGAAATTATAAAGACTGATGTAACCAAATATTAGTAAGGATATGGAGTCAACGGTATTTTCTTATATTGCAGGTAGAATAAAAATTGTATAATCCCTGTAGAAAGCTGTTAGGCAGTAGCTACAAAATTTGAAGATACATATACTTTATAACCCAGCAGTTTTACTTTTAGCCATATATCATTAGAAATCTATACATATATGCAAAAAATGTGTATAATAATGTTCATAACAGTACTAAACTGAAAACATCTCAGATGCCCACCAACAGAAGAATGGAAAAGCAAACTGTAATTTATTCACACAAGGGGATACTATACATCAAGGAAAATGAACAAACTCCTGTTACAATACATAAAGCAACATGGATGAATCTCACAAACAAAATGTTGGATGGAAGAACCCAGACATAAAAGAATTCAGACTGCAGGATTCCCTTTACAAAACATTTGAACACAGGTGAAACCAATATGTGATATTAGAAATCAGGATAATGAGGAACTGGGGGTCACAAGGAACCTTCTGGAGTACTAGTGATGTGCTATTTCTTCTTTCTTTTTTTTTTTTTTTTGCGGTACGCGGGCTTCTCACTGTTGTGGCCTCTCCCGCTGCGGAGCACAGACTCCGGACGCGCAGGCTCAGCGGCCATGGCTCACGGGCCCAGCTGCTCCGCGGCATGTGGGATCTTCCCGGACCGGGGCACGAACCCGTGTCCCCTGCATCGGCAGGCGGACCCCCAACCACTGAGCCACCAGGGAAGCCCTGAGGTGCTATTTCTTGACTCTGGGGTAGTTACATGTGTGGGTTCATTTTGTGATAATTCGTTGAACTGCACACATATAATCTGTGCGGTTTTCTATATAATACTTTAATATGTGCTCTGTATGTCATAGTTCAAGAACATATTTTAATAAAAAATAGAGAATACAACTTGTTACTGGATGTTCATATCCACTGACAGTGAAATGAGCATATGATAGAAAAGTCAAAGTCCTTTATAGGAAATAAATTACCACAGAGTTGCCCCTAGTTGGTTCAGGATAGATTCTATATGACTATTTCCTTTTATCAATACATTTCATGGAAATATTTGTTTAATAATTTTTAAAAGCATATTAACACTCCCTTATTATTGTGTGCAATAAGGATACTGGGAATTTTTTAGCTTTGTTTCATAATTACAAGCTCCTATGGGTTGTGAATGGTTTCCTTGGTACACATTTTGTGTAATGCTCATAGCTTCACCACTCTCTTGTGATTACAAGAGAAAACAATCCTTAAAGGTGCCCTGCTCAATTTAAACTCTGACATTACGTTTGATATATTCCAGAGTTGAATATTCTGTACTTACATTTAATATAATTTCCTCATAATTAAAAAAAGTCTTTGTATTTAAATATGGAAAATGAGTTGAGATATTAACAGCATACAACGACCAGTGCTAAGTATTAATGTTACTCAAAATTCTTTAATAAAAAAGTTTGTAATCAACTCAGCCATCTTTTACCACTTTACAAAATCTACCAGTTGGGTGGTTAACTGGGTTGATGGACTGAATTAAAAATTTTCTGTCAACTTGTAAAGCTACTTTCTATAGTAGAAAAAAGGTGGTATATCCAAACTTATTATTGGAATTATTTCTCTTTGTTAACTTTTTCTATGTTTGGCACCTTTAAAACATTTGGCATTTCCGTCCTAATTCTATGTCTCAAATTAAGAGCTTAAAACTATTTTATACATTTTCCTGTGATTTTGGAAAAATTCAGGACAAACTGGAAAATGCCTTCATTGCATTCAGTAGCTGTTAAAACAGACAAAAGATAAGCAGGCCTTTAACAAAACAGTTCCGTAGTGTTACAAACATTCCTCTTGGCTAAACCCTTTCTGGTATGAAGTTAGGACACTTCCTATGCTGGTGAACTCTGACTTCAGAAGGTTATCTGCCATATTTTTTGGATGGACCTTGATAGATTTTCCATTCCAAACTCTAAATGCAAAGAGCTCTCCTTCATGGATCCCAGCTCTACCTCTGGGACTACTCCCTTCCTTCCTGATATACATCAAATATATGAATGTAGCTATATGTATCCCTCACTCTTATTCAGGCTACACATCCATGGTTCTTCTGTTCTTAGAGGTTGATTCCTTGCCTTCATCATTTTGGTTGCCCTCATTTAGAAATACATGTAACCCTCATTTGGTGGTATAGGTGATCCTTCTTACTGCTTGATTAGCAACTCCCATGGAATCTTTCATATCATAAATATCATAAAGAAATCCCTGCAGCATCAATATAAACTCTTATTTACAACTGTGACTGATAACTGACTCTGTTGGCACTGGGCCAATGCAAAGAAGAATGACAGGATAGGAGATACTCTGACTCATGAGGATGAAAGACTTTTCTTTGCATGGAAAACAAATTCATACTCCTTTGAAAGGAACAATGATTTTGGCAAAAGCATAGTTTCTTCTCATGACACTAAAACACAGGTATGAAGGAACAGACACCCAAAAGAAGAGATTTTCTTCTTTTTTTTAACATCTTTATTGGAGTATAATTGCTTTACAATGGTTTATTATTTTCTGCTTTATAACAAAGTGAATCAGTTATAGAGATTTTCAACATAAGAAAAGGATGTTGTGATCACTTCAAGAAGGGGCACTGGTTGATGTAACAGATTTCAGAAAGGGGGATAAGCTGCAAGAACTGATAACTGTCACATATCATCCCCTTCTCCTTCCTCAGTGTAGTTTGACCTATAACCAGGGACAAATTAGGTAATAAGCAAGACATCCATATTGACAATGTTTTCCTTAAAATATGGAGAGTAAAATGAAATAAAATACACCAAATGAGGTCTAAAAAGTGTGGAGTGATATGGGACTGTCATCATTCCTCAAAGGACTCTGTCATTACATTATTGGGACCTCAGTTTCCATTCAATATCTGTTCTTTCACTTTGAGCTTGGGATCAGTGAAAACCCCTATATCTTTATTACTCAAACTTTTGCTAAGCTTGATCATCCACATGTTACTTGTACAATCAATTTAATCAAATAGGAGATGTTTTCATTCATCACTTAAATATCCATCTCTTTAATTGACTCATATTTCCAAACCGAGAGAGAGTTATGAACCTTGATTCTGTCATCCCACATCATGGTACCCTTTCTCATTTTGTGTCTTTTGCAAATGTGACAAGCCGCATTCCCTAGGGAATGTTTATTAGGGCGATGCAGGAAGAGCATTGGTATGGTGCAATGGGAAACGATTTTTCAGCTCTAACGCCAAACATAAAGTAATCCCTCTTGCCCAAAACCTTTTAGAACCATCACGCCCATGACCACAGCATTCTGAGATGGCAGATAGTGGCAAAGATAACACAAGGGAGGGCAAGATCAGAAATCCTAAACTCAAGGTAGAGAGAAACAGATGGCCGCACCCTGACAGGGGTTCCCATGATCTGGTAAAGACAGCAGCCAGCGTTTTGCAGAGCGTATTGTAGATAAGCAAAGCCTCTGACAGAAATCCACTGATAAGAAATGTACTTGTAAGTCTTAAGATCAAGTGGTTGTGGTTCTAAAACTTAGAAGTGACACCCAGGGAGATCAGCTTGGGGAAAGTCTTCTGAGACACACACATGTGGCACCACAGAATATCATGGGAACTCTGCTCAGTCAGGGGGCACTGGACATTACAGGTGGACATAGGACTGACTCGGTAGACCTTCTCTTTTGCTGTATAATGTGTGGCAAAATCTATATATCTCTTATTAAGAGCATGATTTTCAAAAACATATTTCTGTTAGTAACACTACCTGGTTATTACAACCAAGATTCTGGTACTCAAGTTTGAGAAAAAGAAGATAAACAGCAGCCTTTACAGAATGTTTTTTACTAAAGTATTTCTGGCTTACAGTTTTTTCTATGTTTCACTCTCACTGACGTCTTAATACTTCTTAAATAAATAAATCTTCCCTGCACTGGCTTTTATTAAGTGCCTCTTCTGTCCTAAGTGATCACAACTCATCTGATTAACAGTTTGTTCTAATCTTCAAGATATCTTTTTTTTTAATTTTGATGATATAAATCTGGGCATAATCTTTCACATCTCCCCTTTTTTTCTTCAAATTTAAGGAATATTTTCCTATCTTTAGTAGAAAAATATCTTTTATTCTCCATGTATTCTTAAAATTATTGACAGTGATTTTTGGAATCCCATCTGAGTTTTTGGTGGTATATTGGGATATGATTCTTCGAGACACTGAGTTCTTTTAAAACAAATTGTTAATTTCTTACAGCCTCTTTACATAATCATCTTGCTTTGATTCCATTCCTAAATATTCTTAACCAGATTGAGCATTTTTCTCCTTGAAACAGAATATAGAAATAAATTAAGCTATTGAGGATTCTTTTACATCATCCTTACCTAAAAATTCCATTATTTTTCTTGTTCTGAACAGGAAATAGAAGGCTTTACTATTTAATTGTTTCCCCAATTAGATTGTAAGCTCCTTCTGGGCAAGAATATGTGGTTACATGTCTTCTATTTATTTTTTCACATTGTCCAGTGCTGAATATGTAAAAGATCCTCAATAAATACTTAATAGTTTGTCTTGTCACTCAGAACATTACAAAAGCTGCTGTCTTAGAGATGTTGTGAAAATGTCAGATATCTTTGGCTTGTCATCTCACCATCTGTTTTTCACTTTCAGACTCTTTTTTGAAACTTTGCCTAGGCACATAGATGATTCACTTTCTTTTCCATAGTGTTGTTGACATTTCCTCAAGTGTTAAACCTCATGCTTGTGGTTAATCGATTCTTGGATCAACTCATCATTCCAGCCTGATGATTCTTGCTGTAGAATCCATGTGTCTTTTGTCAGGATTATAGACTGTGGTCTTCAGAGTATTTAAAAAACTTCTGACATTGGCTCACTGCTAGGGATTAGAATTTGCCAGCTTTCCTATTGAAGTGAAAGAGTCCTCTTAACCAGAGCATTGCCTTTTATCTTTCTTTGAGCTAACCAACTGTCATCAAGTCTTCTTTAATAGTTAAGTCTTTTTCAGGGATTTATGAGACTTACGAGAAAAGTAGACTAATGTTATGCTGAGCACTCTGAAGGCCAACATTCTCAACAAGCTTTCATCAACAAGTCATTCATCCTGAACATTCTGATAAATGGAAAACTCCAGAGGACATTAACACTGTCTGAAAGAAATAATTAAATGCCAGAATTGGAAGGAAACTTAGAAATAATTTAGCATATCCCCTTAATTTTACTTGTGGGAGAAAATGAAACCCAGGGAGATTAAGTGATATGCCCAAAGTAGTCTCATAACTAGCCAAATGAGAACTAGAAGCCAGCACTTCCAACAGCAATCTAAGGGCAGGGTTCCTTCTGTGGAACACTACCATCCTTTCAGGCTTTCTTCAACAGAACAGTGTGCAAGAATTTAAGAAATGGCAGGATAAAGTAGCACAGAACTAATAAGCAGGCTCTGGCTACAATATGGACTTTCATAAGTGAAATATATCTTATGACCTCGGCAAAAGAATTTTTGCATATTTTTTGTAAGTGGGGAAACCAGAGTTTGATGGGGTTTGCTGGAGATGGTCATTGATTTGGTTTGAGTATCATAGAGATGCAAAGAGTAGACACGATGAAACTAATGCAGGCAGGATGTGACAGTGTTCTGGGTGTTAGAGGCTAATAAATTTAGTCTCTCATCCACAACAGAGTGTATCTTCATCTTTCAGTAATGATGAAATTATAACGAATGAGTAGCAAAGAATCTGTTGTTTCAAGGAACATCATCTGTGGAAATATGTATTTCTCAAAAGAAGACTAATTATCAACAGCATCTCTTGGTCCTAGACTGAATCAAATATAGTGTCCTGAGTTTGCGCTTTCCATATTTCTATGTTCCTACTTGGCAGGGGTATGCCTGAGCACTGGTTCATTTTGTGACAGTGGAATTACGTGTAGAATAAATATTTCAGTCCTTGCTCATCTGGCTTTGCTCCTCAAAGCTCATCTCATGAAGAGGTGACATGACTGATATTAAATTGTATAACATCGAATCATTTCAGATTGGCTTTTTTTCCTATGGTTTGCTGGATTGTACACACTTTTCAATCCATGTCAGTTGTCACACCTGCTACTATTTTATTATTTCTGTAACAACTAAGAAATTTTCCCTCCTGCTATGTGTACCTAATACTGCACAAGTGCAGGGACCTCAGCTGGAACAGCGTGCGGCAACTTTCAGAAGTTTAATTCTTCCTTGAACGTTCATAACAAATCAGCAGCTTTCAAAGACAGCTTTGGGGAAAAAAAGATTACTTTTAATGAAAAGAACTTCACATTTACCATCTATTACAAAAATTCAGGCATACAGAACTTGGAGCAAAAAGACAGGACAGAATAAACCAGCATTGTGTTCAATCATAAAAATGTTGGGAGTACAAAAGACACAAAAGATGCTACATTGAAGAAGGATATAAGGTCGCAGAGGAGGAAAAAAGTGAGCTACAGTGATAAGAGGAGGTGAAATATAATTGTCTGTGTACCCAAGGGTGGGTACCCCAGAGGCCTAAAACTCGTAATTGCTAGCAATTTCTCTTAGACACATACTTCAGACTCTAACACTGAAAGTCAGAAAATCAGAGAGCTGTAAAGAAAGCAAATTTATACCCCTAAGTATATTCTGAATAATCATGCACACTGTGTTGTAAAAGGAACCATTTCTCAACTTGGAAAATATATGCTTTTGGAATACAATGAACAAACAGGTATAGAATACATTTTTTTAATTGTTGCAAAGGGATAAACGAAAATAAAAAGTATTATTATCTCTTTGTTCTGATGGTTACAACTGGCTTTTCCTTATATCATTTATGCAGCCAGAACTACTTTTCCTCCTTTTTGGAATCAATCAATTAATTAATCCATTTGAGGGCTTTAACTGACAAATTACACATGTATTCTGTGGGAGCCATTTTGCAACCTTAGTGCTACGTAGTTAGGTAAAATCATCTTAATACACAAGGTGAGTTTTTCTCTTTTTCCCCAGTGATTTGAAACAATTCTTCTATAGATATTTGAGGGTTGGTATAATCTAGAGCAATATGTGTAAGTTGGGGTAGGGTTGTAACCAAGCTTTAATCTCTTATGGAGTTTGCAGTTTAGTGAAGAATATATAGAAAAAAATGGTAAGCAAACAAGAAAAGTATGGTATTTGGGGTAGGTTTTCTGGTGGGTAATGTGTGAAAGAATTCCATACTCTAGTGGCATTTGCAACTTCCCCTCAACTTTACCTGCTCCTCATTCCAAGAGAATCTATTTTATAATTTTCCTCTTAGCCAAGTATTAACTATGCATTCCTCTCAGCCTTCACAGAAACTCTTGCTGGGTTGAGCATTCCTGTTCTCTCTCTGCCTTCCTACGTGGCTAAGAGGAGAACTTCACAGCTTTTTAAAAAGGCTGCCCAACTCGTGGTTAAATTTCTGCCTGAACTTAGTGTGAAGAAAAACCATGTCTCCGTAGACCAACTTGCCTGCTCCTTATTGTGGGAAAGGAAGTATTATACATAACCAGATTCATTATATTTTCTGCTTCTTTTGACAAAAATCACAGTGCCCAAGTGTTACAATCTGATCAATTCAGTTGCCTGAAAAACACCTATTGATTCTGCTTTCTTCAGATGGTACCTCTTCTGGTTTAGCCTTAAAAATATGTTCATAAATAAGTAGGGTACGATTATGTAATTATATGTAGTCAAGTTCAAGTGTGAATCCATTTTGCTACCACGGATAGAGAGTTCCTGAAGACAAGTCCCTCGTTAAGGCTGGGAATCCCATAGGCCTCTTAGGTTTGTCAGGGTGTGCTTCATAACTATCCGTTTCCCTTTTTCTGAAGCACCGTTGTTTTTGCCATTACGATCAATGTTTGCATCAGTACACACTGATGTTCTGGCACATCTTGTATTCAAAAAACAAAACAAAACCCAGCAACCTTATCTCATGAACTGACTTCCTCTTCTAAATAATGTTCCATCCTTCAGTCTCCATAGAGAAGCTCCTCTAGTTCCCAGCCTCTTCTCCATCTGCTTCAACCGGACGTCTATCCACGGCTCTCCTCAGGCTGCTCTTGCCAAGGGCCATGGGATCCCTCTGCTTCCAAATCCCATGGTCACTTTTCTCCCTTTTCTCTCACTTGATGTCTCAGCAGTATATGCTACAGTTGATGACGTTTTTTGAAAAACTTTCTTTGGTGACTTTGCGAACATCCCACATTTTGTTGCCTTTCCTTCTATTTCATGGCCATTTCTTATTTTTATTTTTATTTTTTTTGCTTAGACAACAGAAATTTATAGTCTATACTGTGCCTCCTTGCTAACTTCTGGTGGTTTTCTACCAATCATTGGTGTTCCCTGGCTGTGGCTGCATCACTCTGATCTCTGCCATTATCTTCACATGGTGTTCTCTCCGTTTCTGTATGTGTCCAAATTTCCCTTTTATAAGGAATTTCTTATTATTAAAGTCAGCTTTATTGAGGTATAATTCACATACATAAATTCACTCTTTTTTTAGGTTTTGAGTTTGCTGGTTTTGAGAAACATATAAAGTCCTATAACCTCTACCACGAATATGTCCATCAGCCCTAAAGCCCGAGCCTGACCGTTTGTCATCATTCCCTTCCCACCTCTCTCAGGCCCTGGCAACCATTGATCTGATTTCTCACCCTATATTTCTGCCTTTTCCAGAATGTCTTAATGGAAATATACATGTGTAGCCTCTTATGTCTGAGTGTTTTCACTTAGCATAGCACTTTTGAGGATCATCCATGTTGTTGCATCTATCTGTAGTTCATTCCAATTTACTTAGTAATTTCTTGGGGGGGGGGAATGTCCACTGTATGAATGCAATTTGTTTATCCATTCACCAGATGATGAACATTTGGATTGTAACTAATTTTGATGATTATGAATAAATCTGCTATTGTATATTTGCATACATTTATTAGTGGGAGTGTATATTTTCTCTCTTTCTTTTTTTTGTAAATACTGAAGAGGAGGATTACCAGGTCATCTGATAGACATATGTTTACATTTATAAAAAATAGCTAAATTGCTTTCCATTTTACATTCCCATCAGTAATGTTTTAGGGTTCTAGTTGCTCTGTATCTTCACCAGCACTTGGTATTATCAAGTTTTAGCAATTTCAACATTTGTTTGATAGTATTTCATAGTGATTTTAATTTATATTTTCCCAAAGATGAATGATTTTGAGCATTTTTTGTATGTGATTGGCCATACATAGCTATTCTTTGGTGAAGTTTCTGTTCAAATATTTTATGGACTTTTTTTATTGGGCTTTTAGTTTTCTTATTATTGAGTTGTAAGAGTTATTTATATATTCTAAATACAAATCTTTTATCAGATACGTGTTTTGACAGTATCTTTGAGTCTGTGGCTAATCTTTTCATTTACTTAAGTGTCTTTTGAAGGGCAGAAATTATAAATATTAATTTTAGCTTATCAGTTTTGTCTTCTACAGTACATGCTTTTTTATGTTCTATTTAGGAAATATTTGCCTAATCCAAGGTCATAAAGTTTTTCTCATATACTTTCTTATGAAAGTTTACAAGTGTCCTGTGATCCAAGTTGATTTTTGTATTCAGTTGATTTTTGTATTCAGTGTAAGAGTTGATATTCATTTTTTCTTTTTCTTTTCCTGCATATGAGTGATTAGTTGTTCTAGTTCCATTTGTTGAAAAGACTCTTCAGTATATGTACATATGTATTTTTGGACTTCCTATTCTCCTCAGTGACTCTTTGTGTCCATCCTTACCCCAATACCACATTGTTTTAATTAATGTAACTTTAATTAATCAGATAGTGTGACTCTAGCTTTGTTATTCTTTTTTAAAATTTGCTTTAGCTGATCAAATTATTTTGCTTATGTGTATTTTAGAATCTTATGATAATTTCTTTGGAAAAGATTTCTAGGATTTTGGTTGAGATGGTATTGAATCTACAGATAATTTTGGGAGAACTATTATCTTAATGATACTATAAGTCTTCTGATTGTAGGAGAACTGCGCTGTCAGGGCACCCAGGCAACCTCACACATCCCCGTTGGCCATGTACTCAAGACCCAAGTTCTGGGTGACCAAAGTCTTGATGGACCCCCTGCCATCTTCCCTCCTGTGAACACAACAAGATAGGCAGTCCTATGAGGATCTGGCATAAGGCTGTTTCTCACTTGCCTTGCTACCTTGAAGGTGCTGTTATAATGCAATTTCTTATTTGCCTCCCTGGTTCTGGTGAGGCATGGATTTTCCACCTTCCCTACCCCTTTGGCACAACTGCAGGCTATAATATTACTTAACTGTTGTCTGGAATTTATTTCTCAGCAACAGAGCAACAGCACCCACCCTCACACTTGGCTGCCTCAATCTATTTGAGCTCATTGTCTTCTTACATGATCTTACCTAGCACCTACTGCTGCCTTGAGACTGTTTAACGTGAATCAATGAACATGGTTCTTCTCATTACTATTTAGGTCTTTTAATTTTCTTTCATTGAAGTTTTATAGTATTCACCATAGCAACCCTGCATATATTTTGTTAGATTTATCATAAGTACAGTATTTCAGACTTTGATGTTCTTGTGATTGGTACCTTAAATTTTGTTTTGAAACTGTTTATTGCTAGTATTTATAAATACAATTGACTATTGTATATTAACGGGGTTTCCTGCAACATTGCTCAACTGACTTATTAGAGCTAGTAGCTTTGGGGGTATATTCTTTGGGATGATCTAGATAATCATGTAGTCTACAAATTAGGACATTATTATTTCTTCTGCTTAAATTTATAAACATTTCCTTTCTTTTTTTTTTTTCTTGACTTATTTTACTGGGGTAGGACCTCCAGCGCAATGGTGAATAGGAGTGGAAAGAGTGGATTTGCTTGCATTGTTCCCCGTCTTAAAGGAAAACATTCAGTACTTCACCATTTTGTATATCAGCTGTAGGTCATTCATGGCTATCTTTTATCAGGTGAGGAAATTTACTTCTAGATTGCAGAGAGTTTTTAAAAAATATCGTAAGTGAAGATTGTCTTTTTAAAAATGTTTTTCTTTTTCTCATTGCTGGGATAATCATATGATTTTTCTTTTTCAATCTACTGATATGGATAATTACATTTATTTATTTCCAAAAATTGAATCAATCTTCATTCCTGGGGAAAAACAATCCCAATTGCTTATGATATATTATACCTATACATTGCAGATTAAATTTGTTAATATTTTGTTTAGGACTTTTGCATCTATGTTCATCCGTGAAATTGTTCAGTAGTTTTCTTTTTTGTTAATATCTTTGTCTAGTTTTGGACATTTAAAAAATATCTTTCTGTTATTGATTTCTTGTATAATTCTATTGTGGTCAAAAAACATACTTTGTATGATTTTAATTATTTTAAGATTATCAAGGCTTGTTGTATGGTCCAGAAAATGATCTCCCTTGGTGAATGTTTCATGTGTAGTTGAAAAGAATGTGTATTCTGTTGTTATTGGGTAAATTGTATAAATGTCAATCAGGTTGTGTTGATTTTTGTTGCTCTTGTTGTTCAGGTCTTTTATGCCCAGTTTTCTCTGTTGTTGGACTGATTACTGAGGACAGTGTCATAATCTCCACATATAACTGAGACTTTGTCTATTTCTTCTTTTATTTCTATTAGTTTCAGTTTCATATATTATAAATGTCTTTGTTAGGTACATATACATTTCAGGTTATTTTGTATTCTTGATAAATAGGCCCCTCTCTCATTATGTAATATTCTTTTTATTTTTGGTAATAATCTCTATTCAGAAGTCTACGTAGTCTCCCCTAAAACTCATTTTCTTAGATTCCATGTCCTTCTCTTTCTTGGTTTATTCCCTGGTTTTGGTGACTATCTTTTAATAGCTTCCTAAGAAGAATGAAAGATAGGTAAACTTTTTCTTACTTGCATGTGAAGAGGAGTAGAATATGTGACCGCAAAATATGTCACTTTGGCATGTGGATTATCTTGAGCTGAAAGCAATCAAGATCCAGCAGTCTCAAGAAAATCTTTGACCTCTCCCTTAACTACCTAAAATAATTTAGATTGCGGGCTTGGCTTGGAGAGAGAGCTATTACTATTACCAGAGATAACTATTATCTGAATGATCTATCTGCATAGCAAGGCAAAGATCTAATTACCAAGCATCTGCTTTTCTTATTGGCCAGTGAATTACCTTCCTCCCCTTTGAAGCCCCAGGCCCCATCCTATTCCTTAGCTCAGAATGTCATAATCTTCAACTGCCTGCCTTGCCCTTGGGTCTCATTTTTTTGCGGGATTCCTGTACATATGAAATTTAATTTATTTTTTTCTTGTTAATGAGTCTTATCTCAATTTAATTATTAGACCAGCCACAGAACCTAGAAGTGTAGAAGGAAATTTTTTTCTCCCCAACAACTGTAGGAAATAATTATTTTTTTAGCATAAATTCTAAAATTTTTCCTTCAGTGTTTGAGGGATTGACAAGCAAACAGTCATATTTAGTCTTCAGTTCCTGTGACTTTTCTAGCTTTTGACACTGCTTCTCATAAGACTTTCTCTTATATTGTTTTCATGTTTCCTGGTCCTCCTCTTATCCTCCTGATCCCTTCTTTTTTAGTGTCTAGATGGCTCTTTCTCTTCTGCATGCCTTGTCTTTGCATCTCTTATTTTCTCCTCCATACATTATCCCTAGATAATCTCATTAATGCTTATTAATTTAACTTCTAGGTATTTGCTGGACATACCTCAGTCCAGACCTCTATTCTGTGGTTCAGACTGTTATTCTACCACCCATTAGACACGTATAAATTGATGTCCCACAGGTTTTTCTTATTCAACATGCTCATTATATCCTTCCCCCAAACTTATTCTTGCTCTAGAATTCTTTATTTGAATAAATAATGTCACCATCCATTTAATTGCCTAAATCTGAAACTCAGAAATAAATCTCTATTTCTTATCTCCACAGCCAATCAATTGCCAAATCTTATCAATTCTATAGCCTAAGTAAATTCTTTATATTCTCCTCATCTTATGCACAAATAGAGCAGAGGTAGTTTCGTGCAGTTATGTGATTAAAAGCAGAAACATTGATAACAGCCCAAGAAAAATATGATGGTTTTAACTCTTTAAATTTGGGCAAGTACTTAGCCTCTTCAAAGCCCAATAGTCTCAGATGTCAAATAGGAATAATTATAATATCTACCTCATAGGGTCATTTATAAGCATTAAATAAGATAAGGTATGTGAAGAGCTTAGCACAGTAATGTTATAGTCTAAGCATTCAACAAATGTTTGCTGATATTATTTTTATTATTATAAATACATTCTTTATTTGTGCCTTTCAGATTCTAGTGGTTTGATAGTTGTTATTATTTTCATTTTATAAATAAGGAATTGAAAGTTTGCGAGATATTAAGTAACCTACTTGTTATTAAACAAGTAACTAATGGATTAAAATAAAATCCTATTCATTTCCAAATTCCAGGCTTTAAGTATGGTATTTGAATTTAAAATTTTACATTTAAGAAAAATAAAAGGCTTATATTTTTAGGTAAAATTGAGGTACAATGAATTATGTAACTTTTATTATCACAGTAGAGAAAGCATGTGTGTTCTTTAAGTGACACATAGCTTTCCCTGACACTGAATTAGATAAGAAATATGTTACGTTGAACTTTAGGGAATACTATTTTGCAGCAGACAATGTCTTTAACAACGTCTTTACAGAAAGTATAATAATAGATTTCATATGACTATTCCTATATTGTAAATTAGAAGGATGCAATATTCAACTGTACTGATTATTTCAAATCTGAATGGAATTAGAGTAACATAGTTTATCTCTAACCTCTAATAGCTGCCAGAGTTATAAAATATGTGGAATCGTATAATTTAACTGTTCAATGAAATCCAGGAAGCTGAGTGCATTTTGCATTATAGACAGCTCAACTACATTTGCTTCTGTGAAAGTATTTTATTTCTCAATTCATCTGCTACTGTTCTAACGTTAGATTCCCTTTTTCTTTCAGCTCTTCTTAACTATATCCTTTCTTCTTTTAAAAATAAACTTTCCATATCTTTTATTTATTTATTAGTTTATTTATTTTATTAAGGTATAGTTGATTTATAATATTATATTAGTTTCAGGTGTATGACACAGTAATTCAAAATTTTTATAGATTGTACTCCTTTTATAGTTATAAAATATTGGCTATAGTCTCTGTGCTGGACAATATATCCTTATAACTTATTTACTTTATACATAGTACTTTGTACCTTTTAATTCCCTAGCCCTGTCTTTCCCCTCCCCGCTTCCCTCTCCTCACTGTTAACCACTAGTTTGTTCTTTATATCTGTGAGTCCATTTCTTTTTTGTTTTACTGACTAGTTTGTTTAATGTTTTAGATTCCACATATAGGTGATAACATAGAGTATTTTCCTTTGTCTGACTTATTTCACTTAGCATAATACCCTCCAGGTCCATCCATGTTGTTGCAAATGGAAAAATTTCATTCTTTTTTATGGCTGAGTAATATTCTTACATATATATATATATATATATATATATATATATATATATATATCACATCTTCTTTACCAGCTATATCCTTCATTATAGTAATTTAACCATAATTATCTGGAATTATGGAATTCCTCAGAAGGGATGAAAGGGAGGTTTCCTTTGGAGGATAAGGCCATCTGTTTTTAGGCTCTTTGATTTTGTGTTCTTTTGCTCTACTTAGTTTGTTCCTTTCTCCTTTCACTGCCCCATCACATTTTCTTACTTTGCGATTTTTCTATCCATTAATGGATTTCCCTAATTGGTTCAGTAATCATCACTGTTTCCATACTATCGCATTCTCCAACTAACTGATCCAAATTTCTGCCTTCTGTTGGTCTGATTTTCTGAAATGATAGGATTTAGAGTTTCTAGAAGAGGAGATGGAGTACATATTCTTCAAATAAATTTTCCAAAGTAGTAATTCTCTTAGGTTTTGAGAGAAGTTGGAGTAAACCAACTAAAACAATTTGGTGCTTTGATGTTGAGAAGATACAATCATTTGGTAGGAATGAAGAAAGACTAACAGAATTCAGTGTGATACAGCAAGAAATCAAAGCAAGAACAGAAATTTGGGAAGTATATTTAAAGTTATGAGTTACTGGAAAGATGTGAGGTTATAACTTGCTCATATGTAAAGCTTTTAAATATCCCTCAATCTGCTTTTGGACTTCATTTCTCCATATTAAAATGATGCTTCTTGATGTAAAAATAAAGGCATCTAGCTAATTTGGCAATTGTTTTAAAGTTGGCTTAGACTAGAACAAATTTTTTCCCAGCAACCATTTTCACAAGGGCTCATTGGCTTCTGATACAGTCTTGCTGTGAAAGTGTTTCATGAACCATTTTGTTGAGCCAGATTACATACAGAATCCATTTCCTGTGAGCATCATGGCTGAGAGACCTCCTCGCAAGCCAATCTTCCAGTTAAATGCTCCAAATTACCAGTTAATTGCTCTAGCCTGTTGCAACTGGCTTATGCATCTTCCAGATACCAAGTCAGAAGGAAACAGTGCAGGTAGCTGCAAATTATCTAGTGGATTTCAAACCATTTATTTGGCTAATCAAATATTGAACATGTTTAGCATTTACCCAAATGTACCTGAGTTAACAAAATTCACATTCTCAGAACTGTATTTTTTTCTCATTAAGCAGCATAAACAGTGATTAATAAACCTAAATTATGAAGTCAACATTTTAATTGCTAATGTACTTGGATGCTCCTAGTAAAATTTGGTTTTATTCAATTTATTTTGCATATTGTAATGTATTTCATGAAAGAGAACACACCTGTGTCATCAATTACAAAAGAAATATGCATGTGGAACACGGTGGAGATCACTGGTATGGATTACTGGTACCTAAATTATCATCTGAGTTTTAAAAGGACTACCCCATAAAAATAATATCTTTAGCCTAATCATTTAGGGCATATTCAAAATGTCTTTAGGTGCCTTAACCAGACTTGGAAATGAATGTAAACCTGCCTTATTAAATAGCAATATAACTATATAGCTTTAATGAAATTGAAAAAAAAATAAAGACTTCTGAATTACAATAGGCCACTCATGCAGAATAATTCATGCACAATGCAGGACTCCAGTTGAGGACTGATTTAATACTGATGTTAATGAAGTGCCAAGAAAAGAGTGAGTAATAGGGTGAAATTCTTTTGTAGCAATTTCCAGGAGAGGGATTTTTTTTGGGGGGGGGTAATAGAACTTTCTTAGAAATTTCAATTGGAGCAATTTCTTTTGAGTGGGAGGGTTTGATTGAAAAGGGAGAGAGGAAAAAATGAAGAGAAGTAAGGGTGAGTAAGGGGGAAACTTATCCTGCTTCTTTGTGAAATGCAGTATAAAATGAAATTGACTAAATGTAAAAATGAAATGAGCCCACCTTGTACATTTTCCAAGCTGAAAAAAATGCCAACAATAGAAACAATAGTGAATAAAGACATTTTGTGAATTTAACGAGTTTCAATGATCTTGTGGTCCTTTGATATGTTCTTTAAAAAAAATTGCCATCCCCAAGGTAATAACTTTGAAATATCATAGGATTTAAGTCATATGTAAAATAAAAATGCATCTTCTCATTCCAGTTAAAGATATCATTTTCCAAAAGGATTATAGCCACAAGAAAATACCATTTCAAGGGACTGAATTTATCCAGTGGAAATAGTGGTCTTACTCTCATTACCATCTTTATTTTAGAAAACAGCCTGCAAAATTGTACATATGATATTTCACCTGTTCTAGAAACAACACTGACTTATTTGATATGGTTACCTGCTTGTTGCAGCTGTACACTATTTACCAAATTTGCCAACTGCAGAATATTTACACAACAGTAAAAGCCCTAAGGCAGAAGAGTGCATGGTTTAATAGAGCATAATTTTTATGTATTTTAGGAGATGTTAAGCTTACTACAAAACATGGCTGCTGTAATATCTGAGAAATGGTAATTTACCTTTCACCCTCTCATTCCAATTTAAAACTCTAATCTGCAACACATTTCTTCTTTTCTGTCATTTTGTTTGAGATGCCCCTTTCTGTGCCTGTTTATGGATATTAGGTTGTTAACTTTTCCCAAGACTGTAAAGAATAAAACATTTTAAATTCATCTTCTGAAAATAAAAATGCTTCTCCTGTTTATAAAATTTTGCCAGGATTTGCTCCATTTTGGCACCCTCTTGTCTCTGCCGTATTAAAATCTATAAATCATCGCTTTACTAATCTCTCCTCTGGTGTGAAATTTTCAGCGCTGCCTACAGAATGAAGTTTAGACACACTGGCAAACTATGTTCTCTGAAATCTGTCCCTCTGTTCCTATTTGCCACTAATTTTCTACTTAGAAAGGCTACACTAGCCAGAATGGTTTGTTCACCATGTAAAAAAAAAAACCCAAAAAACCTTTTCCATTTTTTGCTTTACTCATGTCCCTCTTCCAATCCTTCTGGTCTCTTTCTATAGAAATTCCAGCTGGCTCTACAGGTTTAGATCAAATGCTGCTTCTTCCACGGAGCCATTCCTAAGTTCCCTGTAAGATAGAGTCACTTTCTTTTCCAAATTCCTACAGCAATATTTGTATCTCTCAAATTATACAAATCAATACAATATATTTATCTCTAAAATTGGACCTGAAGCATTTTTATCATTTTATCATTGTCAATCAGAGCATGGACTCAGGAACTAGGCCGCCTGGGATCAAATAATGACTGTGGAAATTTTTAGCTGTGTGAATTTGGGCAAGCTACCTGAACACTCTGAGGTTCAGTTTCCCCATCTCCAAAAATGAGATGTTAATGGTTCCAACTTGAGAAGAGTTGGTGTGTCCAAAACACATAGAGCAGAAACTTGCACACGGTGGTTGAGTTCCCAGAGGCAAGGGCAGTAAAATTATTCTTGTTTGTAAACAACATGATCTTAGGTAATATTTGTTGACTAAATGTATGAGTCAAAAATTCAGATAAGAATCCTTTGGGTTTGAATTTGCTGATTGAGTCTTGTTTCCTAGGAGCTGCCAATATTTAAAATTATTTTATTAGTTTATGCTTATTGAGTCATCCATAAAATATTTATTGAGCACTTGTTATAAATAAAATATAGTGGTAGAACCAGTGCGAGGCAAAATACACACACTTTGGTCTCAAAATACACACACTTTGGCCTCAAAATACACAACCTTTGTTGATACTGAGTCATGCCATGAAAGCAGAAAGGATAGCATTGTGCAAAGAATATGTAGTTTTGATTCATAAAGACCTGAATTTCAATCTTATTTCTGCAACTTCTAAGCTATAATCTAGACGTTATTTTAAACACTTCAATTTTCCCAAAGAAAACAGGGACCCTAGTGATATCATATCATAGTTTATAGTGCAAATACAAATGAGATGATGTTTTGAAAAAGACCTATCATATTATTTGACACAATAGTCCCTCAAGAAACATTAGTTTTCTTCCCCAAATCAACTCAGAAGAGACTTTTTTTTAAATATAGCAAATTTAGATGAACATTTAAAGGGTTTAACTAAATGTTAAAAGAAAGTAGAAAGTATCAAGGCCTGTGTGAAGCATTTATCTGTATTTGTTCCTTCAGGCAAAAAAACAATGATTGGGTTTCTAGTTTGTGTAAGATACTGCAGCTGATGTTATGTAGAAGTATAGAAATTAATGGGTTCTACATCTAAAGATGTAGAAGATATGTAGATGTTATGTAGAAAATGGCTTCTACATCTAAATGGCTTGTAGTGTAATGCAGAAGTTCTGGCGCATTTAGAAATAATTGTAGTGAGTACTGTATATGTGTATTACAGCATGCTTTGAGGTTCCTGAGGCATGTGAGCACATTTCCGCCTTGAAAGCCATGGAAGGGTCTAAGGATCTGGTGCAAACTGAGCTTAAAAGGCAGACAGGATTTTGAAAGGTTAGGTTAGAAGTTGTATATTTCGGTTAGAAAAATGTAGCATAAATATGGAAAAGTGTATCACATGTTCAGAGAATAATTGGAAATCAAGTTTTAGTAGAATATAAGGTATGCTTAGGAAACTCATATGAGACAAATCCAGAATGGAAGTTGAGGTTAGTTTCCTGGCCGGTGAGATAGTCAAGAGATTTGCATTGAATTTAGTAAATAAAACGAAGCCACTGAAGATATTCGAGCAGAGAAGTAACACAGGTGATATTATCAGGGCTGCACTTTCAGAAGTCGAAACTGATGGCTTGGAGTTTAGAACAGGTTGAAGAAGTGTCTAGTGATGTGGACATTAAGTTGTTTAGGTAGAAATAATAAGTTCTGAATTAAGGTGATGATGATCATAATAGTAGAAAAAAAGGATTAACTGGAAAGGATTGGCTACTATCATATTACCTTAATAATACATAAAATTGTTAAAAAAGGAAAGAAATCGGAAAGTGAAACCAACTTTTTATCACCACCTCTATGTTGGGCATGGATGGTATTGGGCATTTTTATTGATCTCTTTTAATCTTTACAATACAGATCAAGATAGATTATATTTTCAAGTGGACAAGTAATTAGCCCCCGAGAAGCTACAAAATAAAGTAGCCAGACTGAGTTGTTCTTAATAAGAGTTTAGTTAATGTCACTAACTCATATATTTCAAACTAATTTAATAGAGACCCTCTCTCTAGTAATTGCCAATATACAATCAATTTGGTAAGGAAACTGAAACCAATCTGAAACCGATAAACACTCATCCCCTTTTCTAGCTAAATAGGACCAACAGTCCTTCCCATACAATATATTGTGAAGATTTATTTCAAGTTGAAAAGTCAGAGTCCCTTTATGGCAGATTCTCTTTCTGTCAGGAGCTCTGCTTCCCTACTTCATGGCTTTCCCAACCTCATTGTTCATTTGTAGTTGCTACTTTAAGAATTCCATTTGGGAATCATTGACACACTGCCTGAAAGTGATGCTTGAGAACACTTCTAGAATGATCAAACCCTTTATTTCTGGGAAAATATACACCCAAAGAAAAGTTTACAGATGCTGTTCCACTCTCCACATTCTTACATTTAACCAACCGCTAACTTGCGGTAGAAGTCGTTATGTAAAGAACACCCAGGGAAAATTTTAGGCAGCACAAATGATTTGTATTAAGTGTGTGAAAGGCCCTGAGGAATATCCACTAATTTTACTTGGAGATATCAGAGAGGTCTTGATGACTGAAGTGGTTTTACTGGTGTGAATTTTGTACTCAGGAGGCAAAACCAGAAAATGGAAAGTAGTATGGAAAGAGATTTTGAAATATTTTTTCTGGGACAGCAACTATTTGTCATGACTGAGAGAATCTGGCTGTCCTCCTCTCTTCCAGCATCACCACTTCTCCTCCCATGCCAAAAGAAACCTGGAAACCCCACTAATCTTTCTTCTGTCCGGTGTGAACATAGCAAATGTAGCACCAAGTTATCAAGGAGTAGGAATTTTGCATATTGGTGAAAACAACAAGATTGTGTCTATCTTTACAATCTTCCTAGGGGACAAGTCTTATTCAAAGTAAGGGATGAGTGCACATGAATAGAACAGTGTGTAGTAAGAAGCTTTCAGAGATGGTTCTCAATGAGCCCCACCTCCTGGTATTCGTGCCTTTGTGTAACACCCCTCCTTGAGTGTAGGCTGGAACTAATGACTTGTTTCTAAGAGAATATGGCAAAAATGATGGGATATCACTCCCATGATTATTCTACAAGATTGTGACATATCTTATTGGACTCTTTCCATTGCTTGCTTGGATTACATTCTTTAGTAAGCAAGATGTCATGTTGGAAAGGTCCATTTGGGAAGAAACTTAGGGTAATTCTTGGCCAACAAAGAACAGGGTCCTTCAGTCTAACAACACATGAAGGACTGGATCCTGCCAACAACCATGTGAGTAAGCTTAGAAGTGGATGCTTCTCCAGTTGAGCCTTCAGGTGAGACTATGGCCACAGTCGACACCTTGATTGTAGTCATATGAGGGACTCTGAGACAGAGGACCTGTATAAACCATTCTCAGGTTCCTGACCCTCAGAAACTGTGAAATAATAAATGTGTGCTGTTTTAAGCTGCTAATTTTGGGGCAACATGTTACACAGTGGTAGATAAATAATACAGTGTCTATTTAATTCATACTCTAAAATTCTAAAAAGATTGGTCTGTTTCCATAATATTATTTAAGAATATAGTACATACTTGTGTGTTTGATCCCTTTTGGACCCCAGACCCTTTAATTAATTACAATTTTTGTTGATTCTTCTGCAAGTGTCTCCATTCATTCTCTCCAAACCTTTAACTTCTCTTTCCTTTAGGTAAATACTTGCCAAAGATATTTATTGGATTTTTTTCAAATTCAGAAAGCAATTTCCCAAAATAAAGGGCTTTATATTTAAATATAATTTTACATCTGAGTGTCGGTGTAGAGTTAAGTAAGAAGTGCATGCTTATAAACATCAAAAAACACATTGGTAAAATAAACAGCCAACAAACAAAGACGTGTTGCTGTGTTGTGTATGTGTGTGTTTTGTTTATTTATTTATTCCCTGAGTATCTCAGGGTTAGAAAGTTAAGGTTGGAGTGAAGGAAGGGAATCCAAATCATTTACAGTGGGCTGAGACAAACAGGTTTTTTCGTTAAAAAAAAGATTGGAAAGTAAGGATCTAGTTTTAAATGCTTACACTTCTGCTTACTTTCTAAGGCATCGTATTGTACTCTGTATATACCAACTATTTTTAAAGCCATGTAGAAAAATAATAGTGTTTCTCTAGAATTCCACTGCAGGGTAATGCAACTCCATGATTTTCCCCTACTAAATAAATTCATCTGTGGCACTATTGGGTGCTTTCCAGTATCAACCTTACAGTCTTTATGATGTTGACGTTTCTTCCAGCAACTTGGAAGAGGTTCTTTACCAGAAATGTTATATTCCCTTAGGAAGCACCATTTTTGACTGTGTTCTTTAACTGGGAAGAATTTGGTCTACACATTCTTCAATCCCCATGAACATCAAAATTGGTTTCCTGAAAGCAAGAAGAGTACATATTTAGTGGCTAAATTGTTTTTTCTCCCTCAGGCTAAAATCTCAAGGTTTCTTCCAAGAGGTACAGATTGTTCTGGCTACAAAATCTTAGAAATCTCATGTGCTTGACATATTTAAAATTTTTCCTTTATATATCTCAATGTTAAAGAGGAAGAGGGATTTTAAAAAAGCAATTTACAATACTGTATATAGTACAATTTTGGGGGAAAAGTGTTTCTTTGAAATTTCCAATACAAAATGGAAAAGAAGCAACAAATCTGTAAATCTGTAAATTTGTACATATAAAAGCAGACTGAGAATTGGGAAATGTGGTTACATCTTTTTCTCATGTAAAAGCTATGATCTGTCTTATACTCAAGAGGAATCTAGTTACTTGAACAGAAAATATACATAATATCGCTTAAGATGAAGGCCTCTTTGTGGTAGGATGAATATGCAAATCTGACTTCTGCAGGAAGGTATTCACATTTAATCAATGATACAATTGTGGAGAGCATAGCTCTTGACAAACAAGTATATACGGTAATAGACATATCTTTGTTGTTCAGCCTCAATAAATATGATTTAGGGGCCTCCCTGGTGGCGCAGTGGTTGAGAGTCTGCCTGCCGATGCAGGGGATACGGGTTCGTGCCCCGGTCTGGGAGGATCCCATATGCCGCGGAGCGGCTGGGCCCGTGAGCCATGGCCGCTGGGCCTGCGCATCCGGAGCCTGTGCTCCGCAACGGGAGAGGCCACAACAGTGAGAGGCCCGCATACCGCAAAAAGAAAAAAAAAAAAAAAAATGATTTAGCACTCAATTGGCACCTAATTAACAAATAATTAGAGTCTCAAAGAATGTAAATTTACATTTGGTTGCATTAGTTAACTCAGTGCCTTTAATACTTTGCTCTTAGTAGCAGTCTACATAAGAATTTTACTACATTTATTCCTCTTGCCAAGTGAAATGTCAGGAAGCTAAGAGTTATTAGAGCATTCTAATTGAAATTTGAAAACTAATTAGAATGTGTGTTCCTATTTAGAAGCTTGCTGAACTAAAAAGTCTGGAGCAAAGAAAAATCACTATATTTATACTGTAACTGTCATATATTCTTAAAATTAAATTCAAACGTGAGACTTGATTTACAACATAACCAAAAATATACACCAAAGCACTTTAAACTTCTTCAAAAAATTGTGAAGATATTTTTGAAGCTAAATAGAAATAAAATCTGCTTTTCCTGGGATAAACTAACAAGTAAAATAGCAAGTAGTAGAATTTTAACAACATTATATGGAAAATATGGCAACACTGGCCAATATCAGCAATTTCATTCACAGGAACTGCATGGGATTAAACTTTTGCAAAGCAAAATTTGGCAGGCAAAATTGTCAAACTCTTTCCAGAAATCAACTTACAAAGAAAACACACACACACACACACACACACACACAGAGTCAAGAAAATTCTGGTATCAGTGGGATATCCCCAAACCTCATACAAAGGTACATGAGCCAAAAGACAGTATTTGAGAATCTATGACTATTTGAGTGTATGTTAAAAATAGACTTATATTTAAAAAATAATGCTTATATTTTACAACATAGAGAGTTATCCTTTGGGGGTTGTTTATTTTGAAGATGCTTATCATTTGAATAAAATAGACACCACCCCCTAATATGAGTGATCACTGCATCCTTTTTTATGAGTAATGTTCAGTCACCTGGGAAAGAATTGAGCCCCTACCTCCAATCTGTTAGCCTCTCCATCTACAACAATGTGCTCTAGTTCTTTTCTGTACCTTCGTTCAATCCAATCAATTCAATCAATTCATTCAATCCAGCCAACAACACTCATGGGAAGGTGTCTTCTTGTTACAGGGACCATTCAGTGAATACTTATAGAAATCTCTGACCTTGTGGATCCCACACCCTAGTGGAAGGAAGGAGGTGTCTGTAAAGCAAAACACAGTTCACATTAACTCCAGGCTCTCCAAACCTCCAAACTGGCTTTCATTTATTCATCCATTCATTCGCCAAAGAAATAGCAGACATTGAGCTACAGTGGGGCTCCCTAGTTGGAGAGGTAGGCAATAAACAAGTAAAAATAGACGTAATCAGATAAAAGAGGACCCTCTCTTACTCTGCAAATGATAGAGTTTTTCTATCACTACCGACGTGTGTCAGTAAGTACGTGGCTTTCCATATGTTATAGGAAAAGTGATAGAAAGTTAATTTGGGTAGCTCACACATCCCATTTGCCCCTGAAGAGCGTCTTTAGTTCAAAATGAAATGTGTAAAATCAGGATTGTGGAGCTGCAGTCAGATCAATTGCCTGAGAAATTTGAAGAGCAAGAGTTGGCTGGGGCAGCAGCTGGTGATGGAGACAAGGAAAAGCAGCTGCAGGTACTCCTAGAGTCTGTTGGGACAAAGGAGGCTCCTGGGGCCAAGAGGGCTTCTGAAGGGGGAGCAACCTCATCAGAGAAGCTGGAGGTATCACAGGATGCCTGGGGAGAGAGGAGGCTTAAGGAGGAGATGGGGATGGTGAGTCATTTACATCTAGAGAGATGCAAGTCAGAAGTTCCTGTCCCCGGGCATGAGGGGACCTCTGGCTAACCTGCTAAATTGTCAAGACTGTCAATAGGAAGAGCTGCCCTGTAATTGTGTCAGAACTGGCCTGTGATACTATATATGGTCTCCTTCCCTGCACTGCAACCTCCTTAAGATGGATGAAGGACTGGAGGAGAGGATAAAGGAGAAAGAGTCCTACTCAGTGAGGAAAGAGAGAAGTTGACTGGATCTCCTTCCCTGAGGGCTTGTCTCCCATCTACAGCAGGTCCAAACTCAGGGGGTGGGTGTATTTGTGTGTGTGTGTGTGTGTGTTTGTAGTTTCAAGGTTAACAAGTTTAAAGTATTGACTATTTATTATAAGGCACTGGGCATTAACTTAAGGTTTTCTTTTTTTTTTGAAATAACATCTCTCTTCTCCCATTCTCCTGGATGTGCATTCACTCCTATCACATAATGGATTGTCTGACTTTATTCTCAATACATAGTAGCAGTCAGGTTATCTAGCACACAAGTTTCTCTTAGAAGGAAAGTAACACAGTCATTGCATTCAGCTAAATGATGCCCGTAAGGCTTGAAATGGTGAATATGCCTTCTGAAATACCCAGTTTCTACACTGGCAGCATCTGCTTGATGATGATGGTGTGTGCATACAGTTAGGAGCTAAATCACTGATACATTAATTTAGCATATCATCATGATCCATACTGATCACTTCAGCAAAATTGATCATGCAGTAAATTGTATTGATCTTAAAGGTACCTAGGGTAAGACCCTACAGGACTGGGTTTCAATCATGTTGTAGGTATAGGCATGGGCTGAAATTTCATAAAGCTCAAAAAGGCCCAGATGTATTTTCAGATCCCTGATATTATCTGTGACTATTTTAATAAGTATCTTGACTTTAGATTACTATGTTTATGTAAATTAAAGGAACAGTGTGAAACTCTAACAAATAATACAGTCTCTTTGAAGCGAGCTCTTGTGACTGACACAGCTGTTAAAACACCCCTTTAGCTCTCATATGAGCACTTGAGAAACGTGTGGAAATATCACTTGGAGAGAACTGCGAAGGAAGTTCACACACAGATTCCTGCATCCCCTGACAAAGTGCTGCATGACTTTGAGCTGACCTTGAAATGTATGGTCTGGCATCAATAGTCATTAAACTGGGAACAGCTTGTGTAATGTCTTGATAGTAAGTGGTACCCAGAAATGTGTTAGCAGGAGAAAGAATTAAAAATACTCAATTTAGTTTTAATTCTGGAATGGAGAATGGCCTGTGATTTTGAGAAGTAGTTACAAAGTTGAATGCCAATCTAAGGCTAAAGGACAATGTTTGTGATGTTCTAAGTGTACTTAAAACCGATATTAGAAGCAGGCTAATTGTCTGATTTTGCTGTGAACAGCTGGTAGACATGAGAGTAGTAGCAGTGACTTTCATCTGGTCTCCTGTTGTAAATTTACGAATTGGTCCCTTTCCCCTTTGCTCTGTGGAGCAAAAGGAAGTAAACTCATGCTTATCTGGCATATGAATGAGAAACCACAACTTCTTAATGGCAGCATATCTGAGCCTGAGGGCAATTTACACCCTCATTACACAGTCATAAAATTTCAATTGTACCCAAGGTAGCACAAGTTAATCTTTATCCCCTGAGTTCCTTGAAAATGTCTAGGCTATTATAGAGTTTAGCATTTGGTTAGTATGGATTTATTCCACTACATCTCTTAATATATATATAAATTTAGTTGGTAAATGATAAATATGACATATGATATTAGAGCTTTAAGATTGTCTATATAACGTGAATAATATCAACCTATTAAAAATAAAATGTAGTTGGATTATTACCCATAAGTGAGAAGTGCCAGCTGAACTTGCCTTACCCACAGTCCCTGGTAGAGGGATAGCTCTGTGTCATTATCTTTATGAGTAGCAGGTGATTACCAGCAGCATGTACCATGTGGTTTGGAATGAAGAGTTAGGAGGGATCAATCAGGTTTCCTCTTTCTGACATTCCTACTGGAACTGGGGAATGAATAAGCCAGGTGGAAGCTGAGAGAGTCATGGATGGGCAAAGAGTAGCCGAGACACTTAATGATATAAATCGAGGGTAAAGATCCATGAATTTATGCTATTTAGGTATCTAGAGCCACTTTAAGTCTAGAAATTCCTTCTACTCCCAACCTCCTTGTGGCTCAGCCCTGTTCTTGTGTTTTTAAAGAGATTTCTAAAAGATCTTGGAGGAATTCAGTAGCAGAAAATACACATCACAAGGAATACAGCAGAAGGTGGAAGAAAATACTTTGTTGTTTACCATTTTCACTTCTTAAGGAACTACAGTTTTGTGTAAAGCAGGACTTTATCTGACCCAGCATTTCCAAATCTTAAGTCCATAAGCCTGGCTTCCTAAGAATCAGTGTATAAAGTATAAGACAAATTTCCAGAAACTATCTCACTAGACTTGGCATCTCCTGGGTAGTTTGTAGGACGATCTTTTTCAGATAGCTCCTAGGCAATTCTGATGTGTAGTCTAAGCCATATTGGGCTCCTGATGTTGCCAACTGTCTCATTTTGCAGAGAAGACTGAGACACAGTGTCTGCAAACATCAAGCCCCAACTGCACAATTAATACATGGAAGAACCTGGGGAGAGCACCAGCATCTCCTTGTTTTGAGAGGTTTTTCCAACCACCAATTTATTTTCTTCCAGATATTTGGAATTCTTATTAGCAGAATCAACTTAATTAATTCTCAAGTACTAGTGGATTGGAATTTTGTTGTACTGTTAGTACACTTTTCTATTCTACTATTATCCTACCCCTTGTCAAAGCTGAAAATAAATGAAAAACACCAGAATATATGTCAAAGAGTGTTCTGCCTATGTTTTCCTCTAGGAGTTTTATAGTATCCAGTCTTACATTTAGGTCTTTAATCCATTTTGAGTTTACTTTTGTATATGGTATTAGAGAATGTTCTAATATTATTCTTTTACAAGTAGCTGTCAGTTTTCCAAGCATCACTTATTGAAGAGACTGTCTTTTCTCCATTGTATATTCTTGCCTCCATTGTTGTAGATTAATTGACAATAAATGTGTGGGTTTATTTCTGAGCTTTCTATCCTGTTCCATTGATCTACCAAATTTTTGCCAGTAGCATACTATTTTGATTACTGTAGCTTTGTAGTATAGTCTGAAGTCTGATTCCTCTTGTTCTGTTCTTTCTCTAGATAGTTTTGGCTATTCAAGGTCTTTTGTGTTTCCATACAAATTTTTAAATTATTTATTCTATTTCTGTGAAGAATACTATTGGTATTTTGATAGGGATTGCACTGAATCTGTAAATTGGCTTGGGTAGTATGGTCATTTTAATGATACTGCTTCTTCCAATCCAAGAACACAGTATATCTTTCCATCTGTTTTTGTCATCTTCAATTTCTTTCATCAGCATCTTGTAATTTTCTGAGTACAGGGTTTTTTTTTTTTTGCCTCCTTAGGTAGGTTTATTCCTGTGTATTTCATTCTTTTTGATATGATAGTAAGTGGGATTATTTCCATAATTTCTCTTTCTGATAGTTTGTTGCTAGTGTATAGAAATGCAACAAATTTCTGTACATTAATTTTGTACCCTGCAATTTTAATGAATTCATTCATGAGCTCTAGTAGTTTTCTGGTGGCATCTTTAGGATTTTCTATGTATAGTATCATATCATCTGCAAAGAGTGACAGTTTTACTTTTTCCTTTCCAATTGGGTCCCTTTTATTTCTTTTTCTTCTCTGATTGCTATGGCTAGGACTTCCAAAGCTATGTTGAACAAAAGTGGTGAGAGTGGGCATCCTTGTCTTGTTCTGATCTTAGAGGAAATGCTTTCAGCTTTTCACCACTGAGTATAATGTTAGCTGTGGGTCTGCTATATATGGCTTTTATAAGGTTGAGGTATAGTCCCTCTATTCCCACTTTCTGGAGAGTTTTTAAAAAGTACAGTAAATAAATAAATAAATAAATAAAACCTCCAGAAGATATATACTCTTAAAGATACTCCTCAGTGAAGTTGGTTTATGACACAAGGAAAGCATACAGAAGGATCTAGAAAAGACTCACTGAAAGAATGTTGAATTTATAAAGGAATTCTAGATGGTAAACACATATGTAGGGAGAATATAGCCAAATGAATGTACAGCTATTATAAATCAGTGTTATTCTGCATTTGTACTGAAAATCAAGTTAGGATACAAATTTATTTTAAAACCATAGTAAAATATTTATGATGGAGATATTCTCTGAATAATCATCTTCTTATTTTCACTTTCAAGGTATTTCTGTAAATATTTTTTAACGAGAGTCTATTTCTACTTTTTAAAAAGTGGTTTGTCATCACGGTTGTTTTGCTTATAAACAAATATCTTTTCTTCAAGTCTTTTTGATTTATTATTATCTTTATACTAGGTTTCCCCCGCCCACTAGGTTTAAATTATTCAGTAGAGGTAAACCTCATCGCTAGCTTCCAGATACCTTGTTGAGGGCTTATTGAAGCATAGAAATGAACACAAGTTTAAAATATAGTTATGAAAGTTTAAGATTCACGCAAGGAAGAAACAATGTACCAGTGAGTACACTGAAATTCTCTGTTGCTTTACTCATCAAAGAATTTCTGTATATTCCTTGCAAAGAGCAGCAAGAAATGGAAACAAACAAACAAAATCAATACAATAAAAATGTATCAAACCTGAGCATTCACTTTCGTTGAGAAAAGAGAATTATTAGTCCTGCCCCTTCATAATTTCCACAGAACATGCACTCAATCATATTCTCCCTTCAAAAGTGGACTCTTGAAGAGAACACTTCAAGCATTCTCTCCATCCCACTTACCTCTTCCTCGAGGACAGAGGGGTCATTACTCTGATTGGTTAGCACTTGATATGCACTGGGCAATGTTTTTACAGTGGGCAGGGCATTCCATCAAAAGGAAATGAAGGTGGATGTCTTCCTGGTTCTCACTGGAATAGCTTTCATCCTAGATTTTCACAGCAGTAGGTAACAAGCTTTTGTGTATGTATATGTATGTAGTGTCAAATGTCTGAAACTTGCACACTAGGACAAGAAAGTAGCCAACTTCAAAGCAGCACAAACTCTGTTCCAGGCAAGGTTCCAAAGGTATTACAAAAATAAAATCATTTCATTCTCACAACACCCACATGAGGTAGATTCTATTGATATCTCTATTTTACATAAGAAGAGGCACAGAGGAAGAAATTGAGTCCAGGTGATCTGTCCAAGGTTTGAAAGTTAGAGGGCTGCAAAACTGGGTTTAAAATACAAGTAGTTTGGACTTCTAGAGAGAGAGTAGGGTGAGCTCAGTGAAAACTCTCCCCCGGAGAGGCAACTGTTAAACTGGTCAAAATTAGTAAAAACAATCATTTATTGTCTCCAGAGATTGATCCAAGGGCTTACAACAGAGTAGGAGGCATTTATTCATTAAAACTGATGAAATTATATGAGAACAGTGAGAAGCCCAGCATTCAGTAGCAGCTCTACCCCAGCTCTGTGTCACAGAGCAGCCATTCTTTGGGGGCTCTGCAGGTGTTCCAGGAAATGTCTAAGTATTCCTGCTCTGTAGGCAGAGTTGAGACAGTACAGCTGGGGAAGGGCACACATTTCCCCAGAGTCCTCTGTCACTATCCCTGGTGCATTTGCAGCCTGTGAACATCCATGGGTACCACATAGCCCAGCTCTGGGCTACAGAAGATCCTCACTGGGCTGTGAATTTCATTCCTGACCTCCTCCCCCAGTTCCCACTCTACAGCAAAGAGTCTCTGCCCAGAGGATGGTGGAGCAAGCCTCAGTGGCAACACACACTCTTGCCACGTTTGACAACTGAACTGAAGTGAGTGGCTCAACTGGTAATTCTGGTATTTAGAGAACATCTATCTCAATCATGCCTGGACTAAACTGGCTTCTTTATAGTATGCCCAGTGCCATTCAAGCCACCAAGTACACCTTTGACATTACTCCCTGTGGGCTATCCTACTTGTTAAAATCATGAGAGATCATGTTTATTGATTTCTTATCCTAACACTTATTTCATTCCTTACTTTAATGTTGAATCACTGTTCAAGTTTTCAGACCAAGACAAATGAAATAGTTATATATTAACTCATGTAAGTAGACAAGAGCTTCATAAAATGAAACAAGAAGGGGAAACACCGATTAAGCGTAAGGTATCCATTTTTCTCTCAAAACGAAGGTAGTGCTTTGAATAACAAGCTTGGTTTGCCACTTGGTAGAGCATGAACTGATCTCTCTGTGATTAATTCAGGTTTTATTTGGCCGCTAATATAGTAATTGTGGTATTGGGAGGTAATTACATATTTGTATGTATTTGATGCACATTTTATTTAATGCCTATAAGTTTCTCACAGTTCCGGCGGTTGGAAATTGGAGACCAAGGTGCCAGCAGATCCAGTGTCTTTTGAGGACCTGCTTCCTGACTTAGATAGCTGCTCTTTTGTATCCTCACAGAGCTGAGAGAGGACTAGCTCCCTGGTTTTTTCTTATAAGGACACTAATCCCATTCATGAGGGCTACACCTTCATGACCTAATCACCTCCCAAAGGTGCCACCGCATTGGGAATTAAGCTTCAACTTAAGAATGTGGGGGGACACAAACATTCAGTCCATAGCAGTGGGATATGCCCAATGGATCCCCCTTCTATTACAGGGCTTCCCAATAGAAACACAGATTTGGATCCTACTACAAGGTAATTTAGGCCCAACCAAGAATATCAAAATTTATATTCATTAATACAACAATTAGTATCTCTAATTTGCCCAGCACACTAACAGAGCAGGTACTAACTGAAGCACATTTTCTTAGTGGTGTCAAGAGGTCTACACACTCAAATGTAATGTGATGTTGCTGATGTTTCCAGTTTTTCAACTGAGCATCTGTAACCAGGACAACAGGTGATGGTTAGCTAATATGCTTGTGTGTCTGCCCCTCTCAGTCCCCCTCTTACTCTAGTCACTGCTGTGACAGCTGCTTTCTGCACAGGTCTTGACCAGCTTTAAGCAGGTGATTATTGTTTGCCCCTCCTTTCCTCCCTGAGACTCCTCTGATACCAAGGTACTGTGCACTTATGGGATGTTCTAGACACTCAAGCCTGGGTAACTCAAAAGTGTGGGTATTTAGCTCTTGAAGGTTCACCCTGCTGAGATGATGGGTAACTGCTTCTGGCTTTGGTCCCTGGAGGAAGCTTCACATATATGAAATATATTCACAAGCCCAACAAAAGATCTTGGTGGAACTGGACACCAGTAGCCCTCATTAATGGCCAGCAGGGTAGTGCATCATTTTATTATCTTTCCCTAGCTCATTCTTACTCCCTGAGACGACTTCTCAGATATACTACCTGCATGGAAGCCTTTCAGATTCTGACACCAAAATACAGTAATGTGGGCAGGGTGTGGGGAGGGTTTTTGGCTGCTAGAGGAGGTGCCTGAATAACTACATAAACACTATTGCTTTGACCCTGGAGCATCATTTTATGTTGTATTCCCAGACCCAATCAGAAGAATGCTGTGTTTAGTATTGATTCTTTATTCCCCCTTTGACTTTTATCTTTTGTTTAGAAATAGATGTCATTTTCTTGCTTGCATAGTTATAAACTTTTTTTTTTTACTTTACACAGATTATTTAGTCTCATACTCAAAATCCCAAAAGATAAAACTATGGAAGATAGAGAACGTCCAAAATTCCAGCTGCTAGAATGACTGAATGGCTTTAAATATGAGCATAAGGAATGTGAGACTTAACCCTATGTAATGGGGAACCACCTAATGTTTTTCAGGAGTGGAGTAATTTGTTAGTAGTCTCACTAAATCAGATTAACCTGCTAGTGATGCTGAAGGTGAGTTGATTTCATGACACTGTAAATACAGAATCACCTAACTGGACTTAAATGATGGACCTTCTAATTTCTGTTCCAGTTTCTGGATGCAACTCAATATGATATATAATCTAATATCACATCCAATTTAAAGATACTATAAATATTTAGTTAAATGTTCCTTTGGCTTGTGCATAATTTTTATATCTTTTGTTTATGTAACACAAATTTGTTCGCTGTGTTTGTGTCTTTATTTTTTACTAAATTAAACTTACCAAGCAGAGAATCTCTTCGTATAATATTTAATCAGTTAACTTACACAGAGGGCTAACAGTATTGTAATAATTATAGTATTTGTAATAATAATGTTGTTTTAATGTATACTGAATCACTTTTGCATTTAGGCTTGTTGCTTAAAATTCAAATGCCAAATTATATTAGAAACTTCAATAAGCAAACATTATTCTATCATAATTTTTAAATAGATCCTTTCACTTTCCGAGTCTTAAGGGCTAGGATGCTAAGTCTTGTATGTTAAATATTGTATTCTGTAGTCTATTTAGACTTTGATTTTGATTTAAAATTCAAAATCACTTCCATCATTTCTATCCTTGTGAGTGTGTGCCTGTGGGGATATTAAAATAGAGAAAGAGCTACTTGGAGAGATGAGATGATTGAATTTGATGCCTAAGGCCAGAAACCTCATTTTGCTTATGTTAATATGTAGAACTTTCTGCACTCCAATTCATGGCTAGTAAAAGCTTTTTCTTGATTTTGTAAAATTCAGCATTGTATATCCCGGTTGAGAACCTTATTTCTTTTGTTGCAAATAGTGCTAGCAACCAATCTCAATCTACTTTCCATTAGCATAGCTCAATTATAAAGTGTTTATGCAAGGTTATTGAAAATCTAAACCTATATGTTGCTTTCCCTAACGCCAGTTTATTTAAGATTGCAGGTTGAAGCTACTGTAATCTTAGGTAAATCAGTAATTAACTTAGCAAAGAGATGTAATACAGAGATGAAATCATAACACCTAGGAGGAATTTTTAAAGAAGAATTTTAATAAATATCTAGCAGTATATAATCCTTTTCAAAAAAGTGCAAATATCTCAGTGCCCCACTATGAGAGGGTAACATTAAGTCGACAACTTTTGTTAATATTATCTTTAAATTAAATAGTTAATTTATCCATCTCAACAAATCTTTACTGGACACCAACTTCTTGGCATTCCAAGGTGAATAATACAGTGTCTCAGACCTAGGTGGTCTCAGAGCATAAGGTGGGATTGGAAGAAGAGAGGAGAAATTTACAAATATACAAATGTAGCTTGAAATAGTAAATCACTTACAAATGATTATAAAAATACAGAGGATAGACTAAATGCCTGAGTAAATCATAAACAAAGCTTTCCAAAGAGAAAAGACACACCTGGAAGAGTCTACAAGCAGAGAATTAGAGTCATATCATCACAGGCAGAAAGAGAAGAGTGTGTGCATAGGCTAAGATTCTTGACAAAGTATGTCATGTTTTATTTACTTGTGTTCAGATGTTCATAGCAGCTTTATTCATGATAGCCAGAAATAAGAAACAACCCAAATGTCCATCAGCTGGTTAAAAAAGAGTAGTAGATGCATGGATTGGAATATTACTCAGAAATAAAAAGGAAAAGCTATTGATACAGTCAACAACATAAATTAATCTCTAAAGCATGATTCTACGTGAAAGGAGTCATATACACAAACCTATCTATTTTTTGTTTCCATTTATGTAACGTTCTGGAATAGGCCAAACTATAAAGACAATAAACAGTTCAGTAGTTGTCAGGAGTTGGTGAGGGGACTACGTGGAAAGGGGCACAAGGGAAATGTATAGAGTACTGTATGGAACTTTTCTATGTTGTGATTATGGTGGTGAGTATACAATGGGATACATTTATCAAAATTCATCAAAGTATACACTTAGATGAAAATTTTATTATATGTAGATATTACCTAAATAAAGCTGATTTAAAATTAATTTAGGCTGAAATTTTGTAAAATTCTTCTAAATCTATAGCACAGGGAGCTCAGCTTAGTGCTCTGTGAGGACCCAGATGGGTGGGATGCGGGGGTGGGAGGGAGGTCCAAAAGGGAGGGTATATAGGGATACATAGAGCTGATTCACTTGATTGTACAGCAGAAACTAACACAACATTGTAAAGCAATTTTACTCCAGTAAAAACAAAGTAAACCACAACAATATTTGTACATAACAATTCCCATGGGTTTTGACTTTTTATGTATCTTCTGTGGTCCTTTTCAGGAAATATTATGGAAAATATTTTAATTAAAGAGAACTGACATTGACTGTTTATTTTCTTTACGTTAGAAAATAGGCATTTTCTGTTCCTTCTCTTATTTTTCACTTCTATCTGGATCCAAATAAATGAATATACAGTGTTTTTGTGTTTTCAAACACTTGGAACTCCTTTTCAGATATGTGAGTAGGATATTAGGTTTTAACATAAGGTATCTCGATTACATGGGATTTATTTTTTTTGCTAGAAGAAATCTTGATCATCAAATAGTTCCAAATTTTCATTTTGTAGGAACTTGAAATCCAGTTAAAGTATTCAAAGGCATATTGTTAGTTACTTAAGTAGCTCAGTCTAAGATTCAGGTCTGCAATGTTTCCTTTTTGACAATATTTTTCTTGTATTCTTTCATCAAACATGTCTATTTTTGTCAAGAAGTGTAGTGGACTCCCCTTCCTCCTTTTATCTATCTATGTATTGATCTATCGATCTATTGATCTATTTATCTATCTATCTATCATCTATCTATCTAATCTATCTACCATCTACTTCCAATTGGGATGAAATTCACATAGCATAAAATTAACCAAAGTGAGTGGACTTTTAAACCTTTTTGATTTGGGTTAATGTCTACAACAGTCAATTTGGTTTTGGCCTTTTCCATTCATGATATGGTTCTGAAGTGAGAAAGGTTGCTTTGAGCTTCATAGATATCCATTAAGCATCCTCTTTTGTGTGTGTCCTTCTGGTCTCGGACCTTCAGAATAAACTTTTAGGTCCAGAATCCAAGTCTCTCTTCCTATCGCTTCTTCTGGATAGTCTTTCGAGGTCAATATACCATGTAGTGACCTTTCCCCATATCCTGACATTCAGAATGGTCTTACCTTCTTTGCGCAAATTATCTAAATTCTCAGCTTCGTGTAGGTAAGGTTATTGAATAACCAATTCCTAACTCCTGTAAAGGTATAAGAGAGGCTAGAGTGCATGGTTCCTAACTGCTTGCTGCTTAATCATTCCCTTTCATTTGAAACTATAAGCACTTTTTAGTAGTGGAGAGAGATTGACAATCTGTGGATTCTGGCTAACCCTGAAATGTTGACTTACTCTCTGCATTCAAGAGTTAGTGCCTGTTTAGGCTGAGCACTTTTTATGCCAAAACATCTCTTGGATTCCCTGGATTTATAAATAAGACTTGGGTAGTTCACTTGGGGACCTTGGGTAGTTCACTTGGGGACCTTCCCTGACACTCTCCAGAGCTGAATGTGCTTGTTTTCTTCTGTAGGACTTGAAGTATTGATAAGGTTTTGATTTAGAGGTGTGAAAGAATGGTCCCCAGTTGACTATGCCCTCAGGCTAAATTGGATCTGGAGAAATAAACAAGTGATCTTTCCAACTGCTGGCAGCAGAGAACCTAAGTTACCCTTTCTCAGGAGCAAAGGTCAAGAGGGGTCCATATTCATTAATTCAATGGAAACCCGAACCTCAGTTTAGGAAAGTTAGAAAATTCACACTCACAAAAAAGTACAACTCTCTAATCTTTACATCCATGTCAGTCTCATTTGTTCCAACTGACAATGAGCTATCAAATTTTGTGGCAAGCTATAAACTTGTTGAGTCATTAGTCATTAGGTTAATGGAGGAAAAATAAATTCCTGTTCCTGCATAATGACACTTATTCACTGTAGACATATGCATCACTGGGAAATGATAAAACCTCATCCTTCATAATGAAGTTCTGGGCTGACAAAGAGGAAAATATAGTGTCGTGGGACAACTATGAATATAAAACAAGCTTAATAAAGAAATAGTGACAAATTATATTATGCCAAATGCAATAAAAATGTTACTAACTCATTGGAAATGTCATAAATAATCTAAATAGTTTTTGACTGTCAAGGCTTTGAAAAATATATTCCTTTAAAAATGAGGTTCAGCAGAGATAATTTAATTGCCATGATATTTTGACAAGCTTGGAGATTCCCATATTCGGCTTATTTGCTAAATTTAGATACTTGGGGACTTCCGGGTAAGATGGCAGAAGAGTAAGACGCGGAGATCACCTTCCTCCCCACGGATACACCAGAAATACAGCTACACGTGGAACAACTCCTACAGAACACCTACTGAATGCTGGCAGAAGACCCCAGACCTCCCAAAAGGCAAGAAACTCCCCACATACCTGGGTAGGGCAAAGCGGAGAGATTCCCGCACAGAGGATCGGTGCCGAGCGGCACTCACCAGCCCGAGAGGCTTTGTCTGCTCGCCCGCCAGGGTGGGTGGCGCTGGAAGCTGAGGCTCGGGCTTCGGTCACAGAGCAGGGAGAGGACTGGGGCTGGCGGCGAGAACTCAGCCTAAAGGGGGCTAATGTGCCACAGCTAGCCGGCAGGGAGTCCGGGAAAACTCTGGAGCTGCCGAAGAGGCAAGAGACTTTTTCTTCCCTCTTGGTTTCCTGGTGCGCGAGGAGAGGGGATTAAGAGCGCTGCTTAAAGGGGCTCCACAGACGGGCGCGAGTCACGACTGAAAGCGCGGAGCCCAGTGACGGGCGCGGGACGCTGGGGCTGCTGCTACCGCCGCCAAGAAGCCTGTGTGCGAGCGCAGGTCACTGTCCACACCGCCCTTCCGGGAGCCTGTGCAGCCCGCCACTGCCGGGGTCCCGGGATCCAGGGGCGGCTTCCCTGGGAGAACGCACGGCACGCCTCGGGCTGGTGCAACGTCACGCCGAACTCTGCCGCTGCAGGCTCGCCCCGCACTCCGTGCCCCTCCCTCCCGCCCGGCCTGAGTGAGCCAGAGTCCCCGAAGAGGCTGCTCCTTTAACCCTGTCCTGTCTGAGCGAAGAACAGACGCCCTCCGGCGACCTACACGCAGAGGCGGGGCCAAATCCAAAGCTGAGACCCAGGAGCTGTGAGAACAAAGAAGAGAAAGGGAAACCTCTCCCAGCAGCCTCAGAAGCAGCGGATTAAAGCTCCACAATCAACTTGATGTACCCTGCATCTGTGGAATACATGAATAGACAACAAATTATCCCAAATTGAGGAGCCAGGAGTCAGTGCTGTGCCTCTGAGGTGGGAGAGCCAACTTCAGGACACTGGTCCACAAGAGACCTCCCAGCTCCACATAATATCAAACGGCAAAAATCTTCCAGAGATCTCCATCTCAACACCAGCACCCAGCTTCACTCAACGACCAGCAAGCTACAGTGCTGGACACCCTATGCCAAACAACTAGCAAGACAGGAACACAGCGCCACCCATTAGCAGAGAGGTGGCCTAAAATCATAAAAAGGCCACAGACACCCCAAAACACACCACCAGACGTGGACCTGCCCACCAGAAAGACAAGATCCAGCCTCATTCACCAGAGCACAGGCACTAGTACCCTCCACCAGGAAGCCTACACAACCCACTAAACAAACCTTAGCCACTGGGGACAGACACCAAAAACAACAGAAACTACGAACCTACAGCCTGCAAAAAGGAGACCCCAAACACAGTAACATAAGCAAAATGAGAAGACAGAAAAACACACAGCAGGAGAAGGAGCAAGATAAAAACCCACCAGACCTAACAAATGAAGAGATAATAGGCAGTCTACCTGAAAAAGAATTCAGAATAATGATGGTAAAGACGATCCAAGATTCTATTTCCCAGATCCAAAATCTTGGAAATAGAATAGACAAAATGCAAGAAACAGTTAACAAGGACCTAGAAGAACTAAAGATGAATCAAGCATCGATTAAAAACACAATAAATGAAATGAAAAATACTCTAGATGGGATCAATAGCAGAATAACTGAGGCAGAAGAACGGATAAGTGAGGTGGAAGATAAGATAGTGGAAATAACTGCTGCAGAGCAAAATAAAGAAAAAAGAATGAAAAGAACAGAGGACAGTCTCAGAGACCTCTGGGACAACAGTAAACGCACCAACATTCGAATTATAGGGGTTCCAGAAGAAGAAGAGAAAAAGAAAGGGACTGAGAAAATATTTGAAGAGATTATAGTTGAAAACTTCCCTAATATGGGAAAGGAAATAGTTAATCAAGTCCAGGAGGCACAGAGAGTCCCATACAGAATAAATCCAAGGAGAAATACGCCAAGACACATATTAATCAAACTGTCAAAAATTAAACACAAAGAAATCATATTAAAAGCAGCAAGGCAAAAACAACAAATAACACACAAGGGAATCCCCATCAGGATAACAGCTGATCTCTCAGCAGAAACTCTACAAGCCAGAAGGGAGTGGCAGGACATAATTAAAGTGATGAAAGAGAAAAACCTGCAACCAAGATTACTCTACCCAGCAAGGATCTCATTCAGATTTGATGGAGAAATTAAAACGTTTACAGACAAGCAAAAGCTGAGAGAGTTCAGCACCACCAAACCAGCTTTACAACAAATGCTAAAGGAACTTCTCTAGGCAAGAAACACAACAGAAGGAAAAGACCTACAATAACAAACCCAAAACAATTAAGAAAATGGGAATAGGAACATACATATCGATAATTACCTTAAATGTAAATGGACTAAATGCTCCCACCAAAAGACACAGATTGGCTGAATGGATACAAAAACAAGACCCAGATATATGCTGTCTACAAGAGACCCACTTCAGACCTAGAGACACATACAGATTGAAAGTAAGGGGATGGAAAAAGATATTCCATGCAAATGGAAACCAAAAGAAAGCTGGAGTAGCAATTCTTATATCAGACAAAATAGACTTTAAAATAAAGACTACTAGAAGAGACAAAGAAGGACACTACATAATGATCAAGGGATCGATCCAAGAAGAAGATATAACAATTGTAAATATTTATGCACCAAACATAGGAGCACCTCAATACATAAGGCAAATACTAACAGCCATAAAAGGAGAAATCGACAGTAACACAATCATAGTAGGGGACTTTAACACCCCACTTTCACCAATGGACAGATCTTCCAAAATGAAAATAAATAAGGAAACACAAGCTTTAAATGATACATTAAACAAGATGGACTTAATTGATATTTATAGGACATTCCATCCAAAAACAACAGAATACACATTTTTCTCAAGTGCTCATGGAACATTCTCCAGGATAGATCACATCTTGGGTCACAAATCAAGCCTTGGTAAATTTAAAAAAATTGAAATTGTATCAAGTATCTTTTCTGACCACAATGCTATGAGACTAGATATCAATTACAGGAAAAGAGCTGTAAAAAATACAAACACATGGAGGCTAAACAATACACTACTTAATAACGAAGTGATAACTGAAGAAATCAAAGAGGAAATTAAAAAATACCTAGAAACAAATGACAATGGAGACACGACAACCCAAAACCTATGGGATGCAGCAAAAGCAGTTCTAAGAGGGAAGTGTATAGCAATACAATCCCACCTTAAGAAACAGGAAACATCTCGAATAAACAACCTAACCTTGCACCTAAAGCAATTAGAGAAAGAAGAACAAAAACATCCCAAAGTTAGCAGAAGGAAAGAAATCATAAAAATCAGATCAGAAATAAATGAAAAAGAAATGAAGGAAACGATAGCAAAGATCAATAAAACTAAAAGCTGGTTCTTTGAGAAGATAAACAAAATTGATAAACCATTAGCCAGACTCATCAAGAAAAGAAGGGAGAAGACTCAAATCAATAGAATTAGAAATGAAAAAGGAGAAGTAACAACTGACACTGCAGAAATACAAAAGATCATGAGAGATTACTATAAGCAACTCTATGCCCATAAAATGGACAACCTGGAAGAGATGGACAAATTCTTAGAAATGCACAACCTGCCGAGACTGAACCAGGAAGAAATAGAAAATATGAATAGACCAATCACAAGCACTGAAATTGAAACTGTGATTAAAAATCTTCCATCAAACAAAAGCCCAGGACCAGATGGCTTCACAGGCGAATTCTATCAAACATTTAGAGAAGAGCTAACACCCATCCTTCTCAAACTCTTCCAAACAATATCAGAGGAAGGAACACTCCCAAACTCATTCTACGAGGCCACCATCACCTTGATACCAAAACCAGGCAAGGATGTCACAAAGAAAGAAAACTACAGACCAATATCACTGATGAACATAGATGCAAAAATCCTCAACAAAATACTAGCAAACAGAATCCAACAGCACATTAAAAGGATCATACACCATGATCAAGTGGGGTTTATTCCAGGAATGCAAGGATTCTTCAATATACGCAAATCAATCAATGTGATACACCATATTAACAAGTTGAAGGAGAAAAACCATATGATCATCTCAATAGATGCAGAGAAAGCTTTCGACAAAATTCAACACCCATTTATGATAAAAACCCTGCAGAAAGTAGGCATAGAGGGAACTTTCCTCAACATAATAAAGGCCATATATGACAAACCCACAGCCAACATTGTCCTCAATGGTGAAAAACTGAAACCATTTCCACTAAGATCAGGAACAAGACAAGGCTGCCCACTCTCACCACTCTTATTCAACATAGTTTTGGAAGTTTTAGCCACAGCAATCAGAGAAGAAAAGGAAATAAAAGGAATCCAAATTGGAAAAGAAGAAGTAAAGCTGTCACTGTTTGCAGATGACATGATACTATACATAGAGAATCCTAAAGATGCTACCAAAAAACTACTGGAGCTAATCAATGAATTTGGTAAAGTAGCAGGATACAAAATTAATGTACAGAAATCTCTGGCATTCCTGTACACTAATGATGAAAAATCTGAAAATGAAATCAAGAAAACACTCCCATTTACCATTGCAACAAAAAGAATAAAATATCTAGGAATAAACCTACCTAAGGAGACAAAAGACCTGTTTGCAGAAAATTATAAGACACTGATGAAAGAAATTAAAGATGATACAAATAGATGGAGAGATATACCATGCTCCTGGATTGGAAGAATCAATATTGTGAAAATGACTCTACTACCCAAAGCAATCTACAGATTCAATGCAATCCCTATCAAACTACCACTGGCATTTTTCACAGAACTAGAACAAAACATTTCAAAATTGGTTTGGAAAAACAAAAGACCCCGAATAGCCAAAGCAATCTTGAGAACGAAAAACGGAGCTGGAGGAATCAGGCTCCCTGACTTCAGACTATACTACAAAGCTACAGTAATCAAGACAGCATGGTACTGGCATAAAAACAGAAAGATAGATCAGTGGATCAGGATAGAAAGCCCAGAGATAAACCCACGCACATATGGCCAACTTATCTTTGATAAAGGAGGCAGGAATGTACAGTGGAGAAAGGACAGCCTCTTCAATAAGTGGTGCTGGGAAAACTGGACAGGGACATGTAAAAGTTTGAGATTAGATCATTCCCTAACACCATACACAAAAATAAGCTCAAAATGGATTAAAGACCTAAATGTAAGGCCAGAAACTATCAAACTCTTAGAGGAAAACATAGGTAGAACACTCTATGACATAAATCACAGCAAGATCCTTTTGGACCCACCTCCTAGAGAAATGGAAATAAAAACAAAGATAAACACATGGGACCTAATGAAACTTCAAAGCTTTTGCACAGCAAAGGAAACCATAAACAAGACCAAAAGACAACCCTCAGAATGGGAGAAAATATTTGCAAATGAAGCAACTGACAAAGGATTAATCTCCAAAATTTATAAACAGCTCATGCAGCTCAATAGCAAAAAAACAAACAACCCAATCCAAAAATGGGCAGAAGACGTAAATAGGCATTTCTCCAAAGAAGATATACAGACTGCCAACAAACACATGAAAGAATGCTCAACATCATTAATCATTAGAGAAATGCAAATCAAAACTACAATGAGATATCATCTCACACCAGTCAGAATGGCCATCATCAAGAAATCTAGCAACAATAAATGCTGGAGAGGGTGTGGAGAAAAGGGAACACTCTTGCACTGCTGGTGGGAATGTGAATTGATACAGCCACTATGGAGAACAGTATGGAGGTTCCTTAAAAAACTACAAATAGAACTACCATATGACCCAGCAATCCCACTACTAGGCATATACCCTGAGAAAACCATAATTCCAAAAGAGTCATGTACCAAAATGTTCATTGCAGCTCTATTCACAATAGCCCGGAGCTGGAAACAACCTAAGTGTCCATCATCGGATGAATGGATAAAGAAGATGTGGCACATATATACAATGGAATATTACTCAGCCATAAAAAGAAACGAAACTGAGCTATTTGTAATGAGGTGGATAGACCTAGAGTCTGTCATACAGAGTGAAGTAAGTCAGAAAGAGAAAGACAAATACCGTATGCTAACACATATATACGGAATTAAAAAAAAAATGTCATGAAGGACCTAGGGGTAAAACAGGAATAAAGACACAGACCTACTTGAGAATGGACTTGTGGATATGGGGAGGGGGAAGGGTAAGCTGTGACAAAGCGAAAGAGAGGCATGGACATATATACACTACCAAACGTAAGGTAGATAGATAGTGGGAAGCAGCCGCAGAGCAAAGGGAGATCAGCTCGGTGCTTTGTGACCGCCTGGAGGGGTGGGATGGGGAGGGTGGGAGGGAGGGAGATGCATGAGGGAAGGGATTTGGGAACAGATGTATATGTATGACTGATTCACTTTGTTATAAAGCAGAAACTAATAAAAAAAAATTTAGATACTTGTTCAAGTTGAAATGAAGGGAGGAACACAATTAACCAGTTTTGCCATTCTATTGTTGACCTGGCAAGAAAGCTGTGAGTACTCTTAAGCTCCAGGACCACTGCTTTGGTTTCAGATCAATATTTGATGATGTTGTAATCAGTTTAGACAAGTGCATCTTCACAAAGTAGGCGAAATCTCAGATTTTGAACTTGAACCCTGAGAAAAGACAATTGTCATACTTATAACATTACCTAATAGTAAGTTGTAGCTTCTGAAAAACCTGTCGCCAGCTCTTCTTAATTAACTTGACTAAGCCTCTGGCTTAGAATTGAAAGACTTACATCCTAGAAGGTAATTCTTTTTCTTCTTCTCATCAAGTATTTGCCACAGAATTATCTACTCTCGTTACTATTGGATATCTTACAAGTTTCTTTATTCTGATTTTACTGGGAAAGGATGTTCTTTCTCAGTCATGTAACCATTCTGCATTGCTAGTTTTCTTTTGTCCTTTTATCTTCTATGTTTTGAGGACTCTTACTGACACTTAGAGGAGCAGCTAAGAAGTAGAGACATGACTTCAGCATCTACGATATTTTGAAAAACATTTTTCTTTTATTACCAGTTCATTAGAAGAGGCAACAGCTGTGCATACTGCTTGGAACTGCCAAGGATAGGGATCCCTAGCCCCACCAAAACAAGAGTTAAACTAAGCCTGTCTTTTCATGCTCTTCTAAATGAAGAAAATAGAGTAAAGAAGAAAAGAATCACCATTCAGTTCATGGTACAGTACCTTCTATCAAATCTCTATCTTAGTGTACTCTGTAATTAAAAATTTGACTTATATAGGAGCTGTTCCTTTCCAGGATGAAGTTGAGGGTTGAGTGTTGAACACTTTGCATTCCACAGCAGAAGTTCCACTGCTCAATCAATCACAGGTTTCTTTCCCACCAAACCTTCTCTACATTGCCCTCCACACAGCTATAGCCAATTCATTGGACTTGGTGTGTAAGATGTGACCAATTTGCCATTTGGCTCTTGAGGGTAGATTACACTCCCAAGTCATGTATAATCTTTAATTTCCTTTGAAACCCTGGGTTGGCTTTGATATATATACATATATATATATACATATGTATCTCATTTTGAATTTTTTTGAAAGTTGATACATATTTCCCAAAGAATAATTTAATTTCTCTTGTTGAAATTCCCTCACTTGCTTTTAGTGCCCCTAAAGCTATTTCTAGAGTTATTGATCATATTCCCATAATTTTCCTGAACCATTGTCATTGACAACTCAATCTTCATGCTTTTATCTTCGTACAAACTCAGAAATAACTCTGGATCAGCTCATTAAAAATAATTGATACATCAAGATTTTTTGATGCTCTGATTATCACTTCAGCTATTTCTTCAATGTGAAGAATTAAATTTAAAACTTGTGTTTTGCAAGACACTGCTAAAAGAATGAAGAGGCAGCCGCAGACTGGGAGAAAATATTTGTAAAACATGTACCTGATAAATGACTTGTATCCCAAATATACAAACTACTCTTAAACTCAACAATAAGAAAACAAAAAAAAAGTTTAAAACATGGGCAAAATATCTGAATAAATACCTCACCAGAAAGTTATACACCTAGCAAATAAACACACAAAAATGTGCTCAACATCATTTTTCATTAGGGAATTGTAAATTAAAAGAACAAGATACCACTATACATCTATTAGAATGGTCAAAATCCAAAGCTCAATACCAAATGCTGGTGAGGATGCAGAGCAAAAAAAACTACTTTTGTTCATTGTTGGTGGGAATGCCAAATGCTACAGCCACTTTGCAAGACAGTTTGTCAGTCTCTTACAAAACATAGTCTTAGCGTACAATTCAGCAATCGCACTCTTAGGTATTTACCCAATGGTGTTGAAAATCTATGTCCACACAGAAACCTGTGCACCGGGTGTTTAAAGCAGCTATTTTATTCATAACTTCACAATGTGGAAGGAACCAAGATGTTCTTCAGTAGGTGGATGGATAAATAAACTGTGGCACATCCATACAGTAGAATATTATTCAGTGGTAAAAAAGAAATGAACTATTGAGCCATGAAAAGACATGGAAGAACTGTAAGCACGTATTGCTAGGTGAAAGAAGCCAGACAGAAAATGTTACATACCACATGATTTTAACTAAATAATATTCTGGGAAAAGCAAATCTATGGAGACAGTAAAAAGATCAGCGGTTGCCAAGGGTTATGGGGGAGAAAAGGAGGGATGCATAGGTGAAATTCAGGGGATTTTTAAGATGAATAAAATTATTCTGTATGATACTGTAATGATAGATAGTTATGGATTTGTCAAAACCCATAGAAATGTAGAGTGAACCCTAATATAAACTGTGGACTTTGGTTAAAAATAACATAAATTCACCAATTATAACAAATTGATGACAAAGGTACCATACTAATGCAGTAGTGGACACGTGTGTAGTGGGTGGGGAGAGAGGGTGAGGGGAACTCTCTGTACTTTCTTCTCAATCTTTCTGTAAACTTAGAATTGCTCTAAAAAATAAAGTCTATTAAAACAACAACCTCCCCCCAAAATTGATATACTGTTTTCTTGATGCCATGATTATTATTTCAACTATTTCTCCAACGAGGTTTATTTTATTCTTATTCATCTAGTCCATCTTGACTTACTTTAAATTGTAAATTTATATGCACAAAACCATATATTTTTAGTGTTGCTAAATATTGTTTATGTATCGTTCTTCTAGGGTCCAACAACTTTGATGCTAATTACTTATAGTTTTTCGTATGCAGTACACAATTGTGACAATACAACTTTGATACATAAAATATTAAAGAATATGCAATCAGAGAATATCAAGCAACTGTAATTGACTTCACCCTTGAGCTTCTTAATAGATTGAGAATTGTCCTTACTGATTGATGCAAAATGATGTGCCATCATGTGTGATTGATTGGAAATCATTTATATGGAATGCCATTATGAGGACCTGACATCCCAATGAAAGTAGAACTCATGGCCATGGTTACCTTTGCTTCTTGTGTACAAAGTTTGGCCCTCAAGGAAGTCATGAAAATTATAATTCCACATACTATAGAATAAGTGGCGTAATCATTGTTTGTTGGATAACGATAGCTAACATTTGAGTATATAACATGTCAGGCACTGACAGAGGGCTTGGCATGTATTAATATAAACCATTTAATCTTTACAACAGTACTACAAAGTAGGTGCTTTTATTATTTCCATTTTATAGATGACAAAACTAAGTCATGCAAGGTTAAGTAACCTACAAGCTTAAGCCAAATGAAGGGTTAGGGTTAGGGGCAGAACTGTGATTTGACCTTAGGCAGACACTCTGGCATTCATACTCTTTTCTATGCTTCTCTTAGTGATAGAAAGTGTGGATGCAAATGGTGAAACTTTGGTTTAAAAAATACACAATCTAGTTTGTCTTCTAACTTTGGACATCTAATGTTCAAAGCATTCCTCAAAACCTCACTTACTGACCCTGCTTTGGTCTTGTGTCTACATAGCAAAGCAGATGGTACTCTTAGCTACTGCCTGACACACAGAGGCTCTGACCCCCTAGAGCACTTTGTCTTAAACTTGCTGGGTGACCCCGTACACTTGCTCTGGACTCTCTCTATGTGTCTCTGTGAACAGGCCCGTCTGAGGGGAGCTACCCTCGTTCCTGCGCTCCTGGAAGAAAAGCAAGATCACAAGCTATTGCTGAGAAAAGCCAGCAAGATTGTGGGGTGGATAGACAAACCCATGGGAACCATGAGTACAAAAAATATAGAAGAAACTACTTACTTATTGGTTGAAGCTACAGTTTTTGGTTAATACTTCTAAAAAAAGATTCACAGTGAATTTTAGTTTGCCAAGTTTATTCTTTGCAAAAAGATAATCTACACTTTTTACAGATTGCTAGTTCTATATTAAACAAACATATCTGGCAGACACCTTTTCATAAGACTGAAAAGACAAATTCTTTTTTGTGATAAATTGAAAGAAACAGAAAAACAATTGGGAAAAAATACTGCAACTTTTTTATTGTCTAAAGTTCATGGAATGCTAAATGCAATCTTCTCCCCACTCCCGCAGAATACAAAACCCGCACTGAAATGTGAGGGAGGTGGCCATTCTGAAAAAGGATTAACGATCCTATGAAACCAATGAACAGCACAGTCTTTGTGCAATTATTTTTACTTTCTCCTCTTAAAATGTGTAATGAAGTAAATTTATACATATCAACTCCCTGCAATTTACTTGAATTGAGTTATAAGAATTTTAAATGACAAGAGAGATGCCCAACTATAAAGATACAAAGCTATTTTACAGAAGATGGTCATTACCATAAATTTTAAAACTTATGATCACATCCTCTTAAGGATGAGTTTGAAACTAAAAGACAGGAATTTTTCTCTTCTTTTGTGGGTACAGGTATGAGAACGTTTTGAATAATAAAAGAGGTGTTTAGAATGTTAAATGAAAAAGAAATGAGATGATAGCAAGTTGGTGGGTAGAGAAGAAACTGTCTAATCTAAGAGTCTTTCCCTCCTGCTACAAAAGATCCATTCTAGACTTGCCTTGACTATAGTTTTTATTAAAGCAATCATCCTTGATGTTCCTCATACAGGCGACTATACCATTACATCTGATATAATGTGCACTCAGAAGGAATTTTATATGAATTATCTGGGGAGAAAGTGAAATATTGCTTGGAGCATGATAACAAATAGAGAAAGGAGAAACTGATTATCTGATTCCTAAATGGATGTTTGGAATGGTAAAGCGAGCTTTATTTTACTGTATAGTCAGAAATATACTAGGATTCTTAAAAAAATGTGGAGTTTGAATTACATGACTCATTAGTTATAAAACTGAATTCACTATGGGTAGTAAGGTTCAGACAGATTTTGAGTGGTATAATCCTGAGAACAACTTGGAAAAGAAAAACAGGAAGATAGAAGCTGCATAAAATCAGTAAAACTGTACCAAAAATATAATAATAGTGTTTGCTCTTGATAGAATTATACAAGTACACCAAACAGTTTTTAGAAGCTTGCCATAGCTTATAAAATAATTTCATATAATATGCATTTGTTTATATATGAGTATATATATATATATATATATATATATATATATATATATACATATACATATACTTATAAATTCTCAGTGGACTCATGAAGGAAATTAAAGAATTAATGATAAATGTGTGAGTATATGGACTACACTTGGGAAAATATTGAGCACAATTATCAGCTTACCTATGTTAAGACTGTATCATATTTGTACATCTGTATTCTGATTATTCCAAAATGCTTTCCAACTTAGCATAATCCATTTTATTCTTGCATAACTGGAAAGTGGAAAACCTGTAACTTGGCCCCATTTCCATGACCAGTGATTAAAACTTTCCTGGTTGACAGAACGGTAGTCAAAACTTCCTCCTGGCAGCTGCCGGCTCTCTCTCCCTAGGGCAAAGAAGTAGTGTGAAAATTTATGCGCCATCCCTAAGCTCCCACGACTTACTCATTGCAGGTCTAAGTTCTCTATAATGGCCAACATTTTGGTTCAACAGATGTCAACTCCTGCCTTTCACAACGTGCATTTTCCTGCCTTTCACATGACATGTCAAAATACTTGAATTTGCTGTCATTTACCATTTGACTGTTGACAGCGGCTCAGTTCAGATTGTGGACAGCATAGCTCCTACTAGTGGACTGGCCATCTATCAGACAATATCAAGAGAAAGCAGAGCTCACCCTGGTGGTGGTGGTTGGGTTCCGGTTTCACTAGTTCAGCTTTAAGCTACTTCTCAAGTCTTCTTCAGGGAAGACAACACAGAGTTCAATTTTATGATGTTCCCCGCAATCATGTCCATAAAACAGTGAAGAGTGTTAAATACATTAACTTCAATATCACGAAATGTAAATATCATATGAATAGAATGAAATAGTAGAAGGAAGCAAGTTGCTCTGCAAGACAAGCATTGATGAATCAATCGAACCACCTCTTTCTTTTTTGCTTCCCTTTTTTTTAACCAGACAAAATTATTAACTAACATATTATATCCTGGACTCCATAGAATTACTTTTACACACTTAAAAAACTGAGGGGATCATATCACATATTTTTACCTGTTTTGACACAAGTGTAAGCTTTTCTGTACAATTCTCACGGAAATCCTAAAGTACGAATACCCACCCTGTATGACATGGTGTCTTACAAAATGATGTATTAAGTAAAACAACTCAATGACTGCTGACAACATTCACAATCTACCTCGTGTTAAAAATTGTTTATGAAATCAGGAAAAGAAAGCACTAGAGATTTTTGCTGTGGTTTCAGAGCCCCTGGCGATTTGGCATGCCTAAGTTGACTGTTACCTTTATTTTTTTCCTTTCCAAAATGTATTCTCACTGGGGTCTGGTGTGACATGTGCAATATCACCTTAATCTCTACATCGCTACGTCTGGCATGAAAACTTTGCTTTTCCAAGAGAAGTAACTACATTGTTATTGGAAACAAAATTACATTCGCTCAAAAAACTGAGCCCCACGAATCTGCCCTGGTTTATCAACTATAGAGAAAAAATCAGATATCGGTCATTCTGATTTGGAATAAGATTTTTCTGGTAGAGAAAGAGGATTTCGATACGTGACAGAGAAAAATGTGCTACTTGTTAATATTCTTTTATATCGTAGAATAAGTCCTACTAAAAAATATAAAACATTTTTCCTTCATGTATTTGAACAAAATGTTCTAAATTATCTGATGTATTGAAATGTAGTTATCACTTTACAGCAGATCGGAAGGCACACATTACCTGAGTGAGCATCAAAATATGACCAGAGGGATTGTGTTGTATTCCTCTTAGTCTTCTTTTTTTTCTTGGAAGTATAGTTACTTTACAATATTATGTTAGTTTCAGGTGTATAGCATAGTGATTCAGTATATTTTTACAGATTATACTTCATTAAAAGTTATCACAAATAATGGCTATATTTCCCTGTGCTATACAATATATCCTTGTTGCTTCTCTATTTTATACATAGTAGTTTGTATCTCTTAATCCCCTACCCCTATCTTGTTCCTCCCCACTTCCCTCTCCCTACTGGTAACCACTAGTTTGTTTTCTATATCTGTGAGTCTGTCTTGCATATACATTCATTTGTATTATGTTTTAGATTCTACATATAAGTGATATCATACGATATTTTTCTTTATCTGTCTGACTTATTTCATTAAGTATAATATTCTCTAGGTCCATCCATGTTGTTGCAAATGGCAGAATTTCATTCGTTTCTATGGATAAGTAATATTCCATTGTGTGTGTTTATAACACACCACATCTTCCTTATCCATTCATCTCTTGATGGACACTTAAGTTGCTTCCATATCTTGCTATTGTAAATAGTGTTGCTCTGAACATTGGGGTGCTTGTATCATTTCAAGTTACTGTTTTCATTTTTTCCATATATATACCAAGGAATGGATTGCTGAATCATATGGCAGTTATATTTTCAGTTTTTTGAGGAAACTCCATGCAGCCTTTCATAGTGGCTATGCCAGTTGCATTCCCACCAACAGTTTTAAGTGTTCCTTTTTCTCCACGTCCTTGCCAACATTGGTTATTTGTAGAATTTTTGACAGCCATCCTGACAGGCACGAGGTGATATTTCATTGTCGTTTTGATTTGAATTTTGCTAATAATTAGCAATGTTGATCATCTTTTCATGTGCCTATTGGCCATCTGTGGATCTTCTTTGGAAAAATATTCAGGTCTTCTGCTCATTTTTTTTATTGGATTTTTTCTTTTTTTGATATTGAGTTGTGTAAGCTGTTTATACATTTTGGATATTAACCCCCTGTTGGTCACATAATTTGCAAATATTTTCTCCTGTTCTGTAGGTCTTCTTTTCAATCTGTTGATGGATTTTTTTGCTGTGCAAAGGCTTTTAAGTTTAACTAGGTCTGGTTTGTTTATTTTTGCTTTTGTTTCTTTTGCCTTAGGAGACAGATCTAAAAAATATATTGCTATGATTTATGTCAAAGAGTGTTCTGCCTATGTTCTCTTCTAGGTTTTTTCTGGTTTCAGGTCTTACATTGAGGTCTTTAATCCATTTTAAGTTTATTTTTGTATACGGTGTGAGGAAATGTTCTAGTCTCACTGTTTTACAGGTAACTTCCCAAACTTCCCAACACCACTTAACAAAGAGACTGTCTTTTCGCGATTGCATATTCTTCCTCTTCCTCTTTATGCTCTTGTGTTTCCATATAATGTCAGATATCATTGTTTCTTCCTAAATCTTTTCTCAGTGATTGAAAACACTGCCCTTCTCTCTCTCAGATCTTGGCAGGTGTTGATTCCTCTCTTTGGGGACCTTTTCCTGATTTTCCAGAGTTTCCATATGGCAAACTTCTATAACCTTTACAACAACTTGTCCAAATCCTTCCCGTTATTTCCTATATTCTCTTCTCTCTGTTACCTTTGGAATGTCCAAGTCAGTGTTACTGAACTTAATGGATAATAACATTTGTTTCTGTCTTGGTGTTCCCTCATATACTGTGAGATCCTAAAGAGCACAGACTGTTGTTGACTTTGTTTATTGAGTGCCTGGTGCTGTAGCGTATAACACATTGAGAGGACTTAGTGTTTCTTGATTAATTCCAGGACCACTTGGATCCACTTAAGGCCCCATATTTGGCTATAAACCACACAACGTACTGGGAAATCATTTGAGGTTTTAGCAATTGGTCAGGATATATAACATGATAAGAAATGGAAATTTTTCTCTGGATTAAAAACTTCCCATATCCCGAGCAGGAACTTTCTTTCTCCAGTGGCCTGCTTCCTTCAGGGAGGAAGGGAAAACCCCTCACTGCTTAACATGTGGTAACTAATGCCAAGTCATGAGGGAGTTCTTAGTAAGTGGATTCTTCAAATAGACTGAATACCACAGTTAGTGACCCACAAAGGCAGATGCATCTCCAGAAATCCAGGATGACTGCCTTTCCTCTTGGATTCTCTGTGGCATGAAACAATTTTCTCTAAAACTTCTACCTTCCTCCCCCACGTTTGTCAAAATCAATTGTTTTGAAGTTAAAAAAGAAACTGAACATGTTCTCCATATTCCAATAGAAAAATCTATGCCACATGGCATAACTTAATGGATCTCATTAACACTTCATAATATATTCCTGTGTGCACGTAGGATGTTTAATCATATATATTCCTGCCTATGTCAGCTCTGTTTATAGTGAGACCAAAATGAGAACTGCAATCACAAACAAAGAGCTCATACAATACTATTAATATCACCATTTGATTATTATATTATTTATTATTTATTGAGCTCTAGCCTCTCTGTTGAAGATTAAAGCATAATATTATACAGAAACAAAAAACCCTTCAGCTAATATTCTAACATCTTTACTGCCCAAGACTGAAGCTCCACAGAATTTAGGTCTATTTTGATAATTTACTGAGGGGAAAACTGTCAGACTTGATGTTGATGGTGGAGAAAGGAGCTGAAATTATCTTCTCAGTCTTCCACCATCCACCCTGCTTACTCCTTAACTTTAATTTGGCTCTCAAGACCAGATCCAGATTTTGTAGGACTTTAAGTTTATACAATTTTGGGGTACTTCTTTAAGAAAAAGATGCTGTATTGGTCAGGTCAGATTGCTGTAACAAAATACCACAGACTGGGTAGCTTAAACAACAGAAATGATTTTTTGGTCTTTCATATAACCTTTATTTTATTTTATTTATTTATTTAATTGAAGTATAGTTGGTAACAATGTTGTGTTAGTTTCAGGTGTACAGCAAAGTGATTCAGTTTTTTATATACATATATAATTATATATATAATTTTTCAGTTTCTTTTCCCTTATGGATTATTACAAGATATTGAGCATAGTTCCTTGTGCTATACAGTAGGTCCTTGTTGGTTATCTATTTTACATTTAGTAGTGTGTATATAAACAACAGAATTTTTTTTTCTTACAGTCTGGAGGTTGGAAGTCCGAGTCCAAGGTGGCATCAGAGTTGATCTCTGCTGAGACCTTTCTTCCTGTCTTGTAGATGGTCATCTTCTCTCTGTGTCCTCACATGGCCTCTTCTCTGTGTGAATGACAGAGAGAGAGAGAGACAGAGACAGAGAGAGAGACAGAGAAGGAACGATATTGAAAGAGGCCTGATGATTTCTATGTTTAATCATGTGAAGCAGACCGATTAGTAAAGGATGTAGCTCAATTTATGTCTTGCACCCACTTATAGACCAGTTATGATACCAGGGGTTGGAGTGCTATGATTATCCTATCCTTCATGGTGTGTCAACTTTTGATGAAACAACTGTGCTTAGGATGTCAGTTTCATACAAGAAAAGTGGTTGTGGTATATGTGGCAGTATCATGGAGAGAAGAAGTTAAATCATGAAAATAATAAGGGGCCTATACAGATGATCATACAAATGTCTACCACACTTTTCCACTAATATCATAACAATATTTCTCCTTTCCTTTTCAGCTTGTACTTACTTTCCTAGTGCTTTTTGCCATATTGCTTTAGATAGATGCATTTTAGATTCAAATATATTTTCAGACAAGTTTGATTAGGATCTCAGTAAAATGATATTTTTAAAAGCATAAGAGATTTTCTTGGCTGGTAAAGAGGAATATTATGTTCATTAAAATGATTACAGTGCAACTTTCAAGTTATCTTACCCCATTGTGCCGTCTCTACTTATTTAGCTGTATTGTTTTCAGATTATTTGTTTCAATTTTCCAATTGGCTTGATGAATAAAAGGGAATGTGATATAAAAGCCTTATTTTCCATTACTGAAAAATTTCTCTATGATTTTCTTCTTCTTATATCTCTTGAGTCCCAGAGAAAAAGAATGGAAACTTATCATAGAATCTTATACAATTTGAAATCAGTTTACTTTTTGTGTTGGACAGAGCATAACATTTACAAACCATATGGATAATATCTAGGTAAGTTAAGACATATCAGCATTGCTTTTATCTGGTAAAATATACACGTTTTCCACCAACTTAGACATTTTTTTAAACATATGTTAGACATAAACATGTGTAACTAATTGTGCCAACTTGGGGATTAATTTTAATTTGCATAACATATTCCAAAACTTCATGGGAAAAACTACAGGACAATTGGGAACCAGTATAGCCTAATTGCTCAAAGAAAACTTATGTTGTTCTTTGGTGGATGAAAATTAATCCACAATTGACCTTTTCTTTTTCTTTTCTTTCTTTTTTTTTTAAAGGATGCCTTTAAAAACCATCATGACTGAATTGAGGCACAGATTATGGGCCAATACCATTTAACACCAGTTATCTTAGGAAAATTGAGGCATCTGAAAAGAAAGGATTGAACATTTATATAATGCCTTGGAGTATCCCCTGACCTGTGACAGGGCAAAACTACTGCTGGTCTAGAGCTTTAAAAAGTAAGCACTCTATATTTTATTGGAAGAGCTAATTACCTTTTTGGTTAGCTAAAAGAAATTATTTTAGCCAAGTAATGTGATCCCACCAGCAGACAAAAACTTGTAGATTTTTGGGAAACTTCATGACAATGAAGTGTGAACTGGGGACTCTATGAACATCACAAGTGGCAACAAAAGGTAAGAAGCCAACATGATAGATATAACTCTTGTTGATGACAGATTAGAGCCTCAAATAGGCCATCTATGGTGATTAATTCTCAGCTGGAAGGCAAGGAATTTTTGACAATTTGGAGACTAGTTTCTGGGATATTGCCATTTCTAATATTACAATGTTTCCAGCTATTTAAAAAAGCATTATCTTTGTGAAAGGTTTAGACAGATATTAGAATGAAGGACTATTAGACATTTCAATAGAATGTATTTTTATGATTTATTCCTTGAATTTTTCCCATGTTAACTTAATTGTTCTTTGTCTGACATCTCAAGTTATTTAGTAATGACATTCATTCAAGGCTATGAATTTCCCTCTAAATAAAACTTTGGCTGAATTACCTAAGTGACACATAGTTCTAATTATAATCAGTTTCTAGGTATTCTGTAATTACAATTTTGATTTTTTTCTCAAAAGTTAAGACTCATGCATTTTGTCCCCCACCTCCACCTCCTGGTGATTGGATTTATTTTCCATATGGTTAGATTTGTCTAATGCTTAACTTTGTTATTAATTTTTAGTTTTATAATACTGTTTTTGAAAATATTGACTAGCACAAGTTTTCTTTTTGTGTATTTATTGAGACGTTATTCATAGCATAATACCATGATTGCCAAATATAGCCCCATTTTTCTTTAAAATCTGAATGAAGTAAAATTTGTTCCCTATAATACACATTCAATTATCTGCACCATCAATTATGATGTTAATATTTTCCAGTGTGGAAGTCAATTTTGTTGGTTTCTGTCCCATCTGTCTTTATGTATTCCATATCCTTTTGCAAACTATCCTGTCTTGTTTCTATTACTTTGTGCTTATATATCATTTTTTTAACATCTTTATTGGAGTATAATTGCTTTACAATGTTGTGTTAGTTTCTGCTTTATAACAAAGTGAATCAGCTATACATATACATATATCCCCATATCTCCTCCCTCTTGCGTCTCCCTCCCACCCTCCCTATCCCACCCCTCTAAGTGGTCACAAAGCACCAAGCTGATCTCCCTGTGCTATGTGGCTGCTTCCCACTAACTATTTTACATTTGGTAGTGTATGTATGTCCATGCCACTCTCTCACTTCATCCCAGCTTACCCTTCCCCCTCCCCATGTCCTCAAGTTCATTCTCTACATCTGTGTCTTTATTCCTGTCCTGCCCTGTGCTTATATTTCTACAGTGTGAAGCTTTTGCTTCTATAAAGGATCAAAAAAAATTTTTTTGACATTTTTTTTTTGGATTGTGTACTTCTGGATCCTGTTTCCTGTCTCTTGTTTTACAGAAGTTATTTATAGATATTACATTGCTTTTTCTTTGCTTATGCTCAAAAGAGGCAAAATCTGAAAGCGTTAAGATTTGTAACCTGATTGCAGTTGATTCACCCTCTGTCCACTTATTTTATTGTAGATACAACAGCTAAATGTCAGACTGACAAACACAGTTCATGGCCTAATTCCCAGATTTGGGTAAATTCACTTAGTCAAGTCAATGCTCATGGGTAAACATTTCTTTCTAAGTCCATTTCATTTGGAACAGGAAAAACTATAATACCCACCAGATACCACTACCAAGGCTCTTTCATTTTCTAAAGTGATTTTTACTTGTAGAGAGAACTTCTAACAGAATACAGTGACCATGACATTTGTCTTCTATTTTATATTTAATTTAATTTAATTTTATTTTATTAGCAGTCTCTTTAAAGATGTAGGAAAATGGGATGTTAAGATGTGGAAAAGGCAGAAAAAGGGTTTGGGAAGAAGTACTCTCCTTGTTTTACATTCTATACTTGAGAACTAAAAGGGCTGGCTACTTGTTTTCTAATTAACTAGAATCCATTATTAGGAAAACAAAGATATGAGAATGCATGAAATATCATTTCCATTTTTTTCATAATTATCTGAAGTATACCATAAAGGGCAACTGAAGTTCTTTATTTCTTAGTTTAGTTCCACATATTTTTAACTAATGTCAGTTCTTCCTAGATTCTGGCATTATATCTCATGAAAGTCTGATCTTCCACATTGTAGATTATATTCTTTCTTGGAAATTTTAGTGAGGAGTGGTGAGAAGTTCTAATATGACTGGGGTGAAGGAATCCTACTTATCAGATGCTCTTTTGAACTGTCAATCCTTATAGATTAGCAAAAAGAATAAGTCATGGGAAAAAAGAACATTAAGTGTTTGAACTCTTATCTCTTCTATTACATGTTGTTGTAACCACTATAAGCTACTAACTAGTTTGGCATCTTAGTATCCTCATTTGTATAGGAACATTAGAATTCATGATCCCTAAATTTCACTTATGTCTAAAATACATGATTTGTTGTCTTGTTTATAGATCATGTATTATAGAGTCACATTTTCTAGACATAGGCAAAACTGATGTTAAGGAAAGGTATGGAACTTATTTATTCCCAATTACTCTCTGAAAGACTACTTCAGGCAGCCAGCTTACTGGCCCGAGAACATGCCACTTCTCCTTACTCCAGTCAGTCAAGGGAGAATGAGCCTGCTATGAGCCATTTAAACAGATTTTTAATTCTATAGTAAGGCTTCTTGCTTATGGAGAGATATATATTAAATAATTTTTTAAATTCTTATGCTTTTAGGGAAGATTTTAAAAAACTTGCTTACTTGTCTTTATGACACAGAAGACAGCATGATTCTTTCAAGGTTTTGACATCCTTTTCTGTAAGTGATCATCCATCCCAATGGTCTTTGATAGACAGTAGCATGGTGTCTCTGTTTATCTCGGGGAAGGGAAAGAACTAGGTATCGGTTTAATGTTGAAGAGAAAATTGCCTACTCATCTGTTTTTTTGGGGGTGGGTGGGAAATATCAACAAAATGATTTTTAATTATTAAATGTTTGAGGTTTTGTACAGTTTATGAGTCTAATTCACTTAGGGGAAGAAATCTATTATACAGAAATAATTTGACTATTCAAATATATTTTATAATTAATTAAACATATTCATAATGCTCATTTCTCATCTCACATACAATTACTTTATTTTCTTCTGGCTTGGATCAAGGCTGAGAACAAGCTTTCATGAAAAAGTGTTTGAAGTCTTCAAGAAAGTTGATACCACTATCTTCTTCTATTACAATTTATGAAGAACAGTTATCATTTCAGATCTGAAGTAGTTTTTACTGTAAACAACAACCCTCTAACAAATTCAGGTGTTTTTCATTACAAGTATTTTTTTCTCAGGTGGATAAGTTAATATTTTTTCTACCTTCCTTAGATTTCAAGTTCCAAGTGCAAACTCTTTATTTTCCTAAGAATTACAGAGTATATTCATTTTTAAGTCAAGGTAAGGCATGGAGAAAAACACAGTTTCTCAACTTATTTTGGTAATAATTATGTAAATTTTAAAAGAAAAAAGATACAAGCCTCTAATGGCACACACTGAGCTTGTGTTTAGTTAGAAAAGTCAGACAAGATTTATAAACTAAAAAATGTAAATTAGCTTAGTTTAGAAGGTCCTGTGTCAAAAATAAAAGTTTAAAGAGGATTGTACCCTGTTTGCTTAGAGCAGTATTCTCAAAGTTTTCATGGTAAGAAGGAATCTCAATATTTGTCCAGCCTAGTGTGCACAGCTCATCATAAAGGCCTTTTTATTACCACTGGGGCTCCTATATTTGTGGCTAGTAGCAGTTGCCTCTACCTGAATAGGGTCTAAAGAGAAGAAAAAAAAATCACTGTGGGCTTTTGAAAATAAGACTTATGTGCAAAGAATGAATCATAGCATATTCAAACTAACATTCTCCAATTCATATCTAAAAGTCTTTCACAGCAATGTCAATTGAAAACTGACAAAACAAACAAATGACAGGTATCAAAATCATTGTGCAAAGTGAATCCAAGTTACCAGCTGATGACCTCACAGAGTTGGAACTACTCTTTCCGACAAACTGAATTTTCTTTAAAGTTAAAAGTCCTTGTGTTTGGACACTGGAGAGAAATACCCAGCCCTTGGAAATTACAAATGGAGGCAAACACTTCAAGACCATATTTTCATTAGCTCCCCTTTATGACTGCACTATCCAACACAATACCTGACATTTCTGTTTAATTTTGTAAATTTTTTTTCATGGTTATGATAATATGAATAACAAGGATAATGTCACTGAAGGTGTTCAGCATTGTTATTGACTGTGTGTCAAATATTGCACACTTTTCTTTTAGATGCTGAGTTTGAGAAGATGTGAGAAGTGAAGTGATTTGCCCAGGTATTCAATGTTACTTCATGTTTAAAATAAAATCAATATTTTTTCTATTTAAGAAGATAACTGTTTTCTTGCAAATACAATTTTTTTCGTATCTAAGGCCAAATATTCTAATCTGAAATACTGGACAAGCAGGGACTAAGCATTAAGTCATTTTTAAGGCACAACTTAAACACATCTCCATGTAACCTAGCCTCCCTGGTTTCTGTCCTTTCAGAGTACTTTGTAACTCTGGTGAAAGCATTTAGCAAATTATTTTTGTGCCTAGGTTTAATCCCTTATTTGTTTATTCTTTGAAGTGAACCTTGACTTAGTCATTTCCCTAAAGCTGTGAGCACAATGGCTAGGTTGTTGAAAAGATTTAAATAATTATTGCAAATGGAAGTCCAAGCAACTTTATAGTTTTGACGACAGCCAAAAAACCCAAGCAAACCCTGCAATTTATCATTCTTGTTTCACCTTCTTCATCAATACTGGAATAGGACCAAATATCCAAATTAATGGGAGATGACATGGAATGCTTCATACTATAAATGTAAATCTGCTGTCTTTTAAAAAACATACTATTTTGGATCCAAATCCTATGTTTTATCCTTCCAGCAAGTAAGTAGTCAAGATTACTAATAAATGCAAAATATAGACCTGACATCATCCTCAAAATTTTTGAGCTAGTTTATTAATGAGATATATGTTTGAATGAAAAAATATTTATAGTATAATTGCACATTGGAGAGGAGATCAAAATTTGATATAACAAGTCAAGTGGAATAAAGAAATTTTACATAACATTTTGATGAACGGGTAATTGGAGTATGTGGTTAAAATATTTTTCTGCATTTCCATCCATTTATCCCCAAATATTTGTTGAAATATGACAATGTGCCAGGAACTGTTCAGAGAGAGAACTATCCTCTTGCAAGTAGAAATCCTCCTATATGTTCTATGTGGGACATCCATCAAACTATTCTTTGGCTTTTCTTTAACTCACTTTGGAGGAATTGATACTCTACCTATTTACTTCCCTCTTTTCTCTCTCCCTCTAACAGAATATTTTTTCAACATTTTAATATACTACCATCTTAAAACACACACACACACACCACACACACACACACACACAACTCCCTTATCCTTCTCCAGCTACTCTTACTGCTCCTCACAACTAACTTCCTGAAAAACGTTTATTTCTCATTCCTTATTCCATTCCCGTCTGACCTCCACTTATATGATTCCAACAAAACAGACCTTACTAAAGGCATCAAAGTTCACATTAATCCAAATTCAGTGGACACAGTGAATTCTCACTGTGCTTGGCTCACCATCAGGATTTGATACTGCCGACCATTTCCTCCTACTTGAAAAACACTTTCCTTGGTTTCTTTTCTTCTTAAGCCTCCCATGGATTCTTCTAGGTAATCCATAGTTGTTGCTATTGTAAATGATATTTTTCTTTGTATTTCAATTTCTGATTGTTCACTGCCTGTATATAGAAACACAACCAACTTATATATATGGCAATTATGAAAGCTACTATAAATATCCATATGCAGGTTTTGATGTGGACAGAAGTTCTCACCTGCTTTGAGTGAATGCCAAGGAGCATGATTACAGGATCATACAGTGAGAGTATGTTTAGTTATGCAATAAACCACCAAACAGCCTTGTCTGGTACAGTGGCTGTACCATTTTGCATTCCCACCAGCAGTGAATGAGAGTTCCTGTTGCTCCACATCCTTGTCAACGTTTGGTGTTGTCAGTGTTCTGAATTTGGCCATTCTAATAGAGTGCAGTAATATCTCATTGTTGTTTTAATTTACATTTCTCTGATGACATATGATGTGAAGCAGCTTTTCATTATTTGCCATCTGTATATCTTCTTTGATGAGGTGTCTGTTCAGGTCTTTGGCCCATTTTTTAATTGAATTATTTGTTTTTTCATGTGTATTTTTGCAGATATTTTCTCCCAGTCTAGGGCTTGTCTTGTCCTCTTCATATTGTCTTTCACAGAGCAGTTTTTTTTTTTTCATTTTCTGCTTTGCTTTTGCTGATGGTGGCTGAGATCTGCCCTGAAATCTCTGGTGGTGTCCAGCCTTGGGGACTTGTTTGGATCTGTGGTGGTTTCAATAAATGGGCACACACTTTTTGACATTCTTAGCATAGAGAGGTGATGTTTATATCTCTTACCCTTAAATCTGAGCATACTTGTGACTCACTGTGATGACAGAATTCAGTGGAAGTTATGCTGCCTGACTTTTGAAGCTGTCAGAAAAAATGAAACAGCTTCTTCGTTGTTCTCTGGGACACTCATTTTTGTGATCCTGGACTCCAGATAAGGGGTTTGAATACCTTGAAGTCACCCTGCTGTGAGAGAATCCAAGCCAAATAACCACATAAAAGTTATTCAGTTTACAACCTCAGCTAAGGTCCTAGTTGCAACCAGCATCAACTGTATGACATGTGAGAATATTCTCACATCCAGTCATCAAGGTACCCCTAGCAATTGGGCTTCCGGTGTGGGGCCCTTCACGTCATGGAGCCATCCTCACTGTGCCCTGTGTGAATTCCTTACCTATAATATCCATGACCATAATAAAATGGCTTTTTAAAGCTATTAATTTTAGGAGGAATTTGTTTAATATTAATAGTAATTGGGAGGGCTCTTAGCCCACTTCCTGTGAATGGAAACTAGCCTGACCCTCTCATACACTAGCTGGGATTGTGCCATTCACAGGTTTGTCTTTGCATAATTCCCTAATTCCCACCTGTCTAAGTTGACTCCCAAATATTAACCCTTGTCAGGACTTCCTAAGTTGGAAATTTCCCAGGTAAATGAGTTCATCCATATCAGAACATAATAACCCAGGTAATTCTCTCAGTGATTATGAAATGAGTAAATCATGTGTATTTTGACACTTCAATGTTTAACCTAATAATTTATGGTTCGACTGTTTCATGATATACTTTATTTTCTGAAGATTGCTCTGACTGTGATCTATGGACGTGAGTAAAAGGAGCAGCACAGTATGGGCTTTTTCATGTGAATAAATACTGATGATCCTTTGATGACCATCAATAACTGTTATCCAATGAACAACTTCAACTCTCAGGCTCATAGGCCCAAGAAAATCCTCAGATCAAAGAGTCCTTCCATGCTTCATGGTTACATGCCAGGTTGCTCTGCTGAGTGATTCCCTAGCTACCTCTGGATGGGCTAGATTTGTGATACATCAGGTGAAAATTTGAAAGGATTTTTTTTTTAGTCTTGCTGCATGAGGTAAGCCCCATTTCACGTTCAATATGCAGCAGATATTGTGGGCTGTCCAAGTGTAATTCATGTTCAAGAGAGCAGCTTTGCAGTAAACATCTTTTCAGTGCTGGAAATCTAGCTATTAGTCCATGTCCTTCTATTTATTTCTCGGAAGAACAGAATACAAAGAAGGCAGATATAATATCATGAGTGGGTCCAGGTCTGGGAGTTAGATGGAGTGCTCAGTTCCCCTAAATAGGAGAGCACTATTTTTAAAAACTTTAGTTTAATCTAGAGTTCACAGGAATTCTAAGAACAAATTATGTTCTCATGCCATTAATTGGCCTAAGATTACACTCCAAGAAGGTTAAAGACCTAGGATTTCAACTCAGTTGTCTGAATTGTAAGGTTACTTTAAGAAATATTTTCCTTGTTTCAGGTTGTATCTTTTTAATTGGTCTGTAAAAATAATTCATCCTGTGAAATGTTAAAATTACAAATGGATTTTCAATGAACAAAATAGTTGATACAAATCAGTGAAAGTCAGCATGATAGGTATCGCCATAACATAAAAGGTAGGTAAAAAATCAATAACTTCTGAATGTGTAGGAAGATCTGAGGATCAGAATTAGGCTTAGAATGGAAAAGATTCATGTGGAAGGTCAATTAAAAAACCAGTCTATTAAAATTTTGAATATAGTTGCTGTGTTTGGGGACCTGTGAACCACAGTAGAATGAAATAGATAGAGATCTGACCATGAAAAAATTTAGGAAAATCATTCTGGACTTCAGCACAAAAAGAAGTACACTTAATTAATCTGTTGGCATAATGAGTACAGATATTGGATCCCTGTTATGAGAAATAAGTACTTTCTAAAACATAGGATTTATCACTTCAGCTATTCTGAAAGCCAGAGCCAAATTTGGAACATAGTAAATATTATTTTTACTTAAAGATCTTTACCAAACCCAAACAACAAATATCCGACAATATTCTGGAAAAAAATTATCTGGTGATGTCTTGTGTAGTAATTACTGATTGAATTAGTGAATCAAGAATGGGATTCCATTTAGAGTCTCTATAAATTATATTTGACATCTAAAATATATTGTCACATTTTTCTGTTGACAAAGTAAGTTGCTGTTTTTAACTTTGAGGTGACATCAGCTTGGAATAATCTGACCTTCTGTGATATATTTTACTTTTATGTTATGAAAGTTATAAAGAGGATTCACTGTCTTTTATTATTACAACTCCAGCTCTGGTTCTGGCCATTGTATTTCCTAATTATGCTCAGAGGATGGCTTCTTATCAAGGTAGTATATTTATGAATAATGTTCTTTGTGTGGCTTCTGTAGTGCACAAGTTAGATTGCTTCTGACATCATCCGGCAATAAATTAGCTTCCAATTTGGCTGTGTTCTAGAAGACTGAAAGATTTACTTTGTCAACATCCTTGCATTCAGATGAAAATAACTTCCTTTAGGTTTTATTTGCTTTTTACCTGAGGCACTGGACATTTTCCAGAGTTCTTAACCATCTTCTACTTGCCATTTAAGGAGACAAACTGTATTTTTCTATACCTCAGGTTGTGAAATTTGTTTTGTTTTGTATTTTGTTTTAAACTTATTTAAAGCAATATTGACTAGTCATGTTCTTTTAAAAATAGTTACACTTGGCTAGGAAGTCTGAACGTGACCTTAAGTTGCTCAAGGAATACACAAAAATAAATTCTAGAACATTATGTGAAACGATTTAAGTAAAAAGCCCTGGATTCCAAGTAGATACTAACAGTTGGGAGATAAACAATATGGTGGTAGATAGAGAAATAATCATTTCCTTATGGATACTATTACTGCAAGAAAATTCTGATGAAGTGTGATTCATGCCAGTAGGTTCTTGTTAGAAGATTTTAATGACATAAATGGTATTTTTAAAAAACATACATGTTAGGATTAAAATTCCCTACTGTTGTGTATGGAAATTGTTAAGTCTTATTTTAAATTGAGCTTCTTAACTGCCCAAAGATTAACTTAAAAAATACCCATAATACATTTATTTGAAAGTACACTAATTATGGAGAATGAGTTTCTTAGGTGGGACAAACATTTAGAAGAATAATTGCTATTAATGGCACTTTTTGATTTTTGGTGGATTAATTATTTGTAATCAGTTGGAAACTTACTAACATAAAATAAGTTGTGATGTTAAATTTCTTTTTGTAACTTATTATTATGAAGATCATAACAAACATTGCTAATGTGTCCAGAAGAATTTCAGCTAATGTTTGGGAAGAAAAAAACCAAACACCCTCAACTCATTTTAAATAACATTGAAATTGTGTTGACTTTGCTTCAAAGTACATGCATCAGTTTTCCTTAACACTTAGCTTGTACTTGAATTTCTCAGAACTTCTCTTTGGTTGCAAATTCAGCACATGATTATTTAGTGGAACACAACTGACTCAAGGTAAAATGAAGTTTTCTATGTGTTTCCCAAAGACGGTCTTAAAAGCCATATTATCTATATAAAAAAATACTGAAATCAAATATTTGTCGAAGAAAGCATGTTCTCTCAGCTTAAAAGATGGCATTCTGCCAAAATGAGTGATTTGTTTTCATTAATGCAAGAGCTAAACAGTCTGTCTTGGTGGATTTCCACCCTTGTTTTGGGTGTGTTCTGTCACCATCAACACTAGCTCCGGACATAGAGTCAATAGTTCTTTGCTGGGCAGTGCAAGTCCGGTGGGGAACAAGAGGAGACACCCCTTCACAAGAGGGGATGGAGCTTAGACCAGGAATGTTGGACTGTGTGGAAGCTGAAGTAACTTCTGCAAAAGAGGACCCACAGTTGGAAATAAAGTCAAAGTAACTGTGGGCATCCAGGGAAGTCTCTATCTGGAAGAGCATGCTGGGATATAGCTCCCAAAGTGCAGAGTAGATTTAAAGGATGTATGAGAAGTGATCCAGTTTGCCCAAGAATCCAACTGATGGATGGGAGGCTAAGGAGAATGGGGACAGCGTCCAGCGGCTGAGAAATGAGCTGGCAATAAAGGGAAGTGACAAGTCACAGTCAACGAGCTGGAATGGCAGGCACATTTCTTCTCTGGGCTTGACTGCTCTTGGGCAAATGAGCACAAGACAGGTGGATCAAGAAGCTCTGAGTATTCAAGGTACTTGAAATAAAGGGTCCAAGAGGATAACAAGGGCAAGGAAGTTCATCTTCCCATTTACTCTTCAGTATTGCTTTAGAAAGTATTTTTACCCCATTTAGAGATGAACAAATGTTCAGTTTGATTTTGTTGTTGTTTTTTTCTTGTTTCAGACACAGTGTCCCACTTCTGGTGTAGCTCTGACAACTGTCCCCAGGTCCAGACATCATCTTGAGCATTTTCTTCTACTTTTGCTCTCTAAATTTTAAAAGTTTGGATATACAACTTGCCAGATTACATAAAAATATTTTACTAACTATATTAGCAAAATGACAGATTTTTGGTAGTTTTTCATTAAAATATTTGGTGGTTATTAAACATAGATTTCCTTTACCATTTAACTGAAACTAGAATTATTTTAGTGTAACTTTAACAATTACAACAGTTCATAAAGCACTAGGGGGAAAATTCATTGGGTAACTAGCCAAGCATGCAGCACAGAGTCTGTTATAAATATCGAAGATGAATTTGTCATAAATCACTAGATTTAGAACATAAAATACCCTTGTGCATGAAGTATACATAAACTACTACATTCTTATGTTACATATGCACCACAGCGGTACAGCAGCAAACTAAGTTTAGAAGAGCTTGCCAGCTTTTCCTTCCAGTTATCAGGCGCCAAATGTGTTTTTAACTGTTGCTTATAAAACCATCATGAAAGAATAACATCCTAAGTACAGATTCAGTTTTATGATGATCATAGGAGGGAAACTATATATATAAAATCTCCATTACAGAGTGTCATTACAGATGAATATAGAAGTCTGCATTTATGCTGTACACTGATTGTGATAGCATCTTTATCCAATAACCCGAGAAATCAACATTGCCATTTTTGAACAAAAGATAGAAAACAACCTGTAATTACTTAGGTTGCAATTAAGAGTTCTATTTTTTTAATATATAAATTTATTTATTTGTTTTTGGCTGCACACAGGCTTTCTCTAGTTGCAGTGACTGGGGGCTACTCTTTGTTGCCGCGAGCGGGCTTCTCATTGCGGTGGCTTTTCTTGTTGCAGAGCATGGGCTCTAGGAGCGTGGGCTTCAGTAGTTGTGGCATGCGGGATCAGTAGTTGTGGTGCACGGGCTTAGTTGCTCCAAGACATGTGGGATCTTCCTCGACCAGGGCTCGAACCCATGTCCCCTGCATTGGCAGGTGGATTCTTAACCACTGTGCCACCAGGGAAGTCTGAAGAGTTCCATTTTTATTAGAGCCTTACAATAGATCCAGGAAGAAATTTGTGAATTTATAGAGTATAGTTTTGTTATATGTGGACAAACTCCAGTTAAAAAAAAAATAGAAAGCACTGTATAAAACCATGAATATAAAGTCAGATAGGATTTGCTGGCAGAGAGAAATTAAGTTCTATACCCCCCAAAATAGTATGAGTTCACAACTGTCTATAAATACGCTAGTTGCCAAATACCAGATAGCACAAATGACTTGTTTAATATTGCTTAACTGCAAGAAATAATTTTTAATGTCCACCAAAAATATTGGGTGTAATTATTATATTTATCAGAGCTCTAAAGCTGAAAACCTAATGATTAAACATTTTCCAGAAACTAATATAAATCAAACACTTGTTTTCTAACCATGTCAATGAACTGAGGCTTAAATTTGTGTCAAAGGAGAATCTGAAAACTTAAAATGTCAAATCCAAGGAAATTTTTTTTTTTAATTAGAAGGCCATTGATAGAGTTGCAGGTGGAGGGAGGCTCTGATTTCACAGTGGTGTTACTTTTGGTCTAGCCACTAAGGAGAAGGAATTTGAGTACCCTCTAACAGAGAAAAAGGGAGAAAATAATAAGCAAAAATGGGGAGGTGCAGCCACATGACGACTCAGAAATCAATATATATTCTGTATGGAGCACACTTGCATCCACCACTTCCTATCTACAATGACTAAATTGAAAGTAAAATACACACACCCTGTATCTTTTTGTTCACCTTAAGCTTCACATTAATAGGTTAAGGATATGCATTCTCCGTATATGTAGTTAAACAAATAGAAGGACAAGGAAAAAAATATATATGTAGGCTCTATAATATGGTCATTTAAAAATAAAATGAATATAATTTAATTTAGTACCATTGTATTTGATCTCTAATAGGGCTTCATGCCTGACCAAGAAAGTTATGACTGTGTTAAGAAAATTTTAAAAATTTTAAGTAGATTATTTGTGCCTTGGGATCTAGTGCTTAGGATAACCATTCTTTAGGCAGAAGATTCTAAAATCAACTTGACTTTCTAACTCATTAATTTCTACAACTAACACAAAGTTGGGAGAACTAGGAGCTATATTTCCTGGATGTAAGGTAATCAAGTTCTATAACGTTATTACTGTTGTTCTTTAGCGTCGTACAGTGGCCTTTGGATATGAATCTACCTTGCCATACAGAAAAGGTAGAAACTGAATTTTTGTCTTCTAGCATTAAAGTGACCTGGTGATAAAATAAATAGGAAAAGAATATTCATATCCATTTCAAGCTATTTTATTTCAAGTCTAAATATTCCCACTAAATTTTTCTGAACTTGGAAAACTGAACATTCACTCTGCTCATAGGTTTAATATAAGTTTGGAACTCATGGGGAAAGTAGAAGTTTAACTCCTTTTTTGCCATTATTAGTTATCACAAGTATCTCATTGTTTATCATCCAGTGCCAATTTATGACTAAAGAATATAATATGACTGCCTTCAGCTCAGACTCTTTCATTGCCATTTAAAAAGTAAGGTATTTTGGGAATTCCCTGGCCATCCAGTGGTTAGGACTTCACACTTTCACTGCCGAGGGCATGGGTTCAATCCCTGGTGGGGGAACTAAGATCCCACAAGCTGCACAGTGCGACCAAAAAATAAAGTAAGGAATTTTTCACAAGACTTGCTTGGAAATCTGAGCATCCATACATGCTAGCTGTCTGCTTTTAAAGCAACTATCTCCATATACTGTGTGTAGTCCAGTACATAAAACCAATCTTAACCTGCACATGTAATAACTAAATCTCTCCTTTTGAAGTTGCAAGAACAAATGTGGGAATGAATTACTTATTCACCACTGAGCAGTTATTTCTCAATCTCTGTTCATGATTTTCCATTTTCTTCACATGAGAGTATACATTTCCATCACAGGAAACCAAAAAAGAAAAGCAAGCAATTGAACAACAATAACAATAAAAATCTTAAAATTCTACAAACTGTAATTTAAGAAATTTTCCGAAGTAAAAGATGGCCTGAAACTATTTATTGAATGAGCCTGCCATATTTTCTAGAAAAACCAACACAATGGCTGTGGTAGGCAGCCTCTAAAAGGGCTCCCAATTGTTTCCATCTCCTGTCATTCACGTCCCTGTGTGTTCCCCTCTTCCCTCTTGAGTGTTGGCTGGATCTAGTGAGTCACTTCAATTGATAGAATATAGCTCCCAAGATTCCGTTATAAAAAATGTGACTTCTGTCTTGTTCTCTCTCTCTTCCCTTCTCCCCTGCCACGTTCTGTGTGGGAAGCAACTTGCCATGTTATGCATAATCTTATGCAGAGAACTATTTCTGCAAATAACTAATGTCTTCAGCCAATAGCCAGTGAGACTTGCCAGTAGCCATGTGAATGACATAGGAATTGGATCTTCTGGGGCCAACTGGCTGGGAAGCAGAATCTCCCTATTCAAGCACTGAAATGACTAGCTCCAGCAACACCTTGACTGCAGCCTTGTAAAAGCTTCTGCGTCAGACGCACTCCATCTAGCTGGATTTGGATTTCTGACTCATAGAAACTGTCAGATAATAAATATTTGTTGTTTAAAGCTGCTAAGGAAAAGGTAACTAATACAATGAATAATGCCAAAACATATGCTAGTTTTCCTGGGCATCCAGGAAAAACACACAAAGTGACTTAGGAAATCAGATTGCTATTGGGGTTTTTTTGACAGCAATACCTTGTGATAAATAAGAACAGGAAATATGACCTATGAATTTTATATCCAGGACACTGGGGAATATTTTTCTCATGAGTCTTTTCTAAGGAATCTACTAGTGAATTAGCTTCAGACAATCAAAATGATGAGTAAAACATTGACATAGGACTATTTTACTGCATAAAATTGTTCTGCTCTGACCTGACTTTTCTGAAAGGGGTTCTTATCCATTCTCTTACTGTAATCCAGAAACTCTTATGAGCTGATGATCTCCTAGGGACCGTCATCCATTTATGTTGATAGTCTGGCCCTATACAAGTAGGTCTGGATTTGTTATGAATTCAGTTTTCAAAACTATGAGGTAAAATATAAAGAAAAGCAAGTGAATAAGTTTTAAAAAAATGGAGACATGATTTTCCAGGCAAAGTAAAGAAATCTGATTCACAGGGCATTGAGTAGGACACACAGGAGGACTTACCTCGGTGGTAGGGAATATTAATCCCAAACTGAGACTGTTTTGGTCTCACCTAACAAATCTTAATATTAAGACCTGATAGGATCAAATGGTTTCCAAATAACAGTGTCCCCAAAACAAAGCTCAAGAATACCTATATGTATACCAAAATATCCAGCATCCAAAAGATAAAATTTACAAGTTTTGTCATTCATTCAAAGATTACCAGGCATGAAGAAAAGTGGGAAAATACAACCCACAACGAAGTGAAAAGTCAATCAACCAGAAATGATTCAGGACTGACATAGGTGTTGAAATTGTCAAGTGACAACATTAACTGCATTCTATATGTTCAAAAATTAATTAGAAACATGGAAGATTTTTATAAAGCTACAAATTAAACTTCCAGAGGAGAAAACTACAATGTGTGAGATGAAAATACACTGGTTAGAATTAAGGGTCTATTAGGTATTGCCGAATAAAAAATTAATAAAGGACTTCCCTGGTGGCACAGTGGTTAAGAATCTGCCTGCCAATGCAAGGGACATGGGTTCAAGCCCTCGCCCGGGGAATATCCCACATGCTGTGGAGCAACTAAGTCCATGAGCCACAGTTACTGAGCCTGCACTCTAGAGCCCACAGGCCAAGACTACTGAGCCCATGCACTGCATCTACTGAAGCCTGTGCACCTAGAGCCTGGGCTCCACAACAAGAGAAGCCACAACAATGAGAAGTCCGCGTACAGCAACCAAGAGTAGCCTCCTCTCGCCACAACTAGAGAAAGCCCGTGCACAGCAATGAAGACCCAACGCAGCCAAAAATTAAAATTAATTAATTAATTAAAAATTAATAAAATTTAAGACAGAATAGGTTATTCCAAAATGAAGAACAGAGAGAAAAGAGAGGATGAACAGAGCATCAGTGATCTGTGGGATGCTTTCAAACACCCTAATGTACAATATTTGTAACTGGAACCCCTACAGGAGGGGGATCAAAAAAAATTTGAAGAAACAATGGACAAAACTCCAAATTTGATGAAAACTATAAACCCACCGATCAAAGAAAATGAAGAAAACACTAAGCACAAGAAATATGAAGAAAATTATACCAAGATACATCAGAAGAAACATACAGTCCTTGAACAACATTGGGTTAGGGGCACTGACCCTCCATGTAGCTGAAAATCCACATATAACTTTATAGTCAGCCCTTTTTATCCACAGTTCTCTATCAGTGGATACAACCAACCACAAATTGAGTAGTATTGTAGTACATATTTATTGAAAAAAATTGCATATAAGTGGATCCATGCAGTTCAAACCCATGTTGTTCAAGGGTCAACTGTAATGATAAAGAGAAAATCTTACAAGCAGGCAGAAAAAAAGGCACATTCCATACAGAAAGACAAAGATAAGAATGAGAGCAAATTTCTTGTTGGAAACAATGCAAGTTAGAATACACTGGAGAAAAGACTTTAAGGTACTAAAAGGGAAAAAACCCCAAACCTGTCAACAAGGAATTCTAAATCCAGCAAAAAATACCTTTCAGAAATGAAGGAGAAATAATAACTATTCCAGACGTACAAAAGCTGAAAGAATTCATCACTGGAAGACTGGTATTACAGGAATGTTGAAGAAAGTCCTGTGACAGAAAGAAAATCATATCAGATGGAAATAAGAATCTACACAAAGGAATGAAGAGCATCAAAAATGGTAACTCTGTAATATTATTTTCTTATTATTTAAAAATCTTTAAAAGGTAATTGATTTTTAAACAGAAATAATAATAATGTATGGGCACAATAACATGTAAAAGTAAAATATATGACCATAGTAGCACAAAGATCAGGAAGAGAGTAATAGAAACATGCTATTGTAAAGCTGTAGTACTATAAATGAAATGATGTAATATCACTTGAAGGTAGACTGCCAAAAAGTTAAAGACACTTATTATGATTATTAAAGCAATCACTAAAATAACAAAACAAAGAGTTATGGCTAGTACATCAACAAAGAAGTTAGAATAGAATCTGTGATAGTTAATTTTACGTGTCAATCTGGTTAGGCCATAGTACCTAGATATTTGGTTTAACATTATTCTAGATGTTTCTGTGAAGTAAAGTAAAGCAATAAATTAACCATATCAGTAATCACACTAATTACAAATAGCCTAAATATTCCCATTAAAAGACAGAGTTGTCAGATCAGAGTTTAAAAAGTAAGACTCAATGTCATGCTCTCTACAGGTAACACACCTTAATAATAGAGACAAAAGTAGGTTAAAGGTATTAGCATCGCAATGATATAACATGCTAAAATTAATCAAAAGAATAATGGAGTGACTATAATAATATGAGACAAAGTGGATTTCAGAGCGAAGAATGTTACCAAGGTTAAAGAAGATTGTATTGTAAAGAAAAAGCTGTCATGTATATATTGAATAACAGAGATTAAAAATATAGAAGAGAGAACAAATGGACATGTGAGGAGAAATATATAGATAAATCCACAATTATAGCACAAATATCTCTGGAAATTTCCCAAATGTGTGGACACAAGGTAACACATTTTCATGTAATACATGCATTAAAGGAGAAAAACAAAATATACATGAAAACTATTTTAAATTGAATCAAAATAAAAACACAAGATGAATTTAAAGCAACATATATGGGAAAAGTATCACATCAAATCACTGTACTAGAGAAGTGAAATTCTCAAAACATTCATTTAATCTTTCTTTCACTTTAAACAACTAGAAAAAGAAAAGCAAACTAATCACAGTAAGCAGAATAAAGACATAATAAAGATCAGATCCACTGCCAATGGACTAGAAAACAGAAAAACAGCAGAGAACACCAAAGGCATCAGATTTTGGTTGAGAATATCTATACAATTGATAGACTTCTAGCCAGACTGATCAAGGAATCAAAAGAGAGGAGACACTCTCTTTTGTTTAGATTATAAACATCAGGAATGAGAAAGAGACCACCCCTACAGTTTTTAGAGACATTAAAAGGAAAACAATGACATAATATGAAAAACTTTATACCAGTGAATTCTATAACAGAAGAAATGGACAAATTCTTTGAAAGACGTAAACTACTAAAGCCCACTAAAGAAGAAATAAACAGGATAACCTAGGAAATTCCTAGGAATAGAGTTAATGTCTTTTCATTACTGCTTGCAAATATTTTACAATGAAAACAACACCACTTTGGGAAAAGTGTCAGAGAGAAATGTTGTAGGGCTCAGTGTGTGTGTCTGGGGCTGAGTTTGGGATGGGAGGATTGTAGCAGGGTAGAATAGTTACCATTCAAGAATGTGGAGATAGGAGGTTGGGAGAGAAGAGTCAAACACAGTGAATAGGAAAACCTCCAAATGAGACAGTAATAGTAAAAGAGGAGTCTCTTTTAAAAGGAAGACCTGATGAGGAAGAGTTTGAGAGAACATGAAGAAATTTAACAAGACAAACCCAAGTCAATGTAAAACTTTTTTCAATGTAAAACAGTTCATGAAAACTTAAACATAGATATAAGTCCATGTGTACGGAATATTTACAATAATATACCTAATATTTTCGAGTGCTTACTCCGTGCTGTGTACTGTTAAGTGCTGTATAGGTCTGGGGTTCAATTATTCCTCCTATGTTGGAGATAAAAAATTGGAGATGCACAGGGTTGATAACTTTTCCTAAATCAAAAAGAGTCTGGATTCTAACCAAGCAGATGATGGTGATGATGATGATGCCAACAGTAAGAAAAAAATCAACTTCAAATGTGCCAGCACTTTTTATGTTCATTATCTCAATTAATCCTCATACCATTTATGAGATAAGGTACTACTTTTACCTTATCATTTTACCTTCTTCATTTTACAGATAAGGAAACTGAAATATGGGGTTTAAGAAATTTTCCCATATCATAAATGTTTATCTACTGTTTCACTCTAGGAAGACTTGAGGGAAGATGATCTACCTGAACTACTGTTTTGCATTAGCTTGAGAGAGAAAGTATTTTTATTGTCAAATGGTGAATTATTTAAATTATGCATGTTTTTATAGAAATATAATACAATTTATTTTTAAATAAATTTCCTAGACATAAAAATAAATGTGGTCCAATTAAACAGCAAGTGTGTTATTTATTCACTCAGTCGTAGACTGAGGATTTCTGCTGGGATCATATGAGAAAGTGATAGCACATGGGCTGACGGGCAGCCTAGTTATTTGGAATGATATTTTTTTCATAAGAACAGAAAAAAAAAGAGAAAACAGTATTATTTAGAACCTACAGTATGGTAGATATTTTTAGGTATGTCATTAAATTCAGTAACAAAGTTTTAAATGGTGTTATTGTCTTGATTTTACAAATAAAAAGAAACAATTTCAAGCAGATAAATTTTCCCTTTTGAAGATCACACAGGTAGGAGGTAGAGAGATTTGCATTAGGGTTGGTCTGACACTTAGCCTTTAGGTTTCTATCATTCTTTTCAAAAAAAGGTTTTGTTTCATTAGGTAGATTTTTCTTCAAAAGGAATAATCCATTCAAGCTACTTTTAAAATGAGAGATGGGTTGCTTTAAAAGCCAAGAAAGAAACATACCCTGGTCACTTAGGACTTTATAATTTTTAATCAATCATGGAGAAAAGCATCATTAAGATTATATGAATTCTGGGACTTTTCCCAGAAAACCCTGATAGATTGGTTTAAACCAATCAGGCCTAAACTTTACAAATCAAATAAAAGAGCATGAGTATCGTACCATTAATGTTTTAGATATTTGCTCTATGTTTGATGAGGCTTGAGTTATTTTTTATGCTTGAATAAATGAACTGTATTTATACAACATGGGAGAAAAAATTAATAAATAGGATTTTATTAGTTACTGAAGAAATATCTTGAGTCAGGTGGATATGGCTGGGGGACCAGAATTGCTTGTGGTTTTTATCCTGAGTTCTGCCATCCTTGGATGCTCATCCAAGCTGCTAAAATCTGCAGAAACCACCTGGTCACCAGGTAGCAGCTAACTAGTTAACTAGAGTCTGGGAAAAAGTTCTAAGTCCGGCTGGGACTTTCCAGTCTTCAAACAGTGATGGAAACTTCGTTATGGTGGTACGACGGAAAGGCAGGTGCTATTAAAAATGGATCAAGGTTTTTAAAAAATGCGATGCCTTCAGATTTCAGTGTTTTAGAGACAAAATTGTCTCCTCAGACTGTTTCAGGAGACCCTTCAACTGCTCATTTCTATGCGTCCAACAATAGAAATGAGCAGGAGACTCAGCAGGAGATTCCATGTATTGATAGTTAGTCCACTGTAAAAGTAGCCATGCTTACTATTCACTCAGTTAAAATAATATAAAGGTATCTATTTAATAGTAATTAAATAGCTTCTTATGAAGGCATTTTCTATGCATTTTCAATAGAGATAACTTAGAGCATATCCTTAGGGTGATAAAAATACTAGAAATAAGGAAGGAGCCTTACTTATTTTCTGTTTTTGATGCACATGTCAAACTATTTTCTCCCCTCTATCAGTTAAAAACACAGTGCAGATTAAGGAAAAATTATAATATATTCATTAGCAAAAATACTTTTGGAAAATATTAAAAATTAATTATTAATTTTAAAGAATGTTAATTAAAATACTTTTACTTTTGATTAGCTTAAGCATGCAAACTAAAGAAAATGTTTGGATAATATAAGATAGTATCTAAACATATTCTAAAACTATTCTGATATAATTTTAAAATGTATACGTTTGTACGCCTGTGCTCAATTTTTAAGATAACACTTTAAGATGATATTCTTGGATCAGCATACATAAGCACTAATGTTATCTGTAATGGTAACTTAAATTGTTTTTCCTTAGAGAATTCTTCAAAGAAACTTTAATATATGTATCTTTACTTTTTCATATTTTATTTCAGAAATCTTCATGGAGTATTGTACTTTCTTGGTGACTTCCAACACTATTTTTTCTCAAGAGATTCTATAACTTTAGAAAAGACACAATCCAATCTCTGTTAAAATGGCCCTTGTTAAAAAAAAGTCCTCATTTCCTTCTGTAGAAAAGATACACTAAAAATAAACCTAGCTTTCTTGTTGCTTTCCCATCTTCCTCACCATCTCTCTTCCTTCCTCCTGGTGACTGGTAGCCATGCAGGCATGTTTCTTTCACTGTCTTTGAAAATTGGTTTCATTATTTACAGTGCTATCTCTGGAGCTGACTTTTTTTTTTTTCCATTTTCAGTATTAAATATTTTGATTTTCGATTTCTGGAATTTTTTGCAAGCCCAGCCATTTTTGCTATATTTGTCAGTCAAAGGATTGAAAATAAGTTAATTAAAATAAATAGAGACCTTTACATTCTTATAATAATTGGTTACTACTGAATGTAGCAAATACTCAGTTTGGTTCACTCAGCACCCATTACAATCCCCTTCTCCCTTGCTTTCCTCTATGGTAAAGCTGGAAAATTAAATTCTAAAATCCCAGCCTCCTCTGAGGCACTGGGGATACAAAGTTAATAAAGAAATGGAGTAGGTAAGAGGCAACTGATAAATTGGCCACTAGAAGACAGTGTGATAAGTGCTGTGATGAGGAAGTGTGTGTACAAAGGGTCTAGGTGCACATAGGAATATTTACCCTTTCCTATTCATGTCATGTGTAAAAATTTGGAGGTAAAGTTGATATAAACACAATTAATTATTGCCATGTGCCAAATGCAAAGCATTTCAGGACAGCCTGGGGTTTTTGCTGGGAGGGAAGTAGGGGAACTTTCCCTGTTTCCCACTTTAGTTCTATGATTCTGGAGGGATCATTTTAAAATGGCACCAGAACGAGTTACAAAACAAGAAACCAAATTCGTTGTCTGTCTTCTGTGTTCTGCACTTTATTTCCCCCTTTTAAACTTTCTGTCTACAGATCCCTGGAGTCATCTTGAGTTCACTTTTTCTTTCCTCTTATCTAGGCTGTCACCCAGTCCTGTCAATTCTTCCTTGGTACTGCACTATATTTTTCTCTTTTAATTTCATTCTTTTCCCACTGCGGTTTCATTAGCCAAGGATCTCATCACCTCCTTCACAATTTTACAATAATTTCCTGTCTGATCTTTTGGATTCTAGTCTCTCCTTCTAACCCCACCTCTATCGTAGTCTTTGATTACTTTTTCTAATGATCGTATCAAAACTCTTCAATACTGTGTATTGCCTGTGGAAGCCTGGGTGGTTGTTCCCTATTCATCTCTCCCTCCCTCTTTGCCCTGAAACTCTGCAGTACCTTCTGCTACAGCCTTGGCCGTGTGACTTGCTTTACCAGTGGAATATGGCAGAATGAGAGTGTGCCAGCCAGTTCTGCACCAAAACCTAAAAGGCATCACGTGTCTCCCCTTGAGATCTTGAGAACCTATGATCCATCAGTAGGAAATCATGCCCCTGGTAACCACTGTGCCTCCAGGCTGAGCCCCAGAATGATGACAGGTAAGGCACACCTGAACCTGAGCTGGAAGCCTGGAGTCCAGTGTGACCCAACCAGCCCCAATCAAGGTTAGCAGAAACACAGCCTACCAGTAGCCACGTGAGCATGAGAGTCAATGTTTGCTTTTGTAAGCCACTGAGGTTTAGATGTTGCTCATTACAGAACAATTGGTGAATATATTGCTCAGAGAATAATGTGTGAACTCTTGGGCTTGTCCATCAAGGTCAAGAAGATTTTGCTCATCTCCTTTCATGGTCTCAGTCTTACTGAGACCATGAGCAGCAGGCAGATGGATCTACTCTCTGTATCACAGATGTGCATCTGCAGTCTATTTTGGCCCAGTTCTTCACCAAACTATATTTCTTTCAAAGCTGAACTCTAATCTTTCCTCCACAAAGTCTTCTCACTGACCAGAAATTGATGCTCTGAGTTTCAGGTTAAACTACTGCTTCAAACTTTGTATAAGTTATTCTGCATTTCTATTAGTCTCTTCTATTGCAGTGGGACTTTTTATGTTAAAAAGTGAAATTATGAGCTGGAAGAAGTTCTTTGACGTGGTGATAAGCACGGATATGGCTTGTTGCATAGTTTACTAGTTATGGAATCTTTTGGCATGTTAGTTATTCTTTATGAGCCTCCATTCATTGGCTTTAAATTGCAGATAAAAATCCCTACCTTAAAGGAGAGTTGTAAGGAATAAATGTGATAATTTATGTCAAGCCCTAATGTAAATCATATACGGGGAGGAGTATAAATTACTAATAGATATGATTATTGTGATTAATTTGCAAGTTCTTAAGGTAAAGAACAATATTGATAACTTAAAATCCCTACCACTTACTACAAAGTGTGTCAATATTTCCTACTCTATTTTTGTTACCCCCAAAATTAAGTTATTGCATGAAATAGGCATTAAGATGCCATTGAAGATAATGGCAATGATAAAATACTTACTTCTATCCATCCATCCTTCTTCTGGGGACAGGCTGTTGTCTGGCCAGAGACGGCGCTGAGGAATCTGCAAACAAACCTCTCTCCCTAGTCCCCCACCACCCACCCATGTACTTACCTTCCTGTAGTTTGTAACCCTTGGAAGCTTAAAACTGCTTTTCTTTGTTCTATCATTTCTCTCCAAATTTATTCTTCTTCCTTGTAGGTGCTATATAAGCTGGAATTTTAAGCTACTCTTTTTTGAGTTACTCTTTTTTGGCGGGTTACTCTTTTTTATTCGGTTTCTTCCATGTGATGTGAGCTGCAGCTGTTATTAAACTGTTTTCCTCTTGTTAATCTGTCTTTTTGTTAGAGTCCCTGCTGAAAACTTAAGATGGGTAGAGGTAAAGTGTTGCCTCTCCTACTATTCATTCATTCATTCATTCATTCATTCATTCATTCATTAATCATCCAGAGAGGAAGCTAGCATGACACGGAGTAAGAGAAGAACAAATACTGATCAGAAAGTCTTTTCCACACATTTCATCAGTTCTGCCAATTGGAGCTCTTTAAGGAAAAAAAAAAAAAGCCTTTTAGGAAGGTTATGTTTAGCAGCCATTCAAATCTGTCCCATGTGTATATGTGTTTATGTGTGTGTGTGTGTATGTGTGGTGTGATTGACTTTGCAGCGTAGTTTTCTTTAATTGCAAATAACAAAAACCAAATCTCACTAACTTGAACCAGAAGACAGTTACTGCAAGATTGTAATGGGAAGCAGGAGTGTAAAGCATGTGGCCGTAGGGGGTCAAAGCAGCTCTGAATGGCCAGGAGCAGAGGGGACAGGAAGGTTCTCAAGAAATGGACTGCACAAATGAACCTATCTACAAAACAGAAACAGACTCACAGACATAGAGAACAGACTTGTGGTTGCCAAGGGGGAGGGGGATGGAGGAGGGAAGGACTGGGAGTGTGATTAGCAGGTGTAAACTATTATACATAGAATGGATCAACAACAAGGTCCCACTGTATAGTACAGGGAACTATATTCAATGTCCTATGATAAACCATAATGGAAAAGAATATACAAAAAGAATGTCTCTATGTATATAACCGAGGCACTTTGCTGCACAGCAGAGATTGGCACAATATTGTAAATCAGCTATACTTCAATTAAAAAAAAAGAAATGGACTGGCATAGGCAGAGCCCACTGGATGATTAAATTCAACCTGCTTTAGTTTTATTTATTTTCTTACAGCCTTGCATAATTTCCTTAAGGTTCAAAGTCTGCAGAAAGAGCATCTAGTTTACCTAAATTAAGGCACAATTTGCAGCTGATTCCATGGTGTGGCGAGAGGAAAGAACGTTCCAGAAAGAGAGCACAGGTTTCGGTGCAGCTTCCCTCCTGGAATGGACTGACCATTCCAGTCAGACTCCACAACGTGATGGAAAAGTAACTGTTCAGAAGGGAAATGAGGTGTTGTGTGGAAGACAGAATGAATGTGGAGGCCAAGTAAATGTCCATTCTCAGGCCTTCTGGTTAATGGACACAGCATGGCATCCAGTGCCGAGAACCACCAAATGTCTGAGGTGGAGGTGACAGGCAGCTTCAGGACATGACAGGAGGTGGGATGAACCCTGAGGGATGAATGGCTGCCTCCGTCACCTCCAGCTCTGTCATCCAGGTGTGTGTCCCAGTACCATGGGGTACTGACCTAGGGCTCTTCCAACTGTAAGCAAGGTGACAATAATCTGCAGATTTCCTTGTAATATTTGTTCTTATTTGCTCTGAGTATTCCAAGCCTGAGATCTCAGCTTTTAGGACCACCTGCTGCTTTCAAGTTGCTCCTCGTTGCTGTAGCTGATGATACACAATTCTGTGTCTGTGTGTGTCTGCATGTGTGTTTTCATCACACTCCTCTTATAACCCCTGAATTCACTATTGCCTATTCACTCTGGTTGTCTTGCACACGTGGACCACCACCGAATTATGTGTAATTCTTCAGAAGTAAAGCATGGCCACCGAGTGAGTGTGAAAAGTTGGTCCTTGCAACTTAACCTAGTACGTGGGCTCATTTCTGCTGTCTCGCATCCCCCATCCTTCACATTTGGATTTGGTAATGAATGGTTCTTGAATTTTCCACATTTATTCTCTCAGGTAAATTGTCAAAATCAAAACACCACATTCTGAACACCTGAGACTATCTTTGAGGTGAGGCATTTCTCTGGTTTTGATTTTTTGAAAAAACTTTTAACATCAGGATCAATCAAATTAACTCTAAAACCACTTACTAGACATTAATTTACGGTACCATCTAGATTATGTCTATTTTATTTTGAAGCCTTGGGACATCAAAAACAGTCTGTACTCAAAAAGACAAGAAGAAAAGTATTTTATTGAGATTATTTTGCCAACTATGATCCTTAGTTTTAGTTTTTCATGTACATGTGTTGAATCACCCATCCCAATTAGAATTTGGACACCAGGATGACACAGTTGTAAATTATATATCTTTAGCCTTGAAGGTCTAGTATGAACTTCTAAAAAAACTTTTTTTATTTGGAAATAATTTTAAACTTGCAGAAAATTTTCAAAAGTAAGGGTAGTATAAAATGCAAAAGTATCAACAGTTTTTTAATAAAAATTCCCATAGGCTTTTAACTCAAATTCAACTTTTACTCAAAACATTCTTAACAGTTTACTCCATTGGCTTATATTGTATGTGCATGTGTGTTTTATTTTCTGAATCATTTGAAAATTAGTTGCATGCATCAGGGCTCTTTACCCTTACACACTTCAATGCATGTTTTCTAGGAACAGAGATATTCTGTTACATAATCACAGTAGAGTTATCAATTTGATAGAACACTTTATAATCTATTGTTTGTATTCCACTTTCGCCAGTTGATCCAATAACGTGCTGAATGGTATATTTTCCCCTCCTTACAGAATCCTCTTTAGTATCAGTTATTGCATTTAGTTATCCTGTCTCTTTAGTTCTCATTAATCTTGAACATTTTACTGACTTTCTTTGTCTTTTTTTGATATCAACATTTTTGAATAAACTATCTTTTCTTTTAAATATGCTCCTTTGTAAGTTTCCCCTAGATTGACTATCTGTTTATAATTCTTGCTTGATCCGATCTTTACTATGACGGATGCAACTTCATGATTTTCCAACTCTACCATTCCTTCCACATTTATCATTTGACTTTTCCTCCTATAATCTATTTGTCTGTCTGCCTATGTATCATCTGTCTATCTATCTATCCATCCATTCATCAATCTATCATCTATTCATCAATAATCTTCCTCTTAATTATTGGTATGAACTGATAGATTTCTCTTTTTTCCAATGGTTTAAAATTCTTTAGTGTGCTTAATTATTTTGGTTCTCAAATTGTGCTGGATTTGGTCAGTGGGAGCCCCCTCCATCTGGTTCCTATGTCTTTCTCATATGCACTCATCATTTTTTAAAGCACTTCTTTAATTTCTGACATCAAAAGGTATTCTGTGTCCCAGTCCTGGGATCACCCATTGATCTGTGGAGCCCCGGTTCCTTTTAGTGGTGGCGTTATTAGAGATCACAGTCTGTGTGCTTCGTGTAGCACAATGCTTTTTATTTACAAAACATCAGTAATGTTTTCTGGTGATAATGATATTATGGTTAATGGTATTTATACTTAGTCACTAGCTTACATATCAATGAGTTTATTTGAAGATATTCCATACACACATTTTTAATAGGAGATTGGATACTAATTTTCATATGGTCAAAGTAAGAAATGTGTTTAGAAAAACTATGACTCCTATAAATCTATTTTGTCCAAATCATAAGGTATCTAACCACAAGCTGCCTTGGTGATAATCTCTTCACAGACGGGTCTTTTGTGGTCAGGCTTTGCTGTCTGCTGTAGGATTTCTTTCAAGGCGAACCCTTTGCTTGGTTTGGCTGATGTGGACACTAAGGGCTGAAGTAGAGGAAAATGGACTAATTTTTTAGCTTATCTTCACTTAAGAGGAATGAGTAACCCTGGATCTGAATTACACAGGGCCATAGAAAATACACAGCCTTGCTTTCTCTTCACTGCATTGAGACAGTCATCTGAGGGGTCTTTTTCCCCTTATTTCTTGGTAAAGTCACAAGGCACTAAAACCTGGCTGGAATAAAATCTTGTGGGTTCTTTTCTCTAGCCACTGGGAAAAAGAGACAAGACTGGAAGAGGTTTCCTAAAACCAGGTATGAATAACATTGCACATAAAATACAGATTGCTTTGTACAAATTCTCTCTTTTGATTAGAAAGTTGTTCCTCTTCATTTTCAAGTTACCTTTCTCAATGGTGTTATACAATTGTCTGAAGTACAGGAAAAAGTTCTTGGTTTTATTATTATTTTCAATGAATTATTTGTCTAAGTTCTCATAGAAACTTTCCTTTTTCTTTATTAGTTAAAATAGTTGTGTCCCCATTTTCCTTAAGATTTTCAAAGCCACAATCAGATCAAAGTATTGAAAGTTTGATGAAAGTCACTTGTATCATATAATTCTGGAAGTAAAAGGTTTTTTAATATTACTTTAATAAACATGTTTCTGTTACTTTATGTTTTAGTAACGATCTGACATATTCATGATCTACCTTTTTGTATCATTAACATTTGCTTTGGCAGCTTTCATTTATTTTAGAGCATCCAAGTGGTTAAACTTTAAAAAAATCATTTTTTCAACACTTGAATGCTCATAATATAACTTTTCTTTTTTTCTTTTTGCGGTACGCGGCCTCTCACTGTTGCGGCCTCTCCCGTTGTGGAGCACAGGCTCCAGACGCGCAGGCTCAGCGGCCATGGCTCACGGGCCAAGTCGCTCCGTGGCATGAGGGATCTTCCCGGACCGGGACACGAACCTGTGTCCCCTGCATCAGCAGGAGGACTCTCAACCACTGCGCCACCAGGGAAGCCCCATAACTTCTTATTTAAAGTTTGCTGGCATTGTAAAATGACTACAGTATAGGAAATACTAAACCTAGACAATACGAAAATATTACAATAATAATATAATAATTTAGTGTATATAATAATGAAGTGACAGGGAGAAAACATAGTTTTCTCTAGATTTACTAAAGCTTATATTTTAGATTTCCTGTAGAAATCTTCAAATCAAAGAATAGTAACATTAGAATAAAACTTAAAGGTCATCCAGCCCCCATTTCTTATTGCTGTTTGATTAGTCTCTTTCATACTGCAGACCCTCAGTCACCTAACTTCTGTTTGAACTCCTTCCACAATGAGGAATACAGCGAGTTTAGGGAGAAGTCCTTTCTCGACAAAAGTTAGTTGCTAGGAATTTTTGCCTGAATTGCTGAATCAGTCATCCTCCTCATAAACTGCACTCTTTGGTTCAACTTATATTTTCCAAGATGCCAATATTTCTAATCTAACTGCTTTACACAGGCAAATCTTAAATTATTCAAAGCTACTCAGCCCTAAGAATGAAACTATTACTTATTCTTTCTATTCTATGGACATGATTGTAGACAAGATTGCTCGATTGATACATAGTGATCCTAAAGACATTCACATATTTCAGTTAAGTAAATGTTTTTCCTTTTTAATGATTTTCCAGTTGACTATTTGGACCTAGGATTTCCCATTTCATAATATTAAATTTCTTCTTAGTAGATTTGCTGTATCCTTCTAGCATTTGTATGCCCACATTTGTTCATTGGATGTATTTTACAGTTAACATGTTCTCCATACTTGAAATAGTTTTACTTGGTTTCCATGACACACTTTCCTGTTTTCCTCTTAACCCTCTGACTTCTCTTCCTTAGTCATCTTGTAAGTTCATTATTCTCTGCTCATTCCCATTACTCCTCAGGGTCCCATGACAAGCCTTCTTCCATTCTCAATCTGCGCATACTCTCTACGTGGTTCTGTGTATTCCCTTAGTGAGGGTTCTTAATCTAGAATCCAAACAGGGGCTTCAGGGATTTCATAAACATTGCTGGGCATAAGTTCATTTTCCCCACAGCGTTCACCAGGTTCTTAAAGGCAAGGATGACAAAATTAATAATAATAATAAACAATGATTGATTTATATACTGTTGATTCCCATATTCTTATCTTCATTTTCATCTCTCCCTTGCTTATCACTCACCACACTGAAATCCTCCTGTACCCTCCAAACTCCAAATCTGCTTTTCCTCCTGGGCCCTAGTTCAATGAATATTATCACCATCCATGTAGGGACCTATGCTGGAAACATCAAAATTATATATGAGTCTTTTCCTTTTCCTTTAACCCATGCAACACATGTAATAAGCCCCAGAGTTCTAGCCGTGCTACCAAGCTAACATTTCATGGGCCTTCCACTCCTCCGTACCCAATAGGAAGGCCACCAATACCTTCTGCTCCTGTAAAAGCTTTCTAAGTGGGCTCCTGACCTCCAGACATAGCCCCTCCAATCTGTCCTCCACCCCAAGGAGTCTTTTCAAAAAATGAAACAGATTATGTTATAGTTTAGCATTAAAAACTTGCATTTGCTTCCATTATTCAAAGAATAAACAGACTGTACCTTTGCAAACAGGCTTTTATGACTGTTCTCTGCAGGAATCATGTAAGACTCCCCCATTCTCAGTCAGTGTTCTAGTCACAGCTCATTTCTAGATATTCTAAGATCTCATGGTCCTGCCTCTGGAATTTGACAGGTACCCTTCCTTCTCCCTGCAACACTTGTTTTTTCCCCACATTCCTCTTACTTATCTTCATGGCTCTGGTAGGACATCACTTCCTCTAAATGAGATCAGATGCCTGATTGATGGACAGAGAATAGGTTAGATACTCTCCTACGTAACCCTACAGCTCTCTGTACTTTCTGTCACAGCACTGTCTAGAAGCTTCACCATCAATGTACATTCCCATAATCTTCCATGATATCTCTCACTCCAAACATCCCCAAATATATAGCTAAATAAAATCAGCCCTTGCTGTGCAAATGCAGCTTTAAGACAAGCCTCGGAGGCATACCTTCAACCAGATTGCCAATACTAAATTCATTCTATGGGGAAAGTTTAGAGCTTCCACTGACTTTTCCTCTAATTTACTTAAATCTATTTATCTGTTGCTTCTGTATGGCTGCAAATGCTCCAATGGCAGGGACTGAACTTCCCCCCTGCCCCACTATTTCATCCCTAATTCAATAAATATTATGATTCGTAAGTTTTCTGAGTATATCCATGACTTCTACAATTTCAAACAAAGCTGGGCTGAAGGTAAGAATTTATAGTGAGTAAACAGAGAGCTCCCTCTGGTTAATTTCCATTCACCAATGCCCCTTGGGTCATGCAATTTAACAAGCTACAAAATCCTAATTGTAGAGCTTTTTTCCATTGTGACCACACATCCATTAACAGGAATTTTGTCAAATGCTTTCATGAAACCCACATGTACTCTGTCTACAGCTGATGTTACTCCTAAGCTTTCAAAAAATGAATAGAATGTGAAAAGCTCAAACTCTAAAATAGAGCGTCATCCATCCCCGAGGAGCTCATAGTTTATGGAAACGTGTGTAAGTGAATATCTGACAACATCCCGGGGGCTATAAGAGAGATTCGAGGAAAGTGATCTCCAAGAACAAAGAAAAGCAACCCACCAACTCTGCGGCTGGTCCACCACGATTTTTTCCTTGGGTGTACCCAACCTTGTTTCTAGTGATTAATGGAAGGAAAAAGATGACTCATCTATGGTTTACTGAAGGTACCTTGTGAAACTTTTTGAAACCAGGATAACATTTATTCTTCTCTACTGTTTCCTTAACGACTACTGATGGTAGCAGTGAGCTTTCTGGGACAAGTTCTTCCAGTACCTTTGAACAATTCATCTGGGTCCAGAAAATTGGATTCGTTTTGAGTAGCTGGGCACTCTCCTACAATCTCTTCACTGATCTTTCAGTTTCAATTCCCCTACCCGAGATATTTTTCACTCTTTCCAGCCTGAAGATTATTCTCTTCGACAGGGAGGACAGAAATAAAATAGGAGGCTCCTATTTCCTTTCTCTCTTCTTGGTTTGCTAACTTTACACCATCTGTCCATAATCAATAAGGTTACATCTTAGTTCTTTTCTTGGTCCAGACAGAATGAAAACATGTTGTTATTTTCAGCTTCTTCTGAATGTTAGTCTTTAGGATGCAATGCTAATCCTTTGGTTACATACTGAATGTTCATATACTTACATTTCCTTAGTTGTCACTTTTTTCCAGAGCGGATTAAAAACTTCTCAAATAATCTAACATTAATCATATGTTCATTTGCAGATACTAGAAAGTCATTTAGTGGCCATCTGGTACCCGAGTTTACAGATGTCTAGCTGAGGTGCTATAGGACTAAATGATTTTCCTCCAGGTACCATGTTAATAAATGGGCTGGGCTGCTACTGAAACTCTTCTTCTAGTTCCAAGGACACTCCTCTTTCCAGAAGTCTCTCTCTCTCACCTTTTCATTGACAACACAATTATTTTTCCCAGAGAAAGCACTGCAACCACTTTAAGTATACTTCAAGAGATTTTCTATACATCGACAAGCAAATACATATGTATATATATATATTATTTTTAAACAAATAGGAGTGTATTCATCTGCTTGGGCTGCCATAACAAAATACTGCAGACTGGGTGGAAAGTAAAAGTCTAAGACCAGGGTGTTGGGAGATTTGGTTTCTTCTTTCTGGTTTCTTCTTTGGTCCCGCTCCTTGGCTTGCAGATGGTTGCATTCCTCACTGTGTCCTCGCATGGTCACCCCTCATTGTGCATATATTGTCTGTGTCCTAGTTTCTTCTTATAAGGAACCAGTCATATTTGATTAAGGCCCCTCCATATGACTTCATTTTACTTTAATTACCTCTTTAAAGGCTCTATCTCTAACTACGGTCACATGCTGAGGCACTGTGTTTAAAATTTTAATATATGAATTTTGGGGAGATGAAATTCACCTCATAACAAGTAGTTTGTCAAAAACATATTTGTCATTTATTTTTTCCCCATAAAAATATATATTAAACATCTTTGATCTCTTAAGATATATATAGTTCTAATTCTTTTTAACATGCTTTTATTATTTAAATGTGACATAATAATCTTTACCATTCCCTTAATGGTAAAAACAGGTCTCTTTCAAAGTTTTTGGAATATCAAAAAGTAATTTGGTGAATAATATTAAGTATAGGTCATTTTACATGTGTAGGATATATTCCCAATAGTGGAATATAAATAGGGCAAAGGTAACACTGATTTTAAGAATCTTTTCTAACTAGTGCTAAATTGCCTTCCATATATTATAGTTGTACTAATTTATACTTTTAGCACGAAATATGAAAGTGCCTCTGTTACCAAATTAACATTTGCCAATACATATAAGTGAAAACTATGTCTTCTTCCAATTTTAATTTTATATTTCTTTTATTATAACTTAGATCAAGTGTCTTTTCACACGTTTAGAAGTCATATATTTGTATTTCATTTTCTGCGATTTGCATTTTCATATACTTTGCAAATTTTATACTGTTTTAAAATATTTTCTCATTAATTAGAAGAAATGTTTTACACACAGGGAAATTAATGTTTTACACATTAGGAAAATTAACTTTGTGTTGTGAGTTGCAAATTTTTCCCATTTGTCAGTTGTCTTTTGATTTTGTTTGTTTCTTCAAGCAGAAATATTATATGGTTGAAATATATAGTTGAATTCATCAATATATTATTATAAGACTTCTGGGATTTTGTGCCATACTTAAAACGCTTCATGATTCTGAGATTATAAAAGAACCCTACGTGCTTGTTTTCTTTCCCCACTAATTCTTTATGATTAATTTTTCATTTATAATTTTTGAATCTATGTGGAATTCATTGTACCTGAGGTAGAAATCCAAATTTGTTTATTTTTTCCAAATGGCTAACCTAATGCCCCAATTACCAATTTAGTTAGTAATCCATATTTTCGTAGTTAAGTTGAAATGCTCTCTTTATCAAATGAAAAAAAAAAGCCTTATGGATTTAGATGGATTTTCTATTCTGGTCTATCTAGTTGTAAGCATATACCATTCTGTTTTTAGATAGTTAGGTTCATAATGTGGTTTAATAATTTACAAAGGCAATCCTAGTAATTTTTCTAGAATTATTATGTATATTTTGCCAACCAGTTGATAAGATTAACATTGGGGGACTGACCTCATTATGTTGTTGTTTTTTTCTATTCAAGAATATAGCAGAACTTTGCATTTGTTTAAATGGAAATCTTCTTTTGCATCTTTCAGCATTTTAAAATTTTCTTCTTATAGATGGTGCCCATTACTTGTTAAGCTTACCTTCAGTGCTTTGTTTTATTTTTGTTACTATCAAAGTTTTTTTTCCTCCCATTATATCTTATAACAGGTTGTTACCTGCATTAACTAGACTTTGAAGCAGCACTCCATATATTTTATTATGGTTCTTAAAGCATTGTGATATTTTCTGTAATATGTGCATGCTTACACACACACACACACACACACACAATCATATATATTCCCATATAGAGAGATTTTCCCCCTTACTTTTTTTGCTGTAACACTTAGCACAATACTGTATCAATGCAGACATTTATAAATAATGTTTACAATACTTTTCTACCTAGTTATGTTCCAGAACAAACTGAGATCTTATATGTAAAATAATGGCTCTATCATGAAAATACCTGTTCTTTTTTATAAAGCATCTATATTTAAATCTCTAATTTAAATCTTATTTAAATCTATATTTAAATCTTACTGTTATTTGAAAGTAAAACATTCCATTGATGTATTATTATTGCTGGTTTGCTTCAGAGTAAAATCATGAGTAAATATGAAAATGGAAGTGTGTGATCTTAAAAATGACTTAGGATGATTGAGTTATTTAATATCCTTGGCTAAAACAACAAAACAACACAACGACAAGAAACTGACCAGTTTTTTTTTGTGTGTGAAAATGGTCATGAACTAACTCATTTTATTTCATGTTTACATCAAAATACAAATAAATGTATTAGTAAATGCTCCTAATCTGTTCTTTGCGTCAGAATTGTAACCTCATAAAAAGAGAATTTGTTCCTAGGGCTTATTCAGCTAGAATATTCTCTGTGTGGACATGTGGGTACAGTTTCTTGTTCTGGGACTTGTAATGGTGATTATGATGTATTATAAGAATAGACATGTTGAATAAATGAGCACTTTCCCCCTGAGGATATCATAAATTATATGAGACTAACAAATCTTAGTACAAATTTTGGTTTCAAAATAACCAAATAACTTTATCACAATAATAGCTCGAACACCTCATTAGATAGTGCCTCTTGCCCTGTGATTCATTTTTATACTATTATTCTTTTGCATGGATAATCAATGTGATGTAATTCACATGTATTTTTTTAACTGATTCCTTTTACTCAAAAGTCATTTCTGACCAACTTGATTATAGACTCACTTGTAGTAGGGATTATTCAGTATATATCTATTTTTTTCCTCCCTGCCATCTTCCCCATCCATCAGCTCCTAGAGCTTAGAGTAATTCTGAGCACACAGTAATAAGAAATTAATATTTGTTGAAAAACTTTAACTTTAATTGAGATAATTAATTAATTAAAAGAGATAATCACCTGTGGTGCTTTATTGGAGTTTTTTGGAGACAAAAAAAGTGGATTATATAATAATAAGCTGTTGAGGCTTCAGACCTTTTACTCCTGTATTATTTCTACCTTCATAAAATGTCTGGCATATACACCTAGAGTATTAATAATTACAGGGAAATAAAACCTCTGACACTCTCAGTAAAAAGTGTGCCCACACTTACTGCTGTATTATTTACTGCAACCAAATAATAAATTGATATTTCTACCTTAAAACAATAATCTGGTTTCTGGCTCTAAGAGTGTCACTTGTTTTAGACCAATGATCATGCCAAAAATACCTAAATAAAAACTGGATAAACACAGACAAACAAATAGCTGTTTTATGAGTAGGAGAAGAACAACTGTATACAACCAGGTTTTAAAGGGCCAAGATTTCAGAGAAAGGAGAAATGCTTTGAAACAAGCCCTACATTCTCTGCTTCTTGCCCCCTTTTGGTAGTTTCTAATTCCTAAACTGCACCAAGTGAGAAGCTGAAAAGACAAGCAGAAAGCTTCAGTTTAGAAATTTCAGCAGAATTTTCAACAGTCTCAGTAGTCAGAGGAAAAGAAAAATGGAGATTCAAGGTTTACTAAGTAGGAAAAGACCCCAGGATTCCTGTCAAACCGTATGAAAGGCTACACCTTAGGAATAAAAGCAGAGGGCCTACAGCAGCTCTCACGCAGACTAAAACCTTGAATAAATGTTCTGTTCTCTATGGTAATGACTAAAGTAAAAAATAAAAGAATGTAAAACCAACAGTTAATACAGGAAAAAACTGAACAAAAAGTTCCTGATGTTTTTCTAAAAGAAGGCACAGAAGAGGGGAAAAGAGAACCGAGAAGAGTTGGAAAACTAGAAACCAAGTAGGATGATGTAGATTTTAGCACGAATACTTCAGTAAATATATCAAATGTAAAGGGGAGGGGGAAGGGTAAGCTGGGCCGAAGTGAGAGAGTGGCATGGACGTATATACATTACCAAACGTAAAATAGATAGCTAGTGGGAAGCAGCCACATAGCACAGGGAGATTAGCTTGGTGCTTTGTGACCACCTAGAGGGGTGGGATAGGGAGGGTGGGAGGGAGACGCAAGAGGGAGGGGATATGGGGATATATGTATATGTATAGCTGATTCACTCTGATATAAAGCAGAAACTAACACATTGTAAAGTAATTATACTCCTATAAAGATGTTAAAAAATAAATTTAAAAAAATAAATACTCTAATTAAAAGATAGATGAGGTTATACAGAAACAAATTTAAATGTATACTGTTACTAGAGACACACCTTAAAGACAAGAAAACAGGGCTTCCCTGGTGGCGCAGTGGTTGAGGGTCCATCTGCCGATGCAGGGGACGCGGGTCCGTGCCCCGGTCCGGGAGGATCCCACATGCCCCAGAGCGGCTGGGCCCGTGGGCCATGGCTGCTGGGCCTGCGTGTCTGCGACCTGTGCTCTGCAGCGGGAGAGGCCACGACAGTGGGAGGCCCACGTACCGCAAAAAAAAAAAAAAAAAGACAAGAAAACAGAAAAGTTGAAAGACAAAGAATGGGAAAAGATATAGTAAGCTAACACTATAAGTGAACTAATATAGCTATACTAAGCATAAAAAGTGGATGCTTAGGCTAGAATCATTGCTAAGATGAAGAGAGACATTTCATAATGATAAACTATAAATCCACCAAGACCAATTCTAAGTTCATAAACAGCTAATAAAGGCACTAATAAAAGTTTGCTCAATTTCTATTTTACCAAGCAAGGATATTAGGGGAAAAAATAGATTACTATCTTCTAGCACCATCCATTTTATAAAAGAAAGCTTTTGTAACACAAATAGGATGAAAATATTCTGAGAATAAAGAATATCTTTTAAAAAATAAATTTATGAAAAACTCACTGCATTGCCTATATTGTTCTTAATTTACTACAGATTAGAAAAGCAAGCTTTGTTACAAACCCATTAGTATTTTGCAAATTCTACTCTACCAATACTCTTTTCCATAAAAAACTATTAGCTTATAAGACTATTCATATTTTACAATAATATAAGTAATCTCATTCTAACTAAATAGTAGGCAAACAATGCAAAACTGAATCTGATTTTTCCAGTTTCATGTATAATTTTGATTTCTAAAATGAAATCTTAACTTCCCTGCCAGAATATTTGAATTTTTTAGCTTGTTTGTTTCACAGCTAGAATTCAGCAAAAGCAATTTTACTGATTCCCAGCTTTCATATAGAAAACCTATCTCATCGCAGTTGAGTCCAGCCATTATTTCCCTGTAGTCCTTCTCCTTTTCCCAACACCAAAATTCCAGTGCTTTCCAAAGGTACCAGGGTTTGATACATGCCCTTCATAATCTTTACTTCTTATAATTTATGTATATATATGTGTGTACAGAATTTAAAACTTTTGTATCTCTGTTTTTACATAAATGGCATCACACATAATCACTCAATTGAAATTAATTGAACTTGGTCCTCTCTCTGAGATACTTCTAAACAGACATAAAATTGACCTTTGCATATTTGCTTGTTTCCTCCTTTAAGAAGTTATCTGAGTGAGCAGCTATCTTAGACATTTCTTGTGATATGTCTAAACTTTTGTTTTCAACCACCAAAACACACCTAAAACAAAACATGCTTTACCTGAAGCAGAAACCAGTCTTATCTGAAGAGGGAGGAACATTCCAGAGATGAAATCGTTCTAAGAAGGATAACCTGCCCATCTAACAGTACTGTTTAAGCAGGTGTACTGTCATCCATCTTAATCACACAAAATGTTTTCATGATTACTCCACTTACTTGTCATTCAACCGCCTCACTTTAATAAAGTTGCCTGAAAAGTAAAGTGCTTCATTCTGTGATTTGTGATGTTGTTTAAAGTCCCTATAGTCTCATAAGTGGTGTTTAAAGAGTCCAAATTAAAATGTAAGCACTTGAGAACTAGATTAAATTATGTACCACCAGTTTCTCTTCTTTAAAGTTCCAAACTCATGTTGTCTTTGAGTATTAAACTGCCCCAAGTGATGCTGAGCCTTTCTTATCTGTTATAAATTGATATCGGTATCCAGTAAGTTTCTTTAAAAAAAAATCACACTTACCAAATTCATTTTCTGAGAAGTGCCAGAGCCTTGTTCTGAAGAGATAGGAAGTTTTCTTCTTTTCCTAAATAAGGGTTCTACTTCAGGATGAGAAAGATGAGTAAATGGTATTTACCGGCCACCCCACTAAACTTAGGCAAAGCAATAACATATTCGCATACCTTTATTTTATTCAATTCTTCAAATATCCATACGAGGCAGGTATTTTCCCAGGTTTTATAGATGAGAGAACTGAACTCAGAGAACAAAGTCATTTCCTTCAGATCCCTCAAAGCCAGGTCTGATCCCATTATATTGTACATAGGTTGTGGGAAGTTAGAGGATGAGGTGGACACGCACATGGAATCTTTTGGTGTCCCGTTAAAAAAATCTGGTCTTAGCCCCTGTCATCATTATGCTATCCATCCATCTGTGTCCACATCTCCTTGCATCCTCTAAGTTGTGTCCCCAGCGAATATTTTCTCTTTGTCTTAAGGGGTTTAGATAGAATCAAATATCATAGAACCCAAGAGTGAAGGTATGGCTGGCTCTTTGACTCTTGGCTCAGGGTCTAACAAGAACAATGTTAACCTTGGCAGTGAGCTCAGGGTCCAATCAAGATGCAGTGAGTGATGAGGGCAGGATGCCATGGTCCTCTCTTGCTGTGTGTCCACCGGCTTGTTTATTCTTTCATGTCTGGATAACAGTTTCCTGGACCAACAGTCTCTACCTCACATAGGTGCTGCTTCAGACCAAATAACTCCTCTGAATTCTATAATAGAGGTTATATCATGATTATGTCAAAGAAAGATTCATTTAACAAATATTATAGCTTCTAAAATCTCATATCACTTCTTAATGTATTTCTTTGGTGGCAACTGCTAAGCTCTTTTCATTGCATTATTTTTCACTTTTTAAAAGATACTGCTTGTCTTCTACACTGTTATTCTCTTGCCATTCCAATATTTTTTCAACATCCTGATGCATAATAATATTTTTGATCACCTGAAGGGTTTAAAAACGGTATATCCCCTCCCGTTACAACCCCACATCCCGTGGCAGGTCACGGAAACAATGACCTATAGTTACAGAGCTCCCACCATGTGCAGGGAACTCAATCTCCACCCATGAAATTCCAAAGGAGATTTCACATATGTTGAGGGAGGGAAGGAGGAAGTAGCCTGTGTCTCTCATATTTTTCATATCCATCTTTTCCACCTGTTTCTTTGTCCTTAAGGATTGTACTATGCAGATAGCCATGGCCATACTTGGATCAAAGACCCCCGCCAGAAGTACCATCCTTTCCATAGCACCTGAGTGGCCCTCGACCCTCCCCTCCACCCAGACTGTGGTTTTCTTTGTTGTGGTAAACATGGTGGTTCTAAGCCAGCACTGGGCTCCTTCAAGGATCAACTCTTGTGCACTGCCCTGACTAGGAAAAAGTTAACTTGGGGTTTTTATCCCAGTGAAAGGGTGTAGTAGAAGGTCTGCTTGTTCTGAGTGTGTTTACTGTGACAGAACTGTCATAAGGGACGAAGGAAAATCTTGTCTTTGGCATAGAAATCCTGTTCCAGGCTTGGAGCTGGCGAGCAACGTCCAGAAGAGCCCTTTCAGCCCCAGAGGTGAATGTCCTCCTCTGGGGATACAGCTCTGGAAGGGACAGGACAGCCTCCTGAACCTGGACTAAACGTTGTCACTTCTAAAGTGGAGGGTGATTTCCAGCTCTCCCTGTGGTGTCAGCAAAGAGAGGGTTTGATGATGTCGAGGAAGACTGAATAATAGAATGGGGGTTTTCTTGTAATTCTGCCGTTCATTGACTCTATTTTTGACTTAACCACAAATAAATTTGGGAGGGTTTGATAAATACTCTCTTTTTTCCTTAACAACAACAAAAATCAAGAAACTTCGACATTTGTAAATATTATTATGTTTTAGGACTGTTTTTTCTCTTTTTTTTTTACTTTCTTTCTTTTGGGGGGAGGGGATTCACTTTTACGTCACTCTCTTTCCTTGGCCAGTATAGGTATGTAGAGTCATTGTGAGATGATATTTCCCCAAAGATTTCAGGTTTCAGGCTAATGTTGCTGAATATCATAGGCTTTCCATTTAGAGAAATAGATGAACCCAAGGACCGGGTTTTTGCAAACACTTGAAAATTACATAAGATATTTATTTTTTAAAAACTCCCTCTGCTGAAAGCATTTTGTATTTAACCTTTCCATTCTTCCTCCCTATGCTGCCCCCCTTCCTTTGTTTCTCTTTCTCTCTCCTTTTCTCCCCACACACTGGTTCTTTCAGGAGCTGGGACACTCAGTTCGACTGAGCTGTTGTTTTTTCATTATTCATTTGGTTTCTGTATTTTTCCATGTACAAGGTACTTTCACTTTTTTAAAATTTGAGAAAAAAACAATGTTGTCAGTATCAATAAATCTGCATCCAGAGAGAGTCACTTCCTATCAAGGTTTCAAAAGTGTTTCATGGCTTTCCGATCTCCTGTCTGTGCTAATCAAAGATGATGCTTCACATACGCAGGATACAGCATGCCAACTTCTCCACCAGCTCTGCACTGCGCTCCATTTTAGGAACGAGAACCTGGATTATTTATTTATAACTGTATAAAGTCCTGTTGTTAAGCTGCTCTCTGTGAAAAGCAGAGAGTGGTTTGAGCCAGATGGGGAGAGGCTGGGCGGGATGAAGGCTGGATTCTGTGGGAAGGAGAAGGCAATTTTATTTCCCCCAATAAATTACATAGCCTAATTTGACCCTCCTCCAGTAACTTGATAACCAATTAATACATTAATGGGCAGGGATTATGCCATCTGGTTCTAGAAAATGGAAACTAGGAGTCAATTCCACTTAAGTACTCTTTGGGGCATTTTTTTTTCTTCCTGTATAGCCAAAACCAAGTGCTTGTGCAGCAATGAAACTTAGAAAAGAAAGACTGTGAAACCAAATTAGTTAATGCTTGTAATGTTCCTTTAACCCTTAGACAGCAGATGCTGTATTAACCTCCTGACATAATAGTTGTGAGAAATAATTTTAAAAAGTAGTGATTTTCTCAATTTCCTTAAATTTTATTTCTCCCAGGTCAAACCTTAGTAGCATTTTATTTTTTTATTCTTGAAAGTCTATCTACGTGACGTGGCTTCTTTTATCTATACAACAAGGCCATTCATTCACACAGCAGATGACACATGTAGTTTTTCCTCAAGGCTTTCAAAGAACAGTTTTAAATCACGTAAGTTATTGCTATCTAATAATATTAATTTAGCAAATCCCAGCTTTTAGAACACTTTAAGATCCAAGAGAAAGTTACACATATTTAGTAACTAACGTCTACAAATGTGATAACTATAATCTTACTGCTACATAGCGATTATTGACTTGGAATTCAACCTCAGCATTCACCCTGCAAGTGGTATGGAATGATCAGAAGTGAAGTAGGAATTGTACTTGCATAAAGTAGGAAATGGAATAAAAATGCGCCTTGAGTGTGAACCAACTACGTATCCCTCTATCACCCAAATATCTGGCTGGGGGAAGAAAGTGAGCCTAAAACTCTGGAGACAGTGGACGTACTTAAATATGATTAAGTATGATTTTTTAATTCTTACAGATGTGAACCCTGATGAATTCTGGCTTCTACTGAGTCCCTGTGATTTAATTTGGGCATACTGTAATTTACTGGGCTGGAGTAGAAACGGCAATTCGGTAAGGCCATCATAAGCTCATTAGAAACACACTGAGAACGCTTAATGGTGTACAACCCACAGCTTTTTGCATCCATTTTATAGTGATTCCCCTCTTGCCATGCCTGCTGCTTCCTACTCCATGCTGTTGACAGTATGGTCGTTTTCAAACACCCCAGAAAATGAGAGGTATTTTTAAAACAAGATTGAAATCACCAAGAAACATATAAAGCCAGCGTTTCAGGGGTGTGTGGCACAGCGTTAGGATAAAAAACTTCTCATGTATTGTTAATCATGGTAAGATTGGTTAGCTGTTAAGTACTGTAGAGTGCAACTAATCAAAAGCTCAAACATCCTACACACTGGAACAGAAATAATTACTCTCCCTGAGCTTCTATTGTTTTCCACCTCAGCTTCCCTGGACTAATAAAAGGTTTACTTTTAAACTGTGCGAAGGAAATGTCAGCCTTACAAAGAAATACAGAGTTCAGCTGCTTTGCTCACCATCGGGTAGAACACAGAATGAATTAGACCTTAATAGGCTTAAGCGAAATGAACCCCAAACAAACCTGTACCAGCCCGTCCCCCAGCCTCCCCAAGATGCACTTTTTTTTCTCTTTACCCCTAACTGATAGGACCACGTACAAAAACCCTGGGTTCCAACACCCTCGCCTTTCAGATGAGAATGCTCTGATAAGGTGTGAGAGCTCGGGTTATGAGGTATATATGTCTGTGCTTATGACGCCGGCTAAGCACAGTGGGCGATTTAGTTCAAAAGAGGGACGTTTATTCTGATGCTTCACAGGAAGAATGGGGGATGGGAGAGCATAGAAGAGAAGGATTGCTTAAAGGCTTCCTGCATTCAAATGTGTGGGTTTTTTTTTTTACTTTTACTATCTTCAAACAAAGATAAATTTTCAATCCAAAACTTGTTTTTGAAGTTTCAGTTTACTAAGAAGAAAGTACTACTATATGAATATATGGAGATGGACAAGTGTACTGAAATCTTCTTGATTGTGGATTTTGCAACATAATTGGACTCATTTCAAACAGCAACAGCAAAAAGAAAAAATATATATATTAGGAAAGTAAGTACGTTAATCAGTTAATATTTATTGTTCTAAATAACCAAAATGCCACGGAAATTTTGCAGGATTTGGTTATCATTGTTTACTCATTTATCTATCCACAAATATATATTAACTTCTCACTAGTTTCTTATATTAAGTGTTATGGAGGTGTCAAATGCAGTAAATAACATATCTGAAAGAATTATAGTCTTTTTTTTTTTTAAGTCATACATAGCACTATAAAATAGCTGGAGAACAATTCTATGCCGTACCAGGCAAAGAGCCTGGATTGAACAAGTCACTTGCCCACTCCAGGCCACTAAAATGAAGGTGATAACACCTGCCTGGCTGGTTGTGAGAAAAAAGAGAAGATGAATAATGTGCGTGAAGGACCTGGCACAATCCCAGGTACACAGTAAATGCTTAACAAAGTGTTACTCTGAGAATCAAAATACTTGCTAGGATACTGCATGACATAATATTTTATGTCTTGTATTTTCCTTCTCTTCCAGCCATTCACCACCCTGCCACAGAATTATTTTTTCTAAACCACAGTCCTGTTAATGTGACTTTCCTACTCAAAATCATTTGTCTACAGCCAGAGTTTTCAAATATTTTAAATAGGAAAATCCCTGAAAAAAATACTTACATATAAAATAAGTAGAAAAGCACTATTTTAGGGGTGTAAACTATACATTCAACTTTGTAATATGAACTTATCATGAGGCAGGTACATGAGAAGAGTGAGACTGTTTTAAAGAATGCTAACAATTTTCATATATTTTACATATATTATAATATCAAATTGACAACAAGGAATGATAGATAGTGAAGTCTGGTATCAGTCTCAGCCTAGAAAGAAGTTATTTTGGACTTTTGGTTGTACAGAATAGAAAAATGACTGATTCACAAAGATAAGCAGTTATGAATGCTAATAGGTCTTTGTACAAAGCCATTTATAATCTTGTGATTTAAGTAATTTAATCTGGAAACTTGAAAGGAATAGTGGTAAATTTTATTTTTCAACTGCTCATGTTTCTTCTGCATTTTGGTGGAAGTCAGCAACTGAATCTCTCAGATAATTTAAAATCTTATTTTTAGCAGACAAAGATTTTATAGTTTGTAAACACATTATCAAAACTTATTTTGACGTAAGTTCCACAGAATCCTTTATCCACTCCTGTTTCATATATGTTATTATTACCCTTTGAGATTTTTCATTTAGGTGGAATATTTTGATCTCTCCCTTTGCCCCCCATGCCCTTCCAATAAATAAATAAATAAATAAACAGAACAATTGTCAATTGTGATGAGTGGTGTGCTTCTGGAATCTGAAATATCTGAGGGTGGATTTGCTTCTTCCTTACATATTTATAAATGCTGGGCTGGGCACAAAATTCCAAGGACAATTTCCTCAGACTCTGTCTTCTGATTTTCACTGTTGCAGATGAGGAATCTGAGAGCAGTCTGTTATTTTCCTTTGTTAGTTCTTTTCTCATCTCTCAAGAAACTTACACGATTTTATCTTTGTCTTTGGAGGTCAGCACTCTGCTGGCTTATGCTTTAGGCTGCACCTGTCTTTTTGCCATAATTTCTACTGGTACTTGGTGACCCTCTTCTATTCATATTTGGCCATTGAGAGCATTTTCAGGTTGCAGGTTGGCCCTGTGTTCCCTTGACATGCCCTGTTTTTTATGGCTTTCTTTCTTTTTTTTTTTTTTTTTTTGAGCACTTCCTTTCCTTCGGGCATGTCAAGATGCTCCAGGATCATCTTGATATTTGCTGCCCCAGCTCTAGAATCAGTCATCAGTCATTTCTCCAAAGAGCCCTGATTTGTTTAATTGAAGGATAGGGTTAGAAACCAAGATCTGGGCACTGGGTGTGCATGTTACCATAGGAGTGTGATTGCTTCAAGGCCCTCAGTGAACAGAATTATGAATTGTATATACAAAAATATCTCTCATTATTTGTCTTCCCATCTATCTACATCTGTAATAAACTCAACATGAGTTCATATTGATGCCACTGATTCTAATGCATTACCACATGGTTCATTCTAACACATTCCCTTGGCTGTTATACAAATGCCTCTCCAACGGTGAGAAATCTGATTCCTACCATCCACCACCCATTTATTTATTTGTTCAGTCCCAATATACTTATGCAGCAGTTTCATAATTTTAACCCATACTCCCAGAAAATCATTTTTCCATTGTTATCATTGCAATTTTTTTTAAAAAAAGAAGGTTGTTTTTAAAAATCATTTTAGAACAATTTTATTGTTAGGATGTTTCAGTATTTAGGCTTACAGGTAATAATCTGCTTTATCTAATGGAAGAGTATTTTGGTTTTAGAAAATCAAGGATGATTAGCTTTTGTTTCCTTTGAAATATTAATATCAACACTAACTCAAGTCAACCAATAACAGTGATAAAAGCCTATAAATCACTGCAATTATCACAAATAATAGTAAGATCTGCAAATTAAAGACCATGCTTTAACAAAATAGACAGCTTATGTGACATTGACCAAGGCTGTTTTGAAAGATAACAGCTTCTTAATTATTATCATTACCTATTAAAATAAAGCGACCACCTGAGAACATTTAGGAAACAAAGGCTTTTTTCATCCTGTTTTCCTATCATATCACTTGTGATACGGACTGGGCAGTGAGTTGGATTGGTGATAACAAGAGGGGTGCTAAGTTTTATGGTGTTATGGTGTTATAGACTGAATGTTTGTGTCCCCCCCAGATTTATATGTTGAAGCCCTAATCTCCAGTGTGATGGTATTTGGAGGTGGGGCCTTTGGGAGGTGATTGAAAGCAGTCCTTTTGCCCCTTTCCTATTTGCCCATTTCTGTTTCCCTCTAATTAAAAGAACCTAGCTACAGGATTGAGATCACTAGGCGGTTTAACCTAACTCTCCTGAACGCACACCATGCCTCGCCTAACCTGTTGATTCTCTTCCTAGATTAAAAGAAGTAAGAATGAAGAATTAAGTAGTTGAAGAATGACTAGCTCTCTACCCTCAACAGCCCCCTTAGCAATCCTGTAGGCAGATCATGTAGACAAGATAACATGAAGAGAGAGTCAGCTAGTCTGCACATCGTGGAGAATGATGCAGAATTCAACCTCCTGCCTTGATGATTCACTGAGATTCGTTCCTTTTTCCCTATAAAAACTGTTATGGCTGGCAGAATCTTCAGAGTTGGTCTTGGGACATGAGTCCACCTTCTCCCCAGACTGCAGACTTTTCTAAAGCATCTTTCCTTTCTATTGACATTTGCCTCTCAATTACTGGCTTTTGAGTTTGGTAACATAATCAGGTTTTGATTGGGTTATAAAGGCAGGAAATTCATATAGGATTAGTACCCTTCTAAGAAGAGGAAGAGATCTCTCTGTCTCCCTCCACACGCATGCACTGAGGAAAGGTCATGTGAGCACACAGCTACAAGGTGGCCATCTGCCATCTAGGAAGTGAATCTGCTGGCACTATTTTCCAGCATCCAGAACTGTGAGAAATAATTGTCTGTTTTTGAATCCCCCCAGTATGTGATATTTTGTTATAGCAGCCTGAGCAGACTGAGACACTTAGTAATTCATGAATTCCAGCTAGTTTGGTCGTTTATAAACTTTGGAGGTTAACAGCTATCTGTCATATTATTCAGTTGCAACTACATATGTAAAATATATTTTCTTTATACTAAAATATCACTATATGTCATTTTGTTCTTTGGAAATTGAGATATCTAAACAATGAAAATACCATTAATCTTCAATAGATCTGAGGAATTCCAAGTACAGTCCCATATTTTGGTTTCCTCTACAATTAAGTATGTATCAAGCATGTGACAAAATAATAAGCCCATGTGAAAATATCACATAAAACAAAAACAACGGATGCTTTTGTCTTGACTGAATTAGCAGATTGCATTTTCTAGTAGCTGACTCATATGACATTTTTGCAGTGTAAGCAGCAGAAAGTTTAATAAGCTCCTTCCTGATAATGTAGGTTTTCCAACACGCGACACACTCAACTATTTGAATATCAACAAATTTAAACCTAAATCATGTTTTTTAAAATAATATTCAGTTCTTGCAGACAGAAGTTTAAGGCTTTATTTTCATTCACACTCTGTTGTATACAGAATGATATTATTACTTAGCATGAATCATGGAAACTCTTTTGGAAAATTCACTGCATAAAACATGGTGGAGGGGCTTCCCTGGTGGCACAGTGTTTGAGAGTCCACTGGCCGATGCAGGGGACACAGGTTCGTACCTCGGTCCAGGAAGATCCCACATGCCGCGGAGCAGCTGGGCCCATGAGCCATGGCCACTGAGCCTGCGCGTGCGGAGGCTGTGTTCCACAACGGGAGAGATCACAACAGTGAGAGGCCTGCATACCGAAAAAACAAACAAACAAACAAACAAAAACATGGTGGAGTTTAGGATATTTAATTACAACTAAAGATAAACCTCAAGAACAAATAAATAGGATCATAGTATTTTTGCCTGTGAGTGATTTTGTGTAAAACTAGAGTAAATTGATTTTGCTTTGTATTGTCACCATGATCAATACCAGTTAAACGATCAGGTGATAGCAAAGTTGGTTTGTCATTTCTTCTTGAAATGAGCCAACATACCAGATAGCTCTTCAATTATTTTATATTTCCTAGTTTTAGGCAGAAATGCATATCTAGTTTTATGGGTAACTATTTTACTTCACAAAACATAAAAAATGTAGCATTTGTAAATATAAAGTAAATGTGTACAAAATAAAGACATATAAGCTCTAAAGCAGCTTTAACACATCTTAGCATTTCTTAATATTAACTGAGTAGATATGCTTAGGATAGGATATTTTAAAGATGATCAGTACAGCACTTGTAAACTTCCTAATCAATGATTTTTTTCATCAGAAGTTATAACAATTGCACAGAAAGAGTCAAATCTATACCCTATAATGAGGTAAGTTGGTTGTAGTTATTATACTGATGGTCCTTGGGGGCTTAAATTGTGGTAGATAATATTTTTTAATGTAATTTTTGGTTACAGATTTTAAAAAGTGTTTAAAAATACAAGTTAAGTGCTACTTGAATGAATAAAGTGTTTGGGGGACCTCAAAAACCTCTATGGAACTCCAGGAATTCTTGGTACAGTTTTTGAAAACTACTTGTAAGATTAAGTCCAGATTCTTTTTTTTTTTTTTTTTTTTTGCTGTACGCGGGCCTCTCACTGCTGTGGCCTCTCCCGTTGCGGAGCACAGGCTCCGGACACACAGGCTCCGCGGCCATGGCTCGCGGGCCCAGCCGCTCCGCGGCATGTGGGATCTTCCGGGATCGGGGCACGAACCCGTGTCCCCTGCATCGGCAGGCGGACCCTCAACCACTGCGCCACCAGGGAAGCCCAAGTCCAGATTCTTGACTCACTTTACAAACTCATTAATGCTCTGACCCCTGCCTGACAGTTGGTTCATCTCTTGGGATCTCACCCTGCAAACAGAGTCTTGTCCAGCCATGGCATATTCTTGGACCCTCCATATTTTTTTCCACTTGTGTAGTTTTGTGCCCGTTCTTCCTTATGCTGGCAATGTTTTCCTTCTCTAATCTTCTTGGTAACCATTTATGCTTATTTGTTAAATTTATAGCAAGTCTTAGCTTAAAAGCCTGCTCTTTTGGGAAGTCTCTGATTTCCCCTGTCAGAGTCAGGTGGTTTTATATTCAGTGCTCCTGTAGGACTATGTCCCTCACTCCAGTCCTGGGGAGAACACTTATTCTCTCTCCTCCATGCCCAGGTTTGTTTTTTTTTTTCATTCTGTTCTTTACCCATAATACCACCTGTGATGTGGACTGGCCAGTCATTTGGGTTGGAGGTGACCAGAGGATTGCCAGTGTGGGTTTTTAGTGTTATGAACCCAAGGTTTTTGTCCTCCAGAAATTCATATGTTGAATCCCTAATCCCCACTGTGACAGTATTTGGAAGTGGGGCATTTGGGTTTAGATGAGGTTATGAGGGTGGGGCCCTCATGATGGGATTAGTACCCTTATAAGAAGAGGGAGTGAGAGAGAGCTCTCTCTCCTTCCACAAGCAGGCACTGAGAAAAACCAAGATTAATTCCAAGATTAATAATATTTTCATAGTTTGTATATCTTGATTTCCCAAACATCTTGCTGCTTTCAACACACAAAAAATGAATGGAACATGTCTGGTGTCTCCAGCCCTTCACCAAGGAGAAGTTCTGGCTGACCTGCTCAGTCAGAGTCTGATTGCTCGTCACTTAGCCCTCTTTTGCATTAATGAACTCCAGCTTTCCATCCATGAAGCTGATGTGGTTCTATTAGCTTCTGTAAATTTAACCTTAAAAATGTCAGGTTATGGCTTATTTATAACTTTATGACACTCAGAGAGAGGGGCATACCATTTGATGAGTTGTTTGTCCATTTTAGTCCCTGTTGGCCCCATTTCCCTATAACATTGTTGTGGAAAAATGTGATCTTTGTGCCAGATTATTTAGAGAGAAACTTTTTTTTTCTTTTTTTTTTTTTTATTAAATCAGTTATACATATAGATATGTTCCCATATCCCCTCCCTTTTGCGTCTCCCTCCCACCCTCCCTATCCCACCCCTCCAGGCGGTCACAAAGCACCGAGCTGATGAGAGAAACTTTTTGAGGCAATAATATTGGAAATTTTCAGAAAACATTTATTCATGTCTGGGAGAAAATAATTTTAATTATACAGATATGAAACTATATAGTTACTAGCATATGTTTTTAGTATAGTTAATAGATAATTCTAGTAACTATGGTTTCAGATGAGTAAGATAAAGAATTCAACAAGAGGTTCTTGTTGTCCAAAGCCAGGGCACATATGATGCCTTTATGCCATTTATGAATTGCAAAAAGACACCCCTTCTGGGGGGAAGAATTATAAGAAGGCAGCTCCTCTTCCTGGCCAATGTTGCTTGCCAAGCCAAGCTGGGATGAATAGCACCTCCTCTTCACCCTGACACGGGGACATGTGTGTGGGGACATAAAATGCCAACCACATACAGAGGCCCTGTAAGCTTTTACCAGAGGAGATGTGAAATTGTCCATGACTAGCATTGCCTAGAATTGCCTAGCATTGCCTAGCTTTGAGTTAGGTTTCAACATAATTTGAAATGTTAATTAGATAATCGGTGACATTATTTTGATTTTTATGGAAAAAACACAGAAATTATAAGGTGAAGATAGGTTAAAAACCATTTTGGGGGGACTCTAAATATACCAGGCCCTGAGCTAAGCCTCTGGATTTAAAATAAAAAGGAGTAAAACAGAGCTCAAGCATTTATTTTCCAATTTTAAAATAATTACAAAGAAAAACTGATTTCTCTTATCTTAAATAATAACTATGGAGATCAAGTAATTTAGACAAAAACACATAAATCCTAAAGTGTTTTTAAAAACATAAATCTATATTTTTAATAATTTAGGAATTATTATTTTTTAACATATATATAAATAGTAATAGCAATATCAACAAAAGTAATAAATTATGCCTAACAAGAAAAGAATAGTCCAATGTCATGTTTTGCTTTGGAAAGTGATATAATTTAAGCCTAACTGTTTTATTCATTTTTTAAAATCCATGATTCTTTAGATCAGATTAAAAACTCTATTTTTTATGTCATTTTTTAAAAATCCTAGATTATCAACTTGTTGTATGAACCTAAGTTCTTTATGTCTCCATTTACCTTAGAAGCATCTCTGCCCCTTTAATCAAAACAATAATTGAAAACTTTGTATTTTCAGGCTGAAAGAGATACAAGTACTTTCAAAATGCATTTTAACAGAATGATGATCAGTCTCTATGTATAATAATATGGAGAAGATTCTTTTTTCCCTCTATCTGCAGTTTATAGATTCCCACAGTTAAGTCAAAGTTTTCTAATTCAATCAACAGAAAATAGTGTTTAATTAATAAACATGAGTTTCTTGATTTCTGGCTATTATATATATTCAGCCCCATCTAAAGAGAGTACACTGAATTCTGAATACACAATACAAAATACATATTCATTTTGTGTGTTTGAGAATACTTAGTGACATAAATTACTTACCAACTTCATTTACTGTGATGAGTATTTTTCCAGTCTCTCATTTTTATTTCATATTTTCATGTATCCATTCACATTTACACCCAATCTCTTCAGGCTATGTCCACAAGAATTCTCATTGTGTGCTTCATATGCAACATATTTCAACAAATTTTTCACACCTGAACTGAATTGTAAGCATGTAAAATTTTTGTGAACTGGGCTGTAAACTATCAGGAACAATACACTTTATCCAGGTTGACAACTGATATCTGATCTGAAAATAGTGTATTTTCCTTCAAATGTCGGTATCCTGTCACTTTGCATTGCACAGATATAAGCAGCTATACAAGACAAAAAAAAAAATACCGTGAAAAATAAAATCTTTTATAAATACAATAACTAAAAAATAAAACAAACAAAAATCAAGCTGTTCCTATGTTTTTAATATCTGAAATTCTGCCTCCCTACATGAGTGTGATAGTCTGTTGTAAATGTTTATAAAATAATGTGTTCATCTCCTGTTGCTGCTCTAACAAATTGCCACAAATCTAGTGGCTTAAAACAACACAGATTGGTCTGGAGCTCAGAAGTCCAAAATGGGTCTCGATGGGCTAAAATCAAGGTGTGTTGGTGGCAGTGCTGTGTTTCTTTTTAGAGGCTTTAGGGGAGGGTGGTATAATAAAAAATATTTAGCCTTTGCTCCTGGTTCCTGGCACAGAGCTCTTCAAATCCTTGAAATCTCCTGAGTGATAAGAGTGTCTCTCATATGCTAATGAGATGACGCCTGAGGATCTCCAAAATAGCTTTGGGATGGAGGTTGGTCACAGGAAAGACCAAGCAAGGATTACAGTTGAGATTTTAGTCCCACCACACCCCAGTCTGAGAAGATGGAGATCGAATTTTGTTGCTAATGGCCCATGCTTTAATCAAGCAACCTTGCCCAATGAAACCTCTATTTAAAGCTCCTAAACAAGGGGGTTTGGAGTGTTTCTGGGTTGGTGAGCACATCGAGGTTCTGGGAGAGTGACCTGTCTGGGGAGGACTTGGAAGCTCTGAAGGACCCCCTCCCCATCCCATGCCCTAAGGATCTGTTTCATCTGGCTCTTCTTGAGTTGTATCCTTTATAATAAAGTGATAATAGTAAGTAGCGTTTTCCTGAATTTTGTGAGTTGTGAGGAGGGGTCGTGAACCCCTGAATTTATAGTCATCCAGGCAGAAACATGGGCAGCCTGGACACTCCATCACGGCTGGAGTCTGAGGTGGGGCAGCCTGTGGGACCGAGCCCTCTGTCCTTGGGGTCTGCGCTAACCCTGGGAGTTGGTGTCAGAATTGAATTGAAACGCTGGACCCCTAGTTAGTGTTGGAAAACTGGAGAACTGGTGTTGGAAAAGACACCACGTATTTGGTGTCAGGGAACCAACCTCTCGTTGGGCATCCATTGTCTTGTCTTTTTCAGCATTTTAAGGCCTCATGCTTTCCTGGCCTCATGGCCCCTTCCATCTTCGAGGCAAGCAGTGCCTGGTTTAGTCTTCACAGATCACAAAACTCTGACTCTTCTGTCCTCTCTTCCACGTTGAAAGGACTCTTGGGATTCCCTTGGGCTCACTGGACGATCCAGGGCAATCTTATTTTAAGGTTGGCTGTTTAGCAGCTGTCATTCCATCTGCCGCCTTAATTTCCTCTTGTAATATATTCACAGGTTTGGGGGAATTAGGATGTGGATATCTTGGGGGGGGCATTATTTTATTTACTACAAATGGTGATGGCAGGGAATATACCCTTTCGCAGGAAAAATCAGCTGATAACCTAAACATTTAATGTATCACCTAAATGCCAGGAGGTTGTCCAAATTATTCTGTGATGCTGGAACTTTGATAGATCAAATGAATACTTGAGTATGTGAAGAAGAAATATTATCTGCTAACCCCTCAGAAGACTTGGCTTCTGGTGCTTGTTCTGCTCTAGTGACCTTGGGCTAATCACGTAACACTCCGAGTGTCATCCTCAGTGAGAATAATACTAGTCATCATTCAAAGAAGAGTTGAGAGAATGAAATAAAATAATATATGTGAAAATATACTGGAAATCATATAACGCTAGTCATACATTGAATTACATAAAGATGCTATTAGCTTGAGCTTAGCAAACTCATAAAACAAGAGTATTGTTTATTATAACACTCTTTGCTCTATGGCTGTTTAAACAGCAGGATCAGTATAAGTGAGGAAACACTCCTCAAAACAAATGTTTCTGCTATAACTGCTGTATATCCCCTGCCCTCTACACCTGTCTCCCAGCTCCCCACCCTTGCAGCCTTCCTGTCCCAATCGGGTTTGAGAGAAATATAACTGAAAGGAAGAAAATTTTGGAAAACAGCAGAAGGATGAAAATAAGGGAACATTTGTGGAGCCACTATTTTTCACCCCATGGAGGGGAAAAAATGATGAAGACTTAATAAGAGCCTTTAAGAATTTGAAGCCTCATGGCACAAGGAATCATGACAAAATAAGAAACCAGCTTAAGGATAAGAGATTTAGTTTAGACCTCAAAAATAACTTCCAAAAATGGAAGTAAATAACGGTTGAAATGGGGTGTTAAAAAAGTTTTATATTTTCCTGCTTTAGAGGTCTTTTGAAGAAAGAAAATGAAGGTATTCTTACGTCCTGTGAGCAGTAAAGGACTTTAAGTAATTTTTGACTTCGTTTGAAAAGTAACAAAAGTAGGTCTTTATGGAAGAAACATTTTCAGGACCAAAATATATTTGGTCTTTTTCAGAATTATTTTGGCTATACTTGAAATTTTATTTTTCCAGATAAACTTTAGAACCTGGAAAAACCCTCTTGTGATTTTGGTTAGAATTACATCAAATTGAAAGATTATGTGTGGGACAAGTAAATCTTTTCAATATTGAGTGTTGCAATCCATTGACCTAGTGGGTTCTTCACTAATGTGGGTTCTCTTTAATGTCCTTCAATAACATTTTATATTTTGCTCCATAAGTTCTTGTATCACTTCAGCTTTATTCCTCCTTTTAATTGGTATCATGAGTGTTTTGCATTCTCATTTTTTGTAAAGTATAACATATAGTATGAAGAGTAAATAAAACACATATGACAGGATAACAAGATAATGAGCAAAATAAAATGAACACAAAGGTCAAGAAAATGTATGTGATATCTAATTTTTCTAAAACATTAGACCCCAAATTAGATATGATTAAATATCTATATAATTAGATATAATTAAATTTCATGTTCTAATGTCCTTTGCAGGAGATGGAAATTGTGGTTCTGATATAAGGGAAGGCCTTATATCTTCCCCCCAAAATCTAAAATAACAATAACAGCATGTGTATTATGACTCCATTTATGGTATTTACACACTGCACAACCCCATCCCCCTAGAATACAATGGATGTGGCCCTCTTAGATATATAAAAATCTATTTATTTGTGCATATATTTATAATGCAAAGTGCAAATGGATAGTCATTAAAAAGCTAATGTTGGTTATCTTTATCCCAAGGTAGGAGATCCCAAGTAGCCTTTATTTTTTTTCTTTATATAATATATACTATTTGATTCTTTAAAAATAATTGTCTAATATTTATATATTAGCAAAAAAACCAAAAACCAACCAACAAACAAAACAACAATTTTTATTGGGGAGTGTGGAAGAAATAACAGCTACTATAGTTCAATACCCCCAATTTAGCCTTCTCCCCTTTCAGCTATCAATTTATTCTCAATCCCACTTATGGATGCTTTTATTTTTCTCATTCTGGGGTATAAAATTATAGCACCTATACCCCACCCTTTTGATGGTCTCCCTCCTAAAATGAATTTTGTCTTCATGAATGGTTATTGGCACTATTTGCAATTATATATTTGGCATTTTTTGCATCCAGTAGGGCAAACTCCTTGCCAGTCCCCCCTTCTGTTGAAACCTCTAGATCAGCCATGTAGACAAGGGGGTAACTTAACATCATTGATCTCTAATTTAGTTTTGCAAATTTGGAACTACTGATCTAACTGGTAAAGAGAAAATACTGATGATCATGGGGAAAATATGCAATTTTAGGTTAACCTTTGTTGTTTAGAGCCATAATATTGTCAGGATATATGATTCACATCCCTATTGCTAAACAAGTAACTCTTCATTAAATCTAAAGTGAGTAGGACCATGTAATCAAGAGCTATAAAGAGTTTATTTACTTGGCCCTTTTTGTCTCTGTTTAATAGCACATTTGTGGCCAGTTTTATTGCTTGAAACATCTTCATAAGACATTATTTTAAACAGAAAATTGATTGTAATATGATTATCTAAATTAGCCATTAGATCTATTTTAAAATTTTGCACAGAGAACACCATTTTAGCAAAATTAAATAGAGAAAATTGTGGCAAAACATGCAACAACAATTTATTTTGCAAAACAGGAAACATATAACTGCTCTCTAATTACTAGCCTTTGAGACATTTACAGCTAAATTAAAATCATCATTAGCTGTTAAATGTGTTTGCTTTGATTAGTTCATGTTTTACGAGGTTTCAGGCAGAAGTAATTTTGTGGTATTGTTATTAATGAATTTAATGTTAAGTGGAAAAAAAACTTTTGTTATCCAAGTATCAACTCTGGAATCATCAGTTTAAATTTTGTCTAAAATCACAGAGATCCTCTGTAATATGTTACCAGGTATTGAAAATGATCATATTCAAAGGAAAAGGTATCTTCAAAGATAGTGTAATGGAAAAAAAGAAAATAAAGCCTTAGTCCCTTACCCACCATAGCCCAATAATACGGTTATGTCGTGGAAAGCTTCGACAGCCCTGTTCATAACCATATCTCATCACTGTTATCTGGACCAGTAACTTAGCCGACCTACACTTGAGGTTCTTCATCTATGAAAATGGGCATATTAACATCTTTCCTGAAGGATAGTTTTAAGGATTAAGTAAAATATTGTGTGTTAAGTAAGTGGCACAGTGTCTGGTACACCGACTCAGTAAGAGTTAATCTCTTTTCCCTTTCCTTTCCACATGATCTAGTGTGTCTAAAGATTAGAAAAACAATTCCAAGCATCTATCCAAAGATAAACTAAAGGATTTAGTGTATTCATTTTATTAATACATTTGTACTTTGAAGAGATAAATAACATGAGTATGGGAGCTTCCTATCTGAAATAAATAGTGGCAGAAAAAAAGTCTAACTTTAATAGGTTATTTAAAATTTCATATCAATGGGAAGATGCTTCTTTTCAAACATCATCACTTTATGATTTCTGAGGACACTTGTAAATATATAAATGCTTGTCAGTGATTAAATTTCATTGCTCCACAGGTCCAGATGTTAAGGGGTATGTGGAGAAAGTTGAAATGGAAAAAAGAAACAAAGAAAAGGGAGTTAGGAGGTAGCCAAGGAAGCATCATTCCATTCATAAGGCTGTGACACCACTCACACCATACTCAACAAAGGCAGCATCTCTGACTACTAAAAACACCCCATGTTCGTCAAGATTAATACTCAAAATGTTGATATTATATTAGACATTTAAAATTTATTCTAAAAATAACTACAGCATGAGAAATTAAATCTGAGCAATTCCTATGCTACAGGAAAAACCCATGGATTTTCATGAGTGGCAGCCAGCTGAAATGTTGGCCCTATAAAACTCTTGCTCTTGGAGACGTCTAAGCTCTCCAAAAGCTGTGGCATGCTTAACTATAAGATAGGAATAATCGTACCTACTTCCCAAAGTTGAAATCGCAGAAGAAGATAAAGAAAAATATAATGCACTATTTGCATTACTGATATTCTCTCCTACTTACAGGTGAAAGAATTACAGAAACAAAAAATGATCAGAAAGAGATTATGGGTAGGAATAAGTCTCAATATTTCATCATGAAAAATGAATTACTATTTATCAAGTGCAGATCAGGATACTCAAGGTTCCTGCATGTTTCATAAGACCAACCCTTATTTGCACTTGGCTAGGGTGAAATTAATGAAGGATGGAAACCAGTTTATAGCCCTGTCAGCATTCATTCTGATGTGATACCACTGCCTTTGGGGTGAGGAATGCTGAGGAGCCGTGGAGCAGGTCTCCATCAAAAAGTTTACACAGATTTCATATTAAGCTCTTTTTCCTTAAAGTTTTTTTTTTAATTTAATTTTTCCCTTTAGAAGAGCAGAAGCATTTAAGCCGTTGTAGGGGCATGCAGATTGGTATAAGTGTGGTGTTTGTGTGAAAAAGTGTTCTGGGGAGGAATGCTCCGTGGAGCTGAGTCACATGCTGTATGCTACTGCTGAACACAGTTTGCTGTGGTATAACTCAAGAATCACGTTTGAGAGATGTCAAGTTATTAAATACTTCAGCCACAAAAGCAACTTTAATGAAAAAAACTGATTTGAACTAGAGAGCAGCAGACCTACAATAAGAAAATGATTTTTCCTCCGGGAATGTTTGATAATAGTAGCTTCTAATAAGTTATAAGTGTATGGCTGTAAAACCTAAATATCACTGAGATAATCCATTATTTGGTTAGTACTTCCAGGTGTTTGTTAAATTGTGATCCATCACCACCAACACGAGGTTAGCCCCGTGATTCTTGCATAAATTCATTATATGTTTATCACCCATTTTCATAATAGAGTGTAAAACAGAAATAAGATAGGAAACAGGCACCAAGTCAAAATAAATTGCAGAACACTTTACAACCAAGTGTGATAAGCAAAAGATAACACTGACCCAGATCTAGCAATTCAGATGAAGCCCTGATACAAAGGATCCAATCAAGAGCCTGTTCCAAAGCAGTCTCTATGTTGCAAATAGATTCCATTAATGAATGCTCAATCACACTTTCACACAAATACCCAAATTACACTTGAAATATGTATTTTGTAGAAGAACTGCTATTAACTAGCCTACACTGATATTCATGTATATGAGTTGCTAGTCTTAAAAAATGAAATCTAGACATGCTAGAGTATTTCCTATAACTTCCTTGCAAAATTCGTTTTCTTTTAAAAGATTTAATTTGTTAACCTATAGATAAAAAGAGACTTGACCCTGATTGCTTTATTACTTTGATTCTAAAGTTTTAAAGAAAACTATGGCAAATATCAGTTAAATGACATTTTAAACTCTAGAACTCTCTTTTGCCAGTAAATTAACAGTGATATAATACTTGATGATTATAATCGTGATTGTGAGTCTGAAAAATCTTGATGAGTATTTTGAATCAACCAAGGAAAAACCCCTGAATTTTATAAATTTTAATGTTTTGAAAATTGACATTCTATGCAAGAGTTTGGTTTGGCAACTCTTTGAGAGAATACTACACTATCTAAGTATAAGAGAAAATTTACTCCTGTTTCCTGTCATTTCTTCCCTTCAACTTATGATGGAGCACAGTAACAACCACCGAGCTTTCCTTAGCCATTAAAACAAGGATATGAAAACCACACCACTACTGACAAGTATTATTTTTTATTTTTGACTTTTTTGCTCCTAACTATATGTTTGTTTGTTTGTTGTCTACTCTGTTCACATATTTCACTCACCCCCATTCCCTCACATTTTTCAACCACCAATCTCTTCCCTGTGTCCATGAGCTTGTTTTTTGTTGCTCTTGTTATTTATTTTTGGTTTTGTTTTTTAGATTCTAATATAAGTGAGATCATGTGGTAACTGGGTATCTGTCTTTCTCTGTCTGACTTATTTCACTCAGCATAATGCCCTGAGTTCCATCCATGTTGCTGCAAATGGTGAGATTTCATTCTTTTTCCATGGCTTTTTCCATTCTTTTTCATTCTTTTCCACTGTACATATACCATATTTTCTTTATCCACTCATCTTCGGTGGACACTTGGGTAGATTTCATATCTCAGCTATTGTAAATAATACTGCAATGAACATGGGGGTGCATATATCTTTTTGAGTTAGTGTTTTCTTTTCCTTTGGGTAAATACCCAGAAGTGGAATTGCTGGGTCATGTGGTAGTTCTATTTATAACTTGTTGAGGAAACTTCATACTGTTTCCCATTAGCAATTTCCACTGACAATCATTCCAAACAGTCTTTCACATGAGTAAAGGATGAGCAGACTGAGATGTATTCTGGTGATATTGTATCTCCTAGACATGAAACAAAAATTGATTTAAATAATATTGTGAAAATGAATCATCACAAATAGTACCTCCTATATCTGAGTAACTCTGGTATTCTTGGTTTTGCCTCAGAATTTTTCAATTCCAGATGGAAATTTTGTTCTCAAAACTCATATGTAATACACAAGAAGTTCTCATGTCAGTATATCACTGAGCAGAATTAGCTATGTGGACATCTGTTAGTGGCTATATGTATTGGAGATCTAGAAACAATAATTTTAGATCACTTGGAAATATTCAAAATGTAAAACTATAATGCATTCTGTAATTAAAACATTTGTTTAATTAATAAGGAAATTTAGTCATAGACAAATTATTTTTAATTGGCATAAGAAGCAAGATTCAGTGAGTAATTTTTAAAATTAGAATTACTTAAGCTACTTTTTCTTCTATTTTTTATTAATATAAATTACTGTGGCAAAACACTGCTGATTTTTCAGTAATAGTTTGCATAGTTTGAGATATGCCTCATTTCTCTGTAAGATTCCATGTCTTAAAAAATAAAAATTGCAAGACCTGTGTAATGGCAATAAGCAACCTTAGTTTTCCATGCATCATCATAGTTTATTTTCCTGAGAATTCTATTAAGTTGGCTCTATTTCTAGCAAGCTCTTTTTAAAGATTAGGTATCTGTGACTCAGAATTTAAGTCAATCGTCAGTTTTACCTGAGCAAGTGAGTTGTAGAGCTGGGATTTAAGCCCATGCTGTGAATTTGTAGGTACAACGCCTACCAATTACAATTCTTATGATTTCCCTTTATTATTTCTTTCACTTTGTTTTAATGATTTTTTAAAGTTTTATTTATTTATTTATTTTTGGCTGACTTTGGTCTTTGTTGCTGCATGTGGGCTTTCTCTGGTTGCAGTGAGCTGGTGCTACTCTTCATTGTGGTGTGCGGTCCTCTCATTGTGGTGGCTTCTCTTGTTGCAGAGCATGGGCTCTAGACGTGCAGGCTTCAGTAGTTGTGGCTCACGGGCTTCAGTAGTTGTAGCCCACGGGCTTCAGTAGTTGTGGCTCGTGGGCTCTAGAGCACAGGCTCAGTAGTTGTGGCACACAGGCTTAGTTGCTCCACGGCAAGTGGGATCTTCCTGGACCAGGGCTTGAACCCACGTCCCCTGCATGGGCAGGTGGATTCTTAACCACTGTGCCACCAGGGAAGCCCTGATTTTTTTAAAATATAGAAAAGTAGAAAAATAATATAATCTCCACCTGTTTTATCTACAATTCTGATTTCACAAACGACATTTTGTTTCAGATACTGTTTGGTTTTCTTGTAGTTGTTTTGTTGTTCCCTTTTTAAAAGTAAAATATAGTAAATGGAGCTAAGTCAAGCAACAAGGGACTTGTTCACTTCTTGCCTTTCTGTCCTCACAGCCACAATCCTCCATTCATTCCTAAGACCGTCACTCCTGGACCACAGCAACACACTTGCTCTAGTCTGTCTTTGATCCAGTCTACTGCTGAGACAACTGGTATGATAATATTCTCTAAACCTTGCATTCTTCCTGTCATCCTCCTTTACAAGAATGTACAGAGCCTCATTGTTTTGTATTTTATTAAAAAAATGTAGCACTCATAGCCTCATGTCACTAGAGTCTTTTTTTAACCCTTCTCCCAGCTAGACCTTCCTTTCCTATGTGTTCTAATGTCACCTTATATCTTACAACTTCCCCTGACTTCATCTGGTTTTGTAGTGGGGATGGTGGTTGTAATTTTGACTAAGCCCTGCTCTTAACATTTTGCCAAATTTAGTAAAAATTTAGTTCTTCCAGGTGGTATTTTCCACTTAATTACATTTCTTCTCTTCTGGGTATGGCTTTACTATTCAGGATTTTGTTCATAAAAATACCATTTAACATTTTTCTTGGTTCTGGTATTTCTTGGTTCAAGATGGTGGCCTGAGAACACACATATCCCTGGCTCTTACAAAACACCATTGAAATGAAAATAGAGATGTATAAATGTGAATAAACCCACAATAGCAAATAGGAATGAAGGCCAATAGTGAACTAAAGTTATTAATACAGTTCTGGAAGACAAAGAACAGATGTGTGCATGGTGACAGACGAAACAAAGCAGAGATAATACAAGCCAGAATGAACAGAGAATTAGTTTAAAAAGTGATATCCAGGGCTATTTTACTGAAGGCTCCATGAAGACCCTCCAAAAACAGTCAGTAGGTATGCACAAGGGGCACTACCCAGGGAGGCGAAAAAATGGTGTCATCATTTGACAGCATCCATGATGTGTCAGTCCAACTGAGGCCCCATAAATGTAGCATGATTGTGAGCTTGAAGTTTGCATCATGAGAAGAAAACTGAAGGACAACCCTTTAATGTCAATGAACCTATCTGCCTAGAAATAGCTAGAATTCTATTGTGACTTTATAATAATTTAACTTGTCATAGTAAGGGCCTTCTTCTGATTTGAGGTACCCCTGACTGCTATCAATATGCTAAGGTAAAATAAGCAATTGACATAGCCATCCATGGACCAGAAGAGTCAAAGACTTTATAGCCATAATATAAGAACAGACTTCTATGAAAAAAGGAAAAACTCAGAACAAGAAAATGTTCTTTGAAATTAAAATTAGGACTACTAGGAGTTAAAAATGGTACAGTAGTGACCAAAGATATAAATAAAACTATCTCCCAGATTTTAAGCACAAAATTTCAGACTGAGACTATAAAAGGAATTTGAATACTGTGAGGAAACATTGATATCCCTCTAGCCAGAGGTAATCCTTCAGCTCTTCTACCTAATTATATCATTATTTTTGTTAGTAGGATCTGGAATATCACTCCATCCTGCACTACTGATATTTTTCCTCTCTGACAACTTTTAAAAAATTTAACAATGCATCTTGGGTATGTTCTACATAAATTCTTAAGGCAATTAATTAAAATGTCAAAATGATTCTCCAACCAGTATAAATTTTCTCATCTAGTGATGAATAACAACTTATCAATAGGTAATTAACTTCTGGGCTGATGATATATCCAACAAATGCAAAACTCCATGCTGAAATGTGATTTGGGAGTCAAGAGAATTGAACATTTCTGCATATAGTAAACTTATGGATTCAAGATAAGTACAGCAGTCTTAGAACCTGTGCAATTCAAATTTTTCAGTTGGCAAAATTACTAATTACTTCATGTCCTGGGCCTTTAAATTTGCTCTAAAACAGTCAGAATTATGGATGTTAAATCTATTCACCCTAAGGATCTCCTGAAATAATGAACAATAACATTGCTTTACTTTCTATCGTTCAGAGACATTTAGTAAGTTGAACTTTCTCAGGGAAGAGTCACTAAGATGGTGAGGGTCTCCAGATCAAAATAGTTGAAGGATCTGGGATAAGACGATGTAAAGAGCTTTGATGGCTGTCTTCAAATAAAAGTAGTTCCATATCAAAAAAGGATTATAGTTTGTTAGTTTAACCTCAGAGGGTAGGACAAAGACAAATGAATACAACTTTGAGAGAATTCAGTTCAAAGAAGTACCTTGTAAGAATTACAACTGAACATTGTGGAGATGGGATCCCATAATAGGTAATGAGTCCTATAAACTTGGACATATTCAAGTCGGGGTTGGTCAATTTTTTCATCAGATAATGGGAGTAGTGCTGATGAAGTGTTAGATTAGATAGGCTTCCAGTGTTTCCTCATACCGCAGATTCTATTCTGAGTTCATACATGCTATAAAACATTTAGTGCTTAATTTAATAATTACCAGAGGGCTGAATGTTATTCTTTTGTAAGGACATTAAAATATTATTGTAGCAAGAAATATTAGAATTTGTAATCTAATCTTCTGGCCCTTTTTGACTTAAGGATGTTATTGGCAGGGGAGTGTGGGGGACAGTTCTGCCATTTGTCATTCTAGAGAAGCAAAATTGAGCTATAATTGTCTTAAAGTGTTTCTGCAAAGTATAATTTTCTCATGATGTTGATTTTTTACAAAATATATAGTATTTGTTACCTGTATCAATGAATGAAATGATGTTCTAGCCTGACATTTAGTCTTGCATACAAATATATACTTCAAACTTCCATACTCTCTTAAAATATGATAATTCCCTAAAGATCATCATGAAAATTTAAAATCTTTGATTCAATTTATGCTTTTATATATGATAATCACTTTCTTATATTATTGTATCTTATTTGCCTTTTACTAACTATACAGATTATTATATTATTAACAGATTTTACAGGGCTGGTCTTTTTTTTTTAATCTTAGAGCTTTGAAATATATACAGTGACTAATTTAAAAATAATAATCTTTCAAAAGTTTTCTCTTAGAATGCTATAATAATGCCCCTAGAAATAGACCACAGATATTATTTTAGTACTTTCAAGAATGTGGGTACCATATTTCCACAAAACTAAGTCCCTCTTATTGACTCATATACAAATTATGTGTGACAGATGGTAATGAATATGAGAGGAAAGAAGATGAATTTTTATATTCAAATTCTTGGTACAAAACCTAGGTAAGTGTAGGAACTCGGACAAGTCACATAATATCTCTGACCTTCAGTTTCCTAAACTCTAATGTGGATACAATAGTACTCACCCTATAAGGTTGTTGTAATTATTATAGATTTTATATGATGAATATAGAATATAAGAATAAGAATAATATATAAGAATAAGAAGATAAGAATAAGAAGATAACTCTTAGAGTGCCAGACAGACTTTCAGGAGATTGATCAGTGGTTTCTATTATTTTATTTTATTTATTTATTTATTCATTTATTTTTAATTTAATTTTATTTTTTGCACGGCCATCCATTAATCTTTATTGAGCACCCACTGGCAGCATAGCTGTACACTGTGCTCTTCTGAGACAAACAAATATTTAGTCATGAGAATGATTTCCAAATCCAGCAGCACTTCAACAGAAATAGCATTTCGTATAACAGGAAAAATAATAATGAATTCACAAACCCAAGAGCTGTCTAAAGAAATAGACATTAAATATGTAAAAAAATATTGGGGCGGGATCAGCTATTGATCTTTAATTTCTGGGTCTCCAACTGTTATTATTACTATTATTATTACTTTTTAAAAGAATCTTTGCAAAGGGAGTTGATTGCCTCTATTAACTGCCCTAACTCAACCCACTACACTTCAGCAAGATATTTAAGAGAATAGAGAAAAATCCATATTGGATATCCCATTTTCTTTATCTTGCAAATAGGATTGTTTGAAAATGAATTTTTTTTGCGGTACGCAGGCCTCTCACTGTTGTGGCCTCTCCCGTTGCGGAGCACAGGCTCCGGACACGCAGGCTCAGCAGCCATGGCTCACAGGCCCAGCCGCCCTGCGGCATGTGGGATCTTCCCGGACCGGGGCACGAACCCGTGTCCCCTGCATCAGCAGGTGGACTCTCAACCACTGTGCCACCAGGGAAGCCCTGAAAATGAATTTTGATAAAACCAAAAACAATAGCCTAACTACTTGGTGCCAGCTTGTGAAGGTTAACACCAAGATGGGAAAGAGTAAATGTCTCAAAGTCTTTATTTCTTTTAGAAACTTAGTGACTCTCCTACCTCAAATCTTGGTTCCCAACTAAAAAAAATGTTCAAATCTTTATTATCCAAAATAAAACTACATCATTTTGCAATGCTCTATTTTTGCTAATAAAGAAATTGATTAACGTATATAATTACGAAATTTTTTACATATAATATATAATGGTATGTAATCCTTATTCTTAAGAATCTTACAACCATTTTGAAGAAAAATGCAAACTTGTAATTCCATTTAGTTCACTGCCAAAAGTCATTAAGAACTGCCATTTAAAAAAATTTTTAGAATTAAGCTATGCTAGGTAAAATTTAAAAATTTAACTTGTCCTTTTTCTTACATTTATTTTCTTTATGCTTCCAATCCACCAATGTTCTTTTTGTTACATTTTTGTCTTACGGTTTTATCCCATAGTTCAGGTATTGTTTTATAATGCACATCCCTACTATATCATGTACATATCACAGGGAAAGTGGATTAGTTGTGTTGTAACACACAAAGACATCACCCTTGGACAGGTTTTTCATACCAGGCACATCTCATAGCCCCATCCTTTGTTGGTTGCCTTTGGGTTCCTATTCCTGACCCAGTGGTGTCTGGATGATAGTGTTGATGTGACTCAAAACATGGTGACACATGGTTGCATTTTCACTAGAGGCCCCAGACATATGGCAGTTATCTGGTAAACCTAACCACCCTAGTTCCTGATTAGGGTAGATGTCAAACCCTCTTTTGTATTGATCCAGCTTTCTTATCTCTTCTCTGGCATATATTCCCTGTAAATACTATGCCAATGTACCCAAGACACTAAATGCTTCTAGAAAAAAAAAATTGAATTAACCATATAGATAGGTTAGTTTTATTATGAATTTATTATTATCAGTATGATATGGGCACTCAAATTACTTTGACATTCTCTAATGCCAGCATCCCCATTGGAATTAGTACATCCTTTCCATAATGTTCTTTAAATCCTCTGACACACTCTCTACACAAATGTTTCTAACATGCTACCTCTGCTCTCCTGTTAATCTACTGAGTCTACACATGTATGTGCCCTTCTATCTAATCTCAGAAGTTTCTTCGGTCCAAGAATAACACCTACCTCCATCTGTGCTTTATCCCCATTCTTTTTCACATCCTTTGAACGTCCCTCCATTAATTATTAGCATGCTATCTGTATTTCCAGCTTCTTCACTTCAACTGGCTCCCAACTTTTAACGCAATTCATGCCTGATCTCTCCCATTTTTATCTCTCTTCTTTTGTACATTAAAAAAACTCATTGAAGGTGCAGGCTAAACATACTGCTGCTATTTTTCTATCTTTCCTGTACTTACAATGTTTCATCAAAACCTACTCTTTCACATCTTATTTTATAAATCCTGCCCTTTCCTCCCAGTTCTCATACTACTTGGCCTCTGCAGCATTTGTCACTGGTCAGTCCTCTTTTAGTCTTCTCTCCTGAATTTCTCCTCCTCTGTTTCCTTAGTCACCTCTTTTCATGGTCCAGTGGACAGTCTTCATCCTTCATCTCATCACTGAAATCAGTGGCTGTTCTCCAATGTCACACTTTCTGCCCGTCTCATGTACCTTCTCTTTGGTTGATTTCCTTTGCTTCTATTATCTAGTGTACAGTAATCTCTGAAACACTTATCTCTGGACAAGACTTAGCTTTCCAAGACTTATCTCTGGAAATCCAGATCTGAATACCCATTTCTCTGTTAGGCAGCTCTATTTGGATTTTCCACATGTATCCAAAACTCAGTAAATTAAAATTTTTTATCTCCACCATGTTCTTACCTCTGCTATTCCAGATTTCATCATTATCTTAGACCTAAGCTAAAAATCCATAATTCATATTTCCACAACACCAAGTATGGTCCATCTCTTTATTCCCTCCAAAGCAAGCTATTTATGGGCAATATAAATTTTAAAATTCTGTTGTCTTGAAATCTTAAATAAATTCAAGAAAAAGTCAGTTCTATCAATGAAAAAAAAACAAAAACTGAGGTGATTGATTGAAAATTTAGGGGACCTGACAGAGCAAATGAAAGAATTGAATAAATTAATAACTCTATAATATCATTTAAATGACATTAGACATAGGAAAAAGTAGAATTGGCACTGGCTTTATCAAATTGACAACCTAATGTGCATAGTTTTGAACTTTCCCAAAATATAGTGAAAGAGTTAAAAATTCTCAGAGTAGAAAAATTATTGAAAGGCAAAATAGAAGAAAAACTTTCTTGAACTAATGAGGTACATCACGGGGGCTATTATGAACTAGCAACATTAATTAAAAGAATAAAAATACCACATTTATACTTTAAAAAATGTTTTCTAAGATAAAGATATACTGTTCTTAGTGCCCAAGAAGAAAAACAATCAGGAAAAACTTAAAGAAAAAACATGGTGGCTATATTATTATTTTGTACACCATGTAAAGGTAGAAAATAGAATGAAAATAGCAGATATTTGTCTATTACTTACTTTCCAGAACTATGTTGTGTATTAATAAGCATTATTTCATTTAATCCTCAAAACAACTATAAGAAATAGGTGTAATCATTAGTCACATTCTACAGATGAGTAAACTGAGGCTTAGAGAGGTTAAGAAATGTGTTCATTGCCATGGAACCAGTAAGAACAAAGCAGGAACTTGATGGCAGACTGTAATGCCAGTCACCATACAATGATTTTCAAGAGGTGAATCACAAACCATTTGCACCAGAATTATATAAACTCTTGCCAGAAATCTGCATTTTAAGGAAATAACCCTGGTGATCCTTAAAGTGTTATACATCATGCTATACTTCCAATTCACAGGGAGAAAGAATAACCCAAATGCTGTCACACATGAGTAAAGAAACAGTAAAGACATTAAATAAAGCCTCTATTTAAAGATTCAGAGTGGACAACCCGAAGTACTTTTCATGAAAAATGTACTTGATGACACATTTTAGTTACCAGAAGGATGAATCAAATAAAGAACTCAAGACTGAAGAAGTAGTAGTACGAAAGGGTGGTGGTTATAGCAGTAGCTTGCTTTCTGTGGGCAAGTTAAGTAACCTCTCTGTCTTCAGGTTTCTCATCAGCAACATGAGAATAATCACAACCCCTCTGTCATAGGGTTACCGTGAGGTTTAAGTACGATCATTCACAATATGCCTAGCAAAATAATGGGCACTTTAAGAATGAAAGATTTATTTTACAGACATGTCTTTCAAAATGTGAGAGAAGGCATTGCAAAAGAATCCATATTTCAAGGAGGTGCAGTCCTTGAGAGAATAGTTGTCTGTGCAAAGAGCATTTAACAGGATGAGCCAGAATTCACAACAGGTCTGGAGTTTAGAGAGGAGTGTTTGTACTGAGTTGCACAACTGTTAACTCAAATTTCTCTCAACAAATATGTCTCTTCAGAAAAAGAATGGCTGAATGTTAACCTAAGTAGTAGTCTCATTGATTCCCCAATAAGACACTTTCATAGGAGAACCCCTCTAAAAGACGTCTCCTCTGATCTCATGGAAGATAGTCTCACCATTATGGTGCCCTTAGGACTGAATGTCTCTGGGCTGGAGGCCAGTCATACACAGCAGCAGCAGCAGCAGTTGGAAAAAGTAGCAGGAGCCCAGAGTCCATCTTCAAAGAGCAGCCAGTAGAGATGAAGAGTAGATTACAGATTCCAGACCACATGTCAGATACTGCCTAGGGAATTCCTAAGTAGAGGTTAAGGTCCTACTGTTAGACAGGTAGGGGTTAATGAACTAGCAAATTAGGGTATTAATATTAATGAAAGGTCCTTAGTACCCACAGGCTAATGAAGTCTGAGGTCATTTGGGTTATAGTAACATCAAACAAAGTGGAATTTTAGGTCACAGGCATTTACCAGGGTAAAAGAAAGCAATTTTATTGATTAGAGAAGACAAAATCTGTAGTTGTTACCTGAGGTGAACAACATAACATGAAAAATATAAAGCTAAACACTACTATAAATTTGAGGAGCAATTGAAACAATGTAAGACTATTTTTCAGTCTTTGACAGATAAAGTAAGAAAAAAATTTTAAATAATTTTAGAGACTGAAGAACATAATTAATGAAATCATATACAAGATGTATATATATACATACACACACACACACACACACGTATTTGTGTGTGTGTATAATCTTCCTGTTAGGGAATGTTGGTATATAAAAAAATGAATAAATAAAATAAATTCCAGCAAAGGAGAAACTCTCCAAAGCAGAAAAGATACAAGCCATATTCTATGAGGAAATGAATTGCATACGTAATTAATAACAAAAGGATTAAACATTTCCTAACCACTTGGAAATAGAGTGTCAGAAAGTAACAGTAGTGAGAAGAGTACATCTTAAAATCCCAAGAGAAACATATGTACTGGTGAAGAAATACCCTTAAAGCTTTTAAATACTTAGATAACTAAGAAAGAAAATATTGAGTCATCTTCATACATTAGAAAGGAAATCATAAAATAAAATAAAAATATTGGGGCTTCCCTGGTGGCGCGGTGGTTGGGAGTCTGCCTGCCGATGCAGGGGACACGGGTTCGTGCCCCGGTCTGGGAGGATCCCACATGCCGCGGAGCGGCTGGGCCCGTGAGCCATGGCCGCTGAGCCTGCGCATACGGAGCCTGTGCTCTGCAACGGGAAGGGCCACAACAGTGAGAGGCCCGCGTATAGCAAAAAAAAAAAAAAAAAAAATATTGGAAGAGAAAGAAGTTAGTAGTGTTAAAAAAGGTTGATGATTTATAACAAATAAAAGAGAATAACTGATGAATCAACCCTGGAGTATATTATATGAAAATAACAAAAACTAAACTGATAAGGTAAATGTGTGATAATATTACAAGAAACAGAGAAAACACATATAGAAAAACATGAATTAGGTAATAGAGATTTTTCATATAAAAGAGAAATATGTAAAACTTTCTAATAACTGAGAAAGTTTTCATGAAATGGATAATTTCATATTAAAATGCATTATTTTACTTCTGAGAAATCAAATAAGGTTGAGAAAAACTTTAATGGGTCAGTACTATATTGTTACTTCAAAAAACAAATCTTGTTTTAGGATTATCTTTAAAAGATGCTGAACTGAAACTGTCTCATCTTTTCCAACATGTTTTCAGTTAATTATATAATATTTTTAATATATATTTAGATAACTATATAAGTATAAATATTTATAATTCCTATTTTTTTCACTTATAAGAACTTCCAGAAAAATGTTACAATGTTAAGTGCAGGCCATTATAAAAATATGTACAAAAACTAAAGTAGAAAATTGAACTTACTATGTTAAAAAACTAATAAAAAGTCATGTTTAAGCAGGGTTTACAGATGAGTACAATGAGACATTATATTAAGAAATCTAATAATATAATTAACCATTTTAATGATTTAATGTAGTAAACTATCTTGTTAGAATATTATGATACTTCTTTATTATATTAAATAATATATTTCAAATTGAGTCTATTGTAAAGTTAAAGCTAGATGTATTTCCATTAAAGTCAAAAGGTAACGATTATGGGATGCTCTGTTTTTAAAATAATTTGAAAATAAAATGTGAAAATAAAACAAAAATCAGATGTGAAAATAAAACATGAAAACATATAAATAAAAAATATAAACAGGAAAAACCATAAAATTGGGAGAAAAATATGTATGGTAAAGCATTTTCCAAGCAAACAAGAGTAATCTGTTTCAAGGGGGGAAAAAAGGAAAAATAGAGTCATTTATTTAAAAATGGGCAAATGCTATGAACAGGCAATTCACAGTAGAAATGTAATTTTCAGTAGACATATTTAAAGACGGTCAAAATAAATAATGCTCAAAATCAAATAAAATCAATAGATAGATATTTTTATTTATCAAATAGAAAGTGTTTAAAAATATAGGAATCCTGGTGTGGTCAAGGTGATACGAAAATAGGTGTTTACATACACAGATGATTGGAAAAAGAACAAGCAAGTTCTTTGGGAGAAAAAATTTCAAGATGAACCAAAGACTTAAAACACGGACTTGAATTCAGAAGCTCTCCCACAGACCAATAATTTAATTTCTAAGAATTTATTCTAAGAGGAAACTCATAGATGTTAGCAAACATTGACTAAGAATGATTTTCTTAATCTCTGAAAGTAAGTACTTGAGACGGACGGAGAGTCCCCACCTAATTCTCAAGGTAAGAGTAGGTTCCATGGACAGTGTCTAACCCATAGTCCTTTCTAACTGTACCCCACTACTTCCTCTGAGGACCTGCCTAAATTGACCTTTCATTCCATCATCAGATGGAAATGACCCTCTCTACCACAACCCTCCTTCCACACCACCAGTTGACAGGGCTCAGTGAGAGAAGGAATTCATCAAGTCTTGCTAAATTACTGATGGCTGGCCTTTCTGGGGGATCATTGTACAAATAATGTACCATGTATCATTGTACAAAAAATATCAGCTAACGGTTATTGAGTAATTACTGTGCACTAGACATTGTTTAATGTGCCTTTTATGTTTTATCTTATTCACATGTAAACAACCATAGGTAGGTATTACAATCATCTTTGTTTTAAAGATGGGAAAACTAAGACATAGATAAGTGAGTAGCTGGCCCAAGATCACTCAGAGTCTATATAGGATATGCCACTACATTGCAGCTTATCATAACACTGGTTAGGTGCTATCACTATCTGTATACATAGAGTTTATCAGGACTTGACATATTTCTTAAGTCAATTCTCCTCATGATGTTCTAAATTTAAGCTACAGTCCCCAGGAAAACTCTTCAGAAGTATATATATCCCCTTTATCTACTTCTGTAGAAAGTCCAAACACATGCTTTGGGAGTGGGAGAGGATAAAAAGGAAATAGCAATCTATGAAGACCTAGTAGGGAAAACAAACGAGCAGCAGAGGGAGAAATCAGAGGACAGGGGTGTGAAAGAAACAAGAGAAGGTCTTCCTCTGGATTGACTGTAGGTTCCCCAAACTCTAGATGAAGTGTTAAGAAATAATTTTACTACTCCTAGTCCTCCAAGTGGGGAGGTTAAAAAACAAAAAATGTAAGCTTTCTGCACTCACATTTCTGATCTCCATAAATGTTCTCAATACTTGTAGTTATAGAGGAGAAAAATGAGTCGTTTCATAGCTCTTGGGCATAAGGGGATTTAGATTGACCTTTGAGAATTAAGCTTTAAATCATCATAACATGGGTGAGAATGGAGATACACAAAGTCACCATAAAGAAACTGACTTCACTAGCCAGTGAGATTTTGCAGATGCATTTCCTAAACTGTTTCTTGGAACATGAGTGCTATAAAAACTCTTTCAGAGGAAAATCAAAGCCTCCCATGTCCACAATATGGGGGCTCACAGGGCACCTTAGAATATACTAAAGGCTCCGAGGAGGCCGGCAGGACTAGCATAGTTGATTCAGAGTTTTCTGCAGTTATTTGTTGATGCTTCTTTTAAGACCTAGGAAGCCTTGATAACTTATGCTTACAGAAAGAGGAGATTGTAGAGACTGGGCTATCTTTAATGATCTAAAGTAAGTTAACTCTTCCCTAGATGTCACAATATAGTAGAATGAACATGGGTTCTGTAATCAGCTGGAACAGGATCCCTGATCTGGGTTCTGCCATTTACTAGATCTGTGACTCCATGTTCTTTAATCTTGGTGAGTTTTCCTTTACTAACCTGTAAATTGGCATAACAATACTATTTGTGGCTTTGTAAATCCCCCTAAAATCACTAGCATCCTATGAGTCAGATATAAGCTATCTTGCTGATTTGGTGGCGTCCAGCAAGTTATTTTTGGAATCTAAAATAACTTTAGATTTGCCTGTTCCGGTTGAGCCTTGGTCTGGGTACATGTGCCTAAGGATGGAGAGTGGTGGTATCTATGCCAGGTTTCTATGACCCCTTTTCTTTCATGCCAGTACTTCCCCAAATCCATAATTCTACCTGTTACTAACTACATACAGGGCCAGGTCCCAATCTCCCCTTTGCAAAGCAAGCCAAGAATAGAGCAAGTGATTGCAGGGGGCTGTACTGGGGAACTTTGTTTTCTCCTTGTGATTTTAATTTCGATCTGTGCATAAATGCCAGATTTAATTGTTAGATCCAGCCCTCTCCTGTTTCTTCTTTTACTGCTACGTTCACAAAACTTAAAAAGTCTTTAGGCACATAAAGCCCCAAGAGCTTGATTTTATACTTTATTTGGTTGAATACGGTACAAGATGGTAGAGGAAGTAAATGAACAAACACAAATACTGGGAGAACACTAAAGCTAGACCACATAACTCTTAATGCAGCTTTTCATCTTCACTTCCATTACTGTAATGGAAATTCCTTTAGAGATGTTAGTTTAGTTTATTTAGATTATGTCATTTAAGAGTTTGAAGATAGTTCTAGTTTCACTTAAACTTAGAGCAATGTTTATAAAACTTCTTTGGGCCTTAAAGAAACAGCTGATGCATTTCCAGAACAGCCAATTTGGAATTAAAGGCAGACCAAACTCCTCACACCATTTAAATAGATGATTCTCCCGGTGGGCAAACTAACTAGTGAGAAGAGGACAGCTAGGTTAGTGCTTTTTAAAAAATAAATAAAAAATAAAACTCTGATAGTAAAAAATAATAGTTTCTTAGATCACAGAGTGTGTCTAAAATAAATAATTGATTTAACCCCCTTAAACAATTTTTATAGCCATAAACAAAGGGTCTTAGCCATATCCTGGTAGGAAGTAAATTTCTTTTTGAGAGCAAGTTAGTCTTTTGTAAGGAAAAAGAACTTTTTCAGGTCCCGAGGATACCATTTAGCAAATTATTGTAGCAGTTTCCTTAGTGATACCCAAGGGCCCAGAAAGATTTAATGAGCCTTTGGAAGTGCCAAAGTTACTTTTAGAGAGTAACTTATAACTGAAAGAATTTAGCTAAATACACTGGAAAGTTTATTTGGATAGCTTTGTAGATCAAGGACAGTTAAAAAAAGGATGACTTCTAAATAGGGAAAAGACTTCCCCATTAGATAAGCTTTATTTTATCCTATCAGGTAGCATTGCTAACAATACTATATTTCAGATATAATATAATACATGTACCAAAATGCCTTTGGACTGCTTATTGCTTGCTGTATTTATTATGTTGTCTTAAGATCAATAAGAGTGCAAATACCTTCTTTCAGGGTTTGAGAGATGCTTTTGGATCTAGTATGTTATTTTCTGTAAAGAGTGTTTAAGTCAGAGTTAGGTAGTTTGGGTCATGTTATTCATATACCACTGTGGTTTGGTTTTGACATCTGCCTCTACCGCCAAAGTTGAATCTGAATTGTGAGTAGTTTCTCTTTGAATTACAAGTATATTGGGAAATAGAGAGGCCTTTCTTTATTTCTACATTTCAAAATTTAAGTAACTTGGAATTTAAGTAACTTGGAATAATTCTCAGTGCTGAGGCCAAAAAAAAAAAAAAAAGGCAAGCGTTTTAAACTGAGGGTCAGTACTGAAATCTTAGGCCTACTTAGGGTCACACTGAAGTCACTGGCATTATGTATAAATGCAGAATTATATATATATATATATATATATATATATATATATATATATATATATATATATATATCCTGAAAAGAATGTCTTAAGGTCATTCTAATTATAAGACTAGATGTTTAAGATCTCTTAGCCTCTTTAGTAAAAGGTAATATCAAGCATTTTGAAAGAAATTTTGACTTGGTATATTCAACAGTCTTTGTTTCTTCATGATTATTGCCTCAACTTAGGGACTTTAATATACTTTGCAGAAAGGTGCTAGCTATTGGAAGTCTTCCTTTTCAGACAAGGTAACCATGGTATCACATATTAGAGGCAACTACATTTCTTCAGTGATTACTTTGTCATGCTACAGGTCAGTCTTCCCAGACATTTCAACTTCCTTCAGCAAACAAAAATCTGATGGTAAGAAAATGATAACAATGTTTATTATCCCCATTTCTTTTCTTTTGATTCCAATTCCTCTTGTTTTTCTCTTGGAGTGATACCTTCAGAGAAGTCAGAGACTGGATGCAGTCATGAGGGGAGCAAGGTACACTGTGAACCTAATGGAACTAGTACGCTGCTTGGTACCTTTGTGCTCACCTGGTCCAAGCTCTTGGTTCCTCTTGATCAGACAGAGCCCTGAGTATGAAAATTTTGTATGATGTCAATCAAAATATGTGACAGAAAGACTGGACCAACAAACTCATTTTTCTGTTAAGACAGTTTTGAATGCTAGTCTACAGAGACAAAAGCAAACATCTGAAAGCTGCTGTATACTTTCCTCAAAAAGTGAATTTAAAAATATCCTCCCAGGGTTGTCAATCCTTAATTTTTAAAACCTTTTTGCTCTTCTCTTGAAATTAATCTGGTGGATACCAAATTTTATGGTACGTTAGAATCACCTAGGGACTGTAAACATCCTGGTGCCCAGGTTGCATCCCAAAGCAATTAAGCCTAATCTGTAGAAGTGGAAGCTAAGCATTAGTATTTTTTTTTTGGCTATGCCGCGTGGCATGTGGGATCTTAGGTCCCAAATCAGGGATCGAACCCATGCCCCCTGTGTTGGAAGCACAGAGTCTTAACCACTGGACTGCCAGGGAAGTCCCAGCATTAGTATCTTCTAAAAGAACTTTTTCATCATCACAAATGGAAACTCGGAACTTATGAAACAGCATTTCCCCATTATCCATTTCTTCCTGGTCCCTGGTACCACCACCCTACTTTCTATCTCCATGAATTTGACTACTCTCGGTACTTCATATAAGTGAAATCATACAATATTTGTCTCTTCATGTCTGTGTTTTTTTTCACTTAGCATGATGTCCTCCATGTTGTCCATGTTGTAGCATGTCAGAATTTCCTTCCTTTTTAAAGCTGCATAATACTCTATTGTATGTATATACTACATTTTGTTTATTCATTCATCCATCAGTAGACATTTGGGTTGTCTCCAGCTTTTGGCTAGTGTGAATAATGCTGCTATGAATATGAGTGTACACTTATCTGTTTGAGTTCTTGCTTTCAATTTTTCTGGGTGTATAACTAGAAGTAGAATTGCTGGATCATATCTTAATTCTATGTTTAATTTTTTGAGGAACCGCCATAATGTTTTCAATAGCAGCTGCACCATATTATCACTTTATATTCCCACAAGCAGTGTACAAGAATTCCAGTTTCTCCATATCCTCACCAATATTTGTCACTTTTGTTATTATTTTTACTAATAGCCATCTTAATGGATACAAAGTGTTATCATTGCTTTCTGATATTCAGTATATTTTTCCCTTTCTTTTTTTCCCAAGACATCACCACTTTGGGTTTTAATTCTACCCTTACACAGCTTAGAACTCACTACTCAAAGTGTGGCCTATGGAACTCCAGAATAAACATCATCTGAGAGCTTGTTAAAAATGAAGACTTGTAGTCACTAGGCCAGAGCTACCGAATCAGGATTCACATTTTAACAAGGTGTTCAGGTGACTCATATACACATGAAAGCCTAACAAGTACATAATACGTCACTTCAGTTGCTCCTGACCTCATTTTCAATATCTTTCCACCTTTGTCTTCGTACTGCACTCACACCACAGCCCTGGAAACTTCAATGAATTCAAGCATCTTGCACTGCTGAACATTTTTAAACAAAATCATACAACCTGGAGGATGGTTGCTATGTCAAAGTCGTTATTTCAACTGCACATGGACCCTCACCGCTTCCTTTTTTAAGTGTCCCGTGTAAATTCCATGTCACGTTAGCAAAAAAAGCAATTCTGATGTGCGGTGCTCTCCTCTTTTATCTTCCTCAGCCCATCTCACTCTTTTCTGAAGAACTTGCATTCTTCTTTACCGAGAAAACGGGAGCTTCTAGGTGCAAAGCCTCTCAAGTTAATTGCCTCCTTAGTTGCAATCTCATCCCCTACCTTCTCCTCCTTGATGGAGAAGGAAGCATTCCAGTTCTTTTCAAGTTTTCACTTCTCCATCTCTGGCCTGAGCCTCAACCCTCCCCATGTCTCCTTCAACCACATCTTCAACCACCACTTGTTCCTCAAGGGCTTTCCCTTAAACATTATTCAGTTATAAGCCTGACTATTGATTTCACCTGAAAGGCTCATTTTTCTGAAAAGACATCAGTTAACCCATAAGCAAATGATATTGTCCTTCTGGAATTCAGCTACACTCACCTCGAGTTGTCTGAATTGACACCTGTCACCCTCTCTAAGAAATTATTCCTGACTCTGTTCTCTCTTCTCAAGTCAATTTAAGGCTTCCTCTTCTGAGGCCCCATAATAGTAGTACATGACTTTTTTTTTTTACACCATTTATCAAGCTGCATTGTCATTGTTCCTGTGCTGGTCTCCAAAATCTAGACAGTGAAAAACCTAAACCCCATTTCTGGCATATAATAGATGCTCCATAATGTTTGCTGAATGGCTGAATCTAGGAAGTCCAAATTCTGCAACCCTCAAACATTCTGGCCACTGGCCCAGCCCTGTTAGCAACCATTTCTTATCTTGACCTGCCTTGTCCTACAACTTCTTCTTGCCTCTTGCAACATGCAATATTCCTGTGTAACTGGAGGGTGGGTTTTCTATGACAGAGAACAGTTGTATAAACTTTAACTTCCTGAAACCATGGTTTTCCTTCATGTATATTAATTTCAAGCTTATTTTCCATTAAATGAGGAAGAAAAGTCAAATTTATTTGTAATTTTAATAAATATGTCAAATATTGGGGGTATTTATAGCTACCATGTAAAATTGGTTCTCTAACCTGAGTTTGAAGCAATTTCTTCAGCATTTCTAAGACCAGTGATTCTCAGACCTTAATATGCCATGAGATTACCTGGGGATCTTGTTAAACTACAAATTCTGATTTATTATCTGCATCTGTAGGACTGGGTTGGGTATAAGATTCTGATTTTCTAACATCCTTCTAAGTGGTACCAATTTTCTGGGCTGGGGACCACCCTGTGATTCACAATATCCAAGACTTTCACCTCCTGTTATAAAATCTCTAATTTTTATATAATGTATCAATTTTGATTGTTTAAAATTAAAGATCAATTATCAAGTCGACAGTTACTTCTCTTTCCGAAAAATTAACATTTATCACGAGTTAGAAGAGATTGGTAAGAGAACACCAAAGATAATCTGTTTTTGTTTGTTTTAATACTAAAAGCAATTTCAAGCTATGAAAGATTAGTTTGGGGTGATTTATGACTTCGGACTTGAAGCAATAAAATACAAGTTTAGGAAGGGGAGAGACATGTTATGGCACACAGAGCAAGGTCTTACTTTATGTTTTCCCATCTGAGTAAAAATGTAAAGCATAACTATAGAGTTGCTTATCTCACTGGGCATGATGCATGAGCACCTGTTTGAAGCAGTCTGGAAGGGGACAGGATGAAGTGCAGAAGCAGGTATGAACACTTCTCCAGCACTTCTCAGGAACGCTGTCTAGGACTGTTATGTTGGGCCATACAGAAGGAGCCCTGGTTTTGAGCAGTGCAGTGCCCTTGCAGTTGAGCAAGGGCTACAAGGGCTGGCTCTGGAAGTATGGCTAGGTACCCTGGTCCTGATTTTAAAGCAGCAGTACAGTTACAATCCAAGAAATGTGGGCACAATTATATTTATGCAGCTTGGCCAGGGAGGACCCTTAGGGAGGAGGTCAAGATCCCCCCAGATCAGCAGTTCTCAGTCCTGACTGCACAGAAGAATCACCTGGGGTATGTTTAAAGTATCTCACTACCAGGGACCCACCCTCACAAGTTCTGATGTAACTGGCCCGTGGAAAGGTTCAGACATCAGTAGTTTTAAGTTCCCCAAGTGGTTTTAATATGCAACACGGATGGGAACCACAGCTGTAAGTGCTCTCAGGGTAAAAATCCTCCTTCCCAGATATGGCAGAACACCTCTCTCCAGAGCTGGGACCCTTAATTCCAATGTGCAGGTTTAGATGCATTCCTTTCTCTAAGACGGTGGTTATGCAGCCTCAGTGGGCATCAGAATCATCTACAGGGCTTGTTAAAACAGAAATTGTTCAGGTCTCATTCCTAGAGTTTCCAGTGCCATACGTCTGGAGTGGAGCTGAAATTTGCATTTCTAACCATCTCCCTGGCAGTGCTGAGGCTGCTGGTCTGGGGGACCCCACTCTGAAGACCTAGGACAAAGCCTAGTTTTTGAATCTTAATCTCAGCATGAAACCGACCTCAGTGTTATTCCAAAATTGTACTGATTCAAAATCCAGTTATAGAATCTAGAGGTAGGCTTTGTTGCCCTGACTTAGTCTTCATCCTGTGTGCTGGTTATGGTGCCTGGCTCTCTAGTGTTTCTCATTGTTTCCTAACTTGGAAGGCCAGATATGGTACTTTCTAATTCAGAATCAAAAACCTTGAGCACCCCAAAGATGGTAAGCAATGGGTTAAGCTTAAATTTGTCATTTAGAAAATTATCACTGATTGTGGAGTTGAGGAAGGATTGGAGAAGGATGGCAAGTGAGGGTGGTGAAAGACGGGAGGAGACCCAGACCAGCCAAGAGCAGTGGCTTTGGGATGGAGGGAAGGAAACAGTAAAGTTAAGGAAATTGTTTGACACAATTTATTGACTGATGATTGTATGCTAAATTGAAGGAGAAGAAAGAGTCAAGGATAGTTAATCATAATCCATGATTGATCAGTAAGATAACTCATAACAAAATTTATCATCACTAGTTATGACTCGATATAGAGAGTAGAGAATTGTCGCCAAATAGTTGAATACAAAAGCGATAGGTGTTCATTACATCTTTTATAGAAGGAGTCAAGGTGATCATATGATGTGTTTTAAGTCTGACCCTGTTCAACTTTTATCTTTGTATAAAGGAACAACTAAAAACACAGATGGTTATCTAAGATTCCTCAGTGTTTTTCACCAGGAACTGTTACCATGTTACAGTAAGTTAGATTTCGTGGGGAGAGTGCATTAATTCTTCCATGACATGAAGAAACTTCTATGTAGCTGAGATTAGAAACCTATCAGAACGCAGGGGAGAAAAGCTCAGAATTTCTGCAGTGCACACCAGCAGACTATGAGCATTTTTCAGGACAACGTGATTTCTCATTTTTAGCATTCTCTTCTAGCACAATTTCAGATTGTCTTATTCTACTTCTTGGAAAGGAACCCAATAAAATGGCAAATATGCTTAGTGAGCCAAAGAAAACATTTGAAGTTGAATTTAATGTCTTTGATTTTTTTTCCTTTGTTTTAATTGCTAAATGACTTCTTTGTCTTTAAACATGAGATTGGCATTAAATTAATAGAATGATCTAATCAAGTCCCCTTGCTTTACAGTTCAGAGAATGCTAAAAATGAATACTCAGTATTATGGCTAAATTTTCACATGGCATGAATCATTGCAATTTCCTTTTCCTTTTCTGGCTTGAAAAATAATACAGAACCAATACCAACGAAAGATGAGGTGTCAAGGAAAACAGGAGCTATGAAGTAAAGTATGTAAGTTTTTATGGAGCTGCCTGGAAATCAAAGTTGTTTGTATAATTCAGAAGAAGTAATCTGATCTGGTGTTCCCAAAATTCCTTAAAATATTCATCTAGAAAACAGAAGATGTACTCTGGCATCTTGAAACATTTTCTGTCATAAGACTATATCTCCTCCAAACTGTGATCCAGGATAAAGCTACATGAGAGCAAAAGGAATAACAGTTGGTGGAAATATAACAAGATAAAATGTACAAGACAGGAATATCCACTCTAAAATCCCAGATGTACAAAAGTGATCTATAACTTCAGCAGTCATTGTTACATTTTGAATTTTAATTTTTCATATTTCCTCAGAATTACAAATTACAGAATGTTGTAAAAACATTTTTAATATTAGCAAAATTCAAATCTTTCATTTTAAGAACATTCTAAGTGGGAGGATATTGAAAGGAGAAAGGAAGATTTCTCTATAGCCACTCCCATTTTTCCTCTGAATTAGTTGAAACTATCTTTAAGATAATTCTATAAAACTTGGAAATTCAGTTATCGACGTAAAATCTATAAGGCTTTTGAGCCAAAATTTCTCTGATTTAAAAAGTTTTCTGTGTGGTGCTATCAAAAATACTCGTGATAAACAACACACTCCATTTACAGAGCAGTCTCAGAATTCTTAAGAATTCTAAACTTTTCCAGAAAAATCAAATATATGAAATATAAGCTTGAAACGATTGTACATGGAGAAGGTTAAACATTTGCTCAACTTTTCGCTATATAGAGAATGTGCAAAAAAAGAAATGGAGAATAAGCTAAAATCAGAGCAAGTGAAGAGGTAGTCATCAGTTTTACTTGTAGTAAAGGCATAATGACCAGAAAGACCATACAAGTAAAACTTGCCCTATAGCAAGGCTGGTAGCTTTTATTCTTCAGTTCCAAAAGGGCAAAAGTTTGCTTTGGGTCTGAACACTGCAACCTCTTGACACTGCTTGAAAGCCTTGGAAGAACTTCTGTCGTTGAGAATGAATGTAAAATGAGTTAATGCAACTCTGATCATTTCATCTAGTCTTTGAGAATAATTTAATTGATAATTCTCTGCTTTTAAGGAAACCTGATATCTCAGAGTAGTCATTATAGACTTGCCAAAGTTTAGAATTTGACCAAAATCTTTCCAGGTGGGTGTATGATATACAGTCAGCCCTCCTTGTCTGCTGATGCAAAACACGCGGTACCTGAGTATCCACCAATTTTGGTTTCTGAGGAGTTTCCTGGAATGAACCCTCCCCAGATGCTGAGGAATGACTGCACTAAGCATAAATGCTCTGCAAGGCAAAAAAGATGGAGACAGCTGGAGGACGGTGACAAACAATGATACTGACACAAGTTTAGAATGATCATGAATGTTGGACCTTCAAGTGTGTTCTGAAGCAAGGCTATCCCAGTGAAATAATGATGATTGTTCATCAGAAGATACTTAAATATTTGGGGGTAGGAAAGTACAAGACAGGTCATGATTTGATTTACAAACTTCCATTAAAGGGAGCTGCCCCTTATGCAACAGAATGAACTATTCTCTGGAATAATGATGTCTGACTCTATTGGATGCATCTCAAATTACTCTGTTTCCCATTCTTAGCATTTTTTTGCTTCTGACTAGCAGAAAAATGCTGCTTGTCCTCACACTCTTTAGCACAATATCTCCCTTAACAATTTCTTTCAGATTTCATTCATTTCTTATAATAACACTGTAATAATTCTTCCATAGCTGAAGGACTCTTTAGTTGCACTTCTGCTGAGTGTTTTTGTTGCTAAGTTTCACTGGATGTCATAGGTCCACAAGGACCAAGCATTATGAACTCCATAGCATGTACTGTTATCAGTAAAATTAGACAAGGAAGTTTCAGCTGAGAGATAATAATGATGATGATGATGATGATGGTGATTAGTTAGCTTCATATTTTCATAATTATATTTTTAACTTCTCTGATGCTTTCCCATGTCTTACCTCTTTCAAGTCTTACAAAAATCCTGTAAGATGAGATATCTATTATTATCTCCATCTTCTCTTAAATGAGAATATTGAAGGTTTTGCATTTCATTGGCCCACACTAAAGGAGTAGGAACAATGCAGTAGAAGTTGAAAATTAAGGAAAATTTTGAGACAGGGAAGATATTCACAAATGCACACACCCTTTGGAATTCTCTAGATTACTGTGTGGGATTTGTATTTCTGATGGGGCAAGGGGCTGCACTTGAATCCTCAAGCTGCCTGGCATGTGTCTAAAGGTCTCGAGCCCTCACAGAATAAAATACTCTGGACAGTAGAACTGGAAATCTCACAGCTGGGAACAATTAAGAACAAAAGAAAATGGAGTAGAATCAGATTTAAAATAATTTAGGTACACTTTAAAGACATTTTTTATATAACCAACCAAAAAAGAAGTCACGTGTAAACCTTAAACTCTTTGTAGAGAAGAATTTTGGGAATAAAACCATAAAATACTCTACCTCTTTGTACCTGGTATTCTGAGGTATTAAAACTAGATGCCCGCTGCTCTGTTAAGATTGCTTTTTTTTTTTTTACAACTAACTAAAATGCTGTAGGATTAGAGCTATTGCTCTTTAGATACTAAATAATGAACATCCCAGCAGGGCAGTTTGTGAGTTACATATGATGGCATAACCATACATCAAAGAGATTCAAGTTAAGAAACATGTATTATTTCCTGGGACAGAAACTTCTCTTAAAATTATAGATAAAAAGCATTCTCTTAAGGAAGGGATAAAAGCTAACTTGACTTCGAGCAATGGTGAAAATGTTCTTTTGAGGATTTAAACACACCTTTGATCCTATATCTTCCTTTTTCTTTTCATGGTTTTGATCTTTACTTCATTATTGTTATGTTTTTATTGAAGTACACTTCGTTATTATTTTAATGTCTCTTAAGTATCTGTGTATATATTTTAAGTTCCTCAGTTTCCTTTTGGAAGGTGTTTGCTATGGGTGTTTGTTATGAATACATGAGATAAATAGTATACCTGTCATATAGTGAAAAATATGGCATTTGTCACTCAAATTATTGAAAGAGTAGGGGAAAAAAAGGACCACTCAAGCACTTAGCATTTTGTTTCTTAGGCTAAACTGAGGAATACTATTTTTCTCTAAGCAGATGATATACTTATTTGAAAAAGTGATCATTCCTGCTAACAAGCTTACTGATAAGTATTTGCTGGAGAGAGCAACCTGTTCCAATGATGGCTTCATTTAATGATGGGATGGTGTTTGAGACAGGGATACGATGCCACTGACCACAATGTATGCCAGTTGATTTGATTTCAGGAGTAGTGTTGGGTCATATTTAATGAGCATAGTCATATGCATTTTTAAAGTCTTGTTAGCAATTTTAACTTACTATATGAGTTACAAAAAATCGTAATCGGTAAATGATTTCCTGAAAGAGTTAGTATATAATAAGCAGTACATTGTAGGCTGTCTGATCCGCGGTCCTCTCCTTCACATACTGGAGCTGCTCCTGATGGAAGGGTTAAGGAACATCCTCTCTTTCATTTCTTTGCACCCTCCCTCCCCCCACCAGCAGCCAGACCAAAAGGGTGAATTTCCTGGTACACTGATGTGACTTGAGCAAGTGTGGGGAGAGGCCAGGGGTGCTGTCTGGCCTCCAGGACAGCATTATCAGACTCAGATAATATTTACTATGTCACAGGCACAAATTTAACTCAACAACATGTGAGAAAAGCTTTCCTGTTCCAAGGACACTGAAGCTAAGAGAAAGGGTTAAGAGACCCCAAACTCTTGTTTCTAAATCCATAGGGCCTCAGCTGATCCTATCCATTTAAAAAATAATAAACTTGTAGAAGTGCTAAAGAGCAGGTCATCAATAAATGTGAGTAGGAAATGCTGGAAATTCTAAACCTTTTTGCTTTGTCTTCCAACACTAACAGGTGTTTGTATGTCTGGGCCACGGCCCTATATTTCTTAGCATAATTAACTTGAAGTCTAATCTCCTAGATACAAAGTACTCCACTAATATGGAAAACGTCTGTGGGAGATAAATGGATGGATATAGAGGGAGGGCTTGTCATTGAAAATTCTTCCCATACCCTTTATACTTTTTGGTAAAGCTGCCTGTGAACTCACAAGCACACACATCTTTGAAACTATTCAAGGCTTTCTGTTTGCTGCATATAAGCAGGGCCCAAAGCTTTAATGTCTGACTCAATTTTAGTCTATTCATGAATACTCAACACGACTGCAATAAATTATAAAGCCTCCGGGTTCATGTGAATACATGCATCTTAGGGTACGTTTTCTTACGGGCAAAACCATGGTAGGTCTGTATTGAAGTACATTCTCTGTAATGTGTTTCCATTGAAAGTGAAAGAACAGCTTGCAAAAGATGTAAGACTGTATATAACGATTGGCCCAGATATCTAATATCAGCGAATTATATTCATTACACGGTGTGTGCGTAGTTTGGTGCGTACATCACTACATTTTGTTTTGGACATCACTATGCATTTCCTTGTCAAACTATTCACACTCACGGTGTTTATTTCTGAGCCTGATCCATTAAGATTCTCTGTCTGCGGTCAGACCTTCAAAAACTGTTGTCTTTAAAAAGTTGATTTGAAATACTTCTGGCCATAAAACTTTAAATATTTTCCCCAAAAACTATTTGAGAAGCAAATGTGGTTTTAATTTTCCATAACTATTTATCTTTTAGTTGTGCAAAGTATTTCCTGTGGGTGGTTTATACTCCTATCCAGGTGAAGGGGGTTGCCAGTGTGTTATGTCAAAAAATAAACTTTAAAAAAAGCTTCTCCAAAAGTAGTGTTTGGAAACTCTTCATTTGACCTTCAGTGACAAAGCGTATGCCTTGCAAATTGATTAATACAGATGCAATACCAAATCATTTTTCATACAATTTTTAATGTTTGTTAAGTGCTGGAGCAGTATGTAAACAGAGTATTTGGCATTTTTATTAGGCTACGGAACTCAGTCATTTCCTTTGCAACTACATCTCATAAACTATTTTGACAGTCTAATAAACTATAAAAAGCTGTGGTAAAAACTGGCTCTGAATGTTATAACCGTACAAAATGGAAAGAGCAAGAGAAAACATCTATCACCGGGATTATTATCACTGTTGCTATGGCAACCTGGTTGCAATGGCAATATCTCCACGGTTCTGCTGTTTGTTATCATCTTTCTTGATTTTACATCATTGAAATTGTAGTAATTACACTGTGCCTGATGAAAAATGCATGCTGTCATGGCAACTAAGTCAAATATTCTTAATCATTTCACCTCTTCAATCTAAAATGTAATTGTTTGTCAGTAAAATAGGTTACACAGAAGGCTTCTATGGACTTATGATTGCCTTAAGTGTTCTGCAAAAAACAGTGCTTTTAGGCTCAAGACCCTAAGCTCAACTAATAGCCTGGGATGGTAAACAGTGACTCATTATAATAAGTAAGCAGCATTAATTGTAGAGTGACTTATCCAGTGTGGTAAAATTATAAACCACGGTGACTCTAATATAGTACTTAAAATCAGAGACACAAGAGAACACTTTCAGTCGTCCTGAGATCTTCAGTAAATTATTTGAGTCAGATGTTATGTGCATTTTGGTGTGTCCCACTTATACTTTATGAGTCAATGTCTTCTGATGAATATGTTTTAGAATGTTTTCTTTGTGTTGTGCATAAAGGCACAAAGACTCCTTTTGGCAAATACGAAAAAAATAAAGTAATAAGATATAAAAAGAATACCCTTCTAGCTAGAGCAGTTGGTTACAATACAAGTCCGTCAGCTCTTCCTTAAACTAATATGTTTTGTGTGGTATTTTCAAAAGGACATGATTTTGGGGGGGGGGGTCTTATCTACCTATGCATCTGAGTAGTATGCATGTCCTATTAGAAGAGAATGGAAGAATCAATATACAAAGTTGTGCTGTGAAATGCCAAATATATCCTCCTGAGTGGGAATTCATAAATAACCTATAAGATTTCAAAAGTAACATGGAAACCATAGTACACATTTTTATAATTACCTATTTTATTTCCTCAGAAGGATAGAGTTTTTGCTTGAGTAGGAAGAGAAAACTGAGTCTAAGAAATGTTTTCTTTTGATAATAGCAGAACTTTTATAGCTCAGTTCATATTTCTCTTATTTCATTCTTGATGTAATCATGCTATAAATGAGAGCAGCAAAATATTATTTTATGCATTTTCAAGGATTTATGAATGATATACTTATCTTTATGTGTATCTTTATGTGTACATACTTTACATTTGGAAACACAGGATGAGCTAAATGTTATATCCTCTGAGTTTTAGATTCATGAGAAAATTTTATTGCAAACAGAAAATTATACACTTTCATTTCAAACACAGCTAATCATTATTCTTCCATCTATATACCTATATTTTTCCTTTTTGTTAGCTTGTCATTACTTTTATAGGACAAACAGGTATCAGCTAGCTGTAATATGATTAATCCATTTCTGCCAAAAGCAGAAGATGTCTTTGCTATTGTAAAGCCCAGATTTTTATCAACACTGGGAGAGGGGAAGAGAAATGAAATGCAAGTATGTATTTTCAGAGCTTGAGTACCAATGTATTTAGAAGGATGAGAGTAATTTGATTGTGATGGTGGTGGTTTGCTTCATTTTTAATGGATTTAATCGTAAAATTGCTTTAAGACTTATTCACTGCTTCTACATGAAAACAAAATATTACCCAAATAAAATGAATATAAAACACTGAAATGTAAAAAGAGATGTTATTTGTAATAAGTTTAGCTAAAAGTAAAATCTTTTAATGAAAATATCAGAGAGGCACATTTGAAGAATAGACTGAACCTGTTACTCAAACCTGCTATAAGTTAAAAAATTATGCAGCCAGTGACTATTAACATGCATTATACAAATAAAAAATAAGCAGCGGGCTTGGCAACTTTTAAGGATGTTAAATAACATCATCAAAACCCTTGAAGTTGTTTAGAATTAGAAATTAATAAAAGTGTCATATGAATAACTATCTTCAGCCTAGAGACACTGAAACTGCAACATAACTAAGAAGGTAATATTTGTTTGAGAATCCTAGCATTGATAATATTTTTAATGCTGTAATCAGTTTCCCAAAACCATTGCCTTAAACCCTAGCTTCCTCAAGAATATGTCTATGGGTGGATGTGTTTTGTCACTAAAATAGCAGCCACAGTTGTGACCACACCTCCTGTCCCCTCCCTCCCCACTCCCCATCCCAGGGATATGATTAATACTAGACTTAAATATTGTAATATACATATATATGTACATATATAATATATACATGTATATAATATACATGTATGAAAAAAGTTCATGCCTTAGTATGATTAGTACTAGGCTTAAAGATTATTTTACATATATACATATTTTATATATAATATTTTTTATATAAAAAATATAATACAAATATGAAAAAAAGTTCATGGCTCTATATTAACTTAAGGCCTTTCTCTGGCTTTCTTTCAGCTTGGGCCTGCCCCAATAACTGATTTATTTTCTATTTTCTAGTTAAAATTCCCATGAGAAATGAATTGGTTTGTTTCATCCCTGTTTGGGCCAGATTTCCATTTCAATCCTTCATTAGCTGCTGGCTTGACTTGGCGAGGACTGTGGCCACTCAGCAGCTCTGTTCCTGGGACATCGCTCTTCTTGTCCATTCAACTCTGGCCCGGTAGAGATGGGATCACCTGGGCCAGAGCAGGATGGCACAGAGCTGACCCCTCAGCAGGAAATTGAAATTTCATCTCATCATCAAATAACAACTGTGCACAAATGTGGTACCATTTTGAGGCACCTGGGGTTTTGTTGGCCCCCCAAATTCCTGCCTTTATGGAGTGCTTTTCCTTTGAAATAGCTGTCACTTTGCAGACACCATTTTTTACATTACAACTCAACTTCTCTAACCAGTTCCTAATGGTGGGGACCAACTCAGAATCAACAAATCATGCTGTAAACTCTGAAGTGGTTAGGAACACGAGTGATCATTATTATTTAATCTAATTTCTCCTCCTCTCCAGGAAATTTTCTCCTCCATTCTTCTCACTGTCAGTTGTGAGCTCAGGGAATTCTAATTAATTTAAAGATGAGACTGAGTAAAACATAATTAAGAAGGTAAATGTTCAGGGGAAAAGAGGGCAGCAGAAAACGTGTTCCAGACATAAATACAAATGATGCTTGTGTTATCTGCCATTTTGACATGATCTCTGTCACTGTTCCCATTTTTTTGGCATGGATAATCTGAAGCTAATGAAAGTTACACAAAAAATAAAACTGTATAGATGGTAACCTAAGGAATTAGGACTATTAGAAGCAAATTCCAAAGGCTTCCGTTCATAAATTTGATTTAGAAATACACATTAAATAAGGTTTTTAGCTTTGTGTTAAACAGGCATGTTTGACTAAATAAATTTTCTTCTGAAAATACAGATGTATCCTAAATTTCAGCTGTATCTCAGCCCTGGAGTGTTTCCAAATGTTACCTTAAAATATACAAATGCAGCAACAACATGCGGGACAAAATATTTAGGACCTAAATAATTTAAATCCTGTTGCTCAGTCTTTGTGTGTGTGTGTGTGTGTGTGTGTGTGTATGCATTTTAACAACTTTTATGTGATGGTAAAGTTGAGGTATTTTTTTTATTAACTAGAAGTCTCTGATACCTAGAGAAAGTCCTATAGATGAAATTTTCTCTTTATAAACTCCAGGGGAGTTATTTTAGAAGTCTGATTAGTCAATATTTTTATTGCTTATTATTTTCCCATAAAACAGACTATTAAATTAGTCAGAATTAAAAAGTACCACATTGGAAAGTGTTTTATATCTGGAAATCAGATTATTCACATTCTTATGGAATCTTCTCAAAAAGCTAAAGATATAGAAGGTTGAAAAAAAAGCATATTGCCTTTGTGAATCACAAGTTAAATATGAAATATTTCTTACAGCCTCCAAGGCAAAAATACTATTAAGGTATTGAAAATCTGAGCAACCTTTCTGTGCCACATTTAAACTTCATTGATGAAACTCTTAGGTCAGAATGAAACTTCTAGATTCAGTAATGTGAATCTTGTTTCATTGTATAACCTTCTTAGAACTGCCTGAAGGCTCAGACTAATAATACTTCTAATAAATGACAAGCTTTTTAAATATGTGGACTCAGTCCAGCACTTGTGCTAAGAACATTTGAAAAAGCAAAATCTCATTTTTTTTTCATTCATTTTCTCTACTGTATTTAAATATTGGAGTCTCAAAATAAGAACTAAAAAACTAGTCTGTAACTTAAAAAATGTATATTTTTGAAGTTTTTGTACTCTTTTATATGTAAAAATTTCTAAATCACAATGTAAATATGCAAGCCAAGTCAGTATTAACACATTTAGTATCATTTCTAATCCATTTCCGTGTTTTTGCCACTAAATGGAGCTAAAACTGTCAGGTCATTCAAGTTACATCAATGAGACACAAAAAATCATGGCTCCATTCCGTAACAGTATTGGGTAAATGAGACGATTAATTTTTGTGACATCATGGTTCACCTCCTAGCAACATAACTTGAGGGTATTACATGAATACTCATAGTGAATCAGAGAAGGACTTTAAAAGCTAAAAACTAAGAGCAGTGAATCCATTTTAGCTGTCTTCTACTGCATTTTGTTCAGAGGAAAATAAAATATTAGTGAATTTCTTATTCTTGTTAGCTACCTGTTAAATGCAAGATCAAAGTCAGAATCTCAAAACTAGTAAAATACATACAGATGGCCAACAGGCACATGAAAAAAATGCTCAACATCACCAATCATCAAGGAAATGCAAATCAAAACCACAGTGAGATATCACCTCACACCCATCAGAATGGTTATTATCAAAACAGCCACAATAACAACCAAAAAAACAAGTGTTGGCGAGGATGTGAAAATAAAGAATCCCTCATTCACTGTGGGTGGGAATGTAAATAGGTGTAGCCACTATGGAAAACAGTGTGGAGGCTCCTCAAAAAATTAAAAATAGAACTACCATATGATCCAGCAATTCCACTTCTGGGTATTATTGATGAAAACACTAATTCAAAAAGATATCTGCACTCTTATGTTCACTGCAGTATTACTTACAGTAACCAAGATGTGGAAGCAATCTGTGTCCATCACTAGATGATAAACAAGATGTGGTATATATATACAATGGAATACTACTCAGCCATAAAAAAGAATAAAATCTTTCCATTTGTGAAAACATGGCTGAACCCAGAGGGTATTATGCTTTAATGAAGTAAGTCGGACAGAGAAAGACAAACACTGTATGATTTCACTTAGATATGGAATTAAAAATAATACAAAACAAACAAACAAAACAAAACAAAGAGATTCATAGGCACAGAGAATAAACTGGTGGTTGCCAGGGAGAAGGAGGGCAAAGGGATGGGAGACGTAGATGAAGGGGATTAAGAGGCAAAAACTTCCAGTTTTAAAATAAGTAAGTCATGGGGATGTAATATACAGAATAGGGAATATAGTCAACAATATTTTAATAACTTTACATTATGATGGATGGTAACACCTTATCATGGTGATCATCTCCTAATGTATATAAATGTCAACTCACTATGTTGTACACCTGAAACTAATATAACATTTCAGTCAATTATACTTCAATTAAAAGAATCTCAAAACTAGGACATGAATGGAGAAGACAGAAGAACAATGCAAAATGTTTTCTTAAAAATCAAATAAAATCTCATGTCTCTGATATGTGAAATCTCCTTCTTAAAAAATATTCTATTAGATTAATGATTTAAATTCTACCCAGGTCATGAGTGAATGAAAATTTATTGTGGCTTGGTATCATAGGAAATATACTCTTGGATTAGATCCTCCATTTAACAGTTAAGAGAGAGAAACTCAAGAGTTTTGAAACTCAAGAGTCCTGACTGTCACCCTAGGATCTTCAGAGAAAAACCAAGGAAGGGATATGGAAGCAATGGTTCTCTTGGAAGATTATATATTCCTAAACTCCAAGGGAAATATTAGGGCATTACCTTCTCTTCTGAATCTATTTTATAAATATCTTGAAAATGTCTCAATAAAATGTTTCAATTTTAAGTGATTAGCAACACAACCCAAACTAGCTCCACTGGAAAAAGGAATTTGTTGGCTGCTTCTGGGCAGTGCTGGCTTCAGGGCTTAAGGCTGGCTGCAGGCTGGATTTCTCTCATCTGCCTTTAGTTTCAGCCCGGTCTGGGGCAAGATATGTTCCAGCTTTAGCCTCATTTTCTTTCCGTTTCAACCCCAGCAGGAAAGAGTAAGCCCCCTGAATAGAAACCCTGGGGAAAAAAGCCCTGAGTTTCATTCTGCTTATCCTCCTGACAAGCCTCCATCACTGTGGGGACAGGAATACGTTGTACTCTGACTTTGACCTGGATTATGTACTCTACCTCTGAATTCACGGTGATGCATCCCCACCCTAGACATGGGCCTGAAAATTGTAGGAAGCATGGATCCCCGAATGGAAACCAGAGTAAATGGCCAGAAGAAGGGGGAGTAGATGTGAGGGAGGCAGTTGACACAGAGCCACTACATTGTCGATGATCCATGTCCATATCACTTGAAAACGATCACAATTGCTTGCCTACTTTTTCAATTCCTTGTGTTCTGTAACTCATGCCATTCCATCTCAGCAGAATATTAACCCTGGCTTCATGATTATATTCAGTGAGTGATGCAATTTTATGTTTGGGTACCATAATCTGTGGTTTAACACAAGTTAACTGTAACAGGATGGGCCACAGTCGTGATGCCAGAGGAAGGAAAGGTAGCATGCCTGGCAGCCCCTGAGTGTGTAGGATTCTCAAAGGTAATAATAATAGAAGGGCTGTGAGTAGCTTCAAATTACTTTTTCTTTCTAATTGGCAATTAGTTCTAATTAACTTTTAATTAATATTCAATGTTTTCTTTAACAAATGGAACCCTGATGAGATCACATCTGTCAATACCACTCAGTTTCTATTTTGGTAGTCTACAATTTTCTATTATGACTGTAGCAAGTGCAACTTCAGACAAAAAAGTGATCACCTTTTAGCTAGGTTGAAAAGGTGGCCTGATTTAAAGTCATTGTGCTTTAAATGTGATGTTGGCAAAAACTAAGACTCTATGAAATTGGATTTTGCTCTATAATCTTAAGAGATAGGATCAGGAATTAGAAATTACAGCCGGCCACTTGTCTGTGGCCTCGGTGAGAATTCTCTTCAAAAATTGCAAGCTGTATAAAAATCCCCCTTTTATCTGGGATAGACACACAGAACAGAGAATGTAGAATGTAGAATGTAATGCATAGAAAGATAAATAAAGATCTCTTCCAGCCAGTTACTTTAGAGACAAAGTTGAAGTTCAGAGAGAATTTTTATGCAGTTCTATCAACCAATATTATTAGAAGAAACAAAAACAGACAAATCTGCAGGTATCTTACTTTATAGAAAGCTGAACCTTGCAAGAAGAAAACTCTGCTTTATTTTCTGACAATTAGTTCTCTTAGCTTTCCAAAGTTTTGTTGCTTTCAGACTGTAGATATCATTCCAATAAATGTTTTTTTGTTACATTCTTTAGCTTTTTAGTCTAGCTAGTGTTTGGGTTTGTGCCTTAGATAATTTTTCTTTGTATCTGTTTTTTTTTGTTTGTTTTGGGTTTTTGTTTTTGTACTTTGTGAGCAAGCTTTTAGTAAACATGCAGATGCATGTCCTATCAGATTATCTCAATTTTACCTTTGCTGATTAGGATAATTTTTCAAATATGCTTCTGTGGTTGCTCAGTATTAAATAAAACTGGAGCCATTGTTCATCATGATGTGTGGATTAAGTAAAATAACTTGGGTCCATCAAGTCATTTCTCAATTTCAAGCAGAAGTCAGAGTGGGCAAACCACAGATGCTTCTGGCTAATTTTTGGTTTGAATGTCCAATTTCATTCTCCTTGATGAGAGGCCAAAATGCAAAACCTTGGTTTAAAGAAGCAAAATTCAAGTGGGCTGATTATTCTTCTTGATGTTGGCTGCAGAAATGAGGTTTAAGGAATTGGTTTGTTTGACAGAGATTTTGGCCCTTGTAGAGTAATAATTAAGATGGTTATATATGGGTAAATGGGTTGTACTTAGTTCTTTCCTGCTTGAAAATGAAAAATAATTTGCCAAACCCTAACTTCTTTTTCTACATTGATCTTCTATTGCCCAAGATACTTTGGAAATGTGAATAAAGTTTTTCTGTAGCAAGCCAACCACCATAATTATAACAGATGAAATCTTATGACTTAACAAAATTAATATTTGATGACTTCTTGAGAACTGAACTTCTTTCTTGAATACATATTTTTAGGACAGTACATTATATAGGGGAACATCATGTACTATGAAAGACTTGTTTTGATAAGATATTTGGTAAAATAACATGTAATTAGTAATAAATTTTCTTGAAATGTTCTACACATTGAAATTTGCTTTGTTTTTTTTGTTTTTTTGTTTTTTTGACAGGGCACTTATGATAAAGTAGAGGGATATATGACCAAGAACCAATCATGTCAAGATTCTAATTATGCCATTAATTTCGTTCTTCCAAACACTTAGGCTCAATTTAAATGCTAAATCATTGTTGGTCAGCATTCTGAATGATGATGCTTCCTGCATCTTAGGTTGAAAATTTCAAACAGCATTTTATTTTTTGCAGTTTTTCTTTTTACTAAAAAATTGATTTGTATTTTCTTTTGTACTCTTTTTTCTCAAACAGCATTTTAAAGAAATCCTTTTTTCTTTCATATGTAAGAAGATAACTGAGGTTTTCAGCATCATTCCCTTACAACAAATGGGTATGAATCTATTGTTGTTAATAACTTGATACATATTTATTTGTAATTCTTTCTGAGTGACCCATAAAGGGAACGTTGACATACTTATATAATAATTTAAGAATGCTTTAAAATAGTACATATAGACTTTAAAATCAGTTCTTGTGAAATCTGTACAGTAGAAAATATTTACACATTGAACATATTCATTGCAGATGTTAGAATCCCCAATATTATTAGATATTGGCTAAAACCAATCAACTAGGGAAGAAAAAAGATTTTTTTATTAACTGCTTAACCAAAATAAAATCTAACTATGATTAGATTGTGAAATTCAAAAGTCAAAAGAAAATGCAATACCAAAGAAAATTCAAAACATTGATTTAAACATTCAAAATAAATGTCAAAACATTTAAAATTCTAAGTAAAATAAAATTTAAAAGTCAAAAGAAACCCCAAAGAAAACTCATTCAGTTTTTCCTAATAATCCCACTTCTGGGGATTCCTCAGATGGAAGTCATCAAACTGAAATAAAATCCCAGAAGGATGTCCATTGCAGAGAAACGTACAATAGCAACAAGAGGAAAATGATCCAACTAATAATGTCCATATTGTTAAGCTGTGGCATCTAATTTAGCAAATTATTATGAACTTAGTAAAATGCTTAAACTATGCAAAAATGTATGTACACTATATTATTATGTATTACATGTGAACAAGAGACTTGGGTTGATCAAATTTAAATGGAAATAAGAAATTTTTAGGAAAAATTGTAGGTACATGTTTCTTGTTTTAAAAATATCCTTTTTCATAAAGTCTTACTTTCTTAAAAATGCTAAATTTGAAAAACTAATTTTATTGATAACCTTCAATATGATGCAGCAGGCATTTCTGTGTTATCTAGCAATTATAAAACTTCTGAAATTCAGAATCATCTAATTTAAAGTCAGATGATATTCCATAAGCTCATTGGTAAAGCAATTGTTTATAACATGCAAAAATATATTTTCCTTGTGAAATAAGATTATTAATAATTAGAAATATTGTACAGTTACCATGAAAAGTAATAGAAGAAACACTGCTGTAAACGTGACTAAAACAGACTTTAAAATAACAGAGGATTTTTTTTTCCTTAAAATTTGGGGAGTGTAACTTAATTGGGTTGACAGAAACTTCTATGACAAAATGACAACTCTGAAGGAAACTTCTGGAGTCTCTTCAGGGGGTTACATTTTCTCTTTAAAAATGTTCATTTTCTCTTTAAAAGGTTGGTTTCCCTCTTTATTAATACAAATATATGCTAAAGTTGTTGTATAATTCAGAATAAGCATAACTAGGGACTTTTTTTGGAATGGAGTTGATAAAATTTTTAAATATCAACACCTGTCATGTTTGTTTCTGTTTTCCAGGTTAGGTGTTTCTCTAGTTCGCCAGTCTTGTTTTGAGAGTTGGCAGAGAGGCAATGTGAGATATATCTTTATTTGAAAGATATATTAAATTGAGCATTTTTGATTCAAGGGATTCCTCTCCCCCCCGGAAACCATGCCAGAGCAGATGTCCTTGGACAAGCCCCGCCTGGGGATCATGTACCATCTTGAGATTTTCTTTGCTCTCAGCTCTTTACGTTGAGCATGATTTTTCTTTTGCAAACAATCCCCAATTTACTATAAGTGAGCAGGAAAATTAGGATGTAAGGTCAACTTTTCAAAGGACAACTCTATTTTGTAATTGAGGGGGAATTGTATTGCAAATTGTATACGTATCCTGGATTTGTTCGCATTTTTTTTTTTTTGGTAAATAGAGATACGCTGTTTGTAATATGATGTTCATAAAGTGATTTGCACTCTTCCATACTCTATAAATATAAGGTATTATGTTCTTTGGATTAAAATAAAATCGTATATTATTCTGGTTAATAGACGACCTGATATAACACAAACTTTGAAACCAGGATTCCTTGTTCTTGATTGGCCGCTGAGTGAATAATAAGACATATCTTTTAAATGAAGCTAATTAAGAAAAACACTCCTTTAAACTTCAAATGCAGGCATGAGTTTTAGGGTTCCCTAGGTAAGACAAATGAGGACTTATATTTATGTTCATTAAAAAATACTGTGCTACTCTGCAATGTTAGTTATATGAGTTTGGAAATGGACTTTAAAAGATGCAAATAATACGTTACTTATTACACCTCTTGCAATACTATATTTTAGAAAAGGGTGTAATGACTGATAATTTCAAAATTGTCAAAAAAAAGCGCCTAGATCTCTAAAGGAGCTGGTTGATAGGAGATGGCTTTAGCTAGAGTAGATTTTTTTTTCCTGGCTGTTAATTTGGTGATTCTTCTTGTCACACTAACAACTGCTGGTTTTCATGGTTTCCTTCACATTTCATATACACACCTATGTGGATATCACAGGCAGAGATATTTGAAATTGGAAAATCACATGCTCAGGAAGAAAGAGATTCCATCCAGATTACTTCTGGGCAAGGTTTGCACTCCCCAACACCTTACTGCCCTCATTGGTAAGATAAAATAAAATATAAAGTAAAACAAAATGAAATAAAATAAAATAGAACAGTGCAATCCTTTAAAACTGAAAAAAGAACCAAATATTTTTCAAAACTGCATTTTGCCCCCTATGTTTTCATTCATTTTTAGTGAAAAACCTTGCACAAACAACAAGCAAAAAAGTAACAAATATGTCCTCATCTTATCTTCTGTATCCCAAAGTCTATGAGCATTCTTTCAAATAGACATTTTAGTGAGCAGTCCCACACCTCTGCACCAGTAGAGCTGGCCATCATAGGGAACCTCTGTTTCTTTATTTCAAATGTAAGAGGATGTCATTTCTCCCCCTCAAAATGAAATATCTAGTCTGTTTATCATTACATGTGTTTGAAGCCAAGACAGAGTCAAACTGTAAAAGTCAGAAAAAGAAAAAAACATTTAGAGCTTTTGCTTAGGGGACTTTCCTGTTGATTTAGTCCCTATCTTCTTTTGTCCTAAAATAAAATAACATCAGTTGCGTCCATCAAACACCTAGTTCACAATCCAATAGACCACACTGCCAACAGCTTTGCCTGATGGCCTGAGATGCATGTTTCTCTAACCTTGACCCACACTACCTTCACCCTTTTTGTGTGGACTAATTCTGGGTGCTTCTGCTGAAGCCCAGAAGGGAAACTTCAGGCTAGACTTTTTTCTCCATGGTCCTATCAGCAAGTGTCATCTTGGCCACCCTTTGGAAATACCACAGGGCTCATAGACATGAACAAGGAAGGAGTTTCCATTGATCCCAATGATTTACTTCAGGATTAGAGTAGTCCTTGTGTACAACAAGACACATTTATAGTCTATTATGGGCAAAATGTTTTGCTAGGTCTTTTATCAGAATATTCTGGCCTACTTACTACCTTAGCATTTGGCTTCAGGCATAGCCTTGGGCTCCACTGAGGTACATGGGTGAAGGAAACCTTAACATCCTCCCATGTAAGCTCTGTGTGGCTGCAGGATGGTGTGCTGAGACCTCCAATATAAATCAATGTTATCCCGCTCGAGTTGCTGTGACAACAAAAAGAAACAAGCTATCATTACTCCACGATGGAATATTCCTTTTGTGTGTGTGTGTGTAAATTATAAATATTACTTTTTCTCCCCACCTTCAGCTTTTGAAATGTGGTTTCACATTTCATTTAATGCTAAATGGTTCATTACATAGAGTAGCAACTCAGTTCTCTTATTACGGTGTTAGCTTTCACTTTGTCAAAATATGTCTACTTGATAAGAAATCTGACAGAAGTTGCTTATGATGGGATCACTAACAGCCATCAGTTTCTCTCTAGCAAATGAAACTGTAACCATGGTGACGGCCTTTTTTTTGCCAGAATGAAAATGAGACAGCACTCTGCTGCAGCCATTAGCAGAATACACAAACGTCCCTCAAGGCAAACCTCTAAAGCAAATGGACTGCAAAGGAAGGAGCACTAATTTCTATTTATTTAGGGTTTGTAAACCTAGCAGAGCAAGATATTAACAAAGGAACAAACAAAGAAAGCTTAAAAAATCCCTGCTGTTTGTGTTTTTCTTTTGGTTTATGAAACTCCTTGTTTCAAATCTAAAATACTCCAGTCTGATTGCCCTCCTCTAGTATTGAACAATACCAACAAATGTGCTTTTCCTCTATCGCCAGATAGTTCATGGGTTTTCGTTTCCCCCTTGCATAAAGGGGAAAAGAGAACTTAATCAATCAAGTCGAAAAAGTACTTTAAATGATAAGGAGTTTCGTCCTATATCTTTTAAACGTGCATTTTAGGGAAAACTATCAAAAACGAAATACAAGATGTCCTTTTTCATATACTTTAATTTTCAAAGAGGCATGTTCATTCTGATAAGGTGCGTAGAAGCTGATAATAAGTCTATTCTAACACTATCAGCAATCAGCCACGGCTGTCAAAGACCTTTCAAGGGTCAGACCCTTCTCACTGTCTTCTTATTCACCATTAGACTCATCTCACCAGAAACTACTTAGTGTATGCAGATATTCTTTTGACAGACATGGCTTAGGTGGAATTTCTTTAACCATTCATGATACGAGAAAATGATTTTTTAAAACTCTTACATCTAAACCAAAATATTGGTTTGAATGGTTTCTTGGTCTCTGTCTCTCTTTTTCATCCTCTTTCTTGTATCCTTTTCTGTCCCCCTCCCTCTCTCCCTCCCTCCTTTCTTCCCTCTTCAACTATTTTAATGATTAAGTAAAAATAATATTTTTTCCAGGGACTGATCCAGTTTATTTGCTATAAATGTCCACTTAATTTTTAATTTATGCCTTGATCAAAGGAGTAAATGACTTCAGCATACTCTAGGAAGCCCACTAGAAGCTTCCTGAAGGTCCACAGATGTATACATCATTTTGGAATACTTGCTCCCACCCCAAAAAGACATAAAGATATCAGGTTCAGGCAATGAGATTTTTGCCCAGCATCTTATTCAGAAAGTCTGAGTTGGGAGATGATGAAGCCCAGTAAGGGGGATGAGTCTAAAAATCTGTGGTTATATTTGTACAATTAACCTGTGTAACTTGTCTGTCAGTGACTACCATGTATGTACTCTGCATACCCATCTGTTTTCCTGTTGTTTTTTTCTTTTTCCCAGTTGTTTTTTTGGGCAGATGATCTGTGTATTTGTTTTTCTTGACAACTTAAGCATCTTCCTCAAAGTACTGTGGATTGAAGCTCAGTTGTGTTGGACATAGAAACTTGCCCTGGCCAGATAGTCACCAACTCACTCTTAATGTCTGAGAGACATCACTATATGATATCTCTAAAAATGGTATCAGGGGTCAACAGAAAAGGGGCTTAGGCTTTGATTTTGAATGTGGGAACCAAGTTTGGTTTGCAGTGTTTCCTTTTTAGGGGTCATCTTTTTATATTTACTGAGTCAATGTTCTTTGTGGTAGAGTGAAAGCAAAAATACTTTAACCCATAAGAGTAACATTGGCTAATTTTTATCTAGCTTGCAACTTATTTTAAGAACTTTTAATAAAAAGATTTGTCTGTGAATTCACCATATACGTTAAGTGCCTGATGTACATAAGATACGATCTAGACACCAACGTACTAGATGAGATATGGTTTGCATATAAAGAGCTAAATGTGCCATAATCACAGTCAATACTTATTACGTTTCATAAGTACCAGGCGCTGTGAGGTGGTGGGAACACCATCTAGGAGCCGGAAGAGTAGTAATAAAATCTGTCCTTGGTTAATTATAGTGGGGACAGAGAGCTAGAATAAATGGACTTTGTAAGGAAGGGAAAGGAGAGAGTCAGCTCTCTGAGATTTTGGTATTTCCAACTCAAACATAAAATATAATTTATCATATGTAATTTGTTCTAGGAGTACCCAGTATGATGTAATGGTGAACTGCCGGTGTTTGCACCATTACTGGCTGTACATGTGGGAAAGCTGAATGCCATCCTGCATCTCAGTTTCCTCACCTGTTAAACTAAATTTAGTAGCTTCTGGTATTTAGTGCGCATTCAATAACTGTTAGCTATTTTGTTGTGCATAGAGTGGGATGTATTTTAAAAGATACTGACCACATGGTATGCTTTTCACAGTGATGTTTGATTAATTTGTAATTGTCTAATCAGCTCAGTCAAAGTTGTGATGAGAAGCTTTTGCCAGAAGGTAGGTCAACACACTGCTTCCTTCATCCACAAAGGAAGTGGTCCCTGAACTAAGCGAAGTGCTCTGTGGCTTAGTCAACGGATGTTCTGGAGCAGGTTCCTCCCCTCCTTGTAGGCTGGGAAGAAGCAGTGCTTTGGCTCCAGCCCACGGTGGAATTTCCAGGGTCCGCACTTAGCATATTACTGATCTCCACATTGATTCAAAAGCAGGAAACTGAATTGAGTCTAAAAGATGCACATCAGAGCACTTTTAGACCACCTGAGACCTTTGATTTTCTCTCGTAGGACAGACACGCAGAGGTTCTCCACGAGGAACAGAGAGAATGCACGTGACTTTATCTGTCCATGGCCAGTCCCAGCTCCATGAGCCTGAGGGACTTACTTTTTCCTTTTTCTAGAGGGGTGCTTGGCCACCCACCTCAGACACACCTCAGCCACGTGGCAGGAGGTTAAGCCATTCCATCAGCTCCCCCGAGCATTTCTAGCTGCTAAGCTCACTCTCAGTCAACCCATGAGGAAGATCAAATTTCTGGTAATTCCTTGTGGTCTATATTATCTCAAGAGCAATATCAAATCACCCGATGCTCACTTGAAGCCACCACCAATATAGACCTGCAGCCTCACACTCTACTCGGGTTAAAAGCTGCCTCTTCAAAATGGAAGACGAGAGACTGGCAGCCTGACATGCATGGTTCTTCACTGTCGCTTGAGGGCCATTTTTGAAGTTTTAGTGCAACAGACGTCTTTGCAAGGGAGGTAAATGAAAATTCAAAAGATCCATATGATTCCAAAGCCCTTAATATCTGAATATGTACTCCGATTGCTTCTCTTTGTCACAGCTCCAATGCAAGAAGCTTCTAGAACATCTCCATCTGGAGAGTTTTGTGTCCCCGAGGCTGACTCATGTTGAGGTCTGAAAGCCAGCAGTGAAGTCTGTTGTGCTCTCCATTTCTCCTTTACATAACTTGCCCCACTTCTTAGCAACTTCACAGGCAAGAACTACTTCTTTATGATGCAATCTGAAACTCCAACTCACCCATAGGTATAAATGACAATTTATAGAATTTACAAAAAGAACTTGCTTTTTCAAAAGCCCCTACAAGGAGTGGGTAAATGTGTCGCTAATGAAGGTATTATATGTGCGTACTATCGTTATGCTTTGGGGAAAATCAGCTTTCCATGTGTCCCTAAAATCACTGTCCATCATTCTGAACTATAGGGTTGGCCCGACAACATACGTATCGAGACCTCTCAGCTAGACATCATGGGCACAGAGGAGACAAAAGGCAAATACCTCAACTAATTCACTCAGTGAGCACTTGCTCTGATTCCTACTGTATTAAGTTGACTAGCCATGCAAAAAATAGGATTAACTGTCCAATTAGGGACTCATGATTTTTTTTAAACAATTGAGCTTGCCTGTACCAGGAAGTTATTAATAAAATAAGCAATTCAATTCAAAATAGACAGTAGTTAAGTTGAGAAATTCCATCTTTATCAAATCACATTTCAACTCACCTAAAAGCAGTACCAGACTTCCAGCTTTCAAAATAAATGAAGGCTCCTCAATAAATACCTAACACCCATAAAAATCTGAGCCAAGTGAGTGTTATTTCAGGCTGGTATTTATCCCGGGGGTAAAGTTTTATGGGAAGCATAAAAGAAACATATGTATGTTTCAATACATATCATATTTATTAAAATATTTTAAAGCATTTTTGTGGTTTTCTTGGCAACGTAGAAATTCATCCTTCAAGTAAATTAAGTTACAAACATATGAAAATGATATATACTTAGTTTATATTTCTTAGTAGTGAATATTCTCTTTTAACACTTCTTCTTAATAAGTTGCTTCTTTTTCTCTAATCTTAAAAGACCCACAACCTTTACCTTTATACTTTGGTTCCTTGGTGGTGAATATTCACAGTGATCATTTTAATGATCTCAATTAAGGCTAAGTGAGGCAAAGTTTTCAGAAAGTTGAGCGTGAGGCAGACCTTAGAGCCTCTGGTTTCAGCCTCTTATAGATTCTTCTGAGTCACAAGAAGGTTGGAAACTTCAACTCTTAGGGCCAAATTCTAACCTCTTCTTAGCTCTAATGTTCCATTGGCCAGCCAGACCCAGCTTGCATGATTTCAACAAAGTCTCTTCCCTTGCTTTGATTCAGATCTACACTTCTTTGAGGTGCCCAAAGACAGATCTCGCCTCCCCACCACGCTCAGCTCTTGATTTTGCACTTGATACTGCTAGTTTTAATGAATGAGGCAGAAAACAAACACTTCTACAAGACTTTTCATATTAAGAAGAAAAGAGGCCAATGCCATTCAATCTTTCTGCTCACAGATGTCAATGTGGTATTCAAAATGTGTGCAGTTAAGCTCTATATAAAACACTTTGTTGGACTTAAAACCACTACAGTATTTCTTCTAATTTTATAGGTCATGTTGATGATATTGTTGAAGAGAATCCATGGAATGGTTTAGATAATAAACGGCAGGTTATACTTTTAACAGATGTTTGCATTTTATTAATAATTTTATACATTTAGCCACTTAACGTGAAAGAGCTGGCTTGAGTAGAATTCGAGTACATAGTTGAAAATGCTCTTGCTTTTGTAACTCTAGTAGAATTCATTTGTAACTTCCAGTCTCTAGGTATGTGGCTACCTGGGCATGCTATCCATTAAAATACTTCAAAACAAGCATTTGTCTTCCACACACTGTTTCCTAGAGCCTCAGAATATAGCATTTAAAAAAATAAAACACAGAAAATAGAGAAATATAACAAGGGTCAGCTTTTGTCATAAAGCTTACGAATTGTTTAGAGGTATCTTAAAAGGTAGCTCCAATTCACATATCAACTTGCAAAAGTTCCAACTTCCAGTTTGTAGCTCTAGGTCATTCCCTGTGTCTTATTTCCTTGGCTTAAATGTTTTTTGTTACTTTCCTTAAACCAGCTAGCTATCTCCGACTCTCACATGTTCTGAAAAATCCTTGTGCCCCTTCCTGACCCCTTGGAATAGTTTCTCACAGGAGCATTATATAAGTAGTTTGATGAATTTCAGAGAGGAGAAAACAGCTCATCTATCATTCAGTCGTATTACTAACTCTTCATCATTGAGAATCTCCCTTACACTGGATGCTGGGGATGGTAGACTCCTGTAACTGCTTTCAGGAATATGGGAGATTGAGGAATGTTATATTGTGCATGGGGGCTGGCTAGCTCCCTCCCCACATGAACACTGGAAATCTGTAAAATTGGACTGGGAGATTGGAACAGTAAAATACTAAATAGTAAAGAAACTGGTAAGGTCATGATATAGCATTGTACAGAAACCTCACTACCTTTGAACCTTGGAGATTTTTCTGTTTTTTCTCTTTTTAAAAAAAATTTAGAGAATTCCCTGGTGGTCCAGTGGTTAGGACTCTGCACTCCTAATGCAGGGGGCATGGGTTCGAACCCTGGTTGGGGAACTAAGATCCCACAAGCTATGTGGTACAGACAAAAAAAACAATTATATTCACATAGTTCCTAGAGATATGAGATGATCATATTGTAACTGATGCATACACTTTAATCTGATAAGACTTTCACCAAACGCTTCAACATGATTACTTATCATCAATTAGGGAGAGGTAAAAAATAATAGAGAAGACTAGATTGTAAAGCTAATGCCAAAGGAATAATACAAAGACAGTGCTCTAAGGACTCTGAAGAAAGCAAGTCTTTCTGGAGGTATGAAGGATTTGGCATTTGAACTGAGGTAGATAAAGCTTTAGTAGGAAAAATAGTAGAAGGTAATCTATTCTAGAGAGAGAAACCAGCAATAACACAGGCATGACAGAGGAAACTCAGTGGTATGAATTTTGGAAACAGTAACATGCAGCAGAAATAGATTTGACAATGGAGAAAAATTTGAATCCCAATCTTCCTGTGAACTTTAAGACTTTGAACATGTGTTTATCTTGAGGTTTCATTTATAAATTTGATGTAATGCCATTTTACAGAGTTGTGAGGATTAAATAGAACAGCTTTTGCATACTACCTAGTTCACAATAAATGCTCAAAAAACATAACAATCCATTAAGAGATTTTTATGGAGGGCAATGATAATAATTTGAGAATTTGAAAAAAAATATTTTTTTCCTAAGCACAGATTATTTCTTGAAATTAAAAGAGAACAGAAGGCATTTTCCCCAATGTTAAACTTCATAGAAAAAAAATACTTAATTTAGGGATTAGTATAGCAATGATTAATCCCATATAATAAGTGTCTAATTGCATATCAAACTCAAAGAATCTAAGGATTGAAACTTCAGAGATACTATTAATATGGTGAACTTGGGTTATATACTAATCAGTGCTGAAGTGAGAAAGATAGTAAGAACTGTGTCTCTTATTCACTGAAGTAATAAATGAGGGATTGAGACAGTTCTTTTATGAAGTAGTCATAAAGTCAAATTTTGGAATCATAATTCATCGTTGTGGTTATTTAGTCTAACTCCCTCATTTTCCAATGAGGAATTTAAGGAACGTGTAGATTAAGACATTAAGGAATGCTGTCTAAATGTCATTCTGAAGAACAGTGGCAACCCTTGGCAAATGTTCGTTGGTTCATGGCAAAATAAGAAGCATTTTCATGGTGTGAGCTTTTTTATGAAGTTAAATTTATTTATGTACAATTTTCATATTATTATTTTATGTTAACGTGTCCACATTAAATAAGAAAATAGTGAAGTAAATGATAGTTTTTTCTTTTCACTATCCTTATTAAGCAACACATAAAATAATCACTTGCTTGTCACCTTATTTCTTTTAAAAAACATTTAATAGTTCATGAAATCAAAATTCTGGGAACCACGGAGTTAAGCAACTTGAGAGTTTTCTAGACTAATGAGTGACTGACTAGAGTCATAGCACAGGTCTCCTAGCTCAGTACTCTCTCCAAAACATCTCGATGTAATTCTATTGTGAATCTCATTTATAGGATTCAGAAAAGTAAGTACAATCTTCCTGTGTTCTCTCCTCCTCACTTTTTAGCCATTCTCTTTCTTCACAAAATTTCCCCAAGTTAAGAAGAGTAAAAGAAAACTAATTTTAAAACTCTAAATGCATCAGTATTCCTACCTGATGGCTATTCTTAGAATGCTTTATAGAGCAAGCAGTAAATGTAATGAAAAAATTTTAAATTATAATTATCTCTATTTTATTTATCCTTTTCCTTCTGGATGACCTAAATTTTAAGCCATGGACTTTTTTGGCCTAGTATGTTTCATGGACATGGAGTTTGAATATATATACATGTTATCACTTCACAAAAACAACATTTCTAATATACATAAAGAATAATGAATATGTTTGGTCCAAAATTTAGTTTCTCAGTTAATTGTTTGAAATGTGGAACTTATTTTTATAAAGAAATAATATGATCACTGGTAGTTTAGCTTTCAGGTTTGCTTACAAGAGCCCATTTTTAATCCATAATGTAGCTGGATCATATCATCCTAGCTCCTGGTCCTGAATAAAGAAAGGCATTGTTCATGAGAGGAAAACATCCAAAGCCCTCAGAAGTCAAGAAAGGCAAAATTATAATTTCAAAACTTTTAAATTTCAAAGATTTACTCTATATATCATATTCTTTATGAAACATATTGTTTGCCTCTCTTTCTTTCAGCCCTATCGTGGGGCTCCTTATGGAATGTGGTATTGAGGATCAGGTATGGATTGGAACATCTACATTTGTATAGGAATGAGTCAATATGCCCCTTCTTCAGCAAGACAGGAGATGCAATCTTTACTTCTCACTCAAGGGTTATATTCCGGTTTGACAGAAGTCCCATGGTGATGGAACCCTGGGAGAAAGCCCATGGAGGAAGCCAATAATCGTAGTCTTGGCTTCCTCAGCTCTCCCTCTCCCCTTTCTACTGGCACAGAGTCTCAGTCAATGACTGTTGTCACTACTCTAAGGTGTTGAAAGTAGCCCTCTCCCACCCCACCCCACCCCCCAGAATAACACACTTTCCCTTGCCTTCTGATTCTCCCCTCCCAGACTGTCCCTGGGAATTATTTTTCAAGGTAGGTTGTCAGTCCTCAGTCATTGCTGTTTCTACTGCTGCATAGGGTTGGGACTGAAAGATTAGATCTCGTGTGGAGCAGAAAGGAGACATTACAACCGATGCCACAGGAATAAAAAAGATTAGGGAAGATTGCTGTGAACAATCACATGACACCAAGTTGGGTAACAGAAATAGATAAGTTTATCCAGAAGAAACAGATAAATTCTTAGAAATATACAATCTACCAAGACTGAATCATGAAGAAACAAAATCTGGCTGCTATATTTCTCCTGTAACCTGTGATATGCTAATAGAGTACCCTCTGCCTTTCTAGCTTTGAGTGACATTATAAATGTGCATTCAATTGCCTTAACCTCAGGGGGTTCCTTGTATTAGGAAAACGTTGTATTTCAGTCAGTGTGAAAATTGATTATGAAGTAACCTAGGAATATTTTTTTGAAAATTAAAGAAATGGTTAACTTATGGTATTAAAAGTATATGAAAAAAACATGACCTTTAGCAGAAAATGTAATTTCATCAGATGTTAGGTACCCCTTCAAAATTACGTAAAGCAACAGATACCAGTATGACCACTGAGCCAACTTTCCTTTTGACGTTTTTAAGATGCATTTTTATTTTCATAATGTGAAGTTTAAACAGCTAGAGCAGTTTATAGACAAGAAATGTTTGAGGTAAGAAAAACTTTGAACACAGATGAAATCTGCCTCTATGAGAAGAAAATTCTTTCATAGTCATACATCTCTAAAGAGAATGGAGAGGGATAGACCAAGTCTGTGAATTTGTAACAAAGTATGAAGCTGGCCAATTAAGTCAGGCTTATGCCCTTGTTCTACAAATCCCAGGTCACTAAAGAATAATTCACTTGAAAATTTTAGTCATGGTGCTAGTTTGTGTATCAGTTTCATGAATATTTTGTGTTAGAGTGTTATTTGAGGACTTGCAAAGATCAGAGATCTGCTCTATCTGGAGACAACAAGGAGGTGACTCTCAAAAACCTGCAAAAGAGGAAAACAAGTTGCTCTCTGAGAGTGAGATGGCTCCTAGCCTAATAGACCACAACAGAAATAAGCTGTCAACCCTAGTATATAAGTTTTGATAACAAGAAGAAGAGGAGAAGATCTTCAATGAGAAATAGGAAATCAAGAATCAGATAAGCACATATGATTGGATTGTTTGTTTTTTTAATATTGAACTTCATGAGCTGTTTATATATTTTGGAGATTAATCCTTTGTCTACTAATTCATTTGCAAATATTTTCTCCCATTCTGAGGGTTGTCTTTTCATCTTGTTTATAGTTTCCTTTGCTGTGCAAAAGCTTTGAAGTTTCATTAGGTCCCATTTGTTTATTTTTGTTTTTATTTGTTTTTATTTCCATTACTCTAAGAGGTGGGTCAAAAAAGATCTTGCTGTGATTTATGTCAAAGAGTGTTCTTCCTATGTTTCCCTCTAAGAGTTTTATAGTGTCCAGTCTTACTTTTAGATCTTTAACCCATTTTGAGTTTATTTTTGTGTATGGTGTTAGGGAGTGTTCTAATTTCATTCTTTTACATGTAGCAGTCCAGTTTTCTTAGCACCATTTATCTCCATTGTATATCCTTGCCTCCTTTGTCATAGATTAGTTGACCGTAGGTGCATGGGTTTATCTCTGGGCTTTCTATCCTGTTCCATTAATCTATATTTCTGTTTTTGTGCCAGTACCATATTGCCTTGATTACTGTAGCTTTGGAGTATAGTCTGAAGTCAGGGAGTCTGATTCCTCCAGCTCTGTTTTTTCTCCTCAAGATTGCTTTGGCTGTTCAGGGTCTTTTGTGTCTCTGTTCAAATTGTAAATTTTTTTGTTCTAGTTCTGTAAAAATTGCCATTGGTAATTTGATAGGGATTACAGTGAATCTGTTGATTGCTTTGGGTAGTATAGTCACTTTCACAATATTGATTTTTCCAATCTAAGGACATGATATATCTCTCCATCTGTTTGTGTCATCTTTGATTTCTTTCATCAGTGTCTTATAGTTTTCTATAGTTTTCTGCGTACAGGTATTTTACCTCCTTAGGTAGGTTTATTCCTAGGTATTTTATTCTTTCTGTTGCAATGGTGAATGGGATTGTTTCTTTAAGTTCTCTTTCTGATTTTTAATTGTTAGTGTATAGGAACGCAAGAGATCTCTGTGCATTAATTTTGTATCCTGCTACTTTACCAAATTCATCGTCAGCTCTAGTAGTTTTCTGGTGGCATCTTTAGGATTTTCTACATATAGTATCATGTCCTCTGCAAACAGTGACAGTTTTACTTCTTCTTTTCCAATTTGTATTCTTTTTATTTATTTTTCTTCTCTGATTGCCATGGCTAGGACTTCCAAAACTATGTTGAATAATAGTGGTGAGAGTGGACATCCTTGTCTTGTTCCTGATCTTAGAGGAGATGCTTTCAGCTTTTCACCATTGAAAAAGATGTTTGCTGTGGGTTTGTCATATTTTCACCATTGAGAATGATGTTTGCTGTGGGTTTGCCATATATGACCTTTATTATATTGAGGTAGTTTCCCTCTATGCCCACTTTCTGGAGAGTTTTTATCATAAATGGGTGTTGAATTTTGTCAAAAGCTTTTTCTGTATCTATTGAGATGATCATATGGTTTCTATTCTTCAATTAGTTAATATGGTGTATCACATTGAATGATTTGCATATACTGAAGAATCCTTGCATCCTGGGATAAATCCCACTTGATCATGGTGTATGATCCTTTTAATGTGTTGTTAGATTCTGTTTGCTCGTATTTTGTTGAGGATTTTTGCATCTATATTTATCAGTGATATTGGTCTGCAATTTTCTTTTTTTGTAGTATCTTTGTCTGGTTTTGGTATCAGGGTGATGGTGACCTCATAGAATGAGTTTGGGAGTGTTCCTCCCTCTCCAATTTTTTGGAATAGTCTGAGAAGGATTGGTGTTAGCTCTTCTCTAAATGTTTGATAGAATTCACCTGTGAGGCCATCTGGTCCTGGACTTTTATTTGTTGGAAGATTTTTAATCAGTTTCAATCTCAGTGCTTGTGATTGGTCTGTTCATTTTCTATTTCTTCCTGGTTCAGTCTTGGGAAGCTATACCTCCCTAAGAAGTTGTCCATTTCTTCCAGGTTGTCAATTTTATTGACATAGACTTACTTGTAGTAGTCTCTTATGATGCTTTGTATTTTTGCAGTGTCCGTTGTAACTTCTCCTTTTTCATTTCTAATTTTATTGATTTGAGTCCTCTTCCTCTTTTTCTTGATGAGTCTGGCTAAAGTTTTATCAATTTTGTTTATCTTCTCAAAGAACCAGCTTTTAGTTTTGTTGATCTTTGTTATTGTTTTCTTTGTTTCTATTTCATTTATTTCTGCTCTGACATTTATGATTTCTTTCTTTCTACGAACTTTGGGTTTTGTTTGTTCTTTCTCTGGTTCCTTTAGGTGTAAGGTTAGATTGTTTATTTGAGATTTTTCTTGTTTCTTGAGGTAGGATTTTATTGCTATAAACTTCCCTCTTAGAACTGCTTTGGCTGCATTCCATAGCAGATAAGCAAATATGGAGAACACCTAGACAAACCTTTTCTTGAGAGAGTAACCTGCCCATCTGATACTGGTTTTCACTATTGTAAAAACATAGGCATTCAACTAAAGTTTTCAAACTTTAGCATTCATCAAAATCACATGCAAAGGTTGTCAAAACACAGATTGCTGGGCCCCACGACCAGAGTTCCTGACTCAGTGGGTCTGGAGTGAGGTTTGAGAATTTATATTTTCGGCCATTTCTCAGGTGAGGTGGATGCTTTTAGTCCTAGAACTGCACTTGAAAAACCATTGCATTCAGCCAACAGAAACTGCTGCCATTAAACATTGAAACCAAGTGAATATCTCTCAACTTGTTTCTTCCTTGTTCTCTGTGAACTTGAATATATCTTGCCTAGAAGGATAAAAATATGCTAAACAGGTCAATGTAAGTCTCCATTCAGCATTTATGTTTAGCTTTGTAAATCAATAATTTGGTTTTCTGAATGTATACAGTCTTCTGTGAGCAGAAGCATATCTAAGTTTCATTTTGTCTTGATTTACACAATTTGTTGGAGAAGATCCTTTAAGGAAAAGAATTTCAAATTTTTAATGAACTCTTTGGTATCAAGGTGAGTATTTATCTAGAAAATAAATCACTACAAGTTATAAATTGGAAAACGCTTACAAGTTCCACAAACATCACAACATCCAGGAAATGAAGAATGTAGATTCTGTCTCTGTACAGTGGAATCTTCTTCTTCTCCACTAGTCGCACATCTGTGCTGGGCACAATAGCACAAGATCACATGGGGATATGACCTCTGGTCCTGCACTTTCATGATGAAGCTATGTGATTCCATGCAAGTGGTGGCTAGAATATCACTAGAAGTTATTCCTACTTAGACGGCTAACAAGAACAACACAGAAGTGATGACAAGCCACTAAATATAATCCACTCTATCCAAACTAATTATATCCCAACTCAGCTGTTCCTTAACAGGATCCCACAAATGCTTGGACCATTTCAATGCCACTCCAATGCCACTGGGGAAGTTTAAATGGAAGAGACAGCAGTTTTAACCAATTGTAACTAAAATAGTTTATTTTTGTCAGTTTTACTAAGATGCGTGTCATGTGAACCCATTATTAAACTCCCTCCCATGAGCTTAGAAGGATCCATGTTACTTAGGGATCCTGAAGCTTGAACTTGTTTATACTTACAGTTACTCCATGGGGAGAAAGAGAAGGAATGTCAGAGTCTGATCAGATGTAGATCCCCAAGTATTTCCAATTGCTGAGTTAATAGAGCTGAGGGTTGGTGATTAGTCAACATGGATTCAATGAGATAATGGCCATGTTTGCAGCTCATCAGGAGCATACCTTGTGTCACCAAGCACCACATGTCTAGATTTGTAGAAATTCCACCAGCCTTTGACATTAGTAACTGGGACATGCTCCACTTTCCCCCTTTTCTTCCACACCTGTTGATTTTCTCCTTGGGAGGTGTGCAAGGAAATGATAGGGAGGAACATGAAGTTACCATAAAAGTGAAAGGTAGCTTTTGAAAGTGAGCTCCATGGCAACCAGAAGGTCAGAAGAAAGGCAAGCAGTGGAGTGGACTACCTAGATCTAGATTTCTGCTTTTCACCAGCTGTGAGACCTTGGCCTTGTTATCAATACGTCTCTAGTTGAAATAGAAATAATAACGGCACCTCCCTCGTAGGTCTGTCACAAGGACTAAAGGAGTTAATACAGTATATGTAAAGCATGTAGAAGAGTGCCTGGCACACAGTAACCACTCAATAAAAGTTAGCTCTTATTATTTGGAAAGTAAAAGGCATTTAAAAATGTGATTTCCAAAGCAGTAGCAGAGATTTTTGGATTTATTTCCACTCTCCTCTTTTAATACTAAAATTAGCACCCTTCCAAGTCCAGTTCCTGGGCAACTGCTGTTGCTATTCTGGGCCATCTGTGATCTTCAATAGCACCAAACTTGGCGTTCCAATCCACAGCTAGATCACGTCACAACTCCTAGTGATCTGTTGTCTGTTTATTTGCAGAACTGGTCACAATTTGGTCTTTTTTTTTGTATAAATTGTCTACTTAGCTCTTAAAACTCTGCAGTAGTCTACTGGGGCACCAGCATTTGGATGGGTGTTATAACACTACATTTTCTCTTCATTACAAGTCCTAAAAATAGGGTGCAACTGACTAATGTTTTCAGCCTTCACAGCAAGATTTGGTTTGTCAGGAAATGGTGTGGGAGTAGTTCTCATATGCACCAAAGGTGCAAAGTGCAAAACAAAAATAACTCAACAAGAGTTTAACAGCCCTTCTTGATGTACGTTATTTACAAAGGCCACAATCTGGAGCTCCAGGCAGAGCCTTAGGAAGCTCGGGAGACCCTTCTGGAACAGGAAAAATGCCAATATAGATTACACAAAAGGGAACATGGGATGAAGAAAGACAAGGTTTAATCTGCTCTCTCTTCTGTCTTCATCAGTATTCATGTCTGCTCAGGCATCACAGGACTTTGAGTTTAGTCAAACTTGGAAGAACTCTTCAATAACATAATGCATAAAAACATATGGAGAAACTGCTAAACCATTGCTGCTTTCATTTTCATATGTAAAAATTTCCCCATCCACTCTAGTGGGTGACTACTTTTCTTTCAACTGTCTTATTTTCTTGTATGAAACAAGACATATTGCATTAGTAAATCTTAATTGCATTTTCACTTTCTGTGGTTTTAGAATGTTTGGTAGCAAATATTTTGCAAACACTGAGATGCTTCAGAATGAATCCCTACCCTTCAAAAGAAATTCTAAGTATTGTCAGAAGGCAGGAGAAAAACAGTTGTATTCATTAATATCACTACAACAAAGGAAAAAATGCCATGATGCTTGGTGTATTTTTTGTTCCAGCTTTAATAAACATCACATTCTTGCTTAGTCTAAAAGTCTCAGATGCACATAATTAAGTAATTTTGCTGCATTTTTTAAAAATCAAAAAAATGTCCAGCTCGCTGTTATTCTTTCCACTACCAACTTAGAAGAAAATTCTTGCGCCTCTCAATGCATTGAGGATGAATTCTTTATTTTCATGCCAAGGAAATATTGTCACAAACACTTTGTTCAGGCAAAAGAAGATTTAGAATAGCTTTGCTTTATCACAGTTTGCAATGTACTTTTGGAGTTAATAGACTCACACAAATGAAATAACCAAAGACATTTCCCCCTTTGAATTTTTTTGAGTTACTTTCTCATCAAAAGTTTTTCAGTTTTACAGTATGGAAAACTTTCCCTTTGTACTTAAAAATCAGAGAGAGAAAAACACACTATTATATTTGAGAAGCAAAGATGATGATGGATTAAAGCAGATGTAGAGTGTTTGCAGTTATATAAGACTATTAGGGACCCCGCTTGCTCTGGTTTTTGTAATTTGTCCATGTCCTACTTTATATAACTCAATCCGTTGTGAGCCAGACATGAAATAAGCTAATACAGTATTCCATATTTCACTTTGTCAGCAAATTAAAAAAAGTGTAGAACAAACACAATAGTCATCATGGTTCTTGAATAGAGAACGAAGCATTTTCAAATCCCAGGGAACTTTAAGAGACAGAAGGTTAAGGAGATTTTTTTTTTTTTTACAGTGAGCAGATGTGTTTGTTATTGTTGATGGACAAGCTTATCCATTTACTTCAATTAATAACAAGAGTGAACACATCAATATGTGAGCTTGTCCTGATGCCTTGATTTTTTTCCAATTTGACAGGTAATAGTGGGGCTGGGAAAATGTCACAACAATTTAGTCCTGCCTCACTGGCTTTAACTACTTCGATGACAATGGAAATGCATCTTGCTAAGATTTCTTATGATTCATAATAATGCTGCATTCATTGGCTCTTACAGAGGGTTTAAAATCTCTGACAATTAAGGGTTGAAAATCATTCTTTTCATGGGCTATTCATTTGGGCACTAAGTAAAGTCAAGTTAAAATATTTATGAACAGTATGAAAATGTGGAAACTTTCTTTAGGAACATGTCTTTTCACATTGAGTCATAAGTGAAATCAACTCTGTTTGACAAAAAAAGGCCATTTTACCATACATCCGAGCCACTAACCTCCTCTCGTGTTCTGAAAGATCTTTTCTACAATCTAACAGACTTTGTCAGAGAAACCCTAGTGATTTTTTAAAGCCCATGATCTCCCAAATTTTAGCATATGAGAGCAAATTATGCCTCCAACAAACTTGACAATGGGTATCAAAATCTAACAATTTGCTTCAGTGCTCACTGACCCAGTAAATAAATGCTTTCCTTTTAACATTGAAGCTTGAATGATTAATACCTGTACAGGATGGGAGGGAAAAGTTAGCAATTTATTTTTTAGGACAAAAAATAAAGGCCCATTTATACTATTCTGGGAGAAATGGCGTTGGTATTGGTGGCAGCCTTAACAGTCCATAAAGGTGTAAGTATCTCAGAGAATGCTTGGAGTGGACACATCCCAGCTTCTGCAGGACCAGAACAGCATTATGTTCATCTTTGTACTTCCACAGCATCTAACACAATCCTTCTCACAGATAAAGAACTCGACAAATGTTTTTTGTCAAGCAACATTCTTCTAGACCACACCCTAGAGTAGAAGGAACCAAGTGTCTTAAAAATAGATGTACAAAACTTAAACTTTGTTGGAATCATGGAGGGCAACCTTATTAATATCTCCCTAAGACTTATCTTCTCACCACTCCCCACTTCATTCTGCACATTATCTCCTTTGTGAGGCTCTTCCTAACACTGAGAATCTCCAAAATGAATCACATAGTTTCTCCTCTCTTTGACCAGAGTACCTGTAGATCACTTTAACATGGCACTTATTATTTTATAATTTAACAGGTTTTCTTTGTCTTTGAAACTACATTTGAGATGTGCAGATACTTTTTTTCTTATTTGTTATAAAATCATTTGATTCTGGAAACTAGCATATCTCTATTGCTGAGTAAATGCTCAATAAATGTTTGAAATGCATTGAATTGCTCTGATCCTTTGGACAATCCTATTACAGAAGGCCTACCAACTACTTACAAGGAGACAGGAAAAAATAGAGCAAAAGCAAATGTTAAGGGTTGAATTGTGTTCCCCTCGCCCCAAACTTATATGTCGATGTCCTAACACCTAGTATTTCAGAATGTGACCTTATTTGTAGATAGAGTCTTTACAGGGGTAACCAAGTTAAAATAAAATCATTAAAGTGGGACCTAGTCCAGTATGATTGGTGTTCTTGTGAGAAGGGAAAAATTGGACACAGTCAAGCACAGAGGGAAGATAAAGTGAAGACCCAGTGAGAAGGCCATCTCCAAACCAAAGAGAGAGGTCTGCAATAGAATTTCCCATCACAGCCCTCAGAGGAAACCCATCTTTCAACTCCTTGATCTGAGACCCCTAGCTTCCAGAACTATGATACAATAAACTTCTGTTGTTTAAACCACCCAGTTTGTGGTCTTTTGTTACAGCAGTCCTTGCAAACTAACACAAGTATCCAGTTTTCTTTGCCCATTAAAAAGAAAAGCTAGACAGAAAGTAGTTTGTAATGGCATTGTGACATTGTTGGGGAAGGTTGGTAATATAAAAACTCATATGTGACCTCTACAGAATAACATAGAAAAGCTTGCATTCTTTTCTCCTATAGAAAAACATTATCTTCATGCTATTACTATCTTGCACTAACTCAGTGTTCAAATGCTTTGTGTAATATGAAATGGATCTTTGAGTAGGATGGGAAATTACATTTGCCATAATCAATCAGCCTGTTCTGCAAAATAGATTATTAAAAATGCCTTCATTTGATTACCTGGGTGAAAATATAAATGGAAAATAACAATTCTAAATGTAGTGTAAGTATTAATAATGTGATGACTAGAGGAACTGTATTCATTCCTAACATTAATAAATTTTTAAGTTTTATTAGTGCCTACAATAATACAGTTTTGCTATAATAAATGTAATTTACTTAGGCTTATCACCACAATGACTATAGGTTAAACTAAAGGGTCTGCTAATTTATTTATTTTATTTATTTATTTTTTTGCGGTACGCGGGCCTCTCACGTTGCAGAGCACAGGCTCCAGACACGCAGGCTCAGCGGTCATGGCTCATGGGCCCAGCCACTCCGCGGCAAGTGGGATCTTCCTGGACTGGGGCACGAACCTGTGTCCCCTGCATCGGCAGGCAGACTCTCAATCACTGCACCACCAAGGAAGTCCGGGTTTGCTATTTTCTGAAATGAAAATAGAGACAAAGAAACAAGAGAGGTATGTTTACTGAGATGGTTTATAAAGTGGGGTTGGAAAAACAAAGTACCCAAAATAGCTTATTTTTAAATTATTGCTTTAAAGAAATTGAGATCATATACTTGAAAAGGCAAGGTTAGACTTTGGTCAGTTATATAGTTTTGTTCTTCAAGGTTTTAACTTGATTCCAGCCTCAGAGAGTTGAAATTTGTTTTCTTTCAGACAAAATACCGCTCCCATTCTATGGGAAAAAAAACCACACAAGAGTAAGAAAATACAGAAAGTTGTATTGCAAGCACAATAAATTCTTGACTTTAAAATAGCTCATACAAACCTACAATAATAACCAAAGGAATCACTAGTATCCAGATCATATTTCACTAAAAGAAAAGTCCCTGAACTGTAAACCCACGTCTACATTACCAAATAAGAACCTGATATGCCAATAAGTGCTTTTCTATCATTTATTACAGTTATTTTCTTGCTGCTAGATAAGCCATTACTTCAAAACACAAAATAGAAAAATTAAAGACCATTAAGAAAGACCTCTGTGAAGAGTTATAACAGCAAGAGGTTTAACTGTAAAAATATAGAAAGCATTCATTTAATGAAAAAGGAAAATAATAAAACCTTGTGTTATCCAGATTTCTGTCTCCAAAATCACATTCTCAGTAATTCAGCAAATAATTATTGACCATTAAATTATTTTACTATGTCTTTGTTCATATATTGTGTTTACATACATATGAAAATATACTGCATAAACTCTTATTTTATTCTGAAATGGATCCAAATTCCTATTTTCAATTCTTACCATAAACACATCTTTCCTTAAATATAAGGACTACTGCAAGCCACTTTTGCATGTTTCAGAAGTCAATCTAAATCTGTATTGAATAAATAAATAATGAATGATTCCTCTCTTTCATAATTTAATTCTAAATAAGGGATAAGAGAATGCAAGAAAATAATTTGAAGAGAGTGTACAGTTTGTTCTCATTGCCAGTTTCCTTTAAGACCTTTCCAAATCTGCCTCAAGTGATTTTTCTTGCCTAAGCCTCCATGTCTGTAAAGATCATGGTAACACTACCCTACAAAGACCATTGGTTAAACTAATGGCTGTTGTAGTCATTGAATAGACAGTGATTTCAGAAACAGTTCAACAAGATACTATCAACGTTTATTTTCTCCTCTTATTTTTGTTACACCTATATCTCCACAACACCTCAGCATTGGATCAGTCCAAACATTGTCACTTCTTCACTCCTACACCTGGATTGATGGAAATGGACCACAGGGCCATGTAGACAGGAGTCTCTGACTTCAGCCTTCATACTGCTAGGAACTCTTTCTAAAAAGTTCTTTATCATCTATGTCTTCTCTTCTTCTATGGTTTTCCAAGCCTATGCTTCTCTTCTCAAAACTATCCTTTCCTCTATCCCCCACTCTCAGAAGATGACGACCTCCCTTCTACGTCCATGAGAAAAATCAAGACCTTCAGGCAATAAGTTTGAATTTCATTACCCAGTACCTATAAGTAAACAAACATCTATATGCATTTGTGCCTATGTGTCAAAGGTTGCCAAGACTGTAAGGTGAGTCTAATTCACCTTAGACCCAATGATTTGTTATAAGAATTTGGACAACTAGGGAAAGCTGTTATTCTAATGATTACACTAAGTTTATGAACTGACTGTATTTTACAGTCATGGTCACTCAGGTGATTATAGTGAAATAATACAGATTAAAATCAGCACAAGGGGGCTTCCCTGGTGGCGCAGTGGTTGACAGTCCGCCTGCCGATGAAGGGGACACGGGTTTGTGCCCCGGTCTGGGAAGATCCCACATGCTGCCGAGCGGCTAGGCCCGTGAGCCATGGCCACTGAGCCTGTGCGTCTGGAGCCTGTGCTCCACAGCAGGAGAGGCCACAGCAGTGAGAGGCCCGTGTACCAAAAAAAAAAAAAAAAATCAGCACAAGGAAAGGCACTTAGGGTGAAGTCCAGAAGAAACCAGGCACAAGTTTCCATTTGTCCCTTTCCATTGGAGTCACACAAGGACACTCTGAATTCTACCAGCAATGCTGTGTGACAACACATGTGAAGTATTGCTAACCAGGGAAGCTTACCTGAGCCTTAATGTCCAGAGTTTTTATAGTGGGTCAGTCACACAGGTTTGCAGAATCCATGTGTCAGCTACTTAGACACCAGCTTCTCCCCTTCAAAAGCAAAAACAGGTGAGTACATAATCATATTTTCAGGATAAACAGAAATCCTAACCCCTTATTACTATTCATGTACTTTACTCCATCAGTTATTCTTTCTTCTCTTCCTTCAGTCTCTATTTCTATCAAGTGTAAATATGCTTAATCTCTCTTATTTCAAAAGTAATTGCAGAGACTTTCATTCTGTCAAGATAGAGTAACCCCATTCTTCCCAGGTAGAGTGAAAGTAAAAGTATGGAGAAAGATAATCATAAAAATATTAATTTTTTAAAAAGCAGGAGTAGTTAAATCAATATCAAATAAAGTGGACCTCAGAACAAAGAAAATTACTAGAGATAAAGAGGGATATTACCTAATGATAAAAGTATCAATCTGCCAGGGAGACAAAAGAACCCATAATTTATATGCATCAAATACAGAACCTCAAATTATATTAAACAAAAAACTGAGATTATTGAAAGGAGAAATAGATCCAAAGTTATGGTTGGAGAAATCAACACTCCTCTCTCAACAACTGATGGAACTAATGGGCAGAAAATGAACAAAGATATAAAGGATCTGAACAGCAAAAATTAGCAAGACCCACTTGGCACATATAAAACTCTCCACCCTACAACAGCAGAAAACAAATTTTTTCAAACTTCTGTAGAACATTCTCCAAAATAGAACATAACCTTGGCCATAAAATAAAGTTCAATATATCAAAAATAATGAAAATCATACAGAGTATGTTCTCTGACCATCATGGAATAAAACTCTAAATCAATAACAGAAAGACAACAGGAAAATCTCCAAACACTTGGAAAATAAACAACAAACCTCTAAATAATCCATGGGTCAAAGAGACAATCTCAGAGGAAATTTTAAAAGTAAGTAGAATTAAATGAAAATAAAAATACAACATATCAAAATAAGTCTTACACAGCTGAAACAGTGGTAAGGGAAACATTTGTAACACTCAATGCTTATTTAGAAAGCTGGAAAAGTCTCAAAATAAAAATTTTAGTCCTGACCTCAAGAAACTACAAAGAGTAGAGCACAAAATAAGCCCAAGGCAAGAAGAAGGAAGGAAATAAAAGCAGAAATCAATGAAATTGATAACAGGAGCAATACAGAATATTAATGGAACAAAAAAGCTATTTCTTAAAAAAATCAATAAATGTCTAGCAAGATTGACAAAAACAAAAAGACAGAATGCATGAAACATCAATATGAAGAATGAAATACTGGATATCACTACAGATTCTGCAGTTATTAAAAGAACAATAAGGGAATACAATGAGAAACTTTATGCTCACAAACTTAACAACTTATAAGAAATGGACCAATTTTTTGAGAAGTTCGACCTTTAAATACTCAGCCAACTGAAAATAGAGAACCTGTACAGTTTTATAAGCATTAAAAGAAAAATTGAATGTATAGTGAAAACTCTCAAAAATGATACCTCCATGTTTGGATGGTTTCCCTGGAGAATTCTACTAGTATTTAAAAAATTTTATACAACCTCTCCTATAAAATAGAAGGGAACACTCCTCAATTCATTTAATGAGACCAGTATTACCCAGCTAACAAGACCAGACAAATAACAGCACAAAAAGGCAAAAAACTGAAGACCAATATCTCTTATGAACTCAGACCCAAAAATACTAAACACAGAATTAGCAAATCCAATCCAGCAATGTATAAAAATAATTATACACCAAGACCAAATGGGATTTATTCCAGGTATGTAGGCTGGTTCAATAATCAGATGTTAATCAATGTAGTTCACTGTATCAACATACTTAAGAAGGAAAACCATATAATCATATCAGTTGACACAGAAAATACATTTGACAAAATTAAATTCCCATTTGTGATTTTTAAAAAGCAAAACTTTCAGCAAACTAAGAATAGAGGGGACCTTGCCCAATTTTGATAAACATATTTATGAGACACCTACAGCTAACATGGTACTTGGTCAAAGATGAAATTCATTCTCTCTATGATTGGGAACAAGGTAAGGATGTACACTCTTACCAATCTTATTCAACATATTACTGGAAGTTCAAACTAGTAATAAAGGAAGAAAAATTAATGAAAGACATGTAGATTAGAAAGTAAGGGGGAAAAATTGTCCCCTTTTGCCAGTGACATGACTGTCTACATAGAAAATCTCAAAGAATCTACCCAAAAAACCTTCATGGAAATAATATCTTAGCTCAGCTAGATTGCAGGATACAGGATCGGCACATGAAAATCAGTTGGATTTCTGTATACTAATAATAAGCATATGTAAATCAAAATTTAAAAATCAATACCATTTCAATCATTCAAAAGAAAATAAAATACTCAGATACAAACTTAGCAAAACACATACAAGGAGCTGTATGTTGACAATTACAAACTACAGATGCAAGAAATCAAAGAACTTAATTTAATGGAGAGACTTACCATGCTCATGCTTAGAAGACTCAGTAATAAAGACGTTAATTTTCTCCCCAAATTTACCTATACGTTTAACTTAATTCCTATCAAAATTCCAGCAAGAGTTTTGGTAGATATAGACAATTTTATTTTTAAATCTATGTGGAAATGCAAGGACCTAGAATCGTTAAAATAGTCTTGGGGAAAAAAAGGGAGAAATTATTCTAGCCAATATTAAAGCTGTATAGCTGTAGTTATCAATCAAGTTTGATGCTGGCCTAAGAATACACACAGGTTCTGGAGACCCAAGAAATAGACCTGCCAAATATTTCCAGTTGATTTTTGACAAAAGTGAAAAAGCATTTCAGTGGAAGAAGTACAGACTTCAACAAATGGTACTGGAGCAATTGGACATTCATAGGTTAAAAAATGAATCTCAACCTCCACCTCACGCCTTTTGCAAAAATTAATTCAAAATGCATCAAAGACTTAAATGTAAAATGTAGAAGTATAAAATATTCAGAAAAAAATAGAAAATCTTTGTGATCTAGGACTAAGAAAAGAGTTCTTAGACTCCATGATAGAGAGTTCTTTATCATGATTCATAAGAGGAATATTTCATAAATTAGACTTCATCAAAATTAAAAACTTTTGTTTTTTAAAATACCCTGATAAGAGGATGAAAAAAAGCTACAGACTGGGACATAGTATTTCCAAGCCATATGCCTCACAAAGGACTAGTATCTAGAATACATAAATGTTCAATGTTCGATGTTCAATAGTAAGAGAAAAAACACAATTACAAAATGGGCAAAAGTCATGAGAGCCATTTACTAAAGAGGACATACAGGTGTCAAAAAAACAAATGTTCATTATCATTCACCATTAGAGAAATGCAAATTGACCACAATATATCATTACACACCTATCTAAATGGTTAATAAAAATATAGAGACAACAGCAAAAGTTGGCAAGGATGCAGAGAATTAATATATAATGCATATATTACTAGTAAGAATATAAAATGGTACAGCCACTCTGGAAAACAGCTGGTGGTTTCTTGTAAAACTAAATATGCAGCTATCATGTGACCCAGCAATTTCATTCTGGGACATTTATCCCATAGAAATGAAAAATGTAAGTTCACACAAAAACCTGTACATGAATGTTTATAGCAGCTTAATTTGTAATAGCCAAAAACTAAAAAAATGCAGATGTCCTTCAAAGGAAAAATGGTTATACCAGCTGTGGTAGAGTCAGACAAAGAAATACTAATCAGTAATGAAAAACAATGAACTATCTATACACCTAAAAGCTTGATGAATCTCCAGAGAGTTATGCTGAGTTATGCTGAAAAAACCAATTCCAAAGATCTCATACTGTAGGATACTACTTATATTATGTTTTTGAAATAACAAAATTGTAGAAACAGTTAACAGACTAGTTGTTGTCAGGAGTGGGGGTGTGGAAATTAGTTGTGATGGATCTTCAAGGGCAACATAAGTGATCCTTGTTCTGATGGGACTGTAATGTATCCTGACCATGTCAAGATACTATTACCACCAGGTTTGCAAGATGTCTCCACTGGGGAACTGGGTAAAAAGTACACAGGATATCTCTGTTTTCTTAACTATAATTGCATGTGAACGTACAATTCTCTCAAATAAAAAGTTTGGTTAAAAATTTAGATTGTAAAAGCTCATCTTCATTGATCTTATATTTCCCTCTAGATGCTATATTGAGTGTACATTGTAACTACTGCCTCTATGCCCGTTCACCCCTTGCCACATAGTTCTTAAGCTAACTCATTGAAATTACCCCCACTAACATTACCAGAGGCCTCCATATGGTAAAAATCAAAGACACTCATCAGACCGTATACTCCTGGGCCCTTTCACTGCATTACTGACCACTCCTATTACCTTAGACCAACTTGTGAAATGCCTGGCTGCTGGGTCCTTCTCCGAGAGCTTTAATCCAACACCTTAGAAAACAGGTCTCCACTGGCTTCATCCCACCCCTGGGCTGGCACCCACCTGAACACTCTCAGATCACATCTTCAAAACCATTGGCCCTCAAATTACACATCAGTCATTGGAGGTGGTCTGTCCATATGATCTCAAAGAAACTTACTGTCTCAATGTAGTATAGTCATATATAATGTTGGCAGGAAGTAAATATGTAACAAATCAGGTAACACGTTTTCATTCAATACTGAATTGTTATTATGTCTATGTCTGCCTGGCATTATTCATATAAATATGCATATACATAATTTTATTTATTTAAAAGGCTATAAATAATTTGTGATTATCTTATGAATGATATTAGCTAAATATAACACATCACATGTCTAAATGAATCGCATTTGGGAGATCTAAGGAAAAATTTTATCTTAAAGATTGCTCTGTGGGTATTTTTTAAAATTATTATCTGAAACAAAGATGTTTCAGATCTCATTTATTAAATTGAAAAATAAACATGTTATTTTTGCAAAATTTGTTTGCCATTTTGCACTATTTCCCACATGTAATTATATCTGAATTGATTTTTTAAATTTATTTATTTATTTATTTATTTATTTATTTATTTATGGCTGCATGGGGTCTTCGTTGCTGCGTGTGGGCTTTTCTCTAGTTGTGGTGAGCGGGGGCTACTCACCATTGCGGTGCACGGGCTTCTCATTGCTGTGACTTCTCTTGCTGCAGAGCATGGGCTCTAGGTGCACAGGCTTCAGTAGTTGTGGCTCTTGGGCTCTAGAGTGCAGGCTCAGTAGTTGTGGCACACGGGCTTAGTTCCTCCACAGCATGTGGGATCTTCCCGGACTAGGGCTCGAACCCGTGTCCCCTGCTTTGGCAGACAGATTCTCAACCACTGTGCCACCAGGGAAGCCCCTGAACTGATTTTTATCTTACCCATTAAAACACATGTAGAAAAAATGCTGATTGCCAAATACTGATGTTGCATTTCTCTAATGAATTTTGATGCAGGAATAAATGTGAAAAAAATAGTTTTTTGAAGGAAATTTTGATAACTGTTGAAAAATATATAACCAGAAAAATCAATTTGTAATGAATGTGACTATATAAAGAAGCAAAATATTTTCATTTTATTGTAAAGGAATTCATCATATTCTAATATCAATAAAACTTATGAGACCTAGATATTAAAATAAGGCTATTTTTTCTAAGAATATTATTTACTTTGAAGAAAAATAACTGTGTTTTATTCTCTTATTTTGTATAGAAAATTGATTAACACATTAAAGAAATATTTTAACTCTGATTTTTATGTAAACTTAATAATAGTGTGGCAAATTGTAGTTTAAGTGGAAAAGCAGAGGAAAATAAAGTCAAAACATTCTTTTAAAAAGTATTTTGCTATAGTTCCACCTAAGGTAAAACATTAATTCCATAGCAGAATGAAAAGAGGCTAAGAATATAGGGTGATAAAAACCCACTTAATTTTATAGGCCTTAAGCTTTGCCAAATTAAATCAGGCTCATTCATTTTAGGTGACTTCTTATTCCTAAGTAATAGTTGTAAGAATGTAAAAGCCAGAGAAATTTAACATTTAGTCCTGCATTTAATTTCCCATTCATGAGCATATTTTCTATTATTTGCAAGGTAGGTAAGAAGTAAAAAAAAAAAAAAAAAAAAAGGAAACAAGTAAGAAGAGACATAGAAATGAAAAATTGAGAGATATGTTCTTATAGCAAAAGACTGACTTTATAGGCAATAAGCCTAAGAGTTAGTGAGAAGCAATGAAAAGATGCATAATTCTGGAACTATGCTGAGTTGCCATGGTTCTGGATAGCTGAAGGACTGTTAATGGATAAACAATGCTGCTCACCCTTAGCTTCTTTTTCTCTCTTTCAGTCTTTCTCTAGAACTTTGCCTTGTACTTTATTAAGACTACCATTGCGATTCATTAAACACTTGGTGTATTACCAGATATTGAGTGTACGAATGTCAGCTGATTGCATGCATGTTCCCTGTAGTTTGCCTTGACCGCCAAGATTATAAAGGCTCTAAAGTATATTGAACTTCATTTTTATCATTATTAAAAGTGACCTTTTAGACATTTTGCTCTACTGATACCCAAACTTCAGTGGAGGCCCTTTTTGAAGATGGTGTTTGGGCTCAGCAAACAATGGCAAAGTGACTGGTGTAGGTGAAAACCACAGTTGCTGCACATAGAAGTAGATCCACATTTCTTTTCTTCCCCAAATCTCCTAGGTTGTAGTTGTCAAAGATTTAGTAGGAGCTAGAAGAGCTAAACTTATATCTGTAGCCAAATAGAGGGTGGGTAAAAGGCCAATTATCAATGTATCAATTGTGCTTTTAAAATGATGATAAAGCAAACTCTCTAGATTCTCATTGGTTTGAAATAGGTTAGGTTTTAATGCAAGTTATAGATGAATCTGTTATGATCCCCTCACTTTAAGGTATATTCTGGGCTCCGAATTAAACTGTATTAAGGAGACACACACACACAAGCATACACACACACCCACACACACACACACCCCCACCCCCCCACACACTAGACATTAGAGCCCATTCTTGGACTCCCCAAAATAACTGGCTTGGAACAGAGAGAATTTTTGCACCTTAAGAGTACATCCTCCAAACATCTTAGCTTTTAAAAATGTTGCAGGCATGGGCTAAATTTCCAGCTTTTAAGACTAATGACTAGATCTTGAAGCAATGCTTTTCAAACTGCAGATTGAAACCTATTAGGTAAATAAAATCATTTCAGAGGGCACTAATTGGCACTTTTATTGATACATAAATTAAAATTTTATTTCTTTAAAAAAATGACAAAATAACCAAACCAATAGCTAAAGTAATGGATACTAGTACACACAAATGATAAATAATAAATGAAACAGAGATATCAAAATTTCATAGAAGTCCGCTTCAGACAGTGTTATGCAAATAAATTTTAGAACTGCAAGAAATAGATAATTTTTTAGAAAAATAAAGTTTACTAGAATTGACTTCAGTAAAAATAGAACAATTAAACAGACAAATAGTCATAGAATAAATAATGAAAATTATCAGTGAAATACCTAACACCCTCCAGCTAGAAAATAATGAAAAAAAAAAAAAAAAACTAGGCCCAGGTGGTTTTACAGGAGAATTCTAATAATCTTTCATAGAATAGTTAACCCCAATGTTATTTAAATGGTTCCAGATTCATATGAAAAAGAAGCAAAGCTTTCAAATTCTTTATATGGAGCAAGTATAACATTGATTTTAAAACCTGATGAATATAGCATAAAATGGATAACCATACACCAAATTTACCCACGAATATTGAAGTAAAAATACTATATAAAATATTAGCAAAGAACAGGTTGAAAAATAGCCCTGTGGAATTTATTCTAGGAGTGCAAAGATGGTTTAATATTAGGAAATTAATAATGAAATTTATCATATTAAAGGCTTTAATTTTTTTAAAGAAATGTCTAATACCAGGGCTGCAGCAGAGAACATGCAAAGTGAAATAGAATAGAAAGTAATCAAAGATTAACAGAGATATGTCAAAAGGATATAGGAGATGACTTATCAGAACTCTCACTGGTCAAATTTGGAGCAATATGAGCAGCAAACTAATGATAGTGATGTATTAGAACATATTGAATAAAAATGAATCCATGAGTTCATAGTGATGTTCATAGAATGTGTATTTGAGTGGTGAGAGAAAGACTAAATCTTTTCTTTACTGAAGACTGCCAGATAATACATGCAGAATGAATGATTGGATTAGAGAGCACTAGTTTGCAACATGCAGTAAAAATGGTTTAGGAAAGGGTTATTGACAAATGGTAACACCACAAAGTGAAAGATTGTTAGGAAGAGGTCACACTAACACTATGGAACCATCCATAGATTATGCATTTATTACAAAAAGAAAATATGTCTTTACAATGGAAAGATCTGGCTTTCACCATCGTAAACAAGAGATCAAATTTAACATCACCAATAATGGGTCAAACTAAACTTATGTCTGCAATGGGAAGTACACATCATTGTCTATGTAGTATTTTTGAAACAGTGTTTGGCTACAAGTGGCCCAAGGTAGACAAAGAAGTGTAGGAAGGACAATGAAATAATGAACTTCCCAACAACCTTGTCCCAAAGATTGCACCCAAATCCTCTCCAAAGGGAAAACCATTTAAAATGAGAAAGCATGATTGATGGAAGAATTAGAAACTCATTTGGAGTGAGGATAACTTCGAAGAATTCCACAAGGATCTGGCACTTGAGCATTCTTGGTGAGTAGATTAATGTTTGACCACCCAAAGAGTTGACATCACCACATCGTCCAGCATCTAAACTCACACAGCATTCACATTTCCGTAGGTAATGTGCGTGGGACACCACCTGCCAACGGAGAAAAGGAGGAAAAACAATTTCTTGCCTCCAGTGAGTGTTGATATTTCTTATTGCCAATATTTTATCTCATTTTAAAGAACCTGCTTCCTTGTAGAATTACTTCAGGATGAACTACGTAAATAAAATTACTTCTTCTGGGAAGAAGTCAGTGGACTCAGAAAGGGAAATTTCTTATTTATGTGTTAGAGGAATTATCCTACCTCTTGCTGTGGATAGATTCACTTCTCTTGTTCATTTTCCTCCCTTGCTATAGAAATAGTTTTAAAAAGGAGAAATATAGAGAACCAAAAATAGAAAGAACCTTATGTGTCTTTGCTAGAATCCTCTCCTGTGACTTTACGCTGAGCCAGATGATAATTGCCGGTTGATTTCTTCTCAGTGTTTCTATAGTATTCTATGTATAATCTTATTGTAGCATTTATTTTCATTACATTGTAATTACTTATTTACATGTTAACCTTTACTGTTGGCCTGTAAGTTCCTTGAAGGCAAGAAGCATGCATGCCTTATTTGTGGTGCATACCAGTGTCCAGCATGATGGCTAGCCTGGTGTAGACACTCAATAACTGTCCGTAGAACAGATATCAACTTCCTTTTCCCTTCTCTCTCCCTCTCCCCAGCTTCTGCTTCTCCTCTTTATCTGCTTCAGATCTATTTATGTCTTCACTATCCTATGAGGCCACTTTTATTAAAGATAAGTCTATCTTTTTTTTTTGTCTGCATTGGGTCTTCATTGCTGCGCATGGGCTTTCTCTAGTTGCGTGAGCAGGGGCTACTCTTCCTTATGGTGCACGAGCTTTTCATTGTGGTGGCTTCTCTTGTTGCAGAGCACGGGCTCTAGGCACGTGGGCTTCAGTAGTTGTGGCACGTGGGCTCAGTAGTTGTGGCTCATGGGCTCTACAGCACAGGCTCAGTTGTTGTGGCACACGGGTTTAGTTGCTCTGCAGTAGGTGGGATCTTCCCAGACCAGGGCTCAAACCCATGTCCCCTGCACTGGCAGGTGGATTCTTAACCACTGCACCACCAGGGAAGCCCAGGTCTATCTTTTATATATATATTTTTTACTTTTCAATTTCCTATGACTCTATAGAAGAAATAGTTCATAATATGTCTGCTTTATATATGCCAAGTTATGTCACCTTTAAAAATGTACTACCACACACAAAAGTTCTCAGTCCTCCATGACTGATGTTCTTGTGAGGAAACACAATAAATTGTGTCTTTCTAGTAACTTTTAGTAAGTTACACACTGTGAACTACAAGTCCTGTTCAATGCTGAGTCATTGACATTTGATTATTAATTTTGAATAAATAATAATATTTCATGACTTCCAAATGTTCGTCTAAATATTTGAATACTACTTTCGGTTGCTTTAGAAAGATAATCCATATCTCCAGAGTATCAGATATACATAGCCCTTTAGATGAATCCTCTGGACCTCTTATACAGGGATGAAACTGAGAGTCAGAATTATTTGTCAGGACATAGATACAATGCAAAACTTATTATTATTATTTTTTGGTGAAGACTGTGATCAAAATACATTAGTTGAATTGATATTTCTATCCCATTTATTCTCATACAAAATTATTCGGACTTGTTTTTCTTTCTTTAGGAGAAGTTAGAAGCTACTAAATTTAAGTTAATTTTCTCATGAATCTTTTTCAAGTTATTTTTATATATCATTGATTTTTATTTTTCTTTTAGAGTGAAAACCTAGATAACATATAGATACTCAGCAGTCCTTACAAAGGGTTTCTAAAACATTTTGTTTTCTAAAACATTTATAGTTGCTTTAACAAAAAGAGACATTTGGAAGATTACAGTTCTCCTAAAATGCTCTATTTTTTCTCTGCTGTGCCTTAAAATCTCTATCATTTTTATAGATCAAAAGACTGGTGTTCAGAAAGTTTTAAGATGTTTAGAATAGCATAAAGCACACAAAGTGAAGTCCATTTCCATGAAGCAAATAGTTTTAATTGCTGAACTAGAGGTTTTAATGACAATGTCTATAAAATTTTTATACATATGAGATGTATTCCTGAAAGCATCATTCAGTTGCTTGTGAGGATTCAAAGCTCAATTCTTTCATATTTCTGCAAATGGGATAACTTCTTTCTATGTATAATGTAATCACTGACCTTAATTCTTGTTAACTTAGTAACTGGATTAACCCTTTTAGACTTGTCCAACTAAGTATTTCTAACAATTCAGAACAAGGATGAACCTAAAATTCTTATTGCAATATGCAGAAAATAGTATATGCTAGATTGCTACAGCCTCAGATTTACCACACATTAAGTTTAGGAAGGCCTTACAGAATGAAAAAAATATATATTTCCCAAAAACTCAATAAAGATGATATATTACTTTACTTTTCCCATGTGTTTAAAAGTTCTTTCTCTAGGTATTTATTTATTTATTTATTTATTTATTATTATTATTTTTTTTTTTGCGGTACGCGGGCCTCTCACTGTTGTGGCCTCTCCCATTGCGGAGCACAGGCTCCGGACGCGCAGGCTCAGCGGCCATGGCTCATGGGCCCAGCCGCTCCGCGGCATATGGGATCCTCCCGGACTGGGCCACGAACCTGTATCCCCTGCTTTGGCAGGCGGACTCTCAACCACTGCGCCACCAGGGAGGCCCTGTATTTAATCATGCTAGAGGAAAAGTTCTGTATTTATACATATTGGTATGAAATTATATATCCCTTATAAAATACATAATAAACCATATTAATTTTGCCATATGTTGGTGGATGACATTATTATCACTTAACCAGTTCACTCATTTGTAGAGATGTGGTTGGAACCAGAGACTGTCATACAGAGTGAAGTAAGCCAGAAAGAGAAAAACAAATATCATATATTAACGCATATATATGGCATCTAGAAAAATGGTACAGATGAACCTATTTTCAGGGCAGGAATAGACACATAGATGTAGAGAACGGAGATGTAGACCCAGGGGGGAAGGGGAGGGTGGGATGAACTGGGAGATTAGGATGGACATATATACACTACCATGCATAAAATAGATAGCTAGCTGGAACAGTCTATAAAGCACAGGAAGTTCAGGTCAGTGCTCTGTGGGATGGATGCGGGGGTGGGAGGGACGTCCAAGAGGGAGGGGATATAGGGATACATAAAGCTGATTCATTTGATTATACAGCAGAAACTAACACAACATTATAAAGCAATTATACTCCAATAAAAATAAAAAGTAAAAAATAAAAATAAAGTATCTGAATTTTAAAACAAGAGACTTCCAGTTGGCAAAAATACATTATTTAAAGCTTTCTTTTTGTGTGGGGGGAGGGGGGCGCCTGCCTGCAGGTCATTTTACTGATTAGAGGGAAATATCGGTTTCGTGTTTTTTTTTCTTTTCCTTTTTTTTTTTTTAACATCTTTATTGGAGTATAATTGCTTTACAATGGTGTGTTAGTTTCTGCTTTATAACGAAGTGAATCCGTTATACATATACATATGTTCCCATACCTCTTCCCTCTTGCATCTCCCTCCCTCACACCCTCCCTATATCACCCCTCTAGGTGGTCACAAACCACCGAGCTTATCTCCCTGTGCTATGCAGCTGCTTCCCACTAGCTATCTATTTTACATTTGGTAGTGTATATATGTCCATGCCACTCTCTCACTTTGTCACAGCTTACCTTTCCCCCTCCCCATATCCTCAAGTCCATTCTCTAGTAGGTCTGTGTCTTTATTCCCGTCTTACCCCTAGGTTCTTCAAGACCTTTTTTTCCCCTTAGATTCCATATATATGTGTTAGCATACGGTATTTGTTTTTCTCTTTCTGACTTACTTCACTCTGTATGACAGATTCTAGGTCCATCCACCTCACTACAAATAACTCAATTTCGTTTCTTTTTATGGTTGAGTAATATTCCATTGTATATATGTGCCATATCTTTTTTATCCATTCATCCAATAATGGACACCTAGGTTGCTTCCATGTCCTGGCTATTGTAAATAGAGCTGCCATGAACATTTTGGTACATGACTCTTCTTGAATTATGGTTCTCTCAGGGTATATGCCCAGTAGTGGGATTGTTGGGTCATATGGTAGTTCTATTTTTAGTTTTTTAAGGAACCTCCATACTGTTCTCCATAGTGGCTCTATCAATTTACATTCCCACCAACAGTGCAAGAGTGTTCTCTTTTCTCCATACCCTCTCCAGCATTTACTGTTTCTAGATTTTTTGATGATGGCCATTCTGACCAGTGTGAGGTGATATCTCATTGTAGTTTTGATTTGCATTTCTCTAATGATTAATGATGTTGAGCATTCTTTCATGTGTTTGTTGGCAATCTGTATATCTTCTTTGGAGAAATGTCTATTTAGGTCTTCTGCCCATTTTTGGATTTGGTTGTTTGTTTTTTTGTTATTGAGCTGCTTGTACATTTTGGAGATTAATCCTTTGTCAGTTGCTTCATTTGCAAATATTTTCTCCCATTATGAGGGTTGTCTTTTGGTTTTGTTTATGGTTTCCTTTGCTGTGCAAAAGGAATATCCTTATCCACGGGGTCTCTGCTATGTGTCACATAAAAGAGAATGAATAGATGAGACAACTCCCCTCCAGGAAGCTAACAGCCTGCATAAGGCAAAGTTGGTATAAACAATCCTAAGAGATAAACTGTTTAGTGAAGCTCCTGGTTAGGCTAGATGAGTAATTACTTTGATGAAGAAAATAAAATACAACAGGAATTTTGAAATGTTCTTGATCCTGGGAGATAAGAAAAGTACCAGGGTAGGGAAGCAAACCTCAGTTACATATGAAATGTTGTGTCTGAAGGGTTTACTAAAAGTTTACTTGTGGGATGAGTTAGAAAAAGTGATGCCAAATATTCAATTGGAAATCGTTTGCTCCTCTCTTCTAGAATAATCTTTAGTTATTTTCAAACCTGTAGTAAAAAATCTGTTATCCAAACAACTTTGTATCAGTGGTGCTTTGATGAATGAGGAGAAATGCAAGTGTCTACCCTTGGGACGATGTGAGTGAGGTAGTCAAGATCACAGCTTCAGGAGGTGAGATAGCAAGTGGGTTTGATAATTGAATGAGAAGTAAGAATCGAGAGCAGGACATAAATCACCCTCAAAGTATTTGTAAATATGGTCTTTCTCTGGCACACGTAATGGAAGCTTGAGCATTTTGTTTGGATATTAAAGGGTGAGATCAGCATGCTAAAGATTGAAGACCAGTGAGTTAAAAATGCAATTTACAAGTTGCTCAAATACTTGCATTACATAGTGAAGAAAGGATGTGTTTGTGTGTGAGAGGGGTGTGTGTGTGTGTGTGTGTGTGGCAGGGAGTGGGTGTGTGGCATGGTGGGGTGAGTGAATGGAGGGAGACAATAGCCCGGGAGAGAAATAGAGTGTTTGAGATTCATGTGCAGAGGGTGGAAGAAAATAGAAACTGTAATTTGTGCTGTACTTCCTCCCTAATTTATCAAAGGTATCTTTGGAAAATTTTGTCAGAACTTTTTTTTCATAGAATTGATTTTTTTCCACCTAAGAAGAAGAAAGGGCTTGGGCAGTTATACAAAGAATTCATAAAAGTCAAGTGAACTTGGGCAACTACTCCAACTCCCCCCCCATCCCAAAGGGCAAAGTGTATATAAAACCCAAAAATAATTAGTAAAGAATTTTAATTCATTCTTATTGTAACTGAGTCTTTGTTCTAGCAAAATCAAATTAAAATGTGGCTTGTGCTTTTCAAAAGAAGTTTAAATAAATGATTCTTGACTATAAATAAACAAAATTCAGAGAAATAAAAATTTGGTTTTTGACAGACAGTTATGTTTATGGGAAATCATGCTCTTTTGTTTGAAACACAAAAAGGACCAGTGTTTATATGGATCAAATGATATGAGAGTTGTAATCTGTAATTAAAGCTGGAGTTTTAAAGTAAATATCAACTGCAATCAAGGAATAGTACAATTTAGGAGGTGTATGTGCAGAAGAAAGATGGAGGTATAATTTTTAAAAGATTAAGCACATTTGTAAATAGAAATCTCTCAATGTGGGATGTATTTTTACTACCATTATAGTAGATCAATATGAATATAAAATTGAGTATTTATGTTAAACATATGCTGTATATATCTAGAAAGTCTTTGCTGCATCAAGTAATTAAGCTTAGTAAATTTGAGCATTTCTGAGATTTTTACAAACAATCATGCACTTAACAACATCAATCAAATTTTCAAGGTATCTCAGATGCAGTCAACATTCTTATAAAAATGGAAACCACTTCTGATCACACCACAGCCCCTCCTCTACGCCACCCCCTTGGAGCCAAAAGAGGTGTTTTCGTTAAGTTCCTGTGTCACTAGTATGTCTTTATTCATGCCTTCTCTAAACCTCTTAAATACAAATAAACACAGAATACAGGCATATTTCTCATTATGCAAGCAGACTTCCACATACATATTCTAAAGAAAAGCACAGAACAGCTGCCTTCCACTTTTTTTAATGGTATGAATAGGGCCTTTAATATCAATACTGAAATGGAAGTGATTAGTATTATTTACTGAATTTTAAAGCACCTTAGGATGTTCAGCCAGACAGTTTATTTGATTGGCTGAATATACAGACACCTCATTTTGGGAAAAATATGTTGGCACAGGCAAAGAAACAGCTATCTGGTTGCTTCACAGACATTTACAGAGGATTTGAACTGACAATTCTGCTTTTAAAAATGATGCTCGTGGAGAATAACATGCTTTTTCTAGCATCATATGGTCTTCTTTACCTAATCACACTCCTTACTCTAAAATTTGGAGCATTGAGGATGATAATTTAGAATTGGCTCAGCTTACAAAAAGCTTTTATTTTTGATGCTTTGATGTATAGTACCTGATGCAGAAACTATCCATTTCAATTTTAGTATACTGATAGCACAGGATAAATATATGAAATAAGTTGCATTTCTATACCCAGGAAAGAAGAATCTGAAACTGAAATTAATAAAATAATTTCATTTACAGTTGCATGCGAAAGAATTAAATACTTAAGAATAAATTTAACAAAAGAAGTGCAAAACTTGTACACTGAAAAATACAAAACATCATTGAAAGATGTTTAAATATTGATATATATATGTATATATACATGTGTATACTCCAAATTTAAAAATAGATCAAAACATGAAAAGATGCTCTATTACACTGAAAATTAGGAAAATGTAAATTGAAAACCAAGGTAAATGATGAATTGGGAGATTGGGATTGACATATATACACTAATATGTAGAAAATGGATAACTAATAAAAACCTGCTGTATAAAAAAATAAATAAAATTAAATTTAAAAAATTTTTTAAAAAGCAAGGTAAATTCCACCATTAAATTCACAAACAGTTTAAATTATGACATCATCATTTTAAAAAAATGTGGCAGGAATGTGAAACAATGGAAATTCTTATACACTATTGAAGGAAGTGTAAATTGATACAACTGTTCTTCTGGTTGTTTTCTTTCACTTGTCTCCCAACTCCATTCTCTGCTTTTTTGCTCTGTTTTTAGTCCCAAAAGGTTGAATCCTGAAGATTGTATCATCCAAGCTCCCTTGCTATTAGCTTCAAGTTTGATTCAGCCAATGGGTGGCACTGGCAGAGAACTAAGGGACTGAGTGAGAGGTCATGAAATTTCTTTCTTAGAACATGGAACACTGGGGGTGAAATTTGTTTCTTTCCTATACCACTAGTTGTTGGAAGAGAAATTAGGCAGGGTTGAAATTTTCATACTCTGATGTCCAGCAAGTTTACCTATAGGAATATATATACCATAGAGAAGCTCTCATATATGCACTAGGAAACTGGTACAAGAAGGTTCATGGCAACTTTGAAAAAAAAAAATTAGAAACAGCCAAAATGTTCATTAACGTGATTTAAAATTTATTTATTTGTTTATTTATTTTCCAGAAACTGGAAAAGAGATTCTAAACTGTAATTTCTATGCTGTCAATGATCAGTTATCATGTTCTTACATTTATATGTTTACCTTATACTTCATAGTAATCCTGAATTATAAAACCACCAAGTTCTGATTTGAAAACTACATATTAGAATATTTTTCTATCCACATCCATTTAAAAGGAACTAGAACTGCTAATTCCATCCCACATCACTTCACCTTTCTTTGCTATGGATCAATGGCAAATTTACTTTACTAGCTAAACAGTGGGGAATAAGATGTCCCAGGCTGTTACTGGCGGATTATGGAGCCATTATCATCTAACACGTCTATTTGAATATAATGTTACTATCTTTAGGAAATTCTGTGAATTATATGAGGTAAATAATAGCCTCTGCCCTTATTTCATAGCCATATACCCACAATGCAATCTTCACATATGCCCCTAAGCCCTTAAATGATGCAGTGATAGGTACACTGGGAATAGATCCATAGAATTAACAGTTTCAGTTGAGAGGCCAAGGATTAAATGGGCATTGAAAATGAACAAACTTTGAAAAGTCATAGAGAGATAATGTGGTTCTGAGAAATGAGTAATGTCCTGGATACTCCTTTACAGACATGCATAGAGAATTGCTAATGAAATTAGGATCGCCTTAATTACCAATCACTGGATATTCTTAAGTGAAAATTTAAGATAGATTTTTGTGTGTGTCTATGTGAAATTTTTTATATTGATTATGCTTACACAGAAACTCATTATAATTCTCATGATTTGAAATAATTGTGTCCTTCTGGTGCTAACTAAGGCAGCAATTGGTTCACTCATCTCTGTACCCATCCTGTGCACAGGATCAGCAATAATACCAGTACTTCCAAACACAAAAACAGACATTGTATCCAAGTGGAAACTACTGTCAGCACTGAAGATTGTGCTTCTTATGCTTGTTTGACAACGAGTACCTTTCCTGAGAATATATAGCTAATCCCTAAATCGGGGAGCTTGAGATGCTGGTGTTCCAAGCATTAAGACACCACAGTACTACTGCCGGTAGTGGTAGTTTGGTGACTGCTTACTTGGGTTTGAAGGCTGGTGGAGGGATAAGCAATCTAAACACAGAATATACATATAAATACACAAACACGTACATGTATGTTCATATGTGTGTATGTCTCATAAGTGGATATAATCCAACACACACACACACACATACACCTCGGCACTTACTGTAATCACTACAAGCACCTAAAAATCCAAGAAATGTAAGTAACATGTGCAGTGTCTCTTCAAAGGCAAAGTCCATAACCAGCACCTTCCATTCTTCCTTCAAATTAATCTTTCGTGGGTCAAAAGTGGAAGAAAATAGAGGAAATATTAATTTTCAAAATCTTGCTTTGAATTACTCACTAAAATATTAAACTGTATTTAAGGATATATGTTTAATTGTCTATTATATGTACCCAGAATTATATACTTTGTCCAGAACCTTATAAATAGACATGTTAAGTCTACAAAGAACACATAAAAGCCTTGCTACACATTTTCATATCAGCCCTTTTTTGCCAGCTATTATTTGATGTCATAGCTTCTGCTTCACCATCAGGGTCCTTATAGTATCCTTAGTCCTTCTTTGTGTTAAGAACTTGATTGTACATATTTGTCTGGCTTTGACCCTACATGCTGTCTCTTAGACAGGCTTCGTATTTAATTATTTAATTTTGTTTTCATAGCTATGGAGTAAGGAATTTCCACTACCTTCTCTGGTGCAGCATGATTCACCCATCGTGGCCTTGCCCCAAATAAAGAGTAAGACAATAAGAGGTACGATCAGTCTATTAGGACAGTCCTTCATTTCAGGAGTAGTATTGGTTGGCCAAAAAGTTCATTCGGGTCTTTCCACATGATGGCACAGAAAAACCCGAACGAACTTTTTGGCCAACCCAATATGTGTGGGTTTTTTCTGTTATATACTTATTGTTTCTTTGCAAAGACCATCAAAACCTTTTTACTTTTATCTGGCAGAGGTAACGATATACTTTCCCTACCTTGCCTCAGTGTTATGCCAAATCTTTCACTCTCTGCCATAACTTAGACAACAGATATGTTCATTTTCTTGGCATCCATATGACATCACGTTGGTATACTACACTATTATCACAGTACATGATAATCAGAAAGTAGCAAACATTAAGAACCATAGATGCCTTTGTCAAACATGATTGTGCCAGAGGGTGGGAAATCAACTATGAAAATTGAAGGGTCTACCTCTGGAAGCACAGACTGGAGTCTGTTAGGACATTCTTTCTATAGAAAAATACTGCTGTTGCATCTTACACCTCCTACCATTACAAAGAGATATCTTCAGATTTTAGAGGAAATATATCACTTTCAGTTGTGCTGCTCTGACTCATTTACCAAGTAATTTGTAAGGCTGCTACTTCTGAGTGAGATCCTGGAAACCTAACACTGAAATTATAAAGCAGTAATAGAGAACCTTGTATATTATTATAGAGCACCATATATATATGGTACATATATATACATATATATACACATATTGGATTACACTATACTACAGTGTATTATATTATGGTATATCTATATGTATATACTCTCTTATAATAGCATATATATTATCCACTCTGTATAATATTATATATACTTTATATATAGTATTGAGTATCATATCTATTCTATTTGCTATAAAATATATAATTTATATTCTATTCTCTATCATGTACTTTATATTATAAGTACTACATATTTTAGAGTATATTATGAAATAAAAAGACCCTTATATATTATAAAGTATACATAATATGCATACAGAAAGTTGTGCCTGAAAACATTGCCCCCAGAATATTAAACATCGATAATCTTTGGGTAGTACCTTTTTAAATATTCCTTGTACTTTTTAGAGTTATTTTAACTTTTTTCAAAGAATGTGTACTATTTTTACAAAAATTGATTTTTTAAATATAAAGTCAGCTATACTAACAAAGTTAATTATACAGCAGGTGGAGATTGTAAGTCAGATTTAATAGGCATTTTGGAGGTAAAATTGGCAACACTGGATGATTTGTCAAATGTGGGCATCAGGAGTTCCATAGGATTTCTAAGTATCTGCTTTTGGTGAGTATATCAGTCTGTGGTTTCAGGAGTAAATAGATGGTATAGAGACACAGATGGGATGAAAGAAGTGAAGACAAGGATGAACTTGAAGTTCCCAGGGAACATCTTTGGGAATGTATCCAATTGAATATCTACACCTGGAGCTAAGAGTAGAGTATGAAACTAGAGGCATAATTTGGGGAACCATCAAAATATATTAATGTAATCTTCACCAATAGTACTATGATATGTCTTCTATTGTTTCAATTTTTGCCTTTAAAGTCTAATGATTTTACCAGGTGTTATGGGCTAAATTGTATACCCTGCCCCAATACATATGTTGAAGCCCTAAGCCCCAGTATTTCAGAATGTGACTGTTTTGGAGATAGGTTCTTTAAGGAAGTAATTAAGGTTAAATGAGCACATACGGGTAGGGCATAATGACATAAGACCGATGTCTTTATAAGAAGAGGAAGAGACAACAGCGCTCTCTCTCTCTCTCGGGCTCCCTCTCTCGATCTCTGAGTACATGCACAGAGGAAAGGACATGTGAGGACACAGCAAGAAGACAGCCTTCTACAAGCCAGGAAGAGAAGCCCCATCAGAAATCAACCCTCCTCACCTTGATCTTGGACTTTCAGCCACCAGAACTGTAAGAAAATACATTTCTGTTATTTAAGCTACCAGTCTGTGGAATCTCGTTATGGCAGCCCGAGCTGACTAATATAATAGGATAAGTGTCAGAAATTATCTTCCATGTCAAGTCTCCCAGGTACACCGTGGATCTTTTCATTACGTAGTTTTAAGTGTTCGCTCATTTCTCAGAAGCAGATACTAAAGCAAAATGTTTAAATAGCATGGCTATAGCCACACAAACAGTAAGCAGTGAACACAGGATCCTAATCCAGAACAATTTGATTCCACCCTAGGCCAGAAATACTTCCTTTTACCCTCACCAAATAAGGGTGATCAACATCACAATGAGAAGGGACTGGAAGTTACTATTAGAACCCTCTGTATAGTTAAATCTATGCAAGCCTCTGTATAGTAAGTTTACGCAAGTATAAATAACAAACTACACATTGTTTAAATCTTTAAATCCATACATAAATAATATTTACACAAATAACTCGAGGCTATATGTACTCCTTGGCAATAAGAAGGTGAGAAAAAAATAAAGGTTCGATTGGAAACATAAGTATCAAAAAGACGGCCAGGAAGAAGCTATAGAATGAGATGAGGACTGTGAATAGAGTCATGGGCTACATTCAATCCAATAGGTGAGCAAAGTAGTGGGTTTCACATGGAAGAGAAGGCTAAGAAAAGGAGGAGTAGACCTGTGTATGAATTTGTGATAAGAGAGAAGAAATTTTCTAGGGGGAAAAGGGGGTAATGGTTCTTCCTTTGCTTAACAATTGAATTGGGAAAACACATAGGTACAGGTCAGTTCATTCCTTTTTGGTTTTGTTTTTGAGCAGATTTAGATTATTTTAATCCCATTTTGATTCAGTTTTGCTGTGACTACAACATGAATTAAGGAAGGAGTAATGATGTTGGATGAACCTCAGTCCTCCGTGTGGCATGGAAGATCTCTGTAACAGCTCTGGCTTCATGACACCAGACAGGGGAGAGGAACAGTACCACACTATTTATGGAATTATCGTGTTTCTCTGACTGCCCTTTATTATACTGCAAGTACAGTAGTTTTCACTTTCCCAAACTGGGAAGAGTTCCAGAGGAATGCATCTGGATAGCATTTGCCCATTACCCTCCCCAGAAAAAGAATTAGTCAGCAAGGACCCTATTCATAAAAACAAATTCCATCCATTTCTACTTGAATGTCATGTCTTTATGTGGAGAAGTGTGGAGTGAGCCCCTTTTGCTACATAAAGAATGCTTTTTTGTGATTAATGGACCTCTCTCCCCCCAATATGTAAGTAGACACCTCCTGATTACATACCTGAGGGAGCTCAAAGGCTACAGACAAGGTGAGAGGGGCTTGATATGATATTTCTGGACTGAATTGTATCCTTTCTGAAAATGGATAATGTATAAGGTACTGGTTTCAAGAGAAATGCATGCTTTTGAAACCACAGAAGGTATTTAACAGGACATTTTGAACATAAAAACAGAAAAACGTACACTCATATTCCCGCGTCCAGTGGAAGTTTTAAGAATCACCTCTACTAACGATCTGTAGTTTCCAGATCTGAGACTCTCCATCTGGTGTTTTACTTCACAAAATTCTAATTCCCCGAAGTCAGGAGTTAATCTTAATGGAGTAATATAGATTTAATCACCCCATAAGGTTGATAGATTGGGTTGATTGAAATCACATCATTAGACAGTGAATTTTGGTAGATACCTAATAGTCACTGAGGGTGCCTGAGACTTATGGTCTGGCCACATTATTATTTTCTTTTGGTTGAATGATCATTTTAGTGTTCTGTGACATACAGTATACCTTCCCTACTGTGAAATTTATTCAATGACAAAAGTTTTTAACATACTGTAAGTCCAGATCATTATATTTCAACTAAGGAGCAGCATACATCTTAAATGTTATGCTTTACTTCAGGCACTTCAGGGAGATGAGGTATTTTAATGGAGATTTTTTAAATGCAGTTTCCAACTGTTGCTCTAAGGCCCTACATAAAAGAGGCTCATGCTGAAGTGAACTTCACCAACCAAAAGGCAACACTGCCTTTAGAAAAATTAGAATTAAAAAAAAATGTTTTGCCAGAATACCATTGTAGTTTCTTCATGTGGTTATCACTGCCGTGTTTATTGTAGATGCAGCTGACTCTTTAGACGGTTTTACACCTCCAATAAACACACATATGCATGCAAGAAAGAACATAGGCAAATAAACTTTACATCTCCATTTGCCCAAATATGATTTACTCTAAGCAATTACTATATGTATATATACTCTAAGAAAATTTTAGGGGCAAAGTCTCTCCATATCTTCTTTCCTATTATTCCAGCTGAGTAGAGTGGGATTCTAATCCCAGAAAGGTGAGTACCACAGTCCCTCCACTCCCCTAAAGAGGGTGAGCTCAGCAAAGCACTGTGAACACTTTTCAGTGGGCTGCTTGAATGGAAATATGGAGATTTAAAGGAGATGGAAGCTACACCACTATAAAAATTCATCTATCAACCTTAGTTGTAATACTACTATGCAGGTATCGTATAAACAGTGATTTCCAGGATTAAACGAGACCCCAAATGTGAAAGTGTAATGAGAAAAATATGAAATGAGATTCATATCACCTTTGTGTCAGACACCTTAATAATCACTTGGTTTCCATCAATTTATTTATCCTCACAGTAATTGGATGAGGCTGGTCCCATCCCTCCCACATTTTAGATAAAGAAATTTTGCTTAAAGAGGCTAAATCTCTGTAAAATCACACGGTCGGTAAGTGTGACACCAGGACTCTGTTCTTAGTGCGTGTGACACCAAGTGATGCTCAAAGCACATTATTTGCCTCAGGACTAATCACGACACCACCAAACTGCATAGTTGGTAGTCGTACGAGGCTCTTGGCCATTATGCTTTCCTTTCTTTGGGCCATTTAAAGCCGAATTTGATAGGGCAACTAATTAGTATGTCATATGATTACTTCTTCTCAACTAATAAAGAAATCTGGAACCCAGGTCAATGGAAGATGGACCTGGTCCCAAGAACACAGTATGGAGGATTAAGGTGCTATCTGCCTGCCTTCCTGATTGACTCACAAGGTTCCAGTATTGAAAACTCCATATAAAACCCTTTTAGTGGGAATTATCACAAATTACCTCAAAATCTTCTGCCAGTAGTAACTCATCTCCCCCGTATTATTTTCTCTCTCATTCTTCTTAGATCATAGACCCTCCATAGGCTGATGAAATGGTCTTTTCTCCTAACGCATCTACTAACCTAGAGCCCCAGGAGAAATGCCCAAGTATCCTCTGCTAATGCCTAACAGTATAATGAGCACAAATTCTCTTCTGCAAGACTTATAAATAAAGAATTCACTGTTACCATTCTTCTTATAAAATCTAAATCATTTGCATAAAGTAGTATGATTTAAACATATTAAAAAAACCCAAACAATAAACAAACATCTAACTTTCTGTCAATCTCCACTAAACAAGGCACTGGCATTTTTATTTCCAAATGTCTTGTGAGGATGGCTCATTGGCTACATAAATATAAATGCACGTATCTGAAATTCAAACGTCTGTTTTCAAATAACCAGTCATAGGCCAAAAATGTTGGCAAGATCACTCACAGATGTTTCACAGAAATGGGGAAAAGGGAGGTCAACGTACTGTAAATACATGTAGTTGCCCGATGCTTCTCTGGTCAATTTCCTCCTCAGCAGAATACATTTAGTGTAATAAATGTTTCATCTGGGAAGCTTTCCAGATTTATCATTAAAATAAAAAAGTAAGCGCAGTTGTTCTTAGTGGATCTTTTTTCCATCACAGTATCAGTCACATCTCAGAGGCATGCTGAAATGTGTTGGTGAGTACAAAAGGGTGTGAAGAGAAATGAGAATGTAAAAGAAAGAGAAATAAAAAATAAGAGAGGTGTATGGATTTTACAGGGGAAAGCCCTCACTTGTGGAATACATTTAAGCTTCATGTCTCTTTGTCATCTGCTGGATGATAGCACAATATATTAGGAACAAAAGTTTATCTTTCAATACTTTTTGGCTTTGGCCTAAGCCAAAATGATCTCTCTTTTCTAAATTTCTATTATATTTGTGGGCTATCCTATCTTGGGTTGTTAGTTATTCTACATTGTATTGTTTATATTGTTGGTTATTTTATATGCCCTGGAGCCAGGGACTATGTCTTATATTCTATGAATTCCTCATTTGCCTTGACTGCCACAAGAAAATACTATAGACTGGGTTGCCTGAACGACAGAGATTTATTTTCTGAGGTTCTGGAGGCTCGAAGCCCACAGTCAGGGTGCCAGCATAGTTGGTGTCTGCTGAGAGCTCTCTTCCTGTCTTGTCGATGGTCACCATCTTACTGTGTCCTCACATGACTTCTTCTTTGTGCTTACATGGAGAAAGAGAGAGAGACACAGACAGAGAGAGAGATAGAGAGGCACAGAGAGGCACACAGAGAGAGATTTCCTCTATGGTGTCTCTTCTTATAAAGGTACCAATCCCATCATGAATGTCCCATCATCATGCCCTCATCTAAACTTAATTATTTCCCAAAGTCTCAATCTCCAAATATCACCACATTAGGGCTTCAACATATGAATTTGGGAGGAGCACAAACACTCAGTCCAAAACACTCATTTCACATAACAGAGTGCCTTGCCCACTGAAAGTGGTCTATAAATATCAGTTCATTGGCTGAATTAAAGAGTTTATTGGCATGATTTATATAATCAGAATTAAAATATTTTCTGTTCATTTTTTAGAACTTTTTAATACCAGGATACAAGAATCTGAGTGATGCTTTAAGTAAGGAAGGGGAACTTTTGGTAAGAACTGCATTAGAAGAAAGACACATTTAAATTTAAAAATTTAAGGAAACCACCAACAAAATGAAAAGACAACTGTAGAATGAGAGAAAATACTTGCAAACGATGTGACTGACAAGGGATTAGTCTCCAAAATTTACAAACAGCACATGTGGCTCAATATCCAAAAAACAACCCAGTCAAAAAATGGGCAGAAGACCTAAATAGACATTTCTCCACAGAAAACATACACATGGGCAAGAGACACATGAAAAGATGCTCAACATTACTAATTATTAGAGAAATGCAAATCAAAACTACAATAAGATAACACCTCACACCAGTCAGAATGGCCATAATCAAAAAAATCTACAAACAATAAATGCTGGAGAGGGTGTGGAGAAAAGGGAATCCTCCTACACTGTTGGTGGGAATGTAAATTGGTGCAGCCACTATGGAGAACAGAAAAGAGGTTCCTTAAGAAACTAACAATATAGCTACCATATGATCCAGCAATCCCACTCCTGTGCATATATCCGGAGAAAAACATGGTTTGAAAGGTTACCTGCTCCCCAGTGTTCATTACTGCACTGTTTACAACAGCCAAGACATGGAAGCAACTTAAATATCCATCGACAGTTGAATGGATAAAGAAGATATGGTACATATATACAATGGAATATTACTCAGCCATAAAAATAGAATGAAATAATGCCATTTGCAGCAACATGGATGGACCTGGAGATTATCATACTAAGTGAAGTAAGTCAGACAGAGAAAGACAAATATTATATGATATTGCTTATATGCAGAATCTTAAAAAATGATACAAATGAACTTATTTACAAAACAGAAACAGACTCACAGACTTAGAGAATGAATTTATGGTTACTGGTGGGGGAAGGGTAGATTGAGAGTTTGGTATTGACGTGTACACACTGCTATATTTAAAACAGATAACCAAGAAGGACCTACTATAAAAAATAAATAAATAAATAAATAAATGAAAATTAAAAAGTAAAATTTAATAAATGAAAGAAAAAACTCAAAGAGAAGGCCAGAAGGAAGCCTTATTTTTTTCATCTTATTATTTCAGTTAAAGAATCAATTAAATAGTAAGATCCTGTTATTTTAACTATAGAATCACAACAGAAAGTCTAGAAAATTTATTTCCCTAATTATCTGAAGCATTAAAAGTGAAATGCACTCATTCTATACAGTACAAGATGATCTACTGGATATAGGAAGAAATAATGCAACTGTTATTTATATTTTTATCTACAAAGTTAAGGAATCAATTAAGCTCCTATGTTACAGGAGACTTCCTAAGGAGAACATCTTAGTGTGTCTTTATATAAGCATCTTGTGGTGTTTTGTAGTTTATGTGGGCTTGTCTAGTTTTAATGAAGAAAAGTCTCTCCAAGCAGACAAGTGGCTTTAAATAATCCCAGGTTAGCTCAGGAAAATAAAAATCATTCTATAGTATTTCAAGCAGAAATGGACTTAATTCAGGGAACGGGGTGATTAGAAAACTATTGGAAGGCCTGAAAGAGTAAAATCACCACCAATTCTCAGTTGTTGCTGCAGAAAACTAAGAAGTGCTGCTGCCATTCTAGGCTCAGGAAGTGCAGGAAACTGTGATCAAGGTCATGGTCACCACTGCCATGGCCGTGAGGATGATGATTGTAAGAGGATGGCACTTGGCCAGCTGTGCTTACTACGCTCAGCTACCTAAGTCCAGGCACCCCTCCCTCCACTACCTGCAGAAGATGGAATGTCTTGGAGCACCCTTCCGCCTTACAAGTCTTCTGAACTGCTTTTTGTTGGTAGAACCTAAACTCTCTGGAGAGCCCTGCTGGCTAAGGATTCTGGGAAAGTCTTCCACACCCTGCAGTATAAGGAAAGCCCAGGGGAAGATGGAATGGTTGCTGAGCATTGACCTGCCATTTCCAGCAAAGAGGAAAATGCTAATAATGCCAACACCAGAAAACAAGAAAATTGCAGAGTTGACACTTTACTCATGGTATGAACTCTGTCAGACATACTGCAAAATTGTTTTTTAAAAATAATTGTTTTTACATATGTATGATAGACATAGATATTCTAATTGAATATGTATGTGTGTGTACTTCTCTCTGTGTATATGTGTGTGTATGCGTATATATGAAAATATTATACAATCATCAAGAAGAGTATTTTAAATACAGATTTCTCTTCACTAGTATTAGGTATGGCTTTCACTCTAAATTGTAGATTGTGATATTAGCTGATAATAATAAGAACCCATGATGCATAAGAATACATTTACAACTTTGCATCCAGAGCATGAAAACAATGATTAGGTTGTTTGGGGTTATATTTAAGCAATACAAGCCTTGATCCAGTAGTTTATAGAATTTCACTAAACTTAATGATAAATATTTGTAAGTGTCTGTTGAAGTTGTTAAATAAATAATGAAAGGGGAAACACAGGTACATGCCAGTGGGGCAACAACTATTCTTTCTGCCATGGTAAAAGTATTTGTAATAATAAATAGGAAATATAGCAACAAACTAACCACATTCTTTAGTTAGTCAATACTGCTGGATGATGTGTATAGTACATTTCTGAATGTTTGTAAACAATAAATACAAAAAAGGATGCAGCCTGAAAGGTGTGCTATACAGTTCTGTAAAAGTATAGATGTTTCTATCATGTATCATGTTATTTTCTAGAATCTCTGCCAATAATGAAATGAATCTAGAAGTAATCATTTTAAGTCACTAAAGAAAAGAGGTCCTAGAAAGATGTAGTTCAAACATTAAAACTTTCATTAATCAAACAATGTTTGAAGGAGAAATATGTGTAGATATAGAGGAACTGCTCTGACAAAAATAAAAATAGTAATATTATTTAAAGGTGTCCAGAGTAAATTTACAGAGATAGTACCAGATGTGAAATTATTCACAATATTACTCACAGAGATGTTATTGCAACAAAGGGATGTATAAAGTGTTATAGGAGGATCAATGCAGTTAATTTAGTAAAACCTGGAGCTTTAAAATACAAGAAAAATTTCAAAACACTATATTATGAGATTGGGATGACCATTAATATCTTTTGAAACAAATAGAGATATTTCTCTAGTTCTTTCATGGCAAAAGTGTGTAAAAGATTGTTAATTTAAAGTTATTACGCTTTTTTCTTTTTTTGGACATTAACAAGTGTTCCGATTCTGTTGATTTTGTTGGGGGTGATATATAGATGTCAAATAGCAAATAAATACATAATTTAAAAATAATCACATTTAATTAGGCCCCGCAAAAAATTTTCACAGTGAATGAGAAACTAACTGCTTTTCAAAAGACACAAATACTGTGGGAAAATGATTTGAAATCAATATTTGGAATAATTCCATTATTGTGTAGTTACTCACTGCCAAATACAGTATGTGGGAACTAAAAATATTCTAAGAGTACACCATTAAGAAATTGGAAAAAAGCCATAGCTTATTTTTTAAAAATGAAAATCAAAAGCTTCATCAGATTTTGTTATCAAGGATTATTATCAAGAAAAATAGAAACATTTTAAGGCACTTTTAGGAAAAATCTTACGCTATTGAAAAATAAATATCATGGTTTCCTAAGTGCAAACAATATTCTTCCTTTCTTATCTACTTTGGAGTGATGTTTTTCATTAATGATACCCATTAAAATCAAGCATCAAAATAAACTGAATTTAAACATGATATTGCAGAAGGTTAATTTGAGATTTAAAAAATTATTGATCATATTTAATCACATTACTTAATATTTTGGTTAGAGTGAAATAGTCACTCAAGTAAAAATATTATAAAATATTTTGTATTTACTCTTTATCTCATCCTTTTTTGATTTGTTGTGTATTTTTTCCAACATAAAATTACACAATAAATTAGCATGGTATATTAGCTACAAAACAAATTACTCCTAAACTTAGGGGCTTCAAATAGCGAATACTTATTTTCCAACATTTCTGTGGTGAGAATGCAAGCGTGGCTTAGCTGCGTGCCTCTAGCTCAGCGCTTCCATGAGGGAGCACTCAAGGTGGGCTGGGGCTGCTGTCTTCTCAAGAATTGACGTGAGATGAAGGATCTTCTTCCACACTCCCTCACGTGGATTTTGGCAGGTTTCAGTTCCTCATGATCTGACAGACGGAGGGCCTCAGTTCATTGCCATGCTGCATGGGTTTTTTTATAAGGCTGTTCACATTATGGCATTTGGCTTCGCTCAGAGTGAATGAATGAGGAAGTAAGAAAGGGTGTCAAGATGGAAGCCAGAGTCTTTTTGTACCCTAATCTCAAAATGACAACCTACCTCTTTTTCCATATTCATGAGAAGTGCATCACTAGGTCCAACCCGTGCTCAGGGCTAAAGGGAACCCATGCTCAGGGCTAAACAAAGGCATGAACACCAGAATACATAGATCATTGAAGGCCACATTAAGGTTGCCTACTACATACAGTAATGCATGTATACAATTATTAAGTATATAAATATGTGAATATTGAGTTGCAGAGTTTCTGTTTGGGATGATGAAAAATTCTGGAAATAAATAGTAGTGATGGCTACACAAAATTTTTGTATGTACTTAATGCCACTGAAGTATACACTTAAAATGGTTAAAGTGGTAGATTTTATGTTGTCTATGTTTACTGCAATAAAACAATAAAGTTTAGAGAACAATTTTTTACAAAATTAACTTTCAAATTTTTTCAAGTAACCTATACACAGGAGCCTGAACTAAGAGATCAGATTCTTTCTTCAAAGTCACAAAATGTTAAATGTTTGGAACTATAAATAACTGGGGTTTGCAAACAACATTTTGACTGAAACATACAATTCTTTTTCACTTTTCATAAGGCAGAGAGTAGAGAGGAGTGGCAATCAGGTAAGAGCTGGGTTGGATCTTTGATTTACTTAGCCTCTTCTAAGATGCTATATGAACCCTGAATTCAAAAGGTAGGTGAATTTTAGTATATGATTTTAAAGCAGAAGTTTAAACTGAATTCAACATCAACTTATCAACCATTCCCAGCCCTCCACAATGCAAGTATTCTTATTCTTGTATTTTTCCCTTGAAAATGGTCATGAAAGTCTTCACCCAAAATGGAAGTCTATTGGCTACCAGGTTTGTCAATCTTCCTTTTAAATATCTCTAAAATCTGTGTTTTTTTCTGTTTTAATCTGTTAATGTGATGTTTTATATTAATTGGTTTTTGAATATTGAACCAGCCTTGCATACCTGGAATAAATCCCACTTAGTTGAGGTATATAATTCTTTTTATACTTCTTTGGATTGGATTTGCTAATAATTTGTTAAGGATTTCTGCATTTACGTTCATGAAAGATATTCGTGTATAATTTTCTTTTCTTGTAATGTTTTTGTCTGGTTTTGGTATTAAGGGTAATGCTGGACACATAGAACGAGTTAGGAAGTATTTCCTCTGCTTCTATTTTCTGAAAGAGATTGTAGAGAATTGGTATAATTTCTTCCTTAAATGTTTGATAGAATTCACCAGTGAAGTCACATGGGTCTGGTGCTTTCTGCTTTGGAAGATTTGTATTTATTGAGTCAATGTCTTTAATAGATATAGAACAATTCATATCATGTATTTCTTCCTGTGTGAGTTTTGCAGATTTTATCTTTCAAGGAATTGGACCATTTCCTCTAGGTTATCAAATTTGTGGGTATAGAGTTGTTCATCGTATTCCTTTATTATCCTTTTAATTTCCATAAGATATGTAGTGGTGTCCTCTTTTCATTTCTCATATTAATAATTTGTGTTCTCTCTCTTTTTTACTTAGCTTGGCTAGGGGATTATTTATGGACTGATCTTTTCGAAGGAACCGCTTTTTGTTTCATGGATTTTCTCTGTTGATTTTCTGTTTTCAATTTTATCGATTTTGCTCTAATTTTTAATTTGTTTTCTTCTGCTTACTTTGGATTTAATTTGCTCTTCTTTTCCTAGTTCCCTAGGTGGAAACTTAAACTTATTTTAGAACTTACTTCTAGTCTAATATATCTATTCAATGCTATAAATTTCCCTCTCTGCATTGCTTTTTACTGCATCCTATAATGTGCTTTTGTTTTCACCCCAAACATGAATGCCCTAGTACAGACTCTCATCCTTTCACTCCTGGGTTAGTAAAAGTACTATGATTGAATTTTCTAAGTCTCCATTTACGATCCCTCTAGGAATCATTCTTCACACTATTACAGAGTGAATTTTCTATTCTCAGATATGATCCAGTTACTTCCTTTCTTAAAATCCTTCATTAGCATCTTTGTAGGTAAATGCCAAAAACCTTTGTATAACATACAAAACCCTTCACGATCTGAGCCTGACTTCCTTTTCAGCCTCATCGTACCTTAAACCCATCTAAAGTAGGTGAAATAAATGAAATATTTATGTAATAAAAGAGACATGAGAGTCACATGGGATCTTATATAAAATAACTTCTGAAGTCACTTCTATCCCTTTTATCCCAAGACTATTCTGATTTTATCTTTTAGTGATAAAGTGTGGGAAATAGTTGGATCAATGTTGTGTGGAAAACCACATTCAGATAGGTTTCAAGGGAACTAATTTTGTTATTATTATTACTCCTTATTTTCTCTCTCTCTATCATTATAAAAGCATTTAAATATTTATCTTCTGTTGACTTTATGACAATTTTCTTATATAGATATATCTGAGAGTGTGTCCTTGTCCTGGACCAGCTTTCACTTCCTGTGACTTTGGATGAGTCACTTTGAAAAGTGAAGATGATTATGCTAATTATTATTGTTATGAATTACAAAGCTTCTTCAGCTCTGCACTGACATTTCATCAAAGCTTACCTATTTGTTAGCATTTATAGAGAGACATGTTTACGATATCCCCTTGTTACAGAGGTGTTTTGAATACAATGCGGGAAAAATATTTTATGGGTTTTATAGGACAATAATTTTTTACTGTCCTAAACAACAAAAATTTATTCATTATTGCCCCTGACATTTGACTTTGCTTAGAAGGGTTTATATCTTTACAAATTAAGAAAAGTAATTGTCTATGTTTTCACCCTTGGAGTTTTTTGTTTCTCGCTCCAGATCTTTATTGAAGTGAGACTGTGAGTTTAATAAATAATGTACTATTTAAATCCAGGGTATTATTGCTTTCCTGAATGAATGAATTTAAGCAAATGTTCAGGGTCATTGTGAACTGTACTGTGTGGACATGGGTCCTTCCTATTTACCTCCCTGACACAGGTATCAAAAGGACCTTCAAATTGCATCTAGTACATCCACCTGCCTAGAAAATCATTTGCTTTTAAATAGGTCTTTAAAAATTCTATGTTTCTGTAATATATTCTACGACATATTGTTTCCATAATGATTGATGATGTTGAACACCTTTTCATATACTTGTTGACCATTCATATGTATTCATTGCAGAAATGTCTATTCAGTTTCTTTGCCCATTTTTAAATTGGGTTTTGTTTGTTTGCTATTAAATTGTAGGAGTTCCTTATGTATTTTGGATATTAATTATTTATCAAATATTTGGTTTGCAAATACTTTCTCTCATTCTGTAGGTTGCCTTCTCATTTTGTTGATTATTTCCTTTGCTCTGCAGAAACATTTTAGTTTGACATAATTCCACACATCAATTTTTGCTGCTGTTGCCAGGGAAATAAAAATCAAAACTACAATGAAATATCACTTCACACTGTTATGATGGTTAGTATCAAAACAAAACAAAACGAAATAAAGATAACAAATATTGGTAAGAATGTGGGAAAAAAGGAGCCCTTGTACATTGTTGGTGGGAACGTAAATTGGGGCAGTCACTCTGGAAAATAGTATGGAGGTTCCTCAAAAAATTAAAAATAGAAATACCATGTGATCCAGAATCCCCACTTCTGCTTATATATACAAAGGAATTAGGACTTTGAAGAGATACCTGCATTGCCATGTTTGTTGCAGCATTATTCACAATAGCCAAGACATGGAAGCAACCTAAATGTTCATCAGTGAATGAATGGATAAAGAAAAGGTAGTGTATACATAAAATGAAATATTATTTATTTTTTTTAAAAGAAAGAAATCCTACCATTTACGTTAGCATGGATGAGCTTGGGGGACTTATGCTAAGTGAATAAATCAGACAAGAAGGATAAATACTACAATGATACCACTGAAAAAAGACTCTAAAGTGATCAAATTCCTAGAAGCAAAGTAGAATGGTGGTGTCTAGGAGATGGGGGTGCGGGGAGAGGTAAATAGAGAGGTATTAGTCAAAGGATACAAAGTTTTATTTATAAGATGAATAAGTCCTACAGAGCTACTATAGGTCACAGTGCCTATATATGGTTAACAATACTATATTGACTACTTAAAAATTAGCTAAGAGGATAGATCTTATGTTAAGTGCTCTCATCACAAGATAATCAAAATGACAATGGTAATAATAATAAATAAAGAGGTTGGGAAGAAATTTTTGGAGGTGGTGGATATATTTACAGCATAGATTGTGGTGATGATTTCACAGGGGTATACTTATCTCCAAACTCACCAAGTTGTATACATTAATTGTGTACAGTCTTTTTTATGTCAATCATACTTCAATAAAGTGATTTTTTTTAAATTTCAAATTTGAGAATCACATTAAGATTGTTATTTTTCCAAACTGTATTCTGCTGAATTTCTATTTCCAGGAGCAGGAGCTCTCCTCACTGGAGAGCATGTTTGCAGATCAGTTTGTAATATTAGAAAGGCCTCAGAAACACAGAACTAAATGGAGCATCCCTGAACCAATTAGATTAGCCTGAGCTCCTTCCACATGTGATTGGAGGTGATCTAATTGGCCTGTGCAGTAAGTAAGTTATCCTGAGTGTTTGAATATAATGCACGTATGTTTACAATACCAGAACACATTAGGAATAGTTTCATTTACTGTCTTTCTCTTGGCATTACTACTGCTAGAGAAAGATTTCCACAGTGCTTTCAATGGGAAGTGGGAACATTTGAGGTGATTTGTCACAGCTTCCCAAGAATTTTGCTCCATCTGAATCATCAGCTGTCTTTGAATGCCATTTTAAGAGAAGGGTGCTTTCTGAGTCTATCCTTACCTAAATAGTTTTCCATGATTGGTCTCCCACATGAAAGGAAAGGGAGACCCCTCTCAACAGTGTATTCAATTGTGTTGAAAACTATATTATTTTCCCTTTTACCCAGTCTTGTCTTCTGTCTTAATATAAGCAATTGAGTAATAATAATAATAAAAGATTCAGATCTGAGAAAAGGAACATTTCATCTTCATTATTAGAGATACTGTTTCTGGCTATTAAATTCTCTAATTCTCTAAACACATAGTGTGTGTATATATATATATATATATTGCTAGAAACAGAAAGAATGCAATTACATGAATGTTACATTAATTAATGGGATACTTTATGGAGGTTTTATATTCTGAGGATTGTGTGTAGGAATGAATAGCAAGATGACTAAATAGATCATTTGGACCACAAAAGAACTGTTCCTAATTGCTTACTATTTTTTTTTTAGTATTCTTGAAATGAACAAATGTTGACAAAGGCATAGAATTAAATTGATAATAGAAAAAGACATCATCTAATTGCAATAAAAATTGAAGAGCAATCAATGTGTATGTATTAAACATTGTGAGAGGTACTTCTACAACTAAGGTCCTGAGTCACTTTTGTTTTCCATCTAAAATATAATAGCCCTCAATATGTTTCACTCACCATTCAGCTTTTATTCATTCAGTAACCATGTACAGAGTACCTACTTCATGCTGAACACATTTTGCTGTCCAAGGTCTCAACAAGAGCATGTCTCTAGTAGCCAGGTAAATCTGACACCTGCACTAAATTTTAACATCTCTTTGCTCTGTTATTGTGACGAGATGAAAAACACAATGTGATTTATTCTGCCACGTTGACAGTTAGGACTCTAATATTTGCAAATAAAGTGATAACACATCTCTTCGGGTGTGAAGCCAGCTGTCATCATCACAAGACTTATCCTTGCTAAATCATCAAATGGTCATGTGCAATTTTAAAGACCTAAGTGGAATGAGATGGGTCCGTGGAAACTTCATGAAGGGAGGCACTTACAGCAGAGAAGGTCCCTCTGTGGAAGAAAGCTCACCATACCTGTTATGGACTGAATCATGTCCCCGCAAGAGTCATATGCTGAAGCCCTGAGCCCTAATGTAATTGTATTTGGGGATGGGGCCTTTGGTAGATAATTAATTAGCTTTAGATGAGGTGATGAGTATAGGCTCCAAGATGGGCTTAGTGCCTTATAAGAAGAGGAAGAGACAAGAGATTTCTCTCTCTCTCTCTCTCTCACCACCCACGAAAAAAAAAGTTGTGTGTGCACACAGAGAGATGGAAGTACTTTGCAAGCCCCAAAGAGAAGCTTCGCCAAGAACCGAATCTGATGGCACCTTGATCTTGGATTTTCCATCTTCCAGAACTGTGAGAAACAAATGTCTGTTGTTTAAGCCACTCATTCTACCGAGTGGTATTTTGTTACCAAAGTCCAAGCTCACCAAGACACACCCTTAGTTCAGCTAAAGCAACTTCCACAAGAAAGCTCTCCCTTTCTGAATTTGGAGTCTTCATTACAAGAGACAGAATAGAGAACCCTCAGAACAAACGTTCTCTTCAGAAAGCAGGTTCCTTATTGCAGAAACCCCTCCCCGAAGGCTGGAAATATATCAAGGTGTCTAGATTCTCCATGCTCAGCTGAGTCCATGGCAGCGTTTGTAGCTCATCATTCATTGTTGACATTATGGTTCATTTTTGCTTCCATGACCCTCCAGCAGAATGGGGCTTCCATGTGTCTATTGTCTAACCCCCTGCTACAACTCTGGAGAATCTGAGATAATGATAAGAGGCATTAACAAAGATAATAAGAAATGAAATATATGTGCCCTGGGCATTGTGTTATTTCTATGTGTGTGAACAGATTATAATAAATGCTTTCTTCCATAAGTGACCCTGAAGCCCTTTAACTACTATCACCAAAAAGTCCTTGTAATGACTTGGAAGATAGCTTGGCTCAGAGGATACCAGAGTGAGCTCATGGGTAGTGGGGAGCTTCCAGGGGACAGTGGTCCCTTTGAAATCTTTCACAACTTTCTTGCCAGGGCTTATCAGACACAGAGAGGAAACTAAAGTCTCTGGGGGTGACTCAAGGTCATGACTGGCTGCATGGACTTATTCTGTTGAAATATGCCATAGGTCTAAAATATGCTGCATATGCTGATCTGCAAAAGTTCAGTGGAATGTAATGACTCAGAAACGTTGAGCATTCCAAAACACAAGTTTTGCTAAGTTCTCTACTTTCTAAGTTGTACTGGAGTACTTGTTTATAGCTCCGTGCCAGAAAAAGAATATAAAACAGATTTTTTCTTTTGATTCAGACTAATATACTCATTACTAAGAAGGGGGAAAACATATCATTATACCCAGAGTCATTTCCTTATTAGGATGGAACAATAGTTTATAGGCAACAAAAGGATATTGTGCATGGTGACATGGCTCAAAGATGACTGGCTTGATGGCATGTTTCACATATTTTATACATTTCAAAAGCTCGGCTAATACTTCATAAATTTAGGTGAAATTTTGTTCTTTTCCCAAAAATGTGTTTCTCTGTGCTTTTTTTTTTCTTTTTCAAATAATTGACCACAGTCCAGGCTTTGGGAGACAGCATTCAAACACAATTCATTTTCATAACTGAAGAAAGAAATATCAGCTCTGGGTGGTTTTCTTGTTTTGTTTTATAATTGTATTAAAAATTGGGTATTCCTGAGCTCCTGCTGCCTAGGCAGTACTTCCTAATTCCAAGCTGATGCTGAAAACCTAGACCTGGGGAAAGAGCTTCCAAACAAACACAAACATATGCCTCTCAATCTCATTCTTTTTATTAACGTTAGGTCTCGTAAGGCATTACTGCAATATACTGCAGTAAGCAATTTATTGTTGGTTTTAACTGATATTATATATTTTTGGCTTCTTTGGTGATTCAGGCTTATCGCATGGATCATGAAAGAGGGCTGGCCCAGGAGTGAGCAGGCCTTATCTGACTCTGCATTAACCAGGAAAAATCACTTTTTCTCTAAGCTGAGAAAAGAAGCAGGAGAGGCAGTCGTCTCTTATTTCGTCGGGATGCTTTGCATAGATTTAAATCAAGTTACAGGTATGAAACAATTAAAATATGACTAGACACGTGGTTGGAAGAATCGGCAATTTCCTACCACTTAATTTCCTACCCTCTCATGCCTTGAACACTCAGGGAGGTCCTGACTGGCAGCAGAGATAAGGTTGGCATCACCAGCATTCTTTCTTATTGCCCATCCTCAATGTTATTTTATTTTGCCAAACAGCACTAACTCTCTCTGAGAAAAGCACACCACCAAACCGGCATATTCCAGCACAGCTGAAGAGGAAACCTCCATGAACCCGTGTGGAGAGGCAGAAGATCCGAGGAACCAATTAGTTCTTGGAGAATGACTCACACAGGCAGAGACCTAAGTCCCCCAGACCTTGATGGACGATGCGGGTCAACCCCTGAACGCTGCAAGCCCTTCTCAGCTTCATATTCAGTGCAAATTCCTTCTGAGAAGTGAACTGATTTTTTTTTCCCTGAGATTTGTTGCTTCTAGGGATCAGATGAGACATTCAAACCCATTTCCCTAGAGGCTCAAACCAAATTTGAAACTAGCAGAGAAACAGTGAAAGCCCAATAATTTCACCAGCTGGCTCTCCCACAATAATCTAACATCATATGAGAAGCTGTAATATGTTGTGTGATTACTTACTTCCTCTCTTTTATTTGTTCGCTTTTCCTGCTCTATTTGTGAAGAACAATATAAATATATGATGTTTTCAGGTTGGAAATGAGTCTGTTCAAAGCTGGGTTATTTTATTTCTGAATACTTTGAACGGGAAGTTACAATTTTCGTTTTCCCCCATGTAAAAGATAAAGAAAGAATAACCACAGAGCTAGGTACATAATGATTAGAACAAGTAATTATTTTATTGGAATCCTGCATGCTCTGGGTTATTAGGTTGCTGGTTTTCTGTAACATTCAATTATTTTCAAACAGTGAAATCTGTTCAGTTTTTATTAGAAACATGATGGTGTTTCAGCCAGAGTTTACTCTTCTACTCAAATTATATGTTTCTAGCCCATAATTCATTAAAGAATGAATACATATAGTATAATTGTTTCATTTCCAATATTACATATGTTTTTCTAAAATACATATAGACATATATCTGCATAAAAATTTGAGCATGCAACCCCCATCATAATACAGAGATCTTGGATTTGAGAAGTTTTGCATATTCTTTGAAACATGCAATATGAATTATTCAGAAAAGCACAAACACATTTGATGTTTAAATACCTTTTTTCCTGTGAGGTATTTTAATATAACATTAGTTATAATAATAATCATCTAACTAGATAGATTTTTAATCCATAGTTTCATTTATTTCCATCCAATCCTCCCTGATCTCTATAAAATATTACAGTGTACTCCACCCCCATGCTATCTTACTACTGATTGGTCCATACAATACTTCTCAAGCATTCGTCTGCTGTGTGCTGTGGCAGGTTCTGGTGTGACAACAGTAACAAGTGGCACAGGCTGCTGCCCAAGGACCCTATGACTCAGGCAGGCGCTCAGATATAGCAGGAAGAAATTTCAATAAGCAAGAGTACAAATTTTTTCCATAATAAATTAATTTCTCTTTTAAGTCCCCATTCTATTAGTTAATAGAAATTTAATCAATTTAGCAACAACTCCCTACTACTCTCCTTGCTTCGCCCAGGGCCATGTCTGTGTTCTCAGGTTCATATAGTACCCAGGGATTGCTGGGAGGCTCTCTCCTGGGCTGGTCCCTGTGCACAGCAGCATTGCCTGAGATGTCCTTCTCCTGTCAAGTGTTCCTTCATCCATCCATCACTCTAAAGACCTTGTCCCAGCTACTAAGCCCTGTCAGGCTCTCCGCCCCTTTTGCTATCCTCTTCAGGTTCCTAGTACTACATTGTTTCTCTCATGTCACTTGGGGTGAAAGGCCACTTACTGGAGCCAACAGAGCCTCTTCATCCCCTGCATCCTGATCTCTGACACTCAAATCCTCTCATGCGTGAGGTGCCCAGGTCCCTCTGCCTTGGCACACAGGCATTTCTACTCTTCTCTTCCCACACCCACATATGGGAGAACTGAGGCTTTGTCACCTCTCCCAGGTCTGACAGACAAGGTCTCTCTTCTCCCAGACCCACGTGAAGTGTCCGTTGTCCCCTCTGCTGGTGGGACCTGTAACTCCATTCACAAGAACACACATCAGCACACACCCTTCCTGGCTTCCCCTGCAACTCTCTTCCCATCAATCCAGGGAATCCTTTCTGGACAGGAGTTGAGAGCTACCAGAAACCTTGCTCCAACTCTCCGTCCTCTGAGTTCCCCTGGGCCTCAGCTCTTGAAATACGAAAGACTTTTCTCTGCTGTAAATCCTTTCCCTGAAACAAACTTCTTACTGACAAAACAGGAAAGAGATCACAGGCTCAAAGGAAGTATGAGAGAGGAAGGCGGACTTATCACTTACATCAAAGTATTTATGTAGACGATGTAGCCTAGCAGGATTCATGATTGGGAGAAACACTAGTTAAAAGAAGGTCACTTCACTTGATTTGCACAGACAATGAAATCACTGAGCAACCAAAGTCAGAGCTGAGACCAAGAAGGTTAATAAACGCTAGTTGGGCAAAGGGAAAATCTGTTCTAAGCATAGGCACACCAAGGCATGGATGCTAAGAGCACATAGAACTTTCCAGAAACTAAAAGAAGTTCAAGATAACTAGAATATAGTGTAGTAGAAGGAGGCTGAGAGAATGAGGATCACAGGGAAGAATCCTGTGGTAGCTGTAGAGATAAACTCGGTTCAGCAGACATCTCTGGTTGCTTATCACAGCCACTCTTCTTCCTTGTTAAGGAATCCCATGTTTATTCAGGACTGTGCTTAGTCCTAGAGGGTGAATCATGATTAACGTAAGCCAATCACAGCAATCTCCTGCGAGCGATTGGTGTAAGGGTGGTTGAAATATCAAGTCTGGTCAACCAGCCACAAAAGCATGTCAGCTGAAGACTTAAGAAAAAGTTCTCTCCCTGATACTACAGAGGTGCAGGAGGTGAATGGAGAACATTCTCTTTCTCATGCTGTCCTTCCTGCTTTTGAATATAACTGTTCATTGTTTTGATGTCAGGAACTAGAGCATATAAAATGTGAACACAGGGCAACAAATTTCCAGATGGAAGACAAGATGCTGATGATGTGAAAAGATAGAAAGGGCTGGGGTTCTTGGTTGAGGCAGGAACTCTAACTGGAACTGTTTACCATGGGATATTCTATCAATGAATATCGTTATGGAGTAGACCAGTATTAGTTAGATAATCAGTACAACTAAATTCTTCCCACCATGGTAAGAAATCTCAGGATTTCACAAAGGGAGCATATAACATCGGGGCCAAGTGTGGGAAGATGTTCCACAGACAAATGTGAAGACCCACATTAAAGAAAAAGCATAATATGGACAAAGGAGCAAATGAAAGAAATTTAGTATGGTTGGAATTTAAAATGTGTTTTAAGAAATGAAGTTGAGATATAGGCACAAACAGAATCATGGAGGGCCCTATAATCCAAGAAATGACATTTGGCTTTTATCCTAAGGGCAAAGAGTTTATTGATGGTGTAAGGAAAGTTAGGTGATCAGATTTGCAATTTTAGAATTTATTCTGGATGAACAGCCTAAACGAGGTTGCTAGCAGAGGATTCGGAGAGTAAGTTCCAGAACAGGAGATGGAATCAATTCGATCTTGCAGTTGATTGGATTTCTATGATGAGGAAGTGGGAGGAGCATCCAATGATGCTAAATATCTGTCATGGCAACAAGGAGACGTAACAAGAAACCTGTAAGAAGTGAAGACATTGATAATAGAGATTTCTTTTAAAAAGAGCTGTCTTGAATATTAGTGGTTATCTAAGTTTGAATTATCTAATAATAGAGTTACAAATCAAATAGATGCATAAAATAGCCTTACATGATTATGATGCACCAGAAGACCTTAAAAAACATGAAGAAGCCAAATCCCAACTGCATTTCTTTTCCAATGACCACCTTATTTCCTTCCAGCCTAAGTTCAACTTTCATCATCAGTGTCAAGTGTACATTGGGAGATTAAGAATCCCACAGAGACTAATATGTGCATCAAGGATGTATTTATCAATCATGGTACTTACAGGTCTAATATAAGATTAATAATCTGCTATGTTAAGACCCTATACCATAGCTTAGTGTATTCATCAGGATCCCAATAAGAAAAAAAGTGTACCTTCAACCTAGGATGATTCAAGAAGAGTTCATTTACAAAGGGACTATTTACAAAACATTACTGGAGTACAGAGGAACCACAAAGGATAGTACAGTCACTGAGGGCTAGAAACAGAGTTGTTACCACCCACAAGCCCAAAGGGACAAGGAAGGGGCAGTTACTAGAACCCATAAGAAGAGAGAAATGCATATAAGACTGTCTTGAGAGAAGCATCCCTTCAGTCTGAGGACATACCCAGCAGAAACAGTCGCACAGACAGCCAGTCAGAGGAATAAAATATCCTGACCTCACTCTCTTCCTTCCTCCAATTTTCTGCCAGAGCTCCTAATTAGCTGAACTCAACTGGGGTACCTTGGATAAGACACTTCTTTGATATAATCATGTAGTCATCCTGCACCCAAACAGGGGCGAGAAGAGGAAAGAGTTAGTCTGAAGGGACAAATAGTATATATCCAGCATGAATGTACGTGGAAATATTATCTGAATCCATTATCTATGTCAAAATGAAATTCATATGTGAATTTAACAGCTAGGTTTTCAAACACTATGAGATGAATGGCTAGAATAGAGACAGAAATGTTTCAGCTCAAAAGATCTGCATTGATAAAATAAATGCTCACCAAAGCCTAATTAAGTATTTTTAATTAGTCTTTCCTGCTAAAGATATTAGCCCATATTTGCTTTTAGCCATTAACAGCTTTGTGGGTGGGAGAAGGAGCTATGAAAGATTAATTATGAATGAAAGTGAACAAAATTGTAATATTAAACTACATTACCGCTTAGCCATTACTAAAGATTATAATTGTGTTTTTAGTGAATTATACTTTTATAGTTCAAGTGGTATGATAGTTTCTAATAATGAAAGGGAATAATAGCAATAAAAGATTTCTTAATTTGATTTGGGTTTTGGAAAACATTTTATTTATTTTTTATTTATTTTTGGCTCTGTTGGGTCTTCGTTGCTGCACACGGGCTTTCTCTAGTTGTGGTGAGCGGGGGATACTCTTCGTTGCGTTGCGCAGGCTTCTCATTGTGGTGGCTTCTCTTGTTGCGGAGCACAGGCTCTAGGCGTGTGGGCTTCAGTAGTTGTGGCTCGTGGGCTCAGTAATTGTGGCTCACAGGCTCTAGAGCACAGGCTCAGTAGTTGTGGCACACGGGCTTAGTTGCTCTGCGGCATGTGGGAACTTCCCGGACCAGGGCTCGAACCCATGTTCCCTGCACTGGCAGGTGGATTCTTAACCACTGCACCACCAGGGAAGTCCCTTCCCCTTAACTTTCAATATTTATGTTCTACACTCTTCTTCAGGTTAGGGAGGGTAACCTGAGGGTTACACATTATAGCATAACTTTACTATGGGTCTATAATAATCTGTTGATTATTTATACAAAAAAGTCAGCAGTACCACTCATAACATAATGAAACACATATTGGGATTTATTATTAATGTTTAATTGTTCATTCAATCACTTAAAACATTTCTTAAGATCCTGCTATGTGAAAGAAATATGTTAGAGGGTTTTTTTCATTTTATTAATATTTAAATTTGTTTCTGTGTTCAATAACTCATGGGTGAAAGAAATAGGAGGAAAGAGAAGGAGAAGGAAGCCCAATATTTGCTATATGGGGATGTGAACATTTGCTATGGATAAACAGCAATGAATAATATAATTTAATATATTAGTTATAATTGAATTGGCTTTTTAAAGTATCTCAAATAATGCTGAATCTTCATTGATTTTGATTTTGAGGGTTTTTTTTAAATTGATGTCTAAAGTAGATGACGACTGATAAAATATATTTGAAATGTTATATGTGAAAAGTAAACGCTCTTCAGCAATCTAAAGACATTAGTTTACCTACCTCTTAGGACATTAGAGGTCTTTTAATGCATTTTCATTATGAAATAAGTATCACCTCTAGGGACAACAATATAAAACTGAAGCTACTAATATTTTTCCTGTGGTTACATTTCTACCAAGTCATTTTTCTCGTATAAGTCCTATGGTTTCCATTTTAGAAATTTATAACATAGAGTGACAAGAAAAATAATCACAGCCATAAGATTTTATTTCTATATGCCAAGTTTACACTCAGAATCTAACATTAAAACCAACTTGTTAGACCAATTCCAGAAGAGACAATATTAAGTTTAAGCCATATATGCAAAAAGTGAGAATTTATAGTTATAATATTTTATTCACCCTTAAATGTGTTCTTCTCTCCAAATATTTTAAGTGTTAGACAGTGATGGAAAGGATTTATGTAATGGGATAAGATGGTATTATAAACAAGTGGACATTCGTGGTCATGGCTAAGGTATAAAATCTAATCTCCATATCTATAATGACACTTTATAACAAATTCAATGCCATATCTTTTTACCAGGTTTGGGGAGTGGGAATGTGGTTTATTGGATGGGCTTCAGGTTGCTATTATTAATCACCTACATAAACTCCATTGATAGCCATTTCTAAGGCAAGCAAAGAAAATATTTGGATTCATTTAATAGAATTCTTTATTACATGTGAGAGAATACTTGTGTTGGTTTGGACATTTTTTATGAAATGATTTAAGATAAGTTTTATTATGAAATGACTGCACAATATCTTTCACAAGAAATGGGAAATAAGCTTATTGATTAAGAGTTTAATCTTCCAATTTTTCTCAAATTTACCAAGGATAATTTCAAACCCCAAGGGTTTTAGTATTGATTAAATAGCTCTAAACAGTCAACTTTTTATTCATTAATACATATGAATATAATAATGTAATATTATCATTTGTGAGTAATATCAAAAACAAATTAGAGTTTCAGATTATTTGACTATAGCTTATTTTTACTATGAATGGAAAAGCATTTTTCATATGAATAAATCATCCTATTTTTCATGTCATATTCCTGAAGGTGCTAGTTTTATAGTTGACATTTAACAACTGAGCTGCACCTACTAGGATGTAATGAAGACAATTTAGATATAATAGAATACCTTAAGATGTGAAGATAAACAGTTTGTGTGGGGTATTGTCATTTTCCTGATAGAAAATAGTACAAGGCCAAAACAAAACAAACAAACAAACAAACAAAAAAAACCTAGAGAAAAAAACTGTTTCTCTTCCCTACAATGCTACTTTAACATGCAAACACTGTGATCTGCCAGCAATGTTGCAGCAATAACAAACTCTCATCTGATTAGGGATCACTTTAAGTTCACATACTTAGTTGACAATCACCAGTTTCCCAGAATGCCTCACATGGTTTGTCACCATCTTTGGTTAAAATAATGGCTGTTCTCTTGGAGAGAAAAAATGTTTTCAAGTTAATATTATATCTCAATTCAGTCAAATATTTATGGAGCAGCTACTTGTGCCAAACCTTCTGCAAGTTCCTGGAGGAAATGAAGCTAAATAAGACTCATGCCATTTAATACCTAGAATTCCAAAGAAGATAGAACCCTGGACGGTGGAGAGTAAACTCCAAAACATCTTATTTAATGGCTTTATGGAAAACCATTGATTTTGGTACTGACTACAAATGCTCAAGAACTCAATGAGAGGAAAACTAAGTGTTTCTTTTGATCATCTCCAGAGCTTCAAACTGGTTTTCTAGCTATTATTTATTCATTCCTCTTTTGATAATTACCATATTCTAAAATTAACTAGTTTTTCTGCCAGACTCAACCACTTCAGTCTTCCTCCTCCTCCAGTTCAATCTTGATTAATGACATTGCACAAGGATTCCCTTTTCTCTACGTCTTCATCTGTATTTGTTAACGCTTATCTTTTTAATGATGACCATTCTAACAGGCATGAGGTGGTATTTCATTGTGGTTTTGATTTGTGTTTCCCTAATGACTAGTGGTGTTGAGCATCTTTTCATGTACCTCTTGGTCATTCATATATCTTCTTTGGAAAAATGTCTATTCAAGTCCTTTGCTTATTTTTAAATTGGGTTATTTAATTTGGTCATTGAGTTGTACGAGTTCTTTATGATTTAGATATTAACCCCTCATGAGATATATGGCTTGAAATTTTTTCCCCAGTCTGTAGGTGGTCTTTTCACTTTTTTGACGTTCTCTTTTGCTGTGCAGAAGGTTTTCAGTTTGATGTAATCCCACTTGTTTATTTTTGCTTTCATTTTTTGTGCTTTAGGCGTCATATTAAAAAAAAATCACTGCCGAGACTCATGTCAAGGAGATTTTTTCCTATAGTTTCTTCAAGGAGTTTCATGGTTTTAGGTCTTACATTTAAGCTTTTAATTCATTTCAAGTTAATTTTCCTGAGTGGTGTAAGATAAGGGTCTACTTTCATTTTCTTACTTGTGAATATCCAATTTTACCAGCAGCATGTACTGAGGAGACTTTTTCTCTGTTGAGTATTCTTGGCTGCCTTGTCAAATATTAATTGACCATATATACTTGGGTTTATTTGTGGGCTCTTGATTCTGTTCCACTGGTCGATGTATCTGTTGTTTTGATTACTAGAGCTTTGTAGCACAGTTTGAAATCAGGAAGTGTCAAGTAATTTATGTAGATACTCCACTCATAAAGAAGTACAGCATAACTCCCATTTCCCAAGTGCTCTATACATGTGACTTTCTTCCAAAAATCACAAGATGGAAAGGAGGTCAAGAGTGACTTTATAGTGGAGAAATATGACCAAACTACCTCAGACCAATGACCAAGGTTAATGTCAACAATGATAAGCCTTTGATAGTATGTACCCTTGATGTGATATGCTGAAAATGGTGCTTTATCTTCATGGTTTCCTCCACCAAATCCGTAACCACATTCTTATCATGAGAAAAACATCAGACAAATTCCAGCTGACAGACATACTACAAAATACCTGATTAGTATTTTTCAAAATAGTCAAGGTCATCAAAAACAAGGAAAGTCTGAAAAATTGTCACAATCAAAAGTAGCCTAAGGAGACTTGAGCACTAAATACAAAGCAATATCGTGGATAGAATCCTGGAAGAGAAAAGGGATATTGGGTTAAAACTATGAAATTTGAATAAACAATGGATTTTTAGTTAATAATAATGTATAATATTTATCCATTAGTTGTAATAAATATACTATTTATTACTAATTTACTAGTGTAAACTGCTAATAATAGAGAAGTCTGCGTGTAGCATATATGAGAAATCTCTGTACTATCTTTGCAATTTTCCTGTAAATCGAAAACTGTTTTAAAATTTCAAACAATATTAAAAATAAAATAATGAATAAAATTAGACTCCCCGTACTGTCTTGGAATTCCAACATCTAAATAATGAGTATCAATAAGGGAAAACAAAATAAAACATGAAGGGGAAATAATTCAACAAATTTTTTCCTAATTAAAGAACATCAGTTTCTAGATTAAAAGTCTGCACTGTGTGCAACTGTGTTTCCAGCTCAACAGATGAAAATAGACTCATATCAAGACATGTCAGTATGAATTTCAGAACACTGGGGACAAGGAAATTTCCTACAACTTTCTATTAACAATACCAGGCTGCACAAAAATACTAGGAATTGCCATGGCTTCCAATTTCTCCACAGTAACACTGAAAACTATATAAACATCTTAAAAATTCTCAGTGAAATAAACTTTAGTCTAGAATTCTATACCAAGTCAAACCCTTAATCCTACGAGAATTAAATAAAGCCATTATTGAACATGCAAAAATCACAAAAACATTACTTTCTGTGCATTCTTCCTCTGGGAGATATTGGGAGGGATGTGCTCTTTAAAAGGAAAGATGAGGGGAGATGTGGACTTCAGGAACCAAGAGATTCAACATAAGAATAAAACAAGAGGGAGGGGCTATGGAGATATATGTATACATATAGCTGATTCACTCTGTTGTACAACAGAAACTAACACAACATTGTAAAGCAATTATACTCCAATAAAGATGTTAAAAGAAAAGAATAAAACGAAGGAGGTATCCAGGATAATGATGAAGGGATAATACAACATAATTGCTGTATAACAAGCAAAGGGAGAATCCAGTCCATACTGGCTCAAGATAGAAGGTTCAGGAAGAGATTGATAAAAATACTTGACACATATAAGCATACAGAGAAAAAATTTAGACAACTGCTGGACTTGGGATTGGATGAATGATGCACAGAAAATTAACATAATATGAAAACAATGTTATTACTTTCCCCAGGCAAATAAAAATTATATAGGAAAGGGAAAGTAATCATTATATATATATATATATATATATATATATATATATATATATATATATATACACTACGTCATTCCACTGAAACTATCCTCTACACAGGCCTAATAATATAAAAATGAAATAATGATTTAACCAATTATGTATATATATTCATATTTATATATTTATATACCATATATTACATATTATATTTATTAGATAAGTCATTATGGAGAGAGAGAGACAGAGAGAATAGCTAATGGAAAGTTTGTGTATATAATAGAGTCACCAGAATGAAAGAAGGCAAAATTTACATTTTCCTATAATGGAATAGAAAGTTCCTAAATAATGTTAAATCCTGAAAAATAAAGAATTTTATATAAGCAATGTAGACATGTTATTCAGAGATATAAAGTAATTATCAAAACTGTATATTCACATAAATGTATAAAATTTAAAAGAAAAATAAATTTAGACTCAAAGTATTACAACATGCATTTATTGAATCTTTACTTTGTGACAGGTTCTGTGTAAGTGCTTCAATGCATACCTGATTTAATTTAAAAGTTTAGGAAGGAGTTTTGACTTCATGTATAAAGAATGTAAGAAGACGTATTTATCTAGAGTGCTGCAGACTACTTCTCCTGTCCTGATGAGAAGAAAAACTTGTATCTATAACTCATAAAGATATTTGAAAAATGGAGGGAGTGCTATTTTCCAAGTCTACCAATGCAATTTCAGTTTGTGTTTCTACTATTACAAGTGTGATTTTCTTTGGCCTCTTTGAAAACAGATGGGAGCAAAAATCCAGGTGGGTGTGTTAACTATGATATTGGTGAGGAAATTGATTTTTCTTCTTTTCTATAGAAAAGAGAATAAAATCAGTACTTTTGTATGCATTGCTCTTGCTTTCCCCAAATAAAATAATTCTCTCTACTGAAGGGTTTTGTTAAACTCCTAGTCTCTGAAAGGATTACACCGATTAAAATGTTATGTATGTTGAACAGCCCAGGAATGAAACAATGTACACCTGTGGTGGGCAGGAAATGGTGTGCCATTTTCCCCTTTTCTCACCATCTTAATTAAAGAAAGAGAATTGTTTATGGCTCCCAAGTCCTTCGTGACTGTGATTGGCGATGTGAGCTTCATTCTGATGGGCAGGACTCTCCTGAAGAAACACTTTTTTGTTTTAATCAAGAGAAATTTGATCAATTCTTAATCCATAGCTAACCACAATGTTTAGTTCTAACTCTGAGCAAGTCCAGTTACAGTGAAACCAAAATCACAAACTCATTATGAAGTATTTTTCCCTTGCTTCCTTCCTTTCACATCTCCAATTCTACCTTATTTCTTCCCCTTCCTAATCTAAAATGCCTCCATTACCAATAACTGTTACTGATTTCTGAGGCATCAGTGATTTTCACCCAATTTTTAAATGATCCAGATCTGCAGCTATTAAATTATATTTACACCTTGAACTATCTCCTATGGAACTACATTCTTCAGAGAGTTGTTTCGTTTCAAAGGAAACTTTCTTACTTTGCAGGAATGTGAATTAAAGTTCATTTCTATTAAAAATAATTTGTTTTCCAAGTAATTTAATGTGTCCATTATTTGGTAATAAAGAACTGTTTTAGAAAAAGTTAATGATAATTTTTCCTGAAACCCTATCATCGCCTATGTCCAATAATTTTTCAGAATAATAAATGGAAAAGTTCTGAGCTCAAGCAATGTTTGGCTAAAGTCAAGTCAGCTTTCATCAAATGAACAAAAAACTCAGCAGATTTTTTTTTAAACAACTTACACTAAGTTTGGATTATAACTGAAATTTGATTTCAGAAAGGAAATTTCAGTACATTAAATTACCTCCCAATGACTAAAACAGGATTATAAACTCTCTTCACTGAGAGTTTCTATAATATAATTTTGACATACTTATGAGCCATTAAAAATCTACCCTATGACAAAACTGGACATATTTATATTTTATTATTCATTTATTTTGAAAATTTATCTAGACTGCTTTTTCACATAATTTGGAAAACTCTCTCCAGGCATTTTCCAAAAAAGGGTCTTTCACTCACTTAAACAGAAAAACAAATCAATTTCTGGTTTAAAAAAAAAATTAAAAATCTCATTGTATGCATCTATTTTCTCACCTAAATGTAAAGGCTTCACAAGAAGTGTTTTGACTTGTGTTTGTGATACTGACCAGGGTTCTTGGCCTTCCCTAATCAAAATAAATTGACTAGAGGCCACAAAAGAAATTCAGGCAAGATTTTATTGGGGTTTCTGCTATAGCAGGAGGGAGTGAGAACAAACAACATGTTCCCTTGCTTGCGCGCTCCCCGGGGCACGGGGGTGGGGGGGGTGAGGGGGTGGTGAGCTTGTTCCTTATATGGGGTGAAGGTAGGAGTGTGTCCAGGGGGTCGGGCCAGAGGGGTGGCTTAGGTAGTTTGCCCACCCCTTAAGTTGTGTTGTGTGCAGGGAGCATGCTCAGTACACTGCCTTTGCTCCACACTCTTCAAAAGTGGCAGTTGGGTTTTTTTGTCTCTTTGTATCTTTTGTCCAGATTTTGCCCTAACTGTGCATGCATGCAGTTATTTTTAGTCCCATATAGTTTCTTTGTACTTTGTTGCTCAAGGAGAGGTATGTCCAGGTGCAAGCATTGCAGGACTGCAGCATAGGGTCATAGGTCTCAGCCTCTCTCATTTGTAAGTTAACATTTCTCCCAAAATGAAGCATTATAAAGTCATCTTAGTTCCATTATGCCACCTGGATCTCCACATGTGACTAAAGAGTGAAAGGAGTATTTCAGAAATTAGAAAAATAGATGTTGTCTTTGACCTCAAGCGTTTATTATAGAAGACTGTAAAACTATATCTGATTCAGTACCAAAAGAGGTGCTTTGGTTAATTTTTACTGTATGTGTAATTTTCGGAAACTCTTCTGTAAGAATCACATAAGATTCCACACGATGTCAATTTATATTCGTGAGTACTAAACAAATTTCATGATATTAGGTACAGATTTTAGAAGACAGGAAATAAAGCTTCTTTCTCCGACTTTTCATTCTTCATTCATTGTCTATTAACCATGTATTTGCACCCTTACCCTCTCTCAAGAGAAGTCTTACCCTTTATTTGGGGGCAAAACCACATAGATCAGCTACATAGCTGGTATAATACATAGTTCCCTTTTGCATAAAATTAATTCTGATATATCCTCAGTGTTTACTTAATATATTTGTTTTTAAATGCAACATTAACCCATACAAACAAAAATTGATAAAAATTAGCTAGTGCTTATATGTGTTACATATTTTAATTTTTAAAAGTTATTATCAATACAAATAAAACTATAAATCAACATGCTCCAAAGTAAAAAAAAAATTAAAGTAGTGGATAATGTTTTACTGATGAACATCTATCACCTATTTTAGGGTTAATAACAGAGTTTAATTTTACATGTCTGATGCTTTATTTTCTGTCATCTTGGTTTTTTTGCATCTTAGCCTCGTGGACAATCCCATAAGTCACCACAATTATTATTGTTTTAGAAATGAGGTAGTTTTTAACCATTGGTCAACTACCCTATGGGCTAATAAATTTAATACTGAATCTGAAATGCAATAGTGAAAAACTTTAAAGAATTAATGACCAAACAATGGTTCATTGTATATTTACCACTCTTCTCATATTTAATTGGGGCATACAAAAAGAGTATCTGTTCAAGTAATCTACTTAAAATGTGAGCACAGTCTTTACTACAAAACATGTTATTTTCTGTTTGGCATTTTGTATGCCATGTGATGGTTGAATCCTCCTACCACTCTCTCTGCTCAAGTCATTGAAAAACTTTCAGCTTTACAGAACACCATGACATCCTATGGCCTTCCTTTGGCACAAGCAAGAGGGTGACAATAACACAAACAGAGACACTTAAGTCATATATCACTCTCCTTTTATAAAGTCATTTTCAAATATTTTGGAACATATGTGTAAGTGTTTTGTAATATCATTAAGATAAAAGCACAAAATATTAAAAAATCCCATAGAAATCAAGCTCTTCAGAATATATGCTTTAGGGACACTGGAGATCTAAGGTTTATATAGTTTTGGAAATCCTGACTGTTTCCTAAGCATCTCTTTGTGGGAAAATGAGCAGGTGCAGGAAGCAGAAAGGCCGTTGAGACTAGGCCTGGACAAGACACTGCTTCAGGAAAGAAGGAAGTGTTACAAATAGGACAGAAAAAGTTAAAATACTTAGAAGTCAGAATACTGGAGGCATTTTCCCAGTTGCGCTACGGCTGGATTGTCCCAATCATATCAGCAGCTAATCCTCATTTCATGTTGTTAAATTAGAATTTATTTAATCCTAACACTTCAATGAGGTGTAAATGTAGATACATTCCTGTTTGGGGGCTAAATTGCTGCCAGAATTGTGCCTTTTCATGTGTCTGAAAAAGGATGTGATATGCAGAGAAAAATATGCATCTTTCCTTTGTTCACTTTCTTTGCTTTGTATAACTAGGAAGTGAGAAAAACTAAAAAACAAAACAAAACATTGAAACTAAGACAAACGCAACTTGGTAGCTCTGTTATGGAAGTCTGGGACCTGACAAATGACCATGACATGTGTTACCTACCAACCTTGCATGATTCCTGTATCTTCTTAAGGATAGCTGCCTGGAATTGGTTGAAGCTCAAAGAACTTTAATCTTCCCTAACCTTTTCTGAATGAGACCTCAAGACACTGCATCAGCAAGGGCCAGAAAGAGAGGAGACTGTCCTAAAGAAAAAAAAAATTGTATATCTGTATTTTGTATCTGCATCTATGTGGGCACACACACACAAGATATGTTACTATCCACATAGCTAAAAAGGTGGAACAGAAAAGCGATACAGAGACACAAGAGTCCTAGTGAAGTGAGGATGGGGCTGACAGTCTGTGATATAGATGCCTCCGTGGGAAAGTAACCTCCACCAGTACTATTTTTCTCTTCTTTCCTTTCTTAACACCAAATGTTTTTCTGGTCATATAAAGAAACATATATTTCTATCTTTGTTGATACAAAAACACTTGGGTATATATAATATGATTACATGTACTATCTATATGTAGCTATATAGAGACACAACTTGTATCTCCAAATTTAAGCTCTTGATTAAAATCACTTTCATTCGTAATCTAAGAACGATGCTGTTCTGAAGCCGTAAGGTTTTGCAAGAGGAATTTTCTGCTTTCTATATTTCATTTTTTCTCTGCACCTTCTTTTGTTTCTTCCCCATATTTCCCTGACAGTTAATCCTAATAGTTCCTCTTCTTAGCCTCTTATAAGCAGTCATTCTATTAGAAAATTCTTCACCTTTTGTAGGTTATATTTAAATTAAATACAGCTGCGTCTTCTACAACTCAGGGCATATCTATACCTGACTAAATTTAACATAACTGCGTCTACCACAAACTGTCAACACTTTGGTCAAAGTTAGACATGAGATGTATGTGTTTCTAGTCTGCACACACACTATCTTTCAATGTCACCATTTTAAAAGCTCTAGAGACCAAGGTTTGAGAAGGAAGATAACAGAAAAGAATCTTTGTAAGACTATCTTTTAAAAAGGAAAAAAACTGAGAAAAGTGAATGATTTATTTTTCTAGAAAATAAGACAAGTTTGGGAAATTGAAGAGTTGAGTCCACTAATGAAGACATATCTATAATAAAGGGCCTAAATTTATTAATAGAGAGCTGAATTATCAGATTATCCTCCAAAACAGCTTGTAGTAGAAGATAAGAACAATCGCCCAAACCATTCTCAAAATGCACTTTCTTCAGGAATAAGTAAGAATTTGAAGATTCTGTTGATTAAAAAAAATAGAGTAACCAGCTACAGATGACATTAGATTTCAGTTACCAGTCTGATATAATCTAGAAATTAAAGATGGGGTGTAATATTTTTAAAGGGAAGGACAGCCGTGTGATCACAGAGAGTCCAATTGATGTATGGTGTTATATACTATTCATACCATATAAGAGAATTTTAATTGAATCCTTAATAGCTTTTGGAACAGAGACCTCAAACTGTGCTGGTCAATATAAAATGCAGGATTGAGGAGAAGAGTCTAATTTTTATTAATGACTAACTGAGCCATCAAGTCTCTAAACGTGGCAGTGCTTAAGGAATCTGGTAAGAGGGCAAACTGATCACATCCACCATTGGCAGTCTCATGTCCTGCACCAAATCCTATAAATAATATAAATGTGGCATTGCTTAAAACTGAGACGAATAACCCTAGTGGTTCAGAGCATGGGAGAAATCTGTAAGAGGCTGAAAAACAGAACAGTTGGGTATGCCTCACAATATGACCTGCACACCTGGGCATATCCTAGGTTCTAGCACTGTACTAAAACAGAAGGTTAAAGCAAATTTGAGCATGACCGCAATGGTAGAATCAATGTGCAGAGGACTTCCAGAGACATAAGCAGGGTGATCAACTGGAATAACAAAGTGGGAGAAACCAGAAATAGAGAACCAAAAATAGAGATTTCTCTATACCATCCCCTAACCTCAGGGTCAAGCAGTAGGGTACGGGGCATCTTACTCAAAGCAGGAATATTTACTGTGGGAGTTTGAGGAAGAGAGACAAGGTAGTCTTCTAGTTGCATATCCTGTCTACCACCCTCCCACTAAAACAGTGTGGACCATAATCTTACAAGTAGTTCCCAGACCTCCCATACGCTGACTGTCCACATAGGATGTATAAAAGGCAAAAATACTCAAATGCATACTTGAATACAGAATACAAAAATCACTCAACATTTGAGAAGTACCATCAATATCAGTAACAATATCAGTAACAATAAATGTGAACAACAAATAATGTGATAGTTTAAGCTCACTTAAATTATGAAATGCTCATTCTGGACGTATGCTATATCCTGTTAACTGATTATTACAAACGATACATCTAAAACCCAATAAAATAAGAAAATTGAAAATATTGGAGTGGGGAATTGGGGTTATGTATTATAGAATAAGTACATTATTTATCACAGATTTCTCCATAAAAAATCCCTCGAAAAATAGAAAGAAGAATAAAATAGGCATAGTAGACCAAGAGAACAGTGTGTAAGGGTATCAACAAAGTTTCGGAAGGTAGAAAACAAGGAGAAACAGATTCTAGAAGAATTAAGACAAGTTCAGGAATTCCCTGGTGGTCCAGTGGTTAGGACCCGGCGCTTTCACTGCCGCAGCCTGGATTCAATCCCTGGTCAGGGAACCCTCAAACCATGTGGTGTGGCCAAATAAAAATAAAATAAAATAAAATTTAAGAAATTTCAAAAAGAGTAGTGAACATCAAGTGTCTCTAGAGGGTAGCGCTAATGAGAAGTAAGACAACTGAACTAGCCATTCCTAAAAGGCTCAGGAGTTGGAGGCAAGAGAAACTGTGTAAGGCAAGACTGAAAACGAGGAGATTAATAGAAAATTGAATAAGGAGAAGTATAAGACATCTATTGACCATCAAAAATTTTCAAAACTGATTATCAGCTCACATTTCAAGAAGCTCAGTGAAGCCTGAACAGGGTAAAAGCAGCTATCTCTTTTGGAAAAATTGTATTCCTCCATTTACCTCCTGAAGTAAAGCCGCTAGCTCATTGGGGCTCTTGATTCAGTTTCCCCTATATGCATAAGTTGGGTGTGCTGGTGATTTGGCTAGACTACGATCCAATGGTGTCCAGTGGACTTCAACACCTTGTGGGAACTGGGGTTCAGGGAAACTGCACAATAAAATTATGACACTCTGGTTACTGTTAGAGCTGTGAGTAAAAGTCTTATATCTCTGAGTCAGGAATCCCAAGTCTTCTACCAACATCCATAAAAATATGGCAGCCTAACTTGCTAGTTTGCAAGAAGGGCAAAAGCTCAAATCTTACCTTTATGCTTTTACCTTTACAACTATCCCGTGTTGTGCCAGAAGCACTAGCCGGTGAAATAAGAAATAAATAAAAGGTGTAAGGGTTGTAAAGAAAGAAATAAAATGCCATTACTCACAGAAGTCATGTTTGTTAACCTAGAAAATTCAAAAGAATCTGTAGATAAACTATTAGAACTGATAAATATAATGCTACTGGATACAATAATGTTCAAATATTAATTATATTTCTATATACCAGCCATCAAAAAATAAAGAAAAGAAAAGAAAAATTTACCTCTTACAATGGCACTCAGAAACATAAAATACTTTGGAAATATCTAATAAAAGATATGCACATCTTTTTACTGAAAATTATAAAACATTTTTCAGAGAAAATTTCAAGGACCTAAATAAATGGAAGGATATAACATACTTGTGAATTGAAGGACTCAATGTTATAAAGATGTCAATTCTCTCCAAATTAAACTAGATTCAAGGTAATTCCCGTCAATATTTCAGCAATACTTTTGATTGACCAGCTGGTTTTAAAATTCATATGGAAATGCAAAAGACTAAAATGGCTAAGGCATTTTTGAAGAAGTAGAACAAAGCTGATGGACTGACATTACTCAATACCAAGACCTATTCTGAAATTATACTAATTAAGACAATGTGGTATTAACTCAAAGATAGACAAAGGAATCCCTGCAACAGAATATAGTCTAGAAACAGACTCCCATATATTCAGCCACTGTTTTTTTATGACAAACATGACAAAACAATGTAATAAGAGAAAGTATAGCCTTATTCATAAATGGTGCCAGATGGAGTGGATATTCATTTGGGAAAAAATGAGTCTTGACCCCCTACCTCACCCTGTATGAAAAAAATCTATTCCAAATGGATTGAAGATCTAAATGTGAAAGGTGAAACAATAAAGTTTTCAGAGGAAAATATAGGAGAAAATATGATCTTGGAATAGGCAAAATGTTCTTAAACAGAACTCAAAAAGTAGTAGGGCTTCCCTGGTGGCACAGTGGTTGAGAGTCCGCCTGCCAGTGCAGGGGACAAGGGTTCGAGCCCTGGTCCGGGAAGGTCCCACATGCCGGGGGACAACTAGGCCCGTGTGTCACAGCTACCGAGCCTGTGCTCCAGAGCCCGCGAGCCACAATTACTGAAGCCCGCGTGCCTAGAGCCCATGCTTCGCAACAAGAGAAGCCACCGCAATGAGAAGCCCGCGCAACAAAGACCCAATGCAGCCAAAAAAAAACCCACAAAAAAAACAGAAATCCTTTAAAAAAAAAAAAGAAAAAAAAAGTAGTAACAATAAAAGAAAAATGTTTAATTGAACTTTATTAAAATTAAGACCTTCAGTTCATCAAAGATATTATTATGAGAGTGAAGAGCAACCACAGAACCCAGACAAAATATATCCAATATATCATATTTAGAAAATATAAAGAAATTCTAAATCACTAAGAAAAAGATAGACAAAGCAATTTTTAAAATGGCAAAAGACTTGAACAGATATTTCACAAAAGAGATTGTCAACATGGAAATTAAAATATGAATAAAAAGCTCAACTTTATTAGAAATCAAGTGAATGCAAATGAAAACCACAATGATTACTGCTACAAAACGACTAGGTTGGAAATGCCAATTGTCATCTAGGATGTGAAATAAACAGAATCCTCTTACATTGCTGATGACAGTGTGAATTGGAACAAGCATTCTGGAAAACTGTGGCAATGTTTATGAAAGCCAAAAGTATGCATTTTTCTATGACCCAGCAAGTTTACTCCTAGTTACATATCCAAGATAAATGCACACAAATGTTCAGCAAAATTCATTGAGTAAAACATTCAACATAACACTATTAATAATTGACGAAAAATATATTACCCAAATACCATCAACAGTAGAACTGATAAATATATTGCCATATATTAATTAAGTTGAATATTACACGGCAGGGATATGGATTGAAATCTCTACAATTGCATTCAACATTATGAATAAAACTCATATATATAATCCTTAGTAAAAGAAGTCAGACACATAAGGGTATACTCAAAGTGCTTCCATTTATGTAAATTATAAAAACAGAGCAAATTAATCTATACTGTAAGAAGCCAACATAGTGATTATTCATAAAGGATGTGATACTGACTAGAAGGAAGTATGGCTTCTAAAGTGATGATAATAATTCAGTTTCTTAATCTGGATGCTGGTTACCTGGGTAGGTTTAGTTTGTGAAGATTCATCAAGCTATGTACTTAAAGTACGTGCATTTTTCTTTATATCTATTTTACAGCAATAAATTTTTAATTAATAGTTTTTTGGTATAGCAGTTATATTAAAGCAAAAATAAGAAGTTACTAAGTTCCTAGAAAAAATATTTTTAGACCTTTTTGGGGAAAAAAATCTGTAAGCTTTACTTAGTAACAAAAAAGAAAACTAAAATAAATGGAGAGCTGTAATGTGTTAATGCTTGGGAGCTCTGAATACTGTAAAAATGTCTGTTTCCCTTTATTTGTCTGTAAATTCTATCTAACCCAATGCACTGCACACAAAAAAATGTTTCTTATGGCCACTGACAAGTTGATTCTTAATTTTTATGCAATCAGAATAGCTGAGACAACTTTAACAAAATGGAACAAGAAATTTTATTTTATCAAGCAGCAGGATAAAAAATTTTAAACCGTAGATTTTGACTCCAGAATCATGCATATACAAGAATTTAGTGTGCATCTTACGTCGGTAAGGAAAAGATACACTTTTAATTAAGTGGTGTTGAGAAAACTAAAAACAAAACAAAATGAAGATAGATCCTTACTCATACTATACAAATATAAATTCTAAATGAATTAATGTAAGAATGTAAGAATGTAGCAATGTAAGAAAGCTCTACAGGTATAAAAGGAAAAATATGAACATATGCTTATGATCACATAGCAAAAGTTTAAAAAGCCATGAAGGCTTTTGGACCCTGAGGGCATTATGCTAAGTGAAATAAGTCAGACGGAGAAAGATAAATACTGTATGATCTCACTTATATGTGGAATTTAAAAAAAAAAGACACACACACACACACACACACACACACACACACACACAAACCTAGCTCAAAGATAGAATAGATAGGTGGTTGCCAGAGGTGGTGGGCATGGATGGTGAAGAGGGAGAGGTGAAATGGGTGAAGCTGGCCAAGTACAAAGTTCCAGTTATAAGATAAATAAATCCTGGGATGCAATGCCCAGCTTTGTGAATACAGTTAACAATACTCTACTGTATATTTGAAAGTTGCTAAGAGAGTAGATCTTAAAAACTCTCATTACAAGAAGAAAAGATAGTTTGTAATGATGTGTGGTGATAGGTATTAACTAAACCTGTTGAGGTGATCATTTCCAAAACATACATATATCAAATTATTATGTTGTACACCTACAATTAATACAATGTTGTACATCAATTATATTGCAATTTAAAATAATTAAAAATGAAAAAGTCATGAAGGAATAAATTGATAAATTTTAAAACACAGATAATGAACTGGGTATGAGTATTTATCACTTAGATAATAAGACAAAGAATTGGTATTCAGAATGCATAAGAAAATTTGACAAATAAGTTAAACAACAAAAAATATTGACTTAGCAAAGCATATGCTCAAGCAATTTATAGCAAATAAAAAGTAAAAGACCAATACAACCATAAAAGATGATAGCCCTCAAAAAGCAACAGGCAATTCAAAAATGAAACAAAAAATCTGATGCCATTTTTTCATCCTTTAGATTAGCAAAAATTACTAGTTGATTATAACAAGCATTGCTGAGATTGTCAGCAAACAGTTTCATACACTGCTATAAAAGTAGTCGTAAAATGCTATGAGTATAAATTGGTATAGACATTTTGAAGGAACTATGTCATTACATAATAAGGCCACTTCTGAGAACAATATTTACCCTAAATAAATAATATCATATGTACAAATAGACTTGCACAAGAATGTTCATTATTTGGCATTGCTAATACTAAAAGCAGGGGTGGAGGGGAGAGGGAGAGAGAGAAATCCTTAATTGAATAATAGCTGAGTACACTGTAGTTAAATATACCTAAGCATACAGTAGTACAATGTATATTATGTAAAAGTATGCAGTGGTTGTCAGGGTAGGTCTATAGATCCTAGCTTTCTTGAGATAGCACTGTACGTACTTATAATACTATAGAGGTTGATCCACACCTACTAACATGGTTAGATCGTCAAGATCAAATGTAAAAAAGCAAGTTGAAGAAAATGTTACTTCATTTAATATAAAAATGCAGATGAAAAGAAAAATAAAAATACTCAATTAAATCTTTCCCTTCATATACAAATATTTTATGTAAATTCACAGAAAAAAATGTGTGGATGAATAGCCAGAAAACAATTGGTGACAGTGATTATCTTCAGGGAGTTAGGGGATCGGCGTTTGGAAGGTGTCTTCATAGGGGAGTATCGTGAACATCTAGCATTTTTATCCCCCAGTATCTGCTCCCCTCCTTAAGGTCCACTGATTTTGCTTTTGGAGAAACCCCCTGTGTCAGCCAGAATGCTTTGATGAAACAGAACACACTTCATCCTGGACTGAAGCATGTAAGTAAGACCCAGAGCAATCAGTGTTTTTCAGGTCCATACAAACAGGGATTGGCTCAAGACTATAATTCAGAACAAATGAAATTCAATTCTGGAAACTTTTTAAAAGCTATTATAAAATGCAAAACCCAAAATAGGAAAGCTGAAGCCATGGCAACCATCTTGCAACTTTAGAACCAGAGCCTGAGAACAAAGCCAAGATCGTGGGGATGGGGGAGGTGAGCCAAGACACAGACAAAGAGAGAATCAGGGTCCTGGCACCACTGGAACTCTGAGAAGCCAAGGGCTTCCGTCACATAATCAACACATCCACGCAGGTGCTTAAGCCGGTTGGGTTAACTTTTTAGTCATTTGCCATCAAAAGTTTTCTCTAACAAAGATCTATCAGACATCTTTTTTGTTTTAATTTTTACTGGGGTAATACATTCATATACTCTATAATTAAAATTACCTTAAAAAGAACAAATAAAGAAAATATCATGTTTAGACTAAAGGATTTCTAAGGTTCACTCATTTTTATTAGTATAAGATTTTTGTTTGAGGTTTTATTGAAGTATTAGAGATAGAGTCATAAGAAAGTTTTTTATTAATTTTTTAATTGAAGTATAGTTGATTGACAGTGTTTCAGGTGTGCAACAAAGTGATTCAATTATATATATATATATATACATATATATATTCGTTTCAGATTCTTTTCCATTATAGGTTATTATAAGCTATTGAGTAGAATTCCCTGTGCTATATAGTAGGCTCATGCTAGTTACCTATTTTATATATAGTAGTGTGTATATGTTAATCCCAAACTCCTAATTTATCCCTCCCCTACCCCACTTTCCCCTTAAGTAACCATAAGTTTGTTTTCCATGTTTGTGAGTCTATTTCCATTTTTTAAATAAGTTCATTTGCATCACTTTTTTAGATTCCACATATAAGTGATATCATATGATATATGAATGAAATAATGTCATTTGCAGCAACATAGATGGACCTAAAGATTATCATACAAAGTGGAGTAAGTCAGACAAAGACAAATATCATAAGTATTTTAAAAAATATAACACATTAACTTGGCAGATAGTCTACAAAGATGTAATCACTTCAAATCCTTCTTAGAGTTATGTGGATATAAACAATACATATTTATAATCAGAAAGTAAAAATCGTAGGTGGAATCAAATAAAATCCTTAGATTAAACAACAGAAATGTTTCAGTCGTTTTCCAAACTCATTCACCCCTAATTATTGCCAACAGAAAATGCGGGTTCTTCTTTTAAAATGTCACTCTCTAAAATGATGAGACGGATGGCATGAAATATGTAGGTAAAGAGATAAACCCACTTCTTGTAACTGTTGTGCTTGCCTGAAAAGAAAACTACATCTCTGAATAGAACCTTTTAGATAAAGGCTCTTTTGTAATCTTCCTTTTCCCCTGTGCTTTACATTCTGGTCTCTTTTCTTCAACTCTTGGAGGATTTTGAGCACAAGAGGCCCCATTCACTTCCTCTCTGTGTGTCTCTGCTCTCCTTACAGCCAGCTGTGTTCTCTCCCTAGAATGCTGCAGTATTCAACTGGGCATTTTCTACTTCATTTTTCCTGTTCGTTACTCATTTTACCCATTTCTAATAAGATCACTGAGAACATAGTTTTCTCAATATAGAAAAAAAATATTTTTCCTTCAATGGCCATTAGGTGTAATGTTAACATGAATAAATGGTGCCTTGCTGTGAGAGCATGACATTCATCATTCCAGCTCAGCCACAGAGGTGCCAATTGTGCAGTGGAGATGACATCTGTTTGTAGCAAAATGGGCCTAGTCCACAGTCATTTCACCTGTGTGCTAATAGGCCAAAAAACAACTGCCACTATAAAAACTTCCAGTTTCTAGATATCAATCTGACTTAACAAGTTACATAAAAATTTGTAGTTTCTATCGTGTTTGTGTTTTATTTCCATGGCTACTTAGTCCCTCAGTTGTTTTGTAAAATGAAGCTATTGTTTATAATGCTGGATTTGTAAAACCAAAGCAAACAGGTGGTCTGTCTGTCACAAACCTGCAAGCCAGATTGTTCATTGTAAATTAATCACAAGGAAATACCTGGTTTGGGGCATAGAATCAATTCATTTAGCAAAGGAGCAATTTTGTAATCTAAGGCCTTCTTGGAAAGCTAAGTCGTTAGTAAATTGGATTGTATGTTTAAAAAGACAAAACAAGTTAAAATGACATATGGACACACTTTTTATTCTTGGATTTCAAAGGCATAATGCAAATTAAACTATAGCATCCCACTGTTGGTCAGTGCAGTGTGCTTTCATTTTATTTTTTTTTAACTTTAGCTTTTTATTTTCACTCTTATTTCCATTCTCCTACTACTCTAACTGCTTTAATTCACATCTTTAAAATCAATGCCTACTTCAAAATATGAAGTTCTATTTTATGTGTATTTTTAAAAATTTAAATTGATATACTGGTTTGATCTTGTCTGATGCTTACTCCTCACTTCACATCAATCTAGTCATATTATTGTAAACCTACTACTTCTAACTGTAGCATAGTATTCCTTTGAACATTATCATTACATTTTGCTTCTCTGTTCCCTTAGCAATGAATACAATGAAGGGCTCTTTGCTAGTGCAAATCATACTGCAAGTGAATATTCTCATCCATATCCATTGTGTGAGAATTATTTCATTCAACAAATATGTATTAAACATCTAATAAGTATCATGAACTGTTCTCGGCATGTAGGATACATCAATGAACAAAAAAGAAGCTAAAATCCTGGGCTGCAAGAAGTTTGTGTTCTAGTGGATTTTCTCTAGAGAATATATCCAAGAAAGGAACTGTTGGATTTTATGGAATATACATTCTTAACTTCACTAATTAATTGCATTGCCAGAATCCCCTCTGAAATATTTTCACTAAGATAAAACATGAGTAATATATGAGTACTATTGCTTCCCTGACTCAAATTTGTTTGATACAGGGAATTATACAACTCTGTAATACGTGACAACCTGATAGAAATAAAATGACATATTATTTCTCTGATTTCTAGAAAGTTTAGTATTTACACACAGATCTCTAAATCATGTGGTTTTACCTTTGTGTAAACTGCCTATTCCTAATTGTTTTCATTTTTTTTGCTTTCTTTTTTATTCTTAAGCATTTAAAAATACTTTTATTAGAAAATAAGAAATACAAGGAAAGAAATTAGGAAAAGCACAACAGACCCAAAATAAGAAGGCAGGATATAAATAATATATAAATAATAGCAGGACGCAATGAAATAGAGAAATATGGCCACAGTAAAACTTAAAAGATACAACATTTTAAAAAATGGTTCTTCGGGGAAAAAGCATCTAAAATAGATATAACTTTTTGCAATACATAACAAATATAACAGAAAGAAGTTACAAATAAAATTCAAAATAAGAAAAGCAACTAGATATATAATAGTGATTACAAAAATTATAAACTATGCATCAATAAATTTGGAAAATGAGTTGAAATGTTAAAATCTTGGGAATAATATACTATTTCAAATTATTAGAAAAACAGAAACTTTAGTGTATAAATATCAACTAAATAAAAGTTAAAATGGTGATTTAAAGCAAAAACAAAACAAAAAACAAACCCACATAGCTTGAGAGGTAACTTATAAGTTGTTAATGACCATAAATACAAGTTGTTACAGAAGATATTTAAAAATAGGAAAGTTGGATATCTCATTTAATAAGGTTAGCAAAATTACTTACTTTAAAATCAACAAAGACACAATAATAAGAGATTATATAAGTTAAAAAAAATAGCAAATTCTACTTCTGCCCATGAAGGATTACTACTATGGTGCTGCTCTCCCTGAAAAACTACAGAACAAGGCAAAATATATGAAAAGAGACCAGGACTATAATCTCTAAGAAAAGGGAAAAATGAGGTGAGCCTTATGACTCACCAAATACACCTCCCAGAGGTAGTTCCCAGCCTGCAGCATAGAAGATGGAAACCCAGACAAAGCTCAATAGCCTCCCTGTGTTGAGGAGATAGCAGGTGGAGCTCAGAAAGCCAATGAGGCTAGAATTGTATACTTGGGGCAGGGGGAGTCTTGAGAGGAGGAACTGCACAGAGAAATAGTTCTGCACGTCTGCAGAGGAATCCCTTTGAGATTTCCACTAAATACTGCTCTGTGTATAGGAGAGATCATAATAGAATCACCAGAAAGCAGTAGGCTGAACAATTTCCAGGGCTTTACACAAAGCTGTGAATAGTCTGTGCTGTCACTAGCTATGGTGAACAGACCTCATAAGAATGGGGCATTAAAGTTCTCATGCATTAAAGGTCTTGCCTTAGTAGTAAAACGAATTGAACACTAGGGGAAAGAAGACTTGCCTTGACTAACAGTAACAAAACATAAAAGAAATCCTTGAAAAACTCAAACAGATCATAGGTTACTGCATGCCAGAACAAGGCTGAATATTCTTTAAGGAAATACAAAAATGTCCAGTGTAAATGAGATCATCTAGAATACAAACAAAAATTACCAGGCATTCAAAACAGCTGGGTAATATGATCAATCCATAACTGAGATTAAAGTCAACCAATATAACAAAGAAATAAGAGAGATGATGGAGTTAGCAGAAAAGAACATTGACACATTATAAAGTTGCTCCTTATGATCAAGAAGGTAAAAGAAAATATAAACAGGATGAAGAGAGAGAAAAAGAAGGTATAAAAAAGGAAAAAATGGAACTTCTAAAATTGAAAAACAAAATATCTAAAATTAGACGCTGAAGTAGATTAGACACTACAAAGGAAAGGTAAGTGAACTAAAAGACAAAGCAATAAACTCTATAAAAGAGAAGCACAAAGTGAAAAATATAATTAAAATCATTTACCCGTGGAACAATATCAAGCAGATAATATAGTGTATGTGGAAATCTGGAATAAGAGTAGGAGCAACAGGAAAATTTTTCAAGAAATAGTGGCTGAAATTTTTCAGATTTGGTGAAAACCATAAATCCACAGATCCAAGAAGCTCAGCAATCTCAAAGCATAATAAATATAAATAAAGTCATGCCAATCATAGCTCAAATTATACTAAAGAGAAAAACTTAAAATCAATCAAAGAAGAATGTATTATATACACAGCAACAAAGATAAAAATGACAGCTGACTCCTCATCAGAAATGATGCAAGCTAGAGGAGAGGGTTCAAGGTGTTGGTAAAGGAAGATTCTTAACTCATCTCCTCCCAAGCACACAACAAATCTACAACTACATATAGAATAATTCCCTCAGAAGGTGTCCTGAAAACTGGATGAACAGATCCTCCAAACTAAAAGGTAAAATGACAGCATCCAGTGTGTAGCAGAGGCAGATAATTGGTCTCACCAAGAAAAGAACCACACCCCAGCCACACAATCCAAAATTGGGAGGGAACATAAAGGTATGGGTCTTCCCCCCAAGAAGCAAGAGATGTGAGCTTCTCATCAGCCACTCCAAGCCTTAGATCCTACACAGGAAAGATGGGTCCCCCAAACACATGTCTTTGAAAGCCAACAGGAAATAAGTCCAGGAAAGCTATAGAACTGCAAGGAACAGAAAATCTGCTCTCTAGGGACTCACATGTAAAATCACTAGACTCCAAACTTAGTGCAAAAACACCATATTGAAAAGCACAAGGACCGTAGGTAAAAGGACCCCACTTAATAATCTTGAAGCATCAGCCCAAGAGGCAGAAACAAGTTAAGACACTCCCCAGGAATTGAGACACTAGTAGGAGACACTTTTGCCACATCTCAGTCTACCTTGATAATGCCAATGCTGCTGGACACAATTTTGAAATTCTCCCCATAACCTGTTTGCATCAGTGAGCGTATCCTTCTGAGATCTCTGTCTACCTGTATTCCTTGGCCAGGGCTCACATCCAGCAGAGAGAGAGAGAGAGAGAGCCCTGCCCACAACACATGAAGAAGTTGAGGACAAGCCTTGCAGTGGGTCCAGGAGCCAGCTCTACCCACCAGTACCCCTGCAGAAGTGGTGGTTGGGCCTGCAGTCAGTTCAGGGACCAGCCCTGCTCACCAGTGCCCTGCAGGATCCACAGAACCACAACAAGAGGAAGGTTCACATAGCTTACATAGGTGACATCCCTTAAAGTACCTGGCTCTGATGGCCATGTGGGATCGTGCCTCAGAGTTTCACAGGACATCTCCTAAATAAGGCCATTCCTTCAAGACTGGGATAGATCACTGATTTACCGAATACATAGAAACAAACACGGAGAATTAGGCAAAATGAGGATGGAGAGGAATATGTTCCAATCAAAAGAACAGACAAAACCTCAGGAAAAAAAATACGAAATGAAATGGAGATAAGTGATCTACCTGATAAAGAGTTCAAAATAATGGTTATTTAAAAATGCTCACCAAACTCAGGAGAGATATGGATCAACACAGTGAGAACTTCAATAAAGAGATTAAAAATATGAGAAAGTACCAAATAGAAGTTATAACTGAACTGAAAAATACACAAGAGGGATTCAAAAGCAGACTGGATGAGGTAGAAGAACAAATCAAAAAATAAATAAAAATAAAAAGAGAATTTTGAAAAGTGAAGGTATCTTAAAGGACCTTCGGAAAAACATCAAGTGGAATACCATTCACATTATAGGATTTGCAGAAAGAGAAGAGAGAAAAAAAGTGCCAGAAAAGATATTTGAAGATATAGTGGCTGAAATTTCCTTAATCTGGGAAAAGAAACAGACATCCAGGTCCAGGAAGCCCAGAGAGTGCCAAATAAGATGAACCCAAAGAGACATAAGCCAAAGCACATCATAATTAAAAAGGTAAAAGCTAAGGACAAAGAGAGAATCCTAAAAGCAGCAAGGGAAAAAAAAACTAGTTACATAGAAAGGAAACCCCATATGGCTATCAGCAGATTTTTTAGCAGAAACTTTACAGGCAAGAAAGGAGTGGCTGGGGGCTTCCTTGGTGGCACAGTGGTTGGGAGTCCACCTGCCAATGCAGGGGACATGGGTTCGTGCCCCAGTCCGGGAAGATCCCACATGCCACAGAGCAGCTAGGCCCTTGAGCCATGGCTGCTGAGCCTGTGGGTCTGGAGCCTGTGCTCCACTGTGGGAGAGGCCACAACAGTGAGAGACCCATGTAACGCAAACAAAAAAAAAAAAAAAAAAGAAAGAAAGAAAGGAGTGATAAAGACATATTCAATTACTGAAAGAAAAAAAAATCAAACCAAGAATTTACTACCCAGTAAAGTTATTACTGAGAATTAAAGGCAATATCAAGAGTTTTCCAGATGAGCAAAAGTTAAATGAGTTCATCACCACTAAAACAGCCCTATGAGAAATGTTAAAGGGACTACTTTAAGCTTAAAAGAAATGACACTAATTAGTAATAAGAAAACATAAGAAAGTAAAAACCTCACTGATAAAGGTAAATATATAATAAAGGTAGTGGATCAATCACTTTTAAGGCAGGTATAAAAGTTAAAAGAAAAAAAGTAGTAAAATTAACTAAAATTATAGTAATTAGTTAAGGGAGGCAAAAATAAAAGGACATAAAAAGTTTCATCAAAATTACAAAATGTGGGAGGCAGGGAGTAAAAGGATAAAACTTCGGAATGTGTTCAAATTTAAGTTGCTACCAACTTGAAACAGGCAACTATTTCTGTAGGATGTTATATGTGAACTTCACAGTAACCACAAGGAAAAAATTTATAGTAAATACAAAGAAGAAAATGAAAAAGGAATCTAAACATACCACAGAAGAATACCACCAAAACACAAGAAAAGAGAGAAAGAGAAGAAACAAACAGAGAGGAGCTACAAAAACACCCAGAAAACAACAAAATGGCAATAAGTACTTACTTATTATTAATAATTACTTTAAATGTAAGTGGACTAAATTCATCAATCAGAAGACATAGAGTGGCTAAATGGATAAAAAATACATGACCCATCGTGTGCTGCTGCCTACAAAAGATTCACTTCAGAACAAAAGACTCACACAGACTGAAAGTGAAGGGATGGAAAAGATACTCCATGCAAATGGAAATGAAAACTGTAGTAGCTATGCTCATATCAGACAAAATACACTTTAACACAAAGACTGTAATAAAAGGCAAGAAGGGCATTACATAATGATAAAGTCATCAATCCAACAACAAAAAAAAATAACAGTTTTAAAAGTATATGCATCCAACAAAGTATGGCCAAGATATACAAAGCATATATTAAAGGACTTAGAGGCCTTATTAGAGGCCAATATATTTGATGAATAGTAGATGCAACAAAGGGACTTCCCTGGTGGCACAGCAGTTAAGAATCCACCTGCCAATGCAGGCGACATGAGTTCAATCCCTGCTCCAGGGGATCCAACATGCCGCAGAGCAACTAAGCCCATGTGCCACAGCTACTGATCCTGCGCTCTAGAGCCCACAAGCCACAACTACTGAAGCCCACGAGCCTAGAGCCCCTGCTCCACAACAAGAGAAGCCACCACAGTGAGAAGCCAGTGCACCACAATGAAGACCCAATGCAGCCAAAAATAAATAAATAAAATAAATAAATTTATTTTAAAAAAATCCCCAACAAAATACCAGTAAACCAAATCCAACAATACATGAAAAAAATCACACACCATTATCAAGTGAGATTTATTCCAGGGATGCAAGGATGGTTCAATGTCTGCAAATTAATCCATGTGAAACATCATATTAACAAAATGAATGATGAAAATCATATGATCATTTCAATGGATGCAAAAAAAAAGCATTTGACAAAATTTAACATCCATTTATGATGAAACTCCCCTTAAAGTGAGTAGAGAGGGAATGTAACTCAACATAATAAGGGTCATATATGACAAATTCACAGCTAACACCATACTCAATTATGAAAATCGAAAGCTTTTCCTCTAAGATCAGGAACAAGACAAGGATGCTCACTCTTGCCATTTTTATTCAACGTAGTATTGGAAGGCCTATCCACTGCAGTTAGGCAAGAAAATGCATCCAAATCACAAAAGATAAATTAAAAGTATCACTATTTGCAGGTGAAATGATACTATACAGAAAGAACCCTGGGCTTCCCTGGTGGCGCAGTGGTTGAGAGTCCGCCTGCTGATGCAGGGGACACGGGTTCGTGCCCCGATCCCGGAAGATCCCACATGCCGCGGAGCGGCTGGGCCCGCGAGCCATGGCCGCGGAGCCTGTGTGTCCGGAGCCTGTGCTCCGCAACGGGAGAGACCACAGCAGTGAGAGGCCCGCGTACAGAAAAAAAAAAAAAAAAAAAAAAAAAAAAAAAGAAAGAACCCTAAAGACTCCACTAAAAAAAAAAACTGTTAGAACAAATAAATGAATTTAATAAAGTTGCAGGAAATAAAATCAGAAATCTGTGACATCAAAAAGAATACAATAGCTAGGAATAAATTTAACCAAGGAGATAAAGACCAGTACCATGAAAACTAGGACACTGGTAAAGGAAATTGAAGAAGGCACAAATAACCAGAAAGATAGTACATGTTCCTGGATTGGAAGAATTTATATTGTTAAAATGTCCGTATTACCCAAAGCAATCTATAGATTCAATGCAATCCCTATTAAAATTCCAAAGACATATTTCACAGAACTAGAACAAATAATCTAAAATTTGTATGAAACCACAATGATGGTGAATAGCAAAAACAATCTTGAGAAAGAACAAAACATTTATTGAGACATTTGGTCCATGCCAAAAGGTCCTTGAAATTTGGTCCTTCCAAAACATCCATTGAGATGTTTGGTTCTGGCCAAAACATCCATTAAGACATTTGGTCCATGCCAAAAAGATCTTTGAAATGTGCTCCTGTTCAAACGTCCATTGAGACATATGGTCCATGATTTCTTAACTAATACAAGCATTTAACTTTGTTAATGTTTAATTTACATTATTTTATTGTAATTTGTCATGAATTTTGGGTTTCAGATTTATTCTTGTTCTTCCTCATCATGAAGTTCAGCATGGTTACTCTTAAGGTCAATGAGCAATTGCTCCCAAGTATATATCGACCTGATTATTGGCTTTATATTCATTATATCTATTAACAATTTCAGTTATACAAGTTTCATTTAGTCAGTATTGTCATGAAGTTGTTGGCTGGTTTGAGTGTGACCACCATGGCCCTGGGTAATAATTTGTTCATGCTTTGCTGTTCATCTTTTAAAACACTTCAATAAATCTCCAAATTGAAGAATAATGCACAACTACGAGCTTTTAAATTTGCTATGCCAACCTTCCACTGCATTATTCATCCTGTGATTGCCATTCAGTACTGATTTACAAACGTTCCAAGTTTCTGATGGAAATCTTAGAGCTTCAGGTCTTCTGCTTCTGCCACACCTTCCATGCACTCTCTCAACATAATCTATTAGGTCATCTAAATTTTCTTCTACATTCTCTACAATGTACTCAAAAGTTTCATTTACATCTTCCAAAGGCACAAATGGAAGTCTAAACAACGTGTGTGTAGCACTTACAGGTGTTATTTCCATTGTCTTTTCACGTCTCAGACCCAAAGAAGGTATTTTTGGACACAGTGTTTATGATAAGTGAAATAAGCATTCTTTTATTTGTGCATTTTGTAGGGGTAGTCAAATCACATGCATATATCCAATCTTTAAATTCATCATCCACAAGGAAAGATTAATGTCAAGATTTCTGTGCAAATGCAAGTGTTTTAAGTGTGTGTGTGTGTGTGTCTTCTCACCTTTTCATTGTGAGTGCATAAATCAATGCCATAGTATAACCCAATACAGCACTCTACACAGTAAATAACTATCTGAACTGTGCCATCTTAAAAGTGTCATCACTGAATAATGTGGTACTGACACTTAAATAACATATATTGTCATTAAGTTTTGTAAGTAAGAATTCTTGCATCATCTTGAGCACCAGAGTAGTGAATAAGAAATGGTTCCCGGGCTTCCCTGGTGGCGCAGTGGTTGAGAGTCCTCCTGCCGATGCAGAGGACACGGGTTCATGCCCCGGTCCGGGAAGATCCCACATGCCGCAGAGCAGCTGGGCCCGTGAGCCATGGCCACTGAGCCTGTGCGTCCGGAGCCTGTGCTCCACAACGGGAGAGGCCACAACAGTGAAAGGCCCGCGTACCACAAAAAAAAAAGAAAGAAAAAGAAATGGTTCTCTGCATCTGGTCATTTTGTACTCCTCTGGAATTTCAATTCCATGCAATGAAGTTGGGTTTGGAGGTCAATCTCTGTTTTGAATCCTATTTACATGACTCTTGAATGAGTTTCTTTCTGGTAGCATTAATAGTATGTCTTCATCATAAATATCAGAGTTCTTGGAAGTACTTTTGATGGTGTTGCATTTGGCTCTTCTTCTTTGTGTCATTTTAACCTTTTCAGGATTTTTATTACTTCCCTTTCAACACCAACGTTAAGTTGATGATTTCTTGTCCCATCTTGAAGGATTATCCGAATCCTGACTCACTGTACGTCAGGCATTGCAGATTCTCCTCTCTTCATAGTGTCAGCACATTTTTTCCTATCGCTGTTAAAGGAGGGAAGTGGTAACAAAAACCATTATAATGTAACATTAGCCTTTTGTGTATGTGAGTATAGTATTTCTGCCATATTCTATAGGAGTTTGCAAATAAAGATGTTATATTGCCCAGCCAAAGAATAAGGGTTATTTATTTTACTTTTTTCTGTAGCTGTAGGACCAAGGTGTAGCTGTAGGTTGTTGGTTTACCAGTATGGGAAACCTTACTAATGTTTTATTGATTTGACATCTGGTTTGATTAGACTGGATCAGCCAGCAGGTAGGCACCAGCCAAAGGTGTGGTAGTCCACACAAATTGGCAGGTAAGTATAGGAGTCACATGCACTAAAACTCACCAAATAGCGGCAGACACTTCTTGCAGTCTACCATGTTTGTACCTCCATAGGACATTGATTCAGGGGAAATATCACCCATTCGGCCTTGGCAATGGGATATTTGTGGGGAGGTAATTAGGTGCTCAGTATTATGGCAGCTATTACACCTGACTGCTATGTGATAGGAAAGCCACACCCATTCTCACCCCTCCTGAACCAGCCAAACACTCTGTAAAGTGTTTACATTCACCTACCATTTTACATAGTGGCTTGACCAAGCTCTTCCCTTCAAACTCCACCCCTACTGTATGACCCAACCACATCCAACCAAATGCCCAGTAACATATTAATGCACCATACATCAAAAGATCCCATCCTTTACTCATCCTCTGTGCATTCCTTTTTTTTCCTCACATGTGAATTTTTATTTCACAGTTTAAATTACACTTGATGTGACATATGTATTTCTTTTCCCTTTATAAGTAGTTATGATTCTCTGGCACATGCAACAAACTCTTACATACCTCACATTTTAATTTTTTTTCTGTGTATGTCTTTAACTGTAGGACTCTTCCTTGGTACACATAGTTAACGTAAATCTCATTCTTCTGCGAGGTTTGAATATCGACCCATCTACCTAACCCCACGTGCCATTAACAGGTAGGCTACCAAGGCAAAAGGGTTATTATTGGCAATAAAGCCACAATACAATTATTGGATTAATAAAACATTATAGTACTTTATATGTATTAATCCTATAAACTAAAAGCATAAATAAACATTATGGGATATTTGAACCCAGGGACGTTTTCTAAGCATGGACCTTAGGACCAAATATCAAGGACCATTTGGCATGAACTAAATAAGCTCATGAATGTTTTGGATAGGACCAGATTTCAAGGACATTTGGATCAAATGTCTCAATGGATATTTTGCATCAAACCAAATGTCTGCTAATCTACACTAGAAGTCTCACCCACTTCACTAATGGAATAAAAAGAATTAAAGTCAAAATATTGAAAAGGAATAAGGAAAAGTATATTTGTGGACCACCTTATCATAAGAGTAGAAAATTTTTAAAATTTACAAAAAAGCTAGTATCTTAACTGAGTTTGCAAAGTTTCCAAGATAAAAGATCAATATACAATGATCAATTATGTATCTGCATGCACTAGCAACAAACAATTGCAAATTAAAATATTGATATAATTTATAATAGCAAAAGAACAATATGAAATATGCAAATTACTATCCTATACTAAGACTTACTCTAAGGCTACAGACATCAGAACAGTGCAGGGTTTTCACAAGAATGTATGTCTGGATCAATGGAACAGAATAGAGTCCAGAAGTAGGCCCACATAAAATGGTTAGCTTTGGAGAAAGTTATGAGGATGATTCAAAGGAGGAAAGGATAATCTTTTCAGCAAATGATGCTTAAACAATTAAATATTTTTATGAAAAAATAATAAACTTTAACCCCTACTTCCCATCAAATATAAAAATTGATTAAACATGCATCATAGACTTAAATGTGAAACCAAAACTATAAATTTTCTTTAAGTAAAAATAGGAGAAAAATTATGAGACCTGTGTTAGGCTAAGATTTCTCAGATAAGACACAAAGACCACAAGCCATAGATAAATATTAATAAATGGGGCAGCATCAAAGTTAAAAACGTTTGCTCGGGCTTCCCTGGTGGCGCAGTGGTTGAGAGTCCGCCTGCTGAGGCAGGGGACACCGGTTCGTGCCCCGGCCCGGGAGGATCCTGCGTGCCACGAAGTGGCTGGGCCTGTGAGCCATGGCCGCTGGGCCTGCACGTCCGGAGCCTGTGCTCCGCAATGGGAGAGGCCACAACAGTGAGAGGTCCACATACAGCAAAAAAAAAAAAAAAAAAGTTTGCTCTTCAAGACACTATCAGAAAGTTAAAAGGCAAAGCCACAGACTGGTAGACTATATGCTTAAAGGTTTGTATCCAGAATGTAAAATTTAACTCTTCACTCAATTTGAAAAAAGATATATAAATGACCAAAAAGCACATAAAAAATGCTCATTATCATTAGTTATCAGGGAAATGCAAAGTAAAAGTATAATGAAATACAAAAAGTATATTCAAAAATACCACATCATAGTACGATTCGGATTATTCTAGGTAAGCAAGAATGGATTACCATTAGAAAATGCTCAAAAATAACAGGAAAATCTCAGTAGATAAAGAAAAAGAAATTGTTAATTTGCATATGTGATTTTAGAAAAACAAGATATGAATGATAAAACTAGGAAAGCAAAGGAATTCCTTAACTTAATATAGGACAGCTGCAAAAATGTTTACCAAACATGTTTAACCAAAGAAGAAAAAATAATAACTATGAGATTTTATCTCCTTTCAGACAGGGTCCCAGACGTATTTCAAGACTACCTTTAGGATAGGGAGTTAGATAAGATTTCTCACCATTGATAAGACAGGGAGCTAGTTGAGGATGATCATTGTCTTTGCTTTTGCTCAGCACAGTAGTGTTTAGGTCTTTGCCAATCCACTGGGAAAGAAAAATGATAAGAAGAATGAAGGAAAAAACAAAAAATTATGTTTTGAAGAATATTTGAGCATCTTCTTCATAGAAACCCAATCAGAATGAGCAGATAAGCTATTACAATTTGTAAAGCCTAATTAGTCTGTAGTCTGATAAAAATTCATTTTTTTTCCTGTTGTTTTGCTTGCATTCAGGGAAGAAATTCAAGAGGAAGATGGAATGTCGTTAAACAAGGGGTAGAAGGGATTCATCTTGTTCTAGGTTTGGAATCCCTCTGAAGGACTATGAGGGAAGTCTAAGGGAAGCAAGGATGAATTTTGGATTGGCTGCTGTTTTTAAGGAGCAATTCAAAGATACAGGAATGAACTAGGGATTTTTGTGCTTTCTTAAATTAAGGTGGCTAAGCAGTTTGGAATCCGCTGTACTCAATGAAACAAGCAAAACAGATGAGGGGCATCACTGGGAAGAAAGCAGTAATTACTCAAAATGGGTTCTTTATGTCATTTTACAATTGTGGCACGACCTTGGTAGATACAATGTTGTTAACTTTGCAACTGACTTTATCTGTGTCTATCCTCCCGTCCTGATTAATGGTAGGGCTGCTTTTTGCTTTTTCAGTTAAGGCTGATTTTCACTTTTCAGTCCTGGATAGTTTTTGACTCTTTCAAAACTAAAGAAAACCTCAGCAAGATTGGCCATATAGAAGGCCACCTTAAAATTCCAATTGTTTTTCTCAATTCCATTAAAAACAGTTAGAAAGAAAATTTGAGAAGTAAAATATAAATCAAATATTTTAAAAAGCAGAGAATACTAAAAATGTTAAACTTCATTTAATGACATAGAAGAACATGTAAATAAATTATATTGAAAATATCTTATTCTTGATTGGGATAATTCAGTATTGCAAAGAAATAAATTCCCACTGCACCCTCACAAAATTAACCCTCATATTTAAATCAATTCACACTCAGATTTTTGGGGGGACCTTGAAACACAACTTTAAAATTCATATGAAAAATATCTATGAGTATCTAAGCTAATTTTTTAAAAAGTAAACATAAAAGCAAACTGAGAAGAAGCACCCTACTATAGTATAAAACCTACAACAATATCATGGCAATAAATTAATATGTTATAGGAAGCTGAATAAGCCAACAGTCATAAAGCAGCATAAAGGGCCAAGATACAGACTCATCTATTCATGCGAACTTGGTAAATAAAAGAACTGGCATTACAAATCACTGAGGTTGTTTCATGATAGTTGCAAGGGAAAATGGCTCATCACGTGGAGAAAAGTAAAACTGGATCTCTACCTCATAAATAAAAGTTCCAAGTCAGTCAGATTCTTAGACACTAATGATAAGACTCTAAAGTTAACAGAAGAAATGCAGAATTTTCTTGTCTCTTCAAAATAAGAAAGAAATTACTTTTCAGTGGGGTAAAAGTAAAAATTTGAGTCCATCGAAATTAAGGACTGTTCTTTATAAGCCATAAACGAAGTAAAGAGATAGGGGAAGTTATTTACTCCATTGAAAATCTTTTTAAAATAATATAAAATAATTTATATTAGCATAAATATATCTATATCATTTATTAAATATATTTAGTGTATAGTATTTATTTATAGTGTATTATAAAATAATAAACTACAAAAAATGATATTTAGAAATGTAATTATTTGCATTTCAAATTGTCAAATATCTTACATACTTGCACATTCCAAAATATCTGGAAAGTTTTCCTCATGAATAGGGGTTGTGCTTGTTACTTCTAGGTCACACAAATCATTTTGTATCTGGCAATCTGTTGAAAAATTGTTAGTCTTATGAAATAAAATATAAAAATGTTTTCAAAATCTTGAGACCAAAAAAGAAATCATAAATAATTGAAATGTATAATTTGAGATACCAAGGTATGAAAACCTTTCGGTCATTTTGAGGTTAAATTGATAAACTGAAAAGAGTAATAAATACTCTAACTGGTTTTGACCAAGAATTGCTAGCATATACTGTTTTTTTGGCCAGTATCACTTCTATAAATTACAAACTCCTATAGTTGTATTTTCCATTTTCTTTCCCTCTTAGAATCTAGTGACCCTTTCATTACTGAAAAATACTAAAAAGCAATTAAGTATAGAAATCAAAAGCTGAGTATTTGGTGGAGAAGAATGAAAGCTTGACCTTAGTCATCTTTGTAGAAAAAGAATGTGTCTTTTCATTAATTCCTGTTTCATACAAGACAAGGATTACAATTATTTCATAGAAGGAAAAACACAAATCAAATGTTTAAACATTTTGCAACATTCAGCCTCATTGGCAAGGGTGCTTTTATCTTTTCTCACGCTATTCTTAGCTTAAAGCATCCTGTCTCTTTCAACAGAAACACTTGACAGCTGATATTTTCTTCTTTTACTTCTACTTCAACTGCTAATTGCATATTTACCATCCTTCAATCAAGAGGAAAAGAGAAACAAATTAGAAAATTTTTCTATCTGTCAGCAGAACTATGTACTATAATGAAACATCTACTCATTAAATATAGAGAACTTCATGGCATCAGTAATAAGTGTTGTAAAGGGCACAAAGGTATTACTAATTCTGAAAGAATGCAGGACTGTAAAAACAATAAGTCATTTTGACAGTTGCTATGAGGACTATTACCAAATGTTATGTTTACTTGACTAGCTCAATTTATAAAACAAGACCTACAAAAAAATCTACAGTTTAATCAATTGGATGTGCTATTATAAACAACTGCTAATGGACCGAAGCTTTGCTTCCCTTCTTAAAGATTGAATTGTGACTGCATTTTTAAAAATTAGAATAATTATTAGTGTGGGCAGTTTATGTGCATTTTTAAAAGAACCTTAAATCAATGAAATAAAACTGTAGAACAGATTTAATGAGAACATAAATGTTTCTTTTTTAAGTTAAATTAAGGTAAAGATGGAAGTCTCTTTAAATACAGCAGGTGATTACCTTTTCAGGAAGAATTCACAAAGGTATTTGTTTATCATGCAAATTAAGATACATTAGTGGATTTAAACCCCAACCTTGATCATTGATTAAATTTCTCTCTATGTCACATAAAAATTCAATTCAGAATTGTAGGAAATAGTACTTTATCTGATGCGATTTTATTTAGTTAGAAGAAAAATAGTTGAAGAATTTGATCACCTAAATGATCTAAGAGATTAGATGATGGACTGGCCTGTAGTTTAGGGAGAGGTACTCTTTTCTAAATTTTCTATTTGTTTGTGGCTAACTCATATGTGAAGTAGTTTTCAGTGATATTAATTTTTCTAAAACGTAAGTTATTCATTCTTGCATTCATTCTATAAGCATATGTTGAAGGCATTCTTTTGTACCGACTTTTATTTTATAGATTTATTTTATTTATTTGTTTGTTTGTTTGTTTGTTTACTTTTGCTGCGTTGGGTCTTCCGTGGCTGTGCACCGGCTTTCTCTAGTTGCCGAGGGCTTCTCATTGCGATGGCTTCTCTCGTCGAGGAACACAGGCTCCAGTAGCTGTGGTGCATGGGCTTAGTTGCTCTGTGGCATGTGGGATCTTCCCAGACCAGGGCTCGAACCTGTGTCTCCTGCATTAGCAGGCGGATTCTTAACCACTACACCACCAGGGAAACCCCTGTATCGACTTCTGTAGGCAGTAAAGGACAAGGATTGCATTAAAAAATATATACTTGATTTATGGTCCTATGAATTGATGCATGAAACATTTCATGACATTTACGTGTATGTGTTCTTCACTTGTAGATGTTTGTAAGCATGTGTAGGTCTGTGTGTATAAGTAGTTTGTGTATGTGTGTGAGTGTGCCTGAAGGGGTGTGTGTATGTGGGAATTCATGTGAAAATGTGTTTGAGAGTATATGTGTTGTACATATTGTTTGTACGTACGTATAGGTAAATGTGCATGGATAGATAAATCACACCGAAGTTTAGAGTAAAGGCAACTTCAGCAAAGTAGGGAGGTAATTAAGAAAGGATAAACACATCCTTTGATGATTTTACAGATGTGGTCATACCAGGTATTTGTTCTTTCCTACTTTAACATGATATCAATAGCTAATTTTTAAAAAATGAGGCACCAGGAAACTCTTGGAGTTGATAGATATTACCTTGATTGTGATGATAGTTCCACATGTATATGCATATGTCCGAACTCATCAAGTTGTCCACACTAAATTTGTGCATTTCTTTGTATATTAGTTACACCTCAATAAAGCTGTTAAAAAATAACCAATCAGAAAAGGTAGGAGGGGAGTGGGTAGGGTAGTAAAAGTAGTGAGAGCATAGACTTTTGGTCTCTGTGAATTTTTATGCACACACCCACACCACAAACATACACACACATACACATACACCAAAAAAAGAAACAAGAGAACTCCAAAAAGACAAAAGCATACACTGGAACATGCAGTAAGCCCATCTGAGAACAACAGAGAACAGCTGATTTTGGAAGGAGTTCTGCCCACTGGATAAGTGTAAGAAATCTGCAATGAGATCTGATGGGGATGAAACAGGCCTAGGTGAACTCTGGAAACAAGCCAGTAATGTCTCCTTATGGCTCAAAGACATAAACAAAGGAGAAATAGCTGTGAGTGGAGTCAAAATTGAACAGAATGGAGGAAAACAGAGATAAAATAAAATTTCCAAATGAAAGTGGGGAAAAGAAACAGAGCCAGTAAATCTCAGAAGGCAAGCAGCTATATTTTTCTAACATTACACTAAAAGATAAATCAGGGAACTTTGCAACATTAAGAACGCTAACTGGAGAACAGATAAATCTTCCATGCAGGAGAATTCCAAACACTTTGAGTACATACTCCACCCTCAAGAGGGTAGAGCATAACTCCCAACTCCTTAAACGTAGCCTGAGTGTAGTGACTTCTTCTCAAATGTGTAATACAGAAAGGATGGAAAAGAATTTCTTCACAGTGGAGAAACTGGATAAAAACTATCTCAGCTAGGTGGTCAAGGTCAGCATTATCAATGGTAAGTCATGATGATACACTGTAACTTCGGTATGATGTGATGAAATGGCACTTTACCCTTATGATCTTTCTCTCATAATCCATCACTCAGTCTAAAAATGAGAAAAACACAGGACAAATCCCAATTGGTAGACATTCTACAAAATACCAGGCTAGTACTCCTCAAGACTGTCAAGGTCATCAAAAACAAGGAAAGTCTGAGAAACTGCCATAGTCAAGAGGAATTTCACATGACATAACAACTAAATGTAATGTAGAACAGTAAAATAACATTAAGTAAAAAATTGAAGAGGTCTAAATAAAGTGTGGACTTTAGTTAATAATGTATTGAGGTTGTGTCACTAATTGTGATAAATATATCATACCAACATAAATGTCAATAATAGTAGAAACTAGTGGAGAGCATATGGGAATTCTCCATATTATATTCATAAATTTTCAGCAAAACTAAATGGATTCTAAAACAAAATATTTATCTTTTATAAAGTTACCTAAACAAAATCTCCTTTGAAAAGTTTACAAAAACTAAATTCAAATATTGGCAAGACTGAGCCATAAAACATAACCTAAAAAATTTGAAAGAATAGAAATCATATGATGTCTGCTCTCACACCACAATGGAATTAAACTAGAAATCAATAACAGACACATAGCTGGAATTCCCCAAATACTAGAAGATTATACAACATACTTCCAAATAACAAAATGAGTCAAAGAAGAAATCTCAAGAAAATTATTTTAAATGCTGAACTAAACAAAAATGAAAACACAGCCTATCAAAATTTGTGGAATTCAGTGAAAACAGTGCTCAGAGAGAAATTTGACATTGAATGCATATATTAGATAAGAAGAGAGATCTAAAATCAATCTAAGTTTTTATTTAGGAAGCTAGGAAAAGAAGAGAAAATAAAGTCCAAAGTAGAAGAAAAGAAATAATAACAGAGCAAAATTTAATAATATTGAAAATAGAAAATCAACAGAGAATCTCAATGAAACAAAAAGCTGGTTCCTTGAAAAGATCAACAAATCAATATGCCCCTAGCCAGGCTAACTAAGAAAAAAAGAGAAAGGACACAAATTACTGATATCAGAAATGAAAAAGAGGACATCACTATAGAGCTCATAGAAATTAAGAAAATAATAAAAGAATACGATGAACAACTCTAAGCCCACAAATTTGACAAACTTGATGAAATGGACTAATTCCTTGAAAGACACAATCTGCCAAACTCACACAAAAAGAAATAGGCTTACATCCATCACAGAAATTGAATCAATAATTAATAATCTTCCAAAACAGAAAGTACCAGGCCCAGATGGGTTTATGGTGAATTCTACCAAATGTATAATGTCAACCTAAATAAACCTAGGAGGCAATAATCAAGCAGAAAGCATTCATTTGGGATCAGAGAATTAATTTGGGGCTTTTGGGTAGCAACCCAAACAGTGTCCCACTAGAAGTAAAAGTCAGGGGCTTTTAAAGGCAAAGAAGGGAGGTTTACATCACAAAGAATTTTAAATGGAGTTAGAGGCAGAGGCTAGTCTTGGCTAAACATGATTGATTGCTAAGGCTATTACTAGAGGGAAGTAAAAGTCCATTACTTTAAGTTGCAGGCATTCTTGCAGAGTCCTTGAAATATTTGTGGTTTGGCCCAGTTCACAATTTCCTGGTTCCACCAGGTGAGGACTTGTGTAAGGTCCATTCCTTAATGGCTTCCCAGCACCATTTTAAAACCCTCTGACATAAGTGACTCCATTTTATATCACATTTCACAATAAGAAAGAAATTATACCAATTCTCTATTCTCTTTCAGAAGATAGAAGTAGAGGGAATACTTCCTAACTCATTCTATGAGTCCAGGATTATCCTAATTCTGAAAGCAGACACAGACACTTAAGAAAACTAGGCCAATATCTCTTATGAACATAAATGCAAAAATCTTCAAAATATTAGCAAATGGAATTCAACAATATATAAAAAATGGACACCATGACAAAGCAGGATTAATCTCAGGTATGCAAGGCTGGTTCAACATTTGAAAATCAACTAATGTAATCCATCACATCAACAGGCAAAAAAAGAAAAATCATACGATCATATCAATATGCAGAAAAAGCATTTGACAAAATCCAATCCCCGTTCATGATAAAAACTTAGAAAACTAGGAATAGAAAACATCCTCAACATGATAAAAATATCTACAAAAAAACCTATAGCTAAGATTATAATCAACGGTGAGAAACTCAAGCTTTTCCAATAAGATCAGAAAGAAAGCAAAGATACAAACAAAGCAAAGACCCTTTTATCACTGTTTTTCAACATCATACTGAAAGTCCTAACTAATGCTATAAGAAGAGGAAGTAATTGTGTTTGTTCACAGATGATGTGATCATCTATATAGAAAATCCAAAATACTCAACAACAACAACAACAAAATCCTAGAAATAATGGACAATTTTAGAAAGGGTACAGCATTTAAGATTAAAAAACAAAGGTTAATTGATTTCCTATATACCAGCAATGAACAAGTGAATTTGAAATTAAAAACACAATAACATTTACATTAATAACCCCAAAGTGAGATACTTAGGTATAAATCTAACAATATATGTACAAGATCTACATGAGAAAAACTACAAAACTCTGATGAAAGAAATCAAAAAAGAACTAAATAAATGAAGATATATTCCACGTTCATGGATAGAAATACTTAATATTGTCAAGATATCAGCTCCTCCCAACTCGATCTATAGATTCAGTCCATCCCAATCAAAATCCAAGTTATCAAATGCAAGTTATTTTGTGAATAGTGACAAATTAATTCTAAAGTTTATATAGAAAGACAAAAGACCCACAATTACCAACACAATATTGAAGAAGAACAAAGTTGCAGGACTGACACTATGTAACTTCAAGATTTACTATAAAGCTACGATAATCAAAACAATGTAGTGTTGGTGAAAGAATAAACAAAGAGATTAATGAAAGAGGATAGAGAATCTAGAAATGGACCAACATAAATAGAGTCAATAAATTTTTGATGAAGGAGCAAATGCAATACAATAGAGTGAAGATAGTCTTTTCAGTAAATGGTGCTAGAACAATTGAACATCCACTTACAAAAAAAAAGTTTTAATATGAACCTTACATCCTTTACAAAAATTAGCTTAAAGTGGATCACAGCTCTAAATATAAAATTCAAAATGATAAAACGATTAGAAAATAACATAGGAGAGTATCTAGATAAATTTGGGTTTGGAGCTGACTTCTTAGAAAAAATACCAAAGGCACTGTCCATGAAAGAAATCATTGATAAGCTGGACTTCTTTAAAATTAAAAATTTCTGCTCTGCAAAAGACACTGTCAAGAGAATGAAAACACAAGCCACAGACTAGGAGGAATTATTTACAAAATACATCTGATAAAGGACAAGTATCCAAAATATACAAAGAATTCTTAAAACTCAACAATAAGAAAACAAACTACCTAATCTAAAAAAAAAAAAAAAAGCCAAAACCTTAACAGATCCATCCATCGTCAAAGGTGTACGAATGGCAAATAAGCACAAGAAAACATGCTCAACGTTATATGGCATAAAGAAATGCAAATTAAAACAACAATGAGATACCACTACCCATCTGTTAAAATGACCAAAATCCAGACAACACCAAATGTTGGTGAGGATGTGGAGCAATAAGAGCTCTCATTCACCACTGGTGTGAATGCAAAATGGTGCAGCACTTTGGAAGACAGTTTGACAGTTTCTTACAAAGCTAAATATATTCTCACCATAAGTTCTAGCAATTGTGCTCCTTGATATTTACCTAAAGAATTTGAAAACATATTCACACAAAAAGCTGCACATGCATGTTTATGTAACTTTATTCACAATTGCCAAAACTTTGAAATAAAGATGTTCTTCAGTAGGTGAATGGACAAATAAACTATGGTACATCCAGGCAGTGGAATATTATTTAGCACTAGAAAGAAATGACCTAACAAGCCATGAAAAGACATGGAGGAAACTTAAATGTGTATTACTAAGTGAAAAAAGATCTGGAAAAGGCTACATACTGTATGATTCCAAATATATGACATTCTGAAAAAGACAAAGCTATGGAGACAGTAAAAGGATCAGTGGTTGCCAGAGGTTGGGGGAAGGAGAGAATAGGCAGGTTACAGAGGGTTTTTTAGGGCAAACTACTCTGTATGATACTGGAATGGTGGATACATGTCATTATACATTTGTCCAAACCTATAGAGTATAACAACAAGGATAAACCCTAATGTGAACTATGGACTTTGGGTGACAATAACGTGTCGATGTTAAGTCCATCACTTGTAACAAATGTACCACTCTGGTGAGGGATATTCATAATGGGGGAGGCTATACATTTGTGGGGTAAGGAGTATGAGAAATCTGTATCTTTTTCTCAAGTTTGCTGTGAACCTAAAACTGCTCTAAAAAATAGTTTATTAAAAAATCAATGAGCAACAGAAATGTTTAAGGTCAAATTTCCACACAAAGTTAAAATTAGAGAAAAGAAAATAAGGAACAGAATAATATACCTACAAGCATTCCAGAAAGTTAAGCTAAAAATTAAGGATAAAAGTATTAATCTACTATTTCAAAGGAGCTAAAAGATAACATGAAATTATATAAGACATGAAACAAAACATGAACCAGAATTTTAAAAACTCAGAAATTAGGTGAGAAAAATTTTTTAATAATTTAAAATGGAAGAAAAAAAGACTAAATTAGAAGGAATACAAGGGAAATAAACAGAAGATGGTGTCATAAGTGAAATGGAGAGAAAAAGAAAAAAATATTTAGAGCAATATAAAAGACAGTGGGGAGAAAAAAAAACCCTTCTTTTCTACCTCTTTGATTATCTGGCTGGGGCCATGCAAATAAAACTGAAAAAAAAAGACAGATTAACAGAGAAAATCAACCAGAAGTTTATTAACATGTGCATTGTGCATATTTGGGAGAGCTCAGTGATGAGTAACTCAAAGGGGTGGTTAGAACTTGGGGTTTGTATAACATCTGAACAAAGAATGATCAATTTTGTAGAGAAATGAGAAGACAAAGGAAAGGGATTTTACATTTCCAAAGGCAACAAATCATCTGAAGGTAAATATAAAGGGGAAACCAATGGCATAAAATTTGTTTGTGAAGGTTCAACTCAGTGCCATCTTTACATCTTCTTCGTGGCCATAAGAGTTCTCTGAGAGAGGAGACTTATGGCAGTCCTAATTTCTCAGAACTTTCTGCTTTTAGTCAGATAAGGGAAGCCCTGAGAAAGCATTTTTCTGCATATGTTGAGTCTCATTTACTTCTAGCTCAAAATAATCTTTAAGCCAAAGTGGCATATTTTGAGGTGGGATATTCTAGTCCCCTACAATACATATGAGAATTGGAGAGAAAGTGACAAATATTGAAAAGAAGCCCCCCAAAAATCTAACCTATGGATAATATAAAACACTGAAGAAAAAACAATAAATACTAAAAATTAAAATTTAAGTAACTTTCCTGAAATTGAAGAATGGAAACTACATAGTTAAAGAGTATAGTACATACATGACAATATTGAGTCAGCATGAGGAACACCAAGGTAACTTCCAATAAAATTATTGGACTTCAGATACAAACAGAAAAAAAAAAGTACTTTTGAGTGACAATGCAGAAAGATCAAGGAAGTGATTAAGAAAATTATATTATCATGCAGATGATATGATACTATATAAAGAAAACCCTAAAGACTCCACACAAAAACTACTAGAACTGCTAAACGAATTCATCAAGGTAGCAGATACAGGATTAATATACAGAAATCAATTGTACTTCTTTACACCAAGAATGTAATATCAGGAAGGGAATGTAAAAAAACAATACCTTTTAAAATCACACCCACCCAAATAAAATACTTAGGTATAAACCTGATCAAGGAGGTGAAAGACTTATATGCTGAGAACTATAAAGCATTAATAAAGGAAACTGAAGATGATTCAAAGAAATGGAAAGATATCCCATGCTCTTGGATTGGAAGAATTAATATTGTTAAAATGACCATACTACCCAAAGCAATTTACAGATTTAAAGCAATCCCTATCAAATTATCCATGATATTTTTCACAGAACTAGAACAAATAATCCTAAACTTCATATGAAACCACAAAAGTCCCAGAATTTCCAAAGCAATCCTGAAGAAAAAGAAGCCGGAGATATTATCCTCCCAGACTTCAGACAATATTACAAAGTTACAGCAACCCAAACAGCATGGTATTGGCACAAAAACAGACATATGGACCAATGGAACAGAATAGAGAGCCCAGAAAGAGCAACCAAGTTAATGCCAAATTAAAAAAGAAAAGAAAAAGGCAACTTTAAAAAGGTAGGAAAGTTTGTTGACATTTTTACTTGTTCTTGCTCTACTCTTCCCCAGCTCAGTGACGGTCATGAAGAAAACACCCTGGTTCCAGAGGTGGTAAAACAGACTATTAGCAAAGAATTGTGTTCTTCTGTTCTAACCTGTTTGGAGACTACCTGAGAAACTGATACAAGGGTTTGTCTTTGTTTCGCTTAACAGGGAACTCACCCAGGGCAGAAAAGCAGCAGGCATTCCTTTAAAACTTAAGCAAACAAACAGCCATAGCTGCCTGGCACAAAAGATTATGATTGAGGCATACAACAGGTTAAAAGCCTGGGAGGAAAAACTGGGGAGAAAGTTTCTTTTAGAAATAAGGGCATTTAAAAGTGCCTGTGTTTGCTGGTGAATTTAGAAAGCCACACATGTGCTCAGGGCAGGAAGCATGCTCAGAAAAGCCCTGAGCAGACTCTACGCTTTTACCTCCAGCTGATCTCGAGGCTCAGTGCAAGCAGGAAGTGAAGGCTAAGGCAGAGTTGCAAACAGTCTGGCCAAGTGCTGAAGGAGTACCCCCCAGCTCAGAGCTTCAGCACAGAGCCAATCTGCAAAGACTAGGAGAGGTTTCTTCTCTCCTTCTCCTTCTTCTTCTCTTTCTTCTTCTTCTCCTTCCTCCTCCTCCTCCTCCTCTTCTTCTTCTTCTTCTTCTTCTCTTCCTCTTCTTCTTCTTCTTCTCTTCCTCCTCCTCTTCCTCCTTCTTCCTTCCCTGTCTCTGTCTCCACACATGACAAAGATTATAGGCTTTTAAAACATTTTAGAAAAATTATCAAGCAAGCACACAACTACAGTTACAGAAGAAAAAAAAACTCTAAAGAAGGTGAATAATCTGATTTCCAGATTTATCAAATTGCAATAGTCAAAATGCCCAGTTGTCAACCAAAAACTATGGAACATGCAAAAAGACAAAACAAAACAAAAAAACACACCACCACCACCAACAACAACAAGAAAATTGGTCATTTCACAGAAGAAATTAACAGAAAATGTCCCCGAGGAAGCACATACATTTGACTTACTAGACAAAGACCTTAAATCAACTGTTTTAAATATGCTCAGAGAGTTAAATGAAATCAAGGACAAATAGCTACAGAGCTAGATGAATACAAATAGAGAATATCAACAAAGAAATATAAATTATTTAGAAAAAACAGATTCTGAAGCTACAAGTACAATGACTGAAATGAAGAACTCACTAAAGAGTTTTAATAGCAGTTTGGAGCAGGCAGAAGAAAAAGTTAGCAAGTTTAAAGATAAGTCAATTGAAGTTATCCAGCCTGAAGAAAGCTAAAGAAAAAGAATTTTAAAAAATGAATAGAAACTAAGGAACTTCTGGGACACAATCCAGTCAATCAACATATGCATCATAGGAATCCCAGAGAGAAAGGAAAGAGAGAATGAGGCTGAAAGAATATTTGAAGAAATAGTGGCCAAAAACTTCCCAAATTTGACAAAAGATAGGCATCTACACATTCTGGAGACTCAATAACTCAAAAGATAAACACAAATAGAATTTGTTTGTTATGGACTGAGTTGGTCAAATGGGATCTTGTAAATTAATATGTCCAGAAGAGCTTTCTTTGTTATTTATATAGTCTCAAGTATGCTTCCATCTTAGAATTTTAAGGATGGGGATCATCTATCTAAGAATTAAAAGACTTGAGACTTTTGAGACAAATTCTCATAGGCCTTCCACTGAAATCCTTTCCATTTTTGAGAAAATTTTAGGTGTACAAAATCTATTTAGTTTAGGAGCTCAACCATGACTGAAGAGACACTGATTTTCTCAAGTTCAAAGAAGTTCTCTATAGATTTATATTCTGGGTCTCCCTTTACCTTCAGAAAAGGGAAGAAAGTCCCAAACAATGGGCTTTCTCAAATTACTGTTCCATAAATCTCTATGAACAGCAGTCTATGAAAACTAAATTTAATTAAAGTATTCAGATTAAAAATGGTCATGGTCTTACTTCATTGACTATAGCACCATCCCGGGAACTGCTCACCTTCTGATTCACTCTGGAAGGAGGAGATATATAAAGTGTTCAGGGGACTATACCTGTATAATTAGGGTGATGAAACATTCTGAAAACCCTCTAATATGTGTGTGGAATAGTTCAAGAATATATTTAGTTTGGGAAATGGAAGGGATTCTTGGCAACTGTATTCAAAAATTTCCACAGTTAAATTAAATCAAGAACATACTTATGCTTTGTTATATTGGTTTTTACAATAAGTAGAAATTTACAGAGAGTTCAAATTTATAGTGAGGTAAATTTCAATTCAGTTCTAACAATTAGAACTGTGGGGTTAAGAGAAGAAAGAAAAAAAAGAAAATAATTATCTGTCTATGAAAAAATAAGGAGCTACTCATTTATTCATTCATTCATTCATTTATTCATCAAACATCTATTCATCCAGTGCTTACTATATATCAAGCACTATGCTAGATGTGATAGATTCAGTAATGATGAAATCAGTTCCATCTGCATCTTTAATAAATCCTGAAGTTACTCAGGTATTTTAAATCAAAATCATAGGTACACAAGAAGCCCACTGAAACTTTTACCAAAATTGTGTGTGTGTGTGTGTGTGTAACTGTGCATATATTTTGGGGAGGAGAAATAAAAGCCATACTTCTTATCAGATTCTTACAAAGCATCAATGGTTTAGGTGGGTTTTCCAAGCCTCCTTCTGATTTTAACACCTTTAGTTTAATATTATGAAATATCAGAGCTAATATTCTACTATTCTCTGCATTACCACTTTCTAAAATTAGTCTTAAATTCTGGCTAATGTTCAAATTTTACTTTAATCTTAAAGGGTAGAATATATTCATTTGAATTGTGAAAATGCCATTGATTGACATGGTAAATTAACAAGTCACAGCTTGTAAAGAACTGAGGGAGATGTTTTCTTGTGTTTCCATGTTCATAAAATATTAAAATTAGACAAGCCTTCAAGGTAATGCCAAGCAAGGCATTATTACCTATATCTATGTTTGAATGTTAAAACATATATGTGTAAATGCATATGATCATATATGTGCATTATATAAAGAATGTATAAATATAAAGAATGCATTTTGCAATATAAAAATTTCAGCTTAAAAATATAAAGGAAGGAAAAATTTGCAATTCAAAGAAGACCACACTATGTCTAGAAAATCAAAATTTGTAGGGTTATCTCCCTGGAAAGCAAGGGTAAAAAAGGAAAGATAATTGCATTGCAATTCAAGTTCCAAAGCACAAAACTCTATCTAGAAAATCACAGTCATAATGTGCATGAATAAAAATTTGCTATTGCTTGGAGCCTGTGATTAAAAAATAAAGTAATATCAGGGAGAATATTGAAGCTGACAGTCCAAATACAGGAAAAAGTTAACTGATTCTTCTAACCTCTTAGGAGATAGCATCAAGGTTGAAAATGTGTTCCTTTGGTTACTTTTCCTAGAGAAAATAGAAAAAGGAAAGATTCTGGGGGAATATAACTTTAAGGAAGCCATGGAAATAAGCACTGGCCTATGTCTCTTGGGTCTAAAACCAATCAAGTCCGGCTTAATAAGAAACAGGCTTTTGAAAAATGTAATATTCTACCTTTTTTTTTTTTTTTTTTTGCCATGAGACATCTGTGTTTTCGCTACAAACAAACGTTTTTGTTATTTTAATCTAATAAGGGAAGTGGTAGAAAAGCGTGGGTGCCTGGAAAGGAAAGGGCATGATCCTGATATATATGTTCTTATTAGACTGTCATCACCCAGATTTGCTAAGGTTTAAGCAACTAGAGAGAGCAGGGGACATAACCCCAAGGATAGCAATGTCATGGGCTTACAAGGTGTATTTACAGGAAAACAAAGAGTTTAAAGTTGTCTCCTAATGTTCCTTTCCTGGGCTCACCTTGACTCATACCAAACCATGGCATGGGCAGGATCGGATCTCAGCTTCACCTTACCCGTGTCGAGGAGCCTACAGCTCAACAAAGAAATCATAAACAAGGAGATACTCACACATTGGAACGCCACTGCCATGTTTTATGGACTAAGATAAACAGCACAGCGTCCGGGTGGTGGTTACATCAATATATACCAGGCAAACTCACTGAATGGTGCTGGACAAGGTGTCTAATGCTTCTGAATCTCTGTTCCTTCTTCTGCAAAACGATGTTGTGTAGAGTTCAATCCTGTGTTTCATAAAGTGTTTTTCCAGATGATCTTTGCCATCTTTATAATTAACCAGTTTTGGGGGGGATTGGAGTACAATACATATAAAAATGCAAATTTCTGTGTCCCTTTCCAGACTTGTCAGAATCTTTCAGGTAAGGATTGGGGTGAAGCCTAAAAAACTGCATTTTAACAAATCCCTCAGGTGATACTTATACACACAAAAATATGAGAACCACTAATATAATACCTCCTACCTCTTTCATATACAGTTTTTGAAGAATTAAAATTCTCATTTTCAATTCTTAAGGAGTGGCCAGTTACTATCCAAGTGAAGGCAGAGGCCATTTAAATAGCAATGCTGGTTTGAATGAATTTCCCCCATCTCCTAAACTCTGTTTTTCACAGTTCCACAGGCTCAGTTCTTATTGTATTATGTTCTCTTTATAATATATGTTATTATACAATGCCCATCAGAGACAGGATATATTTGATTGGGGGCTGTTGATCATTTTAGCCATGGGTGAGTGTCCAACATGGACCAGTTTGGGCTTGAAGATGTGAAGAATTTTTTATAAAGAAGTCTACTGATGCAGGGGAAATTTAATCTTGGTAGGAAATTTATCAGTCTATTAACTCTTCAGTCAGTTTGAATTCCGGAAGAATGCAAAGACAACATTTTCATACTTTTTTTATACCTTCTTTTCATGGGGAGATGTTCCATCAAACCAGAGGTTTGTTTCCTATTCCTTAATCACTGTTGTATCAGCAAACTTTGCCACTGTGTTTTATTGGTAAACCTAGTTTTTATTTTATATTTAACAAAAGTCACTATTAAATTTGTCCTATATGGCCAATACTGTTTTAGATAACTTTATATTGCCCAATAGCTGTATTAAGTACCCAATAACTATCTGTCCCTTTCTTCCCATCCTTAAAAATCACAAGCTAGTTAGACTTTTCCAATTCTCAATTGGATTACTGCAGTAGTTCCATAACTAAGTTCTGCCAATCTAATTTCTTTATGTTTTAGAACAGATACATCTGGCTAAAGTACTTCTTTATTCAACTACCTTCAATGATATTGTCAATCAAATTACGTCTAACCTCCTTATCTGTAGTACAACACTCTCCATAATCATGTTGGAACATACTTCCCTAGTTACGTTTGAGAAGTTGACCTCTAGAAAGCAAGGAGTGGGTTCTGTGGCTAACCAAGGAAATGTGCTTTAGGGAAGATTTGATGTAAGTTTTGCCATAATGAGTGGTTGATGCTTGGGGAAGTTAGTGTGGCCTAGAGGAAGGGGCCCCAACCTAGATATTCTCTTTCCTGTCATCTCATTACCCAGCTTTGTGCCTGTTGAAAAGTCCCTTAACCACAGGGCACCTGCATTTCCTTGCCTTTAAAATGTAGGTGAATATGCTAGATCCCAATCTTGTCAAATAGATTGTTAACAAGATAAAAAATACTACTGTCACTTTAAAAGTGTGTTATAGCAAAAAGAGTTGGAATTTAGCACTTCTGAGAGTCTCCAAGTAGGACATCTTAAAATTAACAAAGCCAAAACCATTTGCTGAAATGTTTCTCAATGGCTTGATAGGCTCAAAACCTTGCTCTACTTTCCTTGCCTTTCCTCTCCATTTTGAGTAACTCTCATAATTTCCACCTCTGAGAACATCTTTCTTTCCTCTTCTTTTCTAGAGGAGAGTTTCGTTGAATATAGGATTCAATCTGATGGTCTTTTTCTTTCAGCACCTGAAAAATGTGCCTCTTCCTTCTTTGCTCCATGCTTTTAGATGAGAAATCCACTGCCTTTCAAATTGAAGTTTCCTGTAAGCAATGTGTCACTTCTCTCTGGTGGCTTTTCCGATTTTTCCTTTGTATTTGGTTTCAGAAGTTTAATTATGATGCTATGAAAAGTAGATCTTTTGTTCTCATGTCACAAATCCTTGAGTCTCTATTCATGTCTTTTTCAGTCTAGTTTCCCTCTGTTGTTTAGATTGTGAATTCTACTGATCTGTCCTCAAGTTTACTGATTCTATCTTCTGTCATCTCCATTCTACTGTCAAGCATTTCTAACGAGATTTTTATTTGAGTTATTGTATTTTTTGGCTCTATAATTTCTTCTCTAAGGTTTCCTGCTTTTAGTTCCCAGTCATTTGCTGATGAATTTTTATGATAGCTTCTCTAAGTTGTCACATATTTTTAATATCTGATTCATCTCAATGTTAGCTTCTATTGATTGTTTTTTTCATTTAAGTTGTGATTTTCCTGGTTCCACATATGACAAGTGATTTTCCAGTATATGGTGGACATTAAAATAATATGTTAATTGACACATGATTCTAATTAATTCCTGTTTCAACAGGGAAAGAATCTGTTTCTGCTATTTGTATTTGTCAAATTGGGCACGTTATAGAACTTCTCCATGCCTCAGTTCCCTCTTTTGAAAAACAGTAATAATTCCTGCCTCATAGAATTATTGTTAGAATAAAAATGGTTGAAACAGTGCTAAGAACATGATAAAGGCTCAATAATATCAGATATTACCATTTTCATTAACTGTCACATTAACGCTAAACTCCTATGCTTGACCTTTAAAAATTCTAGTTAGGGGGAACTTCCGTGGACGTCCAATGGTTAAGACTCTGTGCTTCCACTGCAGGGGACGTGGGTTAGATTCCTGGTTGGGGAACTAAGATTCCACATGCTGCATGGTGCAGCCAAAATAAAGAAAGAAGAAAAAAATTCTAGTTAAAGTTATGTTATATTTATCCCAAAGTTGGTCAAAAAGCATGTTCATTATTTTTCTCTTATAAAAAAACCAAAACTCATTTATTCTCTCTTAACATACATTCTCCTGGAATTCTCTTTTCTTGTGCCAGTTTATTCTAACTACATTCATCTTTCAACTTAAGATAATGTCATTGACTGAATGTTTGCATACCCTCCCACCCCCTCCAGATTCATATGTTGAAGCTCTAATTCCCATTGTAAGGGTGTTTGGAGGTGGGCTGGGAGGTTATTAAGTTTAGATGAAGTAATGCCATCATGATTAGTGCCTGTATAAGGACTTTAGAGGCAAGAGAGATCTCTCTCCCCCCAGAGCACACACAAGTAAGTGCACAGCAAGAAGGCAGGTGTCTACAAGCCAGGAATCAGGTCCTCATCAGACACCAAATCTGCTGGTACTTTGACTTGGACTTCCCAGCCACTAGAACTGTGAGAAATAAATATCTGTTGTTTAAGCCATTCAGTCTGTGGTGTTTTGTTATAGCAGCCTGAGCAGATTAAGACAGATATTAATTCAAATGTCTATAAAGTATTATTTAAATGCCCCTGTATTAACTAAACTTTTTTTTTAGTCAGTCATATCACTATGAACATCACACAAATTACTTATGCTATAAATGATTATCTCATTTTGTTATAAATAACTTTTTAGGATTATTAGTCTTGTCTTCCAAATAGGTTATAAATTCCTTAAAACATAACACTGTGTTATATTTATGTGTAGGAGTCTGTGTGTGATTGTGTGCCTTTCACATTAACTAAGGAAGTAATGGGCTGAAGAATCCATAGAGGGTGCTCAATATAGAAGATGTGTCTTTCTGGACCTGAAGTGTATATGAGAAATAATCTCGTTTGTTAATTCACAGCCCCAGACTTTTCTTCTCATGGGATTGGGGTTTTATGTTAACTGCTTGTGTTAGTTTTCTAAAACTGAGAAAGTATACTAAAATTGTCAAATCTACCTGAGACAAATGAAGAAGCAAATATAAATCCCTTCTAGACCCAAGCTTTTTATAATATACTTCAATAAAACTCTGATGAGTATAAGTTCATAACCATAATAGTAAAACTCTTCTGGAAAGAGCCACTATACAGGAGAGTGAGTTATTTTAAAAGAACAGCAGAAACTTATACCCAAAACTTTAGATAAATTGAAATATCAAATAATCATGTTTTATACATCCAAAGAAATAAAAGCATATAAAACAGGGGATAAAAATAAGATACTATTTTTAAAAAGGCAAATTTGAGCATCTAGAAAAAACAATAAATTTTGTAATTAAATTCTCAATGATTTGGTTTAACATTATATTCAAATTAGAATTACCTGAAAAAAGAATTTGTGAAATAGAAAATAAAACTAAAGATTTTTCCCAGAATATGGCACAAATGAAATAAGCACTATGTAAAAGAGGTTTCATCCCAGAGGATAGAATGATAATATATTGCATAAAAATAACTGGAGTTCTAGAAAAATGGATAATAAGAAAAACATTTATATTTAAATTAAGAACAGAATCATCAAGAATTCCAAAGAAATTCCAAGCATGAAAAAGAAAACCACTCTGAATAAATCATAGTGAAATTATAGAACAAAATAAAAAGATGATCTGAAAAGCATCCCTAATTAAAAGACTGTTTACTTTTAAAAAGAATGTCACTCAGACTGAGTATAGGCTCTTCAAGAGAAAAGTATAAATTAAGAGCCAGTGAAATAATAACTTCAAACTTCTGAGGGAAAAAAAGTCAAAATAAAACTTTATACCTAGCTAAAAATCTCATTTGAGAATGATAAAGATATTTTAGCCAGATAGAAATAGAGTGCTTAACACCAACAAGCCCCCACTAATGAGAATTCTAAAGGATGTACTTCAAGAAGGAAATAAAACTGAAACAGGGCAGAAACACAACAAAATTATAAACTAATTGTTAAACAATTGGCCAAATGTAAAAATATATTGAATGTATAAAATAATAACCATAATGTCTTATTTTGAGGGTATAACAATGTAAATAAAATACTAGACAATAATTACTTGTAAGGTGGGAGCAATAACATATCCAGAGTGAGGCAATGGGGATGAGAGCAGTTCATCTAGGCTGGCTCTACTTGCATAAGCGATTCTAATAGGTATGAAGTGATATCTTATTGTGGGTTTAACTTACATTTCCCTAATGGTTAATGATGTCAAACATCTTTTCATGTGTTTATTTACCATCTATATATCCACTTTGATGAAATTTCTGTTTATGTCTTTTGCCTTTTTTGAATTTCTTTTACTGTTGAGTTTTGACAGTTCTTTACATATTCTTTATGCAAGTCCTTTGTTGTAAATATGTTTGGAAATTATTTTCTTCCAGTGTGTAGCTTATCTTTTCATGCTCTTTACAAAGTATACTACTCAGTAATAAAGAGGAAAAAACTATTCATACGCATACACATCTTAGGTGGATCTCAAGGGAAATATGCTAAATGAAAAAAAAAAATCTGTCTCATCACCAGATGAATCTTCACATGACCTTCTCCCCTGTGTCTTTGTGCTTCCTCTCCTTCTCTTTTCTCTTATAAGAACACTAGCCATTTAGGGCCCACCCTAAATCCAGAAGTGTCTCATATCAAAGTCCTTAACTTAATCACATCTACATCTACAGAGATTTTATTTCCAAATAAGGTCACAGTCACAGGTACTGGATGTGAGGACTTGGACATATCTTTTTGGAGGACACTGCAATCTAGACACATAATATTTTAAAAAGGGTTTTGCCATATTTACATTATTTATCTTCATCTATTCCTCTGTCTGTCCCTCTGTCTCTCCTGCAGTGTGCATGTGTAAGCCATTTAGAAATTAATTACAGACATCATGCCTCTTTACTCCTAAATATTTCAGCATGTATTTCTTAGAAACAAAAATAATCTTTTACATCACACAGTAATCTAATCAAATTCATGAAATAAAGAATATAAAATCCACATTTGAATTTCACTAATTGTCCAATGATGTTCTTGGTAACAATATTGTTTTTTTCTCTTGATGTAAGATTAAATCCATGGTCATGCATTGTATTAGTTTCATGTGTCTTTAGTTTCTTTTATTCTGGAATTGTTTCTCTGTGTTCCTTTGTATTTCATGATATTAATATTGTTTTATGTACTTTGAATTTGTTTTGTTAAATGCATACAAGTTTAGAATTTTTCTATCATCTTGGTGCATTGCACTATGTATAATTATGTAGTTACTTTCTTTATCCCTAATAATGTTCTTTGTCTTAAAGACTATTTTGTATGACATTAATATATCTACATCAGCTTTCTTTTGGCTACCATTTGTCTCATATGTATTTTTAAATCCTTTTATATAGCATCATCTCCTAGTCTTTCAGTGTATCTCTTTTACTTATTTTTAAATTATTTTAAATTTATTTTTTAAATTGAGGTATAGTTGATGTATAATATTATATAAGTTATAGATGTACAGCATAGTGACTCACAATTTTTAAAGGTTATACTCCACTTATAGTTATTATAAAATATTGGCTATATTCTCTGTGCTATACGATATATCCTTGTAGCTTATTTATCTTATACATGATTGTTTGTACCTCTTAATCTCCTACCCCTATCTTTTATCTATTTTTAAAATTTGTTACCATCACCATCATTAATAACAGCAGCAGGAGCAGCATTATTTCTACATATAAACAATAAGTGTTTGATTTTAAAACATCTTTACCATTAGATTTTCTCAGAATGATCTTTTTCTTAATTTTCAAACTGTCTTAATAATATTTTCCTCCTTCTTAAAATACTTGCATGGACTAATATACACTACCAACTGTAAAATAGATAGCTAGTGGGAAGCAGCTGCATAGCACAGGGAGATCAGCTCGGTGCTTTGTGACCACCTAGAGGGGTGGGATAGGGAGGGTGGGAGGGAGACACAAGAGGGAGGAGATATGGGGATATATGTATATGTATAGCTGATTCACTTTGTTATACAGCAGAAACTAACACACCATTGTAAAACAATTATACTCCAATAAAGGTCTTTTTAAAGAACACATAAAACAATATTAAAAAATGCTTCAGAAAAAAAGAAAACTCCTAATGATATTAAGTTTATGGAGTTAAATAAAGGATTCCTCTCAAAAACAGTGAGTTGTAACAGAGAAAACATAGGCTTTGGGGCCAGATAGACTTGCATTCCAAGTCTGACTCTGCCTCTGACTAATTATGTGAACTTGAACAAGGTCCTACATTTCTTTGTGGATCGGGTTTTGCTTCAGGTAAACAATAGCCAGGTAGGAATTTTGTCAAGAATAAAATAAGATAATGTCAGTCTCTAGACAGTTTAAGAATTCACAAATAATTAGTTCTGTCCCTTTTCCTATTTACTATTTCATGCTTCTCTTATGAGATTTTTTTTTGGTCTCTTAGCTCCTACTGATTACTAAAATGTTTAATATTTAAATTTTTTGATAACAGTTTATTTAAAAATACAGTAAAGAACAACTATAAGCCATTGCTTGTTACTGGAATCACTATAGCTATTATAGCACAAAATGCAAATTTTTACCATTAAAGTACAATTAATTTTAATATAAATAATTTATTTTAATTTTAACCACTGCAGGAATAAAATACAAACTTCCAATATGAAATAGGCAGTAGCTATAGATTAAACATCAGTTCTGTTCACAACCAAGAGGAATTATTTGTTTTGTCAGCGTAAGCTTTTCTTTACTTTAACTAAGATATTCTGCCTTCATTATATCCATTAGAGCCTGTCAATATGTAATAGTGTTTAAATTTCACTTTCTGGCATTCCAGAGTAGAGATTCAGACTAGACCAATATTCACCTATTATCATCTGCAGTCAGTGTAAAAAGTCCTACTTGAGGGCCTCCCTGGTGGCGCAGTGGTTGAGAGTCCGCCTGCCGATGCAGGGGATACGGGTTCGTGCCCTGGTCTGGGAGGATCCCATATGCCGCGGAGCGGCTGGGCCCGTGAGCCATGGCCGCTGGGCCTGCGCATCCGGAGCCTGTGCTCCGCAACGGGGGAGGCCACAACAGTGAGAGGCCCGCATACCGCAAAAAAAAAAAAAAAAAAAAAAAAAAAGTCCTACTTGAGCTGATAAATAATTATCTTTTTTTTTTTTTTTTTTTTTTTTTTTTTGCAGAACGCGGGCCTCTCACTGCTGTGGCCTCTCCCGTTGCGGAGCGCGGGCTCCGGACGCGCAGGCTCAGCGGCCATGGCTCATGGACCCAGCCGCTCCGCGGCATGTGGGATCCTCCCGGACCGGGGTAGGAACCCGTGTCCCCTGCATCGGCAGACGGACTCTCAACCACTGCCCCACCAGGGAAGCCCTCCTACATTTTTATAGGTTTATTTAGGTTATCTATTTCTCTTTGAGTCAGTTTTGGAAGTCTGTGGATTTCTAGGAATTTGTCCATTCATCTAAATGATCTAATTTATTGAAAAACATGATATTGGCATACAGGAGTTTTTTGTGGTTTTCCTTTACAATCCTTTTTATTTCTGTAAGGTTGGCAATAATGCCTCCTTTTTCATTTCTGATTCTAATAATTTGAGTTCTCTCTCTATGCACCCTCTCTCTCTTCAATCAGTCTAACTAAAGGTATATCAATTTGGTTAATCTTCTCAAAGAATTGGCTCTTCATTTTATTGATTGTCTCTGCTTTTCTATTCCCTTTTTCATTAACTCCCTTTCTAATATACATTACTTCCTTCCTTTTGCTTACTTTAAGCTTATTTTGCCCTTCTTTTCTCAGTGTTTTAAGGGGAAAAGTAAGGATATTAATTTTCTTTCTTCCCTTTTTCTTAATATAGGAATTTACAGCTATAAATTCCCTATAGGCACTGCTTAACTAGATCCTATAAGTTTTATGTCTTTAAGTATGTTGCATTTTTATTGTGTTTCTATTTCCTTGTTGATCTTGTTGATATTTTGTGTAGTTGCTCTATACATTATTGAAAGTGGGATACTAAAGTCTCCAACTCTTATCATTAAGTTGTCTTATTTCATCCTTTATTTCTCTCAGTTTTCACTTCATATATTTTGGTGCTTTGTTATTAGGGACATATATATTTATGATATTATATATAATATTAAAATATTACTCCTATATTCCATTTCTTCATTTTTGTAATATTATTGTTACACAGATTACATCTATTAAAGTTACAAGTTCAAAAATACTCTGTTATAATTAATTTACCATCTGTAGTCCACAGATTACATCTTTAAAGTTACAAGTTCAACAATACTCTGTTATAATTAATTTACCATCTGTAGTCATTTCCTTGGCCCAGTACAGCTTTGTTCCCACACACTTCTTTTGTGCTGTTATTGGCAACTATATTACAAATATATTACATTTCTATATGTTATGAGCCCAAGAATATATTATATACATATTATTTTATACCTTTTTTAAATCAGAAAAGAAATGAGAAAAAATGCACTTATACTATCTTTTATAATTTCATAGCTACTTTATCAGTGCTTTTTATTTCTTTGTGTGGATTCATAATATCTTCTGTAGTCACCTGCTTTCAGTCTAAAGAACTTTCTTCAGTATTTCTGGTAAGGCATGCCTGCAAGTAACACATTCTCTCAGTTTTTGTTTATCTGGGGATGTCTTTATATCACTTCATTTTTGAAAGATAGCTCTGCTGAATATAGTCATCTGGGTTGGCAGTTTTTATCTTTAGGTGCTTTGAATATGCCATCCCACTACCTTTCTGCTGAGAAGTCAGCTGATATACTATTGGAGTTCCCTTGTAAGTGATGTGTCATTGTTCTCTTATTGCTTTCAAGATTTTCTCCTTATCTTTTTTTTTAACATCTTTATTGAAGTATAATTGCTTTACAATGGTGTGTTAGTTGCTGTTTTATAACAAAGTGAATCAGCTATACATATACATACAACCCCATATCTCCTCCCTCTTGTGTCTCCCTCCCACCCTCCCTCTCCCACCCCTCTAGGTAGACACAAAACACAGAGCTGATCTCCCTGTGCTATGCAGCTGCTTCCCCCTAGCTATCTATTTTACATTTGGTAGTGTATATATGTCCATGCCATTGTCTCACTTTGTCCCAGCTTACCCTTCCCCCTCCCCGTGTCCTCAAGTCCATTCTCTATGTCTGCATCTTTATTCCTGTCCTGCCCCTAGGTTCTTCAAAACATTTTTTTTTTTAGATTCCATATATATGTGTTAGCATACAGTATTTGTTTTTCTCTTTCTGACTTACTTCACTCTGTATGACAGTCTCTATTTTACTATGATGTGTCTGTTTGTGGATCTCTTTGTGTTTATCCTACTTTCAATTTGTTGAAGTTTCTGAATGTGCACATTAATTACTTTTTTAGTAAATTTGGGGACTTTGTAGTTCTTTGTCCTAATATTTCCTGCTCTTCTTATTCTCATCTCTTTTTCAGGTACTCTCATTATGCATTTTTTATGTTTTTAGCAGAATCCCACTTTCCTATGAAGATTTTTTCACTTTTCTTCATTCTTTTTCCTCTTTGTTTTTCAGAATGCATTGATCAATCTACCTTCAAGTTTGATCATTCTTCCTTCTGACAAAATTTACTATTGAGCCCCTCTAGTGAATTCTTCATTTCAATTATTGTATTTTTCAACGCCAAAATTTTCATTTGGTTCTTTTCTATTTCTTTATTGATACTGTCTATTTCATACAGTATTGTCATCATATCTTCCATTACTTCAAAAAGAACATACTTTTTGAGGGCCTTTTCTATTATATCCCACATCTGATCACTCTCACAGGCAGTTTATGCTGCCAGAATATTTTTTCTGGTGTATGGATCATACTTTCTTACTTATTTGCATGTCTCATATTTTTATTAACTGGACATTTTTGATAATATATTTAGCAAATCTGGTTACAGGTTCCCTCTCACTTTGGGGCTTGTTTTGTTGTTTGTTTGTTTGCTGGTTTATTTGTTCAGTGACTCACTGGGTTATTTCAGTTATTTCTTCCATAGTGTTAAGCCTGTGATGTTGATTCTGAAGAAGGCACAGCTTTGGGTATGCCCACGTTTACTCTGGAATGACAATGGCTTTAACAAGGATCCTTCTTCTCTTTCCCTGACCACACCTAGCTACTAGGCTACCCTGATCACAGGCTGATTGCTCTATAGCTTCAACAATGCTTTATGGCATAAATTATTCTACAAACTAATCCAATCAAACTTGGGCTCCTTCTAAGGAACAGTTCCCAAGCTCAGTGTTTGGTGTTTGTTCTCACCCCAGGAGGGCTCCTCCCAACTGTCCCCTTCCCTAACTCTCTCCTGCAAACTAGTTGGCTTAAACTTCAGCCTGTATCTTGATTCTTCTTCCAGTTGTCCCCTAACACAACCCCCAATGTTTTTGAGAGCACCCTTAGGTTTGAACTTCACTATGTTATGCTGCAAATGATATCAGTTCCTTTGAAAAACATTTAGGTGCTCTCTGTTTACAACCTGATTCCCAGCCCAGACAAATCCCTGAGCCAGGAATTTGAAGCTGGGGGTGGGAAAATGGTAAGCTCCACTCAGAGTGATATTCCCACTCTAGGAGCTGAGTGCTTGGTGGCAGGTAGTGGACAGCAGCCTAAGGCCCTCTTTGCTTGCTTTTTCTAGTATGGAACCATTGTTTTACAAGCCTGGGTAAGGAAAATCTTGGTCCAAATAGTCTCAGCAGCTCCCTGCTCAAGGTAGAGCCTTTGTTTAATGAGCAGAGGCTGGCTCCTCACCACTCAACAGCACCTACTCAGAACTTAACCTCAGGAACAGACAGGATGAGAAATGCTGATGTCATGCTTCTCCTACTGGGAGCTCCTCCTACTGGGAACTGAAGAGAGAGGGATTCCTGTGTTCTTGACTGATAGGAGAGGTGAGGGAGGGAGTAGTCTTGATTTTTCGATGGAATTTTTATAGATTTTCTCGATTAGATATTTCTTCACTTGTATACCCTGAAGATCATTTTCAGAGGCTTTAAAGGGTTAGTCATGTTTTTTAAATTAATTTTCATCTGTTCTAATGGGGATTAGGTCCATAGAGCATCTCACACTGTTATGTTGAAAATCAATCTTTCTTCATATTGCATTTTATCTTTTCAAATTATTGATATGATTAGTTGTATCCCAACTAAAGCAGGTGATTTCATGAAAATTAAACATCTACCTTAGATGCCCACATATGTTCTTCTTAGGGAAATGACCATGCATGTATTTTTAAATACAAGATTGCACAGGATGCAAACAGTGATTTTTAAGTGTAATACAGCACACGTTGTGCTTCTTCGAGAACTTTCATATTTCTTCTCTCCTTGACAGTTGTGCCGATCAACGCTGCTTCAGATGCCAACAAAAGTTAATAATGAGACTAAGTAATAATAGAGAAAGACTGTAAAACATGCCCATTAAGGAGATTGACCTTATATTAAATTAGTGCTTGCTGTGGAATATGAAAAAGTAGTGAGTAATCAAAAAGAATTAGAGCAAGCCAAAATGTGTCAGCAGATAAAATCAATTCAATTTAAAATCTTTTCATGTAAATTATAAGTAATGGTAACACAGACCTTATAAATGACATTAAAGCTGTAGACATGTTTTAGTGGGAGATCAAATATAAGAATCTTATAAAAATTTCACATTGAAATTTGGCAGACGAAATACTCTGGATATTAAGAATTTAGCCTAATGATAAAGTTGCCTTTTGCATGCATGCTTTTTGTTGAATAATCAATACACTTTTCTGCTTGAAATAACCTACATAAAACTTCACCATAAACAGTGTATAAACTCTTCCATCAGAGTGTCAGTGATTGAGAAATAAGACACCAGGAGGTTAAGCAGTTTTCCTACTTTTCACATGGTAAAATGGCTCCAAGTAATTTCAAATCAGTTTTCTTTTGAAGAAAAGAACCACAAGTAGATGAGAATATTCCAGAAACCTAGGGTCAGGATTTCAGGTTCTCTGAAAATTTGAAGGGAGTGAAGAATAAGAATGTGAGAGGTGGGTCAAAAATATTAGGTGACCCTTTGAATATTTTAAGGTTATAAGAAATTTTCCTGAGATCAGAATTTTTGTTCAAAACACATTTAATTTATAGATAAAAAATAATGTAACTGGGATCTCTACTTTTCAGTCTTGCTATGTTTTATTCACCATTTGTGAAGTACTGGTGAGTAATTCTGCTCAGATGTTTTGCTAAAACTTTTGGCTGTCACTCAATTCCAAAACTGCAGGAATTGACATTTTTATGAAATGATCCCCTGAAACTGCTGAGTTTTAAACTGAGGTTTTAATATGAGGAGATACAAGCTTTAGTTTCATAATGAAACTCAAGCAGCTCGGTTTAGTTCAAGTTTCACATGAACATAAAACCTAAAGACTAATGAAAACAATCACTAAACTTGATACATTAAATCCAAACTCATAACCCTACTCTAACTATCATGGCTATATTAATAGCATGCTTTTAATCTTATCATTGAAATCCAAATATCTGCAAAGATGTGTGAAATTTCACAGTAAGTCAGAGCCAAATTATCCATTATCAGAACCATGTTTTTCTTTGTGTCCAAGACATAATTAAACCCCAGACTTCTGCCTATGAACTTCTGCCTTGAACTTATTCATTCAGCAAACATTAATGAGTGTTTACTATGTGTCAGGCACTGTGATATATTCTGGGCATACAAAGTTGAATAGGGAGTTACTTGTCCTCAAGGAGCTCATGGTGAGGAAATGATCATTCAATGTGACAAGTGTGATGCTTTTAGAATGACAGGAGAATAAAAGGGGAACATGTAAATCATACAGACCAAAGTATAGCTGAGGAGGAGTTTCCAGTGGTGAACATATTTTAAGAGAAGAAATGGTAGGGAGGTAGGCAGGGGAAGATAAGGGGTTCAAGGCAGAAGTATCTCAGGCAGAAGTAATATGAAGAATGAAAACATGGAAGCGTGAATGAGAGAGAACTTCTTAATTACAGGTAGCTAGGTACATATTACAGAAGCCTAGGGCACAATGGTGAAAGGTGAAGCTGGAAAAGTAGGGACAGGCCAGTTTGTGGAAGGCTTTGTATACTAAACTGAAGAGTTTAAATATTACTTTGAAATCTTAGAGCAAAATAAAGAGATTTGAGTAGAAGAGTGACATGGTCAGGTTGGATTTTCAAAAGATACCTCTAACAGTGCAGAAGATGGAGGGAGGAGGGTGAGGATGGAGGTAGGGAGTAGTAAGGATGCTATTGGATCCGAATATGAGTCGTAAGTCATTAAGAATGGACCAATAGAGTGTCGTAAAGAAAGACAAGGAGCAGATGAATAGGAAAATATTAAGGAAATAGATTTCAGGACTTGGTGTCTGATTGGGTGAAGAGCAGAGAAATAATCTCGAGTGCTAAGATAACCATTTTGACTCCAAAGAATGGATGAAAGGGAATATAAAAAGAAGAACAAATTTGGAAAATGAGAATATTTGTTTGAATCATGAATGGTGTGATTTATCTATGAAATTTTAAGTGGAAATTATCCATTTGGCAGGTAGGTGTGTGGTTTTAGAGTCCTGGAAAAGGTTTTGCAGACTTGCATTCAAGTGTCACAAGAATACATGGTATGTGAAAACATGCAACTGTACGTCTGGGTGACTTCCATACTTAGGGAGTATAGAACTTGAAGAGAAGAAAATTGAACTTTAAATAACAAAGGTATTGAATGGGCAAGTGAACAAGGAGGAAACACAAGTGTTAATGGGTGTGTACATCACACACACACACACACACACACACAGCACTGAGAAGGAGCTGACAGACTAACTTCTCCTGTTACGTGGAAAGCCAGGAGTCAGTGGAACAGAGAAGAAAGTTTTACAAAAAACGTGCAGAAAGTGTTTCATTCATTCACTCATTCAACAATGCACTCATTATGCACCTGGTATGAGCCACCACATGCCAGCAGCAGGGGTGCAGGGTGTGCAGCACAGAAAATCCATGCCCTCACCATGTCCTTGGACACTATTTGACATGAGCCTCCTGGAGCACTCCTAGTTCAGGGTGACTAAGAGGTACTGTGTTTATCTGGCTCAGTGGAATCAAGGAGAACCTCCACAGCCCCACTTCAGAGAACAATTTTTTAAATTGCGTAAAACTCACTCAATATAAAACTCTAAATTCATAGGTGATGAATTGAGCTATAGCCCTGAGCCCATTCAAGTTTCACTCATCATCTGAGAATTTAAATTCTTATCCAAGATTCATTAACCTAAAAATATATCATAAGAAATTATCATTGCACACAGCTTTCAGGCACTTTTGCCTGAAAAGTGATTACTGTGTTATACTTTTTTAAAACCATTATTTTTAGCTTTCATAAAAAGTAAAAAATTAAAAGGAAATTTAAAAATCAAAAATAAAGGAGAAATCTAGATTAGACATTATTTGTTACCCTCATTTTTGCTTAGATATTTAATTCTCTGGGAATTCATGTAACCATGATATTAAGATAAAAATTTATATTGACTTTGATTCAAAATAATCTATTACTTTTTAAGGTGGTAATAATTAATAATCTACTAATTTAGCCATATATACTCTGCCCTGTGAGCCAATAACCAGACCTTAACAATACTCACTTCTTCATGCAATTATTGGGTTTTGGCCCTATTGTGTGTGTAATGTTTTATTAATGTAACAATCATGTTGTTTTAAAGAATGTATTCCTTTTATTTTAATATGTTACCTTCTTCTTCACCCCTTCCCCCTCTCAGTCTTCTAACCCAGAACTTAGGAGCAAAACTGCTGCTACTTCCTGAGATATATTTATCCTACACATGAAAGTGATTGGGCAGGGAGGGTCTGCATGTCACATCCTGAAAGAGTCGCATTTCAGAGCGCCTTTCCAGTTGTCACCATCTGTACCCTCCAGAAGTATGGTTTCAATTTTGCTCTTGAAATATGAGTCAAGCTATGTTACCAACACATATTTTTCCTTGTCATAACATTTCACTTATTCTGTAGTCTGTGGACAGTTTATAAGTTGCATCTTTTCCCTAGCCTTATTGAAACTATCTTCTTGCTCTTTCAATTCATTTTTCATTAGCAGAGGCAACATCAGTTTTTGTGCCCAATAAATGGAAGCATCTGGCCTGAGCATGTGTCATGAGTGCTGAGTGTTACCCCCTAGTTATGAAAGCAGTCAGATGCCACTTAGGAGAGGTGAATGTGCCAGCTCCTCTGCCTCCCTGTATGTACTTCTGTAGTCATTAATGATCTGTCCCTCACCCTTGCCCCAGGACTTAATCAAGCATGTAATATGCAGAGTAGAAACAACTTGAAGCAATGATGCAATAGACTGGAACTTAATCACTGTCCTTTCCCTATTTCATAGCAGTTTTGTAAGTTCACGGATCTGGGTTAAAAGCCCCATTGGACATTTTTCATGTCTTGAGTGGAGCATTGAGGAAGAATACAGTACCCTTAGCTTTAGTGTTCTTGATTTTTCAAAATTTTATCACAGATTAAGAAATTCTTTAAAGTTAAAAATTTTAGAGGTATTGATGAAGTCAAGCAAAATGATGAAAGCAAAATGACAAGACACCATATTGGTTTTATTAGCAAAACAATGCTTTTCTAGTGCTACTCTCATCAGAGTAAGTATTTCCATTAAGATTGATTCCTTTAGCAGAAAAGATATCAGGTCTTGTTGCTTTAAAAAATGTCCATTATTTCAAGTCAAAGTGAAATTTTTCATCATTTACAAAATACAAGTATAAAAAGGAAGGACATAAAGAAACCAAATGAATTTTGATATCAAGTATAAACTAAACAATAAAATCTGGCATATTTTATAAGGAAATCTAGCCAGAGTAATATGAGGGGAAGAAAATAAAATGTAATAAACAATAAGAGAATCATCTTACTTTTATATAGCACATTGCATTTTATAGTATAAAGTTGATTATATCAGAAGTAAATCACCAGGCATCGACCTCAAGAGTAATAACAGCCACAGAGCAACCACTGTGCTGTTTAAAACAGGCAGTGAAAAAAATATGTCACAGTCAACTGTATTTTTTGATAAAGATGACACACATAAAATATGTGAAATTTGACTCAGTTTTCCCTTTTAGTAAATACTATAGGATCTTGGAAGTCTGGAGGTTGTTACTAAAGGTTTGTTAAAGTTCGTTACGGCCTCCCTCAGCTTAAAATGTTATTTCCTTGAAAAAGCTGTGGGTCTAGTATTGAACAAACCACAAGTTTATCAACACTGATGATGTGTATTTATGTATAGGAAAAGAAAGGATTGAGACTGGAAAAAGGATGGGAACATGAATATCTATTACATATTCCTTCCAGCTTTGAGCCCAAAATAATATAAAAGGAGACTATCAGCAAAATATGAATAGCAATAATCATCTAGAAAAATAAAAAAGAAACCAAGAGTAAAATGAACTGAATGAAAATGAAAATAGCTCAATATAGAAGAAAGTAGACACATTGAATTCAAGAGTAAAAATAATCAAATTGATGCCCCAGGTGCAAGGAAGGTAGAAAAATATTTTAGAGCTCTGAGAAACATTTGAGAGCAGAATTAAACAGGCTAAATTAATCTTTGAGCAATTTTCTTACTGGGGAAGACAGAATTCATTTTTTTTTCACCTTAGTGAATTTATTAATCTCCCCATGGGCAAAAAAGTCATTTACATTTTTTAAGTACAGAAAGATCTGTGTGGTTTCAAGCTAGCTTTATAAGATATGAGTCATCATTACAAGTGTGTGAACAATCAGGTTTTTAAAGTCCTTTAAGTCTATACTTGTGGGTGATTTTATAAATCTTTGATACAAATCTCAATATTCACAGCATTTCTTTCCTTGGCAAAGTAAACAGAATAGAAGAGGAAGGTCAAGGAAAATTTTTAAGGTTCTTTACTTGTTATTAAATAAGATGTGAATAAGTAATGCATTGTATTAAGTGTAGATTAATTCATTTTATATGGAAATAGAAAGTGTACTATATTTTTTCAAAATTATTAGCCCATTGTTTCTGTTTTACCAAAAACTATCTATTTAATATCCTACACATGCATACACACATTCACATGCAAACAGGTTGAGCATAAAGTACTTCTCTGTTTTGCCCCAGAAAAGAAAATCATAAATTTTCCATATATGTCAAATTAGACTATTAGCTGAGCCTCCAAATAAGTGACTGAAAACATGCTTTAAAATTAGAAATTCTGACTCCATAAAACTCCTGAAGTTAGTGGAAGATAATGTTTCAAAATTCCCAACAGACACTAATCTTCAGAATTTGGAAACAAAAAATCGGAATTCCTGAGAAGTATCAGGAATTCCTGAAACATTAGGTTAGTCATAAAATACTTCCAACATTCTTCATTCTCTTTCCTGATTATTATAGATATCTTTAAACAATTGTTTAGGAAGTAAGAAATGTTGGGCTTCCCTGGTGAATCAGTGGTTGAGAGTTCGCCTGCCGATGCAGGGGACACGTGTTCGTGCCCCTGTCCGGGAAGATCCCACATGCCGCGGAGTGGCTGGGCCCGTGAGCCATGGCCGCTGAGCCTGCATGTCCGGAGCCTGTGCTCCGCAACGGGAGAGGCCACAACAGTGAGAGGCCCGCGTACTGCAAAAAAAAAAAAAAAATAGAACTGTTAATTTTGATGGCATTTACAAAGAACTGTCACCTGTAGTAAATATTAAAATAACGGAAAACTCTAATAAGCATTATTAGGTAGTGTCTGCATAATGTAACATTCAGATCTCCTATCAAGGGCATGTGTTAAAATTCCAATTGAAGGACTCATTTGGCTTCCAAAACTTGTTATTTCTTGGAATACCACCAACAGGGTTTGTGTAAAGTATGTGCATAACTTATTAATATTTAATTTACCACATTGACTCACTGTTAGCCAGAGAGGGCCACAAATGCAGTCACAACATAGTTACAAGTTACAAGTTACAAGTAGGCTACTAGATAGACCACCTCTGTCCCACCTGCTCCTGTGCCAGATCCGGGAAGTGTCAACTTTGACCTTCCACTCCACAGTGTTAGTATCTCTCTCTCCTGCTTTTTACTTGGCATCTGTGGATTCCTTCCAACCAGTAACATCTCTCCATAGATTGTTCAATTTTAATTTTCACATGAAAACTATAATTCTTTTCTCCATTTTCCCAGTTTAGGCATTAATTTTCCTCAGGATTCAGGATTCAGAAAACCTAAATTTCCCAAAAAATGTTGGGCGGGAATTTCTACTGGAAGCACTCGTTATTTGGAGGTATGAGTATGTGCGTGTATGTATGGATATGGATACTGAGTGTGTCTAATACAGGTTGTGTTCCTTCAAAGTAGCATTTTCTCTACCAATCATAGTGACATTCATCCAACGTAACACCTCCACACCTTCCCCTGCTACTCAAAGTTATTTCAAAAACCACAGCTTGGATAGTCTTTTTCACCTAATATAAAATCATTTCTTATTATTGATTAGAGAAAAGATTGAATGAACAAATGAAAGAAAAGTTTGGAAAGCTTTCAGATATTTATGAAACTGTATTTTGGTTTTAACTTTTGAATGACCTAAGATTTCAGAAGCACATTGATAAAGCTAGGTGAATTATAAATGTTTCTTATCTATTTTAGGTAGTAGGACATTGCATTTTGTTTATATTTTCAATGATTTTATCCTTTAATGCAAAATTCATCACCTTACTGTGATAGTATTAATAATATCACTGCCAATTTTATAAAATTTTATATGGATAGGTGTTATATTTACATGTGTGTCTGTATGTTTTTAAACCAGGACTCAACTTCCTGAAATACAACCAATACTAGTAATTTTAGAAAAAAACAAACTCACAAAAGTTTCTACATTTTTATGTGAAGTCTTCTGATTTTATACAGGAAAAGTTAAAAGATTAAGAGTGCTTGAGACAAATAAAACCCACCTAGAGACTAAGTTTGGGTATACAATACCAGTTTAGGCCTCTGTGAATGTGGTCATTACCTCACATGTGACAACTGCTCCACAGTGCTGCAGGAAACAAAGAAGGTGAGGCTGGGAAAAGGTAGAAGCCAATGTATTCCAAGGAAAGAACTTGCGATACACTTCCGCTACAGAAGAAATGGTGCAGAATTACCAAAACATCCTTGGCAATTGTGGAATGCTGTGTAAACCACCTTAGAACAGCTATGCCTATTTAATATGTTTGGTATATAGCATATATACCAAAATATATGAATCTATAAATCACTGGCAGTAATTCTGGTGATAATGACAATTTCTTCTCAACTTCAACTTATGGTGGTTAAATCAGTTACATTCTAGATGTCTTTACCTATTTTGATGGTGGCTCAAAGTTTACAGTGCAGGAAGATGGAACCACAAAAAAGCACAATTTTGATTTCTATGTGCACAAGAATCAGCTGAGGGCTTCCCTGGTGGTGCAGTGGTTAAGAATCCTCCTGCCAATGCAGGGGACATGGGTTCAAGCCCTGGCCCGGGAAGATCCCACATGCCATGGAACAACTAAGCCTGTGCACCACAACTACTGAGCCTGTGCTCTAGTGCCCACAAGCCACAACTACTGAAGCCTGCATGCCTAGAGCCCATGATCCGCAACAAGAGAAGCCAAGACAGTGAGAAGCCCACACACTGCAACGAAGAGTAGCCCCCATTCGCTGTAACTAGAAAAAGCCCGTGGGCAGCAACGACGACCCAACACAGCCAAAAATAAAAACAAACAAATAAATAACTTAATTTTAAAAAAAAGAATTGGCTGAAACTCCATGTTCATTTTTGAAACAAGGACTCATCTGCTGACGAAAGTGCAACCTTATCTCTTTCCTTTTGGTCGTCAATATTTTGGGATAATAATACTTTTCCAATGTGAGCTCAGGAAATGCTCGATAAAACGTATCCATTCTTGTGGACAGATGGATAAGAAATTCAACACAAATGTAAACCACATGCTCGCAAAAACATACGTCGCAGAAGGTGAATGTTTTTAAAAAATACTTGACACATATCCTGGAGTCAGCTGTAACAGAGATGGAGTTCCCTTTGAAAGTTCCAGATGTGATGACTCTGATCGTACAATAATACAATAGCTACTTAATAAGATTGTGTCCAAGCTCTATAATGAGTTTTTGTGAAATGATAGTCATTTCCTCTCAGAATATTATTCACAGAGTTAGTAAAGTGGGTCAAACTTTGCACAACAAGATTTGTTTCTAAATTACCAAAGTGAGTATTCTCTGACATGAATGTACATTCTTCATTCAAGCAAAACTTGAGAAGGAAGATGATTTCACTCAGAGCACTGTTCATTGAGGGTCTAGCAGAATATTCTGCTGTGGCACAGTTTTTACTGTGGGCGTCTATTGACATCTTATGGGGCTAAAGAACCACATGAAAGGGGATGATGAGTCATGTGATGTTATGGACTGAATCGTCCCCCCCCCCAAAATTCATACATTGAAGTCTTAATCCCCACTACCTCAGAATGTGACCGTGTTTGGAGATATGGCTTCTAAAGTAGTAATTAAGCTAAAATAAGGCTGTTAGTTTCTGACCTGTGTCATAAGGAGAGGAAATTTGGACACACAGGAAGATACCAGGGATGTACACACACAGAGAGGAAACACCAAGTGAGGACACAGTGAAAAGGCAGACAACTACAAGCCAAAGAGAGAGGCCTCAGGAGAAACCAACCCTACTGACACCTTGATCTTGGACTTCTAGCCTCTGGAAATGTTTAAGCCACTAAATCTGTGGTATTTTGTTATGGCGGCCTTAGCAAACTAATATATATGTATTTAGCAGTTAGGTTAGAAAGAAACAACCTTTTTTATGCATCTATCTACTTTCACAACTCTGACTCTGCAGAAAGTGTACATAAAGATTCACGATTATGAACTAGAAGCATGAATTTTATGAAACAAATAGTCATTGAATATATCAACTGAAGTTTCTGCTTTTCTAAAGATCATTGCTGGTCAGATTTTAGAAGTTGGAAACAGATGGTTAAGGTTGGTGATGTTTTCAAATGAGTTACTGTTAGAATGGGATGGTTTGTACTCCTCAAGGTGCAGGGAATAGGTCTGCAAAATCCCTGAATTATAAGAAAATGAAGCTTCAGAACACTGTAATAAGTGAAAGGTTTTTGACTTTTCACTTTTCTGATGTAGAAGACAGATGTCAGCCAACACTTAGAAAAGCATAAGAAGAAAGAAAATGAAGCATATTTTAAAACAGATATACTGTGACTAATACTTCAGTAATACATGCATGAAAATAATCATTGTAACAACACAAAATAGATTTACAAAAAGATCAGAGGAAATTTTCTTATGCTATGGCTGGTTTCCAAGAAGCAAATAGTCTCTATTTGATAAAATATTTAGGAAATATAGATGATAAATATATATACATATATACATATCTGTATATGCATATTTACTAATGATTTTAAGTGACTACTTCTGGACTTTATTTGGACTAATATTTTTAAAATATATTGTTCAAAGGGATCTCACTAGTTGAAAGAATTATAATAGTCAATTTCCTATACTACCCTATCTTTCCAATATTTTTAAATATTGAAAATTTCTTTTCAACATTTTTATAACTTATCAACTCCATTGCAGCATAACTCATTTAAAACTCATTTAAAATATGAGTCCATTTTAAGTGAACAGTGTAATGAGTTTGACACATGCAACCATCATCACAATAAGATATGGAATAATTCCTTTGTGCTCTTTCCCAGTTAATCCAGCCCACCTCTGGTCTTAGTCAACCACTGATGCACTTTCCATCCCTATACATTAGATTTGTCATTTCTAGATAAAGAGAATCATTCAATATGTACTTTTGTGTCTGGCTTTACCTCTTTGCATACTATTTTTGAGATCCACCCATATTGTTAAATGTATCAGTAGTTTGTTCCTTTTTATTGCTTAGTAATATCCTGTAGCATGTATATTACTACTGTTTGTTCATCTATTCACCAGCTTATGGATATGTTTACAATTTTTGACTTTTATGAATAAAGCTACTACAAACTTTCAGGTGCGAGTTTTTACATAGACATATATTTTCATTTCTCTTTGGTAAATACCTAAAAGTGGAATTGCTAGATCGTATGGAAAATGTATGGCTAACATTAAAGAAACTGCCAGTTTCCCAAAGTGAGGGTATCATTTTACATTTGCACTGGAAATGCATAGAAGTTCCACAAACCAACACTTTCTATTGCTAATGTTTTTTTTTAACTTTAGCCATTCTAGTTTGTGAGTAGTGGAACTCATTTTGCTTTGGATTTGCATTTCTCTGTTGGCTGATGACTTTGAGCATGTTTTCATGTGCCATTTGTAGTTTATCTTTTTTGAAGCAACCGTTCAAATATTTTGCTCTGTACTGTTGGGTTTATCCTCTTTTTACTACTGAATTGTATAAGGTAAGGCTACAAGTCTTTGGTCAAATATGTATTGCATGTATTTTCTCCCATTCTGTGGCTTCCCTTTTTGTTTTCTTAATTAAATCTTTCAACAAGCAAGTTTTTTGATAAAGTCAAATTTATCATTTTTTTCTTTAATGGTTAATGCTTTTGTATCTTAAAAAGTCTTTGCCTATCTCAAGGCTGAGGAGATTTTGCCCATATTTTATTTTAGAAATTTTATCGTTTTAACTGTTACTTTTAGGCCTATGATTCATTTTGTTAATTTTCACATATGTCATAAGAGTCAATGTTCTTTTTTTTCTTGTCCCAGTATCACTTGTTAAAAAGTATATTCTTTATCCATTGAACGAATTGGCATTCTTGGTCACAAATCAATGTAAGTTATATGTGTGATATATTTCTGGAGTCCCTAGTCTCAACTATTTATTTATATGTCTATCCCTGTGCCAATATTACACTGTCAAAATTACTGCCTCGTTTTAATAATGAAAGACATATTTAGCTACTCTACTCCTGCAATGATCTGAAACAGACTATCTGGGAGTTACCTAGCCATGTAGGAACAGATTTGGAAATATTACCTTCAAATTAATGACACAACTCTAATTTCCTTCAAATTACCTGTAAATAGAAAGATAAACATCCAAATTTATAAGACAGCTTCAGAAACAAGGGTTGTGGTGAGAGTCAAGCGGAAACTATGTAGAAAAGAGGAAATGGCAGCATGAAGCCTAGAGATAATGGAACACAGGGAAAATCATCCCAAATAGGAGAGTATCATCCTTAATGGGAAATACTTGAAACATGTCTGAGTGGTGCTATGATAGCAGTGGCTATTGGGAATTCAAAATGAAAAGAAATTAAATCTAAATTACAATCAGCCCAGAACAGAAGAGATTTAAATGAAAAGTTAAATAAGAGACATGAAGAAAAGCCAAAAGAATGAAAAAGTTATTTTAAAAAGTGGAAAGAATCACAGATGACATGGTAGCAATAGAAGATAAGAAAAGAAGATAGAATACATTCATATAATTATTCATGGAAAAAAGAAGAAATCAATAGAATTATCTAATATTTTAAACTATTATTCTAGAAAACTTCCTGGGAATAAAAGGAGACCTACATCTATACATTGAAAGTCCCCACGGCATATCTTAGAAAACTGATGTATCCTTATAAATCTATTATAGACTTAAAACAAAATTAAAGTTTGAGAAAAAATATTAAGGGGATCAGGAAAAAAAATATAGTCATTCAGAAAGGAAAGAAAATCCTGTTGACAAGACTTCTTGGCAACCATGTCCAAAGCAAGAAAACAGTAAACCAACATTTTAAAGAAATTCTGCACAACAAAGTGAGAATCAATGAATTTTATATCCAGCTAAGTCATAGTGATTTACTGAGGAGAGTCAATCTATTGACCACTGACTTCTTGACAGCTGCATATGAAGCAGTAGAAGAATGGAGCAACATTTTCAGAAACTCAATAAAGCAAACATGGAACCAAGAATTTTATATTCAGCCGAACTATTCTTCAAATGTCAAGGCTATAGAAAAGTAGTTATAAACTTGCAGGATCTTAAGAAATACTCTATTCATGAAACTAACCTGAGAAACCCAATAGAGGATGAGCTTCATCCAAGAGATTACTGAGAAACTTCAGCAAAGACAGATGAATTTAATATGTGTGCATAACTTTCTGTCAACTTATTACACAGGTAAATTCACACAACCACTACCACACAATGAAGATACAGAGCTATCACATCACCACAAAGATGACCCATGTGCTAACCCTTATCAGAGACACCTCCACCATCTCTAATTCCTGACAACCATTAATCTCTTTTCCATCTTATAATTTTGTGATTTAATAAATGTTTTGTAAATACAGCATGGGACCGGCTGAGACTGAGTTTTTCTCCCAACCACATAATATCTCTGAGATACATCCAAGTTACTGAGTGTATCAATAGTTTGTTCATTTTTATTGTTGAAGATTCATATGGCTATACATTTGAGCCTCTATATTTTCAGGTTTTGAATCCAGGGATTCAACCAACTGCAGATCAGAAGTACGCAAAACAAAATAAAAATTCCAGAAATTTCCAAGAAGCAAAACTTAAATTTGCCACACGCTGACAGCTATTTAAATTGTATAGCATTTACACTGTATTAAGTGTAAGATCTAGAGATGAGTTAAAAATATACAGGAGGATGTGCATGAGTTATATGCAAATACTACACATTTTATATATGGGACTTGAACATTAGTGGATTTTGGTATCCTTGGTGGTCTTGGGACATGGGACAACTCTATCTCACTTTGTTCAACTATTGAGAGACATTTTGGCTGTTTCCAGGTTTTGGCTATTACAAATAAAGCTGCTATGAATTGTGTGTATGTTTTTGTGTGGATTTAAATTTTTATTTCTCTGTGATAAATGCTCAGGAATTAATTTGCTGATACACAGTGAGTGTATAGTTTTTTTAAGAAAATGCCAAAATATTTTCCAGAGTGGTTGTGTATCATTTTACATACCCACCAGCAATTTACAAGAGATTGAGTGTCCTCATATCCTTACCAGCATTTGGTGTTATCACTATTTTTAGTTTTAGCCATTCTAATAGATATCCAGTGATTTCCCGGTGTGGTCTTCATTTGCATTTCCCTGATGACTAGTGATGAGCATCTTTTCATTTGCTTGTCTTTATATTCTTTTCAGTGAAATGGATGTCGCCTATGTTCTAAAGGGATTGTGTGCTTCTCACTGTTGGGTTTTGAGCCCTTTTTCAGATATGTGGTGTTCATATATTTTCTTCCAATCTATAACTTTTCCTCATGTTCATGGAGTCTTTTATAGAGCAAAAGTTTTTAATTGTGATGAAGTCTAATTTAACAATTTTATTTTTTTTTATCCATCATGCTTTTAGTATCACATCTAAGGATTTTTCACCAAACCCTAGTTCTCTCTCAAAGATTTTCTCCTATGTTATCAGCTAAAATTTTTATAATCGTATATTTTATATTTAAATCTATGATCCTTTTATACCGAATTTTTATATAAGATGTGAGATTATGCCAAGATTCAATGTCTGGTTATAAATTTCTAATTGCTTAACACCATTTTTTGAAAAGACTATTCATTCTCCATTGAATTCTTTTACATTTTGTCAAAAATTCATTGGCCAGACTTTTTTTTATACGTGTAACTGATTCACTTTACTGTATACCTGTAACTAACACAACATTGTAAATCAACTATACTCCAATAAAAATTTTAAAAAAAGAAAAATGACTTAATTCTAGCTTTGTGAACCTTGACATAACACCTAACACTCTGGGCTCCTGCTTCGCCACCAGCTCAACGGAGGCATGTGGAGGACCCTCCAGCTCTTACACTCTTTGATCCTGCCACTGGCTACCAAGCCAGTTTTTATCACAGTTTCTGAGAAAAACCAAGCTGGTTTTTATCACAGTTTCTGAGAAGGTACCTAACCTTTCTGAGGTTTCCTTATCCATAAGAAAGAAAATAAAATTGGGAGAGGCCATTCTGAGCAGTGAAAAAAAATGAACTGTGGATTTAGGCAGGCAGACAGTCTCATTTCTTAGCCCTTGTGACCTAAAGCCAGTTACTTGACCTCTCTGATTCTTATTTTCTTGACTTGCAAAATGGAGATAACAGTGTCTGTTATAAGGATTGTGGAAGCATGTCGCTCATGCCATCTTAGAGTAGGTACAAAATAACTATCATTTTGTTCCTATATCACTTTCAGCAAATGTGAAAGAAAGGGATGTGAATATGCTGAAATGTCTGTAAAAAAAAAAAAAGTAAACACTTCTGATCAACACTGCCCATCTCTGTGGTTATCGTAGATGTTCCAAAAGACTGAGGTTAAGAGGCTACAGGGAGCAAAGAGCACCAACCACAAGAAGCACGGTTCAAAGCAGGAAAAGACGTGGTCCTGACCATGGTCCTGCCGGACACCATCTCAGATGAGCTCTGCGACAGAATCAGGAGGCCTGACGAGACAGTTTGGGCCACCGGCCGGCAGGCACGAGAAGTTCCCAGGCCGGGAGACTTCACCATGATGGTGCAGCGAGCTCCTGAATCTCAAGGCAGCTCAACATCATACCTGAGACCTGGTCCCGAGGCAGCGCAGGAGTAAAAGGCGCTCTTTTGAGGAGCAGCGTCAGCTTTAAGTTAACCACAGGAAGAAAGCCTCTTATCACATGTAAACATTTACAGGTTTCCACAGCTAGCTCTAGGGCACCGTCATCTGAGGGGAACAGGGTGTGCCCAGAAGGAGCTCAGGCAGGGGCCCCTCGCACACTGGAGAGAAGATGCTGCACTGCCACCAGTCTCAGCCAGAACGCTGCCCATGTCCCCAGCCTCCCCCTGGGCCAGGTCCAGAACACATGACCCCAGCTCAGGCTCTCAGGCTCCAGAAGCTGGTGTAGACAGCAGCGGGTTTCCTGGACAAAGACTCATCGTTCATAACACAGCAACGGACCTGTCTGCGCTTCGGGAGGAGAATGTATTTTAAACCTGGAAGAGTCATGATTCTGAGATGCTGCACATGTTGTCATCTTTGCCTTCTGCAGACACGGGGCTCCTCCCCTTTGAGGGGGGCCCCTCTGGCTGTGGGCTGTGCCCTCCCTGTTGGCAGAAATGTCGGGGGGCAGGCAAACAACAGGCCTATGACTTGGGTTGTGTCCTGCACATAAACACCTGGGAGAGCAGAGCCAGGACTGTGGCAGTGGGGAGTGTGTACCTCAGGAGGTGGTGATGAGACAGCTTGGCTATACAGAAGGATTCTGGGTGTGCCAGCTCTAGTAGAGCCAGTAGGCAACTCTGGACCTCATAACTTCCTGCCCTTGTTTGCCACTCACCACATCCCCAAGTCTAGAGGTTTGGCCCTTTTCTAGCTATGGCACCTCACCAGGGAAGTCAATGCTACAGGACCTGCGGGAGCCTCGTGGTGCTAAGGTTGAAGACTCTAGTCGGAGAACATCCTTGTGGTGAGGTTCTGTTCTCACGACAGCCTGCAATCCCTGGGAGTGGCTGCACATGGCAGGTAAAGGGGGCGAGTGGCTTGGGCACCTGTACCCCACTGAGGAAGCCAGGACCCTTCTCATCTGCAGTGGCCGCGTGTAGGAGAGAGGGGCAAGGCGGCACATGTGAGAAGCAAGCACAGGCTGGCAGTGGACACAGGACTCTTTCCCGCTGCAGGACAGCAGGGGCCAGGGCCCGAGGCTGGACTCCTCTAGGGCACAGATCGGGTTTTGCTGCAGGACTGGCTTGGCTTTGCTGGTTCCAAGGACTCAGTTCAGCCGTCTTCTACCCTCAGACAAACTGCGACAGGTTGGGGACCTTGATCTTCAGATCGCCAATGTTGATAATCCAAGGCATCTCCGGCAGGCCGATGTTTTTCATGGTGGACGCTGCCCGGGTGGGTGCTGCTGGAAGACCACCCTCGGATTTCTCCAGCCTGTTCTGAGCTTCAGTGTGAGCCATGATTTCATTCATGTTTATTTCCAGCACCATCCTACCCATCACCACCTCCTGAAGAACGTAGTGCCCCTTATCCATATGGAAGATCAAATCCAATTCACAAACATTTTTGAAACCCTTGTCCAGAGTCTCCACAAAATCCTGGTTGAGGTCCAAGATCCCACGTTCATTCTCCGATGAATCCCCACAAAATACAAAGTAGAGGGTAGCATCATGCCAATAAATCAGTTTGTAGTCAGACCCACCAATCAAACTTCCACCCCCCAAGAAGTTACAGATGTTGTCATCCCGTTTGAGAGCTAGATGGAAGATCTTTCAAATAATCTGCTGTTGAATTTCTTCTGGGAAACGCTGGTAGAAGCTGACAAGCCACGGCTTCCCGTGGTTATTGAAAACCAGGATTGCCTGAATCATCTTTGCCCGCCACAGTCCTTTCACCACCAGCTGCTTCCAGAGAGCCTCTCCTTCCACTACAATCTGGTCATACTTATATGGAACTATTTCTGGGTTTTTATTCTATTTTATTAATATGTGTATATACATATATATATGTGTGTATAAATTTAATTTCATTAGTTGTTATTGGACTGTTCATTGGATGAGTTGGAGTAGTTTATACACTTTTCATGGAATTAATCTATTTCATCTAAACTGTCAAATTTATGTGTCTACGGTTGCTCAGAGTATTCTCTTATTCTTTCAATGTATGCAAACTCTGTAGTGTGATCTTTTGTTTCAAACTGATAATAGAAATTTCTCTCCTTTCTTTTTATTTGTCAGTCTTGCTGGAGTTTTGTCTATTTTATTGATCTTTTCAAATAAAAACTTATGTTTCATTGACTTTTCTATTGTGTGTCTGTTTTCAATTTTATTGATTTTTGCTGGTTTTTTTCTCCTTGACTATAGGTTTATTTTGCTGTTCATCTTCTAAGTTCTTGAAGTGAGAGCTTAGATTATTGATTTGGGACTTTTCCTTTTTTGTCTGTAAGCATTTAGGGCTTCAGATTTTCATCTAAGCACTGCTTTAGCAGCATCCCACAGTTTTTGATGTTTTGCTTTCATTTTCACTAAGTTCAATGTATTTGTTAATTGTCTCAAGACTTCTTCCTTGACCAACAGATTATTTATGTGTGCTGTTTTAGTTGCCAGGTGTTTGGGGATTCTCCTGATCTCTTCCTGTTCTTGATTTCTAGTGTTATTCCATTGTGGTTAGAGAGAACACTCCATGTGATTTCAATTCCTTTAAATTTGTCAAGATTTGTTTTATGGCCCAGGAAAATATTTATTTTGGCATATGTTCCATGGATGCATGAAAATAATGTATATTCTGCTGTTGCTAGGTAGAGTGCTTTATAAATATTGATTAGATCCTTTTGGTTGATGGTCTTGTTGAGTTCTATCCTTGATGATTTTCTGTCTAGCTGTTTTGTCAGTTGTTGAGATGGGGTTTTGAAGTCTTCGGCTATAATTGTGGATTTGTCTCTCTCCTTTCAGTTCTATCAGTTTTTGCTTCACAAGTTTTGCAGCTTGGCTTTTTGGTTCATACAAATTTAGGATTCCTGTGTCTTCCTAGTGGATTGACACTCTGTCTCCAGTGATTTTCTTTGCCTTGAAGTCCACTTAATCTGACATTAATATAGCCACTCCTGCTTTCTTTTGATTAGTGTTTGTGTAGTATATCTCAGTTCACCATTTCACTTTCAACCTACACATATCATTATATTTGAAGCAAGTTTCTTGTAGATAGTCAGTAGTTAGGTCATGTTTTCTTTTTGTTTTTTAAATCTATTATGCCAACCTCTATCTTTTAATTCAATATATTCAGACTATTTACATTTTCTGTAATTAATGAGAAGTTTTAATTTTTTTCTGTTTGCTCTCTCTGTTTTTCATTTGTTTCTTTTTTTTCCTATCTTCTTGTCAGTTCCTTAAACCTTCTTTAGAATTCCATTTTGATTTATCCATGTTTTTAAGTGTATCTGTTTCCATAACTATATTAGTAGTTACTTTGCATATTATACTATATCAGCATAACTTACAGTCTACTAATGTCGACATTTTATGTGTTTGAGTAGAGTATAGAAACCTTACTTCCCTTTATGTCCATTTACCCTTCCCCATGTATAACATAATTAGCTTAATTTTTCTTCTACATAAACAGAGGACCACATTACACAGTTATAATAATTTTTGCTTCAAACATTAAATATAGTTATAAAAATGTAAGAGAAGAAGGAAAGTCTTATGTTGACTCATGTTTTTGTTCATTCTCTTCTTCCTTCTTCCTTCCTGGTATTGCAAAATTCCTTCTTTTATCATTTCCTTTCTGTTTAGAGGATTTCTTTTAGTCATTCTTTTACAGTAGGTCTACAAGCAATGAATTCTCTTAGTTTTCCTTTCAATCTGAGAATGTCTTAATTTCTTCTTCATTCCTGAAAACATTTTCTCTGGATACAGAAATCTGGGTTGACTTATTTCAGCATTTGAAAAATGCTATGCTACTTCTTTCTGGCCTCCATGGTTTCTGATAAGAAATCTGTTATCATTCAAATTGTTTCCTGTGTTTCCCTCTGACTGCCTTCAAGATTTTCTTCTTTGTCTTTAATTTTCAGAAGTTTAACTATGATGTGTCTTTAGATTTATCCTTTTCAGGGTTCACTCAGCTTCTTGAATCTGTAAGTTTATGTCTTCTGCCAAATTTGGAGAAATTTAATCCATTATTTCTTTGAATTCTCTTTCTCCTCTCCTTCTGGGACACTAATGACATGAATGTTAGTTTTTTTGTTATAGCCCACAGGTCCCTGAAGCTCTGTTCACTTTTATTTTCAGTCTATTTTCTCTCTCTCCTATTGTTCTATCATCACATACACTTTTTCTTCTGTTAGACTATCCACTGACTTTATTTTTTGGCTATTGTAGTTTTCAGTTCTAGAATTTCCACTTGATTCTTCTTTATATCTTCTGTTTCTTGCTGATAATGTCTATTTTTCATTTATTTTGAGGGTGTTCACAATTACCTGTGGAAGCTTTTTAATGAAGGCTGCTTTAAAATCCTTGTTAGATAATTCTAACATCTGTGTTATTTCACTGTTGACATCTAATGATGTTTTTCTTCATTCAAATTTAGATTTTCCAGGTTATTAGTATAACAAGTGATTTTCTTTTGAAATCTGGACATTTCACATGCTGTGAGACTCTGGGTCTTATATAAGCCTTGTATTTTAGCAAGCTCCCCCTGACATAACTCCATTTGGGGAACAACTCCACCTTGTTACTGCCAAGTGAAATTAGATGCAGATTCTCCATTAGGATTCTGTTGACAACTTGAAGGGTGAGTGTCCTTGTTAATGATGGGACTCCACTGACACTGGGAGGAAGGTTGGCCTCATATTCTCTGAGAAGTGGTTAAAGACCTGACCCTCCTCTAGGCTTTCTCTGACACCAGGTCACCAGGTGTAGATGAATTCCAGGCCCCCATGTCATTTTTACCAACACCACAGGCTCCTCATTACCACTGAGTATGGACAAAGATCCTGTTTCCCCCCTCAGCCTCTGACACAACAATGGCAGGTGGTTTGTGGTACCTTGTTACACACCTAGACTCTCCACTCCAGTTGTGATGATGGGTAAGACTTGGCCACAGCTTATTCTGTGGTGCTTGGCTGGAATAGAACAGTTATTATCTAAGTTTTTGTCTTGCTAGGTAGCACTTTTCCTGGTATTTTGGCTAGAGAGAGCATGCTTTTCTTGGGTTTTTTTTTTTATCTGTTCCCATTGGCATTGTTAGGATGCTAGCTTCCCCAGTCCCAGTGTGGGATAGATGAGTCAGAAAGAAAAGGTCAGGGAACTCAGCATTCTTTGGGTCCTAAGCTCCCTATCCAGTCTGCCTTCTTCTCTCCAATTTTCAGAGTCTTCTTATGTTTTTCAATATATAATATCCAGGGATTTTAGATGTATTGTACTCAGTGAGAGGAATATGGAAAGTATGTTTACTCCATCTGTTGTCCTCAATGTCCTTACCTCTTCCAGCAACTGTTCTCACTAAAAGACTAATAGCCTTAATCAAGCTTATTTTCTCTGGACACATTTCTACATCTGCTGCAATCAAACACAATTAAATTAATTCAACATTGGTAAATGGTTTTCCTTGCTTGGTTAACAAAATGAGCATTTACTTTGACTTCAGCCTTATTTCAATATATTAAATTTTTTAAAGAAACTTTGTTTCAATGATATATTCTATTTTAAAATGTCCAGTTTTTCTGAAAATTGCTTTTCTGTGCATGGGACTATTATAAAGAGTGCCTAATCTAACAATATTGATGTATATAGTATTAGTTTAGCATAGCTACAGTGTCACTGAATAATAATAAACACAATGCTTTGCCATCTAATTTGATAACAAATAATTCACCTCCCACTCTTTCTTAAAAACACAACATTCAAACCCAACTTTTCTTTCCTTATTTTGACATGTTGAGTATGCACTGTTAATAAAAAAATAAATAATTATGCTATGTCACAGTAATGAGCATGACATTCAAAATGCTGTTAAGTTATAATTGGATTGCAGTAATTTGTAGTACACCAAGTAGCAATCAAAAGCAAGCCTTGTCACAACTACTCAGGGCTGTTGTTATAGTGTGAAAGCATCATAGACAGTACAACCAAATGAGCATGGCTGTGTTCCAATAAAACTTTATTTACAGATACCAGAATCCAAGACCAGAGAGAAAGAAACTAAACACATAAGAATACACACTGGATGTGAAATTTATGCAAATGTAATCTATCAGGAAAAAGTACTGTAGTGGTTTCCTCTAGGAGATGTAGGGGAAAGGGACTGACTAGAAAGGGGCAAGAAAGAACTTTCTTGAGTTACAGAAATACTCTATATCTTGATTGGGGTGTTGGTTACATGAGGGTACACATTTATCAAAACATTAAACTGTACACTTAAATCTGCACATTTTAGAGTATGTAATTATATTTCAATAAAACATTGAAATATAATGATAAACTATATTATTAACACAAATGGAACAACTTGAATAGCCTGTATATTAAATAATAGTATTGTATCTATGTTAACTTTCTTGAGTTTGGTAGTTGTATTGTGGTTATACAGGGGATTATACTTGCTGATAGATACATCTGAAATATTTAGGAGTATAGTATCATGATGCTTATAAACTACCTCTTAAATAGTTTAGCCAAAATATGTGTGTGTGTGTGTGTATAAAGAAAGAGAGAGGTTGAACAAGCAAATGTTTCAAAATGTTAATAACTACAAGCCTCTTAGATAGCCCCATCTAACAGAGGGCAGACAGCAGAAGCAAGAAGAACTACAATCCTGAAGCCTGTGGAACAAAAACCACATTCACAGAAAGATACACAAGATGAAAAGGCAGAGGGCTATGTACCTGATGAAGGAACAAGATAAAACCCCAGAAAAACAACCAAATGAATTGGAGATAGGCAAACTTCCAGAAAAAGAATTCAGAATAATGACAGTGAAGATGATCCAGGACCTCGGAAAAAGAATAGAGGAAAAGATTGAGAACATGCAAGGAATGTTTAACAAAGACCTAGAAGAATTAAAGAACAAACAAACAGAGATGAACAATACAATAACTGAAATGAAAACTACACTAGAAGGAATCAATAGCAGAATAACTGAGGGAGAAGAACGGATAAGTGACATGGAAGACAGAATGGTAGAATTCACTGCTGTAGAACAGAATAAAGAAAAAAGAATGAAAAGAAATGAAGACAGCCAAAGAGACCTCTGGGACAACATTAAACACAACAACATTCACATGATAGGGGTCCCAGAAGGAGAAGAGAGACAGAAAGGGCCAGAGAAAATATTTGAAGAGATCATAGTCAAAAACTTCCCTAACATGGGAAAGGAAATAGCCACCCACGTCCAGCAAGCGCAGTGAGTCCCATACAGGAAAAACCCACGTGGAAACTTGCCGAGACGCATATGAATCAAATTGGCAAAAATTAAAGACAAAGAAAAATTTGAAAGCAGAAAGGGAAAAACAACAAATAACATACAAGGGAACTCCTATAAGGTTAACAGCTGATTTCTCAGCAGAAACTCTACAAACCAGAAGGGAGTGGCATGATATACTTAAAGTGATGAAAGGGAAGAACCTACAACCAAGATTACTCTACCCAGCAAGGATCTCATTCAGATTCAATGGAGAAATCAAAAGCTTTACAGACAAGCAAAAGCTAAGAGAATTCAGCACCACCAAGCCAGCTCTACAACAAATGCTAAAGGAACTTGTCTAAGTGAGAAACACAAGAGAAGAAAAGGACCTACAAAAACAAACCTAAAACAATTAAGAAAATGGTCATAGGAACATACGTATCGATAATTACCTTAAATGTGAATGGATTAAATGCTCCAACCAAAAGACACAGGCTTGCTGAATGGACACAAAAACAAGACCCATATATATGCTGTCTACAAGAGACCCACTTCAGACCTAGGGACACATCCAGACTGAAAGTGAGGGGATGGAAAAAGATATTCCATGCAAATGGAAATCAAAAGAAAGCTGGAGTAGCTATACTCATATCAGATAAAACAGACTTTAAAATAAAGAATGTTACAAGAGACAAGGAAGGACACTACATAATGAACAAGGGATCAATCCAAGAAGAAGATATAACAATTATAAATATATATGCACCCAACATAGGAGCACCTCAATATATAAGACAACTGTTAACAGCTATAAAAGAGGAAATCAACAGTAACACAATAATAGTGGGGGATTTGAACACCTCACTTACACCAATGGACACATCATCCAAAATGAAAATAAATAAGGAAATAGAAGCTTTAAATGACACAATAGACCAGATAGATTTAATTGATATTTATAGGACATTCCATCCAAAAACAACAGATTACACTTTCTTCTCAAGTGTGCATGGAACATTCCCCAGGATAGATAACATCTTGGGTCACAAATCAAGCCTCAGTAAATTTAAGAAAACTGAAATCATATCAAGCATCTTTTCAGACCACAACGCTATGAGATTAGAAAATAATTACAGGGGGAAAAACGTAAAAAACACAAACACATGGAGGCTAAACAATACATTACTAAATAACCAAGAGATCACTGAAGAAATCAAAGAGGAAATCAAAAAATACCTAGAGACAAATGACAATGAAAACACGATGATCCAAAACCTATGGGATGCAGCAAAAGCAGTTCTAAGAGGGAAGTTTATAACCATACAAGCCTACCTCAAGAAACAAGGAAAATCTCAAATAAACAATCTAACCTTAACTTAAAGGAACTAGAAAAAGAAGAACAAACAAAACCCAAAGTTAGCAGAAGGAAAGAAATCATAAAGATCTGAGCAGAAATAAATGAAATAGAAACAAAGAAAACAATGGCAAAGATCAATAAAACTAAAAGCTGATTCTTTGAGAAAACAAACAAAATTGATAAACCATTAGCCAGACTAATCAAGAAAAAGAGGGAGAGGACTCAAATCAGTAAAATTAGAAATGAAAAAGAAGTTACAACAGACATCACAGAAATACAAAGCATCCTAAGAGACGACTACAAGCAACACTATGCCAATAAAATGGACAACCTTGAAGAAATGGTCAAATTCTTAGAAAGGTATAACATTCCAAGACTGAACCAGGAAGAACCAGAAAATATGAACAGACTAATAACAAGTAATGAAATTGAAACTCTGCTTAAAAATCTTCCAACAGGGCCTCCCTGGTGGCGCAGTGGTTGAGAGTCTGCCTGCCGATGCAGGGGACACGGGTTCGTGCCCCGGTCCATGAAAATCCCACGTGCCATGGAGCGGCTGGGCCCGTGAGCCAAGGCTGCTGAGCCTGTGCGTCTGGAGCCTGTGCTCTGCAACGGGAGAGGCCACAACAGTGAGAGGCCCGCATACCACAAAAAAAAAAAAAAAAAAAAATCTTCCTACAAACAGAAGTCCAGGACCAGATGGCTTCACAGGTGAATTCTATCAAACATTTAGAGAAGAGCTAACACCCATCCTTCTCAAACTCTTCCAAAAAAATTGCAGAGGAAGGATCACCCCCAAACTCATTCTATGAGGCCACCATCACCCTGATACCAAAACCAGACAAAAATACTACAAAAAAAAGAAAATTACAGACCAATATCACTGATGAATATAGATGCAAAAATCCTCAACCAAATACTAGCAAAAAAGAATCCAACAACACATTAAAAGGCTCATACACCATGATCAAGTGGGATTTATCCCAGGGATGCAAGGATTCTTCAATATATGCAAATCAATCAATGTGATACACCATGTTAACAAAGTGAAGAATAAAAACCATATGATATCTCAATCGATGCAGAAAAAGCTTTTGACAAAATTCAACACCCATTTATGATAAAAACTCTCCAGAAAGTGGGCATACAGGGAAGCTACCTCAACTTAATAAAGGCCATATATGACAAACCCACAGCAAACATCATTCTCAAAGGTGAAAAACTGAAAGCATTTCCTCTAAGATCAGGAACAAGACAAGGATATCCACTCTTGCCACTATTATTCAACATAGTTTTGGAAGTCCTAACCATGGCAATTGGAGAATAAAAAGAAATAAAAAGAATACAAATTGGAAAGAAGAGGTAAAACTGTCACTGTTTGCAGATGACATGATACTATACATAGAGAATCCTAAAGATTCCACCAGAAAGCTACTAGAGCTAATCAATGAATTTATTAAAGTTGCAGGATACAAAATTAATGCACAGAGATCTCTTGCATTCCTATACAGTAATGATGAAAAATCTGAAAGAGAAATTAAGGAAACACTCCCATTTACCATTGGAACAAAAAGAATAAAATACCTAGGAATAAACCTACCTAAGGAGAAAAAAGACCTGTATGCAGAAAACTATAAGACACTGATGAAAGAAATTAAAGATGATACCAACAGATGGAAAGATATGCCATGTTCTTTATTGGAAGAATCCATATTGTGAAAATGATTATACTACCCAAAGCAATTTACAGATTCAATGCAATCCCTGTCAAATTGCCAATGGCAATTTTTACAGAACTCGAGCAAAAAGTCTTAAAATTTGTATGGAGACACAAAAGACTCCAAATAGCCAAAGCAGTCTTGAGGGAAAAAAACAGAGCTGGAGGAATCAGTCTCCCTAACTTCAGATTATACTACAAAGCTACACTAATCAAGACAATATGGTATTGGCACAGAAACAGAAACATAGATCAATGGAAGAAGATAGAAAGCCCAGAGATAAACCCAGGCACCTAGGGTCAACTAATCTATGACAAAGGAGGCAAGGATATACAATGGAGAAAAGACAGCCTCTTCAATAAGTTGTGCTGGGAAAACTGGACAGCTACCTGTAAAAGAATGAAATTAGAACACTCCCTAACACCATACACAAAAATAAACTCAAAATGGATTAGAGACCTAAATGTAAGACCAGACACTATAAAACTCTTAGAGGAAAACATAGGAAGAACACTCTTTGACATAAATCACAGCAAGATCTTTTTTGATCCACCTCCTAGAGTAATGGAAATAAAAACAAAAATAAACAAATGAGACCTAATGAAACTTCAAAGCTTTTGCACAGCAAAGGAAGCCATAAACAAGATGAAAAGACAGCCCTCAGAATGCGAGAAAATATTTGCAAATGAATCAACGGACAAAGGATTACAGGCAAAGGATTAATCTCCAAAATATATAAACAGCTCATGCAGCTCAAAATTTAAAAAAAAAACCCAATCCAAAAATGGGCAGAAGACCTAAATAGACATTTCTCCAAAGAAGACATACAGATGGCCAAGAGGCCCGTGAAAAGCTACTCAACATCACTAATGATTAGAGAAATTCACATCAAAACTACAATGAGGTATCACCTGACACCAGTTAGAATGGGCATCATCAGAAAATCTACAAACAACAAATGCTGGAGAGGGTGTGGAGAAAAGGGAACCCTCTTGCACTGTTGGTGAGAATGTAAATTGATACAGCCACTATGGAGAACACTATGGAGCTTCCTTAAAAAACTAAAAAAAAGAATTACCATACGATCCAGCAATCCCACTACTGGGCACATACCCAGAGAAAACCATAATTCAAAAAGACACATGCACCCCAGTGTTCATTGCAGCACTATTTACAGTAGCCAGGTCATGGAAGCAACCTAACTGCCCATCGACAGATGAATGGATAAAGAAGTTGTGGTACATATAGACAATGGAATATTACTCAGCCATAAAAAGGAACGAAACTGGGTCATTTGTTGAGACGTGGATGTAACTAGAGACTGTCATACAGAGTGAAGTAAGTCAGAAAGAGAAAAACAAATATTGTATATTAACGCATGTATGTGGAACCTAGAAAAATGGTACAGATGAACTGGTTTCCAGGACAGAAATTGAGACACAGATGCAGAGAACAAACGTACGGACACCAAGGGGGGAAAGCGGCAAGGGTGGGGGGTGGTTTGATGAATTGGGAGATTGGGAATGACATGTATACACTGATGTGTATAAAACTGATGACTGATAGGAACCTGCTGTATAAAAAAATAAATTAAATAAAATGAAGAATTAAAAAAAAGAAAAAATTGGGCTCATAGTCTACACACCCTTGTAACAGCTGCAAGACAGAGATCCACTGAGGCCATCCTGAAAGGATTTGCAAAGATGACAAGGAAATTGTCTTGGAAATCTAAGAACAGGGACCAGGTTAGGGCAGGTTCCTGTGCAAAGGGCTGGAGCTTGGACCTGGAGCCCAGGCATCTGCCAAGAACCCCACAGCAGGAGCTGGAGCCCCTGCTGCAGATCTGCTTTGACAGCATGGTTGGCTGCCCTCCATTTGTCTGTTTGCCCTGCCTTCAATTGCTCTGTCTACTTATTCTCAATTTTTTTTCCCTCATAGTTTCAGTTTACTACTTCTTACAGCAGTTTCTCAATCTTTAATCTACCTTATTGCCTTTTAACTGAGCTCTCACTCTTAATGTCTCATGATTTCTGGGGTTTTAGTACAAATTTCAAACTTTGCCCTGCTGTGTTTCAACCAGCGCTTACAGATTATAGGTTGCTGGCAAGTCTACTAATTGGTTACCCTGGGATCTGTTATTCTCCTGAGCCAATCAACAATAGTGAAAGGAGGAAACGTCGTGAAGCAAGGCCCCCCTCCCTGGCTGCAAGAGGAGTGGGAGAGGCTGTTTTGCTCACAACGGGGTGTGGTCAGGGCAGGTGTGTTCACATTTCCAATATATGGAAGCATGGTAACATTTTTCCATGTTGTTTAATATCCCCACATGACTATAAATAACTGCATAGTCATCTATCATATGGAAATTCTGTAATTTATATTATGAATTCCTATTACTGGGCCTTTAGATTGTTTTAAGTTATTTTGATAATTCTTTTAAAATAAAATGAAATGAAGTCAGGTTTAAAAATCCCTCAAGCTGACAAAAACCCTTTAAGCCACTTATGCGAAACTAAGTGGTTCATTTCATGAAAGTAAGTGAAATGTAATTTAGGTTATTTCTTGTCAATGTCTTTGATAATCATAAAACTTAAGTCATCTTCCCCAAATGGTATAAGATAATCACTTTTCACCAACCTCGTGCAGTCTGGAAACCTCCAATGTAATAACCAATCATTGAAAAGGCTAAACAACATCCTCCTTTTCACTTTAGAAGCTATCCTGTAATGTCACGCCTCTGAGCTTTATACCAGTTTGGGGTTTGAAATCTCCTTGTTCTTGTTTCTCATTCAATAAATTATTCATATCAAGTAAAAAAAAGTTAATAACTGGTGAATCTTGGTAAAGGTTCTACTCTACTCTTGCCAACTAAAGCCTTAACTAGGAAAGTAACAACAGGTGCCACAGTGAAGAAATGGAAATGTCCTAGTGGGCGAAAGGCTGCAAAGTCAGCGTTTGGAAGATAGGACCATGTGACTGCCAGGTATAAAAGAATCTTCAAGGCTTGGCATTTCCTCCCGCGAGTTTGAAAACTGGCATGAGATACAGTGCCAGATGAAGTATTTAATAAGTACAGAATCCTAAACAAATTACCCTAAACTATGCAATCTAAAGAAAAGCCCATCATGCTCCATCATCTGAAACTGTACCACGTAACTATTTCCAGTGCGTTCTTCTTCCATTGCATTGGGAGAATCCATTTCCAATCTGACACCATGCAGCAAGCTCTGAAACAGGAATGTAAGTCTGAAAAGCAAGTAATCCAATAATGAAAAACAAGTGTGTCTTTTAAAATTATTTCAATAAATAATTATTTCACATAGTGAGTGATAGAACACTCCTAGTCTAAGGCACTGGTATTTAATTATTATTTTTTTAAAAACTAAATTTGGTCTAAATAGTAAAACATACAGGATGATTGATTCTTACTGGAAGACCAATGGTAAATACAAGGTGCCGAACAAATACTACATGTAAAAATTCTTCAGTATCAGAATCTTACTATAAAAAACACCATCCATGTAACTTTAATTTTATTGGTTCTTAGCCTTCCCTCACTCCTTGCCTAGCTGTGTTTCATAATAATATTGCTCTATGGTATTTTCTGTAAAACAAATGGAACTTATTTTATATCTATGCATTTAAGTTCTCAATTAGAAAATATCTATGTATTAATTTTTGATATTCTCTGGAGTTTGAAATTAGTAAGAGGTTTATATTTTTATCTGTATTGTTATTAACTTTTAACTATTGGTAATATCAGTGGAATCCATTCATCCCATAGTCCTATAATCTTATAGGTATAATTATTTTTTAACTGGTTTTTAGTTTTAGTCCTGGTTATTCGGTATTAAAAGAAAACATATTTCTTATTTCAAACGGGGTACATAATAGTGTATTTAGGTTGAGTGAATAAGGTAATTTGGCAAACGTATGTTAACGTCTCTTCACCCCCGCTGCCCCACAAATGTCAAGCCATTACTAAGGAATTTTTCCAGTAAGCTCAAGATTATAACTATCTACCCTGTCAATATGTTCAAGATTTTTAATTTTTAGCCTTTACACATACAATTTTGCTATGCTTGTGATTAGGATATAGGTTACATTGTCAATGTTACCATATTTAATTAGTACTTCATAGTCAAATGAATGGAAACCACTTATTCTGAGAACGATTGATAGCATATCTCTTGGTGATAGTGGTAAGAAAAACTGGTTAAGGAAGCAACCCTGGTCTGAAAAGTATGGATGATACATAGTGAAGAGAGCCCCAAAATGGGGCATTTGGAAGATTAGAATAGATTTGACAAAAAAGCAGAATAAGGATCTAGCCCTGGCTCAGGGAGAAGGCTTGTACAATTTTGATAATTAAAGGAGGCTTTTCAGGTATTTGCAAAATAAATACCATGAAGAATAATGAATCCTTCCTTATGGTGTTTCATAAATAACACTAGTTTTCCATTCACCTGTAAAGCTAATTATTATTATCCTAGCACACTGATGCAGATGGATTCTTTCCAGAATAATACTTTAAACCTAACATATATACTGCTTTATAATTTACCAATTACACCTATCATGTTTCATTAGTCTATTTTATGACTTTAGGCAGAGTAATCATAGATTGCTGACTCAGCTCCACATTGAAGAGAAGACTTCAGGCTCCAATAATCATTCTATTCGATGCAAATGAAATTAAAATAGAATTCAGATTCCACGTGTCTAACACTTATTTCCATAATGTCAGTCAACATGAATCAAGTGTGTTATCCATACCTCAGCCAGGTGATCAAGGTCAACATCAACAGTGATCAGTCATGTTGTTAGTGGGCACCCTTGATAAGATATGATGAGAAGGACACTTCACCTCTGTGATCTTCCTCCTCCAGACCGAGAACCCCAATCTGAAAATGAGAAAAACATCAGATAATCCCAGTTGATGGATATTATCCAAAGTACCTGACCAGGAATCCCCCAGATTGCTGAGGTCATCAAAAACAAGGAAAGCCTGAGAAATTGTTACAGGCAGAAGGACCCAAGGAGACATAACAACTAAATATAATATGCTGTCCTAGATGGGACCCTGGAATAGAGAAGGGGCATTAGGTAAAAATTAAGAAAATCTGAATAAACAATGGACTTTAGTTAATAAAAAATGCATCAATATTGGTTCATTAATTGAGACAAGTGTACCATAATAAGGTAAGATGTTAATAACAGTGGGAACAGGGAGTGGGATATATGGGCCCTCTCTGTCCTAACTTCACACGCTTTCTGTAAATCTAAAAGTATTCTCAAAAGTTTAATAAAAAATAAAGGTCCTCCCCCACATCTTACTGGTAGTTATTGTCACCTTTCCTCCCCAAAATCATTCCATATATGTTGTTGTGTGTCTTGTCAAACATTATATTTAGCATATACACAATAAAATATTAGCCTAGAAACAGTATTATATCTTGTAAAATATACATTGATGATAGAGAAATTATAGGATTTAGTTATCTTGCATTTTGTATTCTTCATCTGGTTTCTCATTACAGAGATGACAAAACTAAGCTCTAAAATCTGCATTTGCAAATTACCTTAGCATTCATAACCTTATTATATAATCCAGTGGAATGAACACAACAGATATTTATACCATTCTCAAAGCGGCAAAAAACGAAAGCTGAAGCTGAGAAAGAGATCAGCGTCTTGCTCAAGGTAATGTGACTGATGTGAGACAAGGCTGGGACTGGACCCGGTTGTTCTGGCTTCTAGGCTGACACCTCATTCCTATACCACTTAGTTTGCCTCTTACCCTACATTTGTAGTATTTAAAACAATCCTACTCTAATAAGCAAATAAAATATTCAACTACAGGTCAATGAAAGTTGCAGTACCTTGTTCAAGGGATTTCATCAATAGAAAAATAATTTCAAATACAGAGTACTCAAGTGCAAGAATGTATGACTAAGCCCAGCCACTGGAAACTGACAAAGCTATCTCTTTAGTCATGCATGCCTACAGCAACTTTTCCCTATCAACAGGCCAGGAATTGAGACAAAATGTTTTTTCAGAAATCAAAGTTTAAAGAAGGAATACTTAAAAGGGCCAAAGTCATCAAATCTGGGGAGAATTTGAAACTCAACTGTGAGGTTCCGATTGGCAGCTGCCGTTTCTACTTTCTCTAGGACTGAGAGAAATAATAGAGTTGTGTCCTTTGGGCCTTTGTGTGTTTGCTCTTTTTTTTTTTTATCATTGTCTTTGTCAAAAGTTTTAGAGACAGAGAATGGTCTTCATTTCAGAATATCTTAAATTGTGCCTAATGACTTCAGCTGTGAATAGATACAATAAAGACAAGCGATAATAAATAAACTATTATATTTCTGGGTGGCAAAAGTGGTTCCAGCTGCTGGTCTAATTCTATCTTTGTAGAAAACTGCTTTCAGTGAACTCATCCTAAATTGCTTACTAGCTAGAATGATTGAGATTTCATTTGAAAGCTTACAAAATGTGGTTCATAACAATTAGGTCAAAAGTGTAACAAAATAAATGGGAAGATAGATAATCTCTTTAAAGAATTTATAATGAACTGAAGGGGAGTAGGATATTTATCAAAATTCAATTTAATATTAACTAAAATTGGAAATTCACAGGTACTTAGTTTGATTGGAAAAACTCAAAGCAATTTATTTTCATTAAATATTTGTAGAATATGTATATTATACAATGGTTAATTTATTTATTTATTTTTTCTATTTACACATAAAACCCCTCTTGTGGATTAAAATATACCAACAGCATTCATATCATTAATAATCTCCTTAGATTTATGAAATCAACTTGATCCCTTCACATCAATATAACTTTGTTGGACGTCTGTGTCTTACATTATGCCCTGATGTAAGAGATGTAAGAGATGAGAATTTTGCCAAATCTAGAGAATCCAAGAACTACAAGCATGGATTTAGAATATTTTAGAGCTTCAAGGGACATAAAAGATGATGTAATCCATTCACTTTATTTTACAGATGGGGAAGTTGAGTACCAGAGTGGTGAACCAGATTGCCCCATTTGATAGAGGTAATTATTAAAAAGCTGGTCCTAGTACACATGTTCCCTTAAATAACTAATCATGTTCCATTGCTGTTCCATCATGCTTCCTCTCAATAAAGGTCTCTCCGCTGAAGCCTGGTTCTATCTGCTAAAATAACAACCAGGGTTTCTCAAAGTTTGGTTTGTAGAAATATAGCATCAGAATCAGCTCATGTTTGATGCTAATCCCCGGTCTAATCCAGTCCTCCTCGTTGAGAACCTGGGGGTTATTTGGGGGGTGGGGCTATGGTTTTAAAAAGACGGGGAGGGGGGAGGAATTGGTGGTGCAGTGGTTAAGAATCCGCCTGCCAATGCAGGGGACACGGGTTCGAGCACTGATCCCACATGCTGCAGAGCAACTAAGTCCGTGTGCCACAACTACTGAGCCCACGTGCTGCAACTACTGAAGCCCACACGCCTAGAGCCCATGCTCCACAGCAAGAGAAGCCACCGCAATGAAAAGCCCACACACCACGATGAAGAGTAGCCCCCGCTTGCTGCAACTACAGAAAACCCATGCGCAGCAAAGAAGACCAAACGCAGCCAAAAAAAAAAAAGACACCAGGGGGTCATTTGGAGAGACATGGATGGACCTACGGAGTGTCACACAGAGTGAAATCAGGAAGAGAAAAACAAATATTTTATATTAACATGTATATGTGGAATCTAGAAAAATGGTATAGGTGATCTTATTTGCAAAGCAGAAATAGAGACACTGACACAGAGAACAAATGTATGGATACCAAGGGGAAACGGTGGTGGCGGAGGAGGAATTGGGAAATTGGGATTGACACATATACTCTATTGATACTATGTATAAAATAGACACCTAATGAGAACATACTGTATAGCACAGGGAACTCTACTTAATGCACTGTGGTGACCTAAATGGGAAGGAAATCCAAAAAAGAGGGAATATATGTATATGTCTAGCTGATTCATTTTGCTGTACAGTAGAAATGAACACAACATTGTAAAGTAATTATACTCCAATAAAAATTAATTTTAAAAAAAGAGACCAGGGAAATTCTTCTGAATTCTGTTTGTGAATAATTGCACTAAATCGGTGTGTATAAAACTTGTCTGATCATAACTCACTTGGAGGGTTTATCAAAAATGCAAAATGCTACTGTATAGAACCACACATGTGCACATGCATAGGCACAGAGACACACACAAGTGAATGCAGGTTTTAAAATGGTGAAAACTGAATATGATCTACAGTCTAGTTAATGTGCCAATGTCAGTTTCCTGGTTTTAATATGCGTCTAGAGCTACATAAGATGTCACTAGTAGGGGAGGCCAGGTGAAGAGTATACAAAACTATGTACATATTTCCAGGCTCTCACTAAGAGATTCTGATTTAGCAAATCGAGAGTAAACATGGGAAGTGTGTGTGTGTGTGTGTAAAAACAAGAACCTCAGTGATTCTTCATACTTCATCAGATCTTGGTTTCAACCCCAGCATATATCAGCACTCCTATATCTCCTATGAGGATCTTTTAAAGTTCCCCAATTTTACAATGTGGAAGCTTGGTTTAAAATACTGCCTGAAATTTCAGAAACACTTAAAGATTTGCAACAAAGCTTTGTAGTCTGTAACCAGGACAGACTTCAGATTCATTACATGCTGATGGATATATGGAGAAAATGTTGGGGAAGTAGCATGCATTCTGGCTCAGGGACGATGAAGACAACACAGTATATTTTAAAACAAAGTAATTTAAATGAAAACCACACAAACAGTATGTATCTCCTCACCACTGGCAAACTTTGGGATAAAAGAACATTTATTCAGAGCCCAGATAAGACCTTTTAAAGAAAAAAGGGGAAAAAAAGTACATTTTTAATTAGATAATGAGACAGTGAGATAATATTGAGAATTTTTATCGTAAATGATGAACTGTCTAGGGCAAATACGAATCCATGAGAACAGCCCAGCACAAAATTAATAGGAAGATTAAAGAAATTGAAGCTTCTATGTGAGTCTCTCTATGCCTGTTATACTTTTCCTTCACCCCAAATCTAACCTATTATTATTTGCAAGTTCTGTTCACAAAGTACAGAACATTTTGGATCTGTGGATTATTAGGCAATGATCAAAAACAAACAAAATACAGCCATGAAGACAAATCAGTCTCCACTGTGGAAAGTCAAGGGCAATCTATTTCAAATCAGCATTTTAAAATTCTATGGCTTATCGCTCCAAACTGCTGTTTAGTGAGTTGAGTAAGAGATATAATTCCCTGAGCCCATTGCTGCTGCAAAAGACAGCAGTCGCAACAAGAGGACTGCCTTCACATCTGCCCCCTGGGAGCAGCTGTGCAGTTGCAAGGGACGAGAGCCACAGCACATGCATAAAATCCAGAGTCCCCCAGATCAGCCCTAAAATCTGTCTGGTGTACCTATGAATGGAAGTTGCCATTTTCATTTGTATTAAAAATTTGGACATTCTTTCCACTGATATTATGTTTGGGTCCAGAGCTTCCAGGGGTATAAAATGCAGGTTGTATTTTCCATAGATGGTCCTGCACCCCTTACAAAGTGTGACCTTTCGAAGCTTTTCCCTTTCTGTAATTCATCATCTCACACCAGAGAGCCACCCCTTACTGGCCCTCCTTCCACCTAGACCAACATGGAATCTATGCCTCTCATGAGACATGAAGTCATATATGGTAGTTTCCTACATTCATGTATTATCTCTCGTCCTATACTGTAAACTCCTGGAGGGAAAATTTTCATCTTTTCCTACCTCACAACACCTGGAATATGGCAGATAAACTAATGCTGATTAGTTGAATATATTTCTGCTTATTATTGGATTCTAGTACCAATATCATAACTATCACTGCCTACCAATCATAGTATGTATAGTATGATTATTTTTTTCCTAAAGTATTTTTTGATAACCATTTTAGCTTTTCAATTGCTCCTGTTATATATGTGTACATATGCATACACATTTTTAACATGCATATATATTTATATAGTGTATATATTATATACATGTATATATAATATAAAACCTCTGCTATTAAATAGGCATTATTTTATGACCAGCTTCTAGTACACTCCCTTGCAGAAGGAGACAGTCAAAACACATTATTATATTAAATCGTTTATTTAAATGGTAGTAACAAGAACCAAAAGGAAGATGAAAGTTTTTACCTACACAGAACTGGGTCAGGTTTGAATTTTTAGATATTTTCTCCAAAATGAAGAAAAGGAGTGACATACCTTTTTTGTAATTAGCTCTATTTCTCCTCCTTCTCATGATATCAGTGCATTCAGGTGAAGATATTAAAAATCCTCATGTATATGAATAATAAACCATTATTCAGTTATTTTTCATTCCAACCACTTCACACCCTAGGTATTCAGATGCTTTCCTAGATTCAAAGTAAACAAATTTTATCAATGATAAAACTTTTGTATAAAACTATATTATTGATATTGAATTCTGTTTTCAATGCTAATAATTTCTGTCAATGAATGTAACTATATCCTTGGTGTGATCAAATTCCTGTAATGATTTTATTACCTTTGGAAATCACGTCTGCCAGTTTCCAAAGTTAGGCTTGAGATATTTTTAAAATATCTTATCTAAATATGAGCACTATTTCAGAATAATTTCTTAGGCTGATTTCATTAAATATAGAGCCCCTGGTAACTTGGAGAGATGATCCAACTGACAGAAGGGTAAATGGAAATTTTCGTATCCATTTCAAATTTTAAATTCTGCTATTCATCTATATTTTCATTCAGTTATTCATTCATATACGACTGAGCTTTTATCGTGTGTACAACATTGTGCTGTGTTTATACTATAAGATATGTAAATATTAATAAGAAATACTCATTGTCCTTATGGAATTCACAGTTTAGAATAGAAAATTAATACCCACAAATACAATAGTACAATATATACACATCATGTGCTGCTACATTGGTAACATTCCTTTATCTTAGTAACTGGCGGTGTCAAGATTCAAAACCAGAGAATCTGCCTGGCTTGATGCTTTACTCTACTGGGGATAATAATGACTTCATTTCATTTCTGTGTCTGGGAGAATTATGGTGTCATTAAGAGAAACAGGGAACTCAGAGGGGAAAATAGTAATTTTGAAAGTAAAAAAAATAAATTTAGTCTTGAATATACAGTATTTATTCTGAAGTATTGGCCAGATAACAAGCTAGGCATGTATTGTAGGCATTTGTAGGACTAAGGAATACAGAAAATAAAAGCTGGGGAAACAACCTTCAAAAGAGAACCAAACCCAGTGATGTGATTTGCCAAGACAGCACACCATTCCAGTGTCTCCTAGAAATGTGTGCCCTTCTCCAATTGTCATTTTTTAAGTTTAAAAAGTATATAATTGCTATTGTTATCAATTAAGAAATGACCTCAATGAAAATAAGAATTAATCAAACACAATTATGAGTTATGCTTGCTTAGTAAAACAAACAAATGATGGTACTTATCTAAAAAGTGCTTAGAATCCCATAGCTACATGATTACTACACAATTATAACTTTTCATTGACCATTATAATAATCAATTAAAATGAATACAATTTTCACTACAACTTATAGTCAATAAGTAAAAATGAAAGAATGATTGTAGAGAGCCCCAAAACTACACCAACTCCCCGATTTAAAAAAAAGGATATTTCTAAAATACACCCTGCCTTTCATTTTCCCATATCTATGGCTTGAGCAATGATGTTTCTTTTAGTGTACAACTCTGTTTGCTTAGTGAGTTTACACTCTCCACCCAATCCCCGGTTGGATTAATCTACTTAAGTGAGTAAAATCTAGCAGCACAAAAGAGACCAAATAGAGATTAGTAGATGCATTCTCTACTTGAAGTATTTGATGTATGGAGACTACAATTTAGGGATTCTCCAAGATACAACGTGGCAAAGCTTAAAAAACAGTCCTTCTCCATAGCATTAGACAAATCACTCTCTCTGGTTTTTCTGAAGGCAATGGAAATGAACATTAACCATTTAAATGAGAGGAAATCATTGTTTTGAAGAACAAAAAAGGAAATTAACCTGTGTGAAAGTATCCCAAACTAACTGTTGGGGATTTCAGGCTCTACTTTCTGACAGGGAAAATCTGTACTGAAAATAACTTTGTGGAAATAGTGGAAGGAATCAAAGTCTCCAATTTCTTTGAGAAGATAAGGAAATAAATGTTTTATGATGTAGATGGTAGGGAGGAAAACGCATATAATTAAGTGGTCTCAGGTGGTAAATTTGGTTAAGACCTTCCTACTAACTAACCAGGCCACCTCAAGTGGGTACATCACTTCCATCTAGTCCCAGCTTCATCATCTGGAAAGTGAGGACAATAGACTAGATGATCATAAAGCCCTCATTGAATTCTATCCAATATTTCATTACAAATATAAATTTCCAAGGAGCATTTTATTCAGTTCCTGGAGAACTAATGAAGAGGGATTGAGTTGAGCAATTTTCCATTATATTGGATAAAGCTCAGAAAGGTTGAAGAAAATTAATTGCCTTTGATTGTTTTCCCAATAAAAAATAGAGCCTTTGCCGTTTTGAAGCTTTTTTCATGCAATACAATATGGAAGCCACAAAGGATCACAGCCAGTAATCTTCAGAGAGTTGAAAGTTTGGGTGATGACCTAACTCTGAGGCTTTTACAGCACGTAGTATATGGAAACTATTCTACTTCTCTGAAGGTAAACCATTTTTCACAAAACACCATAGTAGAGTCACAGCTGGCTGTCAGAAAATTGCACAGGACTTGAAGACACACTTCCTTTCCATTGGGTCTGCTTTATAAATTATTTCAAACTATTAGTGGGACATCAAGCTTGCAATAGCCAATGTTTCACCAAACCTAAGAAACACATCAAAATTGTTTCCTTCTGATGCTGCTTTTCCATGTGAGGAATGGAAATTGAAGAGGAAAATTCATCAGATTCCCACTAAAGGGAGCTCTGAGTATGTTGGCGGAAACAGCACTGGCTAAAGTTTAAATCCGGTGGCTTTTAAAGAGCTCATGAAACTGATGAACCTGAGTGGAATATCCATTAGAATAAGGAGGCAAAAACAGTAACATTTCTTGGTAACTTACCATGAGCCAGGCATTGCGGTTGGAAGTTAACTCAATCTTTAAACATTTCTTTACAACAGCAAAACAAAAAAAACCCAAAAAAACTAATACTAGATTCTACTCTGTAGACTTTAAAATACAAAACAAAAACCCAAAATCAGACACTTAGAGAAGTTACATAACTTGCAAAAGTCCATATCTTGGTAAACTGCTATGAGGGACATGGATTTGAGCCTGGGGCTGTCTAGCTACAAAGCACTTCTTTGTGACACACTTATCTTACTACTATAACACAGTATAAAATATTCTTTTCCTTATCTTCTTAAAGCAATTAGAGATTTTGATTCTTTCCACTATTTCCACAAAGCTTTTTGTTTTCTTCAGTACAGATTTTCCCTAACAGAAACTAGAGCCTCACATCACCAACAGTTCAGTCTGAGATCCTTCCAGAAATGTTAACTTTTGTTGTTGTTGTTCTTAAAAACACTGATTTCATAATTTCTTCCCATTTTAATGATTAATGTTCATTTCAGTTGCCACTGGGGAATCTGGAGAGAGTTATTTGTCTAAAGCTCCCAAGTAAGGGTAGTTCATTGAGAATGTGGAGCAGACAAGGATAGGAAGACAACAGGGAAAGCTGGGATGGGGAGCACAGGGATAGAGGGCAGAGAGAAGGAGGGTTGTGTGCTGGGCTCTGTTAAGAGAGCCTGGTGACTCACCTAGGCATGCAGCACAGAGATTAGAGTCACAGCTGGAGCCCCTGAAGCCTTGGCATCAGTGACTGGTGACCAGAGGATGTGACAGGTATGGTAAAGGGAAAAATGGATTCTTTAAGCTATGTGTGAATATCTTGGTGCTACCCAAGAAGGTGTTCATGTGGGTACTGAAAAAACAGGTAGGGTTAGTGGACAATCTTATAAAGAGGGAGGGTTTCAGGAGTGGTGACTCAGCTAGTAGGAGTCAGGCCATGGAATATGAGTTTCATGATCACTTTTCATCCTGATTATTCCACTGGGACAGGGAAGTCTTGAGGAAATACAGATAATTTGCAGTTTTAGAGCTGTATTTTGGGGGGATCCTTGAGATAATCACTTTTAGGGCAGAGGCCTGCCATAATGTGTCTTTCTTTCCTTTACTGCCTGGATGTTCTCTAAATTAGTTGAAGTCTGCAAGTCTTCGACATGAAGTCAGTGACACAACTCAGTCATAATGCTGCGGTTGGCATAAAGGTATCAATTCATGATTGAAATGTAGGCGTGTGACCTGCTTTAAATTGCACATTTCAAAAAGATTGGTGACTCACTGGAAACAAGGCATTGTGGCCTGGATACATGACCACCCTCCATTGGTGTTCTCTAAACCATTGGCCCCATAGGAAGGATACTTTGGCCATCTCTCCAGGGCGGTGTGAGGCACTCTGCATGCCTCTGGTCCATGCTGTTCTTCCACCTGTAGATCCAGGGACAGAAGTAACCTCTCCCTTCCTCCAAGAGAATGAAGAAGGATCATTTTCTTGGAGGGCCTACTGGGTGCCCAAACTGCAATGTCTCCCAGGACATGCAACTAGAATGGCCAGGAACTGCAGCCCTACCAGCTCCTTGTGTTGATGACTCCCCCATTTCTTCCCTTTGGTCTAAGGAAGACAGAAGCTGACATTAGGCTTGGATTTCATTCTACTTATACCCCATGTGTTTGTGATCTTTATGCAAAGGCCACTCATTTAGAGAGAAAGGAACCTTCTCCTAGTTCCATTTCTAGAACTAGAAACGCAGTGATTAACCTGCACAGCCCAAGAGATAATGCATACAAAACGACTTGCACAGTAACCCAAAGTTATTATGTTTCTATTTTTACATATTGTTTGTTCCATTATTTATTATTAATTACTCTGTTTTTGCACTATTACCAATCAGTTAACCTCTTCACAGCTCCCATAACTTGCTTATTTGATAAGTTTTATCTGCAATTTCATTTACATCACTCCAAGACCTGCCAGAAATCTCTTGAAGCTTCAGAGATGTATGGTAGCCTAAGGGTATGGGAAGATGGGCTTCTTTATAAGAGACAAATGCCCCAGCTCTTTTGAAGGATCCTATTCATTTTGAGTGCTGCATCGGGCTCCAGTAGCAGAAAAAAAAAAAAAAAAAAAAAGAGTTAAAGTCAATTTTTTTCCTACTAAGCCAATTTTTCTTCATATGTTCAGCAATGCAGCAAAAGTTAATTCATTCTAAAGCACGTGGTTTTCCAGAAACATTGTCAATATTATAATGTTCCTTTGCAGCTCTGGCCCAGCCAGCTTATTAGATGAAGGGAAAATACAGATGGGCTGACAAGCAGGGCTGTACTTTGTTGTAGTGGAAAAAACTATCAAAGAGCTCCTCTGAATCATTTTCTTTATTCCAACGTATAGGCTTCTGCTAAAGTTCAGAAGTTAGTGCTTTTATTATTTTATTTTACTTTTTTTGCCCACCCACTTTCTATTAGCTGAGCTGTTTATAGATCTTTAAAACAGGATAGAGCATTTTTCCCCTTAAGACAGGCAAAAAGAAAACCTACCAATTACTCCTCTTATGACTTCAGTAAAATCTCTTTAAAAGAAAGACAAAGAGTTCAATATGATTTCTTTAGAGAATGCCCTCCCACTAACACAGTTACATGCAAGGCAGAGAAAATGTCTGCTGTTTCCTACAATAGGAAATGAAAGAGCCTGATCGTTCTCAAATGATTGATGGGAAAATACTAAAAGGGCATATATTGTAGTCTATGATGTCTGCATTCAAACCAGCTCAGCCAGTATCTCCATAGGTAAAGGACAGCTTACCTACTTACTGGGTGTTGGGAACAGTGGTTGGATGGACGCCATCTTTGTTCCCTCCAGCTGGGGGGTGGGGGGGGAGATATCCCACAGGAACTTCGGCAGAGGAGGGGACTCAAAATCAGCATACCCACAGAAACTTCCAGGTGATAAGGATAATTATTCTTTAGTAACAATACCTTCAACAATGAAGGTCCCTGCCTTTACTCTGTACAGCATTAAATAATATGTGACTCCAACTTTAAATACTTTATTTACCTATTTTATTTTGTATTGCATTTTGAGCTGTAGCCAAGCCCTTTTCTAGCTGAGATCCCAGAGGAGTAGCAACTTGGTGCCCTTCCTAACTCAAAATTAGGTCAGATATCAGAGCCTTTCATGGAAAACTCCTCCTTTTCTTTCTTCTTTCAGGGCCAAGCAGACTAGAAGTCATGAGATATCCTTTTATCCCTCCATAAAAATGTTTACATTCTCCAATTTGCTGTAAAAAGAAAGAAGATAAGGTAGTTGATTTGTATAAAGTGGCTGAATATATTGGATAGAATTAAATAATTATGTAATTCTCAATAAACTATTCAATGTTGATAGATATTTACTACAGGCTGCAAGGAGTTGGATTATAGAATCCGTGTGCTTGATCCTTTCCACACACATGGCAGAGTGGAAAACCATGAGCCATTCAGTGCCTGCTGTGTTGAGTGCCACAGAGGATACAGAGGTACTTCATCCATGTGCCTTGCTTTCAGTGTGCTTATGATCTAGAATAGACAAAGAGAAAAAAATCAAAACAGCTCTCATTAACTAGAATTAACTATGTGCTAAGCATAGTACTAAGTAATTTCAGACATTATTTTATTACGTCTCATGTTTTTGCAGGTGAGAAAATGACTTATAATTTGCCTGAACTTGAATCCTTGCTTCAAGATTCAAAGTTGGTTCTAGTTCTGAAGAGAATTTGCTGAACAAATGAATGATATAAGGTAGAATTAAATATGTACCAGAACACACATGCAAAGGAAATGTGTTGGCCCCTTATCAATATGATGTGTATTTAGAATTATTTTCCCCAGACAATCTTATAATAATGGCAATGGATGTGTGTGGGACATCTGGAAAATCTCCCTGGGCCCTGGTTTGTACTTATAATAAGTACAAGAGAAGATTGTTGGCTGGGTGAGAGGTACAGTTCTGGGCTATGGAACAGTGATTCTCAGAGTGAATTCATCATGTACATAGATTGAATCTTGATTTTGTCTTTCCTCACATGAGATGATCACAGTGCAGATGGCATGCTTTGTTTGTTGTTGTTGTTACCAATTACCATGCTTTCTTAATTCCAAAAGTAGAAGCCAAGAAGCAATAAGAGTGTTTCTGGATGATTCAAGGAATGGGACTACCTCATGAAAAAGGAAAAGCCAGGTGGCCCCAGATAAATAAAATATATATAATTTTTGCTTTCTTTACGGCAAATTAAAAGACAGATGTGCTTTTTGTTGTTGTTTGCTTTGTTTTATTTTTTTTTTTTTAAAGAAATGTTTTGGTTTTGACTTAAGTCAAGTACTTGTGAGAGGCATGATGTAGTGTCACGTGCACAGGCTTTGGAGTAGGAAAGGCCCTGGTTGAAATTCCAGCTCTGCCACTGACTATTTATGTGGCCTTGTTAAGATACTAAATCTCTGAGCTTTTCTCCTAATACTTAAATGGATCTTTTAACATTACCTTATAAGATTTAAAAAAGATGAACTGATATAGTAAAAATAAATTGCTTCCTATGTAGTAAGAAAGTCTCCTTTCTTCCTACTGCATAAAGGCCCAAAACTGCCCCTTTGACTCAAGACAGAGAATACTAGGTTTTTAAACAGGGGAAGGCAGTTTTAGATTCTTGACAAAGGCTGAAAGAGATGAAAGAGAAAATAGCAAGCAAATATAAAGGAGAAGTGCAGGGAAATATAAGAAGTGAAAACGAAAAAGAGAAGAAAAAAAGAAGTTACTTCTAAGTTCCAGCGAAACCTGACTCAATTCTGGGATGTTTACAATAATGATGACTAAGCCTTTTAATATATGCCACTGTGGAGCCAAGATTCACATACAGCAACATTTAATTTAGAAAGTGGGGAAATGCTACAATCTGGATAGGCATACACCAAGTTATCTCAGACAAATTTATTTCCACATATGAAATTGGAATAAATCTATTTTAATGAAGGCTTCAATTGTCCTTTTCTAGATTAAACCATATGTAATTTAAAGAATTTAGATGTACTTCATTTTAAAACATCTTAAAAATCTCTGTCAGGCAACTCCCTAAGGTATCACACACTTTCTGAGCACCCCACAAGTAAAGTGTGATTCAAATTAGTCCTCAAGCTGTTCAAATAAGGAGCTGTGGCTGAAAGTAACAGAGTCTGAGGCGGAGATGGATGCATTTTAAGAGTTACTTAAATTTTAGCGATAAACCTGACAAAATGGATTAAAAAGTGAAATGTGAATGAGTAAATTTAGATTAACCAGTGAACTGCTCTAATCCTGAGGTCAAGTCAAGGTTGTTGGGAAGATAAATATTTCTTCTTCAAATCTGGACGTTGCTATAATCAACCTTCCTGAAGGTGAGCCTCAAGGAAAGGGTATTATTCTTGCACATAATACCATTTGAATCCAGGACGTGCTACTTGCTTGAATTAACTTCTAACTGGCCCCGTAACCATTGCCATCTCCCTTCCTCCCCCTCTAGGTTCTGCCTTAATTCTGTAATCAGAATATTCAAATGATAGTATTCTCAATTTGCAATAATTTTTCCCAAAGCTCTGACATCTAGGAAATGGTTGCCTCTACCTCCATTTAACTAAATTAAGAGAAATTGTTATGGTGGAGTGATTCTTCTGACTTGGGCATCAAGACATTTAGTTCTCGCTGTACTGCTAACCTTCAGAGGTAAGTCACTTAACCTCATTGGCCCTCATCTCAGAGTGAAGGGACTGACAAGCCCACCTCCAAGGTCCTCTCCTGCTCAATCATCCTATGATTCTATAATGTATTTGCTAAGTGCTTCACCTAATCACGCAATTACCCTGTGGTCCTCCTGAACTGGAAGTGGATGATCACTTGTCAGGGGCATTGGAGAGGTTATTTGTGAATTAGTTGGATGTCGGATTGTAACCTCCGAAGTCACTTCTGACTCTCATCCTGTTCTGGCACCTGGGTCGGCTGACTCCTAGCCCAATGCACTATCCATCAGAAGGATATTACCACTTCTTGGAAGCAGCCAATTTCTAGTTCATTAACAGAGAGACTGCCAACCTTAAAAGCAGGCTGTGTGAGTGAATGATAAATATAAAGCATTACCAACTTGCCCTCATACTAAAATAATTGCAAACGGAATTCTCTTCAGCTCATTGTAAAATAATTCTTGCCATGAGAAATAAAGAAAGCAGAGGCATCATTTTGGTGCCCCCAAGTGGGGAACTATGATGGCTGCAGTTAAATTACACCTTTCTAAGGCAGTTAGGGGCATCCTGCAGCCACTTGAATGGATATATTGGCCCTCTTGTACTGTCCATGCCTATATCTGCTCTACAAGGTCTTCTAGAGGTTTTCAGTCTCAGCTTAGACAGCCTGTAGTTATCTACAAAGATAGAGGTCATTTCGAATATCTCCAGGTGTCTGTGGTCTTTTCAGCGATTCCAAATGACTTGGAATCCAATTCCAATTGACTTGGAATTCCAAAAGTTACAAGTTGATCTGGGGCATCCCCCAGACATCTATCTGAGCCAAGTGTATTAAGAGTGCTGAAGCTGTTTAGCCCTCCTTGTGCTCAGGATAATAGGCAAATAGAATGTTTTCTCTTGGAATAGTTAAGTCTCAATCCATTTCCTGGTTTCCACAGCTTGCATTCTAGAGGTAGAGATTCTCAACTAAAGCTATATAAGAAAACCATGGGTTCATTTTGCTAGAAGATTTATTAGCATTTGAGAATGCTGGTTGTACAGCTCTCAGGTGCAGAACCTCCAGGGCCATTTTGTCACAATAGCCAATGACCACAGACAGTTAACACTTTGAGATAGCTCCTCTGTGTAACAGGGTTTTCTTTAAGAATAAAGCATGCTTTTCCACTCCTTTTTCCAGTGATATTTTTAGTACTTCTGACCTTCATTTGAACCATGGTTCCAGCAATTACTATCTGTGTAACTTACATTGGATAAGTTTTTTAACTTCAATATTTCCAAACCTCATAGCTTCTGCAAAGCTTGGATATTATAACACAGCTCATGAGATTTTTACAAGGACTAAATGAGATGATGTAAATACTGCATAGGGCACAAAGTAAAACACATGATGAACCTAGAAATATCTATTCGCATTTGGAATTTAAACCAACAAGATGTCATGAGCACTTACTATGTGAAAGGCAATTTGTTAGGTAAACAGTCCCTCTAGCCTTGGAGATTACTACACATAGTAGCATGTGTAATCAGGCTTCTTATGTGCCAGGTATGTAGAAGCCCTTAAAGTTTAATTAAAGATATAACACAGAAAATGGAAACTGATACTACAAGAGGCACTTAATAGTTCACATAAAAAAACAGGCAATATCCCAAGATACTGTGTGCTTAAATGCAGGATGAACAGCTCAGATAATCATTATCATAGAACTTCAGAAGACACTGCTCTGGATTAAAACCTTCTAAGAAAGCTTCACAGACAATGATGGATTTAAGTTGAGAAGAGAGAGAGGAGGTAAGGATATTAAAGGAAGTTCTAAGTTGGGGTAATATATGAGAATTTCTCAGCATGAAAAGCTGGGAGATTTGTTTGAAGAACAATGAGTTTGCTGAAGCAAAATATTAGGAACTATAAATAAGTAGAGATGTTATTAAAAGCAAGTATGAGCCACCAGCCATGAGCCAAAAATTCAGGCTTTGATTTCTTAGGCTAATAAATATGATCTTTATCTTGTAGGCAAGGGATTAACCTAGTTAGCACACACCACTTACCTCTCTACGTCCCTTCCTCAGCGCTATCTCTCAACAGTCATCACGCTGTTTCCTACCGAGTCTTCATGAGACCTCAAAAATCCTCCTTAATACTTTAGGTAGCAATCACCATCCTATGGGTGAGCTCAAAAGATAAAGTCAGCTTGCCACTCCTGTACTTGTCCAGACAACAAAAATGGGAACATATTTCAAGGCAGGTGAAGAATCAATCGGATAAGATACTGGTTGTGAAGATGATGAGTATTTAAAGACTTGCCGTACTGGAGGTGAGAATATAGGATGTTCTCATTTAGCTCAAATATTCATTTTGAGTGTCCGCTTGTGCTAAGTAATATGGTAGGGGCTGGGACCTCATAGGAAGTAAGGTGATTGCAGTAAACAGACTTATTGAAGGTTTGAGTGGAGGTCCATGATGACATAAACAAAAGCAGGAACCCAGGGGAAAACTAAGCTGGAAGAAAGATAAATTTAATCTATGTTAGATGTAAATGAGTTTTTCTTGGGAGACTCTACAAAGCGAAAATCAAATGGAGAAGATTTAATTATGAAGAAATATGCACTTACAGGGCAGTAAAAATGATAGCAATCCCATGAATAGGATAGAAAATGGCTGATCAGAGAGCTAGAAAAGAACAAGATCAGTCTGGAATTCTGGGGTGCAGAATAGGAGAGTTTCAGAAAGAAAGGTGTTGTAAACAGCGAACACAGTTTCTTGAATTGGATTTGACAGTTAGGAAAGTACTGGGACATGAAGAAAATTTTAACAGAGGAAAAAGTATATTTAGCTCACAGGGGCGTGAAGAAAGAATAAGCACTAAAGATTACAGGGAATGGATATGGCAGCACATCAAAAGAGTTGATAATAAAAGGACACAAGGAATGAGATGTTAGCCAAAGGGAGCGTCAAAAGATAGAGGATGGGGCTTCCCTGGTGGCGCAGTGGTTGAGAGTCTGCCTGCCGATGCAGGGGACACGGGTTCGTGCCCCGGTCCGGGAAGATCCCACATGCCGCGGAGCGACTGGGCCTGTGAGCCATGGCCTCTGAGCCTGCGCGTCCGGAGCCTGTGCTCCGCAACAGGAGAGGCCACAACAGTGAGAGGCCCGCGTACTGAAAAAAAGAAAGAAAGAAAGAAAGAAAGAAAGAAAAAGAAAGAAAGAAAGAAAGAAAGAAAGAAAGAAAGAAAGAAAAGATAGAGGATGCCTAAATATGTTGAAAAGAGAAGAAGCTGGTGTGGAGAAGAGATTAAAGATGCTGGGGAGAGAATAATTGATAGATGGGGCCAAGCTCTGATGAGTGAGTTAAGAAGGCAAGTTCAAGAACCCATGTGGAAGTCCGGCAAGAACAAGAGGAATATTGCTTGGTTCAAGGTGGGTAGCAAGGGTGTGGAGATGGAAACAGTCAAAACAGTAACTAGAAATAGCCAAAGAGAAGGAAATACTGAAAGATTTATACCTAATATTCTTGGTAAAATATAAAATGTCATAATTTACAGGGAGTAAAGAATGGAGTAGAATGCAATTGAGCATACTGATTCAGGTGGAGAATGTGTGGGCAAGATGTTATAGAAAGTTCTTCTTATTTATTCCCCAAATACTTTCTGTGTACTTATCATGTATCAGCCAGAATATTAGGTGCTGGGAATACAATAATAAATGGAGCTGCTATTGTCTCTGCCCTCCAATATCTGATGTTCCAGAGAGGGAGATAGATATTTTAAATGAATAAAATTACAAATAAAATAATTGAAAGTCATGATAGGTACTACAGAGAGAAGCATGGACCTGATCATAAAGTTTTTTGTACGCCATGGCACAAAGTGTAGCTGTTATTCCAAGTGTGCTGGAAAGCCATTTAGGGGTTTAAGCATAAAAAAATGATTTTTAAAAAATCTTTTTTTTCTCAGCATGCAGAGTGAAATGGAAAGACGCAATAGTGAAAGCAGAGAGAGTTGGTAGGAAGCTGTAGGTAAAAGAAATAGCTCAAGCATGCAGTTCAATATGAAAGAAGTTCAGCGGGTAGGTCTGAACAGAAGACATGAATTAGGGAGGGATACACATGAAGATGCTTTTTAGAATAAGTGGATATAATTGGGACCACAAAGACAGAGTATGGAGGAAGAAGAGAAGGGTCCAAGAACTCTCAGCATGTGGTTGGAACATTGATTGTAGAGACCAATGCTTGAGCAAGTGGGGTCTGAATCTAGATGAGATTCTGAGTAGATAGAATCCAAATCTCACTGTTCATCATTTTATGATGAAGACATTCAGTGGTTAAACTACAAAGGAGGTGGAACATTCTTAAAAGTGTTTAAGGAATAACTGAAGTCAGAGTTAGTAGGCTGGCCACGTCAGCAATTGCTACCTTGCAGAACTGGTGAGTCTACAGTGAATGATTTATCCTACCTGGGTCTTATGAAATATAAATTCTGAGTTGTTCTGGTGCAGAGGAATATCACTGTTTATTTACCACTCATTGAATGAGCATTTACTGTGTGTCGCTACTTGATTAGATCCTAGGAATAGAGAGATTCGGAGGAAAGTCTCTCCCTTGGGTGAGCTCCCTATCTAATGGAGCAGGCAAGGCAGATAGGAGTCCTGGGAGTCTTTTCTTTCAGCTACATGTGAATGAATATCAACATTGTGATGGGACCACCTAATTTGGCTTTGTATAAAATGAATAACAAGAATAATACAATGAAAGATGACAAAAGGCTAAGCAAAGGTAGAGGCCCTTGAAAATTTACTGTAAAAACAGGGCAGGTCTTTTAACAAAGGACTAATAAAAGCAAAACTCTAACATTAAAAAAAGAAATTTTCCGTATCCCGTGGTTACAAATTTTTATTTAAGATTTTACTCCTATATAATGGCTTTACTCCTCCAACTCTAATGGCTTCATTCTAGCTATTATATCCAATCCCAATACCCCAAGGTGTTTTTCACACTATGAAGCATCTTCCTGCATTATTAGAGTAAATTAGTTAGCAAAAGAATGAGATATTAATCCTGTAAAGATCACATCATCTTGATTACAAGAAGCCAATAAAATGGAATTCTTGCCTTTAATAGTTGAATGTCACAAGAGGGAAAATAGAGAGTTTTACACTTCCTCTATAATGGAGAGATTTTGCGGGGGTGGGGGGGGTTCTCAAAATTATATTTCTCAAAGTGTTCCTTGTGTTTATTTCTCAAGACGACTGAAGTGGCGTGGTCACCAGAGGTTGTACTGTCTGGGGATGAAGACCGTACAGCCAGCCCTGAAGAAAAGACTAGTCTCTCCTTCAGCATAACATGCTTAACATTCACATGAATTTTTTTTCAGGCTTTTGATGAAGATAAACTTCCTTTTTTTTCTTTCAGTTTGCAGAGGCAACCAGGGAGAGAGAAGTAAACCATTTGTCCAATACCACAAACTAATGGGGATTGGAGAACAGAGATATGGTCATTGCATTCCCAATCCATTGCTGGAACCTGGGTCTTGCTGCTTCTAGTTCACTTCAAGAGTCCTAATCAAAGACAAATTTGCTATGTGTTTAGATTTCTTGATCCACAAAACAGACTGAAGACAACTGGATTTTCTGCTCTGTCTTCAAGAACGTCGTAATTAAAACGGCTACACCTCTGCGCCAGGTTGAGTTTTGGGTTTAAATATATTATTTCATTAACCCCTCACAACAATCCTCTGAGGTACATACTAATATTATCTCTATTTTAGGGATCTGGCAATCGAGACAGAGTTTCGCTATAGGTCACACAGCTAGTCAGCACTGGAGCCAGGATTTGAACCCGAGAAGTCTGGCATGGAGGGCCAATATTCTTCCCTACTTCACCCACTGCTTCCCTGTGGACCATGTATAGTAAATCCCTGCTCAGGTGTGTGTACCAGTACACTACATTCACCCCTCTAAGCTCAAACAAAAATAAATAAGTGGCAGGAAATACATGGTTATGATTATGACACATGATTATGCTGCATCATAAATACAAGAGGATCATGAGATGTTTTTCAGAATCAGCAAACATTGTGACGAGATTACACATCTCCGGATGAAGGAGGTCTGGTGATACAGAGAGAGCATTTTTTCTGACTAACGGTGCTGGCTCTGAAGTCAGACCACCTGGGTCCAGATCCTGGCTCCACCACTTCCTGCCTAAACTTGGGCAGGTTATTTACCCTCTCTGTGCTTCGGTTTCTCCACCAATAAAAGGGGAGATTAATGACAACTATAGCACCTACTTTATTGCGATCTTGTAAGAATTCAATTACATAATTCATTTCAAAAAACTGCAAAGGCGTCAGGCACACACAAAAGCATTAAAGGTATGTTAGCTATTATAACTGCTATTAACAGGAGTAGGAAGAAAAGTAGTAGTAAAAATAATAAGCAAGTAAGTTTTTTAAAAGTTCTGATTAGGGCTTCCCTGGTGGCGCAGTGGTTGAGAGTCTGCCTGCCAATGCAGGGGACGCGGGTTCGTGCCCCAGTCCGGGAATATCCCACATGCCGCGGAGCGGCTGAGCCCGTGAGCCATGGCCGCTGAGCCTGCGCGTCCGGAGCCTGTGCTCCACAACGGGAGAGGCCACAGCAGTGAGAGGCCCACGTACCGCAAAAAAAAAAAAAAAAAAAAAAAAAAAGTTGTGATTAGCATGAGAGTCTCTGACTAATCCATCACCTTCAATGTTTGGAGTGGAAGTGGTGAGAACTGTTCCATCATCTTCCAGGGACCACACTTGTCCTTAGCTATTTGCATCTACCCTACTGAAGATGTAAGAGTATAGAGAGAGGTAAGTTTCGCTAAAGAGTTTTAAGCATCTTCTCAGCTCAACCTCAGCATTTCCATTTTCCTTCAGTATTGTGAAATTATATTAGATGCCTTCCATACCCTTTTAGATCATTCATTCTACTGACTCATCACATTTCCATCAAGGAGTGTTTGTGTGTGTGTGTGTGTGTGTGTGTGTGTGTGTGTGTACTGGAGTGCAGGAAGGATGCAAAACCAAATGAAGCCTAGATCTTGCCTCTTTGAGCCCTCAATCTTAACTGTGATTTACAACTGGGGTTGGAAGATAGACGTTCAACCCCTTAGAGGGGATCGGGTGTGTTGGAATGCGTGGAGACAGATTGAACTGCCACATTAATGAGGGGCCCTGTTCATTTCCAGGACTGCTAAGCACCCTGCAGTATTAGAGACGATTGTGCACACCCAAGGCCAGTCCCACCCAAAATGCCAGGAGTGTCCCCTCTGAGAAACACTGACGTAAACTAGGGAACACAAGATCCAAAAATGGTACAGAATTAGGAACCTACCAATAAATTACTAAGAAATTTAAAGATAGAAATTGCCTTCTTGCTATGCAAGCCTGGAAGGACTACAAAAAACCTGAATTTAAACAGGGTGGTGAAGAATGGGTAGGATTTGAACACACCAAGTAGGGGAAGGCACAAATGACTTGAATTCCTGATGGTGCCTCATAACTAGGGTAGTCTTATAAGTTATCTTCCAAACCAAGTCACTTACAGGAAGAGTGAGGACTATTAATAATTAGCAACCAAGAAAACAGGTACAAACTGAAACTGCCCTGGCAGACTGAGAGGCAGAGTTATCTACTCTAACACAAGCTAATGACAAGGAAAGAAATCCTTGCTTTACCCATGAGGAAACTAGAGCATTCACATGATGTAAGACTCATTCTGAAGTTGTGGGCAACAACAGGATGACAGTCAGTTTCCATGAGTGTGAGAAGTTCTGAGATGGGTGTCCCAGCATGGCAACCGAGTTTAGTCTGTCAGTATCAAGTGTAAGATCTTTGGCAATTTACTTACATCTTCTGGGTAATGTGCTTTCACTGGTATAAGGAATAGGCAGGAATATCCAATCTGCAAAATCAGCCACAGCTCTGATACTGTAAGATTTTTCTTGCCAAGATAATCAGAGACATCAAACCATTTTTTCTACCCTCTACATAGGTTAACGTTTTTCCTCAACTCTCTCCTGTCTTTGTTTAACCAATATTGGCTTTTCCACTCTAATGAAACGCATGCATTCCTGAAGGGGAAAAAACTTAGGTTTTGCAAAATTACACGCTAAAAATAATAAGTTTTTGAGGGCAAGGAAAATAAGGCCACAGGCAGTTGCAGAAAGCTATGTAATCTGATAACCAGAGCATTAACTAAAACGAAATAATCCTAATTAAATTCTAATTCAGAAAAAAAGACACATTGAATTCCCAAGTTAAAATAATACGGCAGTAGCTATAAGACTTTACCTTTAATTAAAGGTAATGGTAGACTGATTGAAAGGGGTGTGCAGACGGGTTGAGGCTTTTGGTTTGGGCACAAGGGCAAAAAGCTCCCTGGATTCCAGGAACCATGCCCTATGCGCTTTCTGAGTTCCCCTGTGCTCTGTACTTGGAAATCAGCTGGTATGATTTGGTGACACAAATCATTAAAATGCTCGGAAAAACTGCTTATGAACCAACACAATTTCTGCATTATGGTAACATGATTCTCCAATTTACTAACCGAGGATGAGCTAATTTGCATTAGAGAAACATGCATAGGAGTAGAAAAATGTATCTATGCAGTCCCATTTATCTTTGCATATTACTGTTGAATTCAGTCATTCCTTCATTTGTTCATTCCACATGTCCTGTCAACCTGCAACGTTCAAGGCACAATGCTAGGACTCCTGGGAAGCAAATACATAAATCTAAATGATACTAAATGGTTATTTGTTCCAAAGCTCGATCGCCATTTTTCGTAATGAATTCTCAGGTTAGAATGTGTAACAACCCGAAAGCCTGTGATCATTTTGAGTTGGACACGGGAGCAGTTATCTGGACCCTTACTGCCACATGTGAAATATTCTGAAGTGGGCTGAGGTACCTTTTCTCCGTTTCTTGTTAAGGTCTTTCCCTCAGAAACTGATTTGTTTTGTGCTGCTTTCCATTCACATCACGATCCAATCAAACCACAGAATATAGGAAAGATCAAAGTAGTGCAGTCTAGCCATCTACAGTAATTCGTAGAATATATGAGGCATTAAAATTTTCATTCTTCATTCTTGTGAGAAAGACTATAAAGGTAACCGAAAATGATGCAGAATATGAATTCATTCCTGAGACAATGATTGTAGCAAGAAGAGGAAAATGCATAAACCAACAGACCTTTTTTTGCCTCAGTTTTAAACCCTTTTTGAAAAACAGTTCTTGCCTGTGTCATTCACACTTTTACTTTTATCCTTGATCGCTTCAGCTCTTCTCCTATCTAAGTGGTACATGAAAAAAAAAGCCCAGAAAAGTTTTCAAGTATTGGCTTCCTGCATTTTCATCCAAAGCAATTTTACAAGCACTCCCATAAACACAAGGAAAATTGTCCAAGGTGATGCCTAGCAGATACAGAAACAATTGATTGAAAAATGAAAACTTCAGTCAAAGAGCAAGGGGTAAGAGTCACCACCTCATGAATTTTACTCTCCTTGGTATTTTTTTCTGTTATTAACCATGTTTTTCTAGAGTACGTTTTTTAATTCCTTGTTTTTTTGTTTAATAAAGTAAGTCTGAAACTAATGATTTACAGCCAGGAAAATGGGAGTTATGTTCATTTTCAGAATTTTAACCAGGAGACTATGGAAGACAAACGTTACAGAAAGAAACAAATATGCAAAATTGTGTATCTGAGCCAGTGATCCAAGTGATGAGATCAAGAAATTCAGATACAAAGTGTTTAAATTTCTTTTTTTCTTTCTAGTAACATACTCTCTTTCCACAGAGTAGGAAACTCAGGGAGAAAAATGTTTTTGGCCAATTCATACCATTAATCAAATGTGTAATAAAAGTAAATGATGTTCTAAAAGAAAAGGCACTTAGTTTGTGAGTTTTTATTTTTAATCAAAAAGGTTTAAAATGAAGGGATGGCTAATATTCTACATGACATTCTTTAGGCCATCTGTAGTGTCATGAGCCTCCCCCCAAGGTTGTCTGTCCCACACAGGGGAGACGTTGATGGTCAAAGGAAAGGGACGGATGCAGGGACCTTGGACCCTGGAAAACAGCAGTACCAGGGTGCCCCCAGACCCTGTGGGCCCCAAGTTACTATCAGAAAGTTGAGGAACTTAGTTTTGGGGTTGCCCCTCCTTCTTTTAGTGGTTTCTCGCTGTGATGGCAACTTCCTGTGTGATTTCGAAGCATCCCAGGGCTCTCTGTAGATGTCACAGAACTTGACAGTGAGAAAGATGGCATGAGAAGGGCATGGATTCATGTCACATGGATCTGAGTTCATATTCCAACCCCACCACTGACCTACTGTGTGAATTTAGACACATTACTTTGTCCCTCCAAGCCACAGTTTCTTCATTCATAAAATGAGAATAATAAATCTTACTGCAAGGAGCTTCTTGAGAATGGCATCAGATAACATATGTAGAGCACAGGTACAGATGTGTTCCTGGCTCAGACTCTGAAATGACTTGGGGTTCAAACCCTGGCTCCAACATTTAACTACTGTGAGACCTGGCCAGTGGTCACTCTGCTTCTCAGGGCCCCATCTGTGAAGATAATAAAACAACTTTTCTCATGGGGTTTAGTTATGAGTGTTCATTATTTGCATGTTTGTTGGTTTGCAAAGGGCTTAGAAGAGTGCCTGGCATATAATGAAAATTTGGTCTATTTTGTCCAATATCCTAAAGATCTGACACTCAGCTGCCATGCACAATGGCAGATTCTAAAGTAAAAGAGTCCTCACCAATAAATAGGCTTCACATTAGTAACAAAAGAAAAAAAGTTTCCCACAGGGCAGAGGCTTGGTATAGATATGGGGGGGAAAACATGAACACAAAGTTTTGAAGCAGCGGTGTGTCAACTATTGGAGAAGTTGACAGAAGCAAAGTAGGAGGGGCAAAATCAAGTGTGGTCCCTGGAGATGAACTTTGGGTTGGTGAAATTCAATGGAGGAGCTGAAAGAAAAGAGGGAAATTTCAGAGAAATTGGATACAAAAAAGAAGGGAAATCAAATAAGTCGCCAGAGATCAGGCACTCAGTGAGACTTCAATATAGTTCACAATTTCCAGAAAAATCCCTCTGGCACTCAATAACAAGAGTTCTGTGCTGAGAGACAGGAATTCAAATAAGGGGCATTCTAAGGGGCTGGGGCCACGGAGAGGTGTGCCCCAGCAAGGAAAAGCACAGTATTACTGACGTTGTACATGACATACATTGTGGTAATAAAAATCAGACCAGCTTTCAGTCACTATTATTATTGCTTGCAGTGTCTCTCCAGACAATTCCCCTAGGATCCAGCACAGGCTGCGTTCAACCCTTCCCTGGGTCCTCCGCTGACATAGGTGAGATACACGGGTCTGCAAGGAACATGCAGTGTAACAAGAAACCATTCAGGTGAAATATTCATAAACATTACATGGGAGCCACACCTATTAATTATTAAAATAAATTCCAGTTGTTATAGATATTTAAATGTACAAAATAAAATTACTTTAAAATCAAAAACTCCTGGAGATTGTCATACAGAGTGAAGTAAGTCAGAAAGAGAAAGACAAATATCGTATGATATCCCTTATATGTGGAATCGAGAAAAATGGTACAGATTAACTTATTTACAAAGCAGAAATAGAGTCACAGATGTAGAAAACAAACTTATGGTTACCAAGGGGGCAGGGGGACAGGGGATGAATTAGGAGATTGGGAATGACCTATATACACTACTATATATAAAATAGATAACTAATAAGAACCTACTGTATAGCACAGGGAACTCTACTCAGTACTTTGTAATGACCTAAATAGGAAAAGAATTTTAAAAAGAGTGGATATATGGATATGTATAACTGATGCACTTTGCTGTACAGCAGAAACTAACACAACATTGCAAAGCAACTATACTCCAATAAAAATTAATTTAAAAATAAAAATAATAAATAAATAAATAAATAAATAAATAAGATCAAAAACCAAAACCAAAAATTGAGGCTACAGGTAAATTTTTATCTTACTTGAATGTTAGGCAGCTCTCTCCAAGAACTAATAGTAAGATTGCCAGATTTAGCAAATAAAAATACATAACACCAGTTAAATCTGAACTGCAAATAAAGAAGGCGGAATTTTTTTAGTATAATTTTATCCCAAAGATTGCATGGATATACTTAAATTAAAAATTATTTTAGCTAATGGCCACTTTCCAACAGACCACTCCGGCCAAGTATGCAAGTGGTACCTGCAAGTGAAAAGAGCAAATGAAAACAAAATGTAACTTTTCTAAATTATCAAAAACATAAAACAAATTTCAAGTGACCATGCTAGAGGTTTTCATTTTTTTGTTTTGCTGTATTGAAATTATGATACAAAACAGTTATTTAATATTGATTTCAAAACATGCATCCAAAAATTGGGGACAGTTAATTTAAAAAACAGTCATTTATTTTTGTGGTGTTTGCATTTCTAAGCTTTTTGAAAAGTGTAACTTGAGTGTAATTTTTCTCATTTTAAATAATCATTTTAAATAATATGTATAACTGATTCACTTTGTTATAAAGCAGAAATTAACACACCATTGTAAAGCAAATATACTCCAATAAAGATGTAAAAAAATAAAATAATAAAATAAAGATATCCATTAGTGGCTTAAAAAATAAAAAAAGGACTACTCTAGCTGTCAGGTTATGCAGAGGCAAGGGCAGGAAGTCTAGTTAATGAGGCAACTGACTCATTCAATAGATTCCAATGGTTTGCCAGGGTGGTGAGAAGAGGTCAGATCTGGGATCTATTTTTAAGGCAATGGCAGTAGATATGACAGGTGAGATAATATATATAACAGGAGAAGAAAAAGAGAATCAAGGATGATAGTGTGGTTCTTGATGTGAACAATGCGAAAGATAGAGTTGCCATTTCCTATGATCAGAAAGACTTCAGGAGAAGCAAGTTTTGAGGAAAGATCAAAACCGCTCATTTCAAGATGTCAGTTGGACATCGAACTAAAGATAGCAAGTAAGAAAAAGTGATTAAAGCAAGCTTGGAATTCAGAGGGAAGGTCTAAGTTGGAGACATAAATCTGTAAGTCTTTGACATAGAAAGCTATGAAACTAGAAGAGCTCTCCAGATGAGTAAATGTAGAGAGAAAAAAATGACCCAAGGACTGAGCATGAGCACTGGAAGAGTTTGGGGAGAGGATGAGGAATCCGCAGAGAAGATAGAGAAGGAACTCCTGGTGAGACAGGAGAAAAACCAGGAGAATATCGTCCTGGAAGCAAGGTAAAGAGAATGTTTCATAAAGGAAGGAGACATGAACTTAGGTAGATGATGCTGAGAATCAGTTGAGATAAGGATTGACTACTGAGCTTAGTTTGGCAAAATAGAAGCCATTGGTGGCCTTCACAAAAAGTAGTTTTGATGAAGTTGAGAGGGAGAAAAGCTGATTTCATTGGTTTCAAAGGAGTGGGAGGGGAGGGATTGAACAGAACGAGTACAGACAATTTACGGGATTTTGCTGTAAAGAGGAGGAGAAATAGGGTTCTAAGTGGATGGAGAAGTGGGGTAAGTAAGATTTTTTTCTAAATAAATGAAACAGCAAAATGTTTGTATTTTAGTGCAAATGATCCATTAGGGAGAGAGAAACTGGTGTTTAAAGAGAAGGAAGAAATTGTTTTTCATTAGATTAAAAACATAATTATTATCACTATGTTGCTGTCATTTATTGAGTACTTACTCTAAGTGCTATGTCCTTTGGTCACAAAGAAATTATTTATTTCTGACATTAACTCTAGGAGTTACTTTATCACCACTGGATAAAGAAATGTTTAGGACACTTTCGTAGGGTTACACAGGTAATAAGCAGAGTAAATATTTTAATTCAAGTTTACCTGATTCAAACACGGTGACTTCAAGTCTTCCTCTGCTTTGTACTCCTAGCAATTAAACAACAGCACATAGTAAATATGTAGTCAATTTAGTGAATGTATGACTGCATGAATGAATAAATGGTGAATATGTATATACAAACACATGTACTTACAGACATACACACATATACATATATTTATACATACATTCACACATACACATGGGATTGCAGTGGACATTTTGGGGGATAAGTGAGAAGCAGGGAGGTTGAGGAACTCTTTTACTGGATCAGAAATTCCTCTCTTATCTCCTTCTGAAGGTGCTGGCAGAAGGAAATTACCTGAAAGGAGCAGTGGAAACCAGGCACCCACCTCTTCACAACTTCCTAAGTAAGCAATGTTTCTATCAGTTAAGACATAAGCCTCATGGCAAAGCCCTTGAGCTAGGGATACTATTTCTGAAAATCACAAGCAAGTAGACAGGGGCGATTCCTTGGTTGGGGGCACATTTGCTCCCCCTTCAGACCTGTAGGATAGGCAGTGGTTAACATAGGCTGTGTTACAAACAGGAAAAGTATTAACTACCACTTTAGTAACCAAAAAACTCAGCGAAATCTTCTCCGTTCATTAGAATCTCATTTCTTCCTTCTGCACTCTATTTTTTTGAATAGTGTAATTTCTCTGGTATTTCATTTAAACGAATAAACAGAGATATATTATAATTTTCAAGATTCCCAGCAGGATATAAAATGGATTTAAATCTTAGTGAAAGCCTGATCTTCAGTTAGCTGCTCATGGTATTCTGTAAACACAAATACTTGTAAGCCATTGGAATGTGTATAACATTCCAACACATGTGAAATTCACCCTCAAAATAAACTAGCCCTTTGTGAAGAAACGCCATCTACTGTCTCTCTTCTTGCTTCAAAGAAGCATCATCTTTCATCAGTAATGAATCTTTTCTGGTAATCCACTCACATTTTACTGCTATGGAATGATGAGCATATCAATTTCTATACATTTTTAGATTATATATTTAGCTCTGAGCTGAACAACTTACACAGGCTTGGAGAGTCATTCCATATTCTTTCCTCATTAAAATTTAGCTTCATTTATGCCATCTCTGATATTAACAATCATATTTTCAATAGAATTTTGAATAGCATTATTTCAATTTCAGTGCACAAATAAGTGATATAACAATTCTTGGCTGCATTATAATCTCCTTAGCTTTAATTATTGTTCCTTAGAATACTATGTTTTCCTACTTTATGGGTTTTAAAATGTATTCCTATTTTCTATTCTAAAACAGTTCCTTCTAGTTGAAAAAGAAGAGAACACGTACATATATGCCACATTCTTTAGAAACTGTGCTTTATCATTTCAATGGTCATTGTACCTAACGCGTTAGGTTTTGGAGTACAATATTGTGCAATCATAAAAGAAACAGAATTTTAGAAAACCACAGGGCTTAACATAAATCAGCAAGCAGGATGAATCGGGGATCAAACATTAGAAAGTGGAGGGATTCTAAAATAGAGATTTCATTTTGCTAAGCTTTGGGTAGTAAAGAAATACTCAGTTCTATTTGGGACTCCTACATATAAAAGAGACAAATCTCTTTTAGGGATGTTAGTGTCCTTTTAAAAAAGCATTTTGGGGCTTCCCTGGTGGCGCAGTGGTTGAGAGTCCGCCTGCCGATGCAGGGGACACGGGTTCGTGCCCCGATCCCAGAAGATCCCACATGCCGCGGAGCGGCTGGGCCCGCGAGCCATGGCCGCGGAGCCTGTGTGTCCGGAGCCTGTGCTCCGCAACGGGAGAGGCCACAGCAGTGAGAGGCCCGCGTACAGCAAAAAAAAAAAAAAAAAAAAAAAAAGCATTTTGAGTTACTAAATGATGATTATGATTTTGTAATGATTTTCTGCCAAGTCAGAGATGGTAAATAGATTTAAAGTTTCATGCCAACTCTCATCATTTGGTAGAATCTGGGAATTTATTGCACACATACAACACACACACACACAATCCACATTATACAATCGAAGAAACTGAGAGTTAGTGGTCAAATAACTCACCTAAGATATCTGTTATTAAGTTGTAGAACCAGCATTTGAAACCATGTCTCTATGTCTCCAAGGCACAAGTGCATGTTTATCCATTTGTCAATCAACAGACACTCGGATTGTTTCCATGTGTTGACTATAGTGAATAATGGTGCAATGAACATGGGAGTACAGATATCTCTTCAAGACAGTGATTTTTTTTCCTTTGGATATATACTCAGAAATGAGATTGTTGGATCGTATGGCCGTTCTATTTTTAATTTCTTGAAGAACCCCCATACTCTTCTCCATAGTGACCGTATGAGTTTACATTTCCACCAACAGTGCAAAAGGGTTGCCTTTTCTCCATGTCCTCACCAGCACTTACCTCTCTTTTATATATATGTGACATCTTAACAGAGATGAAGTGATAAATCCTGGTTTTGATTACCATTTCCCCTATGATTAATGATGTTGGGTACATTTTCATGTACCCATTAGCCATTTGTATGTCTTCTTTGGAAAAAATTTGCAATTCAGTTCTTCTGCTTTTTTAAAAAATTGTGTTATTTGGGTTTTTTTGTTTTGTTTTGTTTTGTTTTGCTATTGAGTCATATGAGTTCCTTATATTTTTTGGATTTTAACCTCTTATCAGTTACATGCTTTGCAAATATTTTCTCCCATTCCATGGACTACCTTTTTATTTTGTTGACAGTTTCCTTTGCTGTGCGGGTGTGGAAGCTTCTTAATTTGATGCAGCCCCACTTGTTTATTTTTGCTTTTGTTGTCTTTGCAACAAAAATCATTTCCAAGACCAATGTCAAACAGCTCAACCCCTGTGTTTTCTTCTGGAAGTGTTACAGTTTCAGGTCTCATGTTGAAGTCTTTAATAAGTTTTGAGTTAATCTCTGTGTATAGTGTAAGATAGGGGCCCAGTTTCATTCTTTTTTATGTGGCTGTCCAGTTTTCCCAGCACTATTTATTAAAGAGACTATCCTTTCCCCATTGTATATTCTTGCTCCTTTGTCATAAATTAACTGGACATATATGCATATGTTTATTCCTGGGTTCTCCATTATGTTCCATTAATCTATGTGTCTGTTTTATGCCAGTACCACACTGTTTTGATTCTATATCTTTGTAATAAAGTTTGAAATTAGAAGTTTGATGCCTTCAGCTTTGTTCTTCTTTCTCAAAGTTGCTTTGACTATTCAGGGTCTTTCATGATTCCATACAAATTTTAGGATTTTTTTTCTATTTCTGTGAAGGAAGTCATTGAAATTTTGATAGGAATTTCATTGAATTGATAGATTACTTTGGGTGGTATGGATATGCTAACAATATTAATTCTGCTGATCCATGAACACAAAATTTGTTTCCATTTATTTGTGGCTTCTTTGATTTCTTTCATCAGTGTCTTCTATTTTTCAGAGTACAGGTCTTTCACCTCCTTGTTTAAATTTATCTCTAGGTATTTTGTTCTCTCTGATGTAATTGTAAGTGGGATTTTTTTAAACTTCTCTTTCTGATAGTTTGTTATTAGTGTATAGAGACACTAATTTTTTGTTTATTAATTTGTACCCTGCAACTTGACTGAATTAATTTATTAGTTCTAACAACTTTTGGTGGAGTCTTTAGAATTTTCTAGAGGTAATATCATGTCATCTGCAAATAGAGACAATTTTACTTCTTTCTTTGCAAATTGGATGCCATTTATTTCTTATTATTGTCTAACTGCTCTGGCTAGGACTTACAGTACTATGTTGAATAAAAGTGATGGGAGTGGACATACTTGTCTTGTTTCTGATTGCAGGGGAAAACCTTTCAGATTTTTCCCATTGAGTATTATGTTTACTGTGGGATTGTCATATGTAGTCTTTATTATGTTGAGGTATATTCCTTTGTTGAGAGTTTTTATCATGAAAGGACGTTGAATTTTGCCAAATAATTTTTCTACATCTATTGAGGTGATCATTTGAGTTTTACCATTCATTTTTTTAATATGGTGTATCACATTTGTTGATTTGCATATGTTGAGCCACACTTGCATCCCTGGAACAAATCCCACTTGATCAGGGTGTGTGATCCTTTTAATGTAGTATTGATTTCAGTTTGCTCATATTTTGTTGAGGATTTTTGCAGCTTGGCTCATCAGGAGCTCCTGTTGCTTACTCACCCATGTCTCCAGTTTTCAAAAGACTTTGATTGCTGGGGTTATGCTCTTGATAACTAATCAAATACCAATTCTAGTTCCAGACTACATACTGCTTTTAGCCTCACTTTGAGTCTGTGAGTGAAAGCCTACTTGTTTTATGGGACCCAGACATATTCAAATACATTTTGTTTGTGGTGTCTCACAAACACATTAACTTGACCCCAGAACTGGTCAGCTCATTTCTACTCTAGGGAAACACAAGTTTCTTTTCCCAACATGGAATAGTCACTCTGTTTAATACAGTTCTCCATTTTTTCTTAATCATTTTCTTTTTTCCTTTTAAGAGAAATATCTTTTTTCTGAATATATAAATTATGTATACTTACTTAAAAATTATATGATGAACATTCTTCATGAATATTTGTCTACAGCTTTAATTATGGTAGAGTTACTGGTTGAAGCAACATGAACTTCCTAAAAGCTTTCGAAACCTGATGTCAAATCGCTTTCTAGGAATGATTCATTTACTTTGCTAGAGCAATGCCTAAGAGCATTGATTTCACTGAATGCATATCAGCATCAGTGATTGAACGTTAAAAGATAGTTCTTCTAATTTGATGAATAAAAATACTATATATTTTTATATTTGCCTTAATTTGAACAGTCACGTGGGTTTGAATATTTTTGCATATTTATTTTCATATTCATATGTCTTGTGTAAATTTTTCATGACTCATCTATTTTTAAAAATCAGGATGTAAAATTTATCTTATCATTCATAAGAGATCATTACATTTAAGGTAATTAAAAGTTAATATAATTTTTAAATTATATTTGTAATACAAATTAAATATAATGTATAAATATTACAGATAGCATATTACAAATATATACATTACAAATTATATATACAAAAAACATAAAACTCAATTTGTCATTTATTAGATTTTCATATTGATTTATAATATCCAGGTCACCTTGAATTATTAAAGGATAATTCTATCAGTATTGTAGGTATAATTCTTCATTTTCTTGAAAGCATGCAAAGTTCTTACCTATACAGGGAATAAATATTCATGCATACTTTCTTCTAGGTTTTTCTTTGTCTCTGGTTTCTTTTTTAAATCTAATTGTCTGTAGATTGTAAGGCAAAGACCTAATTTGACTTCTTCTCCAACTAGTCCATTTTACAAAGAGGTATGTAATGTTATTGCATTGATTCCTCATTAATTTGTTATTGTAACTTTATCATAAGCTTAGTACTATGTTCCCAAATAAACATATAAGCCATTGATCTGTCTATTCCAGTATCGGCATTTAATTATTTTATTTATTGTAGCTTTTAGCACTCTTTGGTATCTTGAGGGCATATTCGTTTGAAAGGAAGGTATAGCCCTCTTTATATAATGTAAAATTTTATCTTTATTAATTCAATCTCATCAATTTATTAATCAATTCCTTGATAGCTCTACTTATATGTGTTTAAACATTATCTGTCAAAGCCCCAAAAAAGTGTAATAATCTCAAGTAAACTTTCTAAAAGACTTTGTCTTTTCCTAGGTAAGATTATCACATTTATGTTTATTTTATGGATGGTATGTGTAGTCTTCATTCAGGCAACAAATAACTAGAGTGTCTATTATATCAGGCATGATTCTGGTAATGCTGGTAAGTCAGACCAGCAAGATCCTGCCTTTGGGAATTTCTACTGCAGTCAAGGAAGTCAATATGGGCATCATACTTTCTGTTTTTATGCTCTTTTCCATTTCCTTTAACTTCTGTTTTCTATATATGAATATAATCATTTACTTTTACTTTTTCTAGGATTTGTGAGTTATATATTATCAATTTTAAAAGGTAACAGAAATAAAATTTCCTGTTTGACTCCTTTAAAAGGCTACAAATATAGCTCTTTTACTCATTCCTTAAATTTTAGTATTTGTTAATACAGTCTGAAATTTTGAGCAGCAGTTATTTTTATTTAGTAGTTTTTTACATTATATCTTTTCTCTTTTAATAATTTTTAACATTCAATTTTATAATTGGATTTATAAAACAAATATAAACAGTTTAATTAAAAAATAATTATTTATACAACTATATTGAATGGTTTCATGTCAACTATATGAATGGTTTCATATCACCACTGTCCTTTTAAGTTATGTCTTCACAACTCTCGAGTTCTTAATTTTGATCCACTTCTTCCTTAACTGGGATATTTTTTCTGTAATTTTTATGACAATTTATTTTTGGAATCCTTGTATATCTGAAAATATACTTTTTGTGGCCTTAAGATACAACAACTTAGCTATGTATAAAATTTTTAATAATAACACTATCAATTGATACTAAATATTGCAGAGGAAAAATAAAAATCCAATCTGATATTTCTTTCTTTGTAGGTTACCCAGTTTCCTCTGCTTAGAAGACATTTTAAAATTAGGAATATCTATTTAATGAACCAGTATGTCTCTCCTTAGTAGATATTTTTTCATTCAAAATGACTGTGAGCTGTGTCAAAGTGCATACACTAGTCTCTGCCACTGGCTTTGAAAAGTCATGTTCAGTTCATACCAAAATTTGCTTTATTTTTTAATAAGCTTCATGTTGTTGTTGTTCTCTTCTGTTTACAAATCTTTAAATGAAGTGTAGCCAGAGACAGCATTTGGCAACTAGAGATATGTGTGGTATCTCAGTGTGGGTTTACCCAGAAGCCCCTAAGGCAAGAAGTCATAGAGAAGTGCTGTGTATGATTGGGGAGAAAACCCACTAAATCCTATCCTGTCCCAGAAATACAGGAGTTTCCCTCCCCTGCATAAAAAAATCATTCTGTATGTATGGTGCCCTGGTTTTTCCTATATTAATTTGCATCAAAGATACATTTTCCTTGATCAATCATTTTCTATTCTCAAATTAAAATAACTTATATGTTTGAGTGTTCACTTATGTGCCATGCAGAGCTAAATAGTTTACATAGATTGTTTAATTAATTTTCATAACTCTCTGAGGAAGTTCCTATTACCATCTCCATTTTCTCAATGGGGAAACTGAGACTTAGAGATTAAATAAACTGTGGAAGTGCCATTGACCAAATAATCTGCTCTTGAGCCCATACTTTTAACCAATGATCCAAACTGATTTGCTGAGTTGAGGTGGTATCCACTCTGACCCTCACCTCCTCATTCTCTGACACTCTGAAATGATGGCATTCAACAGCACTTTTGATCTCCTATATACCTAGGAGAGGGTTCTTGCTACCTCCTTCCCACTTCTATGCCTTTTTCCCTCACTGTTATCCAGCCACCAGCAAACGGAATCACTGCCAACATCTTCCTTCCCTGTTGTTCTGTGGGAATTGTGAGATCCAAATTGACAAACAAAAAGAGGCACATGTTTTATATGGAGGTGGTATCAAAAGGAGGTGATGTGCAAACAATTGCATATGCATGGCAGAGACCCAAGTAAGGATTGGTGAGCCAGTGGACAGATGTTGAAAAGCAATTGTGGGAGGGCCCTAGTTTTGGAAGGTGTGTGGTACATCCCTACTTTGGGAAGAGGTGTGGTAAATCTCTACTTTCTTTCCAGTGAGCAAGATGTTCTATTGTAAGTGTGGTTTTTTACTTTATCTATTACAATTCCATTTTATCCTATGGCATAAAGTTGACCTTATATTTAACATTGTGAATTGTCATGTCTTTATCCCATGTCTTCATTTCTTCATAAGCATGTTTATTGAGAAGTTGAGAGGGTTTATAACATGGAGGTAAAGCAAGTACCACTTGTAATGACCAGACACGAACTTCAAGAAAACCTCTCACCTTTTCACATCTCCCTTCCTCTGTTTCACCTACACATCAGCCCCAACTGCAAGGTCCCTTCTCCCCTGAACCTTGAGAGAATTCCCTTTTCATTATCCTCATTCTGGAATTCGAAATATCTATTTATATCTAAAAGCAATTATTTTCAATCACTACAACAATGTTTAAATAGTTAAAATCCAGGGCTTCCCTGGTGGCGCAGTGGTTGAGAGTCCGCCTGCCAATGCAGGGGACACAGGTTCGTGCCCCGGTCTGGGAAGATCCCACATGCCGTGGAGCGGCTGGGCCCATGAGCCATGGCCACTAAGCCTGCGCGTCTGGAGCCTGTGCTCCATAACGGGAGAGGCCACAACAGTGAGAGGCCCGCGTACCGCAAAAACAAAAAAAACAAACAAAAAAACCCCTTAAAATCCAGTTTACTCATTTGGTAATGGAACTGGTTTAATCATCATTTTGAGGGATGGAAGTTTTTTTTTTTAATTTTTGATGAATTGATCAGTTGTTTTTCAGGTGAATAGTCTTAATTGAATATAAGCCACCCCAAAATCTCTGTGGTGGTGTAAATAAATAAGCTAATAATGTAAGGTTATTTGACCCAGTCTTAACTTCTAAATCTACTTGGAAATCACTATAAGGTTTCAATGTTCCATTTGGTGCTTTGACTAATATGACATTCAAAACAAAATATTTCAAACACATGTCATTTTCTGGTTCTGTGGTTTATTTTTTTCAATTAAGTTCTAAAAAGTCATTGTCAGTTGATTATTACATATTCTTAAAGTCATACTCATGTATTATAAAATAGGTTACCAAAAATACATGGACTCATATTTGACCATTTTGTAATTAGATATATTTTTAACACATTTTAAAATTTTTATGAATAGCATTGTTATCTATTGGTATTTAATTCACACCCAACATCCCTTCTAACTTAAATTGAATCCTTATTGGAGACATTTATTTCAACTGTAACTGTTTTCTCTAATGAACTACTAATTCATTTCCCCACACAGCATGTTCTAATTTATGCTCGTGGTAGTTTCTAGAAACATATGGGGACCAACTGTGGTTATGTTTGGGGATCTTCTGTACAAAAACATGAAAATTGCTTTTGTTTTGCTGATTACTCTCTAAGACAGTTTCAAAGCTCTTCAACTTTTTCTTTATCCACAAGGTTTTTAATTGCAAATTCCCTTCTGTTTTATCAGATGAATTTCCTATAATGAGCATATTGGATGGGCTGCTTCATCTGTCCAGAGGTTCTATGATCTTTAGAACGGATCCACCCCTTGCATAGAATTTACAAACTGTTTCCAGATATCAGACATCATCAGGCTTGTTATTTCCATGGTGCCATAAACACAAAAGCAGAAGAGACATAAAAGGTAAGAGGCCTTTTACAATATAAAAGAGAAAGCAAGATTGGCGTATCATTTGCTTGTGGTTCTTTGGGTTGGGGTTGGGGGGGGTTGGTAGCAGCAAAAGATACAATAATACAAGCATCTTCCTGATTGATTAAAGTAGTAAAGTACATTCTTCGGTTCATAAATAATGCTCTATTACTTCTCTTCAAAGACAAGTAAACCTTGACAGAATGACCTTTTCCAAGGCAGGAGTTGTTTGGGTGCCATAAATTATACTGTAAAACGGGTGGAAGTGCTACTGAGAAGTGTGTGACAAAATGAGATTAAAGATTACTATACACAAAAGATTGTTGTTTTATTAATGGCTTCCTGTCAACGGGATGAAAAATCCTCAGCTTTCTACTGGATGTTGAGATAACGTCAAGCTGCAAATTAGGAGGGCACTTTCTAAAAAGTAACTAAAAGTGTCAAAATAACAATATTCTGATTAGGGTTTTTTCCTCCTGTATTATACTTGCTCTTCAAACAAATTTAGTTATTGTCAAATATGCTTGTACTTTCCACAGTCATTGGCTCACAAAGAGAAGGATGAAGCTGTCCACTGGCTTTGGTGTCAGGTCTGCAGCTGAGGGGAGGTTGGCAAAAGACTGCTGAAGAGAAGCCCGGCCGGAGGTATCTCTATCAGTGTGCTGTGCATCGCCCAGAGGAGAAAGCATATGGTAATTCTCCAGCCATTCATTTATCTGGTGAACACTCAATCTGACAGAGCCATCCATGCCACTTGGAAGAAAAGAAAAATCATCACCAAGTGACTTAAGCTGTAAGCGGCTCTGAATTTTTTTTGTTGTTGTTAACAATACACTTGTTTCCGATTTTACCAACTAGTAAAAAACAACTTGAAATGATAGAAACTAGACTAAGACCACTTAAAGTACAATGAAGGATTTAAGTCTACATAAATTGAAAGAGATCATGGGAGTTCAGGGCTTTTTATAAGCATCTACATCCTGTACAAACACCATATAGAATGCCTTCTAATGTTATTACTGCATGTTTGCTGTTATTGTAATTATCCCTGCCCAATTTTTCCTTAAAATCAAGACTCGTCTAAAACATTTCTCCATAGGCTCTTTGGAAATGTGATTATAATCTTAAATAAATAAATAAGCAAACTGATCAAAATGTAGAGACCATGGTGGCAAAAAGGAATGAAAAAAGGAAAAAGAAAAAAATCACAAAGCAGCAGATAAATATTTTGAATGATACATTTCAATAGTAAAATTCATTCAGATCTTAGGGCCTTTTATTGTGTGGCACTAGCAGACATACAATTGAGTAGCAGAGGAACAGAAACAGAAGTCATCCTACAGAATTAAAGTTTTCAAAACTTTCCTTGGAGCTTGATCTAGCAATGGGTCACTCAAATAATGACTACCCTGTTAGATAGAGCATATGCTCAGCATGGCACGTTGCTATAAATCACTCCTTGTCACAAAGAAGAATAGATACACTGGCTCTTACTGCTTTGTTATTCTTTATAACTAGACACGGGGTATCAGTGTTACCTTCATTATTGGAAGAAAAGAAATGGATGCTTTAATACACCCACACCATTTTAAAGATAGGTGTCAGGAAGCCAAAAGACAAAACAATGAGATTAGTGTTACACAGAGCATCCATCTACTTCTCAGACAAACGTAAAATTCTAGTTAGTGCACATGGAGCGGACGTGATGTTTGGGTAGATATTCTGCATATGCTTTCATTGCGTAAAGCAGAAAGTCATCTCCTAATCTTGGAGAGCACTTATCCACTCTTTCTCCAAAATGTACTCTGTTTACTTAGCTTAGCAACTATCTGAGAAGAGATCCAATTATTCAAATTTCACATTGACCTTAGCACAAATTAAACAATATATTAAGTCATACTAGTTTTGAGAATATACCTTAATATCCCCTTTTTAGGCAAAAAAATTAACTAAAGGATGCCTTGTGATAGGGAGCTTAGAAGTCCCAGTATGATCTTTTGCTGCACCTGTACCCTCCACATTCTCCTTGAGTTGCAGCAAGGCTGTGCTCAGCCTGGTCTCAGACAAGGCAGAAGTGAACAGCATATGTGAAGGATCTTCAGGAGCCAATACAGTCTGTAACAAGGCCTGTAATCTACAAGCCAGAACAACAGCAGTGATTCCAAACGTAGACATCAAGCTTTTGGGCATCTCTAATCTTGGAAGCTAAAGACATATGTTGGATGTCAAAAATTGTTTTCTTTAGTGGTTAGTCAATTAACCTACCGATTTGTTTTTTTCCCATGGTCTCTTCCCGACCAGAATGTGGAGAAGCTATTTATTCATCAATATTTAATAAGCAGTTGCTGGATGCCTTCTATGAACCAACCAGTGGGTCTCAGAGCCCCTGTGATTCTTCTGGACCACAAGAATCACTCCCCAAAGTCATCCTTCTGCCTCTGATAGAGGGAAGTTAATCCCTCCTGCAACTCTAAACATTTTGATAAGCAGAAAACTTTTTGTGCTTCCAAATTCTCAGCTTTTAAATCCTAAATTTGGAAAACTGGGACTAGGTTCCTAATCTCACAAACAGGGTATGATCTAAAAGCATGAAAGCTATGTTTTCAATATGATTCCATATAGATGTTAATTCATATCTAACTCTTAGTATCTGCAATTGTGAGGCTGAATTCATTTGAGTTTCATGGAATAACATTCTAATAGCAATGCTACAGAATGCTTCTGATCTCTCTTGGAAAATGTAACAAGTTCCACAGAAACAGTTTATATCTGCTTAAACATTTATACACATCTATAAGCTTATACTCAGAACTACCTCAGTTTTTGTCTTACGGGGAAATCTCATAGAGTGCTAGTATAAATATTGAACACGTCTAAGCTAAATTCCGATTAAGAATGGCCCTTTCAGCATAATGTTCTCCAACATTCTTAGAACAACTGGGAGAGCCGAACAGCTAGATTTTTTCACTTCTTGGTAAAGACTGAGTTTCCTCAAACAAAAGGGGCTCAAACGAGACGTGCCATGTCTCTTTTCCAAGTTAGTGTTACTGCACTTGTTTCTAATACATACTTCTAACTGATTTGACTGTATATCATACCGTAGTCACTGATAAAACAAAGACATAGCCAGTAAATAGAAACATAACTGCAACACATGAGTGCCTCAAACACTGGAATAAGATTTCAGCCTTACATCATGACATGCAAAAAACAGAACCAAATTCCAGATCAAGTAAAAGGAAACAACATGTGTTACAATTCTTAAATATAGTAGTAGAAAATATAGGATAATAGTTTTATTAGGGGTATAGAAAGTCTTTCTGAGTAAGACCTACAATTCAGTGGTCGTAGAGAATTATATTGGCAAATTTGACCACATTGAAATTTTCAAATTTATAAAGCCAAACCACCATAAAGAAAGTTTAAAAAGGAGTCACAGACTGTAAGGACACATTTTAATGTACATAACATAAAAAAGTAATATTCTTTACATGTTAAAAAGCCACCTCAAAGTAATGAAACCAGTCACCCAGTAGAAAAATAGTGAAAGGATATGCGCACCCAGTAAAATAGCTATACCACAGAATAAAATAGGGAATGAATATAGAAATGATGATCAACTCATTGATAAGCAAGAAAATGTAAATTAAAGGACACATTTCTACCCATCAAATTTGCAAATATGTAGAAGAATATTTACTAATTTGACTTGCGTTTAGGGAGACCATTTGGCAAACTGACTTACAGTTAATGGGAGGAAGTTGGCCTATGTCACTGGATGAATGGTGAACATATTCGCCGAGGCTCACAAAACCTCACAGGAGGCAGGCCAGGAAACCCTAGCTCAAAAAAACTCAGTGACTAAGCCAAAGTCATGTAAATCTTATTGGTATAGCCTAGGCTTGTACTTGGTTCTCTGACTTCTGTTTTTCTAAACCTCTAAGCTTCTTCTTAAAATTTCCAGACCTCTAAGCTTCTTCTTAGAATTTAATAAGCACTTAATTTTTTTTTCCTTTATTTGTACTAGCTGCTAAACATTGGGGATCATTTTTTAAGTAAAATATTGCCATTACACACGTTGCTTCAATTTTCTGAAAATTCTAGTAGTAATAGTGTGATGTTAAATATTAGTTTCTTTGTCTGGAAATAAAGGGGTTAGACTAAATGCTCTTATTAAATCACTTACATCTCTCAAATTCTATGATTCTATTATTTTATGGATAGATATTTTCAAAGCACTTGTTCTGTGGGTGTGTGTCTTCCCCTGTGCTCCCTTTCTTGTTCGAGCCCAGTGGGAATCTCAGTTCCAACTTGTGAACTTTAGAGATGCCATTTCTAGAGTTTTCATTATATTTTATTCTACGCAGTGAAAATTCAGTTTACATCTTATATTCATAAAAGTCTTTATCTCTAGGACTGATTACTGAAATATATTTTTGGGGGATCCAATTCATTACTATATAATACTATACTTTTATTATGTAGTGTTAAGTATATATTATACATTTAAAAAACAAAGAATCTGGGCTTCCCTGGTGGCGCAGTGGTTGAGAGTCCGCCTGCCGATGCAGGGGACGCGGGTTCGTGCCCCGGTCCCGGAGGATCCCGCATGCCGCGGGGCGGCTGGGCCCGCGAGCCATGGCCGCGGAGCCTGTGTGTCCGGGGCCTGTGCTCCGCGGCGGGAGAGGCCACGGCAGTGAGAGGCCCACGTACAGCAAAAAAAAAAAAAAAAAAAAAAAAAAAGAATCTGCTAAGATAAGAAATTACTAATCCAAGGATGATGTGTTCACAATAAGATGCAAACGTTGTATAAGAGAAAAAAAATCCTCATTTGAAAATATTTGCACAAGATTATACATAAAAATAACTGATGCTAGCTGTTGTGATTTAGAACATTGCACTGGGAGAGTCTTTGAACATTTACATTTTTTTATTTGATAATGAATTGGACAATTTTTTCATTCTTTTTAAACATTGGCCCTTTGGAGTTTATAATAAGCAAATCAGGCAAGTGTTGATAGACTTGTTAAGAAGCATCAGTAGTTGTTTTCTTTGCTATACAAATGGCCTCTTATACTCATCTTGTTGCCAGTCCAAACTGAAGACGTCCTTGCTGGCATATCCTATGATGGATTATGCAATAAACATTAATTTTTTATGATGTTTATCTCTTTCTGCACCTAATACTAGCTTACTAATACAAAAAAATGACAAGGTAAGTAAGTAGCCATGGTCCTTAAACATATATAGCCCATTATTTAAAGGAGCAGGAACAGCTTTGCCAAGGTGAACATGTATGTGTTGATTAAGCAAAGTCTCTCTGAAAGGCCAAAGAAATGTAATTCAAGTTTGTAGCATTCCTCAAAAAATTAAAAATAAAGCAACCATATGACCTAGCAATTTCACTTTGGATGAAATTTCTTTTGTCTGAAGAAAAACAAAAACACTAATTCAAAAAGATATGTACTCTAATGTTCACTAAAGCATTGTTTACAATAGCTAAGCTATGGAAGCAATTTAAGAGTCCATTGATAGATGCATAGATGAAGAAAATGTTGTATGTATACAATGCAATATTACTCAACCATAAAAAAAGAGTGAAACCTTGCCATTTGTAACAACATGGATGGACCTAGAGGGTCTCATGGGTACTGAGAACAACCTGGTGGTTGCCAGAGGGACAGGGACTGGAAGGTTGGGCAAAGTAGGTGAAGGGTATTGAGAGGTACAAAGTTCTAGTTATAAAATAAATAAGTCACAGGGATATAACGTGCAGCATAAAGAAAATAGTCAATACATACAGATGGGCAAAAAGCACGTGAAAAGATGCTCAACATCACTAATTATCAGAGAAATGCAAATCAAAACTACAATGAGGTATCACCTCACACTGGTCAGAATCAAAAAGTCTACAAACAATAAACAGTGGAGAGGGTGTGGAGAAAAGGGAACCCTCCTACACTGTTGGTGGAAATGTAAACTGGTACAACCATCATGGAGAATAATATAGAGGTTCCTTAAAAAACTAAAAATAGAGGTACCATATGATGCATCAATCCCACTCCCGGGCATATATCCAGAGGAGAACATGGTTCAAAAGTATACATGCACCCCAATGTTCATAGCAGCACTATTTACAATAGCCAAGACATGTAAGCAACCTAAATGTCCATTGACAGATGAATGGATAAAGAAGATGTGGTACCTATATACAATGGAATATTACTCAGTCATAAAAAAGAATTAAATAATGCCATTTTCAGCAACATGGATGGACCTAGAGATTACCATACTAAGTAAAGTAAGTCAGAAAGAGAAAGACAAATATCATATGATATCACTTATATGTGGAATCTTTAAAAAATGATACAAATGAACTTATTTACAAAACAGAATTAGATTCACAGATGTAGAAAATAAACTTATGGTTACCAAGGGGGAAGGTGGGGGAGGGATAAATTGGGAGATTGGGATTGACATATACACACTACTATATATAAACTAGATAACTAATAAGGACCTACTCTATAGCACAGGGAACTCTACTCAATACTCTGTAATGACCTATATGGGAAAAGAATCTAAAAAAGAGTGGATATATGTATATGTATAACTGATTCACTTTGCTGTACAGCAGAAACTAACACAACATTGTAAATCAACTATACTCCAGTAAAAATTTTTTAAAAAGAATATGGTCAATAATATTGTAATAACTTTGTATGGTGACAGGTGGCAACTAGACTCATCATGGTGATAATTTTGTAATGTATAAAAATATCAAATCACCATGTGGTACACCTTAAATTAACATAATATTGTAAGTCAAATATATTTCAATTTTTTTAATTAATTAATTTTTTAAAAACAAAAAATAAATTAAAAAATAAGCTGTCTCCTTCAGGTGATGCTAAATAAATTTGGTTGATTCAAACTACTGGTTAAGGCTATTCGTCAACTGTGGTAACTTTTACCCCTTTTAACTCTATTGATATGATTATATATAAATGGAACTGCACTTCTCTTTCTCAAAATGTTTCCTGGTCATTAGATCTTTATTCCATTGGTTCTAACTTAACCCCCCTATAAAATCATTTTCATATCTGGAGCTTCTCTGACTTCCCCACATTTGTCTTGTCTTCTGCACTTCTTAATGTGACCTGGTACTGAAATGAGGTGTGGAGATGCATATATATATACTATACTATATATATATAGTATATATATATACTATATATAGTATATATATATATATATATATACTATAGTATATATATATACCATAGTGTATATATATACTATATATAGTATATATATATATACTATATGCATATATATATATATATACACTATATACTATGCATATATATATGCATATAGTATATATACTATATGCATATATATATACTATACTATGTGACCTGCTACTGAAATGAGGTGTGGAGATGCATATATATATACTATAGCTAGGATTTTATACATTTTATAAATGATTTTTATTTTTATTTTTCAGTGTCATTCTTGTATAAACATTCCTCCTATTCTTAGTAATAGAGGTTTGGGTCCATAAACTCTGTTATGTTTAGTGGTTAGGAAGTTTTGCCTTACATGATGGACCTCATCTTGGGCCAAATCAGTAGAAGTATTTTTTTCTAAGGAAGAAGAAACATTTATTCTGATTATATTTGAAAGAGGATATATTATGCTTATATATTTCCCCTATAATTATACCTTGGATTATGTTGTCTAAAATTGACAACTTTGTTTTACAATTGGAACAACTGAGTTAATTAAATTTAATTAAGATGAACCTTAAGAAGAATAAAAGCTAAACAAGATCGTGGATATTTCATCTGATTCCAACTGGTAAAAATGTCTCTTTAATTAGCCTGTAGTAAAACATTTTTTACAAACAAGGAAGCCAAACTTTACATGGCAAGGGAGATTTTCATTCATTTTTATTGATGTCATCTCGTGGTAACATGGCCTAATTTCCAAGTTGCTTTAGCTAACTTTGGTATGCCAAATAGGAGGAGAAATTATAAATTAAATAATCAAGAGACTCACAGGAAACCCAATTTCTGACTTCCACTGGGAAGGTCTAAGTTTAAGAATTAGAAGTGGAAGTTGAAAGTGTAGTTCCCATGAGTCACTCTTTGAAGTTCCTAACATCCAGAGTTCTATAAGAAGACCATTTTTTTAAAAAAAAGACTAAAAGGAGGTCAAAGTAAAGTCCTAGACATTCCAAATTCTAAAGGAATCCTCCTTTAGAAAATTTTTGGAACATATTTTTCATTCCCTTGAACAATAAAATCATTCTTAGAGCTCTAAGGGGAAGGAAAAAAAGTCTTTGAGCATTAGTAAGTAAACCTAATTACCTAGTTTTTTGTAACTAAGAACAAATTAAATGCATTGGCTAGTTTCTGACATGAAGCTATTTATGAACTATTTCTGAAAACTTATTTAAGGAGATAATTTGGTGTCTATACATTTTCCTCTAATACATAATTACAAATATTTAATATTTGTCATAAAAATGATGATCCAACATGATGCTATAAAATGATCCACAGACCTTTCCCCTACAAGGAACTTCAAGAATGTGACCGTGAAAAGTCTACCACTGAGGGAAAGCAGATGGGAAGCTGGGCAGTCATGGTCAATAGTAAGAAATCACCACTGTTACCAAAAGCCACTCACGTGGCTATACGCTCATAACACGTCTGCCTATATACTCCCTGATTCAATGAAATATAGGGAGCTCTTATTCACAGCTCTACCCAGGACGTGAAATAGAGATGTAAATAGATTAATGTGATGTACTAGGTGCAATCACAGAAGTTTACTTAACATGATAAGAAATAATAACAATTTCACCTGAAGACTTGAGCAAAGCATGTGAGAGAAGGTGATCTTTGGGCTGGAGATTGATGAACGCATGTATTTCCTCTGCACTTTTTATTGTAGAGGGTAAAGAGGCATTAGAGTCTGGACTCTGCTTCAGAAAAACTCAAGAAGTTTTTAAGAACTTCAATTCCCAGCCCTTTCCCAGGAAATCCAGATTCAACAGATCTCGAGTGAGATCCAAGAATCTGTATTTTTTTCAAAGTTCCCCAGGGGATATGTGAAGTTCATGGGCTGCTAGTATAATAACCTGGGTAGAAGGTAGAAATAGTTGGGGAAAAAGGGCTGTGAAATGCATCAGGTGTGGTTTGTGAAGACCTTTTCTCTAAAAGATAATCTAAAGTAGTTTTTCTCAATCTTTAATGTACATGTAAATCACCAGGGGACGCTGGTAAAGGCAAACTCTGATTCAGTAAGAGACGAGACATGACAGTCTGCATTTCTAACAAGTTTCCAGGCTATACTGATCCTGCTGGTCTGTGAGTCATACTTGCTGCTCTAGTTTGATGAATTGAAAAGTGAAAAGGCACATATAAAAATTAAGGGTTTAACGGTAAAAAGGTAGAGGGACCTCTCATGATTTCCAAGCTGATAGGTTGATGATACTGAGTGCTTAGAACTCTTAATAGTCTGTTCTTGGGATATCTTAGATAGTCAGGAGGGAAATAAGTTGCTTTTATTTACTCCACAAATTAAATGCCTGTTAACTAGAGAGACAATATAGTGCAATGGTAAAAAAAAAAACACAGATTCTGAAGCCAGGTTGGCTGAGTTCATATTTTGTCTCCATATTTTGCTAGATATAATAGTGCAGGCAAAAAAATTAAAACTCTTTGTGCCACATTTTCCTTCTTTGTAAAATGAAAGTAAGAGACAGTACCTCCCTCTCTGGAGTATGAACAAAATACTGAGTTAACATATGGAAAGCACATAGAACAGGTCCCGGCATGAGTCAAGTGATACAGCAATAGCTGCCACTTTATTATTATTGTTTGTTTTTACAGATATCAATATGAGGTCATATTGAAAAGTGAAAACCGAAATTTTCATCTTGCTGTTTTTCTCAAAACTCTTCCAGCTTTCTGGTAAACCTAACTTCCAAACTTTTTCCTTTTCCTTGCTGCATAATGAGCATCCCTTTCATTTATTCCTCATCTATCTGTCTAGACCCACCATATTGAAAAATATTATACCTTTACCAAGGTTACTTTCTTTCCTCCTACTTTTAGATCACCTGGTCCTCTGTAAACCTGTGCAAAATTCTCCCACTCCCAACATTGGGTTGTTCAGAACTGGTTTTATCAAGATTAATGAACATTTCCTCTGAGCAAATCTTTTTTTTTTAATCACATCCTACTCAAAATTCTGCAGCCATTTCAAAGTAGTAGAAAAGAGAATTTCAAATACAGATTATAGTATATTTACAAGTGCTATTAAAATCCTAAATAAAGTCAAAGTCTCCATAATCTGGTGTTCAATGAATAATCTAAATCAGGGAGTAAGTTTGCAGATTGGCAAAGAGACTGTAGATAAGTATTTCAGATAGATGAGATGGCGTTAACAAAGCCCAATGGTAGAATGAGTCAGAGGACTATGAAATGAAGTAAGGAAACCAGGTTGAGAGAAGAAAAAAAGCCCTTGAGACTGGGTATTCAGAAGAGATAAGACTGATAGTGGGACTTCCATGGTGGCGCAGTGGTTAAGAATCCACCTGCCAATACAGGGGACACGGGTTCGAGCCCTGGTCTGAGAAGATCCCACATGCCACAGAGCAACTAAGCCCGTGCACCAAAACTACTGAGCCTGTGCTCTAGAGCCCGCGAGCCACTGCTACTGAGCCCACGAGCCACAACTACTGAAGCCCACACGCTTAGACCCCGTGCTCTGCATCAAGAGAAGCCACCGTGATGAGAGGCCCACGCACCACAACCAAGAGTAGCCCCCGCTCGCCACAATTAGAGAAAGCCCCTGCGCAGCAACGAAGACCCAATGCAGCCAAAAATAAATAAATAAATTTATTTTAAAAAAGAAAAAAAAAGCTGATAGTATTACATAAATTTGGCGAAGCTGGAACTATGCTTCACAGAATCACCATCTTCCATAGTTTCAAGTTAGAGTTGACCAAAAGAGAATTTGCATGATGTTAAGAAGGTGGATATGAGCCAGCAGCCACTACCCTCATTAAGGTCATTAAGGTCAGAGATAGTAAGAGTCAGAGGGGTGCGGCGACTCCTTACTTTCCTCCACTCTGCATCCAGCTCTTCTCCCTACCTGTCATCTCTGCTCACCAACTGAAGCTTCAGACCCACCACCTGATGCAGAGGCACAGCCTTCCATAACATCCTCCAGCAGGTCCCCTCACGGCTCCACTCCAGCAGGGATGCATCTGACTTCAGGAGGGCTGCTGAGGGACTTCTCTCACGCTCCAACTCACCTTTCAGACTTTCACTTCCCCAACTTCTTGCACAATTGCTTAGGTCTTATTCTTAAAATGATTACCTCATCTAAAATGTACACAATGGTCCTGCTTCCCTGGTTGACACAGATTTTTAGGATTAAGTCTTGATCTCATTGAAAGTAAATGAACATTAAAGATTCTCAAGCAGGAAGTGACATTGGAAATGCGGTCTTCAGGGAGGTGAATCTAACAGTGGTTTTCATCCTGATTTCATCCTGGATTGTGAGAGTTGGCAACTGAAAGCAGGGGTAGGACCAGATGAGCACTGTGGTAATTCAAGGTAATTCAAGTGGGAAATAAGTTAAATCCCCAGAATGGAGACAGAAATAAAGAAATAGTCATCAACTCTTCAAAGTCATTGACATTTGTGTTCCTCTTTTAAGAGACTTCATGGTGCAGTACAGTCCTGGGCAAACAGTAGAAATCTATCGAAAGTTTACAGCATTTGAAAATGAATAATATCTATAAAAAATGAGTTGTACTCTTCATTTATTAATATATATTAAAATAAAGGAAATACTTTCTGATTTCCATTGAAATGTAAGTTCCATAAGGCCATGGAAGTTGAGGATTTGCCTTTCCACTACTATATTTTCAGTGTCTAGAACAGGGTTCGGTACATATCAAGGTCTGAATGTATATTTATTGAATGCATAAATTAATGACTGATGCCAGTAGACAACATAAACTCTTATTTAAGTAGGTAAAATAGCATTTTCAGTAAGTTGATTTCTTCATTTCCAAAATCAGAGTTTACAAAGTGCTACACAACCACATAAACATCTCCAAACACTTAATCTACCAATTAAACTTAACTTAGAATTTCAGAGTGCAGGATCCTATAGAAAACCACTGGATGAAAAGTTTATTTTTTGGTCTAAAGAAAATATATATGTTTAATATACTTCTGTCACAGGATTCTTCATTGTTGTTCCTTTTTTTTCTAGGCAAAAATTGATATTGAGGGTTTTTTCCACCATTCAGGAAAATCATTTTTTGGCTATAAATATTAATAGGTTTAGTAATAAATTACACACTTGAATGGCATTTTATTACTTAAAACTAAAATATTAAAAACCTTATTTGAAATGCACAGAGAAATCATGTAATTTAAATCACCTTAGACTTGGAAATGGACTGCAAACCACTGCTTAGAAAGAAGTATAATTCTTAAAATATGTATTTTGGTAATGAGCCAATGTATTCCACAGACTCATCTAAAAAGAAAGTGGATAGGTCCTCTGGTCCATTATGTTTTTCCTCAGATAAGCAAACTCTTTTTATTTTCTTCCCCAGGCCATTCTTTAAAATTAATAACATAAGCACTGAAGTTAGAATTGATAAAGACCAATTTTTCTGACTATAGAAGTAAGATTTTCTACTTTCTGAAAATGAATTTACCAACAATGTTATAAGCCAAGAGCATAATCTTCTCAAAAAAAAAAATCCTACAGATTGGCGACATGAAATATATACTCAAAAGTGTCTCCAAATCATGTATCTTCACTTGGAATATTTGGAATTAGTAATTTAAGCATTGACATTAATTTATTTCTTGACTGTATAGTAGATGAATTTCAAAGATTAATTCTGATCATTTTAGAGACAGAAATAATAATTTTATTCAGGATTCAATCATTATCACTAGATGCTCAATCAACATTTTTCAGGACCAGAGCATAAGATACTGTTCTTGACCTAAGTTTTGTCTAGAATTCCTTAATTCTAATTAGTTACACAAATACTAAACATGTGGTTTGTTTCAAGAAAAGTTTGTTTCAAGAAAACAAACACTGTAGTAGTAAGTTAGCCTACTTTTATGTAAGATAAAATAGGTGCTAAATTTAGCTTTTAAATCTTGCTCAGTTCACTAATCAGAGTTATTTTCATGTCACTTCCTCATGAAGAACTTTCAGTGACTCCACACTGCACACAAAATAAAACCTGTTTTCCTTCACTTGATAGTTAAGCATGTCTCTAATCTCCCCATCTTCTTTTTCAGCCTAATTCTCATTGTTCTTGAACTGTCCACTATAAACCAGTCATATCAGACCTTCTACTCTTCCTGAAGATGTCTGAAATCTACACCTCCAAGGTGTGTACAACACAAAGGAAAATTCTCCTTTTCTACCAATAACTCCTCCCAGTCTTGAAGGCTACACCAAACACTTGTCCTTAGTTTTATAAAATGTTCCCATCCTTCCCTTACTTGTCCACTCACTTCACAGTTTGAAGTTCTTTGCCACTTTATATTAGAAGTTCTTGTATATCCATCTGCCTTGCCTGCTAAGCTGTGTGGCTGTCATGAGCAGGGATCTTGTCTTATTCATATTTGCATTTATCATATAAATAGATAAGTTTCCCATTAAGAGTTGTGAGCTGAATTGAACAAAATTGAATTGAATTGAACTGAACTGAATTGATGAACTGAATAGAATTAAATCAAACTAAATTGAAACTGGGAGCCAGGGTAGTGGTGGGGATGGGAATATGACATCAGACCAATTCATTCACAAATCAATTAGCAATTACATTTCTGGGCCCAACTGAGATCTGAGATCTCTATTAGTCACTACTGGAAATACATAAAAAGGAAAACACCTTCAAGAATCCTCTTAATAAGGCTTCAAATTATTTCATTGGGGGAAGGAAGAAGAGAGCTAAATTTGACCATACAATTTAGCCATTTAATCTTTAAAACAACCATTTAAAGGGAGCATTACTTAAAAATGAACAAACTGAAGCCCAAAGTCACACAGCAGTTGTGTGCGAGATCGCATCTCTCAAGCCCCACAGTGTGTGCTCTCACAACCATATGAAATTGTTATCCACATTTTTAAAAATGTCATTCTTATTTTTATAAATGAAAAGTACCTATTAGCTGCAGAACTGACCCATATTCTCAGAAGTAACTAACATTTTTGGTTTTCAACTTTTGTCTATGAGAATAAACAGCATACATATTTTTTCTAATGTTAGATCGTTCTGTATATGTCACATGGTACAATAATGTTTCACTTTATGCACTCAACACTTTCCATATTATTCCAACACTCACCTATAAGTTTTTATGCTCTTACATTCCAATTATATGTTAAACATGATTAATACTGTACATTTTGTATTGTTAGGCTTTTAGGTTGTTTTCGACCTTTTACCATTATGTGTAAAATTTTGGTAAGCATCCTTGGGCCTAGATACTTTTGTGCATCTCTGATTGTTTATTTGGTGTTTAAATTTCAGCTTTAATGGAAAAGGGAAAGAAAGGCACAGAGAAATTAAGCTGTATCGATTTCACACTTCTGAAAAGTGGATTCCAGCCTTCAGTGCAAATCATCTAAAACAGGGTTTCTCAACCTCAAGCACTGTTAACATTTTGGACCAGATAATCATCTGTTGCAGAGGACTTCCCTGTGTATTGTAAGATGCTTAGCAGTATCCCTGGCCTTTATCCCTAGATGTCAGTAGTAACCTCCATCCATGTACTCATGACAATCAAAAATGTCTTCAGATGTCAACAACTGTCCTGGAGGTGGCAGGGTAGGGGAGGAGGTGGATCATAAGACCTCTCCTCTATTGAAAATCACTGAGCTTATGTAAGACTCAGTTGCATTATAGCCATCAACATTATACACACCTGACTTTGGAAGAGGAAGAAAAAAATCAACATATAAACATACCTCATTTTCAAAAACTGGTAGAGGTCCAGAAGAGTGCAACAAATATTTTGCATTATACAAAACTATCAAAATCCTCAACTTCAAGGAAATATAACAAGCATTCCTGAACACCCAAATGATAGCCAAAAATGTACAGAAAACCAGTACCAGTTTTGTGCCAAAAATGACAAAGCTGAATGTATAAAAAACAGTCTTTTAATAGCCTGCAATATAAGACACTTCTCAGTAACTTGTTGAAAAATGAAGATAAAACCTTGAAAAGAGGCAGATTGATATGTAAAGAAAAAGGAGTAGAGGTTAATGAATTATTTCTAAATCAATATAATGTTATAAAATTCTCTCTTCTGTGAAAATGTGAAATTTGCATTTATGCCCAGTGAAATATAGATGAACAGTGATTGTGCTTATTACTCCTGTCACAGAGAAAAAAATCAGGGCACATTATCTACTAGTTACATTTCTTCAAAACTGATTAACCTTAATACATTTTTCCCTTCACTGATCTCACAGAGTTTACTGAATATAGCATGTCTTGATTAAAATTGCCCACATCTTAATTCAAATCACCCCTTTCTGTAACTCATGTATCTTCGATCATTTCTTTAAATTAACTGTTTAAGTAATGGGACTAATGCAATCCCTTAGTCATGAGATATTTAAAAACTCAAATAGGGAGTTTCCAAAATGAAATTTTCAAGAAAACTAAACAGAAGATATTAAAATAACATGTTTGCCCATCTGTAGGTTTAAGATATAAATTCTTTGAGGATAAGATAAAACTCTACAAAGACTCAGAGGTAAATTTTGCTGATGTTCAAAAGAGCTATGTGTTTGCAGTTTGAGACTATTCCGTCCTGCTTTCTCTAACTCAAACATTTTTAAGCTTCCATTATTTGATACACAGTCCTTAAATGGATATTTTTGTGGTTGTTAACCCACTGTGGCTCTATGTTTTTGTTATTTGCCTACTTAGCAACTGACTGGCCTTAACGGTTGATCTGGTTTGGGCATTAAGAAAAGTAAAAACACCTAATTATCCATTTGTCAGTCCACAGTTTATGAAGAAAACTGAGAGCTCTTATCTTTTCATTTGGGTCAGATCTATTACTATTGTGGCCAAAACTGCACAACAGAAGTATGTGGGAATTTTTTCATTACAAACCTACAAGGTCATATGAAGAGAAGAAACATGGGACCCAAGGAAGTGTTAAGTACCACATGATGAGACCGGGGAGTCTCTCAACAAGATTAGTTCGCTAGGACAGTGAGTTCTAAACACATCATTTCTTTGCAAATGAAGACTTTTTGATTATTAAAAGTGAAACACGTCTCAATTAAAATTTTTTGAGAAACACTCCATCAGAGTTATTCTTTGCAGCTTCATAATAATCTTGAGCTATAAAACCAGTACTTATGCTTTTAATTAATAATCTCTTGAGCCTGTGCTTCATAACATTTTTTACAGGGTAAATTTATTTCCTGTGTATGTACACATAAAGTGGAATAGAAAAATAAAACTGTCTCCCTGTCATTGTCGGGGTAATGGTGGACTCATTATTTGACTTGTATCCACTCTATGGCATCTTGAACAGCACATATAATCATATGACTTTCACCCCATACTCACACTTATCCCCGACTCTCATCCCACAGTTAGACTACTTTCTGCTGTGGCCCTCTGAAGGGAAAGCATGTGGTATATGGTTCAGAGAAAGAAAAAATAAATGTATTGAAACAGGACTGAAATTGTAAATATTCTGCCTGGATGAACAAATAACTTGCTCTTGTTAGTTCTGTCTAATGTAATATAGCTAATTAAACATAATACACATACGCTTTTTTAGTAAATTACTTTTACCAAGTTTCTTTCAATGTGTAGTAAAAAGAATGCTCACTAAGTTCACACACACACACACACACACACACACACATGCACACACAACTAACAGGACTTAAAAGTATGCCAAATAGTCTCATCTTTAAAGCACAAATTTCTTTAATTACTTTTAAACACGGAGACTGTATGCAGAAATGCAAATTATAAAGTGATAAATGCTTATGTCAGTTATAAGAGAAATTCTGAAAGGAATAAGTAAGAATAAGCACAAATGTAGTTGTTTTTAGAACCTGCTGAGATTCAGCTCCTCAGCAACAGATCCAAGAAAAGTGTGAGACAGAATAAATGTCCTATTTTCTTTCTTGTGCCTAGAGATTACTTTAAGTTGAATAGGTGACTTCATCATTTTCTTGCACTTTTTGTAATTCTAGGACAATTGCCAATGACACGTCTTTCTCACTATTCTAAAGCATCAATTCAAAACTTGTTTACACAAAAATTTCCAGGAAAAATATTCAGCTGAAATATAGTTCCTCTCTCTCTCTCTCTCTGGTCAGTGCTACCCATTGCAAGGTATTAAGACTTTTTTTCCTGTGGCAATTAATACGCAATTGCCCACATCCATCATTTTTAATGCAAGTAATATTCATATCCATCAGAGAAATATATGAAAGACAAATACCCAGATTGCTTAAGATGGTCTCAAGGTTAATCTCAACGATCCACCAGAAACATTTACAGGCACTGGAAATTGCTTATAATTTGTCAGTAATCTTTTAGAGCACTCTTCGGTAAATAAGTGGCACCTCTCTATTTTGAAATGGCCAATACAAGTTTTGACAAAGCAACAGGCTTGGACTAGGTTGAATGAAAGAGAAGATATTTGTGGCTGGGGAAGATCAGTGGTAGACAGATCCCCCAGTGCTCTTTGCCAGTAGAGGGGTTGATACACCTCTTTGACTTCATACAAGACTACCTAGCATTAACCTTGCACTTACTTTTTTTTATGGAAGTTTTTTTTTTTATGGAAGACGTAAACAGTGTGAGGTTTGTAAAATATTTCACCTCTGAATTTTTTAATGGAGATTTATCAATTGGACAAAACTAGAAGGTGAATTGAAGAACCTTAACAAATTTCTAAATTGGATATTAACTTTACAACAGATTTTGAAGATGTCAATATTTTTCTTACATGAGATGATGATCCCTAAGTACAGAAGTCTTGAGTAAAAACTAAAATGAAATTTGAAACCAGGACAAAATATCATCCTCCTATGAAAAAGTAGTGAAAAACACTGACATAGCAGCACAGACACTGGAGGAAAAATAAGTACTGGTGTGGGAGGTGGTTAAAACAAAGAGGGAAGCTTTGTGGATTAAATCTCCAAAGAAGTCAATTAAAAGGAAAGAGCAAATATTAATGCTGTCATACAATTTTAAAATAGCACCAGATTAAAAAGAACCACTGGCTGCTTTCATGCTTATTTTTTCCATGAAGAAAAGTTATATCAGCTCTGGTGGGGCAGATCAGATGATTTTAGAAACCACATCCTCATTACTCAGAACCAGATTCCACCTTTCAGTATTTCAGTATTATGAGTTCTGTCCCCAATTTCTTCCTTTGAAACCACTGCATGTGTTCTCAGTGGTCCAGTGACTATTACTGATGTCCCTCATTTTCATAATCATAGCGATGTTGAACACGAAGTAGGTCAGGCGAGAGAGGGGAAGGTTATAACTGGGGAGTGGGTCAATGTGTGTTAGAAATATTAAACACACACACACAATGACCTTTCTATTTTAAAAAATGGCTACTAAATAAGAGTTAAAAATAATTGTCTGCTTCCCCTTTTCTGATTTTTTGATGGTGCATGTTCACTATTGGTGAACACTGATCCCATTTTGATATCATGCCTAGAGTGCTTCTGCACTCACTCCTCTCCATGGTAGAATAATCAGGGCAAAGTCACTCCAGGGAAACAAGGATACTTCCCCTCTCCCTCTCCTGTTCCCTTCAAACAAAGTATAATCTCCAATTCCTTTTTTATTCATAAGGAAGACCAAGTGAGTTGCAGCCCTTCTGTAGCTTCTTCACCTTAAACTCAGAGGATAACTTGTTAATTGAGGGTGTAATAAAGAGGCTCTCCTTTGTCTAATTTTCTTTCACCAATGTATTGGTTATCTGTTGCCACATAACACACACCACCCCCCAAATCGTCATTTGTAATTTTTCACACTTTCTGTAAGTCTGAAAGTCCAATGGGGCACAGTAAGACCAGCTCATCTCTGCTCCACGGTGTCTGGGATCTCAGCTAGAACTTGAAAATGTGGCTCCAATCAAGAGAACACTCATTCACTTGTGTGTCATACAGTTGATGCAGGAGGAGATTTTACCTGGGCTGTTGACTGCAGCATCCACACATGGCTCTCCATGTGACCTGGGCTTTCTTGTAACATCATGGATGACTCCCAAAGGCATGTGTTCTGAGATAGAAAGAGAGACAGAGAGTGAGAGAGAAAGAAAGACCTAGAGATACACAGAGAGAGAGACAGAAAGATAGAAAGACAAAAAGAGAGAGAGAGATGGGGAAGTGGGATGATGTTATATCCTTTTATTACCTACGCTCAGAAGACACACAGCATCACTTCCACTATCCTCTGTTGGACAGGACAGTCACAGGGGGAGGGAACACAGGCCCATCATCCATGTGGGAGAAGTGTCAGCCACATTATAAGAAGAGCATATGGGACAAGATTGGAAGCACTTCTTTGAAAAACACAATCTATCAGCACCAGTATTAGAATGCTATTGTGTGTTTAACTTCAGTTGACTTCTGGAGGAAAGATGAATTATTAGGTTCTCTTAACCTACAACTATTCCCAGCAGTTATTTTAGTTTCACAGTCGTGTATTTCCTCCATATACAAGGCAATACGCTAGGAAGTATTATAAGAATATTTGTTTATACTAGGATTCAGACTCTGCCTTCATAGACTTAATAATTTAATGTCTTACATTTCCATAGTGCTTTATATTTTCAAAACTTATGCATATAGACTATCTTACTTTGTCCCTTAAACATTCTTATAATTGACTGTATCTATTTTGCATATGAGTAAACTGAAATTCAGAAGCATTCAGGGACTTACCCAGGGTCATACACTTTCGTCGTGTAACGAATAATGGAAACAAGACTCACATTACAGAGAAAACTTCCTATTATTTCTTTACTGTGTAGTGAACACTTTTCTATTTTTATTCTTTCCCACTAGACTGCAGAGATACAGTCATCAAAAAAAAGTAATTTTATAACATAAAAATACTAGTTCAAATACAACTATTACAATCTTGTGTTCAGTACATCTTAATACACCCTCTACTCCCCACATTAAAAAAAAGAAAGAAAACTAACTGGGGTGATGAAGGGTAGAAACTGCCAAAGCAGAGGTGGCCAATAAGGAAAGACAATTCAGATAGCTACTAGGGATTCCTCTGTCCTGGGTTATAAATGGATATGAATCAGTCAAAAGTAGTGGATATTTCACTTTTCTTAGTGCTTTGTAGATTCACCCCAAAGGATATTTTACTGATGTAGATTTTAAGAATGCCTGAAACATGTAGCCAAAAAATAAAGACTCAACATGGCAATATAAATGAGAAGACATCTAATCTTTGTCTGGAGTTTGTATTAAATTTCTGAGGTTGCCACAATAAAACACAGCACACTGGGTGGCTTAAGCAACAGAGATTTATTGTCCCACAGCTCTAGAGGCTAGACATCCAAGATCAAAGTGTCGGCAGGGTTGGTTCCTTCTGAGGTCTCTCTCCTTGGCTTACGGATGGCCGGCCACCTTCTCACTATGTCTTCACTTTGTCTTCCCTCTGTGCATGTCTCTTTCTCATCACATAGTGTTCTTTTTATAAGGATACAAGTCATATCACATGAGAGCCCACCTTAATTGACCTCATTTTAACTAATTACTTCTGCAATGACCCTGCTGCCAAATAAAGTCACATTTTGAGGCATTAGGTAAGGACTTCAATATCTGAATGTGTTGGATACATAATTCAACTCATAACAAAATTCTATCAACTCTACTGCATAAAAACAAATAGAAAAGCCTTACTAATAACATTTAAGACAGGTAGTCATTCTGTTGTACACTGATCAGGGTGAAGTAACATTCTACCACAGAGATCAGATGAAAACAAAATGAAACAAAAGACAAAAGTAGGGCCGTGCTAATCCATCCATGTACCTGGTTGGGTTGCATTATCGCAAAGGCAAAGAATATCTGCATTTTCATAGCCGGGCAGGAGCCAACACAGAAGCATTTTTCTATTAATTTTTAGCTCATCTACCACCACAATCTATTTACTTAGGTTGCCTCTATAACACCCCTTACGTCTGGGTCTTTCTGAATGATTCCGATATATGTAAGGACAGGGTCTACTCAGAAACTAGTTTCATAATGGCCTTGCTGCCAAATATGCAGGCAGAACCCAGGGATTTATGAATAAATCAAGACAAACTTTCAGATACCTTGCCAAATGAATTCAAAAAAATATTCTGAAAGCACTGAGAGAAAGGGAAATAAATTTTGATTCAAGACTAATGCCAAGACCGTGGACTTAATAACAATTCAGATTTGACTTTTAAAGTGCTTTTAGAGGACTGTGACTTTAAAATTGATCTAGAAGGTATCTATTTTAAGCACACTTATCATTTCATTGTTAAGTCTCTTCTTATTAAAAATATAGAATGATAAGCATCCTACTACATTATTCTTTTAGTTTTTGCAAAGGCATTCAAGTGGGGAAGTAAGTGCCTAAACACATTAAATTTTAACAGCAACTTGGTAAATCTCATTTTAAAAGGTTTCATTATGAAAATTTTAAAACATATGAAAAATAGAATAAGATAATGAATTATCATACTTATCACAAGATTCAATTATTATCAAGAATTTGCCACATTTACTTTGTCTAGTGTCTCTCTCTTTCCCCTCCCTCCCTTCCTTTTTTCCTTCCTCCTTTTCTCCTTCTTTCTCTCTGAATTATTAATTAGAGCCGAGCCATTATTTTACCCCTACATACTCTGGAAAATATCTCTAAAAATTATAAACATTTTCTTACAATATTCACTGCTGTTGTCAAACCTAACAGAATTACCAAAATTCCTTAATGCCATCTAATACCTGGTACCTGTTCAAATTTCCCACATTGTCTCCAAACGTGTTTGTAGTTCTTTTGTTTGAACTGCAATCTGAATAAGGTCCTCACATCATAATCCCCTGTTACTTTAAGAAGCTAAATTTGTGGTAATTTGATACACAACAATAAAAAAATTAATACATTCTATGCCTATTTTTATATTACCTCTGCATATATTTACGCATAAGAAAAAAGGATTACAGCAAGTTTAGGATCAAGAGGTAATTATAATTGTGACAAGTAATATTAGACACAACTACTTGAAAGATGAAAGGGAGAAAAGTGAAATACACTGTGAAGCCCTTGGCACTTCTTCCTTGCTAACAAAGTCCTGGTTTTATTCAACATGCATCTGTGTCCTTCAGGGAAGGAGGCAGAAACCTCAGAGGGTGGATCCAACTTGGTCTGAGCCAGTCATGGTGGTCTCATCGCCTTGGCAGTAATCGGTTTAAGTGAACATGGGGTGATGTTCTGAACAGCGAGACTTGAGAAGAAGTTACTGTGTAAAGTTCTCCTCATTGTTAAAAAGTCGCACATAGGAGGAAACATTCCTTCATGTTCCTCTAGATTACCTGGGTGTCATGGCTGCAACTGACCAGTTATCCTGGGTTAATAACGAGAGCCAGCATAAGGAAACAATCCAAAATGCTGAACATGGCAGAAGCAAAAGATAGAAACTATGAAACTATAACCTTGATGATGTCATGGACCCCTTAATTAAAACAACATGAAGTCATTCTACCACAAGACCTTTTGTTTTGAGTGAATAAATAATAAATTAAGCCACTGAGCTGTATTTTTTGTTGTTTGCTGCCAAAGGCATTTTAATTTATACTTTTCTGCAGTATTATACACAGTGTATTGTGTGTAGAAAGAGCACATATTTAATTAGTGCTTATTATCAAGAAGTCCAAATAAATCGCCCAAACTCTCCTCACTGGACACATTTTGAGACCCATCCTAAACAGTATTTTACTAGAGTGAAGATACTCTAACATTGAACCATAATGTAGGCCAGACACTATACTTGGTCCTGTCACATACATTTTCTTATTTATTCCTAACAATAGCTTTTCAGTGTAGTCATAAGTAAGCCTGCAGCATCTCCTGGGATTTATGGTTCACCACAAAAAGACTGCATGTCCTCAAACTCTTCTCTGAAGAGTCCTTCCTTCTCGTGCATTCTGATTCTCCCCCATAGACATTCTCCCCTTCAGCCTTCTCAAGTGATGCAGGTACTGATAAAAGTAGACATGGAGCAGTTGTCCAGCCTGACTTCATTGATGCTCCCAGACCATTCTCCCTGCTTAAAGCCCCACGAGATTTTATCACCCACTACTTGTTGTTCCTGTTATGTACCAACACCCAGGTTCCTTCTCATTTCTCTTTTCATTTCTTCTTCACATTTCCATGACCCACTGACACTCCAAAATTACTCCTGTCTTAATTCTTAACCATCTCAATATGCACATAGATAATCCTTCCAATATTCTGGCTCTCAGTCTTTGAACTCTTCTCCTTCAATTTGACTTCCACCTTAGCTCAGTGACTTCCTCATAAGGACCTACCTCAGACCTTGCATCATCAATGCCTGCAACCTCTCCACAACCTCAATTCCAAGAATCCCTTTCTCCGAGCTCCAACTCTTTCCAGCTCACTTCTTTTCGTACTCACATACCAACAGTTTTTCTATCCCATTGGGACTTTCAACCCACTGTTCCCATCACTGTTCATTGTCTCCTCAGCTCCATGATCTCCTTTGTTCCCTTTATACCTGGGTTAAATTCCATAGTCAATCATTTTCATCACTCCCTAACATAGACACCCAATTCCCTTGCCCATCAGAGTCTTTGTTGGACTTGTTTGACAAAACCACCAGCCTGGATAAAATAACCTATGCCCTTAGCCACTGTATAATTAAAGAACATAACAAAAGGAAAGCACAACTGACTTCTTGGTACCATTTTGAATTAATAACCATAACCCCCAATCCTGCTTTTAATAATACCCAGCAACCAAACTATAATTCCTTAGTACATTTACTCTCTCACTGTGGTAATTGACTCCTTCACACCTTTTTCTTGATCCTCAAACCTCCAGCATTTCCTGTCCCATCCTTGTGTAAAATGGATGACTTTTCTTCCTACCTGACTAAAGGAATTCAAGTAATAAATAATTTCATTTCAAGTGAAAGGGAACTAGACAATTCCCCCATTAAAAACAAGCCAGGAGATCTAGAAAAAAATACGCCTGAAAGTTTCTTGAAAGCAAGATAGAACTAATAGGATAATGAAGTACTGTGGCATATGATCCAGGAGAAGAAGAAAACACAGATAACTGAGCCTGCCACTTATCCCAAGGATATCTGCCGATTCAGGATGAGACATGTGAGGAGCTGAGAAACTCGATAGCACATTCAATTTCTTTTCTAGCCTAAGGGGATGGTTCACCACAAAAAGACTGCATGTCCTCAAACTCTTCCCTGAAGAGCTCCCAAATGTTGGGAAATGGGTCTAACCAAGAAGGAAGGACCCTGGTAAACGACACAAATTTTGGGTTGGGTCAATAAAAACCAGCTATGCCATAAGAACAAAGCAAACTCTGAAACACATAAGGTTTAAATTATCTCAGTCCCTTAAATTAGATTAGATAATTCAGATTGCTAGTGCTCCTAGATATCTACCAGAAGCAAGAATACACCCTTCCTGAAGGAAGATATTATCCTCAATAACTTTTAAAAAATATTTTTACATACAATGTCCAGAACTTAATCAAAACAGTGTTCATGAAAGAGAAAATATCACATAAATAAAAAAGAAAGGAAAGAAACACAAAAGAAAATAGATACACAGAATACTCACAAAATCGTGTTATCAGGCTTGAGGCATTAAGTAACTATGCTTAATATATTTAATAAGATCAAAGATAAGATTGAGAATTTCAAAAGAATACTGAAACTATAAAATAAAACAAGATAATTTTAGACCTGAAAAATATAATGATCAAAATTAAGAATCCAAAAGATAACTTGAGCAGCAGATTAAAGGGACCTCAAAAGAATGGTATTGAATTAGAAATCAGGAAGAAGAAAATATCCTGAACAAAACAAGTAGGAAATATATGCATGGAAAACAGAAAGAGATAGAGAGGGGGAAAAAAGAAAGAAGCTAATATATATGTAATTAAAGTCCCAGAAGGAAAGCAAAATAGGGCAGAAGTAATATTTGAAAAAATAATGGTTGAAAATTTTCCAAAATGGATGAACATTATGAAGCACAGATTCAAGAAGCACTGTGAGCCACAAGCAGTATAATTTTTTTAAGTGTATCATTTTAAATGTTGAAAACCAAAAAAATAAAGTCTTACAACTACAGCAGGGGCAAAAAGAGATTAATCTGACAGGACCAGGATAGACTGAAGGAGATTTTTGAACAGAAACAACAGAAGACATAGGGTTTATATCTTCAAAGTACAGAAAGAAAATAACTGCCAACACAGAATGCTACTCGCAAAGAACACATTCTTCAAGAGTGAAGGTACAACAAAGATATTTTCTGACAAATGAAAACTGAGAAAAGTTAGCTCCAGCACACTTGCAGTAATGGAAATCCTGAAGAGTGTTTTCAGACAGAGGGGAAATGAAACCAGATGGGAGCTCAGAAATTCATGAAGGAATGACAAGCAATAAAAATGATAAACATGTGTAAAGATTTGAATGGATATTGCTTCTAAAACCTAATAAAAGTATAGTGATATTTAACAAATATATGTGTGCTAAGAAAATATATGTGTGTGTGTACAACATTAATCAGACAATATGGTATTGATGAAAAAGGAAACACATAGACTACTAAAATGGAATAAGATCAAGAAACCTATGCAATCATATATAGATATTCATTTTAAGACTAATGTGGCACTTCAGAGATATGGACAAGGAATGGTCTTTTTAGTAAGTAGTGCTGAGAAAATTAGATTTTCTTATGAAAAAAATTAATTTTGACCCAATCTCACACCACACTTAATTCCAGGTCAATTATGAATCTAAATGTGAGAAACCATCAATAAACTTAGAAATAATATCTTTATAATGAGGCATAGGAAATGTTTTCTTATAGTATGTAGAAAGCACAAAGCATAAGGACAAAAATTAATAAATAGGACTATATTAAAATTAAGAACCTCAGCTCCTCAAAAGTACCATTAATAGAGTTAAGAGGCAAACACAGAATGTGAAAATATAGTTGCAATATATATAACCAGCTAAGGGGTCATATCCAAAATATATGAAGATCCCTTATTGATGGGGAATAATCAGAAAAGTGGGCAAGAAATTTGAGTGGATACTTTATAGAAAAAAATGTATCAAAGTGGACAATACACAGATGAAAATGTGCACTATTTGAGTAGTTTCTAGGGAAATGTGAAATAAAAGCCACACTCACTAGAAACATCAAAATTTAACAGATAATAATTGCAAATGTTGGAAAGAATTTGGGACAATGGGAGCATTCATACGCTGCCAGTGGAAGTGCAAATGATACAGCCAAATGATCATGATTGGCATTATCTCTTAAAATTGAACATATGTACCCATAGGTGTGTATTCAACAAAAAAGTCCCCCACACATGTACCACAGAGTTTATAGCAGGCTAAAAGCTCAAAACTAGAAACAGTCCAAATGCCCATCAAGGGTAGAATGGAAAATCAAATTATGTAATCTTACAATAGAATATTCTATGGAAGTAAAAATAATTGTACTACAATAACATACGACAAAGTAGATGAATTCGACAAACACAATGTTGACGCAAATGCAAAATATTGTATATTCGCTTTTAAAGTTCAAAACTAAACTGTAGTGTGATAATTCAGGATAACTGTTGCTTTGTTGGGGGGGAAGTGCATAAGGATTATGAAGGAACATGTGTGGGTGAGGGCGCTGGGCTGCCTAAGTTTTTTTTATTATTTGACCAAGATGATGGCCACATAGTCTACAGTATGGTGATAACTCACTAAACTGTATATTGATACTTAGTATACTCTTCTGTGGTTGTTCTTAACAAAAGAAGTTTTTTAAGTGTAAAGCAATTAGAAGGAGTTATCTGACATCCCACCCCCACAGCAATCCACTTACCAGAAACTACACTTATATATTGTCTGCCCCCCTAATGCTATTGATAAGGCCAGCCCCCAGCCTGTGCACTCGACTTCATCCCTGCCTGCTTCCTCAAAAACATCACTCTGAGTTTTCTCTCCTGTCTCTCCCAAATCATTAATGTCTTCCTTTTTAATGCACCATTTCATCAACAGCATTCAAATAGAAGTTATTTACTCTATGATTAAAAGTACCTAGAGGGGCTTCCCTGGTGGCGCAATGGTTGAGAACCTGGTTACTAATGCAGGGGACATGGGTTCGCTCCCTGGTCTGGGAGGATCCCACATGCCGCGGAGCAGCTAGGCCCGTGAGCCACAACTACTGAGCCTGCGCGTCTGGAGCCTGTGCTCCACAACAAGAGAGGCCGTGATAGTGAGAGGCCCGTGCACTGCGATGAAGAGTGGCCCCCGTTTGCCACAACTAGAGAAAGCCCTCGCACAGAAATGAGGATGCAACACAGCAAAAATAAATAAATAAATAAAATTTTTTTTAAGTACCTAGAAAGGACTTCCCTGGTGGTACAGTGGTTAAGAATCCTCCTGCCAATGCAGAGGATGCGGGTTCGAGCCCTGGTCCGGGAAGATCCCACATGCCGCGGAGCAACTAAGCCCCTGTACCACAACTACTGAGCTTGCACTCTAGAGCCCCTGAGCCACAACTACTGAGCCCTCGCGCCACAACTACTGAAGCCCGCATGCCTAGAGCCCATGTTCTGCAACAAGAGAAGCCACCACAATAAGCCCGCGCATCACAACAAAGAGTAGCCCCCGTGCACCGCAACTAGAGGAAGCCCGTGCACAGCAGCAAAGACCCAGCGCAGCCACACACACACACGCAAAAAAAAGCCTAGAGATTGTCTTACTGAGTGAAGTAAGTCACATAAAGACAAGTATTATATGATACCACTTATATATGGAATCTAAAAAAATGGTACAAAAGAACCTATTTACAAAACAGAAATAGAGTCACAGATGTAGAAAACAGACTTATGATTACCTAGGGGGAAAGAGGAGGTAAGGGATAAATTGGGAGATTGGGATTGACATATACACACTACTGTATATAAAATAGATAACTAATAAGGATCTACTGTATAACACAGGGAACTCTACTGAATACTCTGTAATGACCTATATGGGAATAGAATCTAAAAAAAAGTGGATATATGTATATGTATAACTGATTCACTTTGCTGTGCAGCAGAAACTAACACAACATTGTAAATCAACTATAGTCCAATAAAAATTAATTTAAAAATAAATTTTAAAAAATACACTGTCAACACTATTTCCCCCACCAGCTAATGCCCTATTTTCTCAACTACCCTTGGCAGTACAATTCCTGAGACAAGTTTTCTATACTTGTTGCCTCTAATTCCTCTCCCTCCATGCTCTTAAAATACTCTTTCAACCAGACTTTTCCCTCACCAGTCCACGAAAACTATTCTCTTGTCAAGGTCAATAATGACCTCCTTATTGACCTTCTAATGACCTTCCTCCTCACCTTGTTTGACCCATCTGCAGGATTGGATAGAACTGATTCCTCTCTCTTTGACATTCTTTCTTCTGTTGGCTTTCAGGGAGCCCCACTCTGGTTTTCTTTCCACATCACACTGGGCTTCCCTTTTTAGTATCTTTTTCTGTGTATTCCTCTTTTTCTAGGTCACTTATTGTTCAAACTGAGTCACAGTTCTCTAGTCTACATACCCACACTCTCTTTATGACCTCCTCCAGTCATATGAAGCCAGTCTCATGGCTTCAAATACATTTATATGTTGACAGAAACTCTAAAATTTATATCTCCAGCCCAAATCTATCTTCTGAACTCCAGAGTCATCAATCCAACTACGTACTTATCATCTTCACTTGGATTTTGACATCTTCAATTCAATCTTTCCAAGGCTGAACTTTTGATTTTTCTCCCATATCCTGCTCCACTGAATCTTCCCTATCCCAGTAGCAATTCCAACCTTCTAGTTCCTCAGGACAAAAATCTTAAGAGTCATCCTTGGTTCCTCTCTTTCTCTGAAACTCCACATTTAATCCATCAGGAAATGCTATCAGGCTCACTTTTTAAAAATTATCTAGATCCTGATAAATTCTCCCTCTTTCCACATGTGTCATTTTATTCCAAGTAGCCATCACTTCACACCTGGAGTAATGCAGTGGCCTCTTAAAATTCTCTCTACCCCTACTGTATCTTCTTCAAACTACTCAAAAATGGCATCCAGAGTGATATTTTTAAGTTATTTATCAGATTATGCCACGGATCTCTTTAAACACTTCCAATGGCTTATCATCTCGCTCAGAATAAAAGCCAAATTCCTAGGTCTTCACGATCTGCTTCCTGTTACTTCTGTCTTCAGCACCAAGATGTCCCCTTTTCCCCAACTCCTCCTCAACTGCAGTGGCTTCCTGCTGTCTTTCACACCTGCCACACACATCAACATCCTGGGGCCACTGAACTTGCTCTTCTCTCCATCAGGAATGCACATTGCCAGACCTGGGATTATTTCCCTCACCTGCTTCAGTCTTTGCCCATATTTAATCTTCTCAACAACACTTACTCTAAGCCTTCTATTTCAAATTGTAAACTGCTTCTTTTCACCTCACACTTCTGATTCCCTTAATCTTATTTTATTTTTTATATAGCTTATTATCTTTACCATACCACATACTCCACATTTATTTATCATGTTTGTTAGACACTATATGCCTCCCTTAGAAAATATTGCTCCAGACTGTCAAGGGGATGAGGTAGAGAATATTAAGTTGAAAATTGGAGGGAAGAATATGGTAGAATACCACGTAATCATGGAGTATTAAATAAGTGAGAATAAAGAAATTAGAGAACTAGGACAGAGAAATTTCAATCATTCTTCACTGTATGAAGAAAGGAAAGCCTCTGATCCAAATGTAATGTGCCAGCTCCATCCGTGATGTTCTCAGTGATTATGCCAATATGATGCATGGCTAGCACATTTGTAAACATCATTTCTCTTAACTACAGAATGTTAGATTTTATCTAAAACTCTACATCTTAACTATTTCCCTACTTGATCACTAACATTCACACATAGAGACAAGTCTATTTTTAAAAAATAGTTTCTCCCTTACACTAGATATTTGGAAATAAATGACAGGAAACAAACAAACATCCGACAACCTCAGAAGTCTCAGATCTCAGGCAGGCTGAGGGCATCTCATAAACTGGACTTGCTTTAGGACAATCTTTAATCTACCGTATAATGAGAATTCCCCTGTGTCTGATTTTCTCAAAATCTTTATCTAAGCTCTCTGTCACCAAGGGTCTACTTTGATCAGAAGGAGAGTTGTATAAGTAATACTATTACTGAGAAAATCAAAGAGAAATCAGTGCCCTCTATGAAAACAATATAAGGTATAGGAAATGCTCTAATTCCTCCATGATATTTTTTGGAAAGAAAAGAGCCTTCTGCTATTACATTTAGAGAAAACCTAAGATGATTCCACTGGAGCGTTAAAGAACAGTTTCAGATGGATTCATTCATTTATTTGATAACACTATGTATGTTAATTATATCCCTACTGTGTGCCAGGGATGAAGATAAAAACTCCTCAACAAATTAACACTCTATTTCTGAAAGAAATAAGTTTACCACTACTTTGAGTGAAGTGTTGTAAGTATCAGGTTAAAGATTTTAAAAAAGAATAATCCACAGTCTGTGGGATAAAAAAGAGAGAGAAATCCTCTAGCTCAGATTAGAGAAGCAATCAGATCCACCTGTCACAGATCCAAAGGAAATTGTACAAGATGGAGAAAAGGGAGAACAACAGTCTCAAGGGGTGAAAGAACAAAAGTGCATTGCTGAGAAGATCACATACCAAGGACCTTTAGTGGTAAATAGTCTGCACTTCAACTTTTCTGGGGGTGCAGCTGGCATGTTGGAGTGGATGATAAATAAAGCTAGAAAGAAAGACATGGACCTAGTGATGAATGCCTTGTTTGCCAAACTCAGCAGTCCAGACTTTCCTGAATGCTATGGAAACTCATCACCAGAATTTATTACTGGGAATGCCATGCTTTGGTTTGCATTTAACACCCCTCTGTAAGTTCCGTGAAAGATGACTTACAGAGAAAAAAGACTGAAGGCAGGAAGAACAGTCAGGAGGTTAGTACAGTAATTAAGGCAAGAAGAGACGTAAACTAAAACAATAACGAGGAGGAATGGAGAAAAGATGTCTACCAAATAAAATATAGAAAGTAGACTCAAGAGGATCAAGTGACCAAGCGAAAGTGGGAAAGGATTGAAGGATGGAGGGGCTTAGACTGATTCCAGTTATCTGGTTTAGGTGACTAGATGTCATCACTGATAAAAATAAGGAGAAGGACAATTTTATAGAGGAAAGTATGAAGTCAGTTTTAATGTTGATTTTGAGATGTGTGTAGGACAACCAAATGGGAAAGATCAGTGGTTGTGCTTATGATTTTAACATTAGAAAAGGAAATCTGGGAGGTGGATATAAATGTGGGAATCATCAGATTTAAGCAAGTCTACCAATGGTGACTATATAGATAAGAAAAGCAAAAGACCAAAGATTGGACTCTGGAAAAGACTAGTATCGATATTTCAGTGTTGGATCAAGAAGATAAGTCTTCAAAGGAGACTGAGAACAAGATGCTAGAGGATAAGAGAAACATGGAGGTCAGAGGAGGGGAAACCCAAAGAAGAGAATGGTCCACAGGGTCAGATATCACAGAGCAATCATATAAGATAGACATAGGAGAAGACGTGCATTATTTCACAATTGGAAAGTTAACGATGACTTTGCTTAGAACAGTTTCCGTTGAGTAGTGGGAAAAGAATGAGGTACATTGGTTGAGGGGTGAATATGTGATGGGTTAGAGATGAATGAGCATTATTGTAAGAAGTTTGCCCTCAAATGGAAGGAGAGAGATGGAGTAGGTAGGGGGACAAATGTAATTTTAAAAAGCAGTTTTGTAATGGCTTAAGAGATTTTAACATGGTGGGGAAAAGCAGATAGAAAAAGTTCTGATGCCACATGTAGACAAAATAAGTGACGAGGCAAAACTCCAAGAAGGTACGGAGATGGATCTGGAGCACAGGAGGAGGTGGTAGCTTTGTAGATGAACAAACTGAACACTCAAACATATGCCTCTTATAGAATGAAGACTACTTAATAGTCATTGAAAGAGTAGATGGAATGAATAAGTTAATGAAATACAATAGGCTTGATCGTTTAGAGTCTCTATTTTCTCCCTTAAAATATAGGGATACAATACTTATCTCATTAGGACAATGCAATAATTATTAAGTAAGATTTCAGATACAAATCAGTTAGCAGAGTATCTGGCCCCATGATAGGTTCTGATAATTGGTAGATCTTATTAGTGTTATTGATGCCACCCACTGGTGATAATTGTTGCCAAGAGCACCCTATTGCATTTTGCGCCAAGCCCAAGACTATAACTCATGCACTTGAACAAAAGCAATAGCAGAAAGGGAATGGAGTGGTCAGGGTTTGCCCTAGGAAAAAGTAAAGAGTAGGTCAAATTGTGTTTTAGTTTTATCTTTCTTGCTCTGAAATTATATCCCTCTTATTACTCTTGGGGGCACAAAGAGAGTGAAAGACTCAGATCCTTCTTGAAAACATTCAGCCATTTCCATTTCACCTCCAACAGGGCTCTCCCTTGGCAGCCTTAAAAGTTAATTAATAGCTGGACAAGGGGTAGACAGGAGCAAGGATGGCTTCTTTCCGACCCCTTCACCCCACTGACCGAGGGCCCCCTGAGTCCTTCCAACCTGACAGCACAGATTCCAGCATCTCAGATTTACTCTTCTCTACTCTACTCTTTATGGACATGAAATTGTTCACTTTGAAAGACACACATATGTTTCTCCATTTGGATGTAGACTTTCCCTCCTTCGGATTAAAGAAAAAACTTTCTCGCCTCCATGTTCTTGCCAAATTTTGTGTATATTCTACATGTCAAATCTTATGTATATTCTACATATTTCATATATTACAAGTAATTTCTCAGCTGTGTAATACATGTTATAAGATGAAGAAATATTTAATGAAAAAAATGTATCCTTTTTAAAACACAAATTAAGTGGTGTTGTTATGATTAATCACTGAAATATAAAATTGTCTATTTAGAGCTTGTGTTTAATTTTCTGACTCACTGTTGTCACTGGTTTTGCAGTTTTAATTCTGATAAGATTTGGAAATATGATAAAACTATTCAAGTCTCTTACTTTTGTACTACCAATATAATGAGCGTATTTCTGACTCAAAAACCCCTTTTCCCACTCCTCCAACAATTCATCTGGCTATTGACGTCAAGAGTCTCAGAAAATATAGCACTGTGATTCAGTTAAAAACCAAAGTTTATTATCTTAAGACTATCTTCTCCTTTCCTTCCTCCCTTCCTTACTTTGTTTCTTCTTTCCTTCCTACAAATAACACTTATCTGACTATTGACCAAGCCCTGACTATACTGGGCACCAAGGCAGATATGAAAAATGGTAAGATGCTGCCCATGCCTTTGGGAAGTTCACAGTTGAACAAGGGGACAGAAATGTTAAAAATCCAGGGAAAGTGCTAATGAGAAATTGCATAATGGAAAGGAAAGTAGGGGAAAGGTGAGTGACTTCGTGAAAGACCAGGGAAGATTTCACAGAGGAGCTGTCATTTGAGTTTGGCCTTGAAAGATGGCTAGGATATAACCAGATAAAAAAAGCAAGAGATACATGAATATCCACAAAAGCATTATTCAAAATAGCCAAAATTTGGAAACAACCCAAATGTTCATTAGATAACAAATGTATAAATAAAATTGTACTATATACATGCAATGGAATGTTATTCAGACACAAAAAGGAATGAACTACATGATACAACACGGATGAACCACAACAATCATATGCTAAGTTGAAGAAGCCAGTCACAAAAGACCACATATTGTATGATACCATTTATATGAAATGTCCAGAATAGGCAGATCTATAGAGACAAAAAATATATTAGTGGTCGTCTAGGACTGGTGACTGTTAGTGGGTATGAATTTCTTGATAGGGGGATGAAAATGTTCTCAAATTAGATCGTGGTGGTATTTGCACTTTATACTTTAAACAGGTAAATTATATGGTATATAAATTATATTTTAATAAAGCTGTTATTTTTTTTAAAGAGATAAGAAACTGTATTTTAAACAAACGGAGAAGTCTATGCTCAAACCTGGTGGCATAAAAGTTCCAGGCAAAAAATTCCTCCTGGCTGAAAAATAAGATACATGGTGACAGGCTAGAAAAGGGTGAGTGGTACACTATTGGCCTCACCCTTGAGTTGACGAAATTTGTGGGCAAAATGGAGACACCACACATCATTAAGAAGAGTGTGTTATGAGTGTCTGTTTGGGAATAAAAATTCAGCAGCAACTTTAAGGAGGACCCAAGAGAGAAATGGGAGAGTTTGATTGTGTACCTGATCAACTGTGACTGGAATAAAAGTGGGGATTAGCACAAAACACAAAACTCAGGCATCTGTACTAATAAGAACCTACGGTATAGCCCAGGGAACTCTATTCAATACTCTGTAATGGCCTATATGGGAAAAGGATCTTTAAAAGAGTGGATATATGTATATGTAAAACTGATTCACTTTGCTGTACACCTGAATCTAACACATCATTGTAAATCAACTATACTCCCATAAAAAAAAATTTTAATAAATAAAAATTAAAAAAAAAAAACATACTTTTCCCAAGCCTCAAAAAAAAAAAAAAAAAAAAAAGAAGACCTCAGGCAGCTTTCAATTTGCACTTCTAGAAAAAGGTACACATAATTCACAAGCCACATGTAGGATTACTATTTACATTTATTAGTAATGTAATCTAAAAACACAAATCTTCCCTTAAGCATACATGACAAATGTTTGCAAATATAAACAGTGATATTTTTAACAAAGAAACATAATCATAACCAAATGTACACATATTTATATAAGCTATAAATAAATGTACACAAGTCATGTTACTCACATGATTGATGACCAACAAACTGTAGCTGAAAATATTCTGATTAAAATTTTTCATTTCTATAAATAAAGTCAGATTGTTCTTAAGAACACCATATACTTGCAATCACTCAAGTCCTGGGGCATGAAGCGTTCTCTGGCATTTCTACTGGTGTGGCAGGATATTAACAATGACCATACAGTAAAGAACTTATGGAAGACACAACAAACAAACTTTCCTCATATAACAGAACTTCCCAAAATATGGTTTGTGGACATCTTCATCCTAATCTGTGCATTTTTAAAATTCAGATTTCTTGACTTCTACTGAGATACAGTGACCTAGGAATTCTGGATGTGAGGGCTAAGAATCTGCACTTCAATATGTAGCTCAGGTGGTTCTGATGCACCGTAAAATTTCAGCAACCCATGGAAGATAAAAGAGAGATATTCAAGATGGCAATTATTTAGAGAAGTTCATTTTTTTCTCATCCAAACTCATCTTGGGCCTATATCTACCCACCACTGGAATGTGAAATGCACCAGTGCAGAGATTTAAGCCTTTTGTGTTAACTGTTATATCCTCTGCACCTAGAATATTATTTTGCAGCCAGTAGATACTTAATAAGTACTTATTTAATGAATAGCTTGATGAGGCTCTGTGTTTGTGTGCATTTATATATTGTGATATATATACATATATACTTATATGAAATATACACTTATATGAAATATACATTTATTTGAAAAATATACACATATGAAATACACTTATATGAAAAATCATAGAAATTACTTTTATATATGTGCAGGCTTTCTTTCCATTTAGAGAAAATTTACACAAGGTTCTCATTTAATGTATTTTCTTATTTTGTTTGAAAGTGGGTACATTGCCTATAAACTAAATATAATGAGGGAACAAGTCTCTCTTTACTCTGCTGAAATCAGTGTGCAGCTGTCATTCTGTAGCTTGACTGCATTTGTCCTTTCAGAATAATAAAAGCAAGCATGCTCACAAAGAAAGGGCAGCCCATTAGGGAAGAAATTGTGTTTTCATAACCAAGAACAGTATTTCCTTTTGGAAGTGCAAGTGCAAATAAATGAGGTTGTAGTTGATTTAGGAATGTAGTTTGTAGGAATTACAATTTGAAGTCTCTAGAACCTTCTGAGTAGTTGGATGAAATTTCTGATTTTCAAAACTACAGGCCAAAGCTTCCTTTGTGACCTCCAGCTGTCCCTCTGCTGTAATATATTTTTCAGTGCAGTTTTCTCCAGGTAGTTCAAACCCAACTCTAACATACTTGAGAGACTGTATATGCTTTTCAGATTCTATAAGGTTATTTCTACAGTTGCTTCTTGCTTATATGGGCAAAGATTGACAAAAGTACCAATCATTGTCAGTTAATGAGGGCCTCTTGCACATGTTTAATGCAAAATATCTAATTTTGAATAAATCTATTTCCACAAAAAATAAAAAGTAAATGACTAAGAATATATTCCATTAATTTCACATGGAAATGTGTATCTTATTTCAAAAGAGGATTTTCTTACTTATTTAACAGTACTGTAAACACTAAATACTCACTCAACACCTATGTATGCAATAGAGGTAGACTCTTTTAAAAAACAAAGCAACAAAAAAAAGAGTAAATATCACCATGTCTCAGTACATAAATGTCACACACCATTAGATGTTAAATTAATTATTTAAACTACAATAACAAAAAGGAGCTCTTTATTTCTTTCTACTCCAACCTGCGCCACCTCCTGTATTCTCTATCTCAAGTAACTGAATTCCCATTTCTTCTTTCTCCCCTATCCCACACATATGAACAGTCATTAGATCCAGTCTATTATAGTCTCTGACTATTTCTTAAATCTGTCAATTTTTTTCCAACTCTTCGATATTTCTAGTTTAGACACTACTCCATCTTAGTTAAATTACCATAAAAGCCTGGTCCCTGAGAACCCTGCCTCTAATCTTGCCATGCTCCCATCCATTCTCTGTTCTGCAGCCCACTTTTTACCCTTCTCTTAGAAGACTCTGCATATCAGGACTGTCCATCCCATCCTTTCTGTCATCCTACTCTCTTTAGCAAACCCTGGCTCATCATTCCAGACCCAACAGAAAGAAGGATATACCTAAGTCACAAGTGTGAAAATGTCCCCACCCCATGACTGCTTAAAAACCTTCAAGAATTCCCTCCACCTTTCAGACAAGGTCTGAGGTTTTTTTCCAAAGGTTGAAAGATCTTTTGTGGTCAAGGTCACAGTTGCTTATACAAGGCTGAGTTCTCTTGACTGCTCTAGTTCAACTCTGTGTTCAGATTTGCTGGATGCAAAGTATTCTCTTTCCTTCCTGAAGATCTTTGTATATGCTGTCTCCTCTGCCTACACACTTAAAAACAATTTTCCCCACAAAGCTTTATCCTGAAATTTGGTTGGGTATCTATGGCAGGTTTTATTTTCCAAGGATGGTCACAATATCTTCCCTGCCATATGCTTTTCTACAATGCAGTCTTGACAATTTTCTCTATAAGAGTTGGAGTCTATGTCCCCTGCCCTAGAATCCAGGTGGGCTTAGGACTCTCTTTTAACCAATAAAATGTGGCAGTGTGAGGATGCACAACTTTTAAGGCCAGCCAGAAAAGGCAACGCTACCTTGTTCATTGAAAGACTTGTGCTTGAAGCTTTGAGCCTCCAGGTAAGAAGTCCAGCCCCTCTGAGGTTTCCCTGCACTGAGCAAGTCAAGCCACATAGAGTGGACACCCACATGTAACCTTTGAGTCCTCCCAGAATGAGCCTTCATATAATTCCAGCCCATAGCAATGGGTCATCTTCTTTCACATCTTCACATTTTCCCAGATGAGGCTCCTCATATCACATGTTGCCTTTCTGAATTCCTGATTCAGAGAATCCAGGAGCATAGTAAAACTGTTGTTGTTTCACACCACTGCTTTTGCGGTGGTTTGTTAGGCAACAATAGTAACTGAAGTGTCCCTGGTACTCTTTATTAAACTCTAATGTAGCACATGTCACACTGTACTGTCATTTCCTGCATGAACAAATACATGGCCCAGGACTGGAAACTCTAATACGCCCCTATATCTACCTGGCTTAGAAAAAATCCTCAATAATTTTTTTTTTTTTTTTTTTTTTTTTTTTTTTTTTCTTTTTGTGGTATGCGGGCCTCTCACTGTTGTGGCCTCTCCCGTTGCGGAGCACAGGCTCCGGATGCGCAGGCCCAGCGGCCATGGCTCACGGGCCCAGCCGCTCCGCGGCATATGGGATCCTCCCAGACCGGGGCACGAACCCGTATCCCCTGCATCGGCAGGCGGACTCTCAACCACTGCGCCACCAGGGAGGCCCAATAATTATTTTTTTAATAAATAAACTTTCAACCTAGAAACATTGACATCATCTTCAACTCTTTCCATTCTTACATTTCCACATTCTATGTATTCTGCTTCCTACATGTCTTTCTAATCCATCCACTCTTCTTCTCATCAATCCTCAGTGGAGCTCATCATTTCTTGATAGGAATCTCAAAAGTCTTCTATCTGGTCTTACGGCCATAATTCCTCTCAACAAAGTCCAAGAGAAAATAAAGCAGGACTCTGTCACGTTCCACTACCAACGAGAAAAAGGTAAATTTTCTTCCCTGACACAACAGACTCATCCCAGTCTTGCCCTGTTCTGCACCCCTGAGCTCATCTCCTGCCCTCCACCCCACACATACACTAAATGTATCACCACTATTCCCAATACCTACATCTCTGACTTTGTTCCTCCTACACAGAAGGTCCTCTTTCCTCTGCCTCAGGAATCCTTGAATCTGTCAATTCAAATAACTTCTCAACCTTCCCAGGCAGATTTGGCCACTCACCATCTATATCCCCAAGAGACCTCTGCTGAGCCCTTTAATTTTGTGATTTTTGTAATGTCTCTTAATTTATCAGTTTTTGTATCTGAATCACTATAGTAGTATATCACTAGTAATCACTATAATAGTAATTCTTCAAGTGAGGGAAATATAGCTTACTCATTCAACATCTACCAGTGTATGGGACATAATAAGTTCTCAGTTAATGTTTGTTAAATAAATAAAATTTTGAATGTAGAAATTATGTGGCTTAAGTATATAAATTGAAAGCTGATCGATATTTGGGGAGAAAAATTGAATGAGGAGACACATGGGAAATTCACTAGTGAGCATTTTATAAATACTGTATTCTCCAGAGTGGTGATTTCTTTATTTTCATTAAGATGATCAAATTTAGCTAACCATCTGCACTCATTAAAATCATGTGTTGAAAATTCTATAGATATGTTGAGTTTTACATATTTCACATTTCTCTTTTCAGGAAAAATAAGAGATCTCATTCCTAAGCCTGAGCGCTTCTCATCATTAAGGAAGACAAAGCAAGCTATGGAGGAGTAGGATTTCCACTGATAAATGATGGGATGCCTTTCCCTGGCCCATCAAGTCTTTCTTCATAAACCATCAAGTCAGATTGTGGATTTTTCTAGTTTTAAAGGAGGAGTATTGAAGGAATCAGGTTCAAATGGGAGCAGCAGGAAAGAGGAAGGTGAAAGGTGAGGGGCAGAGAGAAGGAGCGCTAGGTTTGGAGCAGTATTAAGCTGTATTGATCAAGGCCCCCTTCTTAAAGAATCAGTCCAGAGTTAGTCTGTGGCCCTAAAAGACTGTTACTGAGGAGACAGGGGCTCTTGCTGGACTCAAGCACCAACGCAATGACCTTCCTGGGATTCAGGGTCTCTCCTGCCAAATCTTTTGGGTCCCACATGAGTAGATTTCCCCACAACATCCCAGGATACTAATTAGATGCAGAGAACCACTAGGCCAGAGGTTTCCAGCTGTGCCACAAAGGGGTTACAAGTGTACCTAACCACCCCTCCCTGGCGGGGGGCTGGAGGAGGCTCAGGTCTGCTTTGCTGGCTGGCCTTCCTCAGTCCTGATGGGACTGATCCCAGCCATAGTGGGCAGCACAGGAGTCAGCAGCGCAGCCCCCAACCTGCTCAGCCCAGCCAAGAGCTGGCCAGTCGAAGCCACTCACACATCAGCTTGAACAGTCTGCAGAGCACACTGATGCCCATGCTGGACTTAAAAGTCTTAAGGGCTCATATATGATCATGTCATGGTGTTTCTCAGGATTATAACCTTCACAGTTACAAAGGGGAAATTACACCTTTGCTTTTCCCAAACTCCATAAGCCTTATAAAGCTATGCAGTCCCAACGACCAGCTCAACAGCCAGGCTCACCACAGGTCTCTGGTAGGAGGCAAATACCAGAAATCACAAGGAAATAACAGTAACAACACAACTAGCGTTTACTGCTATGTGTCAGGTGGTGTATTAAGTTCTTAACATTGTATTAACTCATCCAACTCCTAACAGTGCTTTCTGAGACGGGTAGTATTAATAACAGCATTTTTACAGATCAGAAACCTGAGGCACAGAGTCATTAAGTTCCTTGCCCAAGGTTACCCAATCAGTAAGAACTATGATTTACACCCAGGCAGACTTATGCTCTTAATGACATGTTATATCGTATTGGAGTCCTTTAGTTAAATTTAAAATATGGCTCAGTGGAAAGAGCTTCTTCTTCATCTTTAGGTCTCAAAGCAGGTTTTACATCCACTGGGAGGACCATCATTATTACCCCCATTTAAAATAGCCCAATCTATCCCCACACCAGTCCCTCCCTGTCACATCCACCAACGGGGCTCCATCATTGTAGACATCACTGTGTGAAAACATCTTATTTATCAGATGCCTCCCCTCTCACTAAGGAACCACCTTTGCTTGGTTTAGCTCTGTAGCCAACAAGCTTAGAACAGAGAGAAGAACATATTTTGTTGAAAGGGAGAAGGAAGGATGGGTGGATGAATGGATTGATGGCATTAGAAGACAACAACTTGACCTGTTTTGATCTTTTGTCGAGTACTTTATCTTTCTTCCATTACTTACTACTTTCACTTTGGAAAGAAATTTAAGCTCTGTGAGTACTTCATTGGGTAGCTTTGAGACATAAAGGAGGTACGTAATTAAAAAAAAAAACCAACATGTTTCAAACTCTGTTTTTCTCAAGACCAGTGCTCCTTAAGACAACAGAAGGTGTAATGGATAATTAAGAAATGCTGGGTTAAATGAAATTCTCTATGGCTCTTCATTGCGCTATTTCCCTGAGACACTGCCATTGACTGAATGTTTGTGTCTGCACCACTCCCCCCACCAAATTCATATGTTGAAACCCAACTCAAACAGAAAGCCACTGCAGGGCTGTCCTGCCAAACCATAGGGGTGACACTGCCACCCCTGTGGGCCTAGAAGGCAAAACTTTGAGCCAAAGAGGGTTATTCTCCAGCTTAAGATCTAAAGGAATTTACCCCATTAGGTTTCGGACTTCTTGGAATCCGTTACGCCTTTCTTTTTTCTATTTCTTCCTTTTGGCATGAGAATGCTGCCCTATGCCTGTCCCACTATATTTTGGAAGCACAGGACATATTTGTTTTCACAGGTTCACAGCTAGAGAGGAATTTGCCTCACATGAATTGTACCTCGAGTCCCACGTATATCTGATTTAGATGATATTTCAGTGAGATTTTCAACATTAAATTGATGCTGGACTGAGTTAAGAATTCAGGGGATATTGAAATGGGATGAATGATTTTGCATAAGACAAGGACATGAATTGGAAGGACCAGGAGTGAAACGCTTTAGACTGAATATCTGTGTCCCCCACCAAGATTCGTATGTTGAAGCCTAATTCCCAATGTGGTGGTATTACGAAGTAGGGCTTTTGAGAAAGTGGTTAAGTCATGAAGGTGGAGTCCTCATGAATGGGATTAGTGCCCTTATAAAAAAAGACCCCAGGGTTTCCCTGGTGGCGCAGTGGTTGAGAGTCCGCCTGCCGATGCAGGGGACATGGGTTCGTGTCCCAGTCCGGGAAGATCCCACATGCAGCGGAGCAGCTGGGCCCCTGAGCCATGGCCGCTGAGCCTGCACGTCCAGAGCCTGTGCTCTGCAACAGGAGAGGCCACAACATTGAGAGGCCCGCGTACAGAAAAAAAAACAAAAACAAAGGCCCCAGAGAGCTCCCTCACCGCTCTGCCATTTGGGGATACGGCGAGAAAACTGCCATCCATGAATTAGAAAATAAGTTCTGCCCAGACACTGAACCTGCCAGCGCTTTCCTCTTGGACTTCCCAGCCTCCAGAACCATGAGAAATAAATGTGTGTTGTTGATAAGTCATCCAGTCTATGGTGTTCTGTGACAGAAGCCCGAACTAATTAAGACAGACTTTCATTTGCTAAATGGGCACGAATGAAACTGCAACACTGTAAAATGTTCCCCAAACTTTTTTGACATAAATTTTTCCCCTCAGATCACCCTGTGATATATTAGGTTTCCAGGAGAAATGTTTCGGAACACCCTGAATCTTAAAATTGCTAGGCACTTTTACTATTATTCTACAATTACATAAGTGGATCATTAAGTTGGCATTACCTGAAGCAGAACCAACGAAGCAAAATTAGATCCCCAAATCATATTAAACATTACAGCTGGCTTAGATTAATGTGTAAAGCTTTTCCCTAACCTGGATAAATTTTTTAAAATACCCTATTGTAGAATTCCATGATCACCAAGGAATTCACCACAACCTTTTGATAACTAAACGATTCATCATGGTAAGAAATGCTTGTGAGGAAGCTCCCACTTTTTTGTCACTTATATAGGAAAATAAATTAGCATTGTACACTATAATAATGTGTCCAATAAAGTTCTAACTCATAAAGAAATTCAGGGTTTAAGGAAGCTTAACTCGTTGCTATATCCTTATGGTGTTTCAAATGAGAAATAAAATTGACTGTTGAAGGGAGTGAATATCTTCTAAATTTTAAATATTTTGGAGCATCTGCTATGCACAAGGCCCTCTGCTAAATGCAGTAGCTTACTCCAGGTGAATACCTGTTTGTCCCAGAGGCTGGTCCCTATCTGTGCCTGCCTTCTAACTTGATGTTAGGGCAGTTACGTATAGTTCAATGGCGGCACCTATTTCAATGGGTCCATTACTGCCACCAAATACACATGCCCCAAGATCACAAACCCTTGTGTGCTTTAACCTGTTCCCACACAGAACCCCTCTACTTAAGGAGAAAAATCAGGCTGCAGAGGAATACCAGAAGAAGACTGTAACATTCACATATTGATAATTTTGTAATAAGATACATATTTTACTGAGGAAATTCAATATGAGGCCAAGAGTCTTTGGATATTTGTTCACATCTAAATGAACATCTAGATTGTTTTTTCTCTTCACCCAAATATTGTGCCATTGTGTGGCCAAAGACTGTAGAAAAATCCTTGGGAATCTGGACGCCGAATATTTTGACTCAGATCCAGTAGACAATTAAATGAATGACAACTGCAAGAAATAAGGATGCAGTTCTTCATTGAAAGCTAGTTTTAATCAACAACTGGCTAAAGATGATATTTCATGGGATCATGTGTTCTAATTTTCTGAGAGCTTAGTATCTATTTATACTCTTATTTTATATTTGTGATAATTGTCTCTAACTCTCAATAGGTTTCCTAATTAATATTTATATTCTCTCCTATGCCTTAGTACAGATTCAATTTTTCTGTCACCTTTACTGAGGTATAATTAACATGTAATAAAATACTCATATTTTAAAGGTACAGTTCAGTGAGTTTTGACAAATGTACTCTTCCATACAGCCACTAACTCCATCAACATATAGGTTTCCATCACTGCAGAAAATTCACTTATACTCCTTTCCAATTAATCTCCCCCTACCTCCTACCCCAGGCAATCGCAGATCTGATTTTAATAACTATAGGTTAGTTTTACCTATTTTAGTACTTCATATTAATGGAATCATCCTATAAATTTATTTTGCCCCATATGCCACCTCTGTGATTAGAATGAGAATTTTTCATGACATGGAAGCTGTTGAATATGGGCAAATTTGATCATTCTTTCCTTTGGATTTGTTTCTAAGAATCTAGTCCATTTGCTGCAAATGCCTTACTAAGAGAACATCAGAACATCATCCAACAAATTTGGCATGTTGCCAAAAGTTATATATAGGTTATAAATCACCTAGAGATTTTTCTCTCTCCCTTCCTCTCCAAAATTTGATCAAAATTTCCACTTCTCAACCAGAAGAGATACTCAACAGTAAGCATTTGCAATCTGTCTAAATATGTAAAGTGCTGTGTTTTTTATTATAATTTTAATAGGTTGTTTAGTCTGACTTACCCCGAAAAGCCCATGAAAACCCTCATACCATTCCCTTGTCTTTATAATAGTCCTTTATTTAAACCTGAAACTTTTCCCCCTTTGACTCATCTTATTAGCCTATTTTTCTCACTTGTTTTTTTATCTTTTTCAGTTATACCAGTGGAAACTTAGTAAAGTGTTTCCCTTAAGACAGAGGATTCTGAAACACACTCATCATCACCAATTCTGATACACACCTCGGCAATTTGCCTACACATACAAATTAAGGAGCAAGTTGTGTTTGAAGAAGAAAAGGGAGGTGGGGCGACAGAAAGAAAAAGATGCTTATTGCAATGTGGATAGAATCTCCCAGGCCTGAACTGTTTTAGAACTAGGGGGAAAAGACACAAACAGCAATGTAAACACGGCTGTCAACAGTACCATCCAAAATCGTTTCCATATGGCCAATGTGTGTCAACAAAGCAATCCCTGTTGAAGCAACACAACATAAAATTACAGAAGGATGCTGCCAACATCTCGCAGAATGCAATTGGCCTCCACAATTCAGGAAACAAAGAGACTCCCTGAGCACATGAAAGAAGGGATAAGAGCTCTGCCCCTTATGATCTGCCTGGGAGCTGGAAGAGGCAGAAACATGAAACTACTGGGTGGCAGTCTGAATTTCAGAGACTAGAAGAATGTCAGGAAAGGCAAATGACAATAGTCATTGTGGTAAAAAATTGCCATATATTAGAATATATTAATCATATTCTAAGCATTATATAGGCAGCAGTCCAGACACAGAAATATTCGTATAAAATCAGTGGTTCCACAAAATAAGGCTCAGAAGAATGAATTAATGTTCCCATGATCGCCTGGCTGATAGATGGCTAAATTGCAATTCAACTTGTATCATCCCTTCTTTCAAACCAGTTACCACTTGTGAATGTTTATCATCCACCAAGCTCAGTACCAGGCACTTTATATACAAAACCACTTGCTGCTCACAATAGTAGCTTTATTATCATTATTTCACATGGGAGGAAACGGAAGCTCGAAGAGGTGAAGTAATGTTTGCGAAACTACTGACAGATGGCAGAATAAGGGTCCAAAACCAGGTCTATGTGGCTACAGTGCCTGAGTTCTTTCAGAAAAGTATGATGTCAGAAATAGAGTCACAGATGTAGAAAACAAACTTATGGTTACCAGTGGGTAAGGGGCAGGGGGGTGGGAGGGATAAACTGGAAGATTGGGACTGGCATATACACACTACTATATATAAAATAGGTAACTAATAAGGACCTACTGTATAACACAGGGAACTCTACTCAATACTCTGTAATGGCCTATATGGGAAAAGAATCTAATAAAAAAATCTAAAAGAGTTGATATATGTATATGCATAACTGATTCACTTGGCTATACACCTGAAACTAAACAACATTGTAAATCAACTATACTCCAATAAAAAAAATTTTTTTTAACTATTATGTCTCCCATATGGCTTATAGCTCTCTTTTCCTGAAGAATTTGGGAATTTGTTAACACATAGAAAGTGGGTCCACTCTTAAAATGGAGGGTAAATGATTCTTTTCCAATCTTCACTTGCATCATACTTTGAATCTAGAGATGAATTTACTCTGCAAGTTTGTGACTACATGATTTATGCTCTACAAAGAAGGGAAAACGTTAGAGAGTCGTTGAGAAAGTTCTCTAATCTAAATGACAAATATCTGTAGCTATGTATAAAAAAGAAGGAAGTAGATAGATATAATAATATTTTTCTCAGGTTTTGTTCTTACACAACAGAAGATACTCTCCAATCATAAACATAGTTAAGAAAATAAAATTCTTCTTTTTCAAAATATAGGTGTTTGAATTCAGAGTCATCAACTGTGACATTCAAAGGAGAAATAGTGAACATGATTATTTTTAAATACTGGAGTACAGATTACTTTGATAATGTAAAATATTTATAAAAACAATCAGCAACAAGTACTTTATGAAATGCTGAACTGGATTCAGAAAATATTGTAATTATGTAGAGTTTCAAAGGCCTTTAACTAATAAGAAAAGTAACTCGAGAAGTAAAATTTTAGCCTAATACACTAAATCTAAGCCCCTTGATGACATTGCTTTCACCAAAGTAAAATGTTAAACATACATACGCTTTCCTCAACAATATCCACTCTGAAGTGAGCTATGGAAAGACAGCAACTGAACGAGCTGAGAATTTGCAGTCGTGCTGCACTTCTCTGCACATGTTCAGAATCGCGGTCCTTAGCAGAGTCCATGTTCCCGTGTGATTTTCAGTAAGCCACCTTAGCTCAAGTTATCAGAAACAGATGACAAATGGCTAAAAATATTTCTAAATATTGCTAAACCAGCAACAGCCCAGCTGAAGACCAGCTGACTCATCAAGTTTGGTAAATCCTGCTGAGAAATGCTAAAATAGTTTAACCTTTGGATCAACCATGTTGTAATGCTGCTTCATCAGAACTAAGGCTCTTGTTCCACATTGGAGGACAGAAAGACAACTCTCAGTCCCGGAGAAGCTCAAGGACGTAACATTCATGTGGAACAGACTGGCCTCCAGGCGCTGGGAAGGATAGAATGGGATGGCTACTTTTCAGTTTAGAATCTTAATTTTTTTTTTTTAAACTCAGAATCTCATGCACGTCTTCTGAAATTTTTGGCCCTGTTGTAAAAGCGTGATCCATGGAATGAGCTCATCCCGGTCACTCCACAAATTAGAGCTCGAAGAGAAGATTGGAACAGGGCCTTCTTTTATCATTTTATTCTTTTATCATTTTATCATCACATACTGAGAGATGGGAAGACAGAGCTGATCACAGATGGACAACAAAAAAGGACTGGAAGCTCTCAGACCAGACTCATGGTTGGACCAACTGAACAGGCAGAACAGGAGAACTGTGTCCAAAGAAGCAAAGTGAAGGGACAACTCCACTGAAAATAGGGGAGGGAGGGAGGGAAAGGGAGAGAGGCAATTCCACCCCATAATAATTTTCCCCAGTTGACAAGCCAGATTCCACGTGATACGCTAGCATTTTGCAGAACAAGGTCTCCACTTGCTGCTACTAATAATGATACCTGCAGTACAGAAGCACAGAATCCTCTACCTTATCAAACCACAAATCTGAAGCAGTCATAAAAAATGCTGAGCTAATAATATTTATTCTGGGTATTTCCAGAAGTACTCTCTTGTGAAGGTAGACACAACTTTACAAGAAACACTGCTTATTCAAAAACTTAAACCAGCTGCAAAGACTTCATTTTTAAATACGTCTTTAATCTTATCTAAACCAATCTCTGGCCATTCTGAGATTTGCACATTATTAATTTAGTTTGGGTCAGATCTAATGCTCTCTGAAAGATTTTCTTTCTGACCTTATGCAAAGAATATTATCAATATTCTTAATTAAGTCTTAATATTTTCAATATTATCAATACTACAATATTATCATCTTACATTCTCCCAATTTTTAAATGATTAAATAATTCCTGTTTTATGCATTGATTTTACTGTGGATACTGTTATTTTCTCTTTCAACAGTCAGACTTTACTTTGTCCCACATAGCTGTTGCCAATGTTTTTTCCTATTCTGAAACTAAAATGTTCAATTTTTTGAAATAAGTACAATATTAGGTCCTGCGGATTCTCTCCATGTAAGACTAAATCTCCTTTTGAACAAAGTGTTCTCCTATAAAATAAAATAAAATCTAACCTAAAAGATTTGTCTTATATCCAGATCACTCTTGGGTTGTACTGAGGCTCGGGCAATGCTTTTCCTTTAGACGACAATCTCAGACGCATGTGAAACTAAAGATCCTTAAATTCAGAAATAGCAATTACTCTTGATTCTGTCTTATGTTGTAATGTACACTAAAGACCTCAAAGGCAGGAACTTTTAACATATTAGTCAAAGAAAGATTCTTCTGTCTAGAATGAGAAATTGGGAAACAAAATTTCCCATTTATCCATTTGGACACCTCAAACTCAGTAGATACTGGAAAATAAACAGAAATTTACAAAACCATACACTAATATGCCTCAATATGCCATAATCAATAGCAATATCTAAGAAATTGAAGAAACAAAATGCTTTCATGTTTGATCTGCATGACACAGGGGTGGCAGCACGGCAGAGTGGACTATGGGGATGGGTCATGGTCTCTATGCTAAGATGTCATGTCTGAACTTTGGCTCTGTTGTTTGTTTGCTGTGTGACCTCAGGGAAGTTACTTAACCTCTCTGAGGATCAACTTCTTCACCTATAAACTGAGGTGTAGTTAGTCCCACTTTATGGGTTCATGGCGAGGGACGTGGTAGGTATCAGGTAAATGTGCTTTCTCTTTCCTTCCACGAGAGCCTAATGTGTTTACCGTGAGCTCAAATGCACTGGACTGAAAACCTCATGTGCTACCACCCTTCCTCCTCCTCCCCTCAGCTCCTGCCACCTTGCTGTTCTTTCGCGCAGCTTTAGGCTGGCTCTTCCTCTTCCATTTCCCCCAGACATTCCCAGACACAGCACCTCTTACAGGCCTTGGCTAAAACGGCACCATCTCAGAGAGGTCCACCCTCTGCGAAACTGTAAGCCCCACCCCGATCCCCCCCACCACACACCCTTGATCACTATCTCTAACTCTGTGTTTTTTTCCATACCACTGACCACATTCTAAGTTACTTCTCTTTCCTTTCTTTCTCTCTTTCTTTTTTTCTTCCTACTCTTTATTGTCAGAACACAGTAAGTTACACTAATATAAGTGCTGTAAGGGCAGAGGTATTTGTCTATTTTGTTGTTGATGAATCCCAGGGGCCTAAGATAGCACATTATAGGGGTTCAATAAACACTTTCTCTTATTTTGCATTTTATAAGCTATATAAAGCGATAAAAGAAAAAGTTAAAACTAGATCTCTCACATTACCTGCCCTATCTATGAATATTTTTAATGTTCACTTAAACTTTTTAAAGTTTCTGGAATACATTTAGACACACAAAGAAGTTACAAAAAGAGTACAGAAAGTCCGCGCATACTCTTCACCCAGCTTCCCCTGATGATAACATCTTCCCAAACCATGGTAAATTTGTCAAAACTAAGGAAGTCACGTTCAATCCATGCTTTTTTAAACAAATGAACTGTTATAAAGCACCAACACATCTATGAAGTTTCTGGTCATATATTCACATCATTAACTCAGAATAGACAGTGACAAGAACAGAAGGTGCTATTTTTATTTCACTTCCTCTCTGTTTTCTTTCATATTTTGTCATCTTGGAAATCCTTTCTGTGTGATTAACATGTATATTTAAGGGCTTAGGTTGGTAGATTTGCAAAAGACTTTCCCACCAGGAATATCTAGAAGACCTGTGAAAATCTCTGAAAGGAAAGCCTTCAAAACTCTTGTAAAAATATCCTGTGATTGTCTACTAAATCACCAGCTGAAAAGAAAAGCTCTTTCATTTCTAAATAGCAGGATAAAGCACACAGAGAAAGCACACATTTTCCTTAGTGAGGACCTTGTTTCCTCTCGAACATGTAAATATTTACTCAGTGCCCTAGGAAATGGGTCTAGAATGCCAAGGTGTTGGCAAATTGCTAAGGACTGTGCTAAGCATCCTCATTAGCTTAGATTTAGATAAAGTAACTCACAAAGCACCCCCCATGCTTCACAGTTTGTTGGCAGGGGATCTGTGTACGCCAGCTATTACTTTTCCCAGTCCGCAGCAAAAGCAGCTGGGAAGAGGCAAATGCATGATGGCACTTGATCTATGACTCCATTAAGCTTGATGGGGTAGCTGGGACTTCTGTAACTGCAAGACATTCGGCATTTGCCGGGGCTGGGACTTCTCTTCTGTGAACCTTTAAGAACGTTGCTAACCATTCTTGGTTCTGGTCCACCCTACCACTGTCCCTCTACTCAATTCTCCATCTTATCTTGTTGTTCAGTTCACCTCTTTTTATTTGTTAATTCAACAAACATTTAGGCACCATCTGCCAAAGAGATTTACACGTTACTTCGCTTCATTTCCACCACGACCCTAGGACACATTACTATTTCATTTAATAAATGAAAAAACTGAAGTTCAAAGACCTTAAGAAACTTGCCCACCTAAATATCTGCCAGCTAGAGGCACAGTCAGTATTTAAACACAGACCCGTGTGACTTTGAGTTTGCTATCCTCTCCCTCTACTATGTTCCGCTACATTCCAAGAAAAATAAAAATTGAAAGGAGTTTGTTTCTTTTCAAATTATTTCATAAAATCAAGTAAACTTAATAAATTGATGTTAATTGGACAAGAGTATCTTATCATTGAAATTAAGCCTGATTAATGGATTCTTGACATGGTGACTTTGTCATGATGCCACATGATGTGAGGGCAGTGGGGGGGAGAGCTAAGGAGAGACATTTGCCTTTTCCTCAGTGGAAGATGGAGAAAGGGGGACCTGAATTTGCATTTCTACCTTACAAAGAAGTTCTGTGTACCCGAGCTGAATAGGAAAACTCATTCCCATCCCCAGCCTGGCTCTCCCATCTCAGAGCCTTTGCTCATGAGCTGCCTCTGCCCTTACATCCTCCCCACACCCTGGGCTTTGATTTGTGCTCCTCTGATCTCTCAGACTGTGTTCTTCCATGATGGCATCTACCATGATGCCTGCATGCTCAGTAAATGTTTCATTGAAAGACCAAGCTTCCCAAGGTGGATGTCCTAAGAACTGGTCACATAAACCACACATGGTCCACATTTGATAGAGCAGGAATGGTCAAGGCGAGGTTGGGGAGGAAGTGTTGGGATAGAAGGTAGCACCGATTGAAAAGAAAGAAGCATTTTCCTACTTTCTGGAATGATTTTTAATCATAGGAATTATTTATTCTGAATTACAAATATCATAAAAGGAGGTCATGAAATGTATCCTTGCTTTATCAAACTAGGGCATGGAAATTATTTCACTTCTCTGTGCCTCAGTTTTTTCATCTGTAAAATGAAGAACAGGAAAAATAATCTTACCTGTAAGGACTGAATAAGATCATCCATTAACACATGTAGGACACTATCTGGTACACAGTAATCACTCAAAGGAAGTAGTTATTATCATTGTTATTATTGCTATTTTCTAAATTTTTGCTACCTCTGGGCCTGTTTCTCACCTGTATGTAATGAGCACAACCGTTAATATTCTTTTTAGATATTAACTTCTAAGATTTTAAGCCTCTCAATATTCATATATTTCAAGTTAGCCCAATATTATATAAAAATTTTAGGCCCCTAATGTTTTCTTTCACTATAGCTTATATGTTTACGTGATAATTTCATGTGTATATTTGTATGTATGTGTGTGTGGTGTGTAATGGAAAAGTTTGAGCCAACTTAAAACTTATTTTTTACAGCATTCTAAAGCAACAATTCCAACCTTTGGAATATAAAAATATTTTTGCTTGGTTTTAAACTTATCATGCAATAAGTTTGAGAGAAATTGAGGTAGTTTCAGAGAAATTTAAATGAGATGTGTTCTCAACGATCTTTATTGCCTTCCTGAGATATTTTGAAGTTCTAACTTATGATTCTTTAAATAACACTAAATGTAACCCAAAACCCAATATGATAGGAAAAAGTAATTTTTGATATACCATCACTTTTCTCTTGCTCTTAAAATAAGATATTTTCAGCTCATCTATTTTCAAATAGTTCCTAAATAACAGTTTGCTTTGGATGATTGAATATAGGAATTTTGCTCATACAATACCTCCAAAGCATGACATTTTAAATCACATACTCCTTTACCTCATAATGTTTAAAGTGAATTTCATATCGTTACACAATTTATCATTTGGAGATGGAACAAGATATTTACATGGATTCCATCTATACCTCCACAACCGAAAAAATATGGCCAAGGCTTATTAAAACCATACACGCTTGGTTATCGTGGCTGAATAGCAGTGGGGAGGAAAGGTCTTGAATATACGTATTCAAGGTCATTTGCCTGAAAATCAAGGCCCAGGGACTGAGCTTCCTTCCATATCGCTCTCAGAGATCTCTGTAAGGACACACTCTATAGGTTCCCTGCTGCAGTCAGCACCACTGTCTCCTGCTTCCACCCCCGTGACTACCTACCTTCTCAATCACCTCTACTGGCCCCTCCTCCTGCAGCTTTCCCAGAAACCTGTTAGTGACCCCTGGGGTCCAATCCTTATGCCTTGTCTAATTCAAAATATTCTCTGAGCCTTCAGAGCCACTGTACAGGCTTCTACTGCCAGTTCTACAGTGGTGGACTCCAAAACGTTGTCTCTTATCTACACATCTGTCATGAACTTCAGATCTGTACAGCCAAAGACCTACTAGACAACTCAGTTTATGTAATCTACAGGTGAGCCAAGCTCCACTGGTCTAAAACAAGTGGTGACTTTCTTTTGAAGTTCCATATTGGTACTATGTGCCCCATCTTGCTAATGACACTGAATTCCTTGGTACTCAGTTTCCTTGTGTATAAAAATTAAAAAGCTGAATTTAGTATTCTGTGGTCCTATTAATCTGTGAGGTAGTAATCAAACAATGAATCATCACAAGGAAACTCAGCAGATCAATGAGCTGATGAATGAAGTACAAGGTATCTTTAAAAAAGCAACCAAATCTATGTCAGTTAAACAGTACTTACATGAATAACATAGATGAGCAGAAGGACTTTTGGAGGACAAAGAGGCAGAGATGGGTGAGACGCACACTGAAGAGGATGGGGCAAGCAGGCTTCAGGGAGTTTAGACTCAGTGGAACAGAGCCCGCACACTGGGGACATTTATGAAATGAATATCAATTATGTGGAACGGGACCGGGTAGGGCCTTGAAAACTCGACTTGGATAGAGTTAGGAGCTTGGATTTAATGTGACAGGCAACAAAACAATGTGTCATGAGGATCAGTATGAGAAAGAGTAAGAAAAGAGACGACACATTGGTAAGAGTACTGGCTTGGAAGTGACTGAGCAGAAGTCACACCTAAGAGGTGCTTTGAGGGTGACAATACTAAGCCTGAATGAAGGAAGAAGAAATGGAAAATGTAAATTCCATGTTAATAGCTGAGAAAGTTGAAGAATTACTGAACCTCAGAGAAAAATGGGGATAACTGGGAAGAGGGCTTTGCCTGATGATGACACGGTCCCCCAGTTCGTCACCCTGGTTTGCTTGGTCATTATATCATGGGTCATTTTATCATGCTTTGCCGAGTTACTTGGGGAAATGGAAGCCATTTGTCTAACCCTAAAATGAGGAACAATAATGATAGTTCCAACCAGAAAATGAGGGGAAAATGAATTATGTGTAAGTTTATTCACAATTTGGCATTTAGTATTTCAGTGACTCTTCATATGACATTAGACACATCATGTCAAAAACTCTGCACTTGACACGTTCTAAACACATACTTAAAGTTTTTTAGCTTTTAAAGTAAAAGGTAACGCAATTTAAGGACAAACTTCATCTGGCATCAAATTATGCCTGGATAAAGGAGAGCTAATTAGCACACAGGGATAGGGTGGGGTAGCTATTTAACTTATATAATGCCTAGGTATTCAAGGGGGCATCCAAATTCACTTCACTGGAATATTTGATGTTCAGAGTTAAACACAACCACACAGATTTTCCTAGAACTGTGATTTGTCCACATGTACCCAAGCACAGAGTTCAGTATAAACAGAACTCATATAGAATCAGTGTTTAATGATACCAAAAATTTAACTTTGAGTCAGAAATTACTTTCTACACTGGCGGGGGCTGGGAGCTGAGGCTCGGGCTTCGGAGGTCAGATCCCAGGGAAAGGACTGGGGTTGGCGGCGTGAACACAGCCTGAAGGGGTTAGTGTACCACGGCTGGCCGGGAGGGAGTCCCGGGAAAAGGTCTGGAGCTGCCGAAAAGGCAAGAGACTTCTTCTTACCTCTTTGTTTCCTGGTGCGCGAGGAGAGGGGATTCAAGCACTGCTTAAAGGAGCTCCAGAGACGAGCGCGAGCCACGGCTAACAGCGCGGACCCCAGAGACGGGCGTGGGACGCTGGGGCTGCTGCTGACGCCACCAAGAGGCCTGTGTGCGAGCGCAGGTCACTATCCACGCCTACCTTCTGGGAGCCTGTGCAGCCCGTCACTGCCACGGTCCCGGGATCCAGGGACAACTTCCCCGGGAGAGCGCACGGCACGCCTCGGGCTGGTGCAACGTCACGCCGGCCTCTGCCGCTGCAGGCTTGCCCCGCACCCCGTGCCCCTCCCTCCACCGGCCTGAGTGAGCCAGAGCCCCCGAAGCGGCTGCTCCTTTAACCCCGTCCTTTCTGAGCGAAGAACAGACGCCCTCAGGCGACCTCACGCAGAGGCGGGGCCAAATCCAAAGCTGAGCCCCGGAAGCCGTGCAAACAAAGAAGAGAAAGGGAAATCTCTCCCAGCAGCCTCAGGAGCAGCGGATTAAATCTCCACAATCAACTTGATGTACCTGCATCTGTGGAATACCTGAAGAAACAACGAATCATCCCAAATGAGGAGGCGGACTTTGGGAGCAAAGATATATATATATATTTCCCCTTTTTCTCTTTTCGTGAGTGTGTATGTGTATGCTTCTGTGTGTGATTTTGTCTGTATAGCTTTGTTTTTACCATTTGTCCTAGGGTCCTGTCTGACCGGTTTTTTTTGTTTGATTTTTTTTTCTCTAAAAAATTTTTTTCTTAATAATTATTTTTCAATTATTTTATTTTATCTTCTTTCTTTCTTTCTTTCTTTCTTTCTTTCTTTTTTTTCCTTCTATTTTGTCTCCCTTTCATTCTGAGCCGTGTGGATGAAAGGCTCTTGGTGCTCCAGCCAGGCATCAGGGCTGTGCCTCTGAGGTGGGAGAGCCAAGTTTAGGACACTGGTCCACAAGAGACCTCCCAGCTTCACATAATATCAAACGGCGAAAATCTCCCAGAGATCTCCATCTCAACACCAACACCCAGCTTCACTCAACGACCAGCAAGCTCCAGTGCTGGACACCCTGTGCCAAACAACTAGCAAGACAGGAACACAGACCTATGCATTAGCAGAGAGGCTGCCTAAAATCATAATAAGGCCACAGACACCCCAAAACACACCACCAGACTTGGACCTGCCCACCAGAAAGACAAGATCCAGCTCCATCACCAGAACACAGGCACTAGTCCCCTCCACCAGGGAGCCTACACAACCCACTGAACCAACCTTAGCCACTGGGGACAGACACCAAAAACAACGGGAACTACGAACCTGCAGCCTGCAAAAAGGACACCCCAAACATAGTAAGTTAAGCAAAATGAGAAGACAGAGAAACACACAGAAGATGAAGGAGCAAGGTAAAAACCCACCAGACCTAACAAATGAAGAGGAAATAGGCAGTCTACCTGAAAAAGAATTCAGAATAATGAGAGTAATGATGATCCGAAATCTTGGAAATAGAATAGGGAAAATACAAGAAACGTTTAACAGGAACCTAGAAAAACTAAAGAGCAAACAAACAGTGGTGAACAACACAATAAATGAAATTTAAAATTCTCTAGAAGGAATCAATAGCAGAATAACTGAGGCAGAAGAGCGGATAAGTGACCTGGAAGATAAAATAGTGGAAATAATTACTGCAGAGAAGAATAAAGAAAAAAGAATGAAAAGAACTGAGAACAGTCTCAGAGACCTCTGGAACAATATTAAATGCACCAACATTCGAATTATAGGGGTGCCAGAAGAGAAAAAGAAAGGGACTCAGAAAATATTTGAAGAGATTATAGTTGAAAACTTCCCTAATATGAGAAAGGAAATAGTTAATCAAGGCCAGGAAGCACAGAGAGTCCCATACAGGATAAATCCAAGGAGAAACACACCAAGACACATGTTAATCAAACTAGAAAAAATAAATACAAAGAAAAAATATTAAAAGCAGCAAGGGAAAAATAACACACAAGGGAATCCCCCTAAGGTTAACAGCTGATCTTTCAGCAGAAACTCTGCAAGCCAGAAAGGAGTGACAGGACATATTTAAAGTGATGAAGGAGAAAAACCTACAACCAAGATTACACTACCCAGCAAGGATCTCATTCAGATTTGATAGAGAAATTAAAACCTTTACAAACAAGCAAAAGCTAAGAGAATTCAGAACCACCAAACCAGCTTTACAACAAATGCTAAAGGAACTTCTCTAGGCAGGAAACACAACAGAAGGAAAAGACCTACAATTAAAAACCCAAAACAATTAAGAAAATGGTACTAAGAACATACATATCAATAATTACCTTAAATGTAAACAGATTAAATGCTCCAACCAAAAGACACAGACTGGCTGAATGGATACAAAAACAAGACCTGTATATATGCTGTCTACAGGAGACCCACTTCAGACCTAGGGACACATCCAGACTGAAAGTGAGGGGATGGAAAAAGATATCCCATGCAAATGGAAATCAAAAGAAAGCTGGAGTAGCAATTCTCATATCAGACAGAATAGACTTTAAAATAAAGACTGTTACAAGAGACAAAGAAGGACACTACATAATGATCAAGGGATCGATCTAAGAAGATAAAACAATTGTAAATATATATGCACCTCAATACATAAGGCAAATACTAACAGCCATAAAAGGGGAAATTGACAGTAACACAATCATAGTAGGGGACATTAACACCCCACTTTCACCAATGGACAGATCATCCAAGGTGAAAATAAATAAGGAAACACAAGCTTTAAATGATACATTAAACAAGGTGGACTTAATTGATATTTATAGGACATTCCATCCAAAAATAACAGAATACATCCTTTTTGACCCACCTCCTAGAGAAATGGAAATAAAAACAAAAATAAACAAATGGGACCTAATGACACTTAAAAGCTTTTGAACAGCAAAGGAAACCATAAACAAGACCAAAAGAGAACCCTCAGAATGGGAGAAAATATTTGCAAATGAAGCAACTGGCAAAGGATTAATCTCTAAAATTTACAAGCAGCTCATGCAGCTCAATATCAAAAAAACAAAAAACCCAATCCAAAAATAGGCAGAAGACCTAAATAGACATTTCTCCAAAGAAGATATACAGATTGCCAACAAACACATAAAAGGATGCTCAACGTCACTAATCATTAGAGAAATGCAAATCAAAACTACAATGAGGTATCACCTCACACCAGTCAGAATGGCCATCATCAAAAAATCTAGAAACAATAAATGCTGGAGAGGGTGTGGAGAAAAGGGAACCCTCTTGCACTGTTGGTGGGAATGTAAATTGATAGAGCCACTATGGAGAACAGTATGGAGGTTCCTTAAAAAACTAAAAATAGAACTACCATATGACCCAGCAATCCCACTATGGGGCATATACCCTGAGAAAACCATAATTCAAAAAGAGTCATGTACCAAAATGTTCATTGCAGCTCTATTTACAAGAGCCAGGACATGGAATCAACCTAAGTGTCCATCAACAGATGAATGGATAAAGAAGATGTGGCATGTATACAATGGAATATTACTCAACCATAAAAAGAAACAAAATTGAGTTATTTGTAGTGAGGTGGATGGACGTAGATTCTGTCATACAGAGTGAAGTAAGTCAGAAAGAGAAAAACAAATACCGTATGCTAATACATATATATGGAATCTAAGAAAAAAAAGTGGTCATGCAGAACCTAGGGACAAGACGGGAATAAAGACACAGACCTACTAGAGAATGGACTTGAGGATATGGGGAGGGGGAAGGGTAAGCTGTGACAAAGTGAGAGAGTGGCATGGACATATATACACTACCAAACGTAAAATAGATAGCTAGTGGGAAGCAGTCGCATAGCACAGGGAGATCAGCTCGGTGCTTTGTGACCACCTAGAGGGGTGGGATAGGGAGGGTAAGAGGGAGGGAGACACAAGAGGGAAGAGATACGGGAACATATGTATATGTATAACTGATTCACTTTGTTATAAAGCAGAAACTAACACACCATTGTAAAGCAATTATACTCCAATAAAGATGTTTAAAAAAGAAATTACTTTATACATAACAGAGATAAAGAAACATGATTGAAAAATAATTCAGATATTTACTATTATTGTCAATACTGACGTAATAAAACCTATCTGTATTGTTCCATGCAACATCTTTTAGGTGTTAATTTGTATGCAATTTTAGCATAGTCAACCTCTCAATCGGTATCTTGTTCTCTTTAGAACACTGCCTTGGAATGAGAACACATCAGTGAGCAAGGCAGATGTGGTCCTGCCCTCCAAGAGCTTACATACACTATCATCTGATGCTCAGACAACTTGAGGAGCGTCAAAGTCTTTCTTAGTAAGATAGCAGTATACCCAACACTAGAATCCAAATCTCTCAATCCCATCTAATGTCCTGTCAAAGACACCATTGCCATTTACCACCTAGTAGTCAGTCAACCCCTGGCCAATGCCATCTGTACCCTGGTCCTCTCCATTCTAACTCCAAGCCCAGATACCCATTCTTTTCACATTTCCACCACCTAGTACATCTCACCATGAAATTTGTCTCCACCACTGTAATAGCCTCTTAACTGTTTGTCATCTAAACTATCCTCACTCATAGATAAATTTTCCTATATTTCAGCCTGAGGAATCTTTCCAAAAAGCATAGTCTTATTATGTCACATACCCATCACTCATTTCCATGACTTAAACAATGCAGAGCCTACGCATTGCTCCTAAAATAGAGACCAAACTTTTTCATGCACTCGACAAAGTCCTCTCTCTCTCCCAGGTTGCCTCACAGGATGTTTCCTCCCCCATCTACACTCCAGCCACGCTGGCCTTCCAGCAGTTTCTCCTCAGAGATGGGACACAGGCTTTAATCTCTTCCATTCCTTCCTTCAACTTTTTAACTAATTCTCCTTTGTTAGATGACATCCAATCATTACTTCCTTAGGGAAGCCTTCCCTGATCTCCTAGACAAAGTCAAATTTCACAACATTTATTTATCACAGTTTTAATTTTATATATGTATGTGTGATTATTAATATCTGTGGCCCTTACAAGCTGTAGTGTGTTTGAATGTGGATATGTCCCAGGTAGCCAGAATGTTGCCTGGCGTATAATAGGAATTCAATGATTTTAATCAAATTAAAAAGACTGTCTCAATTTATCCTCACTATTATGTCCCAGTGCCCAATACTTAGTACAGAATAAATAGTTGTTAAGTAAATAACTAAATTTGACAAATATTTGTTAAGTACATGTTGTGTGACACCCTTATAGGACCAAAAAAACAAAAAACAAAAAACCATGTCTCCTGCCCATATACATTTATAGATATAGAAAATAACTCTAAAACATTTTATATGAAAATAAAAGCATTGTAAAAAAATCTATGTGGCATGAACCCATTACATTTTAGAGGTCCCAATATCTCTGAGGTATGCCTGTACAAATTATGTTTATTAGAGTCCTACAAAAATAAAGTGACACAGAAAAATAAAGGCAAATAATTATCTAAATGAACTCCAGGTCAAAAACATAAAATTCAAGCAAGAAGTAATAAAAGGGAACAAGAAGAACATTTTATTTTGCAGAAAATGTCCACTGAAAATGTATAGCAATCATGAATTGACTACAATTTACAACATACCTCAAAAAAATGAAACAAAAATTAAGAGAATCACAAGGAGAAATTGACACCATAGTAGTGAGAAGTTTTTAGCTTAACTCTCAAACTGATACATCAAGGGGACAAAAATAACAGAGAAGATTTGAATAACAACTTCAACAAACAAATATATGCAGAAATAGATCAATGCCAAAGAATTGATATCACATACGCCATCATCTCTAACCATAAAGCTGTAAAACTGGGAATTAAATTCTAAAATATAGCTTCCCTGCCTCCCAAATTGTATGAATACAAAAAAAAACACACTTCTAAATAATTTACTAGCTACAAAAAAATTAATAAAAAGTATAAATTTTAGAACACTAAAATAGTACATAGTGAAAATTGTGTAATATGGATGAAGAAATATTTAGAAGGAAGTTCATACTTTTAAATTCCAATATTAGAACATATTGATAATTGAAAATAAATGAGCTAAGCATTCAACTCAAGAAGGGAGAAAATAATGAAGTAAATGCAACAGAAAAGAAAGAAGAAAGGAAAAGTAAAGTAAAAATTTTATTAAATGGAAAATACACGAACATACACAAATATGTACACAAAACAGTAGATAAGAGCAACATAACAGAAATCTAGATATTTGGAAAAAATAGAAGAGACAAACAGCTGGGAAGACTAATCATGACAAACAATAACATTAGGAATGGAATAAAGGATATAACCACAGACAGATTTAATATTTTCATTCAAAGTGGAATATAATGAATAAAGCATGTCAATAAATATGAAGACAGCTAAAATTGATAATTGTCATGGAAATTTTAAAAATTCAAAAATTAGATCAAGAAAAAATTAAAACCTCAAATAGCTGGAAAAGGATTAAAGAAAAATATGCCTCCAAGAAAGTCACCATTGGTTATTCTCACTTCCTCAAGGACTTTCTTCTACAGAAGAGTTAATCCTACTGTGTGGTTTGCTGTATTGGGAGAAGGAATGGCTGCTCTGTCCCTGATAAGAGGGTAACATATTAACTTCTTCAACATGCACCACGTGTCCACAATAAATCTGCAGGACAACAACCAGATTTTTGTTGCTGCTTCATTTTCACTGAAGAATGGAGCGAAGTCATGTGTTTTTTTTGTATAACTTACCTGATGAAAATTATTTTCTAAATGATCCCCTACTGAATAATAAAGGCAGAATCATTCTGGAAAGTATACTAGTTTCAAACTGATCTGTAAATATTGCGAACGTAAACGTATCCACTTGTAGGTATTAACTTTATTACCTGTGGGCCAGATGCTATAAATAAAACAGTATGGATGGGCACCATGTCCATTCTGTCCCAACAAAGCACAGATCATTCTTCAATCAACAAGTCACTGTGCTTTCAAAATAGCTTTCTCCTTTCTCTTCTGAAAGAGAAAACTGGTAGCATTTCTTCCAGTTAATTCCCTCTTCTCCTCTTTTTAATTGGAAAGAGGATTCCAGGTAATTCATAACAAAAATGTGACCTCTGTAAAAGCAGAAACCTTGGGCAATTGTTAAACAGTGTGGGTTTTTTGAACAGTTAATACTATTTTCATCCTCATAAAATTCCAACTCTGTCAAACAAGGAAGGTGGCATAAGCCAAGAAATACATATCCTACAACTTTTACTTTTATAATTTTGGAAACGATTAAATAACTGAAAAAAAAATTGAAATGCAGCCAAGTAGGAGAGAAAATGGGACTCTGTGTCTTTAAGCTAGGGAGAAAAATAAAACCCAATCATTCCAAATATATTGCTTTCATCATCTGGTTTCATTCTATTAATGACCTTTAACATCTGCAAAAATATTGTGAAAAGCTAATTTTGTTTGTACTGAGGTGGTGCAGAACGGTTTCTGGCTGTCACTCTAGGATGTGCTATAAAATAAAATTGTCTTTCTGGGAGTCTGACAAAAACTTACTGTACAGATCCAGTTTATTTACAACATCTAGGAATGAAAAGAAAACAGAATTTTACAACATGCCAACGTGCAAAAAATGAATAGTACTTATATATTTGTGTGTGTGTTAGCAATACCACATACAGATATCTCCCAAGATTAAAGATTTTTTAATATTTTATGGCATTCAACAAAAATTCTAAGCAGCAAAACTATTTCTCAATAAATATTAGTGCTGTGAAAATATGAGAAAGCGTTATTCAACATAGTATGTTTTGATTTACTGCTGGAGCTCTTTAGAAAGGTGGAATGGCCTCATTTCCTCATTTTGACAAGCCTTATGTTTCTATTAATTAAATAGAAATCTTGGAAAAGAGGTAGTGTCATCAGGGTTAATGTATTGACTTTACATCCTTAGAGGCCAAGGTTAAATATATACCAAGTAGCCATCAAAAAGAATAAATCTACTCACGCTGGCCTTGTCCTTAAATTCACTCATTCTCAACTGCGCAATCCAATTTTGTGAATGATTTGTGCACTCTGCATAAAGTGTCTAGGCCTGAGGAATGCAGGACTTTCATGGTTCAGGAGTTTGATGAGCATTACAGGGCCAGATCAGGGATCATAGAATAGATCTCAAAGCTGGAAGAGGCCTTGCAGCCATCCAGCCAAGTTTCCCATCTGATAATTAAGTCCTCCTGACAATACACCTGCCATGAGGCCAAATACTGATGCTTAAAAACTTCTAATAAAAAGGAATTCACTACCTTCTAAGTCAGCATGCTATTTTGAGAAATGTTGGCTTTCAGAAAGTTTTCAAAATATTGAACTGAGACATTTCTTCTTGAAAGTCCCCCTTGGGACCACAGAGAATTCTCTTCTACATCATCATCCTTCGTATATTTGAAAACAAGTAAAATTTGTCTAGTTGCATAACACGTGGCTTATGGTATGACTTAAGCTTCACTCATTATCAGAGTTTCCAGTTGTTTATCCACAGATAGCAAGGATGAGGATGGGCAGACAGATAGATGATAGATAGATAGACAGGTATATTTCTGCAGACATCTTGAAAAATGATCAACAAATTACAAAAGACTATCACACTTTCCTTGTCTGGACATCAAGATTTTGCTAACAAAGAGTGTCACTCAAAAGATACATCACACTGTTTACCCATCCTGAGCTTACCAGCTTAGCCAAAATTGCTAAGCCTTTCACAACAGTTCCTCCTATGCATCTTTTCCGAATTTGCAAGGATTTTTTTCAGGATCTAGCTCAAAACTTCACATCATGTGTTTGAAGTTTGATATTATTCCATTTGACCTATAATTTCGATATGTTTCATCTTGGACAGACCTACAGGAAAGATACTCAGCCTTTCTAGACAATCATTCATCTAAATCATCCAGCACACTGTCAAAACCACCCAAAGGCTGGGTAAGGAAACCACACTTTCCCATTTGTACTTATATAAGAGTTTTACCCTCTTGTCTTTAGCCAGTTGTACTTTGGCCTCCTAACTGTAGTCATAATGCAGGAAGTTTCAAACTTCCATTGAATGGTGCCAAATAAATGCCAAACGATGGCATAGAATTCTCTACATGGGTGGGGAGAGGCAGTGATCTACAAGCAATCTTCAAGTCAGTTGACATGGTTTCAAGATGGATAAAATTATATTTTAACCCTTCCTTTCTGGTTGCCTATTCTCACCCCACTCAAGTTATCAAATCCCAACTCTTTTGCAAGAGCAAAATGAATGGACTTCAGAGTGATGTATTTTCTTTTCATCTCCAAATATGTACAGTTTCATAATGGGCCATCTGTCATTTTGTGATTCCATGCAGGCAACAATGCCCTAAAGTTTTGTTGCCATGGCAACCACACCAAAGTCTCCAAAGCAAACTCTGAAGTCATTCCTCGTCTCAGATTATATGCAACATGGTGTGGGAGTACGGGCTAAAATTTCAGAAAATTTAAGTTCCTAGTATTTGTTACCTGTCTACAATGAATACTTAATCTAGTATACCTCAAATTTTAATGAAATAGATTTATTTGAAAGAAGGAGAAGCAAAATTGTCTTCTGTAGCTGTGATCTATTTTGTTTTAGGCTAGTTTTGTTGGAGAGAAGTTGTCTTGCTTTAAATTCTGGAGAGATATTCACATGTAGCAATCAAACCCTCCTTTTCACTTTGCTGAAGGCCAATTTTAGAGGAGGCAGGAAAAAAATTCATCTCATTGTTCATATTCTTGTCTCCTATCTCATAGTATTCCAGTGCATCTGTGCCACGTTATAGCAGGATAAAGGAACCAAGAGTGTATTCTGTGAAGAAGGAGAAAAAAAGCAGTTTTTAATCTTGACTTACTTTCTTTCTTTTCCTCAGCAACTATCTCTTACTTATCTTTAACTTCTTTCCTGACCCATAGGCATGGAAATGATTCATTTTCTTTCCCTTTTATTTGCAATCTTTAACAGCTTCCACAGGAGGCATGTCCACATGGCACTGAGTGATATTGTTTCGTAGGGAATTAAGGCACATCTTTTCACTCTCCTACTGCTTAATGTCTTTCAAGCACTATACAGTTGTTCATTCTTTTATTTTTTTAAAAATTAAGAAAGTGAGATTTAATCAGTTTCAGTTTCTTCATCAGGAAACAATGCCAGTCACCAGAGTAGGAGGAGGAAAGGAAACACATTGTGAAGACATTAGTCAGGGCCATTGCAAAAATCTGGACAAGGGGTAGTAGAAGAGGCAGTAGGAATGAAGAGGAAGATCTGACCCACAGAAAATATCTTAGGGTGTCCACTCGTTCAGTCAACAATATGGTAGGCACTGTCCAGTTTGCTATACGAGAAGGAAGGCAAAAATGGGTAGATATGATCCCAAATCTATAGGTGTAGGAAACAGGCAGGAATAAAACTGATACAATGATTTGATAGGGTAATTTAGCAATATATATTTTTTGAAGTATAAATATTTTAATTTCATTTTTATTATACATATAATACACACTCGTTATGAACAATATTGAAAAAGAAAGAAAACATATTTTTAAAAATTCTCATTGTCTCACTACCCAAAGATAATCATTCTTAAATTTTGGCATACATTCTTCTAGCTTTTCCCAGCTATGTAACATGGCTGTTTACATATTTAAATATATATACACTTGTATATATACTATATATATTTATACATGAACAGCTATGAAAAAGTATGGAAGTGCCAATTAAAATCCTTTGTTTAAAAAAATGTATGTATTTACTTATAAGTTTACATATAAATTAATATACACTTATATATATTTATATAAATATTTTATATATGTAACCAAAAATATGGGATATATATATATTTAAATATGGATTGTCTCCCTTAATATGATGGCATAAGCATTTTTTACATTAGCACAAATAATGTATGACTGTCATTTTAAAGATTGTGTAATCATTCATAATGTGGTTATACTCTAATTTCAATAAAACAGATGCTAAACATTAAAGAAATGGTATCTACTAGCTTTTCCACTTTTGAATAATTTCTTTAAAATATATCCACCAAGTAGAATTAATATTTCTAGCATATAAAAAATTGTATCAGAAGCAATGGGTGACAATTTACATTTCACACCAGCTATTTATGAGACTTTCTGGCATTTTTTGTTTTGTGGTCCTGTGGCTGATGTGTGATTTACTGAGTATTAGAACCACAAACCCAACTAAATCCTTCTGGGGTCTTCTGGGGTCTGCACTTCCTCATACTCTTTGTTGTCAGTCACGTATACCTTAATTTTGTTCCCTCCTAACACTTTTTTCAGTCAGCTCACTTAAAGAATAGAATAATCCTGGGCTTCCCTGGTGGCGCAGTGGTTGAGAGTCCGCCTGCCGATGCAGGGGACGTGGGTTCGTGCCCCGGTCTGGGAAGATCCCACATGTTGCAGAGTGGCTAGGCCCATGAGCCATAGCCGCTGAGCCTGCGCGTCCGGAGCCTGGGCTCCACAACAGGAGAGGCCACAACAGTGAGAGGCCCGCATACCACAAAAAAAAAAAAAAAAAAAAAAAAAAAGAATAGAATAATCCTAGTATTTCATCTTCTAGGAGCTTCATAAACATCTTGTGAAAGTTCCTTCAACTGTGGTTGAATAGGGGTGGCTTTTCTGGTGAGAACTGATGGAGTTCTAATATGCTAGGTCCTGTATTATTTTAGACCACTTTAATCTTCATACTTTTAATGTTCAGCACCCCATCCATTTCCGCTGATGGTCTGATATCACAATCCAGGCTTCTTAATAAAGATGTACCCCAGCAGTGAACCTGTGCTTAATAAAATAGAAATGATGTTATAAGCTGAATGTGTTCCCTCAAAATCCATAAGTTGGAACCCTAACTCAAATGTGGCAGTATTTGGATATAGGGTCTATAAGGAGGTAATTAAGGTTAACTAAGGTCATTAGGATGGGGCCCTAATCCAGTAGGATTTGTGTCCTTATAAGAAGAGGAGGAGGCACCAAGAGTGCGTGCACATGGAAAAAAGGTGAGGTAAGGACACAATAAGAAGACAGCCATCTGCAAACCAAGGAGAAATTCCTCACCAGATACCAGCCCTGCCAGGACCTTGATCTTGGATTTCCAGACTGAGAAAGTAAATTTCTATTTTTAGGCCATTGAATCTGTGGCATTCTGTTTGTTTGTTTGTCAGGTTGAGCAGACGAATACAAATGGGTAAGCCTCTGGCCTCAAGGAATTTACAGCCTAGGTGCAAGGAAGATGTTTAATCTACTTTGCTTCAAGCCTCATAAAATCAGGCCATACAATAGCATCCCAACAACAGTTCTTTTCCAGAGAAATTTTCTTCTGCAGGGCATGGCAATCCCATCCTACCTTAAACTCATGAAACTAATTAAGGAAATCTTCAGGTTCTGATATGGTATAAAACATGTGCTGGAAAATCTAGTTTTTCTGAATACCATGTAGTATGCTTCCCACTCGTGCCCAGCTGCGGCCATGTGAGTTCCACTCAATTCTCTAACATTTGCTGATATTGTAGTGTAGGAAGTGAGGTTCAGCACCAAGGTTCCTGGGTCTCAGAGACAATAGTAGCCGTCTCCTCTTTTTACGGCTGACTATATGCTTCACTTGTGCCATGAATGCTTCAACAGTCACTTCACTAAAATAGACTGAAAAATATTCTCAGCCCAGTAACATCATGGTCTGCAGTCTAAGACACAAAAACGTCTGACATTTGCCTTTAGTATATTTTAGAGATTTTTTTGACACACCCCTATTACTTTTATCAGCTGTTTTTGCAGGTCTTAGGCAAAAACCTTGGGGCTCTGGACTAAAGTTTCCTTTGAGAAAAGCCATACATAAAATTGCCTCTTCGACCAAGTTTCCTCCTTGATTTCCACCACATGTAGGTACATTCCTTCCCTTGAACCTCCTAGAACACTCATGAAAAAAGATGTTTGAGGTACGGGCCCCACGTTCTTCTAAATAAGCCTGGTCATATTTGACCCTATAGGATGCACATATGGGGTCCTGCTCCAGGACACCCACAGTATGAAGCATACACACACATAAGGAAATCTGTGCAGTACAGAAGTGCAATGCATATGTGGTAGTAATGAAAGGAAATTTTTACAAAACATTTATCATGTATCCTGGCTCCAAGGCTCCACCTGCATTTGATCATGTAATACTCACAACTATCCTACACAAACAATATAATTGCTCTGATCTACAAAAGGAAAGTAAAGGAAGCTAAGACATGTTATACAGCTTGTCCAAAGAGCAAAATCAGTATTCAAACTCATGTCTGCTGATTAGAAGCTATGCTCTTAAACCTGCACGTTGCACTTGGCATGCGTTAATGAGGATGTATTATGAGAAGAATGAGAAATCGGTATTTCTAAGGGTAATGGTCTGTTGAGGAGGTACAACTTAAAATGGCCCTTAAAAGAGGAGTCGAGTACTAAGGTATGGAGACTTAAGATGGGTATGTAGACTTTGAAAAGATTGAGATTAAAATCTTGAAGAAGAAGAGATTCCAAGAGATTTTCTAAGGTCTATTAAAGGAACTGAGAACTTCACGTTTTGTGAACAGGAAGCTGAGGCAATCATGTTATAATGGTATTCTTTCCTGAAGGGTGCTTCCCCAGAGGGTGAGAAACAACAAAGTTTGTAAGCTTACGCATTAGAAATTTCAAACTTTCATAATGACAAAATAGAGTGATGAGGTAACAAATTGTTTTCCTGAGAAAGACGACCGTGTTATTTTCAAGGGTTTAAGGGGAATAAACATTCTCTAATCCTCCTGGAGAGCTGAAAAAGCTCCTCATTGTGGGGCTATCCAAGCCCATGTTATAGCTCAGCAAGTGGCATCAAGCCTCCTTCTGCCATATAGACATGCTGTCTCTTCAAAGGTAGAGATGTAAAATGGGAAAGTCTATTCTAAAAGAGTCTGTTTAAAGAATCATGCACCTGAACTCTTCAAATGATGTAAATGGTGTCTTTTGTGTATATATATATATATATATAAGCATGTCTCTATGTTTCATGTTTGTACATATGTATTTACGTAATGTGTGTGCAATTGAAAAAATCATAAATTACTCTTTTTACTTTCTTTTACATTGACAGCATAGTTTAACAATGATAGAAGCCATGTAGGCATTAGTCATTGGAAAAAGTATCTCTCCCTTGGAAATCTATGACTGAGGTATGGAATGATGAGCAATACAAGACACCAGTTAACCCTTATACTTAGCTCTGCCTTCTAAAGGAGAAAAATAAAGGCTGCTGAGCACATTCATCTTGCTGCCTCAATTACTTGAAGTGGATAATCAGCTTAACATTGTAAGGATGATGTTGAATATGTGTTGATTTTTCTTTGGTATTGATTGCTGTGCTTTGACATACTGTTCTCATTATTATGCACCAAGGCACCACCTGGTGCCATTGTGTATCTCAACTACTCACACATCAAATGATCATTCTTTTTGTGGGTTTTTTTCTTCATTGTATATAGTCACCAATATATATGCCTAGAACTTAAGACATGGCTTATTGGCTTAAGTAACATAGTTCATATTTTAAAGTATCGTTTGATGAAAACTATATGGTTTGAGAGAGAAATCTTCTCTGAAATCCAATGGCAGATTTTTCTAGAGTGTATTTTTTTCACATTTCTCTCAAGAAAAGTGCTATTTCTCCATTTCGGTGACACTTCAGTCCCTTCACAGGTAAAAGTACAAATGTAAGTTGTCGGTGCATCATGGCTCACATTATTTGCATAAATGTCTTTATGTAAACAACCAAAATGTGTGTATATGTTTATCAAATAACAATTATAATATGAAGTATTATTGCCAAAAAGTATTATTGCCACAATTATAATATGAAGTATTATTGCCACAAATAACAATTATAATATGAAGTATTATTGCCATATTATATATGCTTAAATAAGGCCCTTGTGTCTACGTATCCACCTGTCTACCTGTATCAGGCAGGCAATATGTGGCCCCAGGTAACTAGTAAATCTTGTTCCCAGCACTTAGGGCACCTGAGGTCCAGGCATCCCTTTTGCAGCTCTAGCTCCTGAATGTCTCATGGAGAGAGCTTCTACAGGCCTTTTAATTGTCCTGGTGAACAGTGCCCATCAAGTCAAAATCCTGCCACAGCTCTGTCCCAATCAGTTCCCTACCTTCAATGTGTAAGTGCAGGAGCACATCAGCCTTCTGGGTTTCTATAGTTCACATTTTACAAAAGGATCAACTGCGTTGACTGCCCGTACTCTATTCGTCTGAGAAAGTCCACAGTCCAACTTAGTATTTTTCGGACCATGAGCCAATAAAAGCCAAGCCCCTAAGTGTCCTGAAAGCCCCTGAGTATCCTCAACCCTTACTAAACACAAGGGTCCAAAGTTAGTCTGTACCTCCTCACTTGCTGTCTAACGTGCTTGGGACTGAGCTTCTAAAGACCACCACGTGCTCACACCTTCCATCTCTTCCCCAAGGTATACACGCTAATGTGAAGTACACAGGTCCATATCTCTCCTGATGCTTTGTAATTTGCTGTGTTGGCTTCCACCAGCAGCATCACTGCAGTGCCCTGGCTTAGTACCCAGATGCCACCAGGCTTCCCTTCGGCAGCAATGCCCTTATTCAGTTGACTGATGGTGAGTCCCCGATGCCTCCAGCTCCTCAGCTTATGGCAGATACTCTCACGTGGAAATTAGTCTTTAACAATTCCTCGACTTGCCAAAGAATGTGGCAACTGCTTCTTCACAGAGAAACCAGAGCCTGACCTCTCTGGAGATAGCGAACTTTACTTCAAGATTGAAAGAATGTCCAATTTAAAAACAGAATCTGCAAGGATGAGCTACAGCTCAGAAATATCACTGTGCCTTCTGAACTAGAAGAAATACACTAGCTGTTAAGGTATTTATTCTAAATTGAAGATATTTAGGAAGGAACTCTCACTGTTGGTGTACACTGAGTACAGTAATGCGCATTATCATGTGCTTTCTTCCAACATGCAGTGGCCTGATGACTGCTCTCAAAGAATACGTTTTCCCTGCAAAGGAAGAAGCTAGTTTTAAAGAAAAATATTCACACTACACAAAACACACATACACACTGTTGTTTCAATTATCTTAGGAACTGGCCAGGACAATAAGGTTTAGAATTTCAAGTAGGCTAATACTATTACTTCATTGCTTTATGTTTAAGACCAGTATAACCAATGAATTGACTATTTTTTATTTTCATATAAAAAAATTTGGGATGCCTTGGGTGTTTGTAGACATTTATCATTTTTCTTCTCTCAGATAACACAGAAATGGATGTTTTATTTTTTAACTTTTATTTTATATTGGAGTATAATGGAAGAAATGGATTTTTTAGTATTCAGGCCTCTTATTTTCCTCTACATAACTTGTAGGCTTCCAGCCAGCCTATAGCTACTAGTCCAGCAATGGGCAGGGTGAATTTTCATAAAAGGTCCCATCTTGATCACCAGGACCATAAGACTTTCTGAACTGTTGGTGTTCCTTTGGTTCTTGCAGTGGAGCAAGAGCTAGACACTTGGGTTGCAAGGTGCACTGCAAGAAAAAACATGGAATCGAAGGTAGTGGAAAGGATGTGGCGATGGGCTTTCTCTCCTTCGCCTTCTCTCCATAAAGCACATCATCCTTTTCTCTCTTGCAGAAGTAGGTCTTTGGGTTTCCCTGTAGCTCTGACCTGGTTTCTGCCTGCCCCTTTTCCATCAAATTACCAAGGCACCAAGGCAGAGATTCACTGGGGTTTTGCCCATGGTGTGTGGTGTGTGTTATCACATCCGTGCAGTTAGCTGCAGAGCAGATGCCCAGGATACAAGGAGCCAGAGATTGAGATTTTGTTCTGCTAGAACCTACCATATATCAAGTCACCTATTATCTGGTTAATTTATACTATTCATGTTGCTGAAACAAAACCGTCTTCAGGGTTTATCACTGACATCTCTCTAACCACTCTTGCTTCCGCCTTCAAATCAATGTCAACCTCCAGAGTAAAAACGCACCCAACCCAAAGAAAAGGCTTCTTTCACTTGACCTTGTAGCATTGATTTATTTCCCCTTTTTGCTCCCCGCCTCCACTTTTCCGCAGCTTCGTTTCCTGGTTATGTCTCTTATTCGTTGTGCAAACTTGGGCAAATCACTTAATCTCTCTGAGTTTCAGTTTTCAGCTGAGAAAAATGAAGGAAACAGTGCTGGCTTCACAGAGCTGTCATGGGAATCAAATAAGCTTTTTCTGTGTGAAAGTACTTTAATGAAGGATATGGAATGTGTAAACACCCCGCACCTCTGGGGCTACTCCCTCAAATGTGCAGACACTCTTTCTCCTGTTCTACATCAAGATACCCCTAATGAGCCACATCTTGAGTAGAATTCATGGAACCTAGATTTGTTCCCCAATAAATGAGCTGTCTGTTAGTTTGTACAATAGGGACCAAGTAGCTATTTTTCCTATGTTCATAATTTTTAAAATGTACTACTTATTTTTATAAAGAAAGCCTCTCTCTCAGAACCAAAATGAACGTACTCAAAAGCAGTTATTATGCTTTACATTTTGGTCTTGCAGTAAACAGAGATCCGGGCTCCATCTTAACTAGCATAAACCTTCACTTGGATTAGTAACAATGCAGTCAGAAGATGTAAAAAAAAAATTAGAGATCAGGAATTTGATGAGGAATATTGTGATTGTGCTTTATAGAATGAAAGAATGCATTTTGGAGAGTAAAGAGTCAAATCCTTCCCCTGCCTGCATTATCATGCCAGCCCATTGCTCCCTCTTGCTGCTATTAGCTTCTTATAATGTAAAACATTTCTTCATTTCCAGCAGATAATACTTTCAATGAAAAGGTAATTTTTGAAGTCTATTACTTGCATTCTTAGAGAAGAGCACAATGTAGCATTTTGTTCTAATATGCCATAGAAATTGTTTGAGTAGGTACACCATGGAATCAAATACAAAATGTCTAAATGGTTTCCATTAACTATGCCCATTTGCACTGCTTCCATTAATGGCTATGTTTTTGTTCTTTTCCTTCATCTTTGCATCTATAAGATGAAATGATTCAATTGATGTAACTGAAAAGTACATTGAAAAGGTAGAGAGCAAATTACAAAAACATCAAGCCACAATTCCACCCACATACTTTATTTTATAATGAAGTTTAATAATGATAGAAACTGTCGCCAGATTTAAACATCAGTCATTTCAGCAATTGTAGTTAATGTGAATATCTCATACCGAGTAATGTTTTATAAAAACATGGCAAGGATTTTGTATTATATTGAACTGAAATGTCATAATGAAATCTTAACTAGATGCTATTATTGTAATATATATTATGTTAAGAGAAATTTACTTCAACTTGAAAAGATAAGTACTGTTTCCTTCAACATCCTAAGTTCAGATAAAATCATTTTACTTGGAAGCAAGTTTTTTTTTCCTTTCTAGATTTAGCATGAGCACAAATAAACACCCACTGTTTATTACAATAGATGTTGTGACGATGTATCTTGGTGGTAAACACACAACGAAAATATAATGATTTATTTTTTTTTGATAAATTATTAACACTAGGAAGAAATTTGTAGTTCTTATGCAGTATGTGTTTTCGAGCCCCCAAAGTATTTGAGTTGTGCCTGTCATCTGCCTTGGAAAAAAAAATCTCTTCCCAATGGCAAAACCCTAGACCCGAGTCCAAACAACCTCATTTACATGGGAGTAGAGCCCAGGGCAGTGAGAAGCCGGGGCCAGGTGGCCATGCCTGCCAAGTCATTAGCAGCAGCCTTACTGCGTTGCTTCCTGAAAGTATGGGTTCCTGCTGATGACGGCAAAACAAGCAAGGTAACATCAGATGAAATCAGCACCTGAAAACGCTCTCATTTTCCACTGCCTGCCCACTCTTCACCCCACTCACAGCAGCCTCTGCCCACATTAAAAGGGTTTGGCAAATCTCTGAGAGGACTGAGGAACATTTCACAACCTCATACCCACAAGATGAGGGAAGAAGCATGAGTTAAGTTTTCACCTGTGAGTATCACGTCCGCTCTTCCCTGGTCTAGTAGAAAGGATGAGATGAGAGGTAGCCGGCTTCCCATAACACTGTATCTTCCCAGAGTCCACGGCAGCTCAAGACTGACTAGGAGATAAGAGTCACCGGCCACGGGATCCTCGTACTCTGCACACACTTGGTTCAGTGTCACTGCTGTCACCTCACAAAACATTTTTCCTATTAGTTTTGGCTCCCTGGAGTTCTCTGCACTTACATGTGCACTTTCATATTTTAACAGTTTCACAGGTGCTACTGGATGAGCTCATGAGATTCCATGAAACATCCAGAACAATTAGTCTTTACCACCAGATGTCAGTGCAATACCATTCATGTATGGAAAGAGGAGGGAAAAAAATGGGCTTAAGGGACTTTGGATAAGTACTACTCACTAAGACATCCCCTGAAATTAGACAGCATTTCCTTCAAATATTCAATACTCGTACACATACAATAAAGGGATCTATAGCTATGGCAAAAGAATGTGCAATAAACCAACTCAACGAAACTTACTGGCTTAAAAGGATAATGATTTATTTATCACAAGTCTGTGCATAAACTACACTCAAGATAAATTTGTGGGTTTATCTTCTGCTTCAAGGGATGGAACTGAGGTGTCTCACGTGGTACTCTCAGCTGGGACCACGGCTGGGGCTGGAATTTTCAAGATGGCCTCTCACCCTCCAGGGCCTCTTACCACTTGGCTTATCACTGTTTGAATCTAGCACAAGCTTCCCTACAGCATGGCAACTGGCTTCCAAAAGATAGATTCCCAAGTGGACAAGACCCATTGTTCAAGTGTTTATCAGGGCTCTGCTTGTATCTCACTTGCTAATGTTCTATTGGCCAAAACAAGTCAGAGGGCCAAGCCACGGTCAGCGTGAGCTAGATACATGCAAGCATAACTATCAGGGGGCGGGTTCAGCAACGGGATGGTTTCACCATAGATCCGTAAAACATAACTACCAGGGGGCGGGCTCAGCAACGGGATGGTCTCACCATGGATCTGTAAGAGGATCCTCAGCTCAGCCAGCATAAAGTATCGGAAAACTCCCCAATTCTGATTTGCATTAGAAATGTCATAAATCCATCCCTTCTTTTTTCAGTAAATCACAGATAAGACAAATTGTGTTGACATTCTTTAAAAATGTCAGGAAGATAGACCATCTGGCTGCTCCCCACGGTGTTTTACTCCTTGATAGAAAGGCACAATTCCTGGCTCTGGCTTTAGGATTGCAGAGCCCCAAACTCAACTTTTAAGGACATCCATTATTGATCAAGCTAAAAGGGAACACTAGGGCTAAGTAAACATACAAAAGACAACATTGTCAACCAGATGTAATTTCAATAGTTTACAAAGTTTACCTGGCTTATGAATGGAGGCTATTTGCAAACCCAATCCCAGTAGATAAATTTCCCCCAGGAAAACAAATTATATAAAAGCAGAGATTTTATGAACACAAATTTTGAACAAGGGAAGCTGGATAGTCTCACAGGATATTTCCATTAAGGCTGATAAATTGCCTTTCTCTGTTCTAAAACATCTCTATTTTAAGAACTGACTCAGTTCCGCTGAATTACAGCAACATTGCCTCTTAATAAGACTAGAAAAACACTGATGTAACATTATTTTCATGAGCAAGGGTTATGAACAGGATGAAAGTCAAAACTTTTTCTCAACATTCCATGTTACATAAAGCCAATAAATTTTTCATCCAAGATAATATTCATATTTATTATGCATGACCCAGAAAGCATTGTTGACACATAATTGATTTAGTAATGAGTGTACTTCCATTTTTAATCTGATAATCCCCCTAGCTAACAGGTTGCCGTAGCCAATGATGTTTGTATAGTTTAGTTAACATCTGCCAATGATTGAACTTAAGGACGATATCCATCAACAGCTCCAAATTTGCTTCCCAGCATCACGATTAAACTAAACCAGTAACACTGCACCCTCTAAGATAGTCTATTAAATTCATTTACATATAAAGTTTATACACTCTACAAGGGTAACTGATAAACACTGCCATTATTCCTGACCTTCCAGTGAATTAAAAACAAAATTGCGGAAGAGACATTTACTGAAACTCTTCTGTAAGAGTTCGTGTTTTCGTTTGGGCATTAATATGACATATACATAGTCTGAGAAGTGGAATATGTGAATTTTATAGATAGCATTTCTTTATATGAATCCAGTAGGTCAAACTTTCAAAATCCACTTTCATTAGAGGAATGCAATTTTTCTGTGATAATTGTTCTTCCTCCCATGGAAAAGTATTCTTCAATATATTAAGCCTGGGATTAATTAGAGAGGATGAGGATGAGGATGGAAAAATATTCAGCCATATGTATTCAAATATATATATATACATATGTATGAATATAGAAATATTCAACCATATCATATGTAAAAGAGCTTTGTCTCTTTAAATATTAATTCTCTCATGTGTCAATATTAAAATGCCATTTCTCAAAGCATTGCTATACAAGGCTCTCACAAGAAATGTATTTATATGAGCATTTACTGAATATTTATGTTGACAGCAGTAAGTGGCTCTCCATTTGGACCCACACTGACTATTTTAGGCACCCAATTCTTGAACTCACAACTCACAATGAAACATCTCACAGTTGAATAGTCTGCCATCACCTCAAACTCAACATGTGGGGTTGGAATTAATCAACAATGTTCCTGATGTGCTCTGAGAAATGCCAGGGGCTTCTCAGAGCCAGCTAAGAAGCCTCAGAGTTAAGAAGGAAACATGTAGAACTCAAGACTCTGCCAACTCCTTTCAAGCAGAGAAATTCGGTTTATATAATGGTTTCCCCTTAAAACCTTATCAATTTTGATAAAGGGGAATAAATGTTGAGCATGTTGTAAGTGCTCGATTAACACTTATCCTTTCTTCCCTTTCCTCCTCACCCCATCCCAGGATCTGGTGTAACTTGCCAAACTCTCCTATTTCTATCACCATTAAGATTTTTTCCCTAGTCTTACAGTCTTGAGACCCGAATTCCTGCTCAGCTCTTCTTCCTTTACTCCCAATAGCCAATCTTTACTATTTCCCATTGGTGATCTTTCATATATCTCTAACACACCGCTATTTCACCATTTCCTTTAATACCACGCTCTAATCTTCTTGTGCTGGGAGGCCTGCAACAGCCTGAGATCTGAACTGCCTACGCTTCACCTCTTATTTCCATCCAGACAACGCTGCCAACTTCTGTAGCTCTCCTGCTCCGAGATACTTTCAGACTAGTCTACCGCAAAGACTTGCAAGGCTGCCTATGTGCACTTTTTAATGTAAAGTAACTTTTAAAAAACTCTAAAGCCATGCTTACTTCAGTGTTGTTGGGAAACTAACTTTTGTAGGGGACATACTGGGAGCTAAATAACCAGGGAGGTGACCAGAAGTTATGGCTGATCTGTGTTCAAATGTTCAATGCATAGCTTAGTAGGGATTCCTTAAAGAATTTTCTAAGATATTTCCCTCAGGAGATCTTCCTTTAAAAAAGAAAGGAAAAGAGACAGAAGCCTTCATTTGTCAAGTAAATTTGAGAAGCCCACATAATATATTATGCTCTGAGTGTAAAAATAGATATGAACATATTAAAGTCTCTCATAAGTACTACAGTTAAGAAACCCACTTAGCTTTTTTTAACCTACTATTCCACAAATTTATATGGAGACTAAATCTCTCCTTTTTTGTTTGTTTTTATCTTATTTTGAGCAAAATTATTAAAATCCTGCAGAATTTGTGTTCTAAGAAAGCTCAGTAAACACTGCCTCAGTAAGCATTATGGTGAATACAAATATTCAGTATGTTAAAGAATAATTATTAGTGTATTACTACTACTCATAACTGGTAGATTAAGTCCAAAGTTCTTATACCATAATTCAAGATCCTTGACTATTTACTGCTATTTTATGCCCGTTTTATACTAATGACAGTGAAAGCCACCAGTTAAATTCTGAAGTTCAAATCCTAGCTCTGCCACAAGAATGAGCCCCTGATCAAATTGCTCACTGTCTCTGCCTCAGTTTCCTCATTTGTAGAACATGAATAATAACAGTACCTACGTTTCCTGGGTGAGTAGAATTCTGGACTCAAACACAGACCTACTGAATCTAATATTCTGGGGAAACTACCTGCATTTTCATCTCCCTCAATGAATCTCATGTAAGTGAAGTTAGAAACACTGATCTAGAAGGAATAAAGGATATTTAGTATATAAAAGAGGAACATCACTGCTACTTTCAAGTATTAGTTGGGGTAGTTTGCAAAGTAAGAGGATAACTGTTTTGTCTATGCCCAAAAGACAGAAATAAGATCTTGGTAAATGTAAGAAGAGGTAAATTTTAGTATAAAGAGGGACTTTCCAACAGTAATGGTTGTGCAAAATTGTGTAGGCTTCTCTGAGAAATAGACATCTGCCCCTTGTGCCTGGGGTTATTTATTTAGTTGGAGACTTTGCCAGGATATTTTAGAAGACATTCAAGCATCTCTTGGGGTTCTTAGATTATATGAATTCTAAGTTTACCCTCCAACCTTAGCTGCTATGTTTCTGGACATTCTGTCACACATGGAAGCAGAAAATAAGCAACATTCATGCCCAAGTGCACTTGATCCTTCCTCATTTTCACTCTTAATACATTTGTTCAAAGAAGAGCTTTCTTCAAAGATTTTGGTATTGGGAGTGTTCTTTGGAAGATAGCTTCAAATATTCTCAGCTCAGGACATTAAATCACGTGGGCTAAAAATGCTCTAGAAGCATATGTAGATTCATAGATTCATGTCTTAAACACACACACACACACACATGGAAAGCTCTCTCCCAGGGGACAGAACCTATTAGGACACCGTGGGATATAATTTAGGAGCTTCTATGGGTGCCCATGTCCACCAGCAACCATTCCTTGAAGAGCTAAACCAAGCCCACAGAACTCTTGTAATTAATCCTTGAATCTTGAAGGAATCATTCTGCTTTTACTCACAGCTACTGCTGTGAGTCCCACCTTGGTTATGAGACCAGAATCTAATCATATATAAAGACTGAAAACACAGCCTAAACAGGCGTAAAATCCAAATCGTTTCCGTGCCACTGTAGCAAGTATCAAAAAAAAAAATAGCCGCACCCTTTTATAATATAGATTTGTGGAATGAAGAAAACTCTGCTATTATTTATGGTATCCTTTCAGAAAGGACACATTTATAAATGAATGGTTCTGTAATAATCCAATGGCACCTTCATTAATCTCCCCAATGGACTCTGTAACACATCTGATGAGAAATGTGTTTACTCCTTCAGGATTAAAAATAGAAAAATACAATAGCAAGTTCATTGGCAGGTTCAGGTGGCCACTTAGTTTATAATAGAATCAGGAAATGAAAGTGCCCTGTGGTTCAGTAAAAAACTCCACTAGAACCCATTTTTAGCTAACACAAGCAAAGCATGTTAGTGAGTTTCCTCAGTTGTCAGCATTAAAAAAAAAAATTAACTGTATACCTCCTTTCAATCGGCTAAATATTTATTCAAATCTTCAGCTTGTTATTTCTTCATTAACAAGGTTTCCCCTGCTGCTCAGCAGAATATGTGAGGAACTTTGCAAATGTCAGAAGCACTCAAGTTGAATCAACCAGGGGAAGTGATAAAAAGGTTCATAATCAAGTGGAACTACAATAGTGGCACATTTCAAGCTGGGAAATAATAGATCAATACACAATTCTCTTTCCTATGGGATAATACTTCTATTTGTTCTCATTTTGTGATTTGTTTTTTCTCATCAAATCACAAGTACAAAGCATTTCTCTGTTAACCTTCAATTTGTAAATGATCATTTGCCTTCTAATCCTCAGAACACCACAACAGAGAAAAGAGGGTGCAATTTTGAAAGGAAATCTGAGTCTTAGGAGAAAAGGAGAGCAAAATAACATAAGCAAAGCATTTGAGGGAAAAAATAGTGCTTTAGGAGCTCCTGGTTAGTGTGTGACTATCTCTTTCAAACAGGTAAATCAAGCCTAACGATGCAGAGTTTGTGAAACATGGACAAATATAACAAAGGTCCTCAGAGAAAAAAAAAAAATTTTGAGCTTCAGTTTAATCTGGCATTAGGAAAGTCTAACATGTTCGTTTGCGTGTCTTGAAAAAATGTTTATTATCTTGAAGTTGCAGATGTTTTACATTTAATTTTGTGGTTTTGTAAGGATCTTGGTTTGTGAGAGCTCTCCTACCATTATTGGTCTAATACAAAGTCTTATCAACTAATCTTTTTTACATAATTGCATGTTAGTTTCAGCACCATTGTCCAATAGTCTTGAACCTAGTTTCCTTACATTATTTCAGATATATATTACAATCTAACAGCTCCCAATTATAAAATAACCTGGTTCATAAACATAAACCATAGATAATTCTATGAAGATTGCTATTTCTTCACAAAAGATATTGATACGATATCAAAACATGTTTCCAAAATCACAAAGAAGAAAACGTTTCAATGTGTAGGTAAATAAATGAACCCACAAAAATTTTACAGTGATGGTGCACATCTTCCTAGGTTCCAAAAACTCTGAACATTTTCTCTTTCCAAATATAAACAGACTTTTTCTATACTAGAAAGCTGTCATTTGAAAAATAAGTATGGGACCTACCATGGAAAAGAATAAGAGGCTGGTCACCCAAGTGTTCTTCATTGCCAACTGATGACAGTGATTATTAGGTGAGAATTTCAACTTTTTATATGAAAGCTGAAACATGAAAATGCTCAGTGGTGAAGGCCTGGAAAACCCAAAACTCACCACATCACTGTTTTAGCAGGACTTTCAAGTCTTTAAATCCAGGAAGAAGAAGAGAGAGTCAGCAGCAGGGCACAGGTGAAGGTTACCTTTTCATCCCCAGGGTGCATGTTCATCCACAGTCCCTGCGGGTGTTACCTGCACCCAGACCTCAGGTGCTTGCCCTGCTCCTCTGGGAGAGGCTAGCACTATCCCAAAGGGCAAACTTGGTAGAAGATGGATATAAAATGAGGGCAAGTTTTGTTTGTTTTTGTTTGGAATTGAAGTATAGTTGACTTCCTCTATTATATTAGTTTCACGTATAAGCATAGTAATTCAGTATTTTTATTGTTTATATTCCATGTAAAGTTCAAATGCTGCCATCCGAAGACCGTGTCTGCAGGGTAGGACACACCAGCTCAAACGTTCCAGGCTAAGGTGACTGTTAAGAAGTTGTAATACAGATTTGGGGGGGAGGGGGTGAAGGGGGAGGCTGGGTAAGGAGGGCAGGAATGGCTTCTTTAATGAAAAGAAAAGGAAAAGGGTAATTCAAGAAGCAGAGTTTAGTTACCCCTCTGTATCATAGGGATTGATTTAGCATATTAAATGAAATATTAACATCACATGAACAAAACAATTGCAGAGTCATCTTAGGACAAGGTCTGTGTGTGAGGTTTTCGGGGTCTGTAGGTAAAATAAGACAATGCTTGGTTTAACCTCATTCTTTCCTTTACATTCAAACTCTCCTCGCTTCCACAGGAAAGATCACTAGGTGCGCAGTTTTTGCCCAATGTTTCCTGAGGAAAGCAATGATGCTTTCCTGGACTCCAGCATCCAGAGAGATCTGCCTTCATGCGATGTTGTGAGAGGCTTTATAGAATAAGTTGGTTTCGGGCTTCCCTGGTGGCGCAGTGGTTGAGAGGCTGCCTGCCGATGCAGGGGACACGGGTTCGTGCCCCGGTCCGGGAAGATCCCACATGCCATGGCGCGGCTGGGCCCGTGAGCCATGGCCACTGAGCCTGCGCGTCTGGAACCTGTGCCCCGCAATGGGAGAGGCCACAACAGTGAGAGGCCCGTGTACCACAAAAAAAAAAAAAAAAAAAAAAAAAAGAATAAGCTGGTTTCCTTTGTCAGAGGAGTTCTCTTTCAAGCTGGCTGAGAGTTTATTTTTTACTTTATATGAAAATTCTACAGAGAGCCTGATGGCACAGAATGGAGTCCAGAAATCATTTGTAATACTCAACCGCAACATGGATTTTATTTTATGCCTCTTTCTAAATAAATCTTTTCTAAATATATTTTTTGAGGACTGATGGCACATAAAAGAGAGCTATTAAGGAGAACCACAGGGTGTCCGTGATGGGAACGGCTGATTATCCCTGACAACCTTCAACTCTGGAATGCGTGGAAAAGCAAACCACAAATATTTCAGTGAGACTAGCATGCAGATACATTTTATGCCACATTGCCCTTCTCCCCTTTTTCTCATCATTCCTCACCCCCAAAATGGTACGTCTGCTAGAGAGGTGTTCTCAGAAGCTTGCTTATGTCATCTGAAGCCATGTAATATCAGACGCATCAGCATCTTCTGCAGAGAAGCTTGCTTGGTCCTAGAGAAGCTTTCTAACTGGAACAGGCTGTATTTATTTATAGACTCCTTTGCATTGTGTTACGAAGTATTATTCTGTAGTAGGATGCTCTGGGGAAAGCGCCATGCCTTCCAGACACCGAATTTCAGGGAGGTCCTCGGCAAAACCCCGAAACAAATTTGAATCTTATCCTTCCTTCAGATTTCTGTCTGTGACCTTGCACCCAGATTCCATGAATAGAACATTGTCCTCCCAGGGCAGAGGCTCAATAACTGAGCAGTTTCTGGGTCCCTGAATTTGTACAATGAGATATCAACTCCAATCTGTGAGCACAATGCTCCAGTGACTGCCAGGAATGGCTGCAATATTGGTGCCTTTCAATGGCGGTCGCATCATTCACCCAGCAGCGCTCAATAAAATGATACTGTAGTTAACAAGTTTTATAACACAAAGTTACTTTAAAACATGGAACTAATCAGAGGGAAGCCTGTTTATGCATGTCACCACCACATGTAATTGTCAATAAATAAACAAAGATCTGCTTCACCTACTGTCATGTATATCAAGTAAGTCGTTAATCTAAACTAATGAAGCTTAAGATATATGACAGACAGTTTTTATGGAGCGCCTTCCTAATGATATGTTTGCTTTTCATTTCAATGCCAAGAGCCCATTATCAAGAAAGCAGCACATTATGGTCCAAAAGCATTGAAATCTGAAGCACAATTCTTTGTTCAGGGCTCACAACAAGCGGCGCCTGCACATATGTAGTCATGTACTCTGTGCGGTGAAAAGCATTACTTAGAAGCAAATAAAGGGAGCTGGGGAATCATCTGATGTTCCTACTCTCTTGTGGGTCCCCCACTCCCACCCCACCCTTGGAGTTTTAAGCTCACCTGGAAAGAAAAAGGAAACTCAATCCAGCCTAACTCAAGCACACATCCATTTTGAAAAACGTGCGTGAATAGCTATCACAAACGTAATGAGTCCTAATCGCTAAAGAACGCCCTGAATCTCCAAAGAGCACAAACCCAGGATGCCACACTGCAAACAGAAAGCTACCAGATAATAGGAACAGGCATCCTACAATTATTTCAGTGTTCACGTTCATCCTAGAGCTTTGATGGTTTCCAAAGATGACGTAATTATTTCTTATTCCACTTCTAGTTTGGAGGAGAATCTCGTGGATGAATGAACACCTATCAAACCATGACACATTCAAGATAGTTGACCCTTTGGGCTGGTGCCAGCAAGAGACAGTTGCAGGTTCCAAGGACCCAATGAAAGTCTCCATCATGTAGCACTTTGCTTTACCTAAATCTGGAGAAATATGCCTTAAATGGGACCAGATTATAAGAGGACATGATATACCTGTGTGCAGGACAGGATAAAGGACTATCATGCATGGCCGGGGGTCTTGACTGTCTTGTTCCTCAATGTACTTGCAGCCCCTTCCACAGTCCCTGGCCCATGGTGGGTACTTGGTGAATATTTATTTGCTAAGGCTATGAAAGCAACGGTGATATACAGAACAAAAGGATTTTTTTAAAAAACTTTCCTGGAAACACTTTTTTCTCCTCCCCCATCCCATTCTCTCTTCCTTTAATAAAAACAGAAAGGCCTCCACTGTCAACAGCTTTCTCTTCTCTGTCTTCAGGGTCAGGCCTGAAGGGCCTTTATGAAGTCATAAGTCCCTGCCATCTTCAATTTTCTTCTTGCTCAAACCAAAGCAAAATTCAATTCATTCCTTCAGGAGAAGCTCCCAGAGCACCATGAGCCGAAGTGGGCACGTGGGCCCTCGTGGAACTCAAGAGACACACACGTGGAGAATGACGAGGCTTTGTCAGCAGCTTTTTAGAGTTGTGCAAACACAGGTGCGCAGAGGAGGGTGCTCCTGAGTGGAGGGTTCAGGGGAGGCTTCCCAGGACACAGGCCACAAGAGCTGGGCTCTGGAGCCTTAGGCTTACTACTCTGAGCCTTGAGTTTTCTCAAGTAAGTGCATCTTTGCCTCTTTCTTTTCCAGGGGGGTGGGGTGGGAATAAAGCACAGCCTCTGTACTGTGGCTCATGCTACTTTCAGGTTCCAAGGAGATTAGTACATGGACCTGGTGAGCACCTGCCAAGACCTTCTAAATACCACTTTCACCATGAAGACTGCTTAGTCCCAGGACCAGCCACGATCTCTTTCCTAAGAGTTCCCAATGCACTGTGCGTTTTCCTAAGTCATGGCCCCAAGTTAGCTCCTGTCGAGCTTTTTGACTTCTTTGGCTGATCCCTAAATGTGTGTTTCCAGGGACAGACTGTACATCTCACTAAGCTCTGGAACAAAAACAGTAGCTGATGTTTATGAAGAGGTCCCAAGGGGACAGACTTTCTGCTCAGTGCTTGGGATGGTTTATCTTACTTGATCGTCTTCATAAATCTACGAAGAGACTTTCATCACTCTCTCATTTTTCAAATGGATCACTGAAGTTTTGCAGGGCTGAGAACTTGGCCCATATTTGCTTGGCTGGTGGCAGCAGATTCTAAGCACAGAGCCATCCTCCTACCCACGGCTCAATTCCAGTGCTTTGTGGCTCCTGTTACGTGTAGACACGACTGTCTTCATAGCAGCATTCAAGTTCCTCGAAGTCACAAAATACGTGATATTAACTCTAGCACTTAGCAGAGCAGTTCTAAAGCTGACCCCCAGATTTGTTCCACTTCTTTCTGTGTAACTCTAGGTGGGTCTCGGAATCTCTCTTATGCCTCAAGGATTTCCTTATCTGTAAAATAATAATAACTATTACTATTATTATTATTATACTAATGTTATATAACAGCATCTATCTAACATAGTGTGAGGATTAAATGAGTTGGTGCATACAAAGTGCTTAGAACATAAACTAACATGGCATAACAAAGATTAACTAGTTTTTGTTAACACTTATTCAATTCCCCAATTATTACTCAAGTTGCCTACATTTCCATGCATCATATATGTATGTGTGTGTGTGTGTGTGTGTGTATGAAACTAGATAAGTAAAGTGCTTTTTGATGGCAATGAAGAACATATAAAATTATCCAGAAACAATTCAGTGAGAATTAACATGCAAAGTTTTTATAGGTAATTTTATAGTTTCGAGATTAAATTCAAGTTAAGATTATACACATCTCCAGAAGTCACGTTAGGCCAAGCTGCTTGCATTCCTGAGGGGCAAGAACTCCTTCTTTAGCTTCTGTTTGTCCTCAGGGTTATTTGGATTTGGGTCCATTAAAAAAATGGTGACTTTCTCTGTTAGTCCCTTTCTCTTCTTCAGTTTCCACTTTTTTCACTCTTTTACTCACTGGTGATTTTCCTTCTCCCTCACTTGCCCCCAAAAACTCAAATTCTGCTGTCCAGTGTTTGACTTCTTATTCATTGTCTAACTGCTTTACCCCAAGAGTGCTTCTGTCAATCAAATTAGAAAGCTTTGGATGGCAGTCAATTATAATTCTTCATTGATTTAATCATTATTTTCCAGTATGAAAGGTTTTCAATATATAAGCTCATTCAAACTTTCAGTCTCTGCTAGTAGAATGAAAGGTCCTTTTTTCTCATTAAAAGAACTTCCAAAAAATTACATCAATAGAGGCAAAACATGATAAGGAATTTTTTTTTTTTTTTTTTTTTTTTTTTTTTTTTTTTTCCCGTACGCGGGCCTCTCACTGTTGTGGCCTCTCCCGTTGCGGAACACAGGCTCCGGATGCGCAGGCTCAGCGGCCATGGCTCACGGGCCCAGCCGCTCCGCGGCATATGGGATCCTCCCAGACCGGGGCACGAACCCGTATCCCCTGCATCGGCAGGCGGACTCTCAACCACTGCGCCACCAGGGAGGCCCCATGATAAGGAATTTTTTTCCCAGAAAAAAATAATGTCATCAAAGGCCTCTCCTTGTCCCCTACAAAAAGTTCCAGGTTAAATGGAATTCTACAAGTCGTTCAAAGACCAGATGACTTCAATGCTTCTTAAATTGTCCAAGGTATAGAAAATGAAGGAAATTTTCTAAAACCTGTCTATGAAACAAATGTAACATATATGCCTAAATCTGATAAAGATAGTAGACACATACAAACCTAGAGAACAATCTGACTTATAAGTATCAGTGAAAAATTACCAAACAAAACATTAGCAAACAGAATCCAAGAACACATTTTAAAAACTATAGTACATCATGACCAGGTAAAATTTATTCCAGAATATAAGGAACCATATTAACATAATTCATCATATTATAAATTCAAGTAAAAACATCAAACAATTATCTCCATAAATGATAAAAGATCTTCAACAAAATTTAATACTTATTTTAAAAACCTATTATATATACTTTTACATAATGAGAACACACTAGGTATCTTCCAAGTCAGAAGTAAGGCTAATATGCCCTCTACCACCACTACTATTTACAGCTGTGCTGGAGTCATGATCCATGGTCATTTAAAAAATGAAAACAATTAAAAGCATAAAAAATGGGTGGGAAACAAGTAAAATTATCATTATTTTGAAGAAGACATGATAGTGAACTTTCCAAACCTAGAGAACCAAAGATAAAACCAGGGCCTCCCTGGTGGCGCAGTGGTTGAGAGTCCGCCTGCCGATGCAGGGGATACGGGTTCGTGCCCCGGTCTGGGAGGATCCCACATGCCGCGGAGCGGCTGGGCCCGTGAGCCATGGCCGCTGAGCCTGCGCGTCCGGAGCCTGTGCTCCGCAACGGGAGAGGCCACAACAGTGAGAGGCCCGCATACCGCAAAAAAGAAAAAAAAAAAAAAAAAAAACTAACACAAACATTAAGGAAATCAAATAATCTCTCAGGATATAAAATTAGCACACAAAGGTAAATAGCCTTCACAAACACTAATTGATACCAGGTAGAAGATATATTGAAAGAGAAAAACCCACTTAAAGTAACAAAAATAAAAGACACTTAGATATAAAATTTAAAGAGAAAACTTCAAAACTGTCCTGAAGCTGAGAGAGAGAGGGAGAGAGAGAGAGACCCCAGAACAAAAAGAAAGACATTACCTCTTCTTGGATAGGGTAATTTAGCATCACAAATATACACCAGTTCCCCCACAAGTTATTATACTAAATCAGTGCAATCCTAAGAAAATTACCAACTTTTTTTTCCCCCGGAGGTACATGAATTAGTTCTAAAGCACATGTAGAAAAATGTCCAAAAGTGCCTAGGAAAATCCTCAACAGTAAGAATAGCAGGGATTACTCCCACTAGATACTAAAACTATAAAGATCAATAATTAAAACAGCATGGTTCAGGTATGTAAATAGATAAGCCAATAGGAAAGGGAATTCGCAGATTTAAACTGGAACATCTTGTAACATAAAACAAGGAAGTATTCAAAAACAAATAAGACAGATTAAAACAACAAAGCCAGTTTGCAAGGGCTCCCATTGGCTAATTTTTCTAGTGATTTGAGCATAATAAAGAATAATGATCCTAATAGATGAGTTCATAAGGATATTAAAAGGGCAAGGAACAGGTTAAGGAAAGATCTTCTTTACATAAGAATGGCAACTAATCAACTGTAATAATTTATTTAGGTAAGGCTAGGGCTAATTTAGTGGATGTTAAAACCATTATGTGACATAGATTGAGGAACATGATATTTACATGTTCTCAATGTATTATCCCACATTTGAATCATTAGAAAAAATACTTTTACATTGAAGAGCTCTGACAGATGTCACTTTAAGCAATTGATCAAACTTAGTATCACCAGTAATTAGGTGACCAATAATTAGATTTCCCAGTTTCCCTGCAACATACCCAGTTTTCACCTGATGTCTTACAGTACTTATTAATGATACCACTTTTTCCTCTCAAAAGTGTACCAGTTTAAATGATAAATTATAGGGTCACTCTTCTGATAATATGCCTCTTGATGTGATGCAATCAAGATTACTCTTATACAGTATCCTTGCCCAAATGTTTAACCTATATTTAATCAGGAGGAAACAATCAGACAAATTAAAAAATATGGGGAATTTTACAAGACAAGTGCTCTGGGAACTTTAAAAAAAATGTCAGTATTATCAAAGAAAAAGAATCTTGGGTATGCTAATTGTATTATGGTTGGGTAGCAGAATTCCTTTTTTTTATATATAAATTTATTTTATTTATTTTTATTTTTGGCTGTGTTGGGTCTTCGTTGCTGCACTCGGGCTTTCTCTAGTTGCGGTGAGCAGGGGTTACTCTTCATTGCGGTGTGTGGGCTTCTCATTGCGGTGGCTTCTCTTGTTGTGAAGCATGAGCTCTAGGTGTGTGGGCTTCAGTAGTTGTGGCATGCAGGCTCAGTAGTTGTGGCTCGCAAGCTCTAGAGTGCAGGCTCAGTAGTTGTGGCACGCATGCTTAGTTGCTCCGCAGCATGTGGTATCTTCCCAGACCAGGGTTTGAACCTATGTCCCCTGCATTGGCAGGCGGATTCTTAACCACTGCGCCACCAGGGAAGCCCCAAGAATATCCTTGATTCTTAGGAGATAAATGCTGATATATTTAGAGAGCATAGAGTTGGGTTTTGCTTTTTAATCCCATTTAACAATTTCCATCTTTAAATTGGAGTATTTAGACCTTTTACATTTAATATAATTACCAAGATATTTGAGTTTAAATCTATCATCTTCTTTGCTTTTTTTCTATTTGCCCCCTCTACTCTTTGTTCTCTTATTCCCATTTCCCTCTTGATTTTTTGACTGAGTACTTTTTTTTTCATGTTCTATTTTATCCCCTCTCTTGATTTAATAGTCAAATGTCTTTGTTTATTTGTTTTACTGGTTGCTCTAGGGTTTACAATATGCATATTTAACTTATCACAGACTGCCTTCAAATGTTATACCACTTTGTGTATAATGTATACTTCCATCTCTCCACTTCCATCTTTTGTCCTATTGTAATTAACCTCACAGTATATTATTATTTTTGCTTCAGACAATTAAGGACATTTTAAAGAGATGAAAATGGAGGAAAAAAGTCTTTTATATTTTCTTACACATATACTATTTCTGGTGTTTTTATTCCTTTATAAAAATATGTTTCCACTTGATACCATTTTCCTTCAATCTGAAAAACTTTCTTTAACACTTCTTGTGCAATCTTCTTCGCAATGAATTCTCTCAGGTTTAGTTTTATTGAAATAGAAAATTTTTTGAAGGATATTTTTGAGAAATACAGAATTCTAGTTGACAGATTTTTTTTTCTTTCAGCACCTTAAAGATGTTGTTCTGTTCCCAACAGTAATGAGAGTCTACTGTTGGAACTGTGGCTTGTTCTGGGTGTCTGAGATACATCAGCGAACAAAGAGACAGCAATCCCTGACACAATGAAGCTTATTTTCTAGGTAGGGGGAGACAGAAAGTAAATAATGCACCTAAATAAATAGTATTTTGGAAGGTAATGGACAAAATACAGCAGGAGGGGAGGGATTTGGAGGACAGCAGAGGTGGTTATAGAGAATAGTGTGTTTAGAGTGGGACTAATTAGGAGGATGCCATTTGAGCGAAGACTTCAAGGAGGTGGGCCATGTGGAAATACAGAGGAAGAGGGTTGCACACAGAAGGAATTGCCAGAGCAAAGGCCCTAAGGCAAGGACATATCTGGTGTGTTCAAGAAACAAAAGCCTCAGCCTAGCTGCAGTATAGGGAGCAAGGGGGCCAGTAGTAAGAGATAAAGGCCAAATGGAAGAGGGAGACAGACGGGGGGGGTGCTCTTTAGGCCTTTGTAAGACACTTGTCTTTTACTCTCAGAGAAATAATGAGCCATTAGAAGGTTTTGAGCTGCGGAGTGATGTGATATGGCCTATACTTTAAAAGGATCAATCTGACTTCAGTACTAACTGTGGAGAGGCAGGGTGGAAACAGAAATGCCAGGTGGAAGGCTGGAGTAACCAACAAAGGAGAGATGGCAGTGGATTGGAACAGGATGGTAGCAGCAAAAGTCAGGCACTGGATATTTTAAAGGTAGAACCAATAAGATTTTCTGCAAAAACTGAATATGGGTTGTAAATGAACAGCTCAAAGGATGCACTTGTCATTAACTGGGATGGAAATGACTGTGGGCAGAAGACCTCTTGGGGAGAAGATAAGGAACATTTTGGACGTGGTAAGTTTGTGACATCTCTTAGACATCTGAAAGGTCTAGTAGGGAGGGGGACATACAAGTCTTGAGATATTTGAGCTAGACTCTCCTTTTGAGAGTCATCAGCAGCATAGAGATGGTCTTTAAAGCCATGGATCTGGAAGAGAGCAAAAGAGCAAAGCAGACATAGCAAGGAAGAGAACCTGGGATTGAAAGCTGAGGCACTTCAACATTGAGAGCCGCAGAGTGGAGGAGAAACTTGCAGACAGAGACAGAGAAAGAAGAGGAACGTGCATACAGAAAGAGGCTCCAGATTAGTAGTAGAAAAGACAAGAGAGTGTGGTGTCCTGGAAACCAAGTGAAGAACGTGTATCAAGGAGAAGGAATGATCCCATGAACCTGATAAAACCAACCACTGGATTTAGCAACTGGGAGGTCACTGATAGCCTTGAAAAGAGCTGTTTAAGTGAAGTGAGGAGTGTGAAAACCTAATAAGAGAAGATGAGAGAAGAACACTGGAGATTTCTATGGATTTTGCTGCAAGGGGGGAGCAGTGGGAGGATTAGGATAAACAGATTTTTTTTTTTTTCGGTACGCGGGCCTCTCACTATCGCGGCCTCTCCCGTTGCAGAGCACAGGCTCCGGACGCACAGGCTCAGCGGCCATGGCTCACGGGCCCAGCCGCTCCGCGGCATGTGGGATCTTCCCGGACCGGGGCACGAACCCGCGTCCCCTGCATCGGCAGGCAGACTCTCAACCACTGCACCACCAGGGAAGCCAAACAGATTTTTTTTAAATGATGGAAGTGGTCCAGAAAAGAGGGAAATTTTGATGATGCAGAAGAGAGAAGGGAGAATTACTGGAGCAAAGTCCCTGAGTAGGGAAAAGGGCTAGGATCTTTTATACTAATGGGAGGATTGGCTTAAAATAAAACATGGATATGTCATCCCTAGCATCAGTCAAGAAGTCTATTAGGTGGGTAAATGTGCTGCTGGGTTATCCATAAACAATATGTAATAAACTTGTGTTTAAAATTTTTTCATAAATGATATAAAATGAATCCTTTTGTCACTTTTTTTTTTTTTATCCTAACCTGAAGTTTGGGGAAATCGTTCACATTGACTCACTACAGACCTGGTTTGTTCAATTTATACTCACTGTACTGTGCTACCATGTGCTGTACCTGATGTGCAAATCTATGCACTGGTCCATGGCATAAATAGATGCCAATGTATTATATAACACCCTACTGACAGAACAATTAGCTATTATAATCAATGCAGCAATGTACATTTCCCCTTCTATAACACATAGGCATAGGCAACAGTTCTCTCAAGTATATAAGTAAAATTACATTGCAAGGCTATACCATATATATGCACGGCTCAAACTCTATTAGATATTGACAAACTGCTACTAAAATGTAAACTGGAGCACCATTTTATACATCAAATAATTATAAATTATGTAAGTGTCCCGAAACAACAAAATTAAAGTTTTACACATTCATAGGATATAATATCATGTAACCATTATAAATGTTTTTAGATAACAGTTAATTAGGAGAAATGCTTATTTCATAACTTCCCATTTAAAATGTAAAAACAAGAAAGGAACACCATAATTTATACTATGAAAAGACTGATTTTTTAATGTACCTCTGCATAGAAAAATGACTGAAAGGAAATATTGTCCATATTTTAACAGTCATTTTTTTCTGGATGATGAGACAATGTGTAGAAATTTTTTTCTTACATTTACTTTTCTGGGTATTCTAAATTTTCTACACAAACTTGTATTTCTTTGAGTAAAAACTAAAATATTTGCATTGTAATTAAAATAACTTGACCATAAACATTGAATTCTTTTTAAAAAAATACAAACTAAAGTCTATGATAAGGAAAGATTCTATAAAAGTTATTTTTGAAAAGTTTCATTTGTTTCATCACCCGCTTGCTTCCACTGCCTTAGAGCACCGACCACCATACTAAGTGACTAGAACACAGCCAGTCAGCCTCACAATTTTAGAGTATTAGTATCATCCACATTTTACCTAAGAATAAAAAATGCAGTTTTCTCTTCCAGGATATAAACACCATCTACCTCAGGCCACAGTTGTTCAACTGCTAAGTCTTTCTGTAGCAGCTGATTCCCTACCATGTCCAAACATTCAGGTAACAAAAATATGTCACCCTGGTAAACACTCCAGTGCTTCACTAGAAAATGGAAGCTGGTGAAAATACGGTTGATTCAAGTGGACTTTGTGAAATTCCTGGATGCTAATGTTGCCCCATCTGACCTTGTCAGGGCCCTTTTCTTCAGAATCGAAGTAATGGGATTTTTATTCTGTCCTCGAGAACAAAATAACACCTAAATATGAAATGATACTGGGGAATAGGTATATTTCAGCTGTTTGAATATCTCTATTCAGAAGTATTCTACCCTTTAATTTCTTATGGAAATGTTGTATCAATTCACCATCTACAAAAAAAGAAAAAAAATAGTACTACTGGTATCTCAATTCTATCTTTGATACCTAGAATTTAAACTATTTTTAAAATCATCTTTACTTTGTCTGGCAATTTTCTGCCTTCACCTTTATTTCCCAACTTCCATGAGATAATCGAAGGAAACCTCCCTATTTGTATGGAAACATTTACATACAATCTTGAAGTAAACAAGGAGGTCACAAAATCTATTTCCATTAGTGCAAGAAACAAAGCAGGGCTTTCAACTTAGAAATGTCAGGCACCATTACTTTCTGTATAGTATGAAAATGCTACATCTATTGATGTCAAACATAGCAATATGTCTATCTACGTATGAACATTGATGATTGTGGGATGCTTCAACAGACTCTTGGCAAGCCACAGATTGAAATTGTTTTCATAAATGAGCAGCATAAAAACCAGTGCAAGATGGACTTCTTGCAGCAAAAGTCATCTAAACTGACTTTTAAAATTTTACCGGGAGATGCATGAGGGAAGGGATGTGGGAACAGATGTATATGTATGACTGATTCACTTTGTTATAAAGCAGAAACTAATAAAAAAAATAAATAAATAAAAATAAAAATAAAAATTTACCAGTGAGCTTGCATTTATCATTAGAATATTTTGCAAAGAACCTGTGATAAGTGGACGATTACGTAGTTTCAGTAATGGCAAATTGCATCATTATGGGTTTCATTGCAGGTGTGTGTGTTTGTGTGTGTGTGTGTGTGTGTGTGTTATAATATATATTTTATGTTTCTACATGACAACAGATATATGTAACACAATAAAAGTGCCCAGATACAAGACTAAATCCTTGTTGGTTATCATAGCAGGAATTCTCTTTATAAAGGTAAAACTATATAGAATGAGTACTATCAATATAAAAATATACAATGAAAAATTTAAAGTTCATATTTTCAGTTGCTTTCCATACACCCTGTTGGTAATTTCAGCTTCTGCCTGAAACATCCATTACATATGCAGCATATTAGTTGCATCTGAATGAAAGACAAACATAAATAAGGTATTTTAAAGCATCACTAATAAACACAAATAAGCAATTTAAGTACTGAACACAACCTGAGAGATAAACTTATCTTTGGGTTTTCCAAGATTTCTAAATGAGTATGAAAAATACTGTCCAGCCTCTGTGCAATCAGAGATGCAATGCAATCTTTTCTCAACTATCCAGATCCCAGGCCTTGGTCTTTCCGAATCTCAGCCAAAAAAATAGTGCCAGCTCCAACTCCAAAGTTGGGTGCCTAGGAGAGCTAGTTCAAGTTCAGGACTCTCACTCTGCTTTTTGTCTCTCCTGGCAATTCTTTATCTCCTATGGAGGCCTACCTCTTCCACACAGGACTTCCTACATTGCTCTTCCACATGGCTTCCTACAACTCTCGGCCTCCAAGAAGGATTACTATTCTTTTATTAGCTCTAATTTTTTTGAAAAGTCAGGGAAGACTGATTTGGGTCAGTTTGGGTCGTATATGCCTATTCCCAAACCAACGCCTATAGCTGTGGGATTAGGTACCACAGTTGTCCAAACCTGCCTACTCTTCACCCAGTCACTGTGGCTGGGAAGAAGAGGTTCTGTAAAAAGGTGGCAGCATCCACTAAATCTCATTGTAGAGAATTTGGGGAGGTGACTTTCCTAACGAGAGGGTGAGTGCTTTTATCAGAGGCTGGGAGGGGTGCTGGCACCTAACAACGTATTTCACTAGACAAATACATCCCTGCCAACTTCAACTCATCCAAAGAAATGTTCTTACCCTATGCCGAATTACATTTCCTTCTGATTAGTCAGGCTTTTAAGAAGGTAAAAAAATTGGAAAATATCTAAAATTCATTGAGCACAAATTAGCCTTGCCTAGGCAACTTTTATAGGACCAGTTTTCATGGAGTCCAATTTAAACGGAGTCAGATCCTAATTATTTGGTCTAGAAAAATATAAATCTCATATCTACCCTGCTCCTCAATCTTATTTTCTTCAATTTTCTTCTCTATCAATCTATTTCAACAAATCTCTTTCTCACAGTTACTTTGAAAATGTAAACATTATAGATGCATTAGATACTCTATATGATGTTTCAGAGACATTACTAATAAATGTGTCTATTTTGAAAAAAGTAAACTGTCTGTGATTTCAGGGATGTTTACTCCCATTCATTGCAAACACATTTGATGAATATAACTGCCACCATGACCATAAGTCTTAATCATAAAATGGTTGTTTATAGCTGTGAAATTCATCCTCTCAAACTGAATTGTAGATTTTTCATTTTAAATATACTCTACACTGAAAAATTTTGCAACACGGTCGTGACCAAAAAGTCAATAGATCTTATTGTTTTTCAGGTGAGGAACATGGTGAGATAAAAATAAGTGGAATCTAAAAAAAAAAAAAAAAGAAAAAAGAAAAAGGCTCTGATGAACCTAGGGGCAGGACAGGAATAAAGATGTAGACATAGAGAATGGACTTGAGGACACGGGGAGGGGGAAGGGTAAGCTGGGATGAAGTGAGAGAGTGGCATGGACATATATATACACTACCAAATGTAAAATAGATAGCTAGTGGGAAGCAGTCGCATAGCACAGGGAGATCAGCTAGGTGCTTTGTGACCACCTAGAGGGGTGGGAAAAGGAGGGTGGGAGGGAGACACAAGAGGGAGGGTATATGGGGATATATGTATACGTAGAGCTGATTCACTTTGTTATACAGCAGAAACTAACACACCACTGTAAAGCAATTATACTCCAATAAAGGTGTTTAAAAAAAAGAGAGAAAGAAATATAATATTGATGGACACCTTGCTAAGTAAAAGACTAAATTTGGTTCCTGTTTAGAAGCTTAAACAGCCATCAACCAGCAAGACTCAGAACTAGCAAGTACTGGTTAAACACCTTCCTAAAACAAATAAAAGGAAAAATAAGAAAGTCACATTTTATTTTGCAGCTGGTTTTCTTGTTTGCTCACTGCATCAAGGGAGTTTTTTAAATTATGGTTTTGAATAGCAAGTGCTCATTTGCACACATCTCTAACCTTAATCTTCTGATTTTCTGATTTTCTCAGAGATGAGTCGAGCTAGCTGGGAACATCTGTGAACACAGGAGTGCAAACCTCACTTTCAACATCAGAGGCCAGCTTTCCTCCCATTACAACCATATCTCGGGATCAAGGCCATGTGGGAAACCCAGCAGGCGTGTCTCTTCCTCTCTGATCAACTCTCTTTGTTTTTCTATTTTTATGCTCTCTGAAACACTGTGTAACTAACTTTCCTAATGGTTCTAAAGCTACTAAGTAAATATATTTAATGAACTCCTATCCATGTTGATAGAGAGGAAATATGATGACTATCAGATTTGTTCCTAAGACTGGCACCAACACTAACAGGTTATTGGCAAGAGTATCAGTCTGCTGCATTACAGATGCTAAGCCCGTTTTGACCACCCCTCCAGCATCTTAAAGGAATGACAGTGATGGAGGAGCAGCAAGCTGCTGCCGGCACCCCTGAGAAGTCCAGAGTCATCTCTTACACTGTGTAAAGGCCATGACACAATGGGACCATGGTCCCAACCCTACATGCTCCTGCTGAAAGTGCAAGCTGAAAGTGCAAGCAGATAAGATCAAACCAAATCTTGGGTCAACCAGCAAACATTTCTGGAATACCTGCCATGTGCCAGAACTGATCTAGGCATTTTCAAGGAAATTGTTGCAAAACCCTCCTACAGCCTTCCACCTCTTTCAAAGTGAATGCCAAACTCCTTACAGGGACCTAGCAGGGCCCCAGGGATCTTTCCTCCACTTCACCCACTCCAGCTACAATGATGTCCTTCCTGTTTGTCCCACACGCCTAGACTGATTCCACCTTAGAACCCTGGCACACATGGTTCCCTCCCCTTGGAAAGCTCTTACCCCAGATAAGTACATGTCTTGGCCCTTCCTTTCTTCCTTCTGGTCTTTGCCCAGCTATAACTTCAGTGATATCTTCCCTACCATATTTCTAAATTTGTAGCACCCTATGTATGTGCTATAAATTTAGAATTTCCTAATCCTTTTCTCCACTATATTTTCTTCCTTAGTTCTTATCAATCTCTTACATTATATTGATATACATTCTACCCATTATTGTCTGTCTCTCTCATTAGACAGTAAGCTTTAGGCAACTATAGAATTGGGGGGTTTTTGTTCACTGCCAAGCTCCCAAAAGAGTGCCTTGCAGATAACAGTCACTCAATAAATATTTTTGAATTAACCAAAAGTTTCCAGAATCTGTAAATAGAAGAGCCTCTTGTTATCTCCAGATTTCTAGTCTAGGACTCATTCCTATCTGGCACAGCTACCTGGGAGGTATATACAACCCAAAGTCAAGGTGGGGTGGGGTGAAGACAAATGTTAGAAATGGACATGGGGAGGAGTATCCACATCCTAAGGAGTAGGTGGGCCCCGGGGGATACACATCATGTGACAAGATGGATGCACGCGGCTCCCGCACTTAGACTCAGATCCTGTGCTTATTGGCAAGTGGCTGAAAAATGTTTAGGGTTGCTATCTTATAAATTAAAAATAATTTTAGGGCTCCCCTGGTGGCACAGTGGTTGAGAGTCCACCTGCCGATGCAGGGGACACGGGTTCGTGTCCCAGTCCGGGAAGATCCCACATGCCGCGGAGCGGCTGGGCCCGTGAGCCATGGCCGCTGAGCCTGTGCGTCCGGAGCCTGTGCTCCGCAACGGGAGAGGCCACAACAGTGAGAGGCCCGCGTACCGCAAAAAATAATAATAATAATAATAATTTTAAACTATAAATATGGCCTTCTCTGATTAGTAAATAACAACTTACAATCTAGGATTGCTCCCATGGAAAAGAAACTGCTTGCTTCTCATCTACCTTGTGTAGTATGAACTCCACTGTAGTATGAAATGAATGCCTGTTTGAGTGACATACTGGTTGCATTAGAATTCTTGTGTTTTCCTGGCACATTACCCTTCTTTGAGTTTCATACCAACCGAATAATTCCATTGGCAGGATGGGGGAGAGAGAAAGCTGAAATGAATAAAATATTAATCTCACATAGGTGTCAGGTTTCTAAATTTAATATTGTTTTCTAGATCCTACACAGCAGATTCATGCAGACGCTAATCAGGTTTCTATCACACTCTTACTGTGTAGTTAATTTTCACAGAGACATGCTCCACCCAAACAGGTGGGCCAGACTTTTTTAGTAAAGCAAGGTTATTTGGTTTAACAGAACCAACTTGCTTTTTTCTGGCCCCTAAATAGTACTTCTCCCTGGTTTATATTTTTCAGGACTCATAAGTCAAGACTCTTTTGCTTGAAAGTGGCAGAAATCCAATCAAACCAGCTTGAGCAAAAGAGGAATTTATTGGCATACATGTAGCAATGAAAAGATCAAAGTATAGAGAGGGCTTAGGAACAACAGAAAGAGAAATGTATACCCTCCAAGGCTCTCCATCTCCTGTCTGTGCTTCTCTCCACCTGAATACATTGTTCTCTCTGGCCTGTTTCTTCCACGTATTGAAAATATAGCCCCCAGCTGCTTCTAGTTCCTGACATCTCACAGCCTTGTCACCATCTGGGTACTCTGTCTTTCCCCTGTTTATGTTTGCAAAACTTCCAGGGGGGGATCCTGACTGGTCTGGTTTGGAAGCCCGCTCCTGGATTTCCATCATCTGTGGCCATATTAGAGTCAATAATGAAATGGCCTCACCATTCAGACTCCATGACTGGGGCGTGTAAAGGAGCATTTCCTACAGGATGGGGTAGTGCTGCTGCCTCAGACCTCAGGGGAAAGAGGAGGGGCAGGGAAGCTGGGTGGGTGACAAAACAATCTGCGTCACCCACACAGGCCTACCTTTCCAAGTCCCATCATGCACTATGTACTCTCTCTTGTTGGACCTTCCTTGCAAATTTCCTACAATACACTAAATTATGTTTCCATTAAAGTACCAGAAAAAGGTTTCATCAGAGGCTAGGGTACAGCCCAACGCCATCCATAAATTGAGCTCCCTTGAAGATCCTCAACAGTTGGTATTTAAATATGTCAATTTTACTTTGAGCTCTTTTAGTCCATTTTTTCCAACCCTTACCACAAGTTAACTAGAATGAAGTATTAATACATATGACTGAGTCTAAACTTCTTACTGAAACAAGCTTTTATGTAACTATTCCACTGGGATGTTTATATCCATGTATTCACTCATGTTCTGTGCTTCTCCGTATACACTAAAACAGATGCAGCAGGTCTCCTGATGCCTCACCTTGCAAGATGCCAGTATCTTTGGGTCATGTATTCATTCCTCTGGTGTACCTGCAAGAGGCGGATAGTCACCGCTGTTGAGGTTGATAATCATGACATCTCTGGAACATCACAGGCTTCTAGAGATTGACCACTGCCTTAACATCATCTTCCTTTATGACTTAAGTGGACAATATTTGATCCAGGAAAATTGAGGAGACATGCAAAGTTGTATTTATCTTTTGCCAGAAAAAAGTCACAAAGTAAACTACATTCACATATACTTACACACACACACACACACACACACACACACACACACAACTACCTCTCTCTGTGCTTCACAGTAACTACATTAAGGAATTTCAGATTGGCTTAGAAGAAAATTACTCTTTCTAAACAGAAGCTTTGAGGACTTTTTTTTCAGACTTAAAAAAAAGTCTCTGAACATGCCCAGCTTCTGATAAAGCATTCTATTCAATGACATGGTTCACCTTACCTCAGTATATATGAGAAAAATCAGACTCCAACAATAGCTACAGATTTATAGAAGGTGGTGTAATGCACCAACTGAAAAATTGTGCTTGCTGTGCTACAAATGACTACCCTTCAGAATACAGTAACTTTCCAAGTAAGAGCCACAGAGCAAAGCAAGGAAAATTCCATCTGTTAATCAATACCCGAGGAATGCACCCCGTTTCCATCTTAACCACAGAAATTCCTCTCTTCAGAGGAGACAGACACAGCCACAGTCATCGGTGAACCCAGCATTATTCACCAGTATTCATTGTTTGTCTTTCATTAACATCCAGATGTGACACATTTGTTAGGAACAGTACAAAAGAAAGTCTTACACAGTTCCCACACCACGGGCTTACAATCAGAAAGAAACAGTGAAGAGATACTCAGTGAGACACACACACACACACACACACACACACACAAAGAGGTAAAAAATGGCAAAGGGAGATGAGAACTTCAAAAAGGAAATTTAAACCATGGAGGAAAGGGTCATTAAAATTTGAATTCCTGGGCTTCCCTGGTGGCGCAGTGATTGAGAGTCCGCCTGCCGATGCAGGAGACACGGGTTCGTGCCCCGGTCTGGGAAGATCTCACGTGCCACGGAGCGGCTGGGCCCGTGAGCCGTGGCCACTGAGCCTGGGCGTCCGGAGCCTGTGCTCCGCAACGAGAGAGGCCACAACAGTGAGAGGCCCATGTACGGCAAAAAAAAAAAAAAAAAAAAAAATTGAATTCCTATTTGGGGTTAAATTACCATCAAATATTAAAAAGTAGCTCAAATATTCAGGAAATATAATATTCCAGTGAATCAAAAAAAGGGAGGAAAAATAAAAGGAACTGTAAATCCCTTCAAGTCAGAGGCAATGGTTTATCCCTCTTTTTATTCTCCACAGTCCCTAACAGAGGGTAGGAACACAAAATATATACATCAGCACCTCCAAACTCCAATCAGAAATCTGTTTGACACTGAATGATTAGCGTCACTAGGTAGAATAAGTAAAATACCACTGACAAGATGATTCTGCTTTATAGAGCACTGTACTGCACAGTTTCAAAGAGACTCATTTACGTCCCACCACAACCCTGTAACTCACAGCACATCTCCCAGAGAAGAAAACTGAAGAGGAGGAACTTCACTCAGATCACAACGAAGAAGAAGACTTAGGAATGGAACCAAGGAGACCGTTCATTGTCTCTTTCAGAATTAATCAACAGATATCCATTTAGCACTTATATCATAGAAATCAAAGAAATGTAATCAAATCAAAGAAATGTAAGTATTAACCACCTTCGAATGCTGAATCCTTGACAATATCCTCAAGCTGACCTGAGGATAAGGCAAGTAGAGATGTTTGCTCACCATAGTACAGCAGGACACTACCGGGGCAAAGGGTAACCAGCATGTTGGAGGGGACAGGGAAGTCAGGACATGTATGAGGCTTGGGAATCTAGTTTAAGACCGATATTTCAGTGTGAGGGCTTGGCGGGAATTAGGTAAAGATCACAATATAATAGGTTAGGGTCGCTGGACAAAGCAAGGAGAGCACGTTGGTGCACAAGCAGGAGAGTCTTGGGGAGTCAACAGTCATTTGATGCTATTTATTCAATAATTGAACAACGGGATGTTCATTTAAATGAAGTTTCCAGAAATAGATTCACAAACATAGAAAACAAACTTATGGTTACCAAAAAGGAAAGGGGGTAGGGGATATATTAGGAGTTTGGGATTAACAGATACACATGACTATATATAAAATAGATAACCAACAAGGACCTACTGTATAGCACAGGTAACTAAATTCAATATCTTTCAATAATCTATAATGGAAAAGAATCTGAAAAAGAATAGAATACATGTGTAAAAATATGTATAACTGAATCACTTTGTCATACACCTGAAATGAACACAACATTGTAAATCAACTATACTTCAATGAAATAAAAATAAATGGAGTTTTCCACAAAGTTCCTGATGAGAACAATGAAATTATTTTATCTCCCTGGACAAGAGTTTTCTAGAATAGTAAAGTCATGTTGGCAAAAACAATAGAATAATAAAGTTAAGTTAGTGAGACAGGCAAATAGGACTACCATGTTAATATAAATGGCAAGCTGTGTGAGTATGGACGGTTTTGATTCCTACCACCAAAGTAGTATTATACATATAGTGGAAAGAATTCTTTGGAGTCATCCAGGCTTAGGTTTGGAAAAAACTTTCCCCATACTGGCTTCCACTTAGATGTGGACTAAGCCAAGTTATTTAACCTCTTTGAATACCACCACACAATGTAATCTTATTTAAGATGCTTTGTAGGAAAATGCAATTCATCAGAGCTTAGGAAAGGAAGAAAACAACAAAAACCAGGAGTATTTTGAGACGAAGATGGAACACAAAAGTAGATCTAATTGCATACTTTGGTGAAAAGCATGATAAAGGAAAACATCTTTATCAATAGCTACAAATCTCCAAAATATCCATACCTTTAATTTTTGTTCCCATTGAGTATCATTTTTAATGAAATGGGATGAAAAATAATCTTTTACCTATGATCAAAATGAAGGAGAGAGTAAGGCAATCCCTCACAATTTGTTGATAAACAATTTTTGCCCTGCTTAGCAAGATTAACATTTTAATTCAAACATTGGAATTAATTACAATCATAAGTACCACTTAAGTTCTATTAGTGTACTGATCTTCTAAACTGTTGAAATGTCAGCTAGCCTCAGGCATTAAAAAATATGCATTCACTCCATCCTTTAAAATGTTGATAGAGCTAACACAAAATTCCCTTATTCATAAGTACGGATTTTCATATTGCTTTAAATGTGGAAAATACACGGCAGATCAATTACAAATGCCCTGGTTACCAACTGAAACATGAGACACTTAGAAATATAAAATGACCAAGTTAATGAAAAGTGTGCAAGGAAATAAAAACATTTATTTTTTTATGTTAAAACATTTATGTTTTGAGTGACAACAACAATGTAAAGAAAAATATAAGGAAGCTAGTTATTTGATCATTGAAATGGTATAGCTTCACACACACACACACACACAAATTGAACACAAAAAAAAATCCTGCCTTACTTTGGCAAAGGGAGAAAAAGCAATAAATAAAACAGTTTTGCACTGTGTGGCAGCCTATCACGAAATCTGAATCAGAGAGCAATTGGGAATAGGAACTTTAGAAAATTAAGCTCTATTACCTCTGAGAAAACTAAAAGGTTAGACACAGAGACTCACTGGATTGACTTTGGCAAAACTCACATACTTTGTCATGACAATAAAGTTATTAAAACTGAAGCTGAAATTGGAATTGAAATAGTACAGACACCAAGAACCAGAAAAACATTACAGAAACTAAGGAGCCAAATTTTCCCTAGAGGAGGTAGAATTGAAAGTCATTGCTGTAATGAGACATGAAGAGACTATATTTGGGGATATGTCAAAGAACATTTTTATTCAAAAAAAAAGTCTTAAAGACTGTTTAGAAGAATAAAAATATCAATTTACTGGAAAGAGATATTCCCTGGATAACCAGAACATGTTTTTCAGGGCAATCAAGTGTTGATTAGGCTTAAAGAGTAAGAGGTGAACATGTAATTACCAATCTGAGTAAAGTGTTTTAAAAATTAAGTCAAACCAAATTTCAAGGGAACTGGGGGTGTTAATTCACTTCATGCACTGTTTAAAAGAAAATACAATCATTTTCTCCCCCTGGAATTAGTTTCATTCAGGGCCAGCTCTATGGTAGCACTGCTCCTGCCCATCCGTGTGATCTGAGCCAAAGAAAAACCAAACTCCACCTGGCAAACTATAGTCCTACTATCTGCCATCACTTTACTCTCTCCTTCTCTTTGGCTCACAATTATTCTCCTGAGGTTTACTGAATAAACTCAATCACTTTATGGCTTTGGGAGGACATCTGAGATCATCTTATGTCTGTAACTCCAGCCAAAAAGTTGACTGTGGAAACTGAGAAATGTTGAAAGTAAGACCAGTTATCTCAGTGTGTAGTTGTTCTCATCTGCAGTGATTAAAAATCTGAGCATTTGGCGTCCCTGGTGGCGCAGTGGTTGGGAGTCTGCCTGCCGATGCAGAGGACACGGTGTTCGTGCCCCGGTCTGGGAGGATCCCACATGCTGCGGAGCGGCTGGTCCCGTGAGTCATGGCCACTGAGCCTGTGCGTCCGGAGCCTGTGCTCCGCACTGGGAGAGGCCACAACAGTGAGAGGCCCGTGTACCCCCCCCCAAAAAAAAAAATCTGAGCATTTTATGCCTTGGGACATGATGCTAACCCCCATACTCTAGCAATCTCTCCTCTTGAAGATGACTGTCACACTCTTTCCTCTCTTTTCAAATCCCCAACACAGA